>NC_023166.2:7545064-8795064 GCF_000231095.2 Oryza brachyantha
ACCGTCTGGTCACGCCCTGAGTTTTTACCCTAGCCTAAAATTAATTAAATAATACACTAAAAAATTGTTTAATTAAAGTTCAAGAGAAAACAGTGTATAAATTTAATTAAACTAATTGGAAGCTTTTTGGAATATTCTAAAATGTCCCGAAAGCATTTTAAATGATTAACACGATTTAAATTTAAATTTCAGAGAATAAAATTTGCTCAAATAACTTAATAAAAATCGGCAAAATCTTTTTTTCTTTTTCCCTCCCTCCTTTTTTCTTTTTCCCTTCTTTCCCTTCCCTCCTTATCCTTTCCTTTTTTTATTTCCCTTCTCCCGGTCATTCGTCTGTTCTTTGTTTAGCCGTATGTTTTCGTTTTCGAGCCGAAATCTGAGTTTCACTTGTGTTTCTAGCCCAAAAGGCCACATGCCTATCTTCCCCTCTCCCCACATGCGCCCTCAATCCTCTCCCTGGCCGCACTCCCCCTTCCCCCCTCCCCTTTGTGCGATCTTGTTAACGCCAGATTTTGGTAAATTACCGTTATGGATTGAAGCACAATTAAAGACCGAATTGGACGAAAAAGGATGAATCAGTTGGAGGCAGGAGATTGGAAACGGCATGGATGCAGTCGATAGAGTCCGAATCGGATAGGAATTAGAGTCTGATTGGGCCCAGGGTGTAGAGATAGGTTCGGTGTTAGCTGTGAGTTCATGTAGATTAAGTAGTCTTTATCTTAGAGTTTATTTAGGATTTTCGTATTTAATTAAAGTCCAGGTACAACAAGTTGGTTAGCAACGGATTCTTATCCGGTTAGGTTAGTTAGATCCAGGATATAAATATTTGTCCCGGGGTCATTGTAAATCATCTTCAAATCAATCAAATTCGACGAATCACCACAAAACATTCGACTTTCCTGGACTTTCGGCGCAGGGTTTGTCAGCTTCGCAATGTAAGTCCGTGCCTGTCAAAACCCGTCGATCAACTAGAATAGGACTATCTCGGTTAAGTCCGATTCTCCTGCCTGGTTGATCGGCGGGCTGAGTTCTGCTATTGCTTTAATCTATTCTAGTTTAAAGTAGTAGTAGTTCTCGATCAAGTCCTAGCGAGTTCTTCTGTTTGATTTGCTAACGTGATTTCCATTGATTGGATTCTGTCTTGGTTCGGTCCGATCAATCTAGTTGATCGGGTTCATATTATCAGATTGGATTGAATGCTCATGAGGGTTTCTCGCTGGAGTTCTCGCCAGCATTACCCTAAGTAATTTGTTGATTTATTTATTAAATCAATCTTCATATTTCTATGATCATATTGTACTAGATTGCATACTGTCTCGGTTAGGTCTGATCTATGTGTATTTGGTACGATCTGCTTATAGAGGTTTGTCTGATCAGCGGGGAGTAATAAGTAGGTTGATAGATTACGTCGGTTCACTATCCTGTTATTCGCATGCCACAATGATTAGTTGATCTCACGTATGATTATATTTAGGTCTATACTGTCTTGATTGGGTTCGATCTTCTAGAACTAGTGTAAGCATATGTGTAGTTAATTACTATTGTTTTATACTAGTAATTGGTATTGTATTACGGTTTATGCTGAATTCTACATTTAGTCTCCTATCGGCTGTCGATTTTACGTGTGATAAGTGCTAAATTGGTCTGATCGGCTGATTAATCTTAAAACTATCTCGGTTGAGTCTGATCTTTTAAGATTAATCAGTTGGTTAGTCTGTTTGGTGTTTATCATGCTTCTGACTCAGCCGATTGAGCATATTTACACCTAGTATCATGAAATTCCTATAAAGCCGATTGTCTAATTCATCGGCTAGGGTCCTGGGACAATGTCGGCTATCCGCTCGATGGCGATTTCAGGGTTAACTCACTTAACTGTTCTCCATGATATATCTTGTCAGTTGCAGGATCAAACTGACTGGCACGCCCAGTGATTCTAAGAATTAGGTCCTGCACTAGAGTGGTCTAAGATTAACTCTTAGACCTACGTGTGTGACCGTTGTTGTTATTTTCAGCGTCAACATATCTCCCACCACTCCCTGTGTGCGTGCATCCCTCATCTCCACAGCCGTGTGTGCCACCAACTCTCCCCCTCACCATCGCCGGCCAAGCCCCTGCCTGGCCGTCTCCTCCTATCGCCGCCGGTTCAAGTCGCCATTGCCCGAATCCCCAAGCGATCAGCACCCCGGCCGTCCGTAGCCCTAAGCCCCTGCTGTTGCTGTACCGCCCCTATTCAGCATAGCATCAAACCGCTGGCAGCCCTACTACTCCCTGGTCATAGCAACCGTTCATCGATTTTTTTCCATCGAATCTCAGGTTTGCATACGTTTTACTCATGTGAATCAATCTATTTTTGATCTACCGTGTAATTATTTAGGCTTTCTAATCTATTAGCTAGCGCGAGATCCATCTACAGTGCAGAGTTCAATTTCGTACACGTAGATTGGTTTTACGTTAAAGTTGTTAAGTTTCAGTTTAGCGAATCAATAAATCTTGATTTAACAGATCGTTAGACCATGTCGTTGTTCTGCTTATAGTTCACAGGTTCGCCTTTTGGGTCTGATTCGTCATGCGAATCTCTTATCCGTGCACGTTTTGGTTCTTTTTTGCGAATACATGTTCTGTTTGTGATTTTCCGAGACGCCGCTGTTAACGCCAGATTTTGGTAAATAGCCGTTATGGATTAATGCACGATTGAAGACTGAATCGGACAGGAAAAGGGCTATCGGACGGAAGAATAAACGGAACACAGATCGAGTTCAGCCGATAGAGTCCGGACCAGATAAGAATTGGAGTTCGATTGGGCCTGGATGGTTATAGATAGATTCGAAACCGATCGCAATATGTGTAACTTAGCTTTACCCATAGCTTAGAGTTTGTTTAGGATTTTATATCTAATTAGAGTCGATGTGTAATAGGTTAGTTATGGATCCGTATCCGGTTAGGTTAGTTAATTTCTGGGATATAAATAGGGTATCTTGCAGCTTTGTAAAGGCAACAATTAGTTCAATCAAAATACTTTCGGCGCATCGTCAACTTTCGACAAGAGCGAGCTCTCGGCGCGAGGTTTGTCAGCTTCGCGATGTAGTTCGTATCTGTCAACCTGTCGATCGGCTAGAACATGACTATCTCGATTTAGTTCGATCTCTGGTCTAGTTGGTCGACGGTCTATCTGAGGCTTATTATTACTTTGATCTGTTCTTGGTTTGAAGTAGTGATAGGTTCTTGATCAAGTTCTCGTGAGTTCTTTATGCGATCCATCGATATGAACCTATTTAGCTTGATTCTGCCTCGGTTTAGTTTGATCAATCTGGTTTGCTGGATTTGTATTACTAGATTGGATCACGTACTCATGAGGGCTTATCGCTAGAGTTTTAGCCAGCATTATCTTAAGGAATCCATCGGCTTATTTATTAAGCTTGTAGATCTTCACATTTTCTATAGTTATATCAAGCTCGACTGCATACTGTCTCGGTTTGGTCCGATCTGCATATAGAAACGTGTCCGGTCTGCTAAGTTTAGTAGGCAGGTTGATGGATTATGTTGGTTTGGTATTTAATTACTTGTATATTGCAATATTACACTGATTCCATGCATTTGGTTATGTTTAGGTCTGAACTGTCTTGGTTTAGTATGATCTTCTAGTTCTAACGTGAGCATGTATGTGTTTGGTTATTTTTTGTTTTTGTACTAGTAATTAACATAGCAATCCGGTTTTACTTTGAATTACATGCTTAGTGTCTTATCGGCTGCTGACTGCATGTGCGGTAAGCGCTAGATCGGTCCAATTGGCAGACTAATCTTAAAATTGTCTTAGTTAAGCCTGATCTTTTAAGCTAAGTTAGTTGATTGAATTATTTGATGGTTATCCTACTCATAATTCATCTGATAGGATATATTTTTATATATTATCATGAAATTTTTGTAAAGCCGATTATCTAGCACATCGGCTAGAGTCCTGAAGAAGTATCGGCTATCCGGCTGATAGCAGTTTAGGTTTAATTGCCTTCCATGTTTATATTTTGTCAGTTACATGATCAAACTGACTGACACACCCAGTCTTTTGAGAATTTAGGTTCTGCAAAAAAAACGTTCTGACAAGTGATTCCCAGGCCTTCATGTGTATCATATGGATCACATTTTTGACATCAAAAGCCACCTCTCTGCGTAGCCGCGCCGCCTGTTTGCCTGAGTCGAATCATCGCTCGTTGTTCTCACGCGTGCATCACGCCGAGCCGCTGCTCTGCCCTATGCCACACTGCGTCCCATGTGCCACGCCGCCGCGCCGCGTCCCGTGTGCCACGCCGCCGCATCTATCAACGCGCCGCCGCGTCGCACTGCCGGTCTCCTCAGCGTCGCGGAGCGTCGTCTCCTCCCTTGCGCAACCGTCACTGCCCGCCGCGTGTGCTCACCCGCAGCCGCCGCCAACGCCCAAGTCGCCCCGGCGCAACGGTCGAGCGCAATCGCCGGGCGCCGCTTTCCCCGCATCCGCCGCATGTTGCGCGCGCCCGCCGCCAACCACCTCCCCGCGAGCGCCGCCGCCTCCTGCTCCTATTTAACCCTCCCCGTCAGCCGCGCCGTCGTCCTCCTTCGCCTCTCTCTCTCGCCTGCCTTCCGCCGCCGCCGGAGAACGCCGCTCGTCCGTGCCTCTCCCGCCAGCTCAACCGCGCCGATCTCCTCCGCCGAGCGTCGGCATCGGTCTTCGCCGCCGTCGGGCGCCATCCTCGACATCACACCTTCATCTCGTCGAGCTGCAGCCGCCATCCAGCGCCGCCGGTGATCCCCGTTTTCCCTTCCTCCTTCCTCTCTCTCTCCCGTCGCCTTCACGCATGAGTCGCGCTGTCGTGACGACGCCCACCTACCGCCTGCCGCCTTCTCCTCCTTCCCCATCCTCTCGCGTCAACGTCTTGCTTCGCCGCCTTCTCCTCCTTCCCTTCCTCCTTCCTCTCTCTCTCTCTCTCTCTCTCTCTCTCTCTCTCTCTCTCTCCCGCAGCCTTTAGGCCGAGTTCTTTCTCCCCTCCTTACTAGATTTTAAACGTGCCCGCTGCTAAACGGTATATTTTTTACGAAATTTTCTATAGGGAAGTTATTTCAAAATATAATATTAATATCTTTATGTTTTTTATAACTAAGAGTTAATTAATTATGTGTCAATCTATTATTACATTTTTCACACCGGATAATATAACCCTAGCCGAATGCAGCCTGATTCATGTTCTTGATTTTGTTCTAAAACAATTTGTTTTCTCTCACTTTTTTCTGGATACTAATTCATGTTCTTGATTATTTTACTCCCTAACACATTCGCCAATATTTGCTCTGAATACTTATACTAATTTATGTTCATGATTTTCTTTTTTCACCCCTAACGGATTCAGAGTTGGGGACAATAAATTGGCGGACGTCTGCCATCCCCGTCCTTTTACCTTTGCTTAAGTCAAGATTTGAATTTTTAACCCTAAATTTAAATTTAGAGTAGATTTTTGGTTTTTTTATCGTAGGTTATTTTTCAGCCTTGACTTTTAGAACACTAAAACCACACATATAGATTTTTGGGTTAATTAGATTCATGCCACTACAAATATGCTAGTTTAGAAAAATATCATTATAATTCAACTATTTATAAACATGGCACTACAATTGGCACTACAATTAGACTAAAATTGCTCTTATGCCACTCTGTACATCTGAGTAGGTATTTTACTCATTTGTTGTGTACTGTATTTATGTATAGACTAAATAACCCTAGGGAAAATTCCCAATCTCAGAACGAGGACGACGGAGCTAAGACCGGAGCAGAGGAAGGTGAGGCGGGAGGGCGACAAGCTGGGGACGTGGCGAGCGAGGAGGTCGGCTGGCGGGGCGACGGCGACAGACGGTCGGTCGCTCGGCCGGCATGGCGACGGGCAGAGTCGACGGCGGTCATCGCAGCGACGAGGACGGCGGGTGGCCGGCACGGCGATGGGCCCAACGATGGCAGGTGGTCGGCCGGCTAGCGCGGCGATGGGCCGAGTCGATGACAGTCGAGGTGACGACGATGGATTCAACGGCAGCGGCCGGCTGGCCATAGCAGCAATGACGTGGCCAGCCAGCCAACGCGGAGACGAGAACGGCAGGTGGCCAGCGCGGCGACGGCGCGACGACGAGGGAGGCCAGCCGGCGCAATGACGACGTAGAAACGAGGGCGGTGGGCGGGCGTTGCGGCGACGGCTGTCAGTTTGGCGACGGGGGCGATCGGATTCAATGGCGCCAGAGACAAGAACAACGGGTGGCCGATGTGGATGGCGGAGTACACAACGACGGCCGGCTGGCCGACGCGGCGACGACGCGACGACGAGGAAGGCCAGCCGGCGCGATGACGACGTAGAGACGAGGGCGGGCGGCGGCTAGCGCGGCGACGATGGTCAGTTTGGTGACGGCGGCGGCCGATGGATGCAACGATGATGAGGGCGGCCGGCCGTTGCGGCGACGGCGCAAAGATGAGGCTGGCGAAGGCGTGTCGTACAGTGACGAGAGAAAATATAAAGCTAGGGCATTTTAGGTTATATGGTAATATATTGGTCCGCCATGTGGGTCCAAGTGTCCAACAACCTTAAAAGTGTATAAAATGGCATGTCTATGATTGAGTGATAATTGTGATAGCATATTTATAAATAGTTGAATTATAATGATATTTTTCTAATTAAGTATATTTGTAATGACATTGATCTTATTAACCCTAGAGTTTTAGTAGTAGAGTTTTTTTTAGAAATTCTAAGTGACAGTATCACGTCGGTACGGGATGAATTAAGATGACCCTTTAATTACCAGGTCCTGCTTATTGGCGAGGATGAGGATATGCTGTTGAGCATGAGGGGTCATCGATGTTACATTAATTATACCGTTTATACGGTATACCGTATGGTAGTACTTCTCTTTTTTTTTCCGTTTTTTGATTTTACTTTCTTGATTTTTTTTGTTACGAGAAATAATGCCCTTGCGTTGCACCGGATCAAATTAATTTTAATTATGTAAATTAAAATAAATTTTAAAAATAAATTACATGTCACGTATGGAATAGTAAATTATGGCCAACCAACAATTGATTTCAGAAATATATGTTGCATCGGGAAACTTATAAGTGAGAATAATAAGTAATAAATTATGCTCAATAGCTACCTGATTTTGCTACTTGATTTTGCTACCTGATCTTTTTGGTAGTTAGCAAACGATACCTGATTTTGCTGGTCAGATTCGCGCGCAAAATTCTTAAAACACGTTCACGGCGCATACCAACAAACCAAACCTCTCGTCCCCGTCGATGTCCCGCCCCCATGTCTCCTCCCTCTTCGCCGCCGCATCAGCCTCACGGCGCCGCAAGAGCAAGAGCACTCGCGCAGCCTCGCTGCCTAAGCCGCATTCCGGCAGAGGCTGCGCTCCGGGACGCTCGGGCCCGAGGACGCATCCTCTCGCGGCAGCGGCGATGTCCCGCCCGCGTCTCTCCTCCCTCTTCGCCGCCGCGGAGACCTCCTCCGCACCGGCCTCCACGGCGCCGCAAGAGCACCCACGCAGCCGTGCTGCCTACGCCGCATTCCGGCAGAGGCTGCGCTCGGGGACGCTCGGGCCCGAGGACGCGCGCCAACTGTTCGACGAATTGCTCCCCCGCGCCCCCGCCCACGCCTTCAACGCGCTCCTCGCCGATCTCGCCCGCGCGCCGCCTTCCGCCGCCTGCAAGGACGGCCCCGCCCTCGCCGTCGAGCTGTTCAAGCGGATGGACCGACGGGCCTCTCCCACCATCCACACCTACGGCATCCTCATCGCCTGCTACCGCCGGGCACACTGCCCAGGCCTTGGGTTTGCCGTCTTCGGCCGCCTGCTCAGGACAGGCCTGAGGCTGAACGTGGTTGTGTACAACTCGTTCATCGACTGTTTCTCTAAGGACGGCAAGGTAGACAAAGCTTACCAATTACTCCATGACATGAAAGAGCTGGGCATTATGCCGGATGTGATTACTTATAACTCAATTATTGACGGGCTGTGCAAGTCAAAGGCAATGGACAAGGCTGAGATGGTTCTAGAACAGATGGTTGATGCTGGTATCCAACCCAATAATAGGACATACAATAGCTTAATCTATGGATACTCCACTTCAGGAATGTGGAAGGAGTCAGTTAGATTGTTGAAAGGAATGTCAAGCTCCGGTCTCATACCAAACGTCAACAATTGTAACACCTTCATGGCTGCTCTTTGCAAGCATGGTAGAATCAAAGAAGCAAAAGATATTTTTGATTCAATGGTTCTCAAGGGCCCCAAACCTGATGTTATCTCATACTCTACTTTGCTTCACGGGTATGCTACCGAGGGTAGCTTCACTGATCTGCATAATATCTGTAAGTTGATGGTTACTAATGGCATCATGCCTAACCGTTATGTTTTCAACACACTGCTTGATGTATATGCTAGGTATGGGATGATGGATAAGGTTTTGCTTATACTGGAGCGCATGAGTAAGCAAGGATTTAACCCTGATGTAGTATCATTTGGAATTGTGATATCCGCTTTTTGCAGAATGGGTAGGTTAGATGATGCCCTGAACAAATTTAGCCACATGATTGATATTGGTATAGCACCGAACATTGCTATTTACCATATTCTGATTCAGGGTCATTGTAATCATGGTGATTTGGTGAAAGCCAAGGAATTGACTTCTGATATGATAAATAAGGGTTTTCCTCCTCCTTCTGTTATTTTCTTCAATTCAATAATTAGTGACCTATGCAGCACAGGAAGGGTAGCGAAAGGGAAAGATATCATGGACTTGATTGCACACACTGGTCAGAAGCCTGATGTTATTACATTCAATTCACTGATTGATGGATATTGCTTAGTTGGCAAAATGGTGGAAGCATTTGAATTACTTGATGTTATGGCGTCAGTTGGTGTTGAACCTGACAGTTATACACACGATACACTTCTTAATGGCTATTGCAAAAATGGAAGGATCAAAGATGCATTGACTCTATTCCAAGATATGTTGCATAAGATAGTTACACCTACATGTTGCTCATATAACACCATCCTCCATGGGTTATTTCAGGCAGGGTGGACTGTTTCTGCAAAGAAAATATTTCATGAGATGATGGAAAGTGGAATGGCAGTGAGCATTGATACATACGGTATTGTACTCAGTGGACTTTGTAGAAATAATTGCACTGATGAAGTAATCATGCTGTTAGAGAAATTGTTTGCAATGAACGTAAAGTTTGATGCTATTATTTTTAACATAATGATTAGTGCAATGTTCAAAGTTGGCAGAAGAGAAGAAGCTAAGGAATTGTTTGCTGCTATGTCTACTTACGGTTTGGTTCCTAACATATGTACCTACAGTGTAATGATAACAAATCTTATAAAAGAAAATTCATTCGAAGAGGTTGACAATGTCATTTCATCAATGGAGGATACTAGTTTTCCTCCCAACTCTCGTTTGTTAAATAAGATCGTCAGGATGCTTCTCAAGAAAGGTGAGATAGCCCAGGCCAGAAATTATATGTCTAAAATTGACGAGAAGGGTATCTCGCTTGAAGCGTCAACCACTTCCTTGTTGATCTCTCTTTTCTCAGAGAAAGGGAAATATCGGGAATACCTAAAATTGCTCCCTGCAAAGTATCAGGTTTTTGAGGGAGTAAATATCAGCTAATAGTTATATCTGTACTTGACTTCTGATGGGAAAGGTATCCAGGTAGGCATGTGAACTGGGACTATAAAGGGAAGATAAATGAGTCTATAAGTGATGCTTTCAGGTATTTCATGTTATTGTGTACTCCTATTTTCATGTGGATTTAGTAAATGTTATAAGGTTTGATATTTTTATTTTCAATGTTATGATTAGGGCAATGTTCAGAGTTGGAAGTAGAGAAGAAAGCTAAGGAATTATTTACTGCTCTCATTACTTACTTGATGGTGCCTACTATACATACATACATACAACATATTGATGACAAACCTTATAAAGGAAGAGTTGTTCGAAGAGGCAAGTGGCTGTTCCCAACTCTCTTATGTTAAATCAGGGTATCAGAATGTTTCTCAAGAAAGGTGAGATAGTGAAGGCCAGAAATCATTTGTCTAAAGTTGACAAGAAGGGTATCCCACTTGAAGCTTCAACCAGACAACCACTTCCTTGTTGGTCTCTCTTTTCAGAGAAAGGGAAATGCCATGAATACATAAAATTGCTTCCTGCAAACTATCAGATTTGTTAGGAAGTAAGCAAGAGTTGGTAGTTATCTCTGAAGTCAAACCTCAGAAGGTAAACTTGAGTTGTTTATTTCCATTTTCAGGCCATTTCCTTCTGCTAGTAGGGCAAATGCAAGTTTATTTCCATTTTCAAGTTGTTTAAATCAGGGTATCAGAATGTTTCTCAAGAAAGGTGAGATAGTGAGTTTTGCTTTTTTGTCAAAAAGTTTTTTAGGTAATTATTTAGTGGCGTTAGTTAAGGTTATCATCAAAAGTACCTTGCGTTCATTGCATTTTTAACATTGTTTGTACATAAACGTGTGTGTGAGAGATAATGAGGATGTGTGATGTGGCAACTTAATAGGAACAGGCAAGCTATATGGAAAAAATTGTCGATGGGATTCATAACAAAGTTTCTAGGTGTTTGGTTTAGGATATTTTGTGGTTGTTGTGCTGTACTGCACTGTAATTTGAAATCTAGTTACTTAGGGGAATGTTTAGTAAATCGAGTATTATTTTTTTTATTTGAATACAAACAGAAATGCTTCAAGCCCTTGCACCCAAAATAAATTTGAAGGGACTAATTGTTTGTCTCTTTAAAATTTTATTCTAGAAAGTTGCCACTTCATTTCTCTAAGTTCTGTTATAATATTATCTGTGTGGATTTGTTTTTTGTTTTCGCCAAATACCTCCAGGTACTTTCATAACATTTATCCTAACCTGGTAGCGTTTCTCATCTTTTGGGTTGTAACTTGTAACAACAGGATTACTATCTTCTGTAAATACAATATTAAACCACTTGCAGTTTTTTTGTGGATCAACAAACACTTTTTTATTGACAAATTGGTCACTCTGTCAACAGGAATCAAGCTTGTCGAAAATTCACTTCTGCTTCCATTAAAACACGGCATGCTAATGGTGATATTGAGACTGCAGATGGTGCCATTATAATGACCGTAGGTCCGCCAGACATTTCTAAAATGCCTTAGAATGGATTTCCTCATGAGGTATTGGTTTATGCCTTGATATTTTCTGTCTTCAGTCAGTGCTGTAGAAGAGTGGAGAGGGGGGAGGGGCTTGACCTCCCCCAACAGCATACAAATTCCATTCAAATGACTAGTTTTTAGCAAACTAGTCATAAATTAGTATCATCCTACCCCTAACACCCAAAAAAAAGTTTTCTGCCTCTGCTGCTGTCTTCAGTGACTGGTGTTTTGGAACATTATCTGCTGCTAAAACAATTGAGTGATCCTGCTCCTAGTTCTGCATATTTAGACAGTTTTTCTTGACATGCCTTGTTTACCCTGCCAATTTAATCTCTGGAGGGCACCCTAAACTCATGGCTCAACATACATCTCATATACCCCATCAAATTCATGCAGGTGTCAAAATACTTTATGCTCGTTTTCCTGTTGAATGGGAGAAATATATTAATTCAAGCATGTCCGAGATGAACGAGCAGCCACAATCTCCACTAAAATCGACTGAATATTATATAGAGAAGTTTTTGCAGGGAAACTTAAAGTATTCAATGGGACTTTTTGCATGGGATTATCTCAACACATCTGAGAGGTCTACAAGTGATACAGACAGATTTCCTAGCCAAAGGCATTCTAATTCTTCCAATAGAAGACATAACTTTGAGGACTATGCCTTTGTGCAGTATCAGGAATCAAGTGCAGGACCTTCTGTAGATACAGCAAAGAATGCTAGGAATCAGGTAGAGCAAGATGCAGATATTCAACAGGAAAATATGCACAGGTATTCAAGTGAGCAGCAAATTGTTACTCATTCAAATGAGTCTGCTTTAACTAATAATTGTACAAATGAAGTATCCTCTGGCTTAGAAGATTGTGAAGCACCAAAATGTGGAAAAGCATCAACATGTCAAGGGACTAAAGATGCATTAGATATAACAACTGAAAGGATGAATCCACAGTTTGGAGTTACTCAAGGCTCAGAAGACAATACAGTCAGGCGATTACGAGGTAAAGTGTTTGGAATGTCAAGTAGTGCTTCCTTAAAGAAGTTGGTCTGTAAGAGGGGTTGGATGCAAGACAAAACATTCTTAGAGAAGATCATACCAAATGAAGATGTCACACATCCCGCAGATCTGATTTCTCATGAAAATGTATGTTGAGTTTTGCTCCTTGAAGGAAAAAATTGAGAACAGCTAATTAAATGCAAATTATTTAAGATTTAATTTTTCTTTTTTCCTCAATGCTTTGTACAACTTGGTGTTCACCCTCTACGTTAAATATTTTATTATTTTCATGTAATGATCCACTTGTATATGTCTAGAGTGATCTTCATTCACCCTCTGTTATAATTTGACTGATGAAATGCCGCTGCTTGAATAAATATAGATATAGATAAGCTGCATGTTATTTCATATCTTATAGATCCATGTAATAATAATGGCGTACTCCTTTAGACATTTTTGTAAGGCTATCAGATCATCATGGAAATTGGTGGCTATTTGATTTCATTGTTCTGGACAAAATATTGAAGGTTTAGTATGAAATAAAATATTGATGTACACTACCAGTATATTGATAATGATTGGATTCTCATCTGTTAATTTAACCTTGCTATGTTATGCAGACTGCTGAACCAAAATGTTTTACTATTAAAGTTGTTCAGTTTGATAGCACGTTATTTTACCTCTTATTGGACTTCCATGTCATTGATATTCATATGTTTCTTTTCTAATGTACACAGTATGAGTTATGTAACATTTTCTGTTCCAAGCCAAGTTGGTTAACCACATAATTTTTGTAATGTATAGACTAATATACATAGTTTCTGTTAAGTTCTTTGAATGGTGAAGATAAGTTAAAGGATGTGATCTCTAGGCAAGAGAAACTATATTTGTATATTAAGTTCATAATTACATAAGCAATGCTTTATTTATATCCATGGCATGATTCTACGGTTCATAATCACATATATTTTTTAAAATGAAAAGGAGAATGCATGGACATTAAGGCAAGGTACCAAATTGACATCTACTTTGGCAAGCTGGTGAAGTAGATCCATAGACACTTTAGATATATATAGTAAAATACTAAAATATGTATGGATAGTCAACATATCTTCATATGGTGTATTTCTCTCCCTCTGAAATATTAAACATCATTCAAATAATCTATGGACAACTAGTTACTTTGAAGTCACCATTCTGCAACCTGTACATATATAGTTTGATCTTATATTATATGTTAGTGCCACTTTAACCAAGTGCAGCAATTGTAATTACACTTTTTTTATTATTTTGTCTTCTGGTTTTAGTTGTCTAAAGACCTGCTAGCATCTCATCTTCCATCAAAGCTTTGTTAGCCTTTTTTATGTGTAATTTAATTTAATGAGGATGCATTAGCCTTGTAACCTGTAACATGCCAACTTTTTGTATGGCCCCTATGAACCTTTTAGTTTTTTCCATACACGTTCAGGGTGAAATGTTCTCAGCCAATCATGTTGTTTTGTTGAGTGCCTTTTTTCCTTTTTTTTTTTACCTTCTGCTGCATCTTTACTAAATCTCGTAAGATGTCACTCATTGTCAGGTTGGCTCAGTTGCTGTGTCGATGTCCGCTAAACTGCAAATACATGATTCTCCCCGTAAAGGTTAGTTAAATGAATTGCCTGATTTGTTATCTCCTCTATACCATCCAAACATTGAGTTGCCAGCTTGCAATTACATTTTCTGTCATGGTAATTAGGAGTTCACTGCCATGTTACTTGGACAAATGAAACCTGGAAGCATTTCCTGTCATCTTCGCAATTCATCTTTGTTTCTTAATGTGGGAAAAAAAAAGGGAATCTGGAAACACTTTTCAGTTAAGAAAATGTGTTCAAGACTTTGTTTCTTCTCGAAAAGAGAAACTTACATGAAAAACACACGTTGACAGGACTAGGACGACCGTCGAAGCGTGGAAAGAGGAAGAGGTCTTGAGCATTCTGCCTGAAAATCGGGGGTACTTTTTTATTGCAGTAGTGGCTTAATGTTTGACTCAGTATTGAGAACGCTACCAGGTCCAGACGTAAGTGCAGGACGAATGGGATAATGTTCTGTATAACCAGTGGGTTCTTTTGCAAGCACCAACTTGTTGTATCTAGATTAGTACCGGATGGCTGAAACATTTACATAATCAGCAGCAGCGTTCTTACTCTTACACTTCTGTAGTAGGTTGACTAAGGGTGCGTCAGATTCCAAAATTTTTTTAACAAATCTCGACGTTTAATCAGATGTTTGAAGAGGTTTTCGGACATAAATGAAAAAACAAATTTCAGATTTCGCCAAGAAATTTCGAGACGAATCTTTTGAACCTAATTAATCCATCATTAGCATAGGTTGGTTACTGTAGCATTTATAGCTAATCTTGGTCTAATTAAGCTCAAAAGATTCGTCTCACGATTTCTCGTATAACTATATAATTAATTTTTTTTATTTATATTTAATGCTTTATTTATGTGTCCAAATTTTTGATATGATGCTTTTGGAACTAAGCAGGGCCTAAGATGAAGATGGGTGCAGAACAGCGTTGTGTAATGTGCTGCTGACACCTTAAGCTACGTTGAAATGCCATCATGAATCATATATGTGCTGTTGCTCTGTGCTTTCGGCAAAGTTATTTCACTAATTTCCTCATGTTTCTTATACCTAAGCTTGTTTCTTTTGTTGATATTTGATAGAAGATAATTTAATTTTTGTGGTAGCTATTTAATAGTATAAATAATGGGATTATGTACTATAAAGCTGGAAAAAAATTCTACTTTACAATTTGTAAGGTGATGAATTTCTGTATAAAAACCTTTTGTAAAAAAAAAGAGAATGTTTATTGTTTTGGGAAACATGCGTATAAAAACCAAGGAAAAAAAGCTGAGATTAATTTGGAGAAAAAGAAGACAAGCCTAATTGCTGGATTTATCCAGGGAAATATTATTTTGAAGATGTTCCGGTAAACATATGACTATGTTCAGATTTGGCACTTTATGCTGATACAGTTGTCTAAAAATGAGCTTAAATCTGGGAAGCAAAATGTCTATAGACAACTTACATTGAAAATAGTACATTGGTTTGGTTCTGATCTCTCAGCTATAGAAACGTTTACTTTTGGGTTCATTCTGTTTTTATTATACAAGCCAAATCAATGCGTAGGAAGGAATAAAAAATCCAACACTTGGTGATTGAAACGGTATATTTCCAAACGAAAAATAATTTATGAATAAAAATGTTATGTACGCATTTCTAGCGATCTATAGGCCAATGCTGCAAATAAACTTCAGTGAAAAAACTCAAAATCAACTTCAAATTTAAGGTTGAAAATTTAAATTTTGATTTATAAGCATAAGCCAACAGATGGGGGTTTAGAGAATATAGGGGGTATTTATTTAGTTTTATTTTATATATTCATCGAGAATAACCTTTAGGATGAATGAGCACACGTAGAAATAGGATTACTATAGATGAGATGGGTGATACATGCACAATTAATCATTCAACGAGATTTGAGCCTTCGTGGGAACGGACTGGAGGGATGTGGAGGCGGTGGTAGATGCAAATGTGAAAAGACCGATAAGGATGATTGGTTGAGCTTGACGGAGCCATTGCCCACAACAAAGGCAGGAAACTCTCCAACCACTTTTGTTAGTTGATTTTAGTGTTTACCCCAACAGTCTTCTTATATATACATTCTCTAAAATATTGTAGATCCTATACGTTAGTATTATCTTTTTTTTTTCTTGCTTCACTAACCGACCTATCCTAGATACAATCATAAGAAAGTGTTGGGGAGCATGACCTAGATACGAGACACAGCAAAGCTGTCACCGTTGTCACCGTCGGCAGTTGCACCACCCAGACACTGTTGTTATTGGCAGGTGTACAGTAGAGACAACACATTAGTCAATGATAGAGTGACGGTGGTGTGAAGGTGGACGCATGATAGCTAGCGAAGGATCAACATTGTCCTGGAGGCAATGGCGTGTCAGCTAGTGACCGACCAATAGTGGTGCTATAGGTACCGTCTCGACAATGGTGCAAAGGATAGCGGTGTGACAAGTGACAAATGATAGTTAGCTCCTATAGAAAGAGTTCATGGAGAGAGATGTGGAAGGAGAGAGAAGTTATAGCGGCAGGGTATTTATTGGGATTTCAACCTGCTAAATTTAGTTTGGCAAATAAGATGAAAAGTGTTTTTGAACCTATTAGTTGACCAAATTTGCCTTGGACCCATAATATTGCCTCATTAGAGACGCTCTAAGATAGAGCCAACTTACTATTTATAAGCTTACATTAGAGTCAATACAAAAGAAGATTGACTCTGCATTCAATACATTTCTCTTAGGGCATGCATAGAGCTAGTGCTTGTACGAGAGCTAACCCCATTTTATTTTTATTATTAAAGTCTTCCACGTTAGCTTATAGCCAATTTATAGTTTATTATACATACTTAGAGTGAGCATAATAAACTACGAGCATAGACGAAACTAGACTTTTTCAAGGCAAAAACAACAACAACAACAAATGTAAACTAGATTTTTTTCAATGCAAAAATAATAACAAAAACAACAACAAAAAAGAAGGAAAAAGCTAAAAGTGACGCGGACCGGCCCAAAACAAAGGCGGCCGCCTCCTCTCCCTACGCTTGCAGTGCGTATATATCCGCGTCGTCTTCCCTACCAGAAGAGCCGTGCAAACCCTAGCTCGCCGCCGCCGCCCTCCTCCTCGCCGATGGATCCCCAGCAGCCGGAGCCCGTCAGCTATCTCTGCGGAGGTGCTCATCTCTCTCTCTCTCTCTCTCCCTGTTGATCTGTGTGGGGTTTCGCCTGGCGGGAGTTTGGCCACGGCGTCGATTGGTTGATTAGGGCATGGGATTTACGCGTCCATGGCTGGGGGGGGGGGGGGGGCTCCATCGTGCGATTCCATCTTTATTTTTTTTATCCTTTTTTTGGGGGGGGGGGGGGTTTCGACTTGTGATTCCGTTATTGTTTGTTTCGATATCCTTTGGTTTGATTCGCGTCTCTGTTTGGTTTCACTTGTCAGATTTTGACACGAAATTCATCTTCTTTTCTTTTTGGTTCGCTCTGGCTTCAGATTGCGGAGCTGAGAACACACTGAAGCCGGGAGATGTCATCCAGTGCCGTGAATGTGGCTATCGCATCCTCTACAAGAAGCGCACCCGCCGAAGTATGTTAACCTCTTCCTTAAAACAAATAAACTTCATATTGTTATTGTTATTGTTCATCGTCTTATATATCAAAATTTAGTTGCTGTTTGATTTCTTGAGTTTCCATGGTTTAGTTTCCCTAGTAGTAAGGGCATGCTCGACCGAATTGTGCACAGATGCTCTAACATAGCTCCGATACAATCCTATTTTACATACCATAAAAAGATTAGGGAAAATAGAGGCTGCGTGTGTGTAAATGCAAACTTGAAAAGGAGATAGTGATGAACTTCTCACCTTAAAGTAAGGATCCCACCTAAGTTCCCTGCAATTTTTGTTGGTGTGTCCAATGGGGGGGTACCTGATTAGTTCAGATCGCAGGCCACCAGTAGCATGAACGACTTTGTTGAAATGATGACTCACTGTTTCTCCAGATCTATCATTTTTTTTGCCAGCTAACCTATTTCTAAGGTTGTGACCCACTGTTTGTGAAAACATAGCTACCTATTCCTCAACACAGATGTGGATGGTATCTTCAAGAAACCACAATCCTTAAAAAGCTTACAAAACCAAAAGAAACTTGCTCATTTAACCCTAAGGATGGCTACACAGGTTATGTCATCAGTCCACATTTTTGTGTCTAGGTATTCATGTCTCATCCTACCCCTTTCATTGATTGGACCATATTTAATACCTTCTTTCCTTGCACATATTTTTCTTCATCTAAACTCAATAATCATGGCCATCATTGACAACAACATATTTGCAGCAGCAGCAAAAATTAAAAACTTGGTCGTATTTTTCCATCTACAATACAAATATCAAAGAAAAATAAATATGTTTGCATGTCATGGATGGTTACTCGTTCACACCACAAATCCTACAGCTTGCTTATAAAAATAGCCATAGCTCAAGCATAAATCACAAATCACATCACAATGGTTACTCATTCACACCTAAAATTGACAAACAACACCATATCTAGTTCTAGGGTTTGCTTACCTTTGGGGAGAGAAATCCAGATCCGGGCACTGATGATGAGGGGTAACACAGGGACGTGCAGCAGCCATCTAGAGGGTGTGGCTAGACTGTGTGGCTACTTGGCTGCCACCGCCTTCGTACCTGGCTGCTCATGGGCGGCTGCTCATGGGAGAGGTAGTAGGGCCTGGCCTGTTTCTTGTATGGAGGCTCCTCCTTGGATGGAGGAGAGAGACGAGGGTGTTGCTGTTTTGATGGAGGAGAGAGGAGGTCGGCAGCGCAGCTGGTTCACTGGGACACAAAATCGCCGCCGCCTCACTATAGATGTGTCGCCATAGCTACGGATGTGCGAAAGGAGAGGGAGAGGAACGGTGAGCGAGAATGGGGAGTTAGGGAGATAGGGCGTGGGAGGTGACCCTCACAATGCGTGCGTTGCATGTGAAGTGCGTGCCGCAGGTGGGGCAACATGATCCGCCTGATTTTTCAGGATAGATCTATCCTGCATATAATAGGAACATTCCCTGTGTGGATGGTCCCATCCATTACTGTTCCCAAACCAAACAAGCATAGTTGTGGAATCGCCCCCATCCCATCCCTCTTGGTCCCTCCAACCAAACACATGCTTGCATGCCATATTTTTAAGCAAAAATATTCTCAGTAAGTTGCACATTAAATGGAGAAATTTCTAGTTACTTTTTTTTCCCGAATTGTAGCTTTATGGGCTAGTTTGTAGTTTACTTTTTCCTAAAAGAGATTTGGATTTATCTGAAGATTGTTTCTGTATAAGAATTTTGTATTCCATGTTGGATCGGTTCAATGGACTTGAGCTAGTGGAAACACTTAGCTCATCCATACAATGAGGTTTGATGGGTTATTAAAATAATCATTGAACTTAATGTTAGACTTCTACAGGACTACAACAGCATTTTGGATTATATCATTTCTCATGCTTTAAATTGTGACAATACATGAATACATGATTACATATGCAGCATACTAGCATAGTGGTGCCTTTTATTAATTAGATTCAAATAGAACGAAACAGGATGACCACATGAGGACGCGTAGTAATCTATCATGTTTTTCTGTGGTCTTCTAAAGTTACATGAGATGCACTCATTCCTAGATTCATGAAAAAATGAAAAAGTTGTCTGCATGGATATTCTAGCTGATCCTTGGGTATTTCCTTGACCCGCTCTAATTCAACTAAATTATATAAATTTCACTTTGGAAACATGAGAAGTGAAATTTATTTCATTTAGTTGAAAAGTACAATGGGCCTAAAATTACCTACGAGTCGTTCTGTGCCCCTAAATTTAATTCCGGGAGCTGGGTTAACTGTTTTCATAAATCTTTTGTTGTTCACAAAGACTGGTTTTCATAAATTCGTTGTAAACATATGAAGTATTTGCTATTTATTATTACGGAATACTTTTACACTTGTGCTCCTTTTCATTTTGAAATTGCACTTACCACTTAAAAATCAGGTTGTTTCTCTCAATAAAAACATTGTGTACTTGTAAACTGCTCTATGCTTTGTTTTAATTGGTTGTGGGTTTGTTGCATTTGGAAAGTAATGCTTAGTGAACGGTACATCTCACTTGTTGCATTTATTTTCGAGTAAAGATATGACCGGTCATTAAACTTGTGGCGCGGTACCACTTAGGTTCATAAACTTAGAAAATGCATGTTTAGGTCCATGAACTCGTTTTAACGTCTAAAGTCATGGACTTGGATGGTACGTTAAAACGAGTTTATGGATCTGGATGTTATATTAAAATAAGTTCATGGACCTGGATGGTATATTAAAACAAGTTCATGGACCTAAACATGCATTTTCTAAGTTTATGGATCTAAGTGATACTGCGCTACAAGTTTAAGGACCGGTCATATACTTTACTCTTTATTTTTTTTTTTTTGCCAACAATGTGAAAACTGAAAACCACTTAATCAGCTGGGCATCTTGTTTCTCATACGAACTGACAAGAAAGTAACATACTCATATTGCAAATGGTAGCTAGACCAAGTTCAAAATCAGCAGTCACCGTCACAGATTGCTGAAGTTTAGATGGTATGGGCAATTTCTGATCAAGTGTCTTGTGTTTGCAGTTGTTCAATATGAAGCGCGTTGAAGTACTGGAACGTCATGTGCCATCAGGCTGCTTCCTAAACCAATATAATGGGTGACCTAAACAAGGATGATCGTATTGGAACTGTATGGTATTCAGTTGTAGGTCGTATGGCCGTTGAACTTTGGATAAAAGTGGTTACATCCAAATTGTGTTTTGGGATTGAGAAAATGATGTATCGATGCAGGGCTTATTGCTTGAGCTCTTGAAATGAAATACATGGCTTTGTATTGCTGTTTTGCAGCTGCCAACGGGCAGCAACGGTTTATGAAACCGTGATTTCGTTACCGCCGCCGGTAGCGTGCGAACTGCAGAAGCCATGACAAATCCTTTTTCAAAAGTTTGAATTCAAACTCCATGCATGGTCTCTGCGGTTTAAAGTGATTACCCTGCCGTTTGAGCTTAAAAACCATGGTCTCTTTGCAATGAGTAGGATGAATCAGAAATCTCGGATATGAAGAAGGGACGAAAAATTTTGTCGCACTATAAAAACTCTTAAATTGAGCTATTCAATTTTTTTTCTAAAATAGTAGATAAAAAATTCTAAACATTAAAAACTAACCATACCATTTTTTATCATTATAACCAAGTTTATAAATCATTTTGTTAATGATTATCTCAATATTAAATAAATGCTATAATTTATAATTTATTACATATAAAAGTACACACTCGCATATTATTACGAAGTTTATATATCATATTACAAAGTAAAGTGCATATCATATAAGTTATTGCAAAGTAAGTGTTTGTGTGTATGTTTTGATTAATTAAGGATTTAAGGTTAACTTGCTAACGTGGATTAGTCTATTTAGGCTGATATTTTGGATTTAAATTCTGAGAAAAATTCTGAAAAGTTTTTGACAGGTACTGTTCTTATTGTATCTGTTTTTGAGAAAAAAAATTCTGAATCTGTTTCCATTTCTAATAAATTTCGACCGGCAATTTTTATTTTTGGAACCTGGTCAGAAACTCAAAAATATTCCGAACCATTTTCATCCCAAGGTATAAGGAAAGTAAAAATGAAAAAAAATCATAAAAAGTTAAAAATGATGAAAAAAAACGAAATACATACTATTATATTCTTGGAACATGTAGGACATATTAGTTGGTAAATAGAAAATATTGGCATGATCTTTTCTAATTGACTAATAAATATATAACACAAATAAAATTTAAAATTTATGCATGTACATAATACGATATCAATTGGTAGAAGATTTATAGTGTCTATTATACAAATACTATAGTCTTCATGATAGAATCATAGATGATACCATCAAATATTATCTAAGACACATATAATATTATCCATGAGAATATGCATGCATGCCGATTCGTCTCCTAAAATGTCTAAAAACTTATGGAAACATAGGAAAACTTATGGAAACATAGGAGGTAAGTATGGAAAAAGATATATATAGCCTACTCAAACCTTTATTCATTTTCCCATATTTAGTTGGTTTTGGTTTAGAATTTGATTGTAGAATTGTAATTTTCAGAAAAAATTAACACTTTTCAGAAAAATTTAACACCAAGCTGCTTTACTATTCGTAAGAACTTTGGCTATCATTTCCACAAATATTTTCAACAATTGAATTTAGTCCAAATTCACAGTAGTTCTACAAATACATATCTATTCCCAGTAATTTTTGTGACTTTTTCCACATTTTCAAAAAAAAATTAATTTGATCCAAATTGGGGACAGTGGCAACGTGTCTCTATTGCTATCTCTTCAATTATTATTTATCATTATGCAACCGTGAATTCCACCATTCAACATGTTTTCATGTAGCAACTTCTAAGTTCCCTACAGTCCAAAGTACTACACTGGTTAATGGTAATGTTGTCTTGTAATCGACCAATGCCCAAAAATCTCAAAAGTAGACTTCTACGGCTTGGGAAAAAAAATCCCAAATATCGATAAACTAGACTTGACAACTAGGATAAATGCAATGAAGTAATGGGAAAGATGGATAGTGAAGATACATAATGTTTTTAGTGAAAGTGAACACTTTTAGTGGAACGTGAAATGGCAGGCCCCTTTGATTTGTAAGAATTATTCCATGTGGAGGATTTTAATCCTATATAGAGAATTTCTTTGTCTCAGATTTTGGAGAAAAATAAACATGACAAACCTGTTTTTTTAAAATATTGTTGCATTAAGATGACGCTTCCTGTTGCAACAGGATGAACAAAACAATGTTCGGAGACTCAGGGAGCTCCATCCAACAATGGATGTAGTTGTTAATTGAGCTACAGTAAGACAAACTAGATCAAAAAAACATCGATATGATCTTGCAGCAATGCTGATATAACACAAAATAGATTCAGGTCTCATACAATCTAATGTATCAAGAAAGAGCTGGCGCCAAAAGATAAACATAGGTATGCGTTGAATCCTGCTGATGCATCTCAATACAGGGATAAGAACATTTTTTTTCCTTAATAGCAACTTCTGGCAGACAACTTGAAGGTCAGAGAACAACAAATTTAGAAGAGAGAGGTTCCCTTGCCCTTCTTGTCTCCACCGATTTCAAAGTGCTTGCACCTCTGCAGTAAAGTGGCGAAAGGAAACATCAGACACTTCAGGAGATAGTAAACTGTGATAAAAGAGTACTACAAAAAAGACAAGCGGTAGAAATACCTTGATCGGATGCTGAGAGTAGTGCTTGCAGCTCTGGCACTGCAGCTTCAGCACAATCTTCTTCGTTGTCTTGGCCTGAAATGAACAACAGAGTAGGATTAAAACAACGAATAGCCAACAAACTTCAGAGTAGCTTGATGTTATCCTTGGGAACTTAACAAGGATAGCAAGTATCAGGATCAGACCTTCTTGTGGAAAACAGGCTTTGTCTGACCACCATATCCTGACTGCTTGCGGTCATAACGCCGTTTCCCCTGAGCAGAAAGGCTATCTTTTCCCTTTTTGTACTGGGTAACCTTGTGAAGGGTATGCTTCCTGCATTCCTTGTTCTTGCAGTAGGTCTTCTTGGTTTTTGGAACGTTCACCTATAAAAGAGCAAGAACATCCATAGTTAACGGGTGTAAATAAACAACACAAACCTAAGAGTAAGAATAAGCCACATAAACAGAAAAATAGAAAACGCTAACCACCTATGCAATAAGACCAGATTAGCTAATGTTAAGGTTTAAAGATACAAGGTGCACTTCTGGCTTCGAGTTATACAATATACAGTGACATAAAAGAAACAGAACAATATTTATATGGAACTGTCACTTCTGGCTTCGAGTTATGCAATATACAGTGACATAAAAGAAACAGAACAATATATATATGGAACTGTTACTGTTAGCTTCCTTCAATAAACCATTATTGAAGCACTATTGCTGTTGTAGTATTAACGGGAAAAAAAGAACATAACAAGGTACTGCTGGCAGTCACATCCAATCAATTCTACTATCGCTAGTTCTTTATGATTGGTAGCACAGCACCCCATGATACAATACATAAATCACGGTGTAGGAAACAAAACTATATACAATCTAGCAATACCTGAAAAAACTCAAACAAACAGCATAAACTGGACTAAGCACAGAGCATTTTTTCTCTTCTTGTTAAGTCTATCGTTTTAGTGGAAATGCTATCAACCAGTTACTAATCTTGTATCTTCTCCCAGAAAAGGGTCAATCCAAGCTGATAAACTGCCACATGAATCCGTGTCGGCAAGTACGTCCAACTCCAAACTAGAACATCATACAAAAACATGGTGCCAGATATTAAATCCATTTCGCAAAACGCAACACGCTGCTCAAATCGGATCTAATTTTCGCCCAGCGATGGCTATGCTCCAACCAGCACACGTACACCGTCGCTGCCTCAGCACAGATCCGACCATGCGACCGGCTTCTCGCTGAGCTACCCGCACTCTCGCATTCGTACGCGGGAAACGAAAGAAGACACCCATACCCTAGGAGCTCGAGAAGTAGGAGCAGGAGGAAGAAGAAGGGATTGCTGACCATGGCTGCCGGCGATCCGTGCGCTTCCTCCTTCCTCCTCGGTGCGAGATGGCGGCGGCGGCGGCGGGCGCGTGCTCGGAGCTGGAAACCCTAGAGATTAGCCAGACCGGTGGCCTTATATAGCAAGTGAGATGGGCCGGCCCACGGGGGTGCGTCACACATGGGCCATCAGCATTTCGTTTGGGTAGGTCTAACATGCGTCCGCGCGCACTGTACTGAGCGCGATCAGTTTACATCACACACTTTTAACACTTATGCGTATAAACTATTAACTTTAGACATATAAACTATATATATACAAACTCTCTGTATGAAAAATCTACGTAGATACCAATATTATATATACACAAAATATTATAAATATAAACTTAATATTATATATAAAATGTAGATCCTAAGTTTTTTTTAAACAATAGATACATAGAAAGGGTAGAGCTACCTTTTTCCAGCTCCACAACTCCAATTCCACCCCATATATAGAGCTCTACCAGGCCCTAAGATCACATACACACTGACAAGTGATAACAAACGTGCTCTCTAACATGGATTAAGATCCTTTGACTTAAAGCTAGAGGGATGAGATGACTGATATGTGGACCCCCTACATTTGTGGCACCAAATGTCAACGATCACGTCATAAGAAGTACATTAGTGGAGCTTCGTCT
Organism: Oryza brachyantha; assembly: GCF_000231095.2. Classification (NCBI taxonomy): domain Eukaryota; kingdom Viridiplantae; phylum Streptophyta; class Magnoliopsida; order Poales; family Poaceae; genus Oryza; species Oryza brachyantha. Next base: position 7,570,190 of record NC_023166.2, read on the forward strand.
CTCTAACATATGGGAAGAATCACATAGACTTTCTGTTTATCATCCACACTTAATATTTTTACAAAAAATTAGATACGTACTTATACAAAACCTGAGTCAGAGGTTATGATAAACTTATGCTCAATCGCCATTTGGTCCATATTTTTCCAGCTCGCTAAGAACTGCACAAAGAGAAGTTATGTTGGCTAGCCAAAGCAGCTCTAAGATAATGCTAATCCTTTTCTTTTTCTCAAAAACTTATATTGGGTTTATTAAAAAATATTGGGTATAAAAATTACACCTTGAAGCCCCAAATTGAATAACATGTATTGGAAACATATATTTATGTCCCAAATTTAGGATACAGGATAAGTTAATATATATCAACTACACATTTCCCCTTAAGCTTATATCAAGAAATAATCTTGCATGCACATTTAGAGTAAGGAGAGAGAAATCCCTCGTATGGATGATGGCTAAAAATGGAGGATATGTTAGATCACATTTTTAACCCTTCGTTGTCTATTTTATAGATAAAGTATGAGATAGATGAGCTGATGGGTATACTCTAATAGAGGAATTCCATTGAGTGAGCCATGTGAGTCCAACCCAAAAAATGCCTTTTGAGAAACAACTCGACTATAGCATGGGATGTCGTGTGAACGACACATTTTTATGAAACCTGGACAATATAAATAACCAACTCTATTTTCTGCCTCCACGTCGACGCTCTCGTGCCTTTGCACACTCAACCTCGCTGGCGAGCTCTCTCGGTTGTCACTGTTATTGTCGTTTGCTTCCTGCCTCTGCGTGCGTCGTGTTCCTATCGTCGCATTCCTACCTCTGCGGTAGCCGCATTCCTGCCATCGCGCGGTAGAGAAGCCGCTTCGGTTTCGTGCGCCTATGTGCTCTCAACCTCGAAGTGAGCTCTCTCCGTTATCGCGTTCAACCTCTCCAACGCACGTGTCATCGACATATGAGTGATACCGGTTGGTACTAGATAATACCAACTAGTATAATTGGTACCTAGTATTAATTGGTACCAAAGGATATTAGTTGGTATCATCTGATACAATATGATACTAATGGGCATCATTGATACCAGAGGTCGGCAGCAGGTGGAGGGGAGCAACGCAGGAAAGGACCGCACTGACAGGAAAGCAGCCGGAGGGAGAGCAACGTGTGAGGCGGCCAATGCGGATGGGACATCACAGGAAAGGCTAGCACCGATGGCAAAGGAAACAGAGGGCATGGAGGCAGAGCGTGTAAACAACTAGAGGGGAGTAGCACACGGAGAGGCCAGCACAAGGAAGGCTAGCACTGGCGGCAAAGCAAGCGAAGTAGCGGAGGGCAACATGTGAAGCATGCGGCCGATTTCATTTAGACCTTGTTTAGTTGCCAAAATTTTTTGGTAAATAGGTCACGTCGAACGTTTGACCGGATGTCAGAAGGGATTTTCGGACACGAATGAAAAAACGAATTTCACAGCTTGCCTGGAACCGCGAGACGAATCTTTTGAGCCTAATTAATCCATCATTAGTACATGTGAGTTTCTGTAGCACTTATGGCTAATTATGGACTAATTAGGCTTAAAAAATTCGTAAACCGATTTCCCCCAAACTATGCAATTAGTTTTTATTTTCATCTATGTTTAATGCTCCATTTAAGTGTTCAAAGATTCGATATGATGTTTTTAGAAAAATTTTTAGAGAACTAAACAAATTTTGCTACTGTCACCAAAAGAGTATATTGCATCTGTTCTGAGCCATTCTATAGCTTGCCAAGACTGACATCAATGATCTGAAGAAAAGCCACCTTTGGCATATATTTCTGGTACAGAAATCTGACACCAATTCTTCTTGACTGTTTAATGCTCTATTTAAGTGTTCAAAGATTCGATGTGATGTTTTTGGGAAAATTTTTGGGGAACTAAACAAATTTCACTACTGTCACCAAAAGAGTATATTGCATCTGTTCTGAGCCATTCTATAGCTTGCCAAGACTGACATCAATGATCTGAAGAAAAGCCACCTTTGGCATATATTTTTGGTACAGAAATCTGACACCAATTCTTCTTGACTGTTTAATGCTCCATTTAAGTGTTCAAAGATTCGATGTGATGTTTTTGGAAAAAATTTTGAAGAACTAAACAAATTTCGCTACTGTCACCAAAAGAGTATATTGTATCCGTTCTGAGCCATTCTATAGCTTGCCAAGACTGACATCAATGATCTGAAGAAAAGCCACCTTTGGCATATATTTTTGGTACAGAAATCTGACACCAATTCTTCTTGACTGTTTAATGCTCCATTTAAGTGTTCAAAGATTCGATGTGATGTTTTTAGGAAAATTTTTAAAGAACTAAACAAATTTTGCTACTATCACCAAAAGAGTATATTGCATCCGTTCTGAGCCATTCTATAGCTTGCAAAGACTGATATCAATGATCTGAAGAAAAACCACCTTTGGCATATATTTCTGGTACAGAAATCTGACACCAATTCTTCTTGACAACTACTGACAATATTCATGATCCATTTCGATAATAAACACATACTCATCGCTTCTGTATTTAAAATTCCTAAACCCCACAAAAACCTTTAGGCCACACATATTGTCCCATTGAACCATGTGGTACTCATAAATTCCTTCTACACCCTCCGAAAAAACTACTATCAATACCACACCAAGTTCAACCAGTCCTGCTGACATGATTCAAAGAAAAGAAATTAGTTGAAGCTTCAACATAAGTTTAATTAACAGGAGAGATCACACTGCAGTACGAATCCTCATCACACCTCTATCACCATGCTTCACCTGTCATGGGCTTTATGGTCACACATGTCAAGCAACTAACTCAGCCGAGTAATTGATCTGCAGGATTAGTTACTTCAAGAGATAAACTCAGCTCTTAGATTTATCGTACAGTTTCCTAATTATCTTTAAAGTTTGCTAGGGCCTATTCCTATAAAGGACCTAATGCAACTTGGGAGATTGAGCAGAGGATTTGACGAAACATCTTTTCCTCTCCTCACATCAACTTCTTCGAGCCGCTAGACTGTTCTTTCTTCTATGTCCCTGATGCCCAAACCAAGATGTTGCTATTTGTCCAATTTCTACCCCAGCTACCTTCCACCAAAAATCAATCCATAGCATCTAGTTCTATTGACAAGAGTAAAGATAAGTTCATAACAACACCAGTTTATTGACAAGTTAAGAGTAAAGGAGAGTTTGGAATAAATTTTCTCTAATATTCTGAATATTCCAGAGTTAAGGCATACCCAGTACCTACTTCCATTTTTTATCGCTAGTCAACATCATGCAGTCCATGTCAGTGTCGGAAAAACAAGATTATACAACTGCCCCAGTTTTTGGAAAGTTTAAACACAAAAATGCATCTGATCACATCAGAGTAGTACACTACATTTCCATACTATCTCACTGAATACAAAATAATCGGCACATATCGAGAATACTGCTTTCTGATAGCAAGTACAAAGGTTACAAAAAGGGAAATCAACTAGGCAATGTTATCAGAACAAAAAGTTTTGAGGCATTATGTATGAATCAATAAAAACTGCATCAATAATTACATGCATTGTATGTTTTGGAATTCATATATACAATTTTACAAAGCAAAAGATCATTCGAGGAGCTAGGCAAAACGACTACTGGAGATTGCAACGTGTAAATACAGAACAACAGAGGAACCGCCAACAGGAGCATGAATTGGTTAAGTAAATCCTAGAAACAGTTTGGCCAATTGCAGGTTCATACTGGATGAGTCTGAAAACTCCTTGGGACTAGAGATTAGAGAGTCAAATTTTAGAATGTCCCTTCCAAAGTATCCAGAGTGTAGAGAGGCAAAATTTGGAAGGTCTCTTCTAGAGGATCCAAAAGGCATAAATGATGACACAAACAACATATCCTACAGAATGTATCCTATTATTATTACTATCGAATGGCTTAAGTAATCAAAGCTCTAGTTTGTTTGTCGATATGACTGCATGAAAGGGCACACAGTTGGTCTATAGTTCCTCATTGTACAACTATAAAAGGATGCAGTAGTTACTCATATTATATAATTCCACCAAATAAAAAAAATATGAAAGGCTGGATTTTTACACAGGTAACTTGTATTTGCCCTACTAGCAGAAGTAAATGGCCTTGAAAATGGAAATAAACAACTCAAGTTTACCTTCTGAGGTTTGACTTCAGAGATAACTACCAACGATTGCTTACTTCCTAAAAAAACTGATAGTGTGCAGGAAGCAATTTTATGTATTCATGGCATTTCCCTTTCTCTGAAAAGAGAGACCAACAATGAAGTGGTTGTCTGGTTGAAGCTTCAAGTGGGATACCCTTCTTGTCAATTGTAGACATATGATTTCTGGCCTTCAATATCTCACCTTTCTTGAGAAACATTCTGATACCCTGATTTAACATAAGAGAGTTGGGAACAGCCACTTGCCTCTTCGAACAACTCTTCCTTTATAAGGTTTGTCATCAGCATGCTGTATGTATGTATGTCAGTAGGCACCAACATGTAAGTAATGAGAGCAGTAAATAATTCCTTAGCTTTCTTCACTACTTCCAACTCTGAACATTGCACTAATCATAACATTGAAAATAAAAACATCAAACCTTATAACATTCACTAAACCCACATGAAAATAGGAATACGCAATAATATGAAACACCTGAAAGCATCACTTAAAGACTCATTTGTCTTCCCTTTGTAGTCCTAGTTCATATGCCAACCTGGCTACCTTTCCCATCAGAAGTCAAGTACAGATATAACTATTAGCTGATGTTTACTCCCTCAAAAACCTGATACTTTGCAGGGAGCAATTTTAGGTATTCCCGATATTTCCCTTTCTCTGAGAAAAGAGAGATCAACAAGGAAGTGGTTGACGCTTCAAGCGAGATACCATTCTCGTCAATTTTAGACATTTAATTTCTGGCCTGGGCTATCTCACCTTTCTTGAGAAGCATCCTGACGATCTTATTTAACAAACAAGAGTCGGGAGGAAAACTAGTATCCTCCATTGATGAAATGACATTGTCAACCTCTTCGAATGACTTTTCTTCAATAAGATTTATTATCATTACACAGTAGGTATGTATGCTAGGAACCAAACCGTAAGTAGACATAGCAGCAAACACTTCCTTAGCTTCTTCTCTTCTGCCAACTTTGAACATTGAACTAATCATTACGTTGAAAATAACAATATCAAACTTTACGTTCATTGCAAACAATTTCTCTAACAGCATGATTACTTCATCACTGCAATTATTTCTAGAAAGTCCACAGAGTACAATACCGTATGTATGAATGCTCACTGCTGTTCCACTTTCAGTCATCTCATGAAATATTTCCTTTGCAGCAACAGTCCACCCTGCCTGAAATAACCCATGGAGTATGGTGTTATATGAACAACATGTAGGTGTAACTCTCTTATGCAACATATCTTTGAATAGAGTCAATGCATATTCGATCCTTCCATTTTTGCAATAGCCATTAAGAAGTGTATCATGTATATAACTGTTAGGCTCAACACCAACTGATGCCATAACATCAAGTAATTCAACTGATCATATGTTGGTTGATCCCTTTACAAAGCTACGGGGTGCTATATTTATACCCCAAAACTAACTAAAACAGACACGGGATCATATCTATTACCTAACTTATTGAACACGGACTCTAATTATAGATATTACCTTCAACAAATTCTAATATTTACCTATAAAGGATTACACGAACTCTATCCCTCCTCCGAATCTATCTACATGCTTTTTATGCTCAATCAAACTCCTTTCCCAATCCGACTCAGACTCCATCAGCTATATCCGAGTCGCTTTCCAATTGCCTTCTATCCGATTGCCTTGTATCTTGTCCAATTCGGTTACTGTTCCTGCTTCATCCTTCAACGGTAATTTTCCAAATTTTGGTGTTAACAGGAACTAGAGGGCCAGAGCCAGATCCATGCATCACCGACGTCACCGGTGACTCTAGTGCTCCGGTTGCCAAGGTATGAAGATTGGTGGCATCAACAAAAACTGACCTATCATATACTATCTACCATGGCCAAAGATATTCTAACTGTTCCAATGTCTACCATATCATCAGAATCTACATTTAGTATGACAGACAGGATCATCGAGGTGCGGCGAAGAAAGTTGAAGCCTGAAATGGTGGAGATGTTGGTCTGCATCAAAGATTGGGAGGCTGCACAATCAAGGTTGCAACAGTGTGTGGAGGACAAAGAACTTCTAGAGGTATTTGAAAACCTTTATCTTGATTGATGACCATTTATATAATGGCTTGTAATATTATGAACTATGGACCATGAACTGTAATGAGACATTGAGACACTGGAATGAAATTATGTATGGAGCTGGCTACACTCTTTTTTTTTTCTTTCTAGGGTTTCTCACAAGGGTGAGTTTTACCTAGTCAGGTTTTTAATGAGTCAACCATTGCACAAAAGCTCCAAATAACTAAATATTTTGATATCTTATCTTGTGTTTGATGATTTCTCGTGAATATTCAATGATATATTTGCTCTATTCTGTGTTTTTAATCTTGTCAATATGATCTGATATGTAATCTGTTTGATTATGTGAAAATTCAAATATACATTGCTCTGTATGTTTTGTTATGTATTTTAATCTGTTCAGACTTAGGTATTTGCATTTCAATGTCATATATTTGCATGTCAGTGCCATTGCCGGCGCGACCCTATAGTACCACCGTGCCCAGTAGCACGGCACGACACGTTTATTGCAGCCTAGTGTCGTGCCTGGGCCTCCATCCCAGCACGGCTGCACTAACAGGCACGACACGACTATAGTTAGATACTACTGTAAAACAGCATATGAACCTACTGGAGTCAAGCTGTTACAGGAAGGAACTCAAAACTATTCTCTAATAACTATGAATAAAAATGGAAATGATACATGAAATTGTTAACATCTAGTTTTCTTTTCAAGATGTTTCCTAAAAGGTTTCTAAAGCAGCACAAACCATTGATACAACACGTTCTTGAGAGACGAAATGAACCCGATTGCAACGATCTTGTCCTCCAACAGTCAATTACCAAACTACTGCTGGAAGGGGGAATTAATTTTTTACATGAATTTCACTAGTTATATTTTCAATGAATTTTGTAAAATTATGATTAAAACAACAATGTTCAAGCACATGCATTGGAGGATGTGCCAATGTCCTAATCAAGTAGTAAATTATGAACTACACTACATAGTATATACCTTCTGCATCAGAAGTTATTATATATGATAATAGAACCAAGTGAGCTAGAGTACGTAATTAGAGCTCCTTCCAATGATATCTCATAATATTTGTAGGGTGTCTTTGATGTTAGTTCAAAAAGCAAGGGAGAGAGCATGTTTACCATAACACAATTATCTTGATCAACAAATAAAGAACAACACCACAATTATCTTGATCAACAAATAAAGAACAACACCAGTTTATAACGCCTTTTATCGTACGGGTTGTTACGTTCTTCAACTTCAACATGCATCCAAGCACAGATTACAAGGATGCCATTCTGTTGTAACCTAGTGAATGGGGCTCCAGCAACCCAAGTTCTTTGGTGCAACTAACACAATTTGAATAGTTCATTCATAATGAAATTGCTGCAATTATTAGCCATATGTTACCCGTTACCAGGGGTATTAGAGGACAGAAAACATGACTTTTGCTTTTGAAAGTGACTGTGCACTACAATTATCTGCAACATCAATCAAACTTAGTGCCTTAGAAATATAAAAGGGCACACAGTTGGTCTATATTTCCTCATTGTACAACTATAAAAAGATGCACTAGTTACTCATATTATATAATTCCACCAAATAAAAAGTAAATAAATTATGAAAGGCTGGATTTTTACACAGGTAACTTGCATTTGCCCTACTAGCAGAAGTAAATGGCCTTCAAAATGGAAATAAACAACTCAAGTTTACCTTCTGAGGTTTGACTTCAGAGATAACTACCAGCTCTTGCTTACTTCCTAAAAAAACTGATAGTTTGCAGGAAGCAATTTTATGTATTCATGGCATTTCCCTTTCTCTGAAAAGAGAGACCAACAATGAAGTGGTTGTCTGGTTGAAGCTTCAAGTGGGATACCCTTCTTGTCAAATTTAGACATATGATTTCTTGCCTTCACTATCTCACCTTTCTTGAGAAACATTCTGACACCCTGATTTAACATACGAGAGTTGGGAACAGCCACTTGCCTCTTCGAACAACTCTTCCTTTATAAGGTTTGTCATCAACATGCTGTATGTATATACTAGGCACCAACATGTAAGTAATGAAAGCAGTAAATAATTCCTTAGCTTTCTTCTCTACTTCCAACTCTGAACATTGCACTAACCATAACATTGAAAATAAAAATATCAAACCTTATACTCTCTCCATTTCGTAATGTAAGACTTTCTAGCCTTGCCTAAATTCATATGGATGCTAATGAATCTAGACATATATATAAATTATATACATCTATCAATTAATGAATTTTTGAAAGGCTAGAAAGTCTTACAGTATGAAACGGAGATAGTAACATTTACTAAACCCACATGAAAATAGGAGTACACAATACCATGAAATACCTGAAAGCATCACTTATAGACTCATTTATCTTCCCTTTATAGTCCCAGTTCACATGCCTACCTGGCTACCTTTCCCATCAAAAGTCAAGTACAGATATAACTATTAGCTGATGTTTACTCCCTCAAAAACCTGATACTTTGCAGGGAGCCATTTTAGGTATTCCCGATATTTCCCTTTCTCTGAGAAAAGAGAGATCAACAAGGAAGTGGTTGACGCTTCAAGCGAGATACCCTTCTCGTCAATTTTAGATATATAATTTCTGGCCTGCGCTATCTCACCTTCCTCGAGAAGTATTCTGACGATTTTATTTAACAAAGGAGAGTTGGGAGGAATACCAGTATCCTCCATTGATGAAAAGACACTGTCAACCTCTTCGAATGACTTTTCTTCTATAAGATTTATTATCATTACACAGTAGGTATGTATGCTAGGAACCAAACCATAAGTAGACATAGCAGCAAACAGTTCCTTAGCTTCTTTTCTTCTGCCAACTTTGAACATTGAACTAATAATTATGTTGAAAATAATAATATCAAACTTTACGTTCATTGCAAACAATTTCTCTAACAGCATGATTACTTCATCAGTGCAATTATTTCTAGAAAGTCCACTGAGTACAATACCGTATGTATGAATGCTCACTGTCATTCCACTTTCAATCATCTCATGAAATATTTTCTTTGCAGCAACAGTCCACCCTGCCTGAAATAACCCATGGAGTATGGTGTTATATGACCAACATGTAGGTGTAACTCTCTTATGCAACATATCTTTGAATAGAGTCAATGCATCTTCGATCCTTCCATTTTTGCAATAGCCATTAAGAAGTGTATCAAGTATATAACTGTTAGGTTCAACACCAACTGACGCCATAACATCAAGTAATTCAAATGCTTCCTCCATTTTGCCAACTAAGCAGTATCCATCAATCAGTGAATTGAATATAATAACATCAGGCTTCTGACCGGTGTGTGTAATCAAGTCCATGATATCTTTCCCTTCTGCTACCCTTCCTGTGCTGCATAGGTCATTTATTATTGAATTGAAGAAAATAACAGGAGGAAGAGGAAAACCCTTATTTATCATATCAGAAGTCAATTCCTTGGCTTTCACCAAATCACCATGATTACAATGACCCTGAAGCAGAATATGGTAAATAGCCATGTCCGGTGCTATACCAATATCAATCATGTGGCTAAATTTGTTCAGGGCATCATCTAACCTACCCATTCTGCAAAAAGCGGATATCACAATTCCAAATGATACTACATCAGGGTTAAATCCTTGCTTACTCATGCGCTCCAGTATAAGCAAAACCTTATCCATCATCCCATACCTAGCATATACATCAAGCAGTGTGTTGAAAACATAACGGTTAGGCATGATGCCATTAGTAACCATCAACTTAAAGGTATTATGCACATCAGTGAAGCTACCCTCGGCAGCATACCCTTGAAGCAAAGTAGAGTATGAGATAACATCAGGTTTGGGGCCCTTGAGAACCATTGAATCAAAAATATCTTTTGCTTCTTTGATTCTACCATGCTTGCAAAGAGCAGCCATGAAGGTGTTACAATTGTTGACGTTTGGTATGAGACCGGAGCTTGACATTCCTTTCAACAGTCTAACTGATTCCTTCCACATTCCTGAAGTGGAGTATCCATGGATTAAGCTATTGTATGTCATATTATTGGGTTGGATACCAGCATCAACCATCTGTTCTAGAACCATCTCAGCCTTGTCCATTGCCTTTGACTTGCACAGCCCGTCGATAATTGAGCTATAAGTAATCACATCCGCATAATGCCCAGCTCTTTCATGTCATGGAGTAATTGGTAAGCTTTGTCTACCTTGCCGTCCTTAGAGAAACAGTCGATGAGCGAGTTGTACACAACCATGTTCAGCCTCAAGCCTGTCCTGAGCAGGCGGCCAAAGACGGCAAACCCAAGGCCTGGCCAGTGTGCGCGGCGGTAGCAGCTGATGAGGATGCCGTAGGTGTGGATGGTGGGAGAGGCCCGTCGGTCCATCCGCTTGAACAGCTCGATGGCGAGGGCTGGGCCGTCCTGGCAGGCGGCGGAAGGCGGCGCGCGGGCGAGATCGGCAAGGAGCACGTTGAAGGCGTCGGCGGGGGCGCGGGGGAGCAATTCGTCGAACAGTTGGCGCGCGTCCTCGGGCCCGAGCGTCCCCGAGCGTAGCCTCTGCCGGAATGCGGCGTAGGCAGCCCTGGAGGCCGGTGCGGAGGAGGTCTCCGCGGCGGCGAAGAGGGGCGAGAGACGCGGGTGGGACATCGCCGCCGCCGCCGCCGCCGCCACGAGAGGGTGCCTCTCTTTCTTTCCTTCCCCTTCTCTTGTCCCCTTTATATTGGGGTTTTTTGTTCTAAAAACAATTCTTTTTCTCGCTTTCTTTTGTTCTGGATACTAATTCATGTTCTCGATTGTTTTACTCCCTAACAGACTCACCAATATTTGTTCCGGATACTAATACTAATTCATGTTGTTGATTTTTTTTCCAGTCCTAACGGATTCGGATTCGAGGACAACAAATTGATGGACGTTTATCGGCTTTATTTTTTTGTTTTTGCTTATGCTTAGAGCATATTTAGCACCGCTCTACTCTAGTTTTTCATGCTTTACTCCACTAGCTTTACCCAGAAGCAACTCTGCTAAGATGTTTGTAGAGCTAGTGGTTCTGTTTGCACACAGGATAGCTCTAGCTCCAGAAATATAAGATTTATCTGACAAAGGTAAAGTATGCCCCTGATTAGTGGTTGGTGTCTATTTTTGATAGATGCAGAACTTGTGTAAGCGATGTAATATGCTATAGAATATTATTAGATTTATAATATGATGTATATTATTATAATTAGATTTAAAATAAAAAACAGTTGTCCATATATTGTAGGATCGAAATAGAGTAAAACATATCTATCAAATGGGGTGAATGGTAGGTATATTAAAAACTCAAATCTTTTAACGGAAATAAAAGATTACCTTTACAAAACGTCTAACCAAAGCCTCCGGTCGCACTGCGTTTATACCACCGGTTAGACCGTTCGCATACCTTCGATCAGACCATAGGTATGTCACTGGTCAGACCGGTCGCTTGCCTGCAGCTGGACCATCAGGATCCTGAAAAAACGCCGATCGACAACACTTAAAGATGTGGATTGAATCTCTCGACTTTTATTGATCAACTAGTGCTTACAAAGTGCACAAATAGCACTCCCATAAAAAAACTTTCAATCTAATATCGAAATCGAGTCTAAACCCTAATTTTCTCTCAAAAAGGCACTCGAAAAACTCACTGGAGGCATACCCCTCGGTACCTATTTATAACCTCGATGTGGCTATGTAAAACCCACATATCTAGCACGAATTAGGACTCTCAATCTCATGAGAAACATTTCCTTATCCGTAACCAACATATCTTATCTCTAACACAACAAATCTTCTCAAATTCGGACTCTATCCAAATTCAACTTCATATTCCATACACACACAGTATCTCCATCGAATGCCATATGGAATCTTCACCAACCACGTACATTGATCTTTAGCCTAAGTATCTCGTGTGATATTCGACCATCCGGACGTCACCTTATCTCCAAGTTGACTCCCGATCCATCACCAGCGATACTCTCCTAAGGCATCAAGACACTACACATAAATCAAACAAAGAAATCATATTCTGAGACCAAGCTATCTCCAACTTGAGTCATTACTAGAAAATTGCCCATGCGTTGCTATGGGTGAAAATAGTATTAATTGTACATGGTTCAGTCTTAAAATTTGTTGTAGGGGTTAGGTGTGTGGGTATGTATTTATAGAGGATGAGCGTGCACACGTCAAGAAAAAAATTTTAAGCATGATTTATAATTTTGTATATTCGTATTAAAAATTTTGAATAGGATAAACGTATATCCAAAAGTTGATTTTGTTTGTATAATTGTCTTCACGATGGTGTGTCTAGTCACTCTCGCCTTAAATTTTATTAACCGATTACCGATTAATTACTCAATCACGCATGAAAACGGACAATGTACGAAAAACAGATTGACAGCGAGGCGATGCTGCGGCCCATAACGGCTCAATCTATATAGTGAGCTTAATTAATAGGTAATCGCTCCTTAAACTTTACTTGCCCATTAATCGCTTAACCACGCACGAAGATGGATGACGGACGAAAAAACAGGCTAAATCATTTTTTTTAATAATAGTAGGGATAGAGATGTATTATAGTTTATTAGCTCCTCAAGAACAATCCATCGTCAGTACAAATATGAAAGCACAGGCTTCGAGCTCCATCAGATTAGTTACAATAGCAGACTATAATCTAACTATAAATATATTTTAAGAAAATAAAAGAGGAGAGAGTGATTATAAATATATTTTAAGAAAATAAGAGAGGAGATAGAAAATCACTGAGCTACAGATTTGTAACCAGCTATAGCACGGACTTCAGGATAAAATATGTGTATAACATCTAAGACATAGTAGTATATGTTTATAGGTAATTATTATTATATAAATTAGATATTAAATTGACATTGGAGGTAATAGTTAACTATACTATTAATATATTATTAAAGACTACAAACATAAAGAGATATGACCGACCACCACTCCTGTACTACTTCCCAATTCTATCGTGCCGGCCATTGATTCGATGCCTTCCTGCGCAGCAAATCAGAGATGGCCATGTGGCCTGTACGGCTGCCTTTCTCCTGCTCGCGGCCGCGCGAGGTGCGGTCAGGCTTGGCCACGCTTCGTCTTCGTCGTGTGCCAAACCAGCTCCTGCCAAGCGTCGTACGGGCGATGCCGCTCTTGCCCGAGACGCTGCCAGAGCGCGTGCGTCCTGACGACGGATGAAAAAGCAGGCGGACGAAAAAGCAGGCAGAATCGTTACCGCTTTTTATAATAGTATAGAATAGATTAGCAAAACAACACAGCCCATACGTATAAAAACCAACTAGAAGTCAAATCCACGAAAAACAAATTCGAAACCGAAAAGATCACCCAAATCTAAAACTGTCGGGTCAGCCCTGACGGTCTGATCGCCCACATACCTACGGTCTGGTCACAGGTGTCTCAAAGGTCTGACCACACATATACCTGCGGTCTGACCACCCATTCAATTATCACAAAAACACTTTGCTATCCCAAACCACCAATTTATTTATCACAAAAAACTCGTAGATCACTCCTTGATCTTGCATATATAACTAATGATAGCCAAAGAACAAAGTTCATCATTCAAACATAGACCATTTGCCAATACATTAAGACCGCGTTCGGCGGCCCCATAGATAACTTATCTCCCTCATTTTTCGCGCGCACACTTTTTAAACTGCTAAACAGTATATTTTTGTAAAAATTTTCTATAGGAAAGTTGTTTTAAAAATCATATTAATTTATTTTATATTTTTTAATAATTAATACTAATCTACTACTACATTTTTCGTGCCAGGGATAAGTTAACTTATACCTCAATACCGAACGCGGCCTAATTCTAGTTCCAAGCTAGAGAAAAAGGGGTGGCCAACTCATCATCAAATAGATCCATAGTAGGCACAGGGTCATCAAAGAAACAAGCACCATCAGCAAAGAATCTCAATCATCGTCGGTTCTGCCGGTCATTCCTACACCCTTGCCAGCCACCGGTCCAGAGGCCTGCCGACCGCCGCCCCAGCACCCCTCCCGGTGGCCGCCCTACCGCCCCTGCCAGCCACAGCTCCACCACCCCTACCGGACGCCGCCGCAAAGCCTCGGACGGCCGCTGCCCCAGCACTTGCAACGATCGCCGCCCTAGAGCCTCTGCCAGACGTCACCCCTCTGCAGGCTGCCGCTCCTTCGCGTCCGGCCACGACAGCCCCGCCCTTGGCGTCGGCAAGAAATTTCTTGGGGAGGCTTCACTGGAGAAGATTTGGGGGAGGAGTAGCTAGGTCATCAGGCAGAGGAACACCATATCTATCTGTTCCATCCATAAACTTGCCGGAATCGTCACCACGGCGGCTGGATTTGGAGGCGGCGCAGCTAGGGTTGACGTCGTCGTTTTGAGTGGTGCAGGAGAGGAGAATTTTAACTATATGCCACTCCTATGGAGTGGTTTTAACAAAATGCCACCCACTACATCACAGTTATAAAAATACCACTCATTAGCTTCACTTCTTAACAAAATGCCACCATTAGAGTACTTCAAGCATTAATTTATTAGTTTTGCCTCCAATTGGCTCGCGAAATGACTAAAATACCCCTTCTAAAAACTGAAGAAGAAAGCACAAAAAATAGAGAAGAGAAAAAAATAAAGAATGGAAGAGAGAGCCCGTGGGCCCTTGCTCCGGCTCCGGTGTCGGTGCCGACAATCCCGCCCACCACCGCTCTTGTCGTTCCCCTTGCTGCCCGCTCTGACCATCCCCCACGCCATCGTCGAAGCCGAAGGACCTCCCCTGGTCGCGGCCTCCCTCAGCCACTGCCGCCCTCAACAACCGCACGCCACGCCGCCGCGCCGACCATTCCTCACGCCGTTGTCAGAGCCGAAATCAGACCTTCCCCGGTCGTCGCCTCCGTCAGCCACCGAATGCCGCCCTTGGCCACCATCTTCCCTCTCGCCGGCGACGGCAGCGGACCTGGCCAGGCTCCCTCTTCCCTTCTCCATTTTTGTGCTTTCTTCTTCAGTTTTTAGAAGGGACATTTTAGTCATTTTGCGTGCCAGTTGGAGGCAAAACTAATAAAATAATGCTTGAAGTACTCCATGGTGGCATGTTGTTAAGAAGTGAAGCTAATGAGTGGTATTTTTATAACTGTGATGTAGTGGGTGGCATTTTGTTAAAGCCACTCATGTGGAGTGGCATATAGTTAAATTTCACCACTTTAGTGGGGAGGAGCGGGCGACGGAGAGGGGGTGACGTCGTCGATTTGAGGATGGCAAAAAAACAACAAATCGTTACGTAAGTAAGCGGTGGCATTTAAGGGTAATTACCTCCCAACTTTATGAGAATATACAAAACTCTGATTCATGTAGTACCCCTTGAGGAGCTTAAAAAAATGTGGAGTTGGGCCTTAGCTCCTCCTTTTTCTTGAAGCAGAGTTTCCAAGCTGGGCTTGTTTGGCTGGTTGTTTTGGGAGCGGAGTTGCAAAGGTTGCAGCAGAATAGTCCCAAACAGGCCCTTATAAGTCAAAATTTAAAATTTCAACCTTAAAATTAGAGTAGATTTTGGGATTTGTTATCATAATTTATTTTTTAACCTTGACACACTAAAAACACACGTACATAAAAGTTTTCATCATAGTTTATTTTTCATTTTGGTTTGCCAGAACACTAAAAACACACATATATAAAAGTTTTGTTCATAAATTATTTTTTATTTATAAATATAACATTGATTTCTTTAGGAAAAACCAAACAATCACCCCCTACGACTCTGGAGTCTGGAATCGGAAAATGGATGTACGACAAAAGAACTTTTTTATTTTTATAGCAGTAGGGATTTTCCCTCTATTTTTCTTTTTCTTTGTGTTGGAGGGTGAACTCCTCTAGCGAAAAGCCATGGGAGCCCACTTTTATTGGTTTGGACCGAGGGTGCGGGTGAGAGGTGAGGGTCAAGAGTAGAGCAAGTGGAAGATGGAGGGGGTTAGGCCCCTTAGGAGTGACGATGGCATAGTCGAAGTATACAGGTTCAGGTTGTTGTGAAGCGTATTACACTACTCTTGTGTGTGTGGTTTCTTGGGGCGCAAGTAATTACACCTTAGGTTGGCTCAGCAGCAAAGCGCACTAAGTGTCTTTTGTTTGTATCTCGGAGAGAACCCCTTTTCCCAAGGCAAGGATCTCCTTTTATACTGTAAGGGGCTCCTACAGGTGCATGAACCCATTCTGTAAGGAAAAGAAAACACTCTTTGATAGGAAATTAATACCCATCAAATCTAAGGACGTGTCATGGCGGCGCACGCCTTACCGCGGAGTGGACCGTGTCCCGTTGCAACGTGGACGGGAAGGCCCACGTCACTCTTCAATTAATGCTGAATACTTACGGCTTCTTTGTCTCCATGGAGCGGTGGCGACAATGATGAGCCTGGCGAATACGAAACACCAGCTCACTCTGGAGGAGGAGGCAAAAAGCCTTCCATTAATGGCCGAAAAGATGGGGCTGGCACGGGTCATGTCTCCTACTAGGGGCAGGTGCATGCGGAGCTCTGACGTGCCTCCGGTCTGACGTCACATCCTCTGGTCCCATCGGACAACTTACCGCACCACAGGCATGCTGCATTCAATGCGACGCCCTACGGGTGGCAGAGCGTCTGTTGGTGAAATGGGCCCGAGGGTATGCCGCATGAAGGGAACATGTCGTCCAACACATTACCATATTCTTTCGATAAAAGGGTCAAAGCCGCTACAGCGCTAGCTTTAACCTACAACCCTCATTACACGAAGGTGGCCGCCCTAGATCCATGTGGCCCGCTCTAAGGGGGATTGGGCCAGTGGTCCGAGAGGCAGACGCCTTCTATATCGTTGTCCTCACATTGTTCGTGAGGGGCTGACCCCTCTCCTCTCATCAATACCCTAGCTCTCACACACACCCCGACCAAACCAATAAAAGGAGGCCTGCGGCTTCCCCATAGAGAAGATTCACTCTCCGACAGCGTCATCAAATACGGCGGCAGGGCGTCGTGTGTGCCCGCGCTGGACGCCTTCACGTGTCCTCTCGCACGCGGGGCGAGAGGACAGGGTGGGGGGGTTGGCCCGACCCGAGTGCGGGAAGGCAACTGCTCTTTGGTCCCGGGCCTGACCCCTCTCGAGGCATGCCACCTGGCCCAAGGGTGGCTCCTTCCGTTTATATGACATACCCCGGGCTCATATCACCGACAATTTGGATTTTCCTTTCTTGATTTTTTTTTTGTTATTGTCTTTTTTTTCCTTTTTGTTTAGATCTGTTGTCGTTGAGGACTGGTGATTCTGTAAATTCTGTTCTGCGTAAGTCAACAAGTACGATGCACGTTCTAATCGAATCTGAGTTTTTTAAGAAAAACTAACAAACTAATTAAATAAGCATTGTAAATTTTTTGCAGCATTCTACGATCGATTTTTCCAAAACTCTGAACTAATTAAATCAAACGGTCGAGAATTTTGTTGATAAACGTTTGTACGCAACATCTATCATCACAATTGAGTTGAT
Source organism: Oryza brachyantha (assembly GCF_000231095.2). Lineage (NCBI taxonomy): Eukaryota > Viridiplantae > Streptophyta > Magnoliopsida > Poales > Poaceae > Oryza > Oryza brachyantha. The sequence goes on from NC_023166.2 coordinate 7,587,979, forward strand.
CCTTCCTTGATTCCTTCTGAAAAAACTATTAAGATGATCTCTGACACCAGATGGTCCTTGGCCGCGTTCGTTACATCAAATTGTCCCTAATTTTTTCCTTGAATTTTACCAGCACGTTGCTACTAAATGGTATATTGTATGTTTGTTTAAAAAAACTTCAATAGCAAGCTCATTATTTCACCTTTCTAAAATATTTTTTAAAATATTTATAGTAGTTATTTTCATCACTTATACCATTAAATAATATTAGATAATCTTTCACCTTCGTCTTTCGTCCACTAAAGAACGCAGCCAACTAACCAGGCACCCATAAAACAACCAGGTGGATCCATAAAACTGTCTGGATTGTGATAAACATCTGCCATCACAATTCAGACTTTGTGATAACAAACAAGAAAAATCGGTAAATTTTGACAAAATGCACTCATGATTCCAAAATTGCTTGCCATGCCTGCTTTTACAAGTTCCTAGTATGTCAAAACAAATACAAATCTAGTTGATCGACGACAATGTCCACATGACAATTTCATCATAGCAAGACATTTTTTACTCGGCGGATGGAAGCACTTTTTTCACATCTTTCTCAGACACGGCACCGTAAAAGCATAATCTTGCATCTCCTCCTTTAACTTTCTGGTCTAGATAGCCCTTGTACAAATCCCAGAACTCGTTGCTGCAAGGTGGTGCCAGAGAATTAGAACACTATGGTTGTACTTTGATTGGTAATATATTGCTGTCGAGATTAGTACCTGACTTGTGGCAAAGTAAACAATGTAAATGACTTTGCATCTCTCTGCATGTCAAGGACAACTAATTTCAGACGTGACAACGATAGTGCTTCCATGTCAATTAGCTTCTTGATCCTGAACAGGAAAAGGTATGTGTAACACAAGTTAATCACAGGAATAAGCATGCAGTACTCCCTTTTTTTGTTTCTATTTAACAAAAAGGGAAACTACATCCCTTTTTGCACTGCTTTGAACAACGGATAATCTTTTTCTCCATTAAGCTCTTTGCATTAAAAGTAGCTCACCCTGATAACATCAATAGCAGAAGCATTTACTTGATGCTTACCAGAAGACATGAATAACTAAATATTTCTATATACAATCTAATCATCCAAAATTCAACTTCAAACAAGAAGATCTAATGGTTCGTGTTTTCTCAAATAAAATGCTGAAAATCTTAGCAGTCAATAATGAGGACATAGGTAACATTTTGATGTGATTTTATCGACATGAAGAAAGCTCCAAAAAAAAAATGAGGGGTATAATGACCAAGCTAAAACTGATAATGTTGGAGTTGAAAACAACTGAAAATTTATCTTCTGTTTGAATAAAACATGACAAAGCAAAAGATTAAAGTTCCAAGAATCACCCTTATTTTGCAGCAGAAATTTACTCACACAAGCCAGATATCAAATTTCCTGACTACCATAATATGCCAATATGGTACTGTGTTGTCAAATGAAAGAGATTAATGTAAGTATGAAACACTCCGTGCAAAGGATAACGCAGGCAGGGAGATGGATGGATAATAGAATTCAAAATGGCTTGATGACCATCATATAATGTAGCTTGAGCGATCAGCTTTTTATTATTTCTGTTGGATGGCAGTGGAAAGTAGAACAAATTTGCACCGTTAAATTGGCTTCATCATTCATAGTTCGTTAAATAGAGTACAGCACTACACTGATATGCTCAAAAGTCCAGGGAATATAGATATCAGTACCTTGAGCTAATCATTTGTTTTCAAGATGTTGTGATGTTTCTTGAGCATATTAGCTTATTAGGAAGCTGTTTCAGGAGAAAAATATTACGCATGTAACATATGAAATTGGTTAGATTATATCTTTATGTTGTGAATAGGGTACATCAAAGAGCACTTACTAATATTTCAGAATCTACAATTGTTAGTGCAAAAATGGTCTTGAATCAGCAATGAGTAAGGCCCCTTTGTATGCATATCAAACATAATGGTGGATGGTGGATATGAGACGGAAGAATGCATGAACAGGCAGTATCACATACCTGCTGGGTGTACCACAAGCAATATTAACTCGAGTTTTAAGCAACGCAACCTGCCAGGGAAAATTAGAATTGAGGAGGAAACACAAACACCTGGAAGCTGGAGGCTAAAAGAAGCAAAGAACAACTGAATATACATAATACAACACCGTAGTTCGAAATTCTGCAGAACTATTATCGAACAATATCAAATCAAGAAAAAACAATAATGTCCAAAATCAATACAAGAAATCTGATCAATTTTCAACACAACATGGGCTATGACTTAAGTTTCTCCCCTTACTAACATAGTGAATTAATGATGCATGATCAGTACTCATGTTGAGAAAATATGCTGATAAAATGATGTTTAAATATCCTCATATTAATATAGAGTGCCCAAAATTAGTCAGAGAACTTCCATTAAAATTGCAGAAGCTAGACTGTAAGTGAACATTCCAGACAAACAGCATTGTAGGCCTAGGTAATGAGGCAGCAGCATTATCATTTCAATCATGGCAGTGCATAGAGAGTGGATAGACTGCAACCTTGGGTTTTGGCATGAGTATGAGACAAATGCAGTACCCTACTGCTGTGAAATTTTTCCAGCTGAGACAATACATACCTGCTCCTCCACTTTCATGTGTTTCGCAAAGAGCTTTACAGGGCGGCATTCTTTAGTAAACATCTTTAAACCCCTGCAAAGTGCACATCAATTGTGACGTCAACAAAACATAATCATAACGTCGTTACAGCAAGATAGAATTTGGTGTCATCAAGATACACACAAACATCATATCCCCATAATTCTCCGCGACACAATGCAGAATGATGTGTGTGATCCATTTAGAATAGGTTTTTACCTAAGAAGCTCCAGTGATCTCAGAGCAGCCGAGCAGATAACCAGTAGCGCGGGGCATCCCGCATCAACAACACCCTCTTCGAGGGTCCCCTCACAGAGCTCCTCCTTCCACAACCCACCAAAGGCACCTTTCACATGGTCACCGAAGCTCTCCACGTCCTGGCTTGCCCCCTCTGCGAGTGGCGCCATACATCTCTCTACAAATCACATAACAGGATCATCTTCCATGGCGTATTTAATGAAATTTCGGAACAGCAAGCATAAGAAACATCTCCTCCAGGTAGGTACCGGAGTAGGCGTCGAGCTCGAGCGGGGAGAGGTGCATCTTGGCGGCGCACTCGAAGCTGCGGAGGAGGAACTCGAGCTGCCGTGCCGGAGGCATCTCGGCCGACAGGAGGACAGCACCGGCTGTGGCTCCGACAGGTTCATCCCCCGAGGCCACCACCTTGGCGGGCGGGATGGTCTTCTTCTGGTTGAGCTTCTTCTTCGTCTTCGTCCTCGTCGCCAAGGCGGGATTGGTGGGCTTCTTGGAGAGGGTTTTGGTGGGGTGGGGTGGCTTCTTCCACTTGCCGGTGGCAGTGGCGGATGGCTGGGACTTCGCCGGCGCCATTCCAGGTGGGTTCCCTGAATTCAGCGGGGCCGTATTATTAGGGTTTTAGGGGCCCCGCGCCAATGGCGTAGCCAGGAAATTTTCAGTGGGTAGTCCTGTCCAAACTCCAACATCATTAGTCTACAATCACATATATGGGTAAGAATTTAGTTATAAGAGTAAATTTTATAAAACTCTAGGTTTTGGGGCATATGTAACGCAAAAACATGGGTATTGTAATTTGTTTCAAGAAACCTCATATTATGGGGCAAAATGTTTCACGGAACAGAATGTTTATGTAAAATATTTATTTCCATTATGTTATATGGTATTTTTAATATATATTCACATATAAGTAGGCCCAAAATGCACATCCTTCCCGTCTAATTCTTCTTTCTCTCGCGCTGCATGATTGCAAAAACTCATTACAATCCTCACTACTAATGATAAGAGTAATCGATTATATATACAAAATTATAATATCGATGACTAACATGTGTTGAAAATATGGTTGATGTGTATATATACTTAAAAATATAGAATTAACATCTTACAACATCAATAAAAAAATCTTCTTTCCTCTGCATGTTTTACCCAAATGAAAATAGCACAATACAAATCCTATAATAAAAGGTAAATAATAAGATGTTGTAACTTGTAAGTTTATAACAAGTAAATAATTTACATTTGCGTAGAGTAGTGAGTACAGAGTACTAGTATACAGATTACATAGAGACTTAAGAGAGAGAGAGAGAGAGAACACTCACCGGGCGTTGGGCGAGCAAGCTGGGGGCCTGGGTGGGACGACGGCCGGCGGAGCGCGGGTGCTGGCGGTGGCTGGCTGGGCACTGGGCGCAGGTCGGCAGGTGCGGGCGGCGGTCGGCTGGGCGATGGGCGGCGGCCGGATGCGGGCTGGGTGGCGGGCGCAGGGCGGCGGGGCGCGGGCGGCGGCCGGCAGGAGCGGAGGCGGGGCGCAGGGCGGCAAGCGGCGTTTGGCGTAGGCGCTTCCGCTTCTTTCCTGCTTCGCGTGCGCGCACAGCCGCAGAGCGGTATGAGGCAGGCCGCAGGGAGAGCAGGCTCAGCAAAGAGCAAACCCTAGTCTCCTTCTCTTTCTATACTGGGCTGGGCTGCGAGGGTCTCTCTTCCTGGGCTGATTTTGGGGCAGTCACAGACCGAATTTTTTGAATTTTGAATTTTATTTATTAAATATTTTACAAAATTAATTTTGTATTTTAAAAATCATAAAACTACCTGCCGCCCTCTAGGAGGACGGAAAGATGACATGGAAAATGGCCGCTCGGTCGCAAGGGACGGCCGGCAACGGTGACACGGTGAACTTTTCATTTAGGTCCTTTCCGCCCTTACAGAGACAAGGGGAAAACTGCAAAAGTGTCACACCCGTTTGGAATTTTTGGATTGAACCGCGTTTTGATATATATATATATATATATATATATATATATATAAAACGTATGTAAGTAATTAGTTACAAATGCTTCGGTGACTCAGTGGTTGTTATCCTCCTCTAGGAGACCGGAGGTTGAATCCATGTGAAAGCAAATTTTCTTTGATTTTTTTCTTGGTCTAACAAAAATGAAAGAGAATATGCTCTTATAGGATTCGAGCTCTCGTCTCCTAGAAGGAGAGGGGATTAGATAAGTACATACATTATACATATATTATCGAACCGCGGTTCAATCGAAAGGAAAAATTCCTAGGCGCACGCAACAGTTTTGCAGTTTGCCCCTTCCCGCCCTCTGTAAGGACGGAAAGGACCAAAATGAAAAAGTCGTCGTGCCTCCGTTGCCAGCCGTCCGAGCGGCTGTTTGCCACGTCACCTTTTCGTCCTCCTAGAGGACGGCAGGAGATTAGTTTTGTGATTTTTTGAAATGCAAAATTAAATTTATAAATTATTTAATAAATAAAATTCAAAATTCAAAAAATTTGTCACACACCCTGGTCTCGCGCTGCAGTTCTAGGCGCTCTAGTCCAGGAAAAAAAAAATCTAAGCCATACTCTGTTTTGCACCTGGACGCTCAAAAATAGCTTAGTCCCTTTAAAGCATTCTAACCAAGCTTAGATATTACGTCATATTCTCTATTACAGAAATATAGAGTGTGCGAAAAAAATACTTCAATGGATATTTTATCTCATTTTTAAAATAAAGTATCATCCATATTAAAAAAGAGGAACTCCATATTTAGAGAGAAAATCTCTATATTTGGAGTTTATCTCTCCACACTCCATATGTCAATATCCAATCTAAGGGTAGAGAGTAAAAACAACATAAAAGGATGTGATCGTAAAATATTGATAAAATATATATGAAGGATGTAAGAGCACTTTGAGCCAATACTCTACCCATCATCCATCGTGAAACAGAGTATATGTAGGAAAACGTTGCTCTGGTAGATACTTCATCACATCCTTCAAAATAGAACATTCTCCATATTGAAAAGATTCTCTCTTCTCACTCTATATCTCAACATCTAATTTAAAAATAAAGAGACAGCAACATGAGAGGATTGATTGTAAAATGCTACTGAAGTACGTATATGGATATTCTATTATAGTGATAACTGATGCGAAAAAATAGTCTATTTTAGATGGACATTTAAATAATAATATAAATAACCATATCTGGATGACTGCTAGAAATGATTTTAATCTGCCATAAAAACATAACAAACTTGTAGGATTTGTTGGATCTTACATAAAAAAATTATTTGATTATACAAAACAAAGGATTAGGATTTAAAGTAGAGTGAAGTGCACCAGCGGTCCCTAAACTTGCTTGCATGTGTATCTAGGTCCTTAAACTCTCAAAATGCATTTTTGGGTCCTCGAACTTGTCTGGTGTGTCGTATAGGTCCAAACGGGCTCCGACCTGCTCCATCCGCTGACGTGGCATTGCCACGGTGACGCCTACGTGTTGGTGGGGCCATGTGGGTCCCTGCAGGTATCACCGTGGTAATGCCACGTCAGCGGATGGAGCGGGTCGGAGCCCGTTTGGACCTATACGACACACCAGATAAGTTCAGGGACCTAAAAATATATTTTAAGAGTTCAGACACCTAGATGACACATGCAGGTAAGTGTAGGGACCTCTGGTACACTTTTACTCTTTAAAGTATGCTATCGAATTCCTATGATCTGGCAGAAAGATATCTTGGAAAAAGCTATTTGCATGAAGTTTATTTTGTCCTCTAATTCCTGTATTTTTTCTATTATCCAACAAAAAGACTATTCTTTGATTTTTTTTTCATGTGTTTTGCGCTACTTTATTTTACAGTCGCATTCCTAAAAAATTCTACATTTTCTTTTTGTTCCACGTTCTCGCATCCTACGTTTCAAAGTGGGCACTACCTTTTCATTCCGTAAAATGAGAAAGCTGCTATGAATATCAAACAAATCCATGTAGAGAAAATCCACAGCTAGGCTGGTTCAAAATTTTGAACATGGTTTTTTATTCGATCTGAGAAAGTCTAACAAATATCGTTGATAAACACTTAATTATAAGAAATATCATTGATAAGTGTAAGTTCTACAAAATATCATCATACAAACGAATTTGTCAACGAAATGACATCGCCGTTATGGTTCCATTAGTATTTCTCCGTCAAGTGCTACGGTATAAATAGTGTATTTGACGGGAAAATAGATGGAATTTTAACGGCAATGATATTTCTTAGACAAAGGGCATGTTTGGGGAGCTTCTCCTACTACAGTTTTTCTCAAAAATTGCTTCTACCAGAAGCTGCTCCAAACGGTCCACAGCTTCTGAGAATCTGTAGTTACAAATTCTGGAAAATGAACTACGCAGCGGAGCCATAATTTTTTCAAATGTAGGGCTCAATTAGTTGAGTTTATATAATCTTACCTTTATGTTTTAGTTTTTGAAGTTTTAAAATGAAATTCTAGGATATATTTAGGATCAGGAGTAGGGCTGCAGCCCAAGCTGCCCTACTCATGTATCCGCCCCTGCCAGAAGCTGAGTTTCAAAGCTTTTTCAGATCTCAGAAGTTGGCTACCAAATAACTGTTTCTCATAATTTAAAACTCCTCAAACAAACCCAAAGTCATTTGTACGATGATATTTCGTAGAACCCGTACTCATCAATGATATTTCTTAGACCTAGATGGTTGTTAATGGTATTTTTAGATTTTCTCGATCGATCCAATCCACTCTATTAGAATATTAGAATAAGAACGTATCTTGTACGTGACCTTGGTTGTTGTTATTAAGAGAGAAATCACACTTAAGCATGGGTTGTTTGATTCATGATATTATCTGTTTGCCGTGAAACTATCAAAAAAATAATTTGCCAAATGGTCAACCATCTCTCAAAAATGTTGTAAGGAGTTAGCAATTACTCCCTCCATTTTTTTTACGCCGTTGACTTTTTGATTTACGTTTGATCCTTCGTCTTATTCAAAAAATTTGTATAAATATATAAAATTATAAATCATAGTTAAAGTTACTTTAGTAATAAATCAAATCATATAAAATAGTCAATAATTATATAATTTTTTTGAATAAGGCAAAAATCAAAAGTCAACGACGTTAAAAAAAATCGGAGATAATACTAAAGCTCTCTTTATTTGGGCTTAAGCTATTGACTTAGGCCGCTTTCGCCTGCCCCGATTCCTAACCCAAATTCCCTTATTTTTCTAGCGCACGTTTCCCAAACTACTAAATAGTGTATTTTTTGCGAAAAATTTTCTATACGAAAGTTACTTTAAAATCATATTAATCTATTTTATATTTTTTATAATTAACAATTAATTAGTAATATATTAATCTATTACTACGTTTTCTATGCCGAATAAGTAACCCTCGTTTCTCCCACGTGGAACACGGCTTTAAGCTTCTAAGATAAGTTTTTGGCTTACATGCTTATGAGCCAGTGGTTTCAAAGCTTCAAAATTAACCGTGTGTGCTACCTCTATTCCAAATAAACTAAAAATGACTTTAACCTAGTTTTTGGTTTCAGCTTAAACTGTAAGCTAACCTTTTGGGTTATATGGTTTATAAGTTGGTGGCTTAAAAATGTTTAAATTTAATGGTGGGTGCTAGATCTATTCCAAACAAGTCAAAAAAGTTACTCAAGTATAGCTTTTGGTGCAAGAATGACTTATGGCTTTAAAAAAGTTCAATAAAAATGTTTGTTTGTTTATGCTTATGTTTTTTGGCTTAAAATGTGGCTTATAATCAAAAACAAAGAGAACCTTAACCGTATATGAGTGACTTATGGCTTTAAAGAAGTCCATGAATTTTTTTTCGCTTTTGTTTTTGATTTTGCTTGTGCTTTTTGCTTGAAAAATGACCTACTAGGAAATTATAATAGGCTTGTGACGACTCTTAAGTAAATAATATGCCAGATTTTCACTTTTTATGAGTGATTCTTTAATATGCTTTGCAGTAGTGGCTAGTTACAATATACACTATAGATGTTTTCGCCTATTTTGGTCTCTTACAGTTCATCAAAGCTTTATTCAGTATATAAATTCCTGTCGAGCCCCTTGAATTGGCCCCTTTTCAATGACATCCTTATTTCGTCCTTGCTAAGTAGTTGGTAGGGTTTGATAATATATCAAGAATCATGCTGTACAAATTTGTTGGTAAAAATTAAGCATAAATGGAACACCTTATTAATAATTAAGAATAATTTTCTGGTAAAAATTTTATATGTGTGTTCTTGTAGGTCTAAAAGCAAAGATTAGAAAATAAAATTCGATGAAAAACCCCCAAAATCAACTCCAAGTTTAAATTTTAAAATTAAAAGTTTCACTAATAAGCATAAACATAAGGAAAACACAATGGCTTATTATCTAAATATATACTTTGCAGTAGTACTAGAATCATTCGTAATGGTGGAAATGGACTAGCCACAATCACAAGAGAATGATATCTGCATTCTAATAAATGATAAGGAGGTTACATATAGCTAATATTATAGTTGTAAGAGAGAGTTACAGCCAATATCTTATCATTAGGTGGCTATGTTATATGGCCCACATATAGCCAATATTATAGTTGTAAGAGAGAGTTGCAGCCAATATCTTATCATTAGGTGGCTATGTTATATGGCCTTAAATTGTTATTAACAACAAGGGGTATTCTTCTGCGTAAGTTGAGCAACTTATAAATGGAGATGCAAAAACTATAGTCGTGAAAGCCAACAAGCATCCAAATCTTCTTCTTATCAGGGTGCGAGTTTGAAATTTTTTTTTATCCAAACTAACACAATTAACATAGAAGAGGATGTCTTCTGCGGATGTGAGAACTTTAGCATAAGCCAATCAATATGAAATTACAACCCAAACATCAGCCTACTAAGGCTATCTTTAGCAAGAGAAGAAAATTTGAGACATAGAATGAGTTAGCAGCTAAGAGCATATATCTAACAGTATGACTACTGGTCTCTCTAAGCTAAATTTTAGCCATTCTATCTAAAAATTACACTTTAACAGAATTGTCAACCGGATGACCAAACCCATATACTTGGCCAAACTCCTCCCTCACCTGGCGAAATATAGCCCAAAAAGGAGTGGCTAAATGTGGGTCCCACGTATGAAAAGTACTAGTGCTACTCCAGCCGCCGGCGCCCGGGACGACCGCCGCAAGCCTCCGCCAGGACGACGCCGCCGGCGACGACTGCCGGGACGCCGCCGCCGGGGACGACCGCCGCCGCGCGAGGCCGCGCCGTCGCCGCCGTCGTCGCCGCGTGAGGCCGCACCGTCGCCGTCGTCGTCGCCGCGTGAGGCCGCGCCTTCGCCGTCGTCGTCGCCGCGTGAGGCCGCGCCATCGCCGTCGCCGCTACTGCGCGAGGCCACGCGGTCGCCGTCGGCGCGGAGGCCGCGCTCGCCGTCGTCGTTGCCGCTCGAGGCCGCGTAGTCGACGTCGTCGCCGCCGCGCGAGCACGCGCCGTCGCCGCCGCTGCCTGCGGAGGCCGTGGGGTCGCCTCCGCGCCGCGCTGGTGCCGCGGCCTCCCTGCGCTGCGCCGTCGGCTTGGCCGTCGCTTGCCTCTGCCGCTTTTTGCTGGAAGAGAATGAGAGAGAGAAAGAAAGAGGGAGAGAAAGAGATAGATTGATGGAGAGGGAGAGAGCGGATGGAGAGACGGTTGAAATAAAAAATGAATTTGAGTGATCAAATAAAATGAAGAGTGATAAAATAGGTATTTGAAGAGTATAATTTGGGCTATCTGTTGAAGATGCTGTAAAGAATCGATTCATCATCGTCAGCAGGGGTCTGAAAATAAACTGAGCCGAAAGATAGGTCACACAAAAACCTAAAACCCAACACGAAGAAACTGAATTCTCGGCTGTCGGTTTGTGTTGAGACAAGACCAATGTTTTCTTTTGGTTCTATCTGCTAGTCACGCTGGGTGCCCTGACTACCCGATGTATCCTAAATTTTGCGAGCTTATTAGCATCTCTCCATTCGAGAACCAAGTATTTATATGTCCTAAAGTTTAGCGGTGGGTTTCTATAGTCTATCTCATTGCTAGTCAACCAACAAGTTGTGAAAAACTCACCCGTTATTTAACCCTAGCCACCATATCCATCGAGATGAGAGTTTTGCTTACATCCTCTTGCTATAATAACTTTCTTCACGTTTGTTGTCTATTGGTATCTAGCAACACAATTCCATGTCGTCGGTTTTCACCCTAACCATAATGGCGAGTGACACCTCGTGCATATAGAGGAGAACCTTGTCCTATTCCATATAACCGCCACTCTGCTGCGACGATTTTCGCTGCCATGCCATGCAAAATGAGTGCGTTAGTCATCTCGACCTAGACAAAAATCGAACCGATAGTTTGGTTGACCGAAGCATCCACTTCTGCTTTCTATTGACAACTTATGTTTCTCATTTACAAACATCGAGTTATCCCGATCGACTTCTAGTTAGTACCGAATGACCGCCATAATCAGTAATTCACACGGATGCTCAACGGGCGGCTAGGCTAACCTGCGAGTTCAAATGAGGCCGACCGACCGGGTCCGGTCGCACCCACGAGCCACCGACCGACCTTATCACTCGTCGTCGTCCTCCTCCCGCGACCCGAAGGCCCAAACCCAAACCCCCCACGGCCTCCCCTCCGCCGCCGCCGCCGCCGCCTCCCCATCCCGCCCGCATCCGCAACCCCTACACCCCACCGCACCGCCCCCCCCTACTCTCCACGTAGCTCTCGAGGCCGCGCGCTCCGGCCGCCGCCGCCGGCCCCGGCGGAACCCTAGGAGGAGACCCCGCCTCGCCGGGGGCACACTCGGAGGCCCTCCGGCGAGGAGGAGAAAAAGCCCCAGCGCGCGCGAGAGCGGGGAGGAGGGGGAGGCAAGATGAGGATCATGATAAAGGGAGGGGTGTGGAAGAACACGGAGGACGAGATCCTCAAAGCGGCCGTCATGAAGTACGGCAAGAACCAGTGGGCGCGCATCTCCTCGCTCCTCGTCCGCAAGTCTGCCAAGCAGTGCAAGGCCCGCTGGTACGAGTGGCTCGACCCCTCCATCAAGAAGGTGAACCCCCCCTCCCCCTCCTCCACTGCCCTACCCACCTCGCGAAACCCTCCCTCCTGATCTGCCCTAACCGCCGTGGTTAGGCTACATTTTCTCCGCCGACTGATTTAGCGGATGAGTTAGTAGTTACCTTTGAAAGGATTTCGATGTAGTATACTGTTTGCATTCTTCGCGTATCTTCAGGCCTACCTTAAGCTGGAGGTTCTAGCAATTGCCCTGGAGATCTTATTGGGATTTGTGTACAGCTAGAACCCTATACATTAGAATTACATTTCGTGGAATTGGACAGTAAGTAGAAATTAATTTATATGCAGTGCTCGATTCTGTTGTGCGGTGTATGTTTTACTGGTTCTATTTTGACCATAATGCACCTGTTCACTTAAATTCCTTTTATCCTTCAAAGTTTGAAATATGAATGAACTAACTCCTTTTTGTTATAATAATCCATATAGTACATATGATACTTTGACATTTAAATGCAACAATGTGTTTGGGCATGCGCTACAAAATGTTTCTGGAACATGGATGTTAAGACTTTAGAGTAGAACTAGAAATTTTAGGGAACTCTGTTGTGCTTAGGAGATCTTATTTAAGTAGAAGTTTATCATGTCCTATAACATGTTCATGTTTTGTAAACTTAGGTTTTTCATCACACACCATCTGAGGGTTTGTGATTCAGTAATACCACTCCATGTTTCACTTACATCTGCGCACAGGGGCCATACCCCATTGGGTCACACACTCACATATCACTGAACCAGAATTTTTGAGTGACTGAAAAGTTAAAACTGAATACTTTACTAATTATTTCAAAATCACATATATGGAGTTCATAATAGCCTTTGGAATCACAAATTCAGGATCCACGTTAGACAAATGGGGCTTGGATTCTGAAGACGTGTGTATTTGTAGGCTTTGCATGATAAACAAGTACTATATGATTGAAAAGAGCAGCACACTGTACAATAGTATTTGTATATTCCTGTTAAACAATCAGTTTTGTTGCTATTCAAGACATACTAATATGCTGCTTAAAAGTAAAAGCAGGGTTATTTGTTTTGTCATAGGCCTCACACCATGTTGTGTTATACATACTGGTTGGTAGCTGACTAGTTGTATTGGGCGTGAATTTTATTTTATCTGACTGTATTTTGATTTGATTGAGGCTACCACCTTACCAAATTTTGTGTAGTTTTGTGAGTGGAAGGTTCATGTATCATCAAATTTTGGTACAGTTGAGTAAGGTTGCAATGGTAAAATCCTGTTTAGTTTGTTGCCCTACCAAAATTTGGCAATGCCAAGAATTGTTTAGGTTTATTTTTACAATGAAGTGAAGAAAACCTGAAATAAGCTAGACCTTCTGTATGCGTTTTATCCTGTTACCATGCTATGGACCTAAAACTATTCAAATTACTGTGATGTGTTTGGTATGCTTTGTTGCTTATTCTCTATGATTTTGTTTCATGTTATGTCATTAACATGCAACACGAATTTTTGGGTAAACATCCATGAGTGCTTTCATACAGCTTCTGAATTTCGTCATCCTTATTAGTTTAGTGAAAATGAAATGACATTATTCCAACTTCACATATATTAGACCAAATTCAATTGGGATCTGATTATTTGAACTGAATCTATACTCTAATACTATTCTAAAAGAAGGTAATGGTGGTGGCAGTGAATCTGCCATCCACCAACTCTATTATATATATTGTCTTACCAACTACTCCTTTATGTATAAAATGTTAGAAAATAGTCCTATATTGGTTCTAGTTTTTATCTCTAAAATACAAGTTCCAAACAATACTAGCATGTGTATAGTTCATCTCTCTCCGTAGCAAAGCACAGGTATTTAGCTAGTTATCTAAATATCCCCAATCATCATTTATGATATGTTGAACTTGCTTCAATTATTGGTTCTATTTGGGCATAACTGTGGCACTTGCATATTTGTCACACCAACCATTACTCTCTCATTCTTTTTCTGTTCTAACACTATTTTGTTGATGGCAGACTGAATGGACAAGGGAAGAGGATGAAAAGCTACTGCATCTTGCTAAACTTATGCCTACTCAGTGGAGGACAATTGCACCTATTGTTGGTCGGACACCATCTCAGTGCCTTGAGCGTTATGAGAAGCTTCTTGATGCTGCCTGTGCAAAGGATGAGAATTATGAGCCTAATGATGATCCCAGAAAGTTGCGACCTGGTGAAATTGATCCTAACCCTGAGTCAAAACCTGCACGTCCTGATCCTGTTGATATGGATGAAGATGAAAAGGAGATGCTTTCAGAGGCAAGGGCTCGCTTAGCTAACACCAGGGGTAAAAAGGCAAAGCGGAAGGCGAGAGAGAAACAACTTGAAGAGGCAAGGCGACTTGCCTCACTGCAGAAAAGGAGAGAATTAAAGGCAGCTGGCATTGATACGCGGCAGAGGAAGAGAAAGAGAAAGGGTATTGATTATAATGCTGAGATTCCTTTTGAAAAGAGACCGCCTCCAGGCTTTTATGATACTGTTGGAGAGGACAGGCCACTAGAGCACGTACAGTTCCCAACCACTATTGAGGAACTTGAAGGTAAGAGAAGAGTAGACATAGAGGCACAATTAAGAAAACAAGACATTGCCAGGAACAAGATTCTGCAGAGGCAGGATGCTCCTGCTGCAATAATGCAGGCAAATAGACTCAACGACCCAGAAGCTGTCACAAAGAGGTCTAAATTAATGCTTCCACCACCCCAAATTTCTGATCATGAGCTAGAAGAGATAGCAAAGATGGGCAATGCTAGTGATCCTTCTTTAGTTGAGGAGCTTGGCGAAGGTAGTACTGCCACAAGAGCTTTGCTTGCTAACTATTCCCAAACTCCAAGGCTTGGAATGACACCACTGCGGACGCCACAAAGAACTCCAGCAGGGAAAGGTGATGCTATTATGATGGAGGCAGAAAATCTTGCGCGTCTAAGGGAATCTCAGACCCCTCTTCTAGGAGGGGATAACCCGGAGCTTCACCCATCAGATTTCTCTGGTGTTACGCCACGTAAGAAGGAAATGCAGACTCCAAATCCAATGGCGACACCTTTGGCAAGCCCTGGCCCTGGTGTTACCCCAAGAATTGGTATGACACCCTCCAGAGATTCAAGTTCTTTTGGTTTAACTCCCAAAAGTACTCCTTTCCGAGATGAGCTTCGCATAAATGAAGAGGTGGACATGCAGGATAGTGCTAAACTTGAGCTTCGTAGGCAAGCTGAATTGAGAAAAAGCCTACGGTCTGGGTTTGCTTCTATTCCACAGCCTAAGAATGAGTACCAGATAGTAATGCCACCTATCACAGAGGAGGAGAAGGAAGAAGCTGAAGAGAAAATTGATGAGGATATGTCAGACAAGCTTGCACGAGAGAGGGCTGAGGAACAAGCGCGGCAGGAGGCCTTACTCAGAAAGAGATCCAAAGTTTTGCAGAGGAGTTTGCCAAGGCCACCAGCAGCTTCTATAGAAATTCTCCGGCAAGCTCTAATTAAAGGTGGTGAAAGCAGAAGCCGAAGTACCTTTGTGCCACCTACATCACTTGAACAAGCCGACGAACTAATAAATGAGGAGCTCCTAAGGCTCCTGGAGCATGATAATGCTAAGTATCCTCTTGATGAGAAAGCTCAAAAGGATAAAAAGAAGGGAAGCAAGCGCCAGGTGAATGGGGTGCCTTCTGTACCTGAAATTGAAGATTTTGATGAGGATGAATTAAAAGAGGTAAGTTTCTTGCCCTCTTGTTGTATTGGTATTTAGCAATGGGACATGTCTCCTTTTATCTGTTAACATCTATTTGAAGTGACCGATAGACTCTACATATATGTTATTAAAATATAATTC
Organism: Oryza brachyantha; assembly: GCF_000231095.2. Taxonomy (NCBI): domain Eukaryota; kingdom Viridiplantae; phylum Streptophyta; class Magnoliopsida; order Poales; family Poaceae; genus Oryza; species Oryza brachyantha. The sequence continues at coordinate 7,603,813 of NC_023166.2, forward strand.
CAGACTTTCAGTTGGATCAATGATAACTTGAAATCCTGTGTGTACAAGATTGATCAATGTTTATACCTCAGTGAGAAACACATAATATAATGTGTATCCTGAAGCATCACTGATTGACAACCAGAGGATAACTGAATTAATGCTTGCTGTATATATCACTAGAAAGATATACTGTAGCTGTAGGATCCAAAGTAGCATATGCTTAGTTTGCAAGTAATGTTTTTATCTGATTAGCACTAAAGAGAATCTGACATGCATTTGGCATTGCAGGATCCCAGGATCATGAATCTGTTAAATGTAGTACCTTCTTGGATAGTTACATATTTGTAGTTTACCTTTGGGTGGTCAGAACAGAAAACCTCATTCCATTAAGATGTGCTACGCTTTATTTCTGTTACATCCTTTGATTTGAATGGTTCAGTGTCATCGTTTATTATATTCAAGTCTTTACAGTAGGTTGTTAGAACATGCAAGCTCATTTCATATATTCTCTCAGCTTTCATGGTGAAGTGTTCTGCAATGAATTGCCCACTTAGTCCCAATTATTCTATGTGAGCCCAGTAAAAGAATTGTGTTTATTCTTGTTATGTAATACTGATTTGAAATTGTATCACATCATTGTGCAAATTTAACTGGCAGCTTCAAATCTTTGTTATGCCATTGCGAGACTATCATCTGCATCAATCAGTAGTCACATTCAGAGCCAAGGCCATCACGCTTGCATGACCTGCACTGTAACAAACTAGCAAAGTAATGAGAATGCACCATTAGACATTAGAAGACAAATAACATATAAATTTCCTTAATAAATAGTCTCTGGACAAGGGACAGAAAGGTGAATGTACAACACTTTCATGTGTCAGAAGTCAGACCTCAAATTTAAATGGTGGTAATGCTGTAGAGATTTATCCATTTAAAATGATTGTCTTTTGTTAAATGCAGAAAATAAAAGTTATATTCTTATCTAGTCATATCTATAAATTGGAGTTGTTATGTTATGCTATTTAGCTGCAAATGCTTCTCTGTGAAGCTATCAACACGGTTGAGCTGTGCATGCTATTTTGCTGAAAACTCAAACATATGATTTGCTTTGATCTGTTGAAACACTTGTATTAGACCTATGTTTAGACGAAAGGGCCTAAAAAGAAGTTGAAGGATGCTGTATCAGCTTGGTTGCATAAACTTCAAATTTCGTAACATAATTGTATATTTCCATCATGAGGTTTTCATCTCTCTTCTGTTTGTGTCTCTAGTCAGTCAGTGTGACCTGTGTTCTATTTCCTTGAATTTTGTTGATTCTTTTGAACAGTATTTATATTGATATGCTCCCTCCATCCCCAAGGGATTATGTGTTAAAAATTTGTCCACAACATAAGGGATTTTGGATTCCTACTTTCCTGATCCATCCTACCACTGAATTTATTGTTCACTGATAGTTGCACCTAGGCATCTTTCCCGATCAAATAAACTCTTAGGGGCATCAAAGTAATTTGCCTCAACTTTAAACTCGCAAACAACCTATAATTCTTTGTATTTGTGGACAGAGGAGTATGTCACATCATTAGGACTTGTTCCGATGGTTCCCATACAAACAGTATCGTAATGTACACAATCCACTTGCTGCAGCAAGTATTTAACAATTTTCTCAGGAGGGGAGCAGAGTTGCTCAGATTCTAGTGTACCATACCATAATGGGTAAATGATATTTTTTCCAATTGATTCCATGGTTTTATTACTATTGATGATAATGGTGATGTTGCTTGATACCTACGGTGAAAAAAGTTGCCATAATGACAGTAATTGGGATCATCTGCAATATATGACTTCATTTTATGAGCTAATGAAATTTAAACATAACCGCTGTTGATGTTTGTTTGATCATCTTGATGGTAATTCTGTGCAGTCTTGCATGCCTAATTTATTTATGTTATGGTGCATAAGTTAATTCATATTGTGCCATTTATCTGTTTACAGGCTAGTTCTATGCTTGAGGAGGAGGTTCAATACCTTCGTGTTGCGATGGGACATGAAAGCGAATCTTTGGAGGATTTTGTGAAAGCACATGATGCATGCCAAGATGACCTTATGTTTTTTCCTAATAACAACAGCTATGGTCTTGCCAGTGTTGCTGGAAATGCTGATAAGATAGCTGCTTTGCAATATGAATTTGAAATTGTGAAGAAGAAAATGGATGATGAAGCTAAGAAGGCTTCTCGGCTTGAGCAGAAAATCAAGCTTCTGACACAAGGATACCAGGTAGGCTTGGTTTGATGCAACATCAGCATTGCAATATGTCTATATTAGCAACAGATAACATGGCTTTGTTATACTCTATCTACTGCCCAGCTTTGTTGTATTGAGAATGCAGTGTGTGAAAGTTATCCCAGACCGTGAAAGACTCTTATACTCTTGTGCCTTGTGATTGCTTTTACCTGCCATTTTACATTTCCTACTGAACAGTGTCATCAGTTTTTCAATTTATAGTTTTATACTGGATTTGTTTCTCTGATAGCATGCTATTTCTTGTTTTTCATGCCTTGTTATGCTGATGTCTGACCTGCAATTTGACTTTTTAGGTACGAGCAGGTAAACTCTGGTCACAGGTCCAAGATACATTCAAGCAGATGGACACTTCAGCAACAGAGCTTGAATGCTTCCAAGAGCTACAGAAACAGGAACAGATGGCTGCATCTTACCGCATCAGAAATTTGACCGAAGAAGTAAACAAACAGAAAGCGTTAGAACGGACTCTCCAAAGCCGCTATGGTGATCTGTTGACTGGTTACCAGAGGATCCAAGAGCAGATTGAGGAGCATAAGAGGCAACTAATGATACAAGAGGAAATGGAAGCACAGAAGCGTGCTCAGGAGGAGGAAATGGAAGCACAAAGGCGTGCTCAGGCTGAGCAAGAAAAAGAAAGAGAGAATCATAGTGCTGAAGAGGAAGCGGAACAGATGGATAAGTCTGCTGACGAAGAAGCTGCAGGAAGCAATCAAGTCGATGAGGATCAGATGGATGTTGACAATTCTACTGCTGATGGTGAATTCGTAGGTCCAATTCCCCCAGGACCAGATTCTGAAGGCGACAACAATGCGGTAGCTGTTGAACAGAACTCTAGCTCGCACAATGGTGATAATGCTACCACGGATGATGCGGCTTGTAGCATGATTGATGATGCATCGAAATTGGGAGGTCAGGATCACACCGACAGCAAGAGTGAACTTCCAACTGTTGGTGCCAAAGTAGACGAGGGAAATGCTGCTGCATCTTCTGATCAAGATGCCTCAAGTGAGGCGAACGCCACTGTTCCTGAATAGAACTTCATTTCTTGTACTTCATCTTCAAGAACGTCACAAAGCCAGCAGCGAAGGGATTAAAAGGCAAACTGCACGTTTAAATTGTGCGCTGAATTTTATTCGCTGCTTGATTGTAAGTGAACGACAAAATGGTTGTTGTACAATGTTAATTTTGTCAAATTCCCATTGAGGACTCTCAACTCTTTGAAATGCTACAAACGCGTGCCATGCGCGATGTGCGATCTATGAAAGAAATTGAACTTGAGAAAAGGAAAAGTATGCTGATGGGGGTAATTCGATCTTGCAAAATACTTCTGTAAGGTTCATTAGGAAGTCTTCTTAGAGTGTTTGTGATGGCTGAAATTAATTGATGGATTACCTAATTTTTCTGAAACTTGACGGTATAAATGAATGAATTACTTATATATGGCTGAAAAGTAGTTGTACAATATTTAAGATAATTTCTATATATAATGTTTATATAGAAATTTTTCCAACCTCAACTTTTCACTAATGCTTATAAACCAAAATTTCAACTTGTAAAAGTTAAACTTAGAGTTAATTTTTAGGTTTTCTTTATTATATTTATTTTTAGAATTTATTTTTAGATCGCTAAGAATACATATATAAAATATTTAGTTATAAATTTTTTTTTTATCAATCATTAATAAGTTGTTTTGCCTATCCTTAATATAAATTACTAAACGATAAGTTGTCTGTATACAAAAAGTAAGTATAGCCTATAAGCTTAGAAGCGTGTAAATGCAAAGGCAAAATTGATAATTACTCCAATCGTTACACTAATGGAAAACTTTACTAAATTCATATGGATATCAATGAATCTATATATATATATATATATATATGGTGAATTTAGACAAGACTAAAAAGTCTTACCACACGAAATGGAACGAGTAGAAAAAGAACATAGCTGTAGCAAAATTCTTTCTGCCCTATTCACTAAAGATACTTTCTTTTAGACCATTTATTTTGAACTAAATTTTATTACTTAGTTTTACTTTGGACCACCTATAAATATATCTTTATTTTGCACTGTATAATTTTATCATTGTTGTAGTTTGGACACCCGACTAATTTCTAGTACACATTGAGAATGTTAAATCCACTGGCTTGGCTCTGGTGTACCAACAAACTCCAGTACACATATAAGTCGAAGGATTTCTTTTCGAGTAGGGAGCTTGGTATATCTCTTTTTGGGTTCGGTCCAGATAGCATGGGGAGGTCACAGGTTGCGAACGTAGCGTATGTGTAGAGACGGGAGAGGAGGACGTGTGAAAGAATTTTCACAAACAAAGTGATTTATAAAGATTCGGTATGTGTGAAGGCGTAATATCTATTCATGTGAGGCGTAATATCTACGGCGGTGATGTTTGTATGAGTTTTGGTGAAATACATATGAGAGGGAGCTGCAACTAGAGCTCCTTCTTCTCTCTCTGGCTCAAGCATATTTTTCACTGGCTCTCTGTAGGCCCCGATATTTTTTTTGGCCACAAACATTTTTAATCTGCCTCTCTATCCTCTTCTCTTTTATAGTCTAATTAATATGAGGAAAAAATCAATGGGATTGATAGGATTGGGTAATGATGTATCTTTTTATATGGAGATGATAGAAAATGTCCCATCGTCTTTAATATATGACATGAAGAAAAACGGTCAGATATCATATATGTCTAATAATATGAAGAATGTGTGCCAAATGTGATAGGTCTAGCCTTAATTTTATTATGTAGAGTATGTCACGGATTATATAGAACTTGTCAATTTTTTTACTGGAACCTAGATGTTGGCTTCATTGGCAAATGATCTTTAGGGTGGTCGGACCTCTCCTCCTTTGATCAAGGATCTATTTAGATAAGATTCCTTCGATACCACTAGCCACTATGTTTTGAGCCACTGGTGTGAAAACTTGGTTCTTATAACACCGGTAATATATACATTCTATGTATCTCCTGTTGAATGAAGTTTAGACACAATTAGAAAAATATTAGTGGTATTTCAAATCGTAATAATGGTAAATGTATTTAGTTCAAAGTAAAAACAATATACTCAATTATAAGTTTTTTAGGCAAAATAAGTTTATTATTTTTCAAAAAATATTTGTTCTACCCCCGTAATCAAATCGATAATCTACGGCAACTATAAATTGAATATCTATTTTTTCCGAGAACTGAATAATCGGCAGCGAAGATGCCGTAATAACCGGCTAGCCGGTCGAGCGATGCTGCGTCGCATGTGACGAGCACATGATTTCCGTGGAATCTTACAGGCGTGGAACATGGTATCAGAACATGTAGCAACACGCGTCACTCTCTCTCGCGTTACTGGCTTATCCAACTCCAAGAGCTTCATAATTTTACCTCAGGGAATGAAAAAAAAAAGGAAGACTGCATTACTTGCTAAATTATTATTAATTTGATAATGGGGGAAGCTTGGCCTCAATGTCATTGGTGAAAATGGTGGTTGTTTTCTTGCAGGGGGAAGTCTGAAACAGGTGAGTGGAAAAGTTAGAAGTGATGTCTCATGATAACCTCATTTTTTAATTTCTGTGTCCAAAGTTTGATCATTCGTCTTATTTAAAAAATTATACAAAATTTTTTAAAAAATAGTCACACATAAAGTACTATTTATGTTTTATTATCCAGTAACAATAAAAAATAGTAATCACAATTTTTTTTAAATAAAACGAAGAGCCAAAGTATTACAGCTAAAAACTAAAAAATAAACTTATTTTGAGACGGAGGTTGCACTACTATCTTATGTTTGTATGCATATGCCTAGCTCATTTGTAACTATCTTATTATGTTTCACAAATATAAATAAAATCATTTAAGATTCCACTATACGACAAAGGGTAGGAAATTTTGGTCTGACAGAAGAGGGAAAATCGAAAATCCAAAAATTTGAGAAGTGCAGAATCAATTTTTTAGGTGCTGACATGACAAAATACGAAATGTTGCATCTATTTTTCTGCTTTTGCTTATGCTTATAAACAAATTTTAATTTTTTAACTTTAAATTTGGAGTTGATTTCAGAGTTTTTTTTATCGTAGTTTATTTTTCAGCCTTAGATTTTAGATTGCTAAGTACATATATAAGACTTTTATTTATAATTTTTTTCTATTTACAAATATGTCGCTTAGCTTTTCCTTAAAAAAACCAAAAAATTTGCATGTTCTCTATACTCTGTTGTAACAGAGCCCAAATCCAGATATTTCTGCAGTTCAAATCTAATCTGAGTTTTGGAATATTTAAGACGGTAGGAAACGTCTTGAGGACTTAGTGCCATAGCTGATATGCCGTTTGAGTGGCTTCTTAGTTAAGTCCACTTATTGTGAATACTCCAAATATGCAACTCAAATTATCAGGTCTCTCCCGCGTCATACTGAGATGACCTGATTAATATAACAAACACATGGATTTAAAATTCCAGTTTTCCTGAAAAAGCCTACTAATGCAGTTTCTGCGATGAGATATCTCCAGACTGAGTCTTAGCAAGCAAAATTCATATATTTCTTTTGAATCAAAAGCAAAATTTGCTCAGCATGCTGTGGATTGCTAAGCTGGAGAAAAATTCAATCGGCTGCCTGTTCAAATGGCCAAGATTCCAAAAAACAGACAATACCAACAATACTCTTTACTATCATCTATGCATATGCGAATCGCCTATATACTAAAAAGGAAAATAGCTATATATGTATACATCAAATGAGCATCCTCATTGTTCATCATTCCTCCAACTTCCATCTTTGTCGCTGGAGCTAACATGAACAATGCCTATTGTGCATCGTCCTCTTCATCTTCTCAAGGATGCCAGAAGCTTTCCTCCTTGCCCTTTGAGTTCCAGTTTGTGCAAGTAATGCCAGGGAACCATTTATGCTCTCATCTGCCTCGACCTCCTTCAGCTTTGTCCTGTTGTACGTGCATATAGCGAAGAGAACTACCATCGCATTCTCTTTGCTGCGCTTGCAATCGCTCTCCCTTATCGAACGGAGCATGGAAGCGGTACCATTAAACTCGGTGATGATCTCCACCATCTCATGATTTCTTGATAGCAAAGCAAGTATAGCTAAGGACTCGTTAACAAGGGAGTGATCTTCGATGGCTCTCATTGCCACATCAATGATCCCACTTCTTGTGGCTATTGACCTGTTCTCCTGGAGAAGACAAAGATTGAAAATCGCAGATGCTGCGTCTTTCTTTGCTATGATGTTGCCATGTTCAAGGAGATCAATCAAAGGCTCCATTGCCCCTAACTCACCAATCTTCTCCTTGTTTGAGTCGATAGCTGACAGAGTAAAGATGGCAGCTGCAGAGTTGCTACGGCTCCCCATATCTCCTGATTTCAGTGCCCAAATGAGAAATTGGATTGCTTCTGAATCATCTCCAATGATCTTCTTATTGCTATCATGGATCGAAAAGTTGAGAATTATAGTCACCATGTCCTCCAGTACTTGTGCATCATTTTGTAATCCTGGGGTGGACCGTGCCAAGATCATTTGTGCAATGGAATCTGGTCTCTGTTCTAAAACAACTCTGAATTCACTGTTACGTTTTGTAAGAAGCCGAAGATCCTTGATTGCTTGCTTCCGTTCACCACTGCTTGTTGCAGAAGTTATTTTGACAAATATTTCATCAAATTTTTTCTGCTCACTATTTTGACAAATATCACGATCTCCATTTTGACAAATAACACGATCTTCATTTTGGCAAATAACACGATCTCCATTTTGGCTCTCAATCTGTGGTAAAGTGATCCCATTTTCCATGCACCACTGTGAGATCATGGTACGGACAAGCTGGTTAGGAATGAGAATGGTGTGTGAGAGCACTTGTTGGGTCTGTGGGCATATCTGGTTTCCTGCACTAAACCACTCCTCAATGAACTGCCGATCATAGGTCTGCATGGAACGAGAAATAAGATCAGTAGGATAACATGTCTACAAAGCATAGTGTTCTTGTACTAATTGATTAGGTGGCTATGTCAACTCTAAACCCTAGCACTTTGAAACCATCCATGATCGTGTTTAACTCTGGCAATTTCCTTCCATTGTTGTCAAGTTATACAGAGCTATTTCCTGATCATATTTGTTGACTTACTATTTTGTTCCATATTCCTAGAAACCTTTATAATATCAGCATATAATAACTGTAAAAAAGATCCCCATGGTACTCATAAAAGCCAAGTACTAACAGAAAGCAGAGTATGAAACTGATTAGCCAAAATTATAAACAAGCTCCAAACTTCACACCACATGCTCCAAACACATGTCAAACTGTACAGTCTATGCCATACTATAACTTCATACAAGTGCCAGCGTTGTAATATATAATTCTATAAAATTCCCATACTAACATATATCGGTGCATACAAATAATTGAAGTTTTAGAGTGCATGCAAAATAAATCTTTGTTTTTTTATTGAAGGAAATAGAGGAAGTGCCAGTGGTAGCTACATTCACATATGGAAATTTAAGCACAGAAAACATATATATCAACATGATTTACTCGTGAAGCAATGAAACCATGCTACAATTTTAGGTAACTTCTGCATGTTGTGAAGCGAATGCACGAGATAATACCATAACTAATACTTACAGAACAAGTATTAGAAAGAAACAAATTGGACTCAATAACCATTCAATTCACACGCTTCAAATGTAACGACGAAAGTCAACTCCATTATGTGATAACTACAAGGTAATCAAATCCATCTTTAAAACTTCTGAGTCTACTTTGATAATCACATGCACAGCAGGACATAAATGTGAAGTTGAGGTTCCTCAATTCACACTCCCCAAGGATGCACATAAAACTAGTCTAAAATTGGCAATGTGGATTATAGAGTGTAATCCTTCCATATCCAAGCAGGGCTGCCATTGATCGCGCACTTAATATTAGTTGAGAGAGTGCTACCTTTCCTGTAGCAACAAATTGTACTAATCAAATATAAGATCCTAATAAAATGTACCGAATGTGACATTTGCAGTTGCTCAGTTCACCTGCTCCAGGCATTGTCAAGTACAGATAACAATCCTCCAGTACAAACAGCTCTTCGGTTGACCACATATTCAATTCCTCACAACTAACAAATTTGCTGTAATCCACGAACACTGGTAAACAGCTACAAAGAACCTAACATTTGCAAAACCTAAACGTGCCATATCTCTCTACTGATTAGAACAATAATAATAGGCAACAATCATGTTTGATTTAACCCCCCCGGCGGGAAAAAAAAAGTTACCATCAATCTGACACCAGACGATCCAACAACGTACACAGATTACGAGGGCGCACGCACAGTGCGTAATTCTTTTCCGCATTTGATGAATTCGGGAACCAAACTAAAGCAGTAGTCGCCAACACATGAAGAAATCAAAGAGCACGAACTGAGCAGGCGTAGCAATGGCGCAGTCAAAGCAACAAGGGAATTCTTTGGCACCCCCCCACCCCCACCTGGCCGGACTCGATGACGACGGGGTCCCTCATGATCTCGGACGAGATCGGGCACAGGAACCGCGCCGGGACGACGGCCGCCGCCGCCTCCTCCCCGCCCCCTCCCGCCGCGCCCTTCCTCCCGCCGCCGCCGACCTCCGCCTCCCTCAGCGCCGCGAGCGCCGCGGCGGCCTCGTCGAACACGGCCGCGGGGGCGCCGCCGGCGGTGGCGGAAGCCACCAGCCGCCGCAGCCGCCGCCGCAGCGCCGCGGCGTCCTCCGCCTCCCCCTCTGTCGGCGGCGGCTTGGCCATCTTCGGAGGAGCAGACAGACGGCTGGGAGTGGAGGGAGGTTTCATTTTATTTATTTTTCCTCACTCCCTTTTATAATAATTTATTTATTAATTTAATTTAATTTAATTTAATTTAGTTTAGTGAGCAACTTGCAAGGTTTTCGTGGACTCTTGGCGAACCGGCCCACCACTGTTCGCCACGTGTGCTCCCTTGATCCATACTCGTTTTTAAGGGAAAAAATAATCTGTTTAACCAAATGAAAGGCATTTAACACTTTAGGTATGAAACCGGGTATTTTACTTCTGAAGTATTTAAACGGGTTCAAATAACACTGTAGAGTAGTTTTCTAAGTGGTTTTAGATATGTGGAGTGTAGTGTAAACAACGACATGGCAGTGGAGGATGTTAAATACTGTTCTTTTAGAAAGATGCATATTGATGAAGTTGTGTAACTCTTGGGCTTGTTGATCAATAAGAGTAGTACGTGGATTGGGTAGACTTAGATATCCATCTTTTTGTTTTTCTTATACTTATAACATAAAATTTGATTTTAAGCATTAAATTTTGAGTTTATTTTATCACAACTTATTTTGAAGTATGCACTTTTAGATCGTTACGAACACATATAAAAGTTCTATTCATAAATTATTTTTTATTTACAAATATGCTATTTGACTTTTTATATAAAAAGACCAAACAATCACCCCTTTAGATTAAATGGATTAATGTATGTAACACCAAAGTAATACCACCTACCACATAAGGAATAAAAGCTGCCACATCATCACCCAAGATCTCTCTAAAGAATTATTTGAACCGGTTTAAATTTCAACGAGATAGAATACCCGGTTTCGTACTTCAGGGGTTTAGTGGACCAAACTATATATTACATAGAGTTAAGTAGACTTGTTCCCTTCTTTAAAAATGAGTAGAGGAATACTTGTCTTAGTGTCTGTCATCCCATATGGTTAGATATTTATTCATGTGAAACCTTATGGTGTTCTAAAAATCTTTAGGGGTGAGAAATTTCTTTGATGTCTATCGCTTAAGGGGATGAAAAATTTAAGGATATTCACCACTAATATGTTGATTATGGATGCTCATTTATAATATAGTAAAAGGTCATTAATGATATTTGTCTATATGTTTAATGCAATTTGAGAAGTAGTTGCACATATAGATATTAACTTATTTCACATGTCAAAATATTCATAGAGGAATGAAAGATAAACCACAATTTTATAGTTTTGGAGTACACCAGTTAGAAAAACCCTTCTCATCTGATAAACCAATGCCTCGTCAGTTTTATTTGCATGCACATAATCCGTTATATGGTTTGCCAGTTTGTCACCCTTTCTCGAAGAAATAAACATCTTTTTATATAAAAAAAGTTTTTCCATGTTATAGAAATCCATAACACATTTTCCCTACTTCTCAACCATTTTACTTTTTAGCATATATGATCTTAGAAAAGTTTGCATTTCGGGTTGACCACCTTAACTTACAATGCTCTTATTAGAGCAGGGCCAAACACAAGGAACTTGTTCAACCATGGATTTATTATCCACATGCCTTAAATCTATCCTATGTTTGTTTTTGACTACTTTCCATGTTTGATTTAGCCCTAGTAAATTCCACATAGTTCTGATAGCTTAGGAGGCACACACAGATGGTCGTCCTCCAAAATATCTCAACTTTTTTTTAAAGGCAAAAAATGAAATCTCAACTTAAGTGAATATATATAATAAATATAAAAAAGTATTTATTAACATATAAAATACACTTTTGATCAATTTTATATTATAATATTATATATTATATTTGTGACAATTAAAAAGTTATGTAAGTTCGATCACCCAAACAAAAATCCTAGATACGCCACTACCTTAGGTGTTTATAGTGTTACAGAAGAAGCATAAATAATTTTAAAGTACAACTCTATCAAAATGGTGCACTCTATAAGAAAAAACTAGTAGATTGTAGGCATGCACAAAAAATTGGATATACTTGAATAAAGACATCCAATATATTATATTCTTGATATCTGTGAGACTTGCATGGATTCTCGGTTTGCCTCATTTCTTAATTTGACCGGTGCCATTGATTAGTTAGTTGATAATGATTATGTGAATTACTTGGTTAATTTATGTAAGGAGAGAAGATATTAGGCCCTTAAATAAGTGGGGTATATACACGTATAGGCTCCCCTAACTCCCTAATGGAAACAAACCTATATGAAGATTAATTACATCACAATGGACTAATCTAAACCTAGTCGACAATCTCATCATGCCTTGTAGGATTATGGAAGGTGTGCTTATGGTCTTTTAGATCAGTGGTACCTGTTGATCTAGGAAGTCTTATCTTAAGTCACGAACTTTGGTCCTATCTATTTATAACTACAGGCTCTTCATAGCCTATCCTATAATGTTGTTATGACATTCTAGGCCACATAAAACCATTTCAAATCACTCAGGTCATCCATTAGTCACATGGATTAACCCTGGTAACGATTCTCACCCCACATCCAATTTCATCAAGAACATGAATTCACCCTTGATTGTAGGCAAAATTGTTTGAGTAGTTTAGTTCAATTCTATAGAGGTTGCACACTTTACCCCACACAACACGAAACTGATTGCGAGTACTGGACAATATCGAAAGTTGGCGACAAAGCCTTTCCAAAGCCAACCTAGGTTGTCTATTACCTCAACATGGTTCCATAAAGAATCGATGCTAGATAGGCTACCACCGTGATTTCCACCAGAACTCATGAGTAGCCACTTTGATGACTCTAGTCCTATTGGCACTAGACTTTCCTAAGCCAACTAATTACTTAACTAGGAGTACTCTAGAATACCCATAGGTCACACTACAAGAGATCCCGAATACTATATTTAGAGGACATAGAGTCAGATGTTACAAAGGTATTCGTGAGAATGCATGAAGAGGAATAACATAGAGAGATTTATACTGGTTCAGATCCCCTATATGGTTAATAGGCCTAGTCTAGTTTATATGTGTTGTTAACGGAGATACCACAACAAGTACCATATGGAGAGGTGTCTAATCTGGCCTACCAACTAATCTCGACTGAAAAGGTGAAAGCTGTAATCGATAACAGTAGTCATTGTCTATACGCAAGATCCTCCTTGCAACCAGCTTGATGTAGCGTGGTTTGTCTGATACTTATGATTAGCTTCCCTCCCCTCTTGGGAGACCCTTAGGGCATGTACAATGGCGATCATTAGCTGACTCTCTCCATTGCCACGTGAGCAAATATGATGACACTACCTTTGTACATACGCTTATAAAATGATTTAGTATTGTTGACATAGACAATGTAAGAGTCAATACTAGGTTTTACTTTTGAACATGCCCTTATAACCCTTTCTTCATCTAGAACCCCTTCTTCATCTAGAACTCAAGGTAACCAAACTTGGCACAGGTAAGTAGTCCTCACTGTTACCAAGTCAAACTACTAGATCCTTTCCTTATATAGGAGGAACTTCTATCCCTACCTCTGTTACTATCCATTTCTGATTTTTACCTTCCATATATCCTTGGGTATGTGGTATTCCCAACTACCTTTACACATGTATAAGGTAGCTAGGAAAAGGGAGAGGCTAACTTACTGGGCTTGGCATTAGGCCTATGGGCTAAGGGAACATAGTCCCAAGGCCTACATGGCGATGAGGACATCTTTACGTGGATACAAACATGCCATAAGCTAAACAAAATAAACCAATGATGCAAGCTCCAATAACTCGCACATGTGCCTGTCAACCTAATCATTAGGTAAATCCATTCCTATGTTTACATATAAATATATCTAATGACGACATACCATTTAATCCTTGTGATGATTTGATTATCGTTAAGAACTTGGGGGTAATGCTATGGGAAAAAATATGAATGCAAGTGTAGAAGAGAAGCTTTTGAGTGCAAAAAAAAATTTGTTTGTGGTTCCAAGCCTCCGGAGAACACCAATTTCAAATGGACATAGCCACTAATGCACAAAGCTTCTTGGGTCCCATGAGTACCTATTAGAAAGAATTAGAAGTCTACTTTAAGATGGTTTTGGTTCAATGTAAAAAATTCGATTTGAGCTATTTTCAATAGTCAAAACAAGCCACACAACTCTTCCCGTCTGAGCATTTTTAGCCTTGGGCCTTGTTATAGAGTTTTGCTCTGTCGACCTTTTTTATGACTGACTTTCCATCGTTATTTTTAGGGTTTAAATTTTGCTTAAATTAGTATGCCACTTAGGAATTTTTCCACTATATCAGTTTGTGGAACCCCAACTCCGTGTGCTTAATTATCTATCTACAACTTAGATTATGTTTTCTTATTCTTGTGAGTTTCTTAGACTGTTTGCAGGAGGAAAACCTTTGTGGTGAGGTCAGTCATTTGAGAGCATTGTTGATAACTACTAATCATGCCGGTGTAACAATTATGAGGCAACAACCGACTAATCGAAAGCATCATCACTTTCACATCACAAAATCGAACCCATCAAAAGATTGGGTGCCTAATTTTGTATCACATGGCCCAAGCATTTTAAGCCGATGGTGTGTCTTGTATATGGTTAGTAGGTGCATATTTGGCTAAAAGTACTAAAATCTAGCATAAGTGGTGCATTTTTACCAAGAGAATTTAATTAGATTTTAATTAGTTAGGTATTTATGTAAGTGATGATAGTGGACGTGGGATTTGGGAGTACTTATTGTACACTAGAACCAATCTTGCACTCAGGTGGAGAGAGAGAGAGAGAGAGAGAGAGAGAGAGAGAGAGGGAGAGATTGGGCCAAAGGAAAGAGAGGCCCGAGAGAGGGAGGAGGGAGAAAGGATGGGCCAACTAGGCCAAGTCATGGATTAGTCAGAGGAAAGGATTTTGGTTAAGTATTTTAGCACATGAAGAATTTAAGAAAAATACTCCAATCCATATTTTGAATGTTTTGGGATGTATTTTAGGGTTTATGATTTCCTTTACATTTTAATAAATTCTATAATTCCAATTAGAAAATTATTTTTTAAACTCAAGGTGGATTTATTAGGACGTGATAGTCAAGGAGGTGGGGCCAGTTTGTGGGCCCTCATGTGGATCTCCTCCCTTCTCTTCTTCATCTTTTGTGCTTTTTGTTTCATCACTGCGAGGAGGCAAGGCCAATGCAAGTACAGGCACTAGCAGATGGCGGCCAAGGGCTAGAGCTTGGTGGGTTGGTCCACGGAAGGTTGTGATTGACGGCTATGAAGAGGTGGCTTGGGTGGCAGTTGAATGGTCGAACGGACAACGGGCTCGTTCTGGTCAAAGGAAGCAGTGGTGTGTGTTGTCGAATACAGATACAGCTACAATATTTGAGGATGTAGGGTTGACTTGTGCTAGGGTGTACTTAAGAAAATAACAAGAAGGAGAGATGCGTTTTTATATAGGTTCAGCCCCCATCAGATAATAGCTCTACTCCTATCGGCTGTAGCAGTTTTCATCGATTATTTCAATCTCCACATCAGGATGACGTACAAGGAGGAAACTCTAGTCTAATATGTAACTTTATCAACATGGTAGAATGGAAATGGTTGTTGGTGGCTAGATATTGTTTGACTTCTTCAATATTGTCTTGATGAGATTTGTATTCTTTTGGCTTCTAATTGCCCCTCATGGTCTATTAAGTTGTATTGATCACGGGTTGCCTCTTGGGGTCCGTTGGTTTCTCAAATCATGTTGGGTTGTCTCCTCTCCTGGGGGTCTTGTATTTATACTCACATTTGTTCGCTTGTCCAAGTATAACTAGGAAGATAAGTATTGATACTATTTTAAAAAAATCTTGATAGGAACTGATAGGACTTTGATAAGTCCATGGGCTAAACGGTCAGGTAGGTAGAATCATACCTAGATTTAACTACATATTTTTCCTTACTCGAATACAATTTCCTTCCTCTACTGTATAGAATTGGGTATGTGGTACTTCTGCTGAGGTAAGTGCATGTCAATGGGGGTACACCATATCCACAACACTAATAGTGTGGGAAAAAGGTATACGATGTGGGGATGGTGCAGCGAAGCAAGGTGAAGCACGTGTCAATATGACAAAGGGGAGTTCGATGGATGGGAGTTCGATGGGGGAGTGATAAGACTACACTAGAGGGGAAGGAGGCCAGATAGAGATGGCACGGTTGCATATGGTTGGGGCTTTGGCTTTTATAGCTAAGGTGGTTGGGTGAGGTTGGGGAACACTTAACGAGGGAAGGTTGACTTCTTGGTGCTCCGTAGGGGGTGTCGGTGCGTTGTTTGGACAAGTGAGGGAAGGGTGACATGATAGGGGAGGATGGGGGGTAGGGGGTGGTACTGGATGGTCAGAGAAGGAAGATGAGGCAATCGCTCAGTGACGTTCATTGGTGGCACAACGCTCTCACACGCATATGCAAGTTTGGTCATGTCGTGGCGTGGAGACGGATGGTGATTGGCGTTGGCGAATGGATCGTGTCACGGCAACACACGTTGGTCATGTTAGGACATTGAGATGGGTGAGCTATTGCTGACGTGGTCACATGAGTGGCATTGATGGAGTGGGACATTAGAGGGCTTCGGTGCCGTCATGACAGATACATTGAAATCATCATGCATGGACCCACGTGGCTAGCACGATTCATGGTGGGAGCTTCTGACTTGGTGCAATGTGGTGTGTCGCATCATGCGATGCATGGGAAGGGCCAACTTGGTGTATTGAGGTGTGACGTGGTGTGTTACAATGTCACGCCTAGAAATTCAACCACTTTTTGAACAATACCATATAATAAATGCTAGTCTAGGACTAGCCTAAGTACACATAACATTTGAATAACAGTAGCCATCGTCTTGTAAAATAATTAAAATAGCAAAGTCTTACAAATGTAGCGGAAGTAAGCGAAACTAATTCTCATGGCAGTGAACAATAGGTGTACTTGAGCAAAGAAAATGCCTTAACCTTCCGAAGGGACATCCTTTGACTCGTAGCCAGCTTCTGAGGGAAAAGGGAGAAATTACAAGACTGAATACCACCCACCGTAGTCAATAAGTCACACCAACAAATGCAATATAGATACATACACGTACAACAAAATGACTTATGGTTATTTTGCATAAAACAACATTTTTGAAACATTTATTTAGCAAAGATGAAACATTGATAAGTATTAATCAATATTAAACCAACAACCGGTCAACGTTACACGTGCACTAGGCTCAACCATCCACTAACACCATGCTAAACCACATAATACTAGCTTCACTCATCTATACTAGCAAATTATTATCCATATTCATTTATTATAAAAGAGTGTGAGTAATCACAATGAAGCTCAGTCGATCGCCCATAACCATGAGTATGGCTGTTTAAATAGTTTTAAACTAATTAGAGGTGTACAACTTCACCCACAATGCACAACCCCAACATACGTATCCGTATGCTAGTCTGCCACCATGGCATCCCAATGAGAAGCTGTGACAAAACCATCCACATAGCCCATCCCCTTGTGCCACGGTAAATCTGGTAGCCGTTCAACCGTTTCTCGGGCTGATCCAACTCCATCCGACCTACCCTCGCCTTGGTGCCTAGGGGAGGAGAAAGCTATACTTCATGTCTAGCCATTGCGCACGCCGGCTTGCGGTAAGTACAATTATTCTCAGAAGAATTTCCTATGAATCGATTCTTAACTACCATGGACATGACTTGCAAAACCATGCACCATGGTCCACCATTAAACCATATTTTCATTGATTTCGTAAAGCACTATACCATCAATTACTTTCATTAGGAGTTGATCACAACTCAAGGGGTATGAATAAGTAGAATAGTATTCCCTCCCACTTACATGAGTTAAATTAAACTAAACATGGCTAAGCACAATATTCTTCATCATATAATTTAACCCAAAGTAACAAGTTAAAGGGAATACAATATATGGCTCAATAGCGTAAGCATAGGATAACCCATCATACATGTAATTGCAAAATGATGCATAAATAATTTATAAATCAAAAATAATTTTAGAACAGGGTACAGGGGAAAAGTACGACTGGTATTGAGGCTTTGAACTAGCATGAGCTACGAATTCGTAATAAACGGGAGCGTTAGAAACACATAATCCTGAACATAGAAGTAAAAACACTCAAAACAGTATATTGTATAGTACAAACATGAAAATACACTATTTTTATTGTATTCTTGACAATTTTATTGATCCAATGAAATTTGAATGGATGAAGTCCATTTAAGTCCATTCAAATTTCAGTGGATCAATAAAATTGTCAAGAATACAATAAAAATAGTGTATTTTCCTGTTTGTACTATACAATAAAAATAGTGTATTCCATTCAAATTTCAGTAGTTAGGAATTTTAGAAGTTCTGTTGTTTTCTAGTGAAACTAAAAATATATTTAACGATTTATTAAACTGGCGAAGACGAACGAAACCTGTGATCGCAAAGACGATCATGAGCACGACAATGACCGAACGGAACAAGGAAAAAGAAAGGAAAAACAAACCTTTACCCTTACGACGAGATGGGACGTTAATGACTCTGCCATGCATGAAAAACGACCCGTGACAGCCGGTGAACGGATCTGATCTTGACGACAAAGGCGGAATGACCAGCGACAACTCGACCACGGCCGACGTCGATTGAAACACGGGCAGACAGAACCACACACGAACTTGGGATTCATGTGGTGGCAGCACAGCAGCAAACGGAGGCAACAAGCAGCAGCAGCAGGGCGCGATGGCTCGGTTAGGGCTCGGCCGGCGGCAGTGGCTAGCAGGCGACGGCTTGGCGAGGCAGTGATGCACGTAGTCAGCGGCGGCTAGAGGCGGCAGCGGCCGGCGCACGCACGGTTGAGCAGCGGCAGCTTGGCTTGGGCAGGCAGCACACACACGAGGGAGAAGGAGACATGCCAGTGGCTTGAGGTGGGAAAACGGGGTTTATAGCTACCACGAATAGCGGATTATATTAGAACTCCGGTGTGACAAAATTAATAGAGTCCTACGGGAACTCTATTAAGAAAACGATGACTGGACTGCCACGTGTACACTACGTATAACGAAACTGTTTTGGATTGGGTCGAGGGGGTAATTTACCCGATATTGAAAGTTCAGATGTCTGGTTTTCGGAGTTAAGGGGGTAATTCGGTCGACCACGATAATTCAGAGGGGTAATTCGTACCTTTTCCTTTATTTGATGATTTGTTTTCTCTTAATTAATTATTGACTTAAGAAAAATAA
The DNA here is from genome assembly GCF_000231095.2 of Oryza brachyantha. NCBI lineage: Eukaryota > Viridiplantae > Streptophyta > Magnoliopsida > Poales > Poaceae > Oryza > Oryza brachyantha. The sequence continues at coordinate 7,623,109 of NC_023166.2, forward strand.
TTTCTTTAATTTTGTTTTTATAGTATAAACTAGGGGAAAACTCGTGCAGTGATACACGCCCACGCGACATAGTGGCCAGGAAAGGAAGAGAGAGGGGAAAAAGAAAAGTGAGCTGGCTAGGTTGTTCTAGGGGACATCGAAGAAGAGGAAAGGCAGCCTGATTGGCATAGTAGTTTTTGGTTGTTTTCTTTACTTTATTTGAATGAGTATTTAGAGTATTTGAATTGATAATTGAATTGAGATCTGTTATTTGAATTCACAGAAATTTCAGGAGTTTGACAGCAAGGTCTTTCTAGGGAATTTTGGTATTTTTTATGGAATGAACTCTGAATAGATTTATAGGGAGATGCTAGAATTTAGAGGGGAATTCACGAGTTGTCTAGGAGGATTTAAATTTACTCTTTGCATTTCAATTGAAATGTGTCATTTGGATTCACATAAATTTCTAAGAATTCAAGAGATGGATATTTGACTAAGACTTTTGTTAATTGAGGTGATTTCTTCGATTTGCCATCGGGAAATGTCTTTAAGAGGTAATTCAAATTTCAAAATTTAAATATGAAAATTTTATTTGGGAAAACAATTTTGAAATGAGATTTGTGGCACCTACTTCTTATATGTACATAGAGAATGAAATTTTTAACATATATTTTTACTAAAATAATTTTCAATAGTTACACGGAAATTCGGTGTCACACGGTTCAAACTTGACCTAACCTGGGCTTAGTCCCATATTCTACACCCAAAAAACTTGAAAAAAAATCAGTCTGAGAAAGTTTAAATTGAAATATTTGTTTCTAACACGTGCTAATTTACTATGTAGGTTAATACTAATGTATATTTCTCTATTAGTTTGTTATATCAACAAGTAAATAAACAATAATATCTATACACAGTAAAAATTCATTAAAAGCTTGGGCTCAGCTCAGCAAAGCTCACAAGCTTTGGGTTAGGTGCGAGCTTGATCAACTTGTTTAGAGCATGCTCGAGCGAAGCTCAAATCGAGCCTCTAGCTATTTGTAGGCCTCGAGCTTTTTGGACAAGCCTAATTATGCTCAGGTTAGTTTTTTCGGCTTGTGGTTCTTCATGCCAGCGTCGAGCTATAAATAGACTATTACGTATCCCCTATTTACTATGACAACAATCAATATGTAGAAATCAAAGTGCTTATTAATAAATAAGATATGAATGTATGAGAAACTTATAAATGAAGCTATGTGAGATGTGCATTAACTCCATAGCATTGGTAACATTTATGTGTACCTTGAAAAGCTATAAATGCTTTATTACATCTTAGGCTATCTCATTCAATTCAGCTGATACATTCTCATAGAAGACCTTGGATGATTCTCTATTCATTTTTCAAGACCACTGTTTGGATGTTGTACTAAAAATCCTTTCTTTGGGGGGTGCTGGTCTGCCATTAGGAATGACTGGTGCATCAATCAAGAGCATAGAAGCAAAATTTCAATTTTTTTTTTGAAAGGAAGCATGGAAGCAAAATTAAATCTTATACTGTTGTTTGCGGCTCTACCAGGGAAAGTCTTAATCACCAGTAAAAACAAATTGTTTTTGGACTTATAATTCATGCACTGTAGCAAATCGTAACCTGGTTGCTATCATGGAGTAAGCTAATTAAGAATTAGAGTTAGAGTTACTGAATTTCATTTTAAGTTTAACTTTTTTAAGCATCATGCAAGGCCTTTGGACAATAATTTTTTTCGAGCAACCTCCTTTGGCCTTCGGGTAACATAAAATGAAAAAATGTGGCTCCATAGCATGAGAAGATCAATATTATTAGTTTTGGGCTTTTGCAAATTTACCGCTGTGGTTTTCTCTAAATTGCAAGGATACCACTCGAATGATAATTCTAGTGACCTTTTTTTTTTGCAGTTTTCTAGTGGCAATTTTTGCAATAATGTTTTAAACCAGTGACAAAATTGTAATTGTCCCCTTTCCATTCCACAAGAAAAAAATTCATTTTTTATTCCTCTGTAAATTTCACAATAATGATTGTAATTGTTCCAATGCCAACATAGCCAACTCATTTTGTTTCCATATGGTACAAGTTCAGGCTAGCTTGGACCGTAACATAGATTGGCAAATATCCCATTGGGAACTATAGTATTGTTTGAATATATTTTATGTAACAATTTTCTTCTGTGATATAAAATGAAACAGTAAGGAGGAACAAATACCCCCACACAAGGCTGTTATGATCAGGATCCTAGGTAGGATCATTGTTCTCCCAGCAGTGTGGACCACAGGATTGTACCGTAGGAATGAGATTTATCTTTTTTTATGTTTAATTTTGTTATTTCTACAAATTATATGAATACATTCTCTAAGAGCAATAATAATATCATGACATCTTGGTTGCTAATAACAACAGTATGATCAATATATATTGTTAAGCTTGGAATGTAGATTGTATAAATCTACAAGTCGTATCACGAAACTGACAACCTTGTTCCTACAATGAAATCAGGTATAAAGGTTTACTTCTCCTTAAATAATCACTAATTTCATCTTGAGTTTCCATTAACGTGTGTAATTCAATTACATTCTACTGACCATATTATATAAAGAAATACTATACTAGATTCATATAAGAAAATAATATGTCTATATGGCACCTTTCATTTAGGGAAAGAAATCCACTTAACCCTTTAAACTATTTTTGGCTCATTTTACCACCTAAACTATTAAAAATTGTTCACTTCACTACTTCATAACATTTTTCCTTTTTGGCTATTCTAATACAAGTTGTATTTTAAACTGATTTTTTAGAGTCATAGATTACACCGTTATCAAAGTTTAAAATTATTTTCAATTTTTTTCGTGACTATTTGGCTGAACTTTAAAATATTGATGGTTAAATCAATCTATGTGCTTCCAACCTATGTTAGCAGTTTGAAAAATTATAAAAGATTTGCTAATATAAGTTGTAATGCAAATTATGACTAATATAGAGAGAAACAAAAATAGAAGTAGCATTAAAGAGTAAAGCGAACCGCCTTAAATAGTTTGGGATGTAAAATAATCCAACAAATAGTTTAGGGGGCTAAGTGCTCCAATGAAATAGTTTGGGAGAGTAAATATGAACATTTATGGCTTTTCATTTAACACATGACACGCGTCACTGAAATATGAACATTTTATATGCAGTCCCCTAAGTTCCATTGAAATTATATGTATACCTGCTAGCAGGGGCAGTTTTATAAATATCCGTGTTATAGTATTCTACGAATATAAATGATGCAGAGATCTCCCACATTAATTGAAGATGATACAATAATGATATAGCGACAATAAGTTTGTACCAGAAACCATGTTCGGAGTATGCTATAAATAGACTCAACCGCGGCCGTGGGCTTCACACACAAAAAAGAGAAGCAAAGCAAGTAGTATCCATAGCTTTAAGAAACTCATGGCTCAAGGGGTAGGGAACTCACCTGATGGGGTTTTTGTCATAATCGTTGACGAAGATAAGTGCCATGCGAACTATGCAAGAAGCCTGCTCTCTAGTCTCAACTTTCATGGTAAGTTCATTAAAACTCCTATATAGAGTTCATACATGAATTTTTTGGAGAAATATTTGGAGTCCGGCTGCGGAAAATCGCAAATTTGGAGTCCGGCTGCAGAAAATGGCAAAAATAGTAGCCAGTCGAATGTTGGTAGACCGATAGGGGCCCTGTCCTCCTGTGGGAGTTCGACAGGGCAACGCCTAGGCCTGTCAAACTCCCCCTGTTCGACAGGGCGCCTGTCGAAGTCGGTGGGGGGCCTATCGAACATCCCCAGTTCGACAGGCTGGCGGCGGGGGGACTTGTCGAACGTCCCCAGATCGACAGGCCGCATGGTGGCCGGTGGTGGGCCCTGTCGCCCTTCCGACGTTTGATTGGCCCACCTGCCGAACAGGAGAACGTCGACAGGTAGCTATTGACCTCCCGCCGTCCGACTGCCCGCTATTTTTGTGATTTCCCTCCGACGGCATGCGATTTTGTGATTTTCCATTTAAAGAATAATACTTCTCCAAAAAATTCGTTCATACATAACAAATGCATGTCTAGATGATTTTTCACTTCTAGAGTTCCAGATAATAAAAGCAACCAAAAGCTCAGGAGTGACAATAATCCAGTTTTGTTTTTTCATTTGGGTATCTACAATACTACTTATTCGATACATTATTTCCGGGCTATATGTTACAGATCTCAGATATGTTATATATGGTATCTGTAAATGTATTTATACAGTTCTGAAAGGGTACTGCATTCCATATATATGTGTCTTCAAAGGTCTTGTTTACTCTTTCAGTGATAGTATACACAAGCCCTGTGAATGCTCTCCTTTTCCTGGAAAACTATGCGCAAGACGTTGCGTTTGTCTTGGCAGCAGTTGACATGAATCAACTCAGTGGTTTTCAGTTCCTCGAAGCTGCAAGAGGACAACGTGAAGACCTTCAGGTGATCAGTAAGTATGCAAAATCCTGTTCTAATTCAACTTGATGTTCTCTGATGTATGGTGTATCTGTAAAGAAAAAATTATAATTTGTTAGGAAACTGTATTTTATAACTCTTTGCTTTGTTACTAGTGATGTCAGCTGAAACAACAATGCCAACAATGACGAGGTGTGTTCAACTTGGTGCGTGTTTTCTGGTCAAGAAGCCCCTTACCGAGGCAACTGTGGGTGATTTGTGGCAGCATGTTGACCTGAAATTTCTGAGGATGGAGAAGATCAGGGAGTTACTGCAAGGTTGGGTTTCGAACTAGCTTTTCACTAACTAAATCATTTTTCAGCAGTTTGTAGAAGAATTTGGATATGAAATGTCTTCAAGTATATATCCTGCTAGAACTATGAACAAGTTTTTTTTTTTTTGAAAGAGAACTATGAACAAGTATATGAAATGTCTTCATTAGGATGATGATTTCACTGGCTGGAAATATTAAATCCCAATCCCTGCCACACCTAGTATATGCATGCGTAAGATAGAAAAAGTAACGTTGCATGTGAATTAATGAAGCGAGAGATACATGGAAAACGTAAATAAACCAAGAGAGTTGGCAGGATTAATTAACGGCCTGAAAATTTCGCTAGGAGTTACACGAAGAAAAACTATCAATTGATATGCCTATTTATTTGATAACCCTTTTGTTGATGCTAGAATTGGGTACATATTGTTTTGAGGAAGGATAAGAGGGCTTTGTCCAAATATTTCAAAACAATTGACTAAACTCTTACTAATTATTACTTTTCTTAGTTAACAAATTTTTAACTGTAGAGGCCTCCCATGTTGTGCCCCTTTCAAAAAAGGTTTTATATGAAAAGGAAATTTAAAGAAGTTATCTTGTAACGGTAATGTTTTATTACTTTATTCCATTAATAAATATCATGGCTAAAGCTTCAAGAATATCTCACATTTGTTTCTATGTTTCATTTACAATCTGTCTCACAGCTAGTACAGTATTACTAATATAACTTCAGTTTACGAAACAGCTAGATTATCATGTTTACTTTTAAACTGGCTTGATTCAACTTCATCCTGTACAATGCAGATCCTGGACAGGACACCATGGATGTTCTCAGTTACGACGACCAAATCTCCGGAGGAACTGAAGCTGATGAAGCTGAAGAAGCAGAAGTCAATTCCACTGAAGCTAAGAAGAATGTGAAATCAATTGAAGTTGCATCAAATGAGAGGGGACATGGCAATGCTAAAATCTTTGATGCAGCTGAAGGGACCATGTACAAGACTACCTCCAAATTGTCTGCTGATCAGAAAGTCTCCACCTATAATGTTCAGGTACTCCCAAAAGAAAATGAGGCCCATTTTGAAGAGAGCAAGGGTAGCAGCTGCTCAGGTGACCATGTCCCCTGCAAGAGTGATGCCGGAATTGGTGCAGGCCTTGTGGACTATCCAGACTCTGATGATGATGAGACTAATAAATCCACAAGCACTTAGTTATAATCTAGTGACCAGAAAAATGCACTGCCATATATGATAATGGTAGTGTTTGTATCTTACTTTCTGCAAAACAAGACATCATCTGGTGAATAAATTGGATTTCTAGCATTCTGAATCATGATGTGCTGCAGTACATATAGGCTGTACATGAACTTATTGGTAAAAGGAAAAAAAACACCAAGCTTGCACATAGGTATTCTAAAGCATGATTTATAATGTTTTAGTAATTAAAATGCAAAAAGTCAACAATATACAATGTGTAATCAATTTACTTCTGAAATTAACAAAATTTATGACCCTGAAACAATATTTGAAGTTTCATCTATCTTTGTGAGAGTGATTTCTAGGAGCTCCTACTTCAACTCTCTCTAGTGCCTTCCATATTCTAGTGGCGTCCTTGATACAACACAAGCAGTCCAAGTAGAATTTGCACCTTTGCTCAAAAAAAAAGCATCGGTTTCGTTTGCTCCTCATAACTATGTATTTCAGTGATGGAACATCGCCATGATCTAATATTTGAAGACACGAAGTATACAAATAGTTCAACAGACGAGAAGTATGGTTCTATGTGATAACTATAGATGGTTGGTTTATGACTTTACTCACATGCATTGTATTGATAAGCATGGATGGTTGGTTAATAGATGCACACAGTGATGTCACTCACATGCAGCGTATATATGTCAGCTTTTTTAAGAGGGTATGGACTAAACTTTATATCTCTCTTTTGTCTTTATATAGTAGCTGCAATATATAGCTTATTTATGGATAGGTGGGATAACTCCAAAGTACATTTACTCATGAAGATATGTACAGTGGAATGGATGACCCACTTATTTACTTCTTTATTGAGACATGTGCATATGCATGCGTCTAGAGTCAAAAGTCTTCTTTGTTTGGCTAGGTTTAATTGGTGAATTTTTTAAAAACACAATGACAATTGCTCTATTTTGAAACCCTTTATTCCCATGAGATATTGTTAAGGATACATTGAAAGTTATGTTTAACACTAAACCATTAATAGGCAATTAGCACCTTGTGTTCCCCTCTACTCACATGTAATAGTTTAGAATATAGTGCTTTTTTTTCACTTAGGCTGTTTTTGTCTTTGGTTAGCATGCATGCACAAGTTGCTGTATTGGAATGGATAGGTTGTAATGCATTGTTTTACAATACAGATTAGCAATAAAAATTATATCTGAAGATCGGTAAGGTAAGGCCAAAGTACTGCACACAACCAGTTTACAATTTCGAATCTGAATTTCCGAAATTTCAAGTTTTCCAATAATTCGGTATGAGGTTCTTCTAGAAAAAAAAATGCCCACTATTTTTAAAATTTATAAAAAAAAACTGTCCAAATTTAAGAAAAAAACTTCAAAAAATAAGACTAATCAGTTCAAATTTCTTAAACTTCAGAATTTGTGGTCCCCTGAAATAGTTGCACATTACGAAATAGTGAACCCTACGTAGCATGACTTGCTTGGATGCACGTAATGTAGAGGAATTAACCAGAATGATTAATCCATTCTTAAAGGATGTATGGTTTTTGATCTGTTCTTATCAGAAACAGGGCACTAAATTCCTGTGTGGCTTCTAACCGTGGCACCAACAAAAGATTCATTTTACTACTATTTTCACCTTGCTAACGTGTGATAGTTGCATTGAAGTTTAAAAAAATGCAGCTAAATGTTATTTGATAGTGCAGGTCAAGGTTTCCGCACCATTTTTTAAATTTTATTACTACTTCTCGGTTTGCTTGAACTATTTTTCATATGAAAATCAGTCCACCCAAGTATTACCTTCGTTTTGAAGTTATAGGATTTTTTGGTTTTTCTCAAATTCATATGGATACTATTAAATCTGGAAATATATAGATACAATATATATATACACATATATAAAGAAATTTTTATGGTATACCAAGTTATTGCGAACACACCATTGTTTCAATGATCCAATGTCTAGTGTTAGCCCTTACCTCGTATGTGGTAAGACATCATTTAATGTTATTTAAATTCTATTAAATATAATTATTGTAGTCTAATATGCAATACACCAATATTTCCTTATTTTCATATTAAATCCGTAAAAGCATATAATAAAAATCAGGTTACATTTTGAATTAGATTCTATTCAAATTATAATTTGTAAAAGGGTTGGTTTATAACAGATTTAATTAGGAATATTTGGATTATATATAATTTAGGGAAAAATGCTAGGATTTTCCTAAATTAGGATTACTATAAAAATATAGTTTTAAATCTTCAAATCAAATGTATATAAATCTTGAATGAGATTTTTTTAACCTTGTATAGTTCATATTTAGTATATAATATCAATGTTCATACCATAGTCAATTAAATTCTTATGCTTAACTCAAATTTTGGAAATTTGAAAATCTTGTATTTTATTTCTCACATCTGATCAAATCTATATTGTAATAACCTTTGTAAATTATAATTTATTTGCACCTACCGTGCATGCGTGATTGGAATTTAGAAAAAGTAATCATGGCCTTTAATAATCCTTTCCTTGCTATATGATTTATTCATTAGGAATGAAAAATAAATAAAATAATTAAATGGTTCAGATTGATCTTACCTCCACTCTCATCATCTACTTGTAGGCTTATCAGTTATATCCAAAGTTTGAATTTTGAAACTCTATTTCCGAGTTAATATATTTAGGGTTTTCTAAATTCTATTTTTCAGCATTGGCTTTTAAACATCTAATAACACTCAACTTATTACAGCCACACCACTTTGCTCAAAATTTCCAGACAGTGCAAATGATAAGGATCAGCACCTGCATTGCATCCACAGTATAAGGCTGCTATGGCTAATATGAGCTATTCATGCTATCTGGACAAGCGTATCTCTAAGCTAGCTCTATTGTTGTGTAGTACACATCAGTTGGAGATAGAGATGCTGTGGATGGATATACCAGCTTCTATTATTCTATAATTCTGCGCATATTTTCTTTCAAAAAATATATTGCTGAGCACATCATAATATCCTAGTGCATGCAGCATGCATCACTATAGATATACATATTGAATTGGTACAATTTCAGAAAGGACCTCGGCTGCCCCTCTACCTTGCGTTAAAATCTTTCTTTTGCAAGTTAATCTTCACACTAAAATATATAGACAGGTTAGTGATTCTTACCTTGCATTGAACTTTACTCTAAATGTTTAGGAGAATGTTTTTTCTATGAGAAGTATCAAGTATGTGACAATGGATACACCATCCACTTAGAAAAAAATATGATCATATTCCATCACAACTATAACCCGATCACGGTATAACGGCTGTTGTGGCTACCATGCCTCTAAGTGCCATAGATCCACTTATCGGGGGGCGGCCTACACGTATACCCATGGATGGATGGATGGTTGCATGATGGACACTTGTCCAGAGACAGCATAGCTCACTAGCCATCCATCAAACTCATACACCAGCATTCTATCTCTAAGCTAGCTCTATCCTAGTGTAGTAGCCAAGAGATATAGTGTATTTATGTGCATTTGAGATATCTCAAAGGTACACTTCAGTTTGGCATAGAAATCGATGCTATTGATGGATATTCAGGTTTAATATTATTTTGTATTGCTGAGTAGATTTTCTTTGAAATAAAATACTGCTGAGCACATCACAATACATCTACATGTATCACTCTAGATACACATCCAATTGGTAGAATTTTGAAAAGGACCTTGGCTACCCCTGTATCTTGTGTGAAAACATTTCTTTGACAAATTATTCTTTACACTAAAATGTAAACACTTGTTAGTGCTGCCCACCTACATTTTGTCAATGTTAAGGGACAGTGTTTTTTCTATGCGAAGATATGTGATACCGGTTACACTATGCGATGAGAAAATTGTGTGATTATGGTGCCATCACAACTATGTAAATACCTTATCACTCTATAATGTGACGACTTGTGTGATTTATGTAACAATGGAACAATACAAGACACGTTAGAAGTTCAATGGTGATGACCATCTTACTCGTGAGCAATGTTACATCACTATAGTGTGTGACATTCCTTTGATCCAACTTTTTTTACCAAACTTTGTGATGCAACTTTTGCCTTATTATAAGGTAAAATAGCATACAGCCGTACAAAGTATCTTAAAAGATCAATACTTTTGGGTATTAAGTATCTCGAGGTACTAAAATTTTGCCCCAAAAATTTGCTACCTATTGATACCTTTTAAGGACCGTAAAATTTAATTCTCATCCCTCGTACATATGAATAATATCATCATATCTGGTACTTGCTAAGATTACGCAACTATACAATGTTTATATGGAAAATATTGATGGTTTATGTGTCATGATAAATTTAAGCAAAACTACCATATTAGTTACTTAGATCCTGTAAAATTTTATATATACAATATGGACCTATTTATAAATTACTATATGCAATGGTCCTTGATGAATAGTAGTAACAAAAAAAACATATACCAGAAGCAACATACATCAATCCTTGTTGCACTATAAATAGTCTCTAGTGCTTTCATACTTCACAAATAACAGAACTAGTTGAATACTATTCTTCAGAAAGTTATGGCTCAAAAGGAAGTGCTCCCTGCTGGTAGGATTAGTGCCATGGTAATCGATGAGGATAAATGCCATGCCAATTCTACAAGTTGCATGCTATCAGCAGAACTCAACTTTTGTGGTAAGTCCCTCAAATCCAAGGTTCTAAATAGCGGGCTAAGCCGGTTAGCGGTTGGACTCTCCAACGGCTAAGATCAGCTATAGCCGGCTATAGCCACAACTAAGGCATTTAGCGGATTTGAAAAATATTGAAAAAAAATTCAAATGATTGATAGGTTTACAATAAAAAAAATGTATGTGCCTTGTGTTCTTGTCAAGGACTTGATATCGAACTGCATGTGTCGTAATCTCTGGCATGATTTGTTAAGTTGCACGCTAAAATGTTGCGAATAAGTTATATATATACCAGCATACTACATTTGGGTTTACTCACTCTGTTGTGTGTTAACGGAGCGATGACAAAAGTTGTCCTGGGAGATGTTCTTGCTGACATTAATTATCTGTGTATATACTCTTGAAACATTCATATAAAATTCATATTGTGTTGTTGGTGCATACACTGATTTTATTTTTTGGTTTTTTTTTTCAGTCAGGGTGTTTACAAGTCCCTTAAAAGCACTAGATTTTCTTCAGAATCATGCAGAAGGTGTCGGTTTGGTGCTGGCAGATGTCCACATGGAAGAGATGAATGGTTTTGAGTTCATGAAAGCTGCAAGAAAGCTTCATAAATCCATTCAAGTGATTAGTGAGTAGGCATATATATTATTCTCTACAGGGACTAATTTAATTTAAAGTTTGTATATACCTCCAATTTTTTTTAATGTCCATGCATCTTCTATTTACTAGTTTGATTTGTATACTGACATATTTATTAGGTTTGTGATGCTAATAAATCTTTCTGTCAATTAGTGATGTCAACTGAAATAACAATGTACACAATGAAGATGTGTGCCGAACTTGGCGCTCGATTTTTGGTCAAGAAGCCTGTTGATGTTGGAACCATACAGAGTTTGTGGCAGCATCTTGACCTGAAAGTTTTAAGAACGGAGAAGATCAAGGATTTGCTTCGAGGTGGCATTATAACTTGTCAGTTTATTTTACAACAGAATAACAGTCTTATATCAGCTCAACTATAATATAACATGTTTAGATTTTTTTTTTGTTGTCTTAGTTTGACTGCAAATATGTTCATTTTCTTTTGATAATTTCTCCAACAGTGTATTTTAAATCAAGAGCATATTTTAGGAAATATTCCTTTTATAGTTATATGCCTTTTACTACTAAAAATTAATTTGTAGTGATTTCGGATCCTGAAAGTTCCATTTCTGCTGACTGCTGTACTGTGAATTATAAGGGTTAAAATATAGTAAAATCTATAGATTTGGCATATGAGACATATGCACATACAAAGAGCCTTTGTGGTGAAAATTACTTATGGAAAAAATTTATTAATTTCATTTCAAAAAAATGAAAACAGAAACATCTTTATTAAAAAATTATGTACAGTATATATGAAAAAGTAATATCCATTTTATATTGTTCACAAAATAGATAAGAACAGGAATGATACTTCTCTATGTTTATGCTTATGTAGGTGTCGGAGATAAAAGCACTTGTGACAGTGAAATGAATTCTTTTGCTAATAACCAGAAGGATGATAACAAGAAGAAATACTATCTCATGTGGACTCCACATCTGCAGAAAAAGTTTTTGGATGCTCTTGAAATACTTGGAGAAGGTCAATATCTTTGCTGTCACTAGAGGATATTTTTTTGGATTTCAGGTATATGGATAGTAAATTATATATATGTTTTTGATCGATTTGTCTTAGATGCTTCACCTAAGAAAATAAAGATGATCATGGATGTGGACAACATAGATCGCAGACAGATCGCTACTCATCTTCAGGTATGCGTGCAATATATGCTTATTAAATCACATATTTATATGACATTCAGTTGCAAATGATCATGAGGGCGCCTGGCGGTTTGTAGCAGGAGCAAATCAAGGATATCCGTAGAATGGTTGCTGGTATAATTAGTTTTTTGTTTCTTTTAGCACATTTATTGTTTATTGTTGTACCTTTTGTTTTCTTGTGGTTATTTTTCTTCGATCTTCTGAATAAAATGATGCGCAACTCTCCTGTGCGTTCAAGTAGAAAAAACATAGGTATTGGGGAATGTAAGAAAGAGAGGGCCAGTTGTTATGTCCTATGCTTATAATTTGTAGGAAGACTATCATGGGTGTTCTCTTCCTTTTTTTTTCACAAATATTTCATTAATTGTTTTGTTAATCTATCCTAGAAACATCGGCTGAAACTTAAAATGAAGCTGAACAAGGCATTATTTACAAACGGAAGCAGCAATGGCTCATCAAATTCTGGAACTGAGCCTGCAGAGAGTCATCCCAGATGCCGTAGCACAACCCTGCAGCCTCATCCCTGCAGTGCTCAAGCTGCAAAAATAACTGTGAGTTAAACCATACAAAATCACATAGTAATACCATATTATCACCCCTCAAATATAACATTGCACACCTAAGAACACAAACTATATGTATTTTTTTTCTTCATTTCAGATGCAAATCCTCCCTGAAGACGACGACGAACACGACGACATTTATGCAGCAATGCGAAGAGCCTTACAGGATAGGACTGTCTTTGATGAGTGCCAGTATTCCATGGATCCTTGTGGTGATGAACATGATGTGGGAGGAGGATATGGATGTGCTGGTGAAGCCAATGCTAGAGACTCATCCTCTGGTGATCATCATCAGGTTGCTGCTGTTGCTGAAGAAGATATGATCAACAATATGCCTTCTCCTGAAGATATGCAAGCCACTAGGGGCAAGGCACCGGTTTTCAGCCTTGTGGATTATTCAGACTCGGAGAGCGGTTAAACAGGCAGAAGTTACTAATTGGCGGTAGTTGCAACAATAATTAGTCTCCTCAAAACAAAAACAAAAAAAGGGTTAACTATACTGTTGGCCATTGCATACATGCTCCTGCATGGTAGTTGATGTAACCTTTCCTTGATGCAAAATAAGACTGCATGTTAAAACTGTTGCAGCTGAAGTTGCAAACACATTCTGAAATGTTTGGAATATGATATGCTTGAAGGCACAATCGATGCACAAATTGTTGCAAACATATCCTCTCATTTACTAAAAACAGGCTCTCTAACTTATTGTCCTCTGACTTTAGCATATGAATCTCATATCGTATGGGTCCACGTGTTAATGGACCTATGTTAGAGGGCAAAAAGTTAGAAAAAACTCGTCTCTACTTATTGGTGGGTATACCTTCTGAGGTAAAATAGTAGTCTGAGGTAAAATAGTAGGTAGAGTTTAGGGATTAAGATCAAGAAATGATGTAGTTGTTTTCTCGTGTGCTAAGTTCCTAGATATACACGATTTGGTTTCAGCAACAAAAGAATGGCTACGAAAGAGCAATCTGGCTTCCAAATATCGTACGCCAGTTCTAACCATGAAGAGCAAGTCAGTGCTATGTCTCTAATACAGTAATAGTATACCAACATGCTTTGGCAAACCCAACGGAAAATGCTACACGCGGTCAAATGTAACTGTGTGGAGAGAAATGTAACAGCGCTCATGAGCCCTCAAGTCCAATTAGAAGACAAACGTTTCATCGTACAAACATCGTCGTATCAGCACTGCAAACCCAACTCTCAAGGGCTTGCTTGGGCCCCCTCAAAAAAGGGGCATTCAATTACTTGCAATCCAAAAGGAGATACAATGGGGCATTAAGTACTTGCCACTGTTATAGTAACTCATTTAATAATTTATCATCCTATATATCTATGACATGCAGGTCCTATACACAGAGGTTAAGTGTCAAATGTAAGAGCGCAAAATGATTAAACATCCCATATGAAGGCCTTTAGTGGAACGATTAAGTTTCCTAACTTTTGCAACTTTAGATAGTTAAATGCACCAGGATCTTTCAGTGGTATATTTCTAAAACCAGCATATTTCGATGTCATGGAACCAAATTTGCTTTAAAACAACGCCTGAAGTGTGCCTTCAGGAGATGTGCAGTACCGAATATAAATTTCATGTGATGACCACCAAACAGTCCAAGCTATGTTCCTTGGTTACATAACATCAACCCTACACTAATACATCCGAAGGGCAATACAGATCACATTTACTAGTATAAAAAGAAATAACATAAACGACCTAGAGAAACTCAAGCATTTCAGGAAAGCTAGGAAGAAATGTTAATCCAGCATTCCAGCTAAACTATTTCTAAGAGTTTGCAGCTTTACTTCCCAATACTGTTGCCTGCAAAAGGAGAGAACATGTTAAGAATTTGTTGGTAGGGAAACAGAATGCCAAATAGATCAGAGAACGGTTTTAACCTGAAATGATGTATTTCAAAGTAAAAAGGGAAAATGAATGCATATTGAAAAAGCAAATGACAAATAACTTGCAAGAACCAATTTCGTATGGGAGATGATGATCACACGACTTAAGTATTTTGCACATATCATGTCGATACATTTTTTTCTCATGCATAAAGATTTTTTTTCTACCAAACATAAAGAGGGAATCGTGATCTTCTAATTAAGAGTTTCAAATGAATGAAGACATTTTCATTTTACAATATTTTTCTGATTTGGAATAGTGAGTTAATAAAATAAACACAAATGTGTCAACTTATTATTTTTCTCAAGATATGTATTTAAGGATAGTAAAAAAACTATATTTGTTTCCTTATAGCATTCAATTTTTATATAAATATAAAGTATTTTTTCCATTTGAATGAAACCCGAGCGTCAAGTGTCAACTTCAGCTCATTCTTAGTTGTCCCTAGAGGAATAGCAGATAAAAGCATGATAAAGATAGTTCCAAAATGCAAAAGCCACACTGAATGTTAAACCAATTGGAGATGCAAATCTATATAAAAGAAAACACAGCCTTTCTCATAAATAAAGGCAAATAAATTTATAGTTTAATAAGTTTTAATTGTAAACAAGATAAAGTTCTAGAAGCCCAGGACTGCTAGTGCATTTTACCCTTTATATTTGTACTGAGATATTACAGATTAGATTGAATGGGAAGTAGTTTGGGAATTCAAAATTCCTGCAAAGATAACTCTCAAAGAATTAACTTTGATCATTTTGAATAATTCACACAGGAAACACATGAAAATCAAATCAGTAATAGCCAGGTGAAAGCTGTTGCAAATCAAAACCATTTGTTTCATTAGTTCTACAATGATTAATTGACAGCTGTCACTAGCTTCATCTTGACAGATACAAAAAATAAAATAACAGTATCAGATCTTATGTTCAACAGTTCAAGTACCCAACAGGTGCAAGATTCCCATGTCAACAAACCTATACACTAAATGTATCATTAGAAATGTTAGATAACAAAAGTGAATTTGCCTCTAGTAGAACAAAGACATACAAAATCTTGAAACCCACTAGGACTAGTATGCCAATTATCATAAAGCATCTAGGTGTCCACACAAATTAGACTGAACCAAATTTATGGGAGAATTATCATACAAATTCTGCATTAGTATCTAATATTAACCAGGTGAAAAGAAATTTGGACAGCTCAGAAATATATTCATTTCTTGAACTCTTGCAAAACAGAAGTATATAGCTAAGATTCCTTTGTCAGTTCATAACTAAATTAAATTCCAAAAGAATGTTACATTGAATGACCCTACATAAAAGTTCAGATATGTCCAACTAATTCTCATAAGATAGTTCAGCTCAATACTACTAAAATCAACATATATGAATAGTAAATTTGAATATTATTTGTAGACAATACACTAACAAACATATTCATAGGAACAAAAGAACAGCATAATACAGATGTAAGGTACAGCTGCAGAAATAGAACAGCATTTTCTACATAAGGATACAGAAAAGGATACAGGTGAAGGCTATACCAAGATGCCTGTATTATGTAGTATACTGCAAGATAATGTCAAATAGCAGTGTAAAAATAAGAACAAAAGACGAAAAGAACTCAAATATAAGATAGAAAATATACCTGACCAAAAAAGGGCAACTGTTTATATTTTTTCAGTATTGACAATCACGTTTCCTTCTATGATGCATCCCATCATGGTATAACTCAGGCTGGCCTGCAGATCCATCATCAAACATGCTTGTTGCAGGATCTACATCAGAATATGGATTTTGGGGATCATATCTATCACTGAACTTATCTTGAGTGACAGACACTGATCTACGTCGGGTATGACTAGCTATACTCATATCATTGCTTCTGACTCTTGACATGCGGTCTCTTGTGCAACCAGTGGATTCAGAATAGTAGTCTGAGCCATCTTTGTTATACTTATAACCATATTTCCTATGATCATCAGAATTTCTTTCATGTCTGCTGTTCTCATGATTGCGAGAATACCTTTGATCTACTTTGCTTTCTGAATCTTTACTCCTTCTGTTCTCATTATCAGATACTTTCTGATACCGGCGTTGATGACTTCCATTTCTTAAGTCCTTATATGAATCCCTCGTGCCATGGTTCCTTGATGAAACTATTCCAAAAGAATCAGCACATGGTAATTTTTCACAACTGACTGACTGAAGACCAGAAACTTCATTATCATAAGAACTGCTCGTAGGATTATAACTTCCATGGTATGTGCCTTCATGTGGACTGTGCTTAAGCTTACTCTGCGCAATATCACCAGGCACATCCAAAAGACAACCAATCCCTCCTGCCTGTTTGATCTCTTCCATATGCGCATCAATTATGTCTCTTAATACCTTCAAAAGAGGAAAAAAGTCAAATCCTTATACTGATCTATGCAGATTGTAGAAGTCAACTAAATAACATACACAACATGCACTGAAGGGTCATATGAGTCACATCGAATGATCTAGACGAGATTGAATTATTAAATATAAAATCAAGGTGTAACTACATAAGATTAAAATTAAATAGGATAATAAACAGTGAAATGGGGCATAATTAGATTCAGACAATAAATTAATTGAGTTGATGTTCCCTGACTTCAAACCCTAATAGATCGTTAGCTGTCATCAGACAACAAAAGAGAATGTTGAGTATCGTTCCACCTGACAAAATTATATAGACCCTCCACTTTTAAATATGACCTATCATGGTCACAACTCACAACACTACTTTTGGATTGGGGATTTTTGATGAATATACCGGTAGAAATAGTAGTATTCTAGGAAATATTTTCAAAGACATGGATGGCTTTGTCCTTGTGATCAACGACACAATCTTTTACATATATTAGTACCAAGATTTCAAATGTTTGCAAGCAGGATCCCACAGAGAAATATATTTAGGGGCCATTGAGCATACATAAATTCTTCATATATCAGAAAACTTGAGGATGACAAAGACAAATAATACTTTTGTGAAAAGAAAATCCAAACAAACCTCTTTTGGATTTCTCTTCACTTTCTTGCCACGGTACGACATTCTTCTTCGCTTGTAATCTCGCTCTTCCGCTAAAAGCTCTTCTCTAGTCTTGGCTCTATCAGATTCCTTCTCAACATGATAACAAAGAGAGGTAAGATACACTACAATGATATTACAAGTACTATCTTGTATGGAGGACAACATCAAGAAAATCAAGGAGTTCACAAATATCAACCATTTGTCCACATTTTTTATTGGAGCTTTTATAAAAACATACTTTTAGATAGTAAATAGCAAAACAATGAGATTTCAACATGCAGGTCAATATTCACATACGAAATACCTACAGATCAATTAAGGATTATAAACACAGAAATAATACTGCTACATGAGTCAATATAATTTGAAATATTTTTTTCTTGGAGCTGTTCAATTAGAGGTTAGTACATACAGCTCCTGAAACAACTAGAAAAATAAAAACATCAGGCATGAGCATGGTATCTAGATACTAAAACTTACTACTGACAGAGTATCTGTGCGCCTTTACCTGGCTATCTACTCGGCGTGATATAATACCATCATACTCCAGAACGGCTCTGTAGTTTGGTCGCTTTGATCGCTCCTCGTGGCCTCGCTGCAATGCTTGTGAATATTCCAGTAATCTACCAGCAAATTAATATATGGGGTCAAGGAAGGAAAAGCTTTACGGAACCAAGCAAAACTAATCATATGCGGAGAATGTAAAGTACTGTGAGGGGATCAGGTTGTTAAGTTTAATAACTATTTCAATTATGTACATTCATGACAGGAAGCCTATAAAATGTAATATCAAATCAATATACTTGAATTGATACATCAGAGCAACATATTTGAAGCACAGTTAACCATCAATCCATTATTGTATTTTAGTAACTCAGATTCTTCCCCTCGAATTTACATATAGCTTTTTACATCACGTCCATTGAACTGTTAAATATAGCCTGTTAGATGTCAAATTTGATGTACGACTTTTGGTGTCAGTCTGCTGGACTGGAACTAGTGTGATGTCCAGATATCCACAACATTCTTCAACCTTGATAGCACCCAACTATATAATTCAATAAGCAATGCTTGATTAATTAGAACAGTAGGTTTTGAAAAGCATACAGCTGATATTTTGATGGGTGTGGTGCTCGCAGTGCCTTGATCTTCTCTTCCAAAGAGAACCTCTCATACAGTGCCACAATGGCAGCAGCAACTTGAGCAACAGGCACAGAATGCTTCTCAACATTTCCAGAATCACTTCCTTGTACACCTGATCCTCCACTAGCTCCTGCCTCTCCGCCGCTACCGCTGTCAACAGCATCTCCAACACCAACAGCTAAACAAGAACCCACCTGCAGAATAGCCTCCCTCACCGCGGCAATCGCAAAGGATCTCCCACTGCCCTCCC
Organism: Oryza brachyantha; assembly: GCF_000231095.2. NCBI lineage: Eukaryota > Viridiplantae > Streptophyta > Magnoliopsida > Poales > Poaceae > Oryza > Oryza brachyantha. The sequence continues at coordinate 7,642,479 of NC_023166.2, forward strand.
CATACAGGATCGCGAGCTGTGCACCCAGCCATGAGACGCCCTCCACAAGCCTTGGGCACTCAAACCTTACGGCCATTGGATCAAACCCAGATCCTCCAACGACTCCGTTCATGGAACGCTCCAGGGAGCAGCATGCCTCCGAGGCTGCCGCCTTCAGACACAGCCGCACCAGCACCCAGACATGGTCCCTCGTCGCCGCGTCGATCGCGACCCCGTGCCTCGGCGAGCTCGCGAGCACCCAACGACGCAGCGCGGCCTCCCACCGCGGGAGGTCCCAGCGCAGCGCCGCCGCCATACGTGCCGCGGCGTGGGAGTAGGACCCCGGCAGCACGCTGTGGGAGCTCCAGGAGCCCACCTCCCGGCGCAGGAGGCAGAGCTCCGACGGGAGAAGGCGGCGTGGAGGAGAGAACGAGACCGAGGCGGCGTCCCCGGAGGAGGAGCAATCCGCGCACTGGGCGGCGAGGAAGGCGGGGAGGGAGGACACATCCGGGGGCGGTGGGGTCGCCGTGGCGCGGACGACGGCGGGGCAGTCGGAGTAGGGGCGAGGCGGGGCCGGAAGGGGGACGGGGACAGAGCCGGCGGAGGAGGGCAGGGGCGGGAGCCGGGTGGTGACGACGGGCGGAGGCGAGGGGAGGGAGGACGCGGAGGTGGTGGGGTGGGGGCGGAGAGGGGAGGGGAGGGAGGAGAGCGCGGAGGAGGCGGCGGAGAGGAGGGAGCGGAGGTGGGCGAGGGCGGAGGCGGCGGCGGGTGGCGGTGGTGGCTCCATGGGAGGGGAGGGGGGGGGGGGGGAGGGAGAGGCGGGATTTCGCGGCGGCGGGATGCCGGCGGCGGCGCGTATCGGGTGTTTCCGTCTCAGGAAACCGCTCTAGTTTTTTTTTTCTTTGTCCTCGTGCAAATTTGATGTATTATGTTGTGATGTTGTCTGGTCGATGACTTTGGCTCATGGAAGATTAAAGATTAAAAACTTTTTGATTCATTTTATAGTTATTTAATAGGATAATTGATAAAATTATTTATTATAAAATTAAAATTTTGTTTTATGTATGTATGTGAGATGATGAACTTCTATATAGATTTATTTTTACTACTAGTTCTAAAAGAGTAAAAAGCCAAAGAATAATCTGGTTGAAAATAAAACAGTCTATACATGTAATATCTTGTTACTATTGTTTTTGTCCTTGAATATAAATGTCGGAGAAGTAGGTCCGTGGGTATCCACCGAGCTCGGATGGCGTGAGGCGACAATGGGCCCACCGACCAAAACTCCCAAAAGAAGGGTGGTCAGGCCCCTAGAGAGCCACATGCCCTCCAAGAGGTCGGGCCCGCAAGGTAGCCTTGTGAGCAAGCGTCGGAGGGGTCAGGCCGCTCCCTACCCCTCAGCACTCGAATCGCTTATCGTGGGGCCACCCCGCATCGGACGTGGCATCGACGCACAACCACCGCATTTATTACTATGGAAGGGCGTCTGGCACGCCTTGCCGTCCTCATGATGGGCGCAGGCACATGTCCCTCACCTACACTCCCCGAGGGAAAAGAAAGGAGGAGGCAGGCACCTTGGTAGCACAGTGACATCTGTCACAGTAAGTGTGACTTGTCTCCCTCACGTCGCCGTCACACTAAATGTGATAGGCGACCACAGAAGAGTAGAGGCGGCTTCCCGTTCAGACCGTTGGGTCCAAAGGGGCACCGCCCCCTTCACTTGCCCACTAACAAACGGGACCGGATAGGGGCGGCGTGGCGTTGGGCTGACCAACGGCAGGGCAGGCCTTCGCAGCAGTTCCTAGTAGGATGATTACATGCTCGTCATAGGCAGAGAAAATGGTGGCCGCTGTGATGTCCCCTTGCAACATAAAAGGAGGCCATGGTCAATGAACGTAGAGAACAAGGAGAATATTTTTATAGAAGTTTGTAATGTATTTACCCCATAGTGCACAAGCAATATGACTAGGTTTATGCCTCACGGCGACCTGAACCTGTATAATTCTTCCGTGTCCACCGAGGACCCGACCCTTGGGTTTTTCTCCACTTTCTGCTTTCTTTCCTTGGACAAGGCTTTCGGGCCATACCCTTGCACCCCTAGACTGAACTCACAAAGGGGTCACACACATGGACGATGAGCTCATGCTCCGACAATAAATATTATCAAGACTAACCTTGACTAACACTTTTATAAGGGATGGATTATATTTTAAAATCATTGCAAGAGCAGAGAGATGTCAGGTCGATTGTTTGGGACAAATGAATTTTTTTTGTTTGATCGATTATTTAGACAATCGGTTTATTGAAGTTATTAGTGATAAACATTAGAGGCCTTGCACGGAGAGTATATTTTTAGTAACGCTTTGTTTCTCTCTTTGTTTAGAGTACTCGCTTAGGCCGTGATTAATACATGACTGCGATAGCTTACTTACTCATGGCGTAAAACTTAATAATAGATTAATACATAATTAATTAATTATTAGTTATAAAAAATTAGAAAATAGATTAATAATTTTTAAAATAATTTTTCTATAAAAACTTTCTAAAAAATGTTTAGCAGTTGAGGAATCTGAGTTAGCTGTGGGGGAGAAAGAACACGGAGTCTCTTTGTTTCCCTTATGGTTGATTGACCAGTCCAACACGTCACACCAGAGCACCGGTTATAATCAATACTACTCTTTATATGCAACTGCAAGGATTGGAACTTTGATAAGCATCACCCCCATGCACTTGAAGGAAGGGATGTCAAAAAAGCTCCAATTTTGACAAAAAAACGTGGTACTCGCAGTTTGAACGAGAAACGATTCAAGCTCAAGCTTAATCTACCCCTGCACCGTAACAAGCGGAGCTCGAATAACTGGACTTAGCTTGGGGTCGGTAACTGACACAGAATGCTTATATTTCTCTCCATCATATCAACACTTTTAATCCAGTACTGTAATACTACTAGTACCGTGGAGTAATCTATTCTTCAGCAACAAACCCAAGGTCAGGTGAATGCAGCAACGATCAGGGATGCAAGAACCCGTGGAGTTTGAGGCTCCCTTTAATTCAAAGAAAATTCATATGATTTTTAGAGAATTTTCTTCCTATAAAAATTTTTTTTACAAAGAATCAAAAGAATGACCCTATGAAATTCGGAATGCCTTTTCCTATATTGAACCTCATGAAAAAAAGTTTTTATCTCTCCTTAAATTTATGTTTATTCTGCGGCTATTTCTATATTTTTCTGTATTTCCGACCTACGATCAGGTGAACGCAACAACGGTCTACCAGTTTGTTTGCCAAGACACAGGAGAATGCTCCGCTCTAGCGAACTAATTTGAAGCTGCAATTTCCATCACCGTCCCAAACACCCAAAAAAATGCTAAACCAACACTTCTGCATAACATACCGAATGCTGTAGCTGAGAACAGCTAACATATCAAGAGAGAATACAACGGAAGGTGAAAATGCTCGGTTCTTTCCAAAGCTAGAGTTGATCCATTCTTTCATAAAATCGGTGTTCAGTAATAGGTCTGCAGACACGACATAGACGCGCACAAACGACTAACAAAATCCAGTGAATAAATAGGCAAGGCTTTAGAGCCTAAAACACACTCAAGAGAATGCCCTAAGCTGCAGCACCCTTGCCCTTCTTCCTCTGGAGCTTCTTCATGTAGAACTCGAGCTCTTTGCCCTCCAGGATGTACCTGTCGTTCAAAATGTTCCCCGTAAATGACAGCGGTTGAGAGACAAATTTCAGTTTGTTCCCAAGCGTAACACAGAAAGTTGATTGACATTGTAAAATTCAGCCTTTTTATAACAATAGTTGCAACAATTCAATTATAACATAACTGGCTTCTAGAAAAAGAATTAGACAAACATAAACCTAAACACTCAGGGCATATAAAAGGCAAATAGAATAATTAACTAATCATATTCTGTTAGAGCGCTCATAAAAAAAGGGAAAGCAGGATTCTTGTAGGCCTTACCCATCAGCTCTGCCACATTGCCCAGGCCGGGAGGAAATGCAGGCCAACAGCCTTCCACTACCAAATTGCTCTTCAATGTGTGGGTCCAGAGTGCGCCCTTGCTGACGCTTCTCAAGCTTCCTCACAACATGGTTGCTCTTCTTTGTTTCTTCTGCAGCAGCCTCACCCTCTTGCCCCTACAAACATCAAGCATGAACGTTTAGTTTCCAATAAACCAATAAAGCTAAAATTTTACATATCTACAGGCAAAGAACAGCATATGAGAGCATAAAACTGCACAACAGTTATCACTGAAATTAAAATGATCAAGAAATACATTCAACCCTGAAGATGCAATTAGCATCAAGAAAATCTAGCCCAATGCATTGTTCCATGCATATCAATAATCAATAAATAGTAATGTATCAAATAAAATGACTCAACAATTCAATACACAATAGTAGGCAACAAATAAATGGACACCATACAGGAAAATTTATACTATAATTTGCACTTATTTAAAACAATACAGAAGAACCATATACAGAACATCTCAAACAAAAACAAGCAGGAATACTGTGGTGATTACAATAACCATAAAATGACCAAGGCAAGCAAATAATCAAGTAACAGTCTATTAAAAGGTACAGAACATTTGGCCACAAGAAATACTACCTCAACGGCATCCTTCTTAGCAGCAGGAGCCTTCTTCTTCCTACCGATATCAACACCATAGTGAGTGAGATACCACTGCTTAAATGGAGCAGCATCCACTTGCACAATGGCACTCTTCACAAGGGTCTGGGTCCTCACAAGCTCATTGTTTGATGCGTTGTAGACAACATCAAGGATACGAGTCTTGCGAGTGACAGCCTCACTTCCCCAAGAATAGTTACCAGTATCCAGGCGAAGAGCCCTCCACTTAACATTACCTCCACGAACACGGACCCTCCTCACTGTCTTGTTGCTCGACAGCTTGGTGTTTGCCGGCTGGCGACCAAGCTCATACCTTAATAACAAATAAGAAAGTCAATGTTAGGCTTTAGACAAGAAGCACAAGTAACCAAGTCATCACAACTATCTTATCTACAATTATCCTTTAACATTATCATGCCTCAAACAAATTATTACTAGTGGTGGCCTTATTTTGAGAAGAAGTACACAAACAGCAAAGTCTTCAAGATGGAAATTAGTATACAGACAACAAAGTCATCAAAATGGAAATTAGAGCATGTAACATTAACAATACAGAATCTAATCAAGCAATTGCATTAGACAATTGAGGTGTGGACAATCGATAACACTGTAACTTCTGCATCTTAAACAGTGACCGTTTCATTCATCAACAATTCAACAATAATAAGTAGGAGTGGTTCCCTGCTTCATAGTATCATATCCACGAGTTAACTCTCAAAAACTAACTAATTCGTCACGACAAACATGTTTCAAGATCTAGGAATTTCAGACATCCGCTTGCAAACACACCGTTCTCACCTACTCGAAACACATAAAATTGTGAAAAGATGACAATTACTCAGGTAGCATCATCTTTCCCAGCCATTCACCCACAGAACAAAACCATCTTTTGTAATCTAAGAGCTATGTTCCACTGCGCCAAGCAAGAGATCCAGTTCCAAAACTAAAGAAAATCTCCATTTATTTGCATACCTAAATGCAAACATATGAACCATCCACAAAAAAAAAACGATCTAAGCATGAACTCGACCAACACAGATAGGCAACAACGGCTCATCCTCTCGAATTGAACGGGAACACGAAGAGAGAAGAGAGTGGGGGGAGATCGGCATTACTTTCGCTTCTTCCTCCACGCCTTCTGCTTCCCACCGGTGGCCCGGCGCTTGTGCATGGAGTCACGCGAGATACCTGCACGCCCATCACCCATGCCATGAGCACACGACCAAACCACAAGCAACCGCGCACAAGAGGACGCAGAGAGATGGGACGCGGAGAGACGGCGAGCCTCCCGCGGCGCGCGCGTCGAGCCTTACCCATGGTGGCGGTGGCGCCGGCGGCTCCGGCTGCCGCTGCTGCTCCTCTTCTCCTGCTCGCGCCGCCGCAGCTGCTGGGTGAGGGGACTCGCGGGTGGAGAGAGGGGCGAAACCCTAGGGGGGTGGGTTTATATAGGGAGGCGGCCGCGGCGGCTTAGGGTTTACTCCAGAGGCGGTGATCGGGTGATCCGACGGTGGGGAACGACTCTGCTATCCCCCCCCCCGCCTCGCCATCATGCGCCGGAGGAGGTGGGCGGCCCAGTGGGCCTCAATCGCGACGTACAAGAGATGCAGCTGGGCTGGGCCGGGCCCAACTTCAGCGGTTGTTGAAGTGGTGTTCAATATGGGGGCTCACGTAATCCGAAAAGTCTAATGCGCGCGCGGCGGCACGTCCGCGCGGCACTGTTGGCTCATTGCGGCCCAATATATATTACACATATACACATTTTAGACATATAACCTTTATACATGTTGATTTTAAACATATAAATTTTATATAGGTAAACTTTATACTTATACTTTTATATATATATATATATATATATATATATATATATATATATATATATATATATATATATATGAGAGAGAGGGAAAGGAAGCGTCGCGTGAGAGCGGTCGTGTATTAGACCGCCCCCCACGTAATCACGTTACAGTGCCACTATACATTGCTTTGAGATTCATAGGCCGCGTTCGTTTGAAACGTTGATAAGATACCTTAGCCCGCGTGGAAAACGTAGTAATAGATTAATACATGATTAATTAATTATTAATTATTAAAAATATATAAAATAGATTAATATGGTTTTTTAAAACAACTTTTCTATAGAAAATTTTTGTAAAAAATACACCGTTTAGCAGTTCGAGAAGTGTGCGCGCGAAAAACGAGTGAGATAAGTTATCTAACATGGGGACGAACGCAGCCATAGTGGTACTGGTGCCTTACTACTATCCATCTATTGTTCTAACAAATTTGCTATATATACGTGTCAATAGATTTTTATGTATTAGAGCGAGTACAGTAAGGAAGCTAAGCCGGCTTCAAAAATTGCCACCTTAGATTTGTGCTTAGTTTGAAGAAAGAAAGAAAAAAAAGAAGAGAAGTGGTCTCTAGATTTATAGCCAGCTGCACACGGATTTTAAAAAACTTTGTCATAGAGATAATGCTAACTTCACACGGCTAACGACTTTGCTTACGAGGGCACATTAGTAGGATATCGGAGTCATTGTTCCAAGCATCCAGTCTTATTTTTATATTTCAGTTGAGTCAACCAAAATTGAAGAAAGAAGTTGTTGTGCCACCTATCTTAGACCTATGGGCTTGTAACCTCATGGGTACCCGACCCCAAGTGAGGTCCATGTTGTGCGTGCTCCAACTAGATGGAGCACAACCCTAGGACCTCCTAGGTCATCCTCTCACCTCTTTAAATAGCTAGGTACCCATTTAGAATTTCTCATGTTAATGTTTAGTCATTGCTTTTTTCACATTGTATCTGCATCTATTGGCTAGATCGCCTTCTTACTTATCATTAGAATGCCATCTTATCAAGTGTTTCAATACATTTTATTATAATTCATGTTTGCAATCCACATTGGATCTATCTTGTTCTTGCTTGTTTTTCAGTTTGCTTGCAAGAAATAAATTTGATATGTATCAACAACATCAACAATCGATAGAGAGGTGTATCGATCACTAGGCACGACACAACAACATGTCATATGGTTGTAGTTGAGTCATTAACATTTCCCCTATATAATAGTTATCTTCAATTCACCGAAAGATTAAGCCTCCTCATGCTCATATCAGAAACCATGAGTAGCTTGTCAATCTTGTGTGTAGTGGTGCATGGTGACCATGAGAACAAGGAATATATGGTGTATGACCAATACAATGATGTCCCTCTAATGGTCTCCAAAGAAGAATATAAGAAAACCCCATCTTGATCTTCCCAGTGCCTAACACGGTGGGATAACATGAAGAGACTGACAATGACAAAAACAAAGTCAAACATAATGGCATACAATGGTCATTAATAGCAAGCTCTTACTGTTGCTAATTAGGAATAAATTATAATTGGCATGGAAGCCAAAGAAGAGAGAATAGATAAGCATTATAAATACGCTTAACAATGGCTCAACAATGACTCTGATGCTCTGTAAATGGAAATTTGCTTGCATGAGAGTGAAAAAAAAGTAAACAAAAATAATATACAATTATTTTATGTATTATATGATTAGAGTATTTGTTCTCTCATCTGTTATAGAGGCGAATCTTCAAATAAATATGTCTTGTCTAAGAGGCTATATTGGGCTCTACCTCTGATCATACCACAAGGAGCTATGTAATTTTGATATTGAGGAGGCAAGAGAGCGGATTGGGCAAGTGAAACTAGGGAATATTTGGTTCTAGTCAAAAAGTATTGTTAGTAATCTTAATATAATTATTAGATAGCAGAATATGCAACATTTCTAGCATGCCCTAAAGATAAAACATACCATTCGATTTTGCATGGAGGGATAACAATAGATGGATAGATCCGTGTTTCAAAACAGATTCTAATACCACAACCTACAAGAATCTTAAATACAACATAAACAACAGTTTTTTACCAACATGAGCACCATAGTTGATCTTAGAATCTAAAATTTGTTCTTCTTTTTGCTACAAAGATACCAGCCCATGAGAAATACCATCCTCTTGATCTGAGTTGGAAGAGGATAATGACAACATGGATATATATCTAGTCCTCTCGATAGAACACTCCTTCTTGCAAGGATGGTCACACAAGAGGTTATCCAAAATGTTACATCTAAAATCTGATCGATTGATGGAATACAATCATAAAATTTCATCCAGTAGAGCTAGCAATCATCTCCTCTCATTTCTTTAACCATCCATGCATCTACTTGCAAAGTACATTAAACCAAACCAAAGGAATGGCAATTGATCACTCACAGAGTTATAGCTAAGCTGCTAGACTAGCTGGAGGATATGAGGATCATTCAAAATGAGAATAAACTAAAAAAATCATGTAGCTAAGCTACTATTAACATTTAGAACAAGACTAATCTTTAAGCCCTCAACTTATTAGTGAAAATAGAGACTAAACAACAGAGAATATAACCGTGTATGCTTGGAACAGAAGGCAGTGACTAGGAACCTGCAAGGTATGGACGACCTGGTGACGGCGTTGGAGGGACACTGGCGATGCTGGGGCCAATGGTGAGGGAGGCACTTAGGGCAGGCAGCAGCCGTTGGGGGCGGGGGCAGCCTTCAGGGGTGGTCATGATGGTCAGGGACGACATTGATGGTTAGGGGTTGCATGGGCATCAGGACTGAGACCTATGGTTGGGGGTCGCGGCGGTGCTCGGTATAGACGGAAGCAGCGACGACGGCGTCCTTCCACCAAACCCTAACCATGCATGATCTATTCAATTGAGGAGACATGCTGAGGGATAGTAGTATACCGGTGGCATAGGCGGATAATTTTTTATATAAGACAAGAGTTTTTTCTATTTGGTTGGTTCGATTCAGGTGGGAAGCTGCCTTTTAGTTGACTCACATTTACTGTATAAAAAGTTGGAATCATTTTTCTTTTTTATTTGAGAACCTGAACCATTTTTGCATTTGGATAGGGTTTTAGTGAATCTTCTGGGAATTAAGAATGAGAATCTTTACCAAACAGGCCCTTAAATGTAAGGCATTCTAGGGATTTATCGCAGAACCACTTATATTTAAGGACAAAGGAATTATTAAACATATGGAAAAAATGTTACAAAAAAATCCATTGTTGATATAAGGTTGTTGAGATTGTTTATGCACCGGAGATTTTTGCCAAGAGAGGAAGAATGGAGATGTCTCGATAGTGCCCCAATATGGTTACCATTGGGATATAGCTTTCACCAAACTTGTTCCATAATAATCATTTTTTTCTTTCTATTCTCGATTGTGCTATTGTATATCCTCCATCATTGGTTACATGCCATCACTTGATGTAACAATTACGATGAGTAGTTAATTTGGTGAGAGGGATACCAATTTACATATAGGAAGAAAAAAATAATGCAGACAATTAGTGCATAACCAAAAGACTCATGGACTATAGCTAGCTTAATGAAAGGAGTTATCTTCCATATTGCATCAATTAGGTGTATATAATCATCACTAAGAATTAAAATAAATAAACGTGTATACACCCTTTAATAATCCATAAATATATAACATGAGTACCCAATATTTGGAATTCAAAACCTATCAAGATTGAACAAAACATGTTGGTACATAGATAACCCACAAAGGGAAATTATCAATTGGGAACCACCAATTAAATGAAATTGTGGAAAGCACTTAACAAACTATTCAATTCTATTTGGATTATCATACAACTACATAAAAATTGCAAAATCAACCTCGATTTAGATATGACATTAAAAAAAAGGAGTGAATAAGGATAAAACAATCAGACTTTTCCATGTTGTGAAATTTAATTGTTTATTCATCGGTTTCTGAATTTCATAAACTCCCAAAAAATTGAGCTCCATTTATTAAAATAATTTTACTTGTACCAACACATATCCTAAATATGTTAACTTTATGGAAAATTTTATTACATACAACAAAAACATGTGGAGTGGTTTTTCCACTAGTTGTCCGAAATACTCAACTATCTGCATATTGTCAAGCAAATGGATGAAACAACAACCACTCTAGAAAGGATAAAATAATAACTCATTGTTTCTGGAAATCAAGAAACCATTTCAACCAATTAATTTAAAGGGATAAAAATGATCACAATGAATCATTTCTAATCAATGTCTATCATCTCAAAATAGATAATATAATGTATGTAAAGTCCATACAATCCATGAAAATAAAGCACCTGATGATCACTTTAGGCATCACTCTTCATTATCAAACTAGGAAAGGTTGGGGGCCAAGCCATCATGAAGGGATATGAGCGTACAATCTTGCCATTGTCAGACACTTTCTTCACCACTCTCCTTTTGATATGAACCAAGTAGACATCATCACCCATGTCCAAGTACACAAAATCCACACTGCTCCCACCTCTCACAATCTTAACATTAACCTCTAACTTCCAACCAGGATTTGCAATATGACCAAACACTTCTAGTAGACAAACCTTATCAATCAATACCCAATTTCCTGTATTGTTGTTGTTGTTGTTGTTGTTGTCAATGACATGAAACCAAACATGAAGTTGCAACCCATTCAAATGGATGAGATATAACTTAGAATCTTCTGCTCGAGAAAGTTGGAGCTTCTCTTGATCATTGTGTTCCATTCTATTTGGAAGGTCAACAATGAACAAGCTCATAGATAGTAAGTCCAATCCAAGAATGTATCTACTTGGACCCAACATATAGAACTTATTTCCTATAAGCAAACCAGAGTTTTTACGCTGCAACCATCGTGATGGCAGATCTATTGCAGCTGAGGTGCAACTGTCACACCAAGATCCATTTTTAAAAGCTACTAACACACCAAGGATGGATTGACGTGTACGGTTACATGCCAATCTCACCTTGTAGATGGACATTTGGTAATCACCATGTTCCTTACAGAGGAAATCATACATATCTATATTGGTATAACCTTGGGGAACAACTGGTCGATACTGTGGGATGAAGGTGAAATCCTTGGTTGGATTTAAGGGGGTGCAGATGGCAAGCCTTTGTTGGAACTTGGTGGTTGAGTTCTCAACACTAATAAGCACTTGACCACAACACCAATCCAATATATCAAAGTCATCACCACACCATTTTTTCTCCAAATCAGAGAAGTACCTTTTTGCAGAAGATAAGATAGATGCAAACTCGGTGGGTAGCCCTTGATGGGGCACAAGTGCATGCCGTCCTGATGCAGTGAAAATATAGGAGGCGAGTAGGTAACGTGGGTGGAGCTTACCAAACTCACCAAGGAATTTAGGGTTAGCGACGACATGAAGCCAATGTTTGCAAACAAGAGCAGAACGAACAAGCGGGATGGAAAGACCAAGACGAACCAAGATCTCTTTTAATAGATCCTTGTTACCAAGAACCTTTGAGGCCGCATCCACAACTTTCGGTGATAGGAGCATATCCTCTTTCTCTTGAACAACTCCTTTACCTTCTACCACGACAATCATAGCCCCATCCTTTCTTGGTTTCTGCTTGTCTCTTACACTCTCCATTTTCACTCCTATTGGATCTGTGGAATTTGGGGAGGGGTGATGGGGGATTTATAGTGACTTATGGATTGGAGAGTGGTTATTTAGAATAAAAAAGGAAACTCGAGGCAAACGGTGTGAACAGGTACCGCGAGATGGGCCATGGCCCACCTTCGTGGTTATGGTACACGAAAAGCTTAATCTCTAGTGATAAAGAAGGAAATATGTATAATATTGTTGCAAATTATGATGGTTTTATTAGTTGATAGAAAAAAATGCCTGTGCATTGCACCAGATGAAGTAATTTTAATTGTGCAATTAAAATAAACTTTGAAAATAAGTTTAGAAAACAAATTGCACATCGAATTGGGAATAGTAAAGTGTAGTCAATAGACAATTGATTTGGGAAGCGTATGTTGCATAAGAAAGCTTATAATTGATAATAGTAAATTATGCTCCGCATCATAAACAAATTAAATAAGATGAGCAATCTTTCAACAACGAAAAAAGATAGAAGCACACTAAACCCTACTACGCCATTTTCAACTAAGTTCTCTGAGTACTACTCTATTTGATTTTTTTATTTGATGTAAATATTTAATTTTAAAAAATGCATAGTGACGGCTAGTTAGAACCTTTCAATTTCCTATTTTTTAAATTATTTTATTATAGTGAATGGTGATGAGTGGTGGTGCAGGTTGGGACTGAAATCCGAATTGGATGTAAATTCCACCTCCTATTCAGGCGAAACATCTACTTGCTTTCTTTTTGAAAAAAAGTAGAAATGGAATCCTAACGGTATTATTATTATTATTATTATTATTATTATTATTATTATTAATTATATTTCTACTTGGATTTAAAAGATGTCAAATGCCATTTGGATATCTACAACTCTCACCGAGTTAGTATCAAGCACAAATGAAGAGGCATGTGTAATTCAGCTGTAGGAGGATGTAGGAGGAGGGAGAAATTTGCTATTATGCCATTACCAAAGATGGGTTTTGTCTGGTTGGTCATTCCAGATTTGGTTTTCGCCACAATGCCATTATCAAACAATGTCACTCCACTGGTTTGCCATTTTCTTCATTTCTTGCACTTCAAATATATATTTCCATTTCTTATGTGTTTTTTGACTATTTTACCCCCCCCGAGTGGCATGCCGTGAGATACTTGTGCATCTTGGTGGCGAGCTCGACGACAGCCTGGCCTCGCCAAGATGACATGAGTAGACATGGCCACCGAGGCATGCTCGGGCCTCGAGGACAAGCATGTGGAGACTCGAACCTAAGCAACTGGTGCATAGAGTGGGCGCCAATGACAAGCACGGAGGCAGCGCCGACGAAGGTTGGCAAGAGTAGCCCATATGCGGGGAGCTGCTCATCGACGGAGAACCTTAACGAGAGCATTGTAGGTGCCTGCATCCCTGTCTCCTACTGCTGGCCATCTGCAGAGAGGTGGCGTAATTGCTTGATCCGCTGGGACCGTGCGACCGAGCGTTCCTGAGGTAGGACTCTAGCTCTTTGTCCACCAGGGAATGGTCACATGACGTCGACCTGTCGATGCCGCCTCCTTGGCACTCGTTGCAATGGCAATGACAAGGGAAAAACAGACACAACGTCATATGGAAAAGGGTTCCTGATCTTCCGAAAGGTTCTGATATACAATCAATTTGGTGGAGTCATGACACAACTCAATCCAACTTGTCAGCGAACACACTATCGAGCCCTGCAATCGCAGCACCACACCTCCTCTAGTTATCAACCATGTTGAAACTCAGTTGACCTCGTCGAGAAGGCTAATCCATGCTTATGAATCGAAGATCACAAACAAGAACAAGATAGATTGCAATTAAATTGAAGATGAATGATTAAACTCACAGGTTGGGTCTCACAAACTGAACGATTAGCGAAACTATTCTAGACAAATTAATCTAACCAAAACCCAAACCCTAACTATGGCAGTGGGTAATAATATATAGTGCGGGGTCGTGCAAATACCCCTTGACGCAACCCTAATAGACTCCAACCCGATACACGGCCTAAAGGCACAAAATTCAGCGACACAACACCAGGACAGATTTTGGACGTCAATTTGTTCGGTTGATTCCTAATGAATTGTAATGAATTTTGACATTCGACCCGAACCATTAGAAAAGATATCTTCTTAGCTTTCCATCCATACAAGAAACGCCTAAATCCAAGAACGTATGTGACCTGTGCTTTCGTTTTAGGGTAGGCTGGTCATGGACTTCGAATCTTACTTGAAGTCGACTTGGTTTGGCCTCTATCTTAACTTGGACCTCCTTGCTAGTCTACACATCTAAGTCCCTCTATAAGTGTTTCATTATTGTCACGCCTAGAAATTTCTCACATGAATTTCTGAACTTAATTGTGTAATAAAATCCCTGTCCAGGACCAGCCAGGGTACACAAATAGACAATGTTGATTACATAACCATCGTTCTTAGGAACAACTGAAAATAACACTTATTCTAACGAAAATGCAGCGAAAAGCTAGGGTAGACTAGCTCCAGCGGGTACGGCTCCAGTCCACAGGCAAAGCTTCGACGGGTAGACCAGCTCATTCCTGAGAGTTTCCTCCATCGGATTCCACTTCTAACTCTGGAGGGGGAAAATGGCAAGGCTCAGTACAAACCACCGTACTGAACAAGCAGTACGGAAAAGAGGGTAATAAATGATGCATAAGGATCATCAAGGGCAGGCTAAGGTTAGTTGCAATAAAGCAGCATTTAAATAAATAATAGAGATTAAAATGAAAATAGATAATTAAATAAATTAAAGAATAAGTAAATAACAGTTGTAAAATACCACAACACTGTCCAACGTTACACCACGTTGCGACAGGCCCAACCACTACTCAATGTTACACCATGTTGTAGTAGTCCCAAATGAAAACCAGTTTACACAAATCATTAAAGGTTCGACTAATCACAGTGAAGCTGGTAGTTTGCCCGTAACCGTGGGCACGGCTATTTGAATAGATTATACTCTGATTAGAGGTGTACTACTGTACCCACAACACATAGTCCCAATACACTTGAACGTGCACCATGCCACCATGGCATACCGGAAAGGGAACTATGATAGGACCCGTCACATAACCCTCCCTATTCAATCACATCGCACTTCAGGTTTCGCCCCCTCCTTTAAACCAAGTCGGGCAGCCCCCTCTTGTGCCTAGGTGAATCCGGAAGCAGCATAGGCCATCGTTACATCACGACTCCCATCCATACTCCATCACGCTCACCCTAGCCTGGGTACGTCGAATAGTTCTCAATTACACTCCAAATCCCACCGTTGCCTATTCTGGCTTGTGGTTAGCACGGAAATAACTTCCAGGGTTTCCTGTGAACCAGTCCTTAATTGTCATGGGCGCGACTCTCAAAAACAAGCACCCACGACCCACCATTAGCAATATTTTAGTTGGCATCAACCCGAACCGAGTAATGAATCATTATTACAGCTATTCAGAGCTAATCATGATTATTAAATGATCCCATGAGCTACTTGATCTAAGCACGGCTAAGCATTAACCTAGGCCTAACTCTAGTCAAGTTACCCTTGATCTAGCATGAATAAAGTTGCGTAAACAACGGCAAAATAATAAGGATTACCCGAAAAATAAGTACAGTAAATAAATAAAGCAGGGAATTTGCAATGATAGGTTCAATATGATCAAAGATGAGTGCCACTTGCCTTGCTCTGGTCCTTGGGGAACTTCGGCAACGATCTCGAAGAAAACCGGCGCTTCGGCGGGTGCCAAATCTAAGCGACAAAGCACAAAAATAAATAAAACAGGTACAAACTCTACCGAAACAGTAAAAGAAAGTATTTTTAATGGATTCTTGACAATTTTATGAATTTAATGAAATTTGAATGGGCCTAAACGGAGACTAGATGAATTAGATATGAATTTTAGAAGTTTTCTAGGTTTTTTAACTAAACAGAAAAGTCCTAAATCAATTATTGCGCAATTAATAGGGCTGCTGACGTCAACGGAGGGGAGGTGGCGCTGACGGGTGGGGACCACCTGTCGGTGGAAGAATGGGAGGATGAGGGGCTGACCAACGGGGCCCCATGGGAGGAGAGAGGGTGGAGGGCCGGCGGGTGGCTGACAAGCCGGGCCCACCCGGCGGTGAGAGAGGGGAGGGAGAGAAGGGACCCGGCCGGTGGGGACCAACGGTCGGTGAGGAGAAAATAGAGGGAGGCGCGGGCGTCAGCTCAGTCCCGTGGCGGCCGGCGACGGCATCGGCCCACGGCAACGGCGACGGGGCGGCGCGCGGAGACGACGGCCGGGGAGCGGGAGCGTCGGCAGCGTGAGGGGCGGCGGCTTTGCACGGCGCACGGCGATCGGACACCATCGGCGTGCCACACGCACGACGATGGCGTCCGATCGCGGGAAGCGACCGCGCGGGAAGGCGCGGGTGGCGTGACGACGGCGGAGCCTGGCGACGGTCTGGCAGCGATTGCCGGCGACCCACGGCATCCAGCGACGGTAGCGAGGGGAGAACTCAGCGGCGCCGGCAGCAGGAAAGGGAGAGGGAAGAGAGGGGAAGCTTACCGACGGTGGCGAAGGCAGAGGAAGCACGGCGAGGACAAGGTGGAGGTGATGACACAGTCCCGCGGCAACGACCGGTAGCGAGGCGCGTGATCGGCGGTGGCGGAGACGGCGGTGACGCAGCGGCGGCCGGGTATTACTTCTAGCGCGGCCTGTGCTTCTTCTGAAGTGGCGTGGTTGACTCGAGCTTGCACAAACCTCTGCCCGCTGTGCTTCGGCTTTGGGCACTTGTCGGCGAAGTGACCTGGGTCGCCACAGTTGTAGCACACCCCAGGCTTAGAACCTGTATCCTTCCTAGCTGGAGGAGGCTGAGCTATCGGTGGAGGTGCATTCTGTTGCCGAGAAGCTGGTGCAGGAAGAGCACGTTGAGGTGGAGCACGCTGGGAACGAGCCACTGTTGTTGAAGTTGTTGGGGTTGTAGGGACGGTGTTGGCGTACAATAAAGGTCGATTGTCCGTGCTGCTGACTTGGAGGGTGAGGGTCAGGATGGAACCGGGCTTCTGTGGGTGCGGCTGGTTTGACCTAAACTAAGAGGTCTTCCTTTTCCTGTCCATCTGGAGGTGCTGGTCCTCCTGACGGATGGCCTTGTCGACTAGCTTCTCGAAATTGACGTAGTCGCCCGAAAGCAACTGCTTTTTTAACTCATCATCCAAACCTCCAAGGAACTTCTCCTGTCTTTCGGCGTCAGTGTGCGGACATCCTCGAGGGCATATCGCGCTAGGCGATTGAACTCATGAAGGTACTCTATCACCGTCTTGGTACCTTGTTGCAATGCGCGGAACTCATGCTTCTTCTGCGTGACTATTCCGTCAGGGACGTGAGCTTTGCGGAATTTGAGACAGAACTCCGCCCAAGTCACTTCCGTGGTAGCAGTGCGAGTAACTAAGAAATTATCCCACCAAGCAGAGGCAGGACCCATCAGTTGATGTGTAGCGAAGAAGACCTTCTCCTAATCAGTGCACTGTAGCAAGTTGAGCTTCTTCTCAATGGCATGGAGCCAATCATTTGCCTCCATGGGGTTGGTGGTGCTTGAGAAGGTCGGGGCACAAACATGGAGAAACTCTGGCAACTTGGACTACACTGGGGTGGTCCATGCTGCTGTTGGTTGTTCTGGTGCTGGTTCAAGAGTTGTTGTAGCACTTGCTGATGCTGCTGCTGTTGTTGTATCTGCTGCATCATTAAGGTGAGCATCTGTGTCTGACTGGCGAGGATCTGAGCGAGTGATGGGTTCTCTGGTGGAGAAGGTGGGGGAGGTCCTTCGGTGCTGGAGTGGTCGGTGTCGCGGTTGCCGTTGCGGGTGTTCACCATCTGCAAGTGCGGGAGGGAACGGAAAGAGAAAGAAGAAAAATAAATGGCTAAGCAAACCGGGGCTTTATTCAATTAATGAACTGTAATTGTCTTGCTTAAGAAACATGCTTAAAAACCACACAACTCCTAGCGGTACAACCATAACCCCACTACTGCTATGGTTCACCATTAGCCCCAAGCGAAGCAAACCTAACACACCAAACCTAACACACGACGACTAAGAACGAAGCTAAGGCAACGTCTAGTGCACAGAGGGAGAGCGACGGTCGACGGCAGGGGACGGATCTTCTTCCTCATCTTCGGAACGACTCCTAGAGTTGTTAAGGGATACCGTCTTCATCTTTACCAGAGGCGGACTCACTGCTGCTAGAGACTGTGACGGTGCCATTGTGGTTTCTTGCAGTGCTGAAGGGGGAGACACCTTCCTCGGGCACTGGGGTTGGGGAGGTTGGTATCATCTGCATCAGTGGTCTTGGTTCATCCGGGGCACCAGGGTAGGACTAAACTCTTGGTGGCCTACGGGTTCACTTCCTTGCTGTGAGGCGAAGCGTCGTACCACCGGGCTCCGGGAGTCCCTTGAGTCTAGCATTTTTCTTCTTTGGGTGATCGATCTCATCCTGCAGACGGACGATCTGTGTGAGCTTGGCGTCGTTCAGGGCCTTGGACGCTTCATGGAGGTCACGATGCATCTAGTCGAGGCCTTGCAGCACCGTGCACATCCTACTGAAGGTAGGGTCTTGCTCTCTCCGAGAAGACCGAAACCTACTGACCATGGAATTGGGTCCACGACCAGGGTGATAACGGTAAGCCGAATGACGGAACGTCAGGTCGTGCCTGGCCCAGAGCGTTGTCATCAGACTGTAGGCGGCTTCGTGGCAGGCATGCTCATGCGAGCCTCCTGCTCCTTCCAATTCCATGTTAAGAAGGTTACCGGGGATTCCATGTAGCTCCAGTCTGACGCGGTGGGGAAACTCGCCTTCGAGAGGGTGGATTATAGTGTACTCTAGCTCATAGGGGTATCCTGCCGTGAAGGACACTTTTGCCAACTCTGCCACGAATCCAGCCATTCCATTTCCACGGTGGAACAAGGGGTGGTTGGCCATCTAAAGAACAACAAGGATTTAGAATCAATAGATGCAAAATTTTATTTCAAGATAAATAAATCATAAAAGAAACAAAGTAAACAAAGTTTGACCCCATAAATCAATTTACTCACGCTTTTCAACCAAAGGGGGTTTTTCTTTTTAAATGACTCACGCTTTTGAAAAGCACTAACCCATTTTTAAAGCACTCTAACTTTCACAAACAATGCACAAACATGAAAAGCAGAGGGCTCTTAGGGTTTCCATTGACCTGATCCTACGATCAAAGGAGGCTCTGATACCAACTTGTCACACCCAGAAATTTCTCACACGAATTTCTGAACTTAATTGTGTAATAAAATCCCTGTCCAGGACCAGCCAGGGTACACAAATAGACAATGTTGATTACATAACCATCGTTCTTAGGAACAACTGAAAATAAAACTTATTCTAACGAAAATGCAGCGGAAAGGTAGTGTAGACTAGCTCCAGCGGGTACGGCTCCAGTCCACAGGCAAAGCTTCGACGGGTAGACCAGCTCACTCCTGAAAGTCTCCTCCATCGGATTCCACTTCTAACTCTGGAGGGGGGAAAGGGCAAGGCTGAATACAAACCACCGTACTCAACAAGCAGCACGGAAAAGAGGGTAATAAATGATGCATAAGGATCATCAAGGGCAGGCTAAGATTAGTTGCAATAAAGCAGCATTTAAATAAATAACAGAGATTAAAATGAAAATAGATAATTAAATAAATTAAAGAATAAGTAAATAACAGTTGTAAAATACACAACACTTTCCAACGTTACACCACGTTATGACAGGCCCAACCACTACTCAACGTTACACCACGTTGTAGTAGTCCCAAGTGAAAACCAGTTTACACAAGTTATTAAAGGTTTGACTAATCACAGTGAAGCGCGGGAAGGCGCGGGTGGCGTGACGACGGTGGAGCCTGGCGACGGTCTGGTAGCGACTCTCGGCGACCCACGGCATCCAGCGACGGCAGCGAGGGGAGAACTCGGCGGCGCCGGCAGCGGGAAAGGGAGAGGGAAGAGAGGGGAAGCTTACCGACGGTGGCGAAGGCAGAGGAAGCACGGCGAGGACAAGGTGGAGGTGATGACACGGTCCCGTGGCAACGACCGGCAGCGAGGCGCATGATCGGCGGCGGCGGAGACGGCGGTGACGCAACGGCGGCCGGGTGGTGAGGAAGCGCGGGCGCTGGGGATACCCGCCGGTGACGACGAAGGCGTGGTTGCGACGGTGGCGGAACAGGACACGCGACGACGGAGGCGGTTTTCGAAGGCGGTGGCGCGCGACGCAGATCGATCGGCGGCGGCGAGGGTGGTCGGGCGCGGGCGGCGAGATCGACTACGGCGGCGGAGGAGGGCGCGGCGGCGGTTCGGGCGGACAGGTAAAGGGCGGCGGAGGCACTCGTACAAGGGGGTTTTATAGGGGAGGAGGCACCGGCTAGGGCGGGAAGGCGGTTGGAGACCGAGTCGGGCGCGGCGGGGACTCGGCGGCAGCCGTTGCGGGCAACCGTTGCGGCGGCACGGCGAACTCGGTGGCGGCTCGGACTCAGCCGGCGCGGAGGGGAGGCGATTCGGACTTGGCGCGGCGCAGGCACGAGTGCGGGCGAGCTGGGCCGACGGCCCAGGCGGAGGGAGGAGGGCGCGCGCGGAGGGGAGCGGCCGGCTCGGCTAGGCTGGCCGAGCGGGGAGATGGGCTGGCTCGGCTTGGCCGGCTCGGGAAGAAGGGGAATAAAGAAAAGAGGAGAAAGAAGGAAAAGAAGGGAGGCAAATTGGACTTCAGCCCAATTCGAGGAGGAAGGGAAAAAGAAAGAAAAAGAAGGGAAAAAGGAAAGCCCAACTTTTGCCGAATTTTAAATTAATTGTTGGGCAAAATTTTATACTTCTGCAATTTAAGTTTAAATCCCGTTAATCGATTTGAAACCACGATTTAATTAAATTAATCTCTTTAGAGTGATTTTTCCTGGGTTAATTAAGCTAATTATTATTTACGAATTTCTTTTACAAATTTAAGCTTAGGATAAAACTCCGGGTGCGACAATTATCCTCCCCATTGCTCCTAATCATACTATAATCATTAGGTAGCAATCAATTCTCAAAATCATATACAGAAGAACTTAGGAACGAGCTCACATGTAAACTCAATTGTGACACGCGAGCTCTTATGATTGGACCTTCAACGACCAACAGAGGATTGTTGTGTTTATCCGAAGAAGTGATGTCCTCGTCACAACATATGAAAAAAAACAGAGAAAACATTTCCAAATTCTAAAAAAAAAGAGGAGAAAATGGCAAACTGGCAGAGTGACGTTGTTTGATAACGGTATTGTGGCGAAACCTAAATATGAAATGGCAAACCAAACGAAACCCACCTCTGATAATGGATGAATAATAAATTTCCAAAGAGGAGGTGAGCTAGCACATTCAACTCTGGACGGTTTTAATTCGTTGCTTGCCTTGGCAAATCACGGTGCTAGAATATACTTTTATGTGCTCTCTACTAACCTATTTGTTCACTCTTAGCTGAATGCACCCGTTGATTTTAACCAATTAGGTAATAACCAGAGCAGGTCGCAGGCTAGTGTAAAGAATTGGGTTGTGTTGTTGCATGCTGCGCACCTTCTGTACACGGCTGACAGCTGGCCTCCCGCTGAAGATGGTAAAGATGGCGTAGGATTAAACAGGTGAACTGTTGTTATATCTTGGCATGCCTCCCAGGTGCTCCAGCTTGTGCATTTCTCTGCTGAACTGGAAATTGCTCCTAGTTGGATGCTCCTGCAATTTTAGAAGCACCCAAGGAATGCAGAAAATTTCACCATATCGTCATGTTTTCCTTTTGGATAGTCAGGACTCTAACCATCCAAAACGTGCCTCTCTTGTCCTAGCTTATCCAGTAAAAAGTCACAAAAGACCAAATCCTCTCTAGGATTACTAATCCAATTCATCTCCCTGTTCCCGAGGTGGGATTTGGGCCGTGCCCGTCAGGTTTCGTGCCAAAATTAGTCAGGCTGGCCCAACCCGACTTGCTCATCGTGCTATGCCGTGCCGGCACGCAAGGGTGATGCCACGGCCCAAGCACGGCCCAAAAGCATATCGTGTCTGTTTTGGCCGTGCCGGCCCAAGCACGGCCTAGTAAAGATTGTCTAGTCTGTTATCGTATTGTCATGTCATATTATGGTGACCCATACGTCAAAGGCATTAATCCACCATTTTCGTGTCATGTCGAAGCACCGAACTAGAGGCGTAGAAATAAAATCATCCTATTATGGTAGCACGGTACAGGAAGAAAATCGTCTTGGCGTGAATGTTTCATGTCTCTTTTGGGCCGTGTCAGCCCCACCACGGCCCAATAATCATGGCGTGTCGTGTCGTCCAACATGTTTGTGTTCCAGGCCCAAGCCTAGCCCGTGGTCGTGTCGTGCTTTCTATCGTGCCAGGCCACCATGTCTTGGGCCGACCCATGAAAGCACAGCCCAATTCCCAGCTCTACCTGTTGGTCTTACTGGTTTTGTCTGGCCACTTGGCCTAATCTTTTCCGTTGTAAAAATCCTGTGTCCATTTCACACATTAATTTATATTTGTTCCAACTTCCAATACATACGGTGCCAACAACTACTGATGCAACTTTCGTTGATTCATTATTCATATATCATGTCTGCATTATTTTCGTTCTTCAAATTTGTGAGAGTTCATGCCAAACTTTGCTATACTCTCTTTCCAATAGGACTGCTGGTTTGGAGAAATAGCAATAGATTGGTTTGGGCAGCAGGGAGGCCGAAGAAGGAAGAGCCCTCCTGCAGCAGGCAGAAGCAGCAGGCAGAAGATAGTCTGAGTAAAGCTTCTCTCTTAATCATTTCCTAGTATACCATTTGCAATCTATTAGTTGCTTCCCATGCCCTTGATTTGCTGCCCTTCGCATGACAGGTGGACCATATGGTGCATAGAGGTGACATTGGAAGCGGATCATCCGACGTAAAGTCAGAGGAACGTTATCACTAACATATAAGCCTCACCATTCATGGGGTATATGTCAGTCTCCTGAGTTTCTCTGACTTTACGTCAGAGGATCTTGTTATGGTGAGATAAGTACCTAACTATTGTAGCATGATTTCTTTTGCAATTTTTTTGTGAGAACTTATTATACTGAGAGGGCAAGGCGTGTGTTGCGCACGAAACCTGTTGTGCTATCAAGCTTGGCAACACATGTCTCTTGCCACATTAAGTTTTTTCAGAAACTTTTACTTCATCTTTGAATAGATCAACCTTTCATAATAGGGATTAAGACATAGTATAAAAATGAAGGGAGAAAGATGGCATATGCACGCATAAATACAAACATGCAGCAAGGCACGTGTCCTCTGTCTAGGGTTCCCCTTACCATTCTTTCCACGAAAACCGCGGCGCCACGCTCCCACGGATCCCGCAAGGTAACCGCAAAAACCGCAACGAATTTGAAAACAAAAAATTTGAATTCAAAACCACGCGGTAACGCGGTAAGTACTTGCTGAAAAAGCACATGACAACGACGGAAACCGTGGTTTCCCGTGCGGTTTTTGCAGCCGAAACCACGGTTACCGCGGAGAAACCGCGGATGTGATGTCAAATGCAAAAAAACATTAAAAAATCTTTAAAAATACATGAAAAATAGGAAAATATTTTGTGACTATATTTGTGAGTTGTGACATAGAAAAAATATGAAAATAGAACATGTTTTAGGGAAAAGAAGAAAATTTTCACGTGACATTTTCTAAATTCTTGATATTGCAACATACAAACATACACCATCATATCATCCTTCAACAAATAATTCACACCAATAATAAGTAACAACAACTTCATTTTGATTACTGCGTCACAACTATATCTACTACCCATTATTACTAACGTGCACATATAATTTTTCTTTGTATATATTTTTCATATATCCATAGTTGTATATTTGCATTTCAACACCCTAGTGTCTAGTGCAAATTAATAATGACTCAACAACAAAATATTCTTAACCATCTTCCTATGAAATATTATTTGCAATATGCTATTTTTTTAATTTTGTTTCCCGAAATTCTCGTTTATGATTTTTAATTACGCCGAAAATATACTTTTTTCATAAACTTCTTTGATAAAACTACACTATATATTAACCTATACAACATATATTTTTTCCATTAAATTTCCTCAAATTTAAACTCAGTTACCGCGGCTTACCGAAATCATGCCCTCGCGGACCCCACGGTAACCGTGGGATGGTAAACCCTGTCTCTGTCTCTTCGTGAAAAGGGTGAACGTACATGTTGGCTGGCATGCACTTTGCAGGTCACGACAAGCAAACAGCAGTCCACTCGGGACTACGCGTCAGCACGCGCGAGTGGCCACGCCAGCACAAAACATTAGAAGGCTTAAATCCCATTAGGTTTTGAAGTATTGTAATTGTAATGGGACCTGTTAGGAATTGGCTAATAGGCTAAGGTCCATATGAGGATTAATTCGTAGAAAATCACAAAAGTCCACCTCATAGAAGTATGCACGTGAACCTTTAGTAACACCTTGTTAGTTCTATGAGGGTGAGACCTCTTAAAACAGAAAAGTGCTCTCTAGTCTCTTTAGCAACAAAGAAATAGAGGAACATATGCGCGCTCTCGCTCGCCTCGCCTGGCTTGGGCACGGGGCGGGTGCTTGAAAGTGAATGGTTTCATGCCAAAATTGGCTCCTCATGCTTGTGTAGACATGGCTTCCTTTTGTATTTTTATTTTGCAACAAACGGAAATTCCGGTGTTAGTTTTGGAAACTTTTTGGATCTTTCCATGCGTGAGATAGCGTAGAGTCCAGATAGGTTACGCGCAGCCTATCCGGTTCGGTTGCGATATGATATGTGTACTGATCACACGTTCTATATATACCGAACCGCTATCTCTCTGCAAACACACGTGAAAATAATCTAGGATTTGTCTTTTCCTCTGTACTGCGCTGCCACCGTCGTCTACTCCATCCCCTCCAGCGGCGTGCACCGGCGATCAGGAGAGCAGGTCTCCAGAACCGTTACACTCATGAAGTCCTACACCAGGAGAATGCGAATAAGGTTTTTGAAAAACGCTCCGCGTGACTGCTTGTGTTCGTCCACGATGGTTCGTCTTCCTCGTTGATCAGTTGCGGCTCGCCGTCGTTAACATCTTACGCCACGAGTTGTCCGTGTTGCGCCCAATCCTCCTTGGAACAATATTCGGTACAGGTTAATTATGTTTAATCTAGTTTTATATCTGTTCAACCTATTCATGTGTAGCTCTTTTCCATACGTGTTTAGATTAAATCTGTTCATGTTGATTGATCTATGTGTTGCATGCTTTTGTTATATAATGTCATGATTTATTTATGTGATAGATTAAATTTTCATGTGCTTATATATTCAACAGGACCTTCCCCTTGAAGCACCAACTACTCAAAGATCGTCTGCATCGCAATCCGGCACGTTTCTTTGACAAAGACCTGCCACTCAAACACGCGCAAACATGATAGAGCCATGAGCCAAATCCTAAGCGCCCGGGGGCTCACGGCTTAGTCAGACAGTGCAAGGAGTTGAAACTAGTCGGAGAAATCAGAAATTAAATAAAAATGAACATGCACTGTATTCTATTATACTTCATCAAATAGTGCTACTGAATTGTTCCCCATTTTGGCAATCACAATCCACAGACAACATTAGGTCCACATATATAGCTTCTCATATGTTCCCAATTAACATACACGTAGGACTTGTTTAGTTGCCAAAATTTTTTTTCCAAAAACATCACATCGAATTTTTGAACACCTAAATAAAGCATTAAACATAGATGAACTAAAAAACTAATTGCACAGTTACGAAGGAAATCTTGAGACATATCTTTTGAGCCTAATTAGTTCATAATTAGCCATAAATGCTTCAGTAACCAACATGTACTAATGATAGATTAATTATGTTCAAAAGATTCGTCTCACGGTTTCTAGGCTAGCCGTGAAATTCGTTTTTTCATTCGTATTCAAAAACATCTTTCAGCATCCGGTCAAACGTTCGATGTGATGTTTTTGCCAAAAGATTTTGGCAACTAAACACCACCTTAATCAACTTAGTCTTGAGACCCCTTGGATGGTAAGGTTCTCAAGCTGTTGTTCCCCACCGTAGCAATCACAACTCAGAGACAACAGCAGCCAGCAGGTGCTCTAGTTCAGGTAAAGAGATACAAAGTCGAGCATATATGGCCCCTATTATATTTGAAATGAATGCAGATCGCTAGCCAAATAAAAGTTACGTAGAGTGAACTCCGAGATAACAATGTGGGCAAACCTTAGATCCTTTTTGAGTGATGGGAAGGTGAGATCCAACCTAGCAGAAGCTAGGTGTTTTTCAATTAAGAAGAAGAAACAGGCACACAAATTTGAGTTGAAGAGGACTCTTGCTTGGATGGACGAGAACTCCCTGCGTGGCCCCTCTTGAGATACTGCAATTGGGTAGGTGAAGTAGCTGGACTAATGGAAGACAAAGCATTGTCCTGGTGGCTCATCCTGACAGTCTGTAAAGCTATGGACGAGCTCCTTGAGGTTACCCATGTAGAGGCGATTGCAATTGCGAATCCAACACCAAATCCGAGTCCGGCAAAAAGGAACAGTACAATGTCTATTGATACCTTCTCCGAGGGATGTAGCACAACACCTGATGACATGTTGCTGCATGCTTTGGACACCTGAAGTCCACAGAGACCCATGTTTCCTAGAAATGAGAGATTAGAGAATGTCAAGAAGTGGGGTGACTCAGGTATCCTTCCCTCCAACCTGTTATAGGACATATTCAACATTGAAAGGAAGTCCAGTGATGCCAACCCTTGTGGAATCTCTCCCGAAAGATCATTTGAAGAGAGGTCGAGTGACTCAAGTTGATGTAGCATGCCAAATTGAGATGGAATCGGTCCAGTGAGGGCATTATGTGACATGTTTACCCCACTAAGTAGAACAAGGTCCCCAATAGACTGTGGAATGGCACCATAGAACACATTATCCGAAACATCAATGACAACAATTGTGCTCAATATTTTTGAAAAAGTAATATCAGATCCTTTGTATGTGATTGCAGTGGTGATTCGGTATGTTTGGCCAAGTAGATCATATTGATTTTCCATGATCAGCGTCTCATTGACAGTTTTAGTCATCATGGCTTTCATTGTTCTAAACCATTCATTTTGTAGTAATCCAGAGAAACTGTTTGAAGCCAAGACAAAGATTCGAAGTTTTATAAACTGACAACTATTTTTATCTCCAGAAACAGAAGGCCCTACATTCCCGACAAACTTGTTGGACTTCAGAACAAGGACTTGAAGTTTAGGAAGCACACTCATCCAGCATGGAAATGTATCCTCAATACGATTATTTCCGATATCAAAAGCCTCCAAGTCTTTGCAAGCAACCAGAGATCTGGGTAACTGCCCTTCAATCTGATTGTCACTAAAATCTAATGCCCCAAATGCACAATCTTGCTTTATGCTATTTGGCAATCTTCCATGAAGTTGATTTCCTTTCAAGTTTAATACATTCAGGTTACTCATGTCCTCCATTAAACAAGAAGGGATGGAGCCACGAAAATGATTATTGGAGAGATCAAGGAGCATAAGGCTTGTTGCTTCACAAATCGATGGTGGAATTTCTCCAGACAGCTTGTTTCTGGAAGCCATGAGAAGGGAAATACTGCTTAAATGAGAACCGAAATTGGATGGCATGGTTGAAAATTGATTGTTTGAGCAATCAAACAGTTGGGTCTGTGGTCCTGGTATAGGTATGCGCCCTTCAAATAGGTTATGACTGATATCAATAACAAACATATTAGCTGAAATGACAGGGCCATATCCTATACTACTACTTAATTGGTTGTGTGATATGTTCATCAGGATGAGAGAGTTGATCCAATTATCCCATGCCCACTGAGGTATAGTACCATGGATGTGGTTGTTTGAAAGGTCAAGAACTTCAACATAGTGCATATGCCTCAAGGTATCAGGGAGCTTGGATATGTTACAAGATGCTAGACATAGAGTGTCAAAATTATCGACAGATTCCCATGAAGAGTTGTATTCGCCAACTACTACGGAAAGTTTGTTGTTTGAAAGGTTCAATATTGATAAATTGGGCAAATTGAAGAATGAGCTGAGTTCGATGGTACCAATGAGACTGTTGGAATGAAAATTTATGACTTCCAAATTAGTTAGATTAAATAGATGTGGAGGCACTTGACCAGAAAAATTGCATGCATACAACTTTAATGTTCTTAGGTTCTTGAGATTACCTATGAAGGAAGGTACTTGACCAGATAAGCCACAGTTCGAGAGTTGCAGACTCTCCAAAGAAGTTAAGTTTGCAACCCAAGAAGGCATTTCACCTACTATACCAGACCCAGAAAGCTGTAACGATGTCAGGGATCTGAGCTCACCAATCGAAGAGGGAAGCTCTTGGGGGAAGCCACCTGCAGCTGCAACACCCAATCTCCTCAAGGATTTGAGATTGCTTACAGAACTCGGAACGGGACCAGAGAAGTTGGTGTTGCTAACAAGCAGCTCCGTCAGAGCACTATCCGACGAGAAATCGGGCAGCACACCGGACACCCTGAAATTGTAGCTGACATCAACGGCCGTCAAGCTTCTGCTCTGGAAGATCCTCGTCGGGAATGGCCCCTCGAGGAGATTGTAGGCAAGCCTAAGAACACTGAGGGAGGCTAAGTCAGCAAAGGACTCTGGGATTTCGCCATGTAACTTGTTATACTTGAGGTTGACATGGACCAGCGATCGCAAGGTGGACAACGACCCACAGATCGGAGCATTGAGGTTGGTGTTCCGTAGGCTGAGAAGCTCGAGCCGGGGGGTGGAATTGGCGAAGGCGCTGCACCACGCCGCGCCGTTGCCGGACAGGTCGACATTGCCGAGGTTTAGCTCCCGCAGGTTGCTGAGGTTGGCGAGCAGCGATCCGATGTCTGGCTCGACGACGGGCCACCGCCCCTGGCCGAGCGGAAGGAAGTAATCGTTGTCGCCTTCAACCAGATAGATCCAGTCAGACAGGTCCAGAGACGCCAGCTTGCCGAGCCGCCGGATCCCGCGCGGGATCGCCCCCGAGAAGCCGGAGTAGGAGAGGTTGAGGTGGGTGAGCTCAGTGAGGCGCTCGAACCCGGCAGCCGGGAGCTCGGACCCGCTGAGGCTGTTGCCGGAGAGGTCGAGGTGCCTGAGGGAGGTGAGGTCGAAGAGCGCGGGGTGGAGGGGGCGGCCGGCGGCGGCGATCTCCAGCCCGCACCCGCCGAGGTCGAGGGTGGTGACGCGGCCGCCGGTGCAGGCGATGCCCTCCCAGCCGCCGCCGCCGCCGCAGCAGCAGTCGGTGCCGGCCCGCCACGACGCCAGGGTGCATGCGGAGTCATTGGTGGAGGAGATGGAGCGTCTCAGCCGGAGCAGCGCCGAGGCCTGCTCCGGCCGGCACCGGACGGGGACCACCTTTGCAGTTTGGTTGCTGGAGGTGGAGGAGGCGCCGCCGAGGGAGCAGGAGAGTTGGATCGCGAGGAGCAGCAGGTGCTGCTGCTGCAGCCGCCGCCCATGGCTGCTGCTCGAACGGGACATCCTTGTTGCCACAAGCTCTTGCCGCCGTTCCCACGCCGCGCACGGATGACACGCAGATGCTGTGGCCTCTGCCCTGTTCCGGGGTAGTTGGTTGAGTTTTTTATAAAAAAAACATTCAAATGATGTTTTTTTCACTTTTTTAACGCCGGTAACTTGTATGACTTTTTGTGTTATTAAAAAGTATATAATTATTGATTATTTTATTATGATTTAGTATAATAACTTTAAGTATAATTTATAATTTTATATATTTGGATAAAATATTTGAATAGGACGAAGGGTCAAACGTAAATTAAAAAGTCAACGGCGTCAAACAAAATATATTTTATAAATAAAAATTAAAATATGAACTGTATTCTTAGCAACATAAAATTTAATACCGAAAAATAATTTTTTTAAAAAACTTAAAATCAACTTAAATTAAAATTAAAATTTTAGACATAAGAAAGATAGGGTCACCGTTCCTCCTTTTCTGTTGCTCGCAAGTACTGTACCTATACACTTCGTCTTGAGAAATAAAAAGACGTTCACACCTTTCGTCTCCTAATAATTCTATTCTTCAATTTTCTCTGTCCAATCATTAGTCTTATTAAATTATATTAAAAATTTTAAAAAAAATTAATCACATAAAATTCTATTTATATATTTTATCATCTAATAACAATAAAGATATTAATCACAGAAAATTTTAAATAAAAAAATAACATATTATATTTAAAAATTAAAAAATAAACTTATTTCGAGACACAGACCAGCATTACACTTCGTTATCGTTAGTCCACATTAATGGTGACCGAGTCCTGATGCAGCCGGCCGGCCGGTCTCGATCACGTCGTTGTTGGTGTCAGGATTCAGGACTCGGCCTGGGGCGTGCTCGGCGGAGAATGTTTGGCTCTGTGAATCAAAATTTTATATATATATTTTAAAAAACTAAAACTAAAAAATAAACTAAGCTGCCAAATTAATTTAGATTAAAAATTTAAATTATAAATGTAAGTAGAAATAAAAATATTAAGATGTTTGTGTTTCGCTCGGGCCATACGTCTACACTGCGCATTGCACATTAATTATGCGAATCCGCAGGCACAATTTGGTCAGGAGTGCCGGGAAATAATGGCGACGGCGACAACCTACATCGATAATGAGTGAGCGAAGTAAAGCTCAGCTCAGTTCGCAGATGTCCACACGATTCCTGATTTTTCTCCGATGAGACTTTTTTATTATAAAATAAAATTATTTTTATCTATTTTATACCACCTCTATTAAAAAAAACTTTATTTTTAATTTCGGTGTCTAACGTTTGACCATCTGTCTTATTTAAAAAAATTTTAATTTTTTTTTAAAATTAGTCACGCGTAAAATATTATTCATATTTTATCATCTAATAATAATAATAATAATATTAATCATGAAAAAATTCAAATAAGACAAAAAGAAAACTGAAAAATAAACTTATTTTTTGAACGGAGTAAGTCCGTACAATAAAAACTAAAAATGTAAGAATACCTTTGGCTTTATTAAATCTCAATACTATTGTCTCACTTTAGTTCAAATATATGTTCTTAAACTCAAATGCAATGGTACTTATAAAAATTAACTTATTTTAGAACAAACAAAAATAAGTAAAGATAAAGCTATTTTAAACCAGAGTAAGAGCGTTCATGGTGTGAAGACGTGAAAAGTGACTCATCATGTCACGTCCGCCGCTAGTCATCGTGGAGAAAAAGAGACGACAAATGCGAGTAGCCTTGTCAGGGCTCTCGCAGCTTTTGATGGCTTTGGGAGAGCAACCTAAGGGTTTGGTTGTTTGTATTAGTTTAGTTTGCTCATCTCTTATATTTAGGCTGAATTTGGTCAGTCTCTATAGATACAGATGTAGTTGTTTGGTTGTCTCATCTCTTATATCTAGACTGAATTTGGCCAGTCTCTAGAGATACAGATGCAGCTATTTGGTTGTCTGTGGATGGTGAGGTTACCCCACTAACCTGTAGATCGAAATTTATCTCAACTCCCTAATTCATGAATCATGCGTAATACACTTTTACAACCCCAATCAAAATCAGACATAGTTGACAAATAAGACCTAGTATGATTAGTTGCTTTGTAAGAAAGCTAATTTGATTACTTAAAGATAGCTCGTGGCCTATCAAATTGCTTAGGTGCCAAAAATGATAATTGTTTCAGAAAGTAATCAAAATTTCATCTTCAATTGATCAGATAATTGCCTGAAACACACCTGTATGCAAGATCTTATTGTGAGATAAGTAGTCATCATTTACTTCAGGTACTCTGGTTATCTATATTCAGATAAAAATGAATTGATACTGAAAACGAGCATTTCTCTTATTTGTGTTCGGGTAAAAAATATTGACCCATGGCAATAACATTAAAAATAACAAACTATCTACACATATATGGCGCTGATTTGGCAGCATTCCTGCAAACATTTGCAAAGATCGTTGAGGATTGCTGACCACAGGATTGTAGGGAAGATGTCCTTACAATCCTGTGGTCATCAGTAAAATTGACCTGAAAAAGTTGGGACAAACATAGTTCAGACGCTTCAGAGCAGTATTTCCAAAAGCAAAATTTGCTTCTACAATTGAAAAAACACAACAACGTCGTATTGCAGTGACACATTACTGAGAACTATACAGACATTACTGAGAAATACTAGGTCTACAATTTGCACTTCTTGTGCAATCAATCATGTGCAGATAAATTATTCCCCTTGCAGATCCAGTCAGATGACAAAATATACTTTCAGTTCTATGTGAAAGGAAATCATACTCATTGATTTTTGGAGTTAAATGCATATGAAGTGATCAACAAACAGTTGTTCTAATTTCCCATATTGCACAGATGCAATTCTGTCAAAAACTACATATTGCACGAGATAAATGACTAAATGATATTATCAACAGAATGACAAAATTGATACATGGGAGAGCTATCAGTACAAACCTAAAGTTCAGAAAACTTGATAGATGGGACAATTTAAGTGAGAACAAATGCAAACAGAGGGTATCACATAGCAATTTAACTTGATACCACGAAGTCTTCCCCCATCCTCCACCTTCTCCGGCCGCGTTGGACGAGGTGGGTGCGTCGAGCGCCGCGAGGTCGGCCATGTTGATGCTATCATACTAGCGTCAAGGGACAGGGGCTTATCATCGCCCATCGCCATGGCCGCCGCCACTGCTGCCACTGAGGCTCTCCTAGGATTTCATGGCAAGAGGGTTTGGGCTTTGGAGAGAACTAGGGTGGCGCGGTGGAGGACGGCGCGACGACGCAACAGGGGAGGACGCAGCGGAGGGCGGCGACCAGCGGTGGACGAGAGCGGCGGAGGACGGCGACTGGCGGAGGACGAGCGCGGCGACCGGCCCCAAACCCTAGTTTTTCGGTGTGGGCAGGAAAATGAGAGGGATTCACGGGGTGGGGGAGGTGACCCGTCACTCGCGAGTCCTGGCCTCCTGCATGGGGTGGTGCGCGCTTGCACTCGCGGGTGCAGCGAGAGCGCACGCGTTCGGCCAAGCTGAGAAGAGAAGCTCGATTCCACCGTTTCTACTCAGCCTAGCTACGTGGCCTTTTTTGTATCTGTTGGGTCAGGCTCTCACTCTCGTCCGACCAACCAAACATCCATCTAGCTGCACGACAGATGCGAGCTAACCCTCATACAGACAACCAAACAGGCCCTACAAAGACACGTCCAACAGTCCAAGACATGCATTGGGACATTGGGTGAACGAGGAGCTCTATCAAGAGGCAGTGCGGTTGGGAGGGAGGGGCATACCGGAGATCCTCTATGCTACGAGCCCGTCCACATATGTTGCCTCATCAAGTCCTTGCCACTTTGTACAGGTCTGAAGTAGAGGGATGAGGAGGACGATAACATCCACGGCTTTGATCTATCTCCTCGACCATTGTTGCTATCTTCTCCTCCTAGAACAACTGCCAAAGAGGAGAGCTGGTGGTAGTGTTACATATCGTCGCCAAATGAGGGGGTGGAATGATGCAGAGGGAGAGGGTGGCACCATCATGGGGGCAAGGGGGTGTCGCTAGTAGGAGGGATGAGTAGGGGGAAAGCGGTTGCTTTGGTGTTATGTTCACTAGAAGGAAAAGCGAAGAGGGAGATATGTGTCGTCTCTCGATGGGCTTCGTCGTCGTCACTCGATGGACTTTGTCTTTGCCCGATATGCACCGTCACCGCTTGATGGGCTTCGCTGTCACCCGATTTGTGCGGTTGCAGCTCGCTCCACCGTCGTGTCTCTCTCCTCTGGTGGGGAGAGAAGGAGGCTCCTAGTGGAGACGAGGAGCAGGAGAAACCTCGACATCACTTCACCCAGCTCCACCATCCCCTGTAGGCATCATATGCATCACCCCTATCTCCACCAGCCTTAGCTACCTCGATCAGCGCCACCCCCAGCTCCTGCCGCCCCGATTCATGCTAGAGCAAGCTTTGTTGGCCGCCATTGTCTTGATCTGTGCCTGGATGAGCTTCGCCAAGGACAAATGGAGAAGGTGAATGGGGAGTGGCTGAGAGGAAGAGGGAGCAAAAGGAGAGTTAGGGGGATGCCGCCGGAGAACTAAAGAGGGGAATGTTGAGAGTTTGAGAGGAAGAGGGAGCATACAGAGAGTAGAGGGAAAATAATTATAATATTTTCTAGATTCTAGGGTGTTTAATGTAAACTTTGGTGCTTCAACATCATTTGACAAAGTATAAGGACTGTAATAGATAATGAGAAAGGATGATATGGAAACTTACACCAGACCACTTTGCATTGTGGATGAAGACTCATGTCTTCAACCTACGTGGCACTATCAGGTCACTTGAACAAGAAGCTTGCATAGTGAATGCCCTGAAGGAGTTAGATGTGGTGCCGGAGGCTTCCATGGCTCTTACTCTTCTTCTTTAGACTAAGAAAAAGTCAATGCTCTTGTATCAATCCTATCGGAGAGTGAATGCCCTTTAGTGGGAAGTTGCGGGGCCACCCTTTGTTGGTTCGGCTAGGGGTGCGGGTGAGAGCTAGAGCATTGTTGAGAGGAGAGGGGTCGGACCCCTCAGGAACAGTGCGAAGAACACAACGATGTATACAGGGTCGGGCCGTTGGGAAGCCTAAAACCTACTTCTATGGTTGGTTGCATGGGAGGCAAGGATTACACCTGGGAAAGGCTTAGTGGCGGAGCGTACTAAGTTCTTTATGGGTTTTTTATTCTCCGAAGAGAGCTTCCCTTCACCTTAGGCTAGGGCGTCCTTTTGTACTGTAAGGGGATCCCACAAATGTCTGGACACAACTCCTTAGGAAAAAAAGAGGAATACATAGCTTAGGGAATTTAATGTCCGTCTAATCCGAGGCGTGCGATGATAGTGCACGTCTTTTCATGTGTGGACCATGTCTTGTCGTGACGTGGGCGGAGCGACCGACGTCTCTTCCATATTAAATGTTGAAGACCCTCGGTACCTTCGTATACAAGGCGCGGCGGAAAGCAATGAAGGGGCCCCTCAAAAATGGGGTGTCACTTCTCCCGTAGAGAGGAGAGGCAAAAAAATCTCTTTATTAATGGCTGACAAGTCCTATCCCTTGCCGGGGGCAGGCGCATGCCCCTGACATACTTCCGGTCCACCGTTGTATCTATCAGTCTAGCGGTGACTCACCGCACCATTCGTATGCCACGTTAAATACGGTACCACGTGAGTGGCATGGTGCATTAAATGTGGCGGCAGGGCGGCATGCACTAGGCCCCTTAGTCTCGCACGCCGCTTGACATCCAGACTGAGGGCCTGAGGGGTTGGGGTGGCCTGACCCCTTCACGAGAGGGTAGTTGCCTCTCAGACCCCGAGCCTGATCCCCCTCAGAGTGGGCCACGTGGATCCGGGGTGGCCACCTTCGTGTAATGAGAGTTGTAGTCAAAGTTTGCGTTGTAGAGGCTTTGATCTTTTCATCGAAAAGAACATGGTAATGTGCTAGATGACATGTTCCCTTTGCGTGGCATACCACTAGACCCATTTCACCTACAAATCCGTACTTGAGAGAGGGGAAAAGCTTAAGGTTTGACATAACTTGGAGAATATGTTCTCATCGGGTAATCTTTAGAGCAAGCCATTGGTTGTGGTTTTAGGCTATGTTACAAAGGTTTTAGTCAATGGCCTTGGAAGTTGGGTCCTATTTTCTTTCACTTAAGATTATTGTAATATACATTATTAGAAATAATCTAAAATAATTAAATAGATTATTGTGATAATCTAGAGATCAGATTACTATAATCTCTGGTAAACTCTTGTAAGGTGTTTTTAAAAAATTATTGGGTGTTTAAGAGCATGTGCATCACCTCATCCTAATTTGGTCCTTCATATATTCATTTACAGGGCCTTATACTATGTGGGTGCATGCATGCATGCAGAAGTTTAGAGACTACTGTCGTGCAAATTTTCCATAGATTTGGATGGAGATTCAGTATTAGGTTCAGGGTTCACGATCCCACGGTTACCGCGGCGGTAACTGCATGGTCTATGGGGTACGGCTTCGGTAAGCCACGGTAACCGAGTTTAAATTTGAGGAGAATTTAAAAATTTTGAGCAAATTTAATGGAAAAAATATATGTTGTATAGGTTGATATATAGTGTAGTTTTGTCAAAGAAATTCATGAAAAAGTATATTCTCGATGTAATTAAAAATCATAAACGAGAATTTTGGAAAACAAAATTAAAAAATAGCCTATTGCAAATAATATTTCATAGGAAGATGGTTAAGAATATTTTGTTGTTGAGTCATTATTAATTTGCACTAGGCACTGGGGTACATAATATTGAAATACAAATATACAACGATGGATGTATGGAAAATATGTATGGAGAAAAATTATATGTGTACGTTAGTAATAATGAGCAGTAGTTATAGTTGTAACGTAGCAATCAAATGAAGTTGTTGTTACTTGTCATTGGTGTGAATTTGGTGTGAATTATTTGATGAAGGTTGATACAACGGTGCATGTTTGTATGTTGGAATATCAGGAATTTAGAAAGGGTCATGTGAAAATTTTCTTGTTTTCCCTAAAACATGTTCTATTTTTCTATTTTTCCTATATCACAACTCACAAATATAGTCACAAAATAATTTCCTATTTTTCATATATTTATTAAGATTTTTTAATGTTTTTTATTTGATATCACACCTGCGGTACCGCGGTTTCAGACGTAAAAACTGCGCGGGAAACCACGGTTACCGTGGTTTTCATGCGCTGTTTCAGCAAGTGCTTACCGTGGGCAAAACCGCATAGTAACCGCGTTTACCGTGCAGTTTTGAATTTAAATTTTTTGTTTTTAAATTCGTTGCGGTTTTTGCAATTACCTTACGAGATCCGCGGGAGCGCGACACTGCGGTTTTCGCGGGAAGAATGGTAAGGGAACCCTGATTAGGTTATCCTATAATATATCGCTGTCTAGTTGGTGTTGTTTAGTTCATTTTTCTTGTCTCTATTAAATTTATAGTAGTCATGAGACTTGGTTATAAAACTACGTAATAATTGTCAATAGATTTTTGAAATAAAGACATGATGATCTCATCCGTCATTAAAAAAAAAATACAACAATCCCTTGTAACAATGCCTAGTTGTACTTTGCATAATTAATATAAGAGCAATAATTTGTTCGTTTTTTCATTAGAAACTATTGAGACCATTCATCTTTTTTAAAAAATATATAATTTTTAATTATTTTGTTATGATTTAATTTGTTACTAAAAGAACTTTAAACATGACTTATAGTTTTCATATTTATACAAAAGTTTTAAATAAGACGAATAATTAAAAGTATATCTAAAAATCAATGACGTTAAATAAAAGAAGAGAGAGAGAGTACATGATATAGGTTAGGAAAATTGCACAGTGCTCCTAAATGAATATGAGTCAGTTAATTCTATTAGATCTAATGGTCATGAGGGGTGAGAGAGAAATATAGCTCACCAAAGGGTAATAATGGTAAAATGCATTGCAAGCAAACACAGAAAGAAAGAATATAATTAAACGAAGTAGTAATCACTAATCACCATTAAAATGCAATAAACTCACAAGAAAAGTAATAATCGTACCGAGTAAAATATTATTAATTCATTATAGGTGTACACATGTTCTATATTTTCTCTTCTAGGAGGATTTGAATAAAATGGTGATTCATGTATATTGTAAATTCAAGTTTAAAACTATGGAAATAAATGTGTTGAACCAAAAGAATAACTAGATATTTTAATTTTAAACTGCACATGGCATTATATAATGCTTATTTTCGATTTGGCTAATCTCAAGCTTATTCTTAAATCTAATCAAGTGGTTGTTCCATGTTTGTTTCAAATTGAACCAAATATTCTTGTTCGACCTGCTATTAATATTTTAAGTTCAAACTTTATATTCAAAAGTATGTGAAAATTTGAATTTTTATTCCTTTAGCAAATATGTATAATAGGCATATAAATCCCTACAAAGCATTTGAATAGTGATGTAATAATTTGATATGGTTTTAGAAAAAAAATTGTATGCAAATATAGAATGTAGTGATTACAAAAGCCTAATTAAGTGACAAGTTTCCTTAACTACCCTTAATTACCTAATTAAGTGCAACCACAAAAAGAAAGAATGCGAACACATGTGTGTCGTGATTTCAGTGGCCAAAACTACCCTTCAGCAATCAATTTTCACTCTTACCTCTAGGCTAGAGTGGTAAGAGGGAGCACCCTAAACAGCTCTATAGTTTATTGTTCTTTAGGAGGCTCAAATTAGTATGCGTCGTGGGTACAGATGCTGTATTCTTAATATACCATGAGATTTATTTGTTTTTTTTAAAAAAAATTAGGGGTACAACTGTATTTTTAGGTTTGTTTTTGTTAAATAGATATTCACCATCTATATTAAGTAATAATAGTTTATAACTTCTCGTGCCCATTCTCAAAATGCTGCATCCGCCACTGATACTCTGATCCCATAGGTACCCACTAGACACAGGCCACACAGAGATAAGATTGAAGAAATGTTGCATTTTTCTGTTTTTATTTTTTGATCTTATGAATACGTTAATAGTTGGACTACGGTTCATCCGTGTATATATCAGGAAGAATTCGAATGTCCCCAAGCACTAACGATAGGGTCATCTTCTGTCTTTTCAAAATAAAATGCCAAATAATATATTTTGCAACGAAAATAATTTACAAATAATTTTGTTATATACGTGTTCATGGCGATCAAAGATCCAAAATAAAAAAAACTACAATAAAAAATCTTAAAATCAACTTTAAATTTAAGATTAAAATTTAAAATTTAGCTAGCAAACATAAGCAAAATCACGTCACATCATTAATAAAAAAACCCTGTGTTGCTGCTTCTTTTGCTGTCAGGGCGTCAAGATTTAATGAAGGGAGGTGTAGTAACATCGATCGAAATGTCGTTATACAACAAGAGTGAAGACCGACGTACCAACGGTTGTGTTACGCAAACGCAACCCTACTTTGGTTGACAAACAACCGACTTCTTAGCCACAAAAGCATTCCTGTGGAAGCCACATAAATTAAGTAGACTAAGATCATTACTCTAAAATTTATTTATCTCACGTGCTAAGTACGAAGGCGTGAAAGTCTCTGTATTACTTGTATTGCTCTAGTGCTGTATCTAATTTTTTTAGAATCAACTGAAAATAAATTAACAGATAGTTTGATTCTACCACTGATAAAAAAGAAAGCAAGGTTAAACCCAAACCAACAGTTGGTCTTGCAGCCAATAGTCACTTCAGGGCCTAGCTGATCGTGATAATTGGTCTTATAGGAATTTGTGTATGCAAAGAAAAATATAAAACAACTTTTATTAGCTAAAGTAAAATATAACAACTAGTGCTTCATGCTATTCTAGAAACATATCTTATAAAATTGAATTAAACCGAGTCGGTTCAAGATTGAGGTGGACAAAGAAATCTCATACGGTCATATATAGATGGCTAAATGGGCGGGCTGGACCGACACGGCTCAGGCAAGGTCGGGCTCGTGCCGAAGTCCGTCGGGCCAGCATGGCCCGATCAACATGTCAGGCCGTATCGGGCCGGCCCACGGGTGGCACCGGTCGCCTAGGCATGACACAATACCACTCGAGCCGTGCTGGGTCGGCCCGAAGGCACGATGGCCCATCGTGTTTTTTTAAAAAATAAGTCTATATTTTACCCCCCCCACTTCTTTGGGCTAGTAAAATAAGTCTATTTTCGCTCCCTCTTCTTTGGGATGTGATTATATATAGCTAGAATAAATCTATTTTACATACTTATTTTTTGGCTAGGCCTTATATGAATAAATTAAATCTATTTAAGGTCCCTAATATTTTTTTTATTGACCCAGGCCGTGCCAGGCCGGCCCATCGTGCCGAGGGCGCGGCCCAGGCATGGCCCAACAATTGGGCTGGGTCGGCCCGGGCCCGACACCAACCGGGCCGTGTCGTGCTTGGGACGGCCCATGACGTCGTGCCTTGGGTTAGGCCGTCGGGCCTCGGGCCTTATGGCCAACTGTACAGTTATACTATAGGTAGATTGAATAAAAAACAATAGGTAAATTCTGTACCTACCTCCATCTCCATTGTTGTCAATGGTCAACATTGACAGATTTAGTAGTCCCCTATGTAGGTGCAGATGTATTTGTACTTAAGGAATTCACCAATAACGTCGCCAAAGATAAAATTAGCAAACCATTAACTTGCATGTCGCGTGCACATGACTAGCGATGCGAGCGAGCACGTGTGATTTTTGTGCTCTCTCCACCACACATGCCTCAAGTGACTAGGAGAGCATTCTCCTTTATAAGAAGGCCTCCTTCTGCTGAATAGAAGAGATGATAATAGATCCTATGAGATAAGTTTTTGTGATTTTCTAAATAATTAATCTTTATATGGGACTTAGCCCATATATTAATTCCAACTATAGATGGTCAGATGGGTTATGTGGCCCGGCCCGGCCCAGGCATGACCGGCCCCGTGCTGAATTTCATCGGGCTGGCACGACCCAATCAACACGTCGGGCCATGTTGGCCCATGGGCTGCATCGAATGCCTAGGCACGACCCAATAATACTCAGGCCATGCTGAGCTAGCCCGAAGGTACTTGTTGACATAAAAAATGTGATATGACGTGTCACACACGAAGGCCTAAGAGTCAATCTTAGACAGCTCATCCTGCAACCGACAAGATAAACATTAAAACATGTCGATCGGCTATCAAGCTGATAGGTAACTAATAATCCGACCGATCGGATGTTTATGTTATAACGGTTAGCCGATAGGATGAACGATCGGCTGTAAAAAGCTTGGATTGGCTAGAAACTTGATAGAAATAGAGTTAAATTAAATATTAGACCAACGTAACCGGCCAAATCACTTATTAATCTTAGTCGATCGGACAAGCCCCTATAACCAGGTCGAACTAGACATACAGAGATTAGACTTAACCAAGACAGTATGCAGTTGAGCACGATATGATTATAGGAAACATGAAGATTGATAAGGCTAATAAATAAACCGACGAATTACTTGGAATAAACAATGAATCATATATCTCTCATAAGCCGATGCAACATAAATAACTTTTGATCTAACTAAATCAAGCTGATTGGTATAAAAACAATGCAGTAAGGGAATCGGTTGCTCTATTGATGTAAATATGATAAGCATGTAGGTCGCACAAATCATCGGCTATAGACAGAAGACAAACAACCAAGATCTATAAAATACCTAGCCTAGATTGCTAAGAATAATCATAGAAGATCGGACCCAACCGAGACAGTTCAAAATTAAACCTAGCAATGTCAGGATAGATACTAAACAGATCTAGATTGCTATCAAGCCAATGAGCCGATGGCTGGTAACTTATCGGCTGGTACTCCGGTAAAACAATGAGTAAAATACATCAATCTGATATAAACCATCTGACAAACGCAATCTACTAGATCGGACCTAACCGAGACAATAATAAATTGAATATGTCAAATAGCAAATATCAAACCAATATAGATCGCTCAAAGTGGTCGACCAGATCAACTCAAAACACGAAAGTGATCTAAGTTGAAACTGATACGATAACTAGCAATCGCGCAACTAGATTAGAAGATCGGACTGAACCGAGACAGTTCTAATCTAGCCGAACGATTACCGTGGCCAGCGAAACGATGGACTTTCCTTCGCTGGAGATCAAAGCGATGCAGCCCCACGTCAGGTGCCAAGTTCCGCCGGAGTTGAAACGTCGGTTAGGAGGGTGGCGATGCGCCGAGAGTAATTGATCTATTGATTGAAGTAGATGAAAAACAATGACCCTAGGTATACATATTTATACTCTCGGGTTGAGGCTAGACCGTGTTGGACACGACATACAACTCCTAATAGATAAAAAAAATAACAAACTCCCAGATAGATTCGATCTCTAACACACATGTCCCGATTGGACTCTAAGAACCTTAGAGATAAAATAAAAATCCTAACTAACTCTAATTAATAGATAAATTTACGCCACCAAGACTTGGTCTTCACAATTCTTTTTTGAATTCGGTCTCTTCTGGATAAAATATCTATCGGCAATTGCACCTTTCCTTATCCGAATCCAATACGAAAATTTACTAAATTTTGGTGTTAACAGTACTATGGTCCATTGTGCTTATTCAGTAAATAAGTCTATATTTCTTTCCTTGTTTCTTTGGGCTGTGTGAATAGGTTATTTTCCACCCTCTTCTTTGGGTCGTGTCCTGTATGACTAGAATAAGTTTATTTTACATATATCTCCTTTTGGGCCAAAACTTATGTAACTGAATTAAGTCTATTTTAGATCACTAATAGTTTTTTTCTCCCCTACTACTTGGACTGGGCATGTCGGACCAGCCCATCATACCAAGGCATCGGCCCAACTATCATGCCAGGCCGACATAAGCCTGACACCAATCGTATCG
The DNA here is from genome assembly GCF_000231095.2 of Oryza brachyantha. Lineage (NCBI taxonomy): Eukaryota > Viridiplantae > Streptophyta > Magnoliopsida > Poales > Poaceae > Oryza > Oryza brachyantha. The sequence continues at coordinate 7,685,152 of NC_023166.2, forward strand.
TGTCATGCTTGGGCTAGGCCAAATGCCCATGCGGTGGGTCATACCATGGCCTTAGATTAGAGTAAACCTAATAGATTATTTATTCTATCATCCATCCTAAAAATATATATGTAAGAGAAAAAAATGGTTTTAGCAGATAATATATCCCATCATCTAAAATAGAGCATCATTTATATTGAAAAGATAACGTTCATCCATATGTTAACATTCAATCATAAACGAAAGAGCAATACCAATGTGAGAGTAGGTGGTTGTAATATATATATATATATATATATATATATATTATATATATAAATGTTTTGTTAGAGTGAATTTTATGAGTAGAGATCTATGTTAGATGGTTATAATGCGGATAATAAAATTTGGATGAGCCGTATAATTCCAACGTGTCATGTCCCACCGCGGCGGCCACCGTCTCTCTATCTTCGCCAGCTCCACCGCCTCCGCAGCAACATGGCGTCGTCCACCCCGGCGACGGCATTGCCGAAACTCCCACTCCTTCTCATGCCTACGCCGTGTTCCGGGAGCGGCTCTGCTCGGGGACGATTCGGCCTGACGACGCGCGCCCGCCACCTGTTCGACGAATTGCTGCACAGCGACAGCCCGGGACCCCGTGCGCCATCGACGAGCTCCTCTCCGCGCTCGCCTCGCGGGCCTCCTTCCGCCGCCATGGCCCTGCCCTCGCCGTGGAGCTATCCAAACGGATGGACCGATGGGCCTCTCTCCACGTGCTGCTCCCACGCGCTACACCTACAGCATCCTCATCAATGGGTTTCTTCGAACAGGGGGCATTGGTGGTGACTTATTGTTCAATTATCAATGGGTTTTGCAGGTCAAAGACGATGGATAAGGCTGAGAGGTTCTACAACAGATGGCTGACGCTGGTGTTCAACCTGATAGCATTACCTACAACAGCTTGATCCACGGATACTCTCCACTTCAGTAATGTGGAAGGAGTCAGTTAAGAGTGTTCAAAGAGATGTCAAGCTCTGGTCTCTTGCCAGATGTTGTAATTCCTTGATGGATGCTCTTTGCAAGCATGGCAGAATAGATTCAAGCAAAACATATTTTTTTGATTCAATGTTACAGAAGGGCCCCAAACCTGATGCTCTCTATCTCCTATGGTATTCTGCTTCACGGTTATGCTACTGCAGGGTGCTTAACCGGCATTAATAATCTCTTTAACTTGATGGTATGTGAAGGTATCGTACCTAACCACCATGTTTTCAGAATACTGATTAATGCATATTCTAGATGTGGGATGATGGATAAGGCTATGCTTATATTTGAAGAGATCCAGAAGCAAGGAGTGAGCCCTGACTCAGTCACATTTGTAGCTGTGATATCAACTTTATGCAGAATGGGGAAGCTGGATGATGCACTAGATAAAATTCAACCACATGGTTGATATCACCGGGTAGGGCTGCTGTAATCATGGTGATTTGGTGATAGCCAAGGAATTGATTTGTAAAGTGTTGAGCAAGGGAATTCCTCCTCCTTGCATCAAGTTCTTCAACTCCATTATAAACAACCTATGCAAGGAAGGAAGGGTAGTGGAAGGGAAAGATATTGTGGACTTGATTCTACATACCAGTCAGAGGTCTAATATTGTTACGGTCAATTCACTGATTGATGGATATTGCTTTGTTGGCAGTATGAAGGAAGCTGTTGGATTACTTGATGCTATGGAGTCAGTTGGTCCTGAACCTGACATTCACACATATGATACTCTTCTTGATGACTATTGTAAAAATGGAAAGATTGACGATGCATTAACTCTATTCAGAGATATGTTCAATAAGAGTCACACCTACAAGTTTTTCATATAATATCATACTCCACGGTCTCTTTCAGGCTCGGAGGACATTTGCCACAAAGAAAATGTTCCATGAGATGATTGAAAGTGGAATCTCAGTGCAGATTCACATATATCGTACTGTTCTTGGAGGACTTTGTAGAAATAATTGCACTGATGAAGCTAAGATGCTGTTGGAGAAATTGTTTGCTATGAATGTCAAGTTTGATATCGTTACTTTCAATATGGTAATTAGTGCAATGTTCAAAGTTGGCAGAAGACAAGTTAAGTAATTGTTTGCTACTATATCTACTTATGGGTTGGTGCCTACTATCTATACCTGCAGCATGATGATAACAAATCTTATAAGAGACGAGTCATTTGAAGAGGCTGCCAATCTGTTTTCATCAATGGAGAAGAATGACTGTGGTCCCAACTCTCGTCTATTAAATCATTATCAGAATTAAGGATAGATATGGGTTGACCTGTAGATAGTTTAGGGTCAGCTCTAGTTCAACAAAATAAGCTAAGTTTTACCATAAAATAAAATTTAGTTCATTTAGTTGAACTAGAGTCAATCCTAAAATACCCGTGGGTTGACACACGGCCATCCTAACCAGAATGTTGCCAAGGCTGGAAATCATATGTCCAGAATTGACGAGATGGGTTTCTTTCTAGAACCACTTCCTTGTTGATAGATCTCTTTTCAGCGTATGGGAAATATCGGGAATACATCAAATTGCTCCCAGAAAATGATCAATTTTTTAGGGAGTAACATAAAGCTGGTAATTTTATCTGAACTTATTATATCCTCATATGGTAAACTTGACTTGTTCCTTTCTATTTTTAAAGCCCATCTGTTAGTACAGTAAATGAAAGTTACGCATAACCATTCATCTTTCATTGCATAAGTAGTTTTGAATCTCTTTTTGTAACAACTTGGCTCCAGTAATTTTGCATCCTCTTTGACAGTAGCGTCTTGTCCTAATATGGTAGTATTTAGTATTTGTTTGTCCTGCTGCAAGGGGACAAATGGTCATTCCTTTGCAGAAATTCTCAGCTGAATCATGAATTATATTCCTTTCAAAGGCCTTGCAGGATGTACGCCTTGTAGCTCACCCTTTCGCAATCATATGCCACTGTCACATAGAATCATGTGCAATCTGTGCCAAAACAGTAAAGTTTTTTTTTGTGACATCTGTTGTAATATATATTTAGAATTGAGAATAACTTTTGAAGATCTCTAATGTTTGGAGCAGTCAACATAGCTGAATGTATGAAATAAGTATATTATGATATATAACTGGGAAGAGTAATTTTACAATACTTGAGTAGGTTCTGAGAGATACTAATTTTAGTGTAAAATTTGGTATCTTCTAGTACCTAGGTACCAAGGGGTACCAATATTTACACGGAATTTTGGTACCACTTAGTACCTTCTCAAGAACAGTAAAATTGCTCAACTGGGAAGTAGTCTGGAGCTTCAATTCAGATATGCTATTCTGTAGTAGTAATAATAATAAGTTATACAGAATATGATGTTCGTTGGTATCCCATGCCTTTCACTAGTACCGCGATGACAATAATTTAATAAAGATGGCATAAGGGGGTGTTTGGGACTCGAATGTTTGGAATTACTATATAGTAAACATAGACTATTAATAAAACTCATTTATAATCTTAGATTAATTTGCGAGACGAATCTATTGAGCCCAATTAATCTACGATTAGCCTATGTGATCCTACAGCAAGCATGCTCTAATTATGGATTAATTAGGCTTAAAAAATTTGTCATACAAATTAGCTCTCATTTCTGTAATTAGTTTTATAATTAGTCTATGTTTAATATTTATAATAAGTGTCCAAACACCCGATGTGACGTAAGGCTAAAAAGTTTAGGCTCATCTAAACACCCCTAATATTAGATGACCAACTGTTAAATTGGTATGCCCCACTTGTGCATTTCACCGCTGCATTGGTGACTGCTCCTGGTGATGCAACCAATAGTTGTAGATGTGCCAAATGAATGCAGAAAAGAATAAAACTATATATCATCATTTATACATCATGGATCCTCTTGACAAACCTTTTAAGGGTGATTGTTTGAGTGTTTCATAGAAAAACTAGACAATATATTTGTATAAAATAATTAATGAATAAAAATTTTATATATGTATTCTTAATTATCTAAAAGACATGATTGAAAAATAAATTTTAGTGAAAATCCTCTGAAATTAACTTTAAATTTAGGTTCGAAAATTTAAATTTTGTTTTATAAAAAGATAGGCGGAAAGACGGGGGTCTGAGCCTCCGAGAGTCCCACGAAGTTGCAATTGGCCGGATCGTTTCTAGGATTTTAGCGGGGAATTTATGCCCCTGTTTATCGTTGCAGTGTTGTCTTAGCCACTAGTACAATCTTTTCTTTGTAATATTCTTTCAAACTTCTATAGGAATTCCAATGCATTGTCGCATTCAGTGGCCACAACTATTGATGCTTTTTTAGGATAAACCATGGCCGCTTTCGGTAGGAGATAAATGGGTGTTAGTTATTTGGCGCGAAAAACGTGCTAATAGATTAGTACATAATTAATTAATTATTAATTATAAAAAAATAAAATAGATTAATATGATTTTTTAAAGCAACTTTCCTATAAAATATTTTCATAAAAAATACATCGTTTAACAGTTCGGGAAGCGTACGCGCAGAAAACGAGGGAATATGCGGGTAGGGTAACTTGAGCTGAACGTGGCCCATGTCTCTAAATATTTGCTTTTAAGAGCAGGTACAATAGCAGGCTATAAGCATATTTTAAATAGATAAGGGATGAGAGAGATGAGAGGTGGGTTACTATTTGTAGCCGTGCACACGGACTCCAAAATAAAATATGTGTATGACATGTGGGACCATGCATTGATGTTTTGTAGGTAACTATTATATAAATTGGCTATTAGATTGACTATAGATGAATTAAAGCTAGTAGTTAGCTATACTATTGAACTTGCTCTAAAGACATGTATAAAGGTAAAGTCAGTTATGATCTTTTAATTAAATATATCGCCTAGAGCCAAGACATATACAATACAACCTTCATTTCATAATGTAAGATGTTTGATTTTTTTCGGTTCCAACGTTTGATCATTCGTCTTATTCAAAAATTTAATACAAATATAAAAAATAACAAGTCATGCTTAAAGTTCTTTTGATAATAAAGTAAGGGGTTGTTTAGATGGGGCTAAACTTTTTAGCTCCATGTCACATCGGATGTTTGGACACTAATTTGAAGTATTAAACATAGACTAATAAAAAAAACTAATTTGATAAATAAGTGGTAATCCACGAGACGAATTTTTTAAGTCTAATTAATCCATAATTAGAGCATATTTACTGTAGCATCACATATACTAATCGTGGATTAATTAGGCTCAATAGATCCATCTCGCGAATTAGCCCAATATTATAAATATGTTTTATTAATAATCAACGTTTAAGCGTCCAAATATTTGATGAAGACAAGTGACTAAAAATAAGTCTATTGTCCTAAACATCACCTAAGTCACAAACAAAATAAATCATTGCATAACCAGGTCAAACATAACAAACAAAAAAGGCAAACATTTTACATTATAAAACGGAGTGAGTAGTTAACATAACAAGGTCCCTAACTATTAATACACCGTTCTAAAAAAACTATTAATACACCAAATTAATTCTTTATTACCATTCTTTCATTTTTTATCAGTCCCCATGCAATAAAATTTTCTTTAATAAATACTAATACTTGACTTGACTCTAAGACATTGTTACCCGTAACAACCACGTTTCACTTCCCCCCTCCCCCTCTCTTCCACATTTTCAAATTTAATTGCATGACAACGAAGAGAGCTCACTAATAAAAACCATTGTACACGTCATTACTATTTGTTTCCAACAGGACAAGTGATGTTATGGACTAAACTTGGAGAGAAATCAATAGATAGCCCCTGTTTAGAGGTATTTGAAATGGTAAATAGCAAATAGCAAAAGTTTTGGTGGCAAAAATTTTGGCATTGTATTTTTACGAGTTGGTGTTTAAAAGCATGTAAAGTTGTCATTTTTTGGCAAAATTGAGAGGTGGTCCGTGTCCCTATACATTTTTTGGTGAAATTTGCTACTCTAGACTGCCAAATACCAAATACAAAATTATTATTTTATTTTTCTAGTATTTAGATCTATTTTACCAAAAAGTATTTCAAAATGATAAAACTTTTGCTATTTTAAAAGATCTAAACGGGGACGTAGAACCCTGCAGCAGGGAAAGAATATTTCTTTTAACTTTATTTGCCCCAAGTAGTTCCCTTATGTTTTTTATTTGAGCTGTCTACCAACAAACTCTGAAAGAGAACTTTCTAATCGAGGTGAGATGAGTACAAATCGAGGTGAGATGAGTACGCAGCTACTGTAGTATGATTTATTCTGTACCTTTGTTGATGGTAACTTCTTGGAGTAAATTTTATATTTCTTGAGTAGGTTGAGTAGGTATAATATGTATTAAAATTTTAGTGTAAAATTTAGTTCTTAAGGTACTAACAGATACCAAAATTTACGTATAAAAAAGTAATACCTCATGTATTTTCTTAAGAATTATAAAATTGCTTAGCTTCTTATACTGAAGCTTTAACTTTTTTTTTTCCTACTGCACTTCATTTTGTCAGTACGAGTGTACTACTAGTGGAATTGGCCTGCATACAGGTCAGATGGGTATTCATATATATGTTAGTATGATTTCTTCTGCTGATGAGAATGCTGAAGCTTCAACTACATTTTTCGGTTTAGGGAAAATTCAAGAAATAGATGAACTTTCAGCTCGGATAAAGATACATTGAAAGCCAATATTATCTGCCCCAAAATGGCTGAAAGGATCGCACTTGTCACATGATGAGTAGAACCTATCTTAGCCTAAATCTATCCTGAGTACTTTGCAGATCTCTACTAGGGGATGACTAATTTAACTTTCAGAAAATTTAACAGTGTAGCCTTCAAATTATTAACTTCTGCTGCAAGTTAGTCACAGTTCACCCATGATACAATAGCTGTATCTTTCATTTGACTGAGCAATTTTTTCCCGGTGGGGCAGCATAATATGTTGCTGTATGGTAATTCTCATGGTGCAGATCCACATACATGTAACTTAGATAAGCCGCATGACACAGTTGACACCCAGGCAAGTTTAAAATTTGTGTAATTTTGGACCATCTAGCACATAGAGATGATGAGACTTGTGTGTGATAGACTTGTAGAGGTATCTACTAATTCTTGATTCGTCCTCACGTGTTCCTATACATCCAGCACTTTTTTCCAATCAATAGTATAACCAACTAATGGCTCCAATTCATCTATAGTCAATCTAATAGCCAATTCATATAATAGTTATCTACAAAACATCAATACATGGTCCCACATGTCATACACATATTTTATCTTGGAGCCTGTGTGCAGCTGACTACAAATTAGTAGCACACCTTCTTTCTCTCTCTTCTTATCTCTTTAAAATATGCTTATAGCATGCTATTGTAATTGCTCTTAGGCCACCTCCAACAACAGAGATAGCATACTATCTCTAAGCATACTAAAAGACAACTTCTTCAATGATCTAGCTCTTAGCAAATAACTCATAATACATATGACCCTATGATTCATTTTCACTTGACATTAAAATATGTGTAAGAGACTATCTCTTATAAAGAGATAGCTTTTATCTCTCTTCTATTAAAAAATTGTATAGTACTACCTCCGTCCCATAATAACCTCATTTTTCGTTTTTCCGTGTCCAACGTTGGACCATTCGTCTTATTTGAAATTTTTTTGCGATTAATATTTTTATTATTACTAGATAATAAAATATAAATAGTACTTTATATGTGACTAATTTTTTTATGTTTTGTACAAATTTTTCAAATAAGACGAATGGTTAAACGTTGGACACGGAAAAACGAAAAATGGGCTTATTATGGGACAGAGGTAGTACATCTTATAGATAGCTTATAGATACCTATTGGAAGTGGCCTTATGCACGCTAAGTAGAAGTGCGGACTAGTTTCTTTCCATCATAGAGCAATTATAATAGCAGGCTGCAAATTAGCTATAAATATATTGGAGGAGAGAAAAAATAAAAAATAAATAGTGTTGGTTCTCAAACAAGAGCTAACTTTATATATGATTGAAGATAGATGTATTAAATACATAAGTGAAAGAAAAAGAGATGAGAAAAATACTGGAGACCAACCTTATAGTTAAACTATTATACATGTTAATTCTAATATAAACTGCTATTACAGAGCTTCTAGGAATAAATCTGGATATTTTGGGTTTTTTTATGAAGGGAGTACTATATATATATATATATATATATATATATATATATATATATATATATATATATATATATAACTTGATCATGTCTTAACCTAAGCATTCAACTATTTAAAGACCACTTGCACTATATATAAATAGTTCCTATATAGTCACAAATATATGATGTTTGAATGTTTTATGGTGTGGCCTTTACATACTTTTTTTAAATGTTTCCATACAAGTATTTTAGAAATTGTTGATGGTCAAAGTTTCAAAAATCTGATAAGATTTTGCTCAAAAGTATATCACAACCAAATGAAATGAACATACACAATAACCATTAACAAATCTGGTCGAGTTTAATTTATACTTCATTGTTTTACCAGAATTTATATGTGATTATTGCCCATGGATACAAATGAAAAAGCATCAATATATAATAGAACTTGTTCATGTCTAGCCTAGGAGTTCAACTATATATTTAAAAACCACTAGCACTATACATATACTTTCTATATAATATATACAATCACAAATATATGATTATTGAAAGTTTTGCTGCTCAGTTTTATCCATACTTTTTTATTAAAATAATTATATATAGTTTTACAAATTTACAAGTTTATGAGACTATGAAAGTAATTATGGAGACAAATTTAGACACTTTTTTTATGTTTCCAAACTAGTATTTTAGAAACTATTGATGGTTAAAGTTTCAAAAATCTAACAAGATATTGTTCAAAAGTATTCGCTCTATTCACATGGAAGACATTTTATTTATGTTTGGATTTATTAGTATGTATATGAATATGTTGACAAAACAGACAACATATCACAACCATAAGAAATGAACCTACAAAATATACATTAACGAATCTGATCGACTTTATTTATATATGATTATTTTCCATGGATACAACCGAAAGGAAGCAAAACAAATTAAATCACGCATGCATAATAATTGCTAAAGTCCAACGATTAATTAAGTGATTCATGAAGGCATTAATTTGAGCTGATTATTTGGGAGAAGGCGCGAAGGACACGAGCTCCTTGGACTTGAGCCAGGGCTTGACCACCACCACGGCGTCGAACGGCCGGCCGGCTCCGGCGCCGGCGTGCGCTTCCCTCGCGACGACCTTGAGGTAGTACGCCACGCCGGAGACGACCTGCTTCTGCGCCGCCACGACGCTGACGAACGCCAGCTTCACGGCGACCGGGTCGGCGGTGCTCCCGGCGCCGGCGCCGCCGTGGTGCCGGAGGCGGCGGTTGTGCTCGGCGACCGCGAAGCGGCCCAGCGACTGCACCTCCCTGTTGCTGCCCACGTCCCTGATCTCCGTCCTCCCGCCCACCACCACCGCTGGCGCCGGCGGCGCGTTCGACGACGACGCCACCGCCTCGCCGCCGGCGACTAGGAGGAGGAGGAGCACGAGAGAGGTGGCGGAGGCGGCCATTGTTACAGCCGTGTGCTGCGCTGTGTGCTACTTGTTGCCACGCGCGGCGCCGTTATATATAGGCCTAGCGGGTTTTTTTCTTAACAACCTTTGGGTGAATATCTTTTTTTTATGTCATTTAAAATTTATGAGAAAAAATTTAAAACTTTATAGAAAAATAGGTTAATATGTAATACGACTATATTACTACATGGTTCAAGTTTAACTTGTTAAAAAAAGTGACTCTAAATATACATATAATTTAGGTGTGTTAAATTTAAATATGTATATACGTGGAGTGATGTATTATAAAAAACAAAAAGATATTTTCTTAAGAGACTAGCGTGTCTGGCCTGGCGCGTGTTCTTGCTTCAATCCGTGTGTGCGTACATCGAGCCGAGAATCCAGCGCGAACTACTGTGATGGTATATTGCCATCGCCTAGCTAGCGTATAGGATGTGGGATGCCTTGTTTTAGGTGGATTATTTTTTGGCTCTTGTTTTTCAAACCGTTAAACAATACAGGTTTAGATAAAATAAATATATAAAAGTTAAACGTCCGTATTTTTAAATTAGAATTTTTAACTATATAATATTAAATTCGTTATTTGTATTATATAATAGCGATATCAGAAATTAGATAGTCGTTTATGTTCATGTAACGACCAGACGGAAGATGATAGCGGACTAATGTGTCACTTCACTTGGGACCTAGCCAAGCTGCCTCTGCCCTCTAGCTCTCTAGCTTACCATCGGGACCATCCATTCGCAACTCTAATTTTTTAGGCTAAATATTTTAATCATCTTCGAACTTCAAGACTGGTAAACATGAACGGTTGTGTTATTTTTCGGTCCGGATCTAATCTAGAGGAATACTATTTATATGAGAGAAATAGTAAATAAATATTATGAACAATGTATTTGAAATATTGTTCGCTACTATAGCAAATATTGTACCGTTAAATCTTTTCTATCCATTCCGATCCAATGACCACGAAATATATCAAATGCATATTACTGTAGCCCCTGCAATAGCATCAAATCTTGTTCCGTTATTTTTGCTGGTAAAAGATTATTTGATTCTTTTATTATTTAGTGATATAAATAAAATTATTATAAAGTTAAAAATCTACTTTCTAAAAGACATAATAAGCTTCCGTATAATTATAAAAGCTTTTCTAAAAAACATATCATTGAGCATTTTGAGAAACATCCAATATAAAAAAGGACAATTGTTCCTTTGACGCTTATTTAAAGGCTACCCATCACTCTAACTCTATTTTCTATTTTTCAGGTTTGCTTATTTGACCTTGTTTTTTAGAAACGAAGCTACCGACTAACCCTACTCCATGAAGTGAAGTTAACGTCGTGAACTAGGGGACAAATTGATTGTTTTGCCCTTGCTTGTTTGACCCTGTTGAATGTGAACTTTTAGTAAGTATGTTAAAATATTTATTCAGACATATTGGAGACAAGATTGAAATATTTGTTAATAAATTTAGTATTGATTTGTTAGATTTGAGATAAGTTTGATTGATATGGTCAAATTCGATAAATTAAAAATTAATTTGACACAATCCATAGGCTGCTCTTCCTCCCATTCTCCAACACATCGGCGCCACAGCTCGCCCCCAAGATGGCCTCCTTCTCCTCCACCGTCTGCGCTGCTTCCAACGCCCCACCTCCTCGGGACGGCGCCGGACCACCGCGCTCTCTCGTGGGCACTGCTTCCTCAGGAGCCAGCTTGCTGCCAAGGCTACCGCCCGTATCCTCGTGTCAGAGGACGCCGAGAGAAGCGCCGGCCCTCTTGGTGCCCATCCGGCTTGCTGACCGGGCTGCCTATCGGCTAGCTGGCCTCCAGCGCCACCACCAGCCCTCCCTGACCCCAACATGCAGCTGTCACCGCCTCCAGCCGCCCCTCGCTTCTATTGTCCCCTGGTGGGCGACAGACACCGCCTCTCCTGTGCCCTCGCACGCGACTGCCGCTGCGAGCACACCCCACCGACTATCCTTGAGTCATGCGCTGTCCTGTGCCGCCGTTCGCCGTTGACTCAGTGCACCCTCTAGTGTGTCAAATGAGCAATAGTCCCATTTAAAAATCTATGAATAACCCAAACAAACGACTATGAACTTGCGATTCGATTGGAATAGGTTTTCTAGTTTTTCTTTGTTTAGCGTGGTTACGATAAGGAAACTTTTTATTATTTTCTATAACTTTTTTTTTTACTTTTAAAACTAAAACCTACTCAATTTATTTATAGATCTGAGCATTTTGATGATGCGACCCTACCTGACGCGACCAAAAACACTAACATACCGTGAGAAATTGACATGATAGAATTCTTTACCCACATTAGAGTATGACTAAATAACGTTCTCATTGACATAGCCAAATAATACTGTCCAGCTATCTCAGACGGGTTATGTGGTCAAAAGTTTAAATACGAAAAAATTAAATAAAATAAGAAAATAATATAGGAAGGCATAACCCATCCATAAATAGTAAGAAAAATCATCACTCACATCTTTTAGCTTTTGCTTTTGGTTATAAGCTAAAATTTAAAGTTTTAACCTTAAATTTGTTGTTGATTTTGATGGTTTTTTATAATGGTTTATTTTTCAGCCTTGACATTTAGATCTCTACGAGCACGTATATAAAAATTTTATTCGTAAATTTTTTTCTGTTTTAAATATACCGTTTGTTTTTTTTTCTTAAAAAAGCGAAAAGATAACTCCACATGAATTTGATTCACTTCTAACACAACGCTGAAGTCGGCTTCAACTAACTGTCACAGCAAGTTTTCCAAAATAGCTATTGCGATTTGAATGATGCACAATGAGGGATGCGTGGGACGGTTTAGGGGGTTACTTGCAAGCCACCCCTGACGAAATATTGCAGAGAACATGGCCAAAGCAGTCCACAACACCCAATACCAACAAGGCTAATGCGATCGAGGCCAAGAGCGATGCATGCATGAACCCATCATCAGCATGTGGCCAAATAATACCCCTGCTTACCAGCACTGCACTGCAAGTATATTATCTACAAGTGGGCCATCTCTCTTCTCTGGAACATAGTGTCACGGACAATGCATACATCCAACGCAATCTTCTCATGCAGTGCTTAGATAACACTCCCGCTCTCTATTTCAAAATATAAATATGTATGATAAATATGTATGGTTATGCATTTTACTAGTATTATTATACTACCGGTAGAAAAATGATATTTTTTACTTTATTAATTACTTGATTAGCAGTATTTTGTAATTTTATTTTATGTTTGCAAAAAGATCCCAATAAAAATGACGATATTACCCCCTTAAATTTCTAATATACATAATATTGTTGGTAGTATAATTTAATCACAGCCGTCCGATAAAAATATATCAACAGTATGGATTAAATTCTACTACCAATAAAATGTTTTAAACAGGGATATAGTAACGGTGGTGTTCGATCTCATATGTGAAAATGCAATGAGACATTAACTAATTAAGCCTTCTTATCTTTTTTTTTTTGAAAAGTTCAAATTACACCCTTGTCCTAACCCAAAAACTAGACCTTTCTCACCATCAACTGGCATTGTCGGATAAATAACCGTCTCAAGCAACTTTGAGATGAGTTTTGGTTTAATTAGTACACGTGGCTATCCAACAAACGACCACGTATACTAATTAAAGCCAAAAACCAGTTTCGAAGCCGCTCGAAGGTGTTATTTGTCCGGTATTACAAATTGGAGATGAAACATGAACGTTTTTTGAATTTTGAGTTTAAAGAGATAGTTCGTACTTACCCAATAGTTCAGATGTGTAATTCGGATTTTTTCCTTTTTTTTTAATACTTCTTTAGAAGGAACACTCTCCTGTGATAGTTATCCGATTGTTTCGCAGAATGACGATTAGCAGCTAAGCATGGGCCTAATGACAATGCTACGTTTTTCAGATGGTGCCAATGCACGTATAATCTTCTTGGAACGGGGGCCCCTAACCCAGCAGCAGCAAAGGTATACTACCTCCGTCCCAAAATAAACAATTTTCTAAGTTTTTAATATAATTTCTAACTCTTCGTCTTATTTGAATTTTTTATGATTAATATTTTTATTGTTATTACATGATAAAACATGAATAATACTTTACGCGTGACTAATTTTTTTAATTTTTAACAAAATTTTTAAATAAAACAGATGGTTAAACGTTCGAAGTAGAAAATCCAGAAATCCTTTTTTTTGGAACGGAGAAGTACATAGTAGCTCTTTTTGAGTAGTGGCTAAGCATCGACGATGGTACACGTATACATGTTGGATCTGAACTCTCAGCGGATCTTAACCAGACAAAGATCCGTAGGTTATGGGGCCCGTAGATGCTAATAAAACCTCCAAGTGATCCAATCAGGAGCCCAATCCAATCCCAAAGTCTCCTCTTCCCATCTTTCCCACGTACCGATGCACGTAGGGTCTATTTGGTTAATTACTTAGCCACTGGCACCATGATCCAACAAAAATTATCATCATACTTGCTTCAAATTGATGTTATCAAATCGAACCGCATATCATGATAAAGTCTAAGAGCAAATATAATAGTAGGCTGTAAACCGGCTAAATACAGGGTGGAGGAGAGAGAGGACAAGTAAATCTTGCCACACTTTCTGAGTTATTGATACGTGTGAAGCCTAATTTATATAAAGAAATATTATCTTAGTCGTGACTATGATTAAATAACTTGTTAAATTAATTAAAGTATCTACAAATATTAGACAGTGTAAACCGTGGTAAAGTATGGCTATCAACCATGCACCGTTTTATATAATTCGTTTTGTTTTATGCTGTTGCCAAGGAGAGGGTCGCCATGGACGAGGTTTCAAATTCAATCACCGCTACCGATGCGTGCCGTCGGTTTTCAGTGGCTGTTTACTACTAGTGCCAATAATCTATCAAGTTGTGTGTGTTTTGGGCTAGTTCTTACAATCGATTATGAATTGGAAGTCTATTTACAGCCAGTATAAGTACATGTACAGCTATCACTACTGTAATAAAAACATCTTACATATTGTAAATACGCTAATAAATACATTTACAACCACACAAAAATAAACATATTATGACAATATCTTGGTGAATTGTCTCTACAAAATGAGGAGACATTTTTTTTAGATAATAAAATCATTCTAGTCTTTGTCTCAAAGGGACTAGAACTAATTATTACTTATACAAGTTGTAGGATGAATGACTATGGATTATGAAATCACATCTTGAATAAAACACAAGAAAGACTACTTTAAATACCACCTTAGAGACAAAAATAACACCGACCACTAAACACTAAACACTTACCTATGGTTAGTAAGAATCGACATAAACATTGAATCTGTCTAGGGGCTTACAAGTTATATGTAGCCCTTATCTTTCTAAATCTAGAAAACAGAATCTCTCAAATTATCATTGTATCAATCAAATGCCCCTCACAAAACTGTCGAAGTGCCTGCGACTGCTATTGAACCAAAGCAAAAGATAAGAACAGAGAGTTGCTATGTTGTAAAATAGTCATTTGTTTCAATCTTATCACTACCATATCCATGAAGCCTATTTCGACACCAATAGAGAACCTCTAATATGATATCTTCAAGATGATCAGTACACATAGGATGTCACCATCCCTACTCTAGACATATGGAACTGGTTTTTCACCGAGAGAATCAACCTAGAAGGTGGCGGAGGGGCTGTCGAGACATTGCCTCTGAGATTAGTACATGTAGGGCTTTGCACCAATACAGACGTCACCATCCCTGCTCTAGACATATATTTATGACAATTGTTTAAGGACATAAATGATTGAGTTAACTACTCCCTCCATGTTTAAATTTACGACATTTTGACATTCATATTTAGCGTTTGACCATTTGTCTTACACCTACATCTTTTCGCTTATACTTATATGCCAAAATTTAAATTTTGAACTTTAAATTTGAAGTTGAATGTAGGGTTTTTTTTACCGAAGTTTATTTTTCAGCATTGACTTTTAGATCGTTAAAAATACGTATGTAAAAGTTTTATGAGAAAATTTAAAAAATGCCAGTGACAAACATCTAAGTTTAGGAAATGCCATCGACAAGTGTGAGTTCTACGAAATACATCATACAAATGATTTTATTTGATAAATGCCATCCGTCAGGGTTCCGTCCATTTTTAACGTTAAATACACCGTTCATATTATAGCACTTAATGGAGAAATGCTGACGGAACCCTAATGATGATAGCATTTCTCGATAAATTTGTTTGTACAATGATTTTTATAGAATTCGCACTCACCGATGACATTTATTAGAATCAAGTGTTTGTCAATGGACATTTGATAGGTTTCTCAAGTTTTAATTATAAATTATTTTTTTTCAAATATGTCGTTTATATTTTTTCCGTGGAAAAGCCAAGCAATCACCACCTTATTCAAAGAATTTAATATATTTATTTTGAAATATTGTGCATAAAGTGAGTACTATAAAGTAAAAACTTTACTTTTATATATAAACTATATGAAGTGCACCTATTAAGAATTTATGAAGCAACCCCCAAGAAAATCTAAAATGAAGTGGAAAAGAACACAGGTGGTACGGCCGTTCTCTCTGCAGTGCATGGTCTAGGGATGGACGTACGTAGATCGACCCACGTATATTCTGTGACCGTAACTAGTTGAAAAAAACTAAGTTTATTTTTAAGATCTTAAAAATAAAAGTAGTTCATTTATTTAAACTAAAAAACGCAGTAGAGTAGTACTACCTCCGTTTCATATGTTTGATTTTTTTATCACAATGTTTGACCATTTGTCTTATTAAAAAATTTAGTACAAATGTAAGAAATAACAAGTCGTGATTAAAGTTTTTTATAATAAAGTAAGTTACAAGCAAATAAATAATATTTTCATAATTTTTAAATAAAACAAATGATCAAACGTTAAAAAAAAATAAAACATCTTACGATATAAAACGGAGGGGGCAGCAACTACTCGCAAGCGCCTCCCTAGCATGGCGCAGTGCATAGAGGGCGGGCCTACCGTATGCGCGCGTCCTCCGACGGCTATCGATCATTTTGACCATATAGATATACATATACATGTATATGTATATACACACATACAATATACATATAAATTATTTTAGGTATATGAACTTTAGACATCTAGAAGATAGATATATACATCTTTATATATACAAACTCTCTATATAAAAATCTATATACAACTATTTTGTATACACAAAATATTATAGATTTAAACTTAATATAGAAAAATCTTTACATATATACATTTATACATGTCACTTTACACATATAAAATAAAAAAGAGAAAATCTAAAAAATGTCATTGACGAACACTTAATTCTAAGAAAATGTCATCGACAAGTACAGGTTCTATAAAATGCCATTGTGTAAACGGATTTGTCTAAGAAATGCCATTGCCGTTAAGGTTTCATCAGTATTTCTCCGTTAAGTTCTGTAGTGTGAACGGTGTATTTAACAGTAAAAATAGACGGAACCCTAACGACAATATTATTTCTTAGACAAATTTGTTTGTACGATGATATTTCCTAGAACTCGTACTCGTAAATATTGTTTCTTAGACTTATATATTTGTCAATGATATTTTTTAGATTTTCTCAATAAAAAAATACGGACTTTATACACATAAATTAAACAATAGCCAGAAATAGACTTTTCGGTGCACGGAGGCCTCGACCAAGCCGGGCGACGCACCTGAACTGGAATCCTCCCAAGCCAGCCCACAGAGGCCCATGTCAAACGGGGCCCACACGTGCCCCCCGCCCGGCCCAGGTCATGTGTCCCCGGTTGACCATCCACCCGGCCCCATCCGGCAGTGGCACAGACGCGTCGCCCAAGGCCAGATCCCATCGAACCCAAATTCCAAATCCGAAATTTTCCAACCCCACCGCCTCGCCTCGCCAATTCCCTTCCAAAATTTTCAAAATCTCCCTCTCTCTCCTCCGCAACGTCTCTCTCTCTCTCTCTGGGCCATGAGGTCGCTCTTCTCCAAGTACGGCCGCGGCCACCACCCGGCGACGCCGCCGCCGGCGTCGTGCAGCGGTGGAGGCGGCGGAGGAGGAGGAGGGGAGACACCCCCGTCGCGCCGCCGCATCCCCAAGGAGAACGTCGACCCGCACAACCACAGCCACGGCCACGCGGCGGGGGACCACGCGCACTCCCCGTACCGCTCCCCGACCTCCACCAAGCCGCTCGGGAGCCGCAACCGGGGCCTCCTCCCGCCGCGGCCACCGCCGGCCAACCCGCTCAAGCGGAAGCTCGACGTCTCCCCCGCCGCCGCGGCGGGCCACGCTCCCGACTCCGCCGCCGGTGCCGTTGCTGCCGGAGGAGGAGGAGGAGGGAACGCGCCCGACTCCGGCGTACAGGTCTGTATGGCGTCTTTTGTTTTGCTGCCGGGGCTCGTGCGGGTCGGTGGGGGCGCTGGATCTGTGGGTTCACCGGCTTGGGTTCGGTTGCAGGTGGTGGTGAGGATACGGCCGGCGTGCCGGGTGGAGGAGGAGGGGGCCGGGGAGGACGCGCGGGCGCCGGAGTTCTGCGTGCGCAAGACGGCGACCAACTCGGTCGCGATCCAGGGGCAGGACTTCACGTTCGACGCAGTCGCCGATGCGGCCTCCACGCAGGTGAAATTTGGAGAATTTTGGGCGTAATTTCTGCACGCCTAGGCCTTTTAAGGGCTTATACCGGTTGTAGATTAGCTCAATTTGGGGGACTTTCATTGTGTTTAGTGTATTACCTGTTCAGGTTTAGCTTTAATTCCCCATAAGTGCTTACGTTTGAGTTTATCCCATAGTGGTGGTTTGATGGAAGGTGGAAGCCAGGAATTCCATCCATTTTGTTATTTTAGCATCTTAAGATATGGTTACTGTTAGTTGAATTCAACGTTTTATGTACTATTGGTGCATCATATCATACTAGTTATCTGGTTGCTTTACACAATTTCACAAAATTATGTTTTACCTTTCGTCAGTTCTGCTGAATAATTCTTGCTTGCACTTCTCTAGGAGGATGTCTTCAAGCTTGTGGGGCTTCCACTCGTTGAAAATTGCCTATCGGGGTTCAACAGCTCAATATTTGCCTATGGCCAGGTGATTATTATCTTAATCAACCATTTAACTGTTATAATTTGTTAGCAGAAACATATTGACTTATGCCCACTCTCGTTTTTATTTGATCATCTTGAAAAGACTGGCAGTGGGAAAACCTACACAATGTGGGGCCCTCTGTCAGCATTGTCAGAAGACTCAACATGCAGTGAGAGGGGACTGACGCCTCGTGTTTTTGAGCAGTTGTTCTCTCGGATCAAAGAGGTAATGTGATGAACTTTTCTAAACTGCCTTTTCTGTTGGAGTTCTTATGAGCTGAAGTTCAAACCTGTTGTCCATTTACAGGAACAAGGAAAGCATGCAGACAAAGAGCTAACTTACCATTGTGTTTGTTCCTTTCTCGAGGCAATTACTATTCTTAGAACCTAATGCATATTCTCAGTTGTTCCTGTTGTCTATAAAAAAAAATGTAAACCTTGCTGGTTATAATTTGCAGATCTACAATGAGCAGATTACTGATTTGCTAGACCCATCACCTAAAAGCCTTCAGGTGAAACCGTGAAAGTAAACTGCAAAACTTTGTAGCATAGCTTTTCAGACATTTTACTAATATGATCTGTTGAATTGCAGATTAGAGAGGATGTTAGAACTGCTTGTGTCTATGTTGAATCATTGACAAAGGAGTTAGTTTTCACTACAAAAGATGTAACTCAACTGTTGGTGAAGGTATATGCATCTTAATATTATCATCTAAAGATTTGCTGATATATTTCTCATGTTTGTGGCGATGAATATTGATCGTAATTTCTATTAGAGTAAAATTTGTCACTTATCAACGTCAGATATGATTTTGAACATGGCACACTTCATGGTTATGGTCATAGCCTTTTATATATGTGCAAGATTGCTTCCTGATAATGTGCTCTTGTTAATTCTGTGGGCAGTTGAGAGTGTTTAATTTAGCTGAGTTCTTGTTTTGTTGAAGATAGTATACCATCTTGGACAGTTTTTACGGGAGAAATCACAGATGCTGCATAATTGTTCTGAAAATTTGACGACAATAGTTACATGCTTATTTCTTTCTAATTGATATTTCCAGTGACATCCTATACAGATAGAGCATATTCTTTCTATTCCTGCCGTGAAATATTGATTAATTCATATGTTGCAGGGCCTGTCAAATCGGAGGACTGGGGCAACAAGCGTGAATGCTGATAGCTCACGTTCGCACTGTGTTTTTACATGTGTCATCAAGTCTGAATCAAAGGTTGTTAACTTTGGTCTTGTGGTATTTTATAGTTTTATTAATCGTACTAACGTGTACTTTCAACTTTTATTTGGGCATGTCCATATTCAGAAGCAAAATTGTGAGACACTTGTGGCCATGATGCTTCATCTTTTCTCATTTCTGTGAGCTGATAATTGTTCCAAGTGGATTTGCCACTTCAGCTGTGCATTTCATATTTCTAGTTTATTTCACTCTGCAGAAGCATGCACCAAATAACTAATGTAGATGCTTGTGTGATCTCTGATAGCATGAAGGAACATTTGGGATGCTCAATCTGTTCAACTTGTTCTTGGAAAGTTCCATTATTGCTACTTAGGCTTTAACTGTCCCTTTCTTTTTTGTTTTCTATGTATGCTAAAAGTTACTTCAGATAGACCATTATCCTGGAACATTTTGGAATATGACTATTCTTCTCCAACTTCACATTCTGTTCCTTTGACGATGATAAAATTGTCACGGGGCACAATATTCTATTCATGACACATGTTTGTGTTTGCACTATGCAATGGGCAAATTTAAATGTTGCATCGATACATTTGATGGGACATTTTCCTGGTTTTGGTCAGCTTCTTTAAAACAGAGCTTTCCATTGTTTGAGTTTTCCAATCTTTTCTTTGCCGATGTCACTAAAGTCATCCATAGTTTGTTGTGATGGGATTATCCCATGATTTTGGTAGAGTTCTTGTGGTCAAACAAATAAAATGATATTGAACCAACCGATTCCATCAGTGTTCACTTTAACCATTGCCAATTTCAATTTAGTTCAATTTGTTTATTCTTTGATGCCTTGTTATTGTTGTATAGAATCTGGAGGATGGCTCAAACTGCACAAGAACAAGCCGGATAAACTTAGTAGATCTAGCTGGATCAGAGCGACAAAAGTTAACCAATGCATTTGGTGATCGTCTAAAAGAAGCAGGAAATATAAACCGCTCACTTTCACAACTTGGGTATGGTTCTGTTTATATTTGGTACTAATGTTTGAACACAGAATCTTACCATCTTTCTTCAGATAGTCTTTATTGATCATCTGATAGAGATAGACTGCTCTGTTAAAAGATCTGTCATTAGCTAATGATTTGTAGTTTGTGATCCATTCATAGAATTTATGTTTAATTGTTACGATTAATTGCCATTTTTTTGTTACTGACATAAAACTACTGTTCTGTTTTTTTGGTCCAATAATTAAAATGTGCACGAAGGTGACGAAACTTAACCTTGTATAAGGTGTCTTTGCCTGAGAAAAGAAAATAGTTGCAAGCATGATTTTGTAGACTACCGAGTACTGAGTGGTATTGGAGTTAATCATGGAAAGAAACAGCAATTTTGTTGAAAAGATGAAATGTTTCGTAGTGTGAACTTAAGGTAGAAGCATCAAATGAAATAAGATATATATTTCTAGGGTCCCTCTTCGGTGTATTTTACTAGTTGTATTATACTACCCGTAGAACTAATCTTATCCATTGATTTAAAAGGGTATTTTGGTACTTTTTTAATTAATTGATTAGTAGTATTTTAAAATTTTGTTTTTTGGCAATAAAGATCACAATAAAAATGATGATATTACCCTTCAAATTTCTGCTACACCTAATGTTGTTGGTAGTATAATTTAATCATTGCCGTCCGTTAAAAATAGATCAACGGTGTGGATTAAATTCTATTACCAGTATGCATCGGAGTCAGCCCCACATTTCTATTGTGTGCTTTGGTTTGATGGGTCATTTCTATGTGCTGATGCAAGCAGGTTATTTATACTGTATTTTTCAAGTCTTTTATGTTGAATATAATCCATGAGAATTGGTGTATTTGTATTTGCCCAAAGGAGATAATATTTTCTTTATACTGTACTATTCTGCCATAAAAGTAATAAGGAAGAGCTTGCTGACTTCATTTTTTTTTCATTTTCTCGATGGATGATTTATATTTAACAGTGTGATGTAGATTCTGATTAATAAACTTTTGGCAACTGCAGAAATTTGATTAATATACTGGCAGAAATATCTCAGTCTGGAAAGCAAAGGCATGTTCCATATCGTGATTCAAAGCTGACATTTCTATTACAAGAATCACTGGGTGGTAATGCCAAACTTGCAATGATCTGTGCTGTTTCGCCTTCACAAAGGTACTAGCAAGTTGAACCATAAGTCATTTTTCTCTGTTTTTTAATTGTTTATCCTGACAACATTTTCAATGTTGTTATACAGCTGCAAGAGTGAAACGTTAAGCACTCTTAGATTTGCGCAACGTGCAAAATCTATAAAAAACAATGCTATTGTCAATGAACAAAAGGAGGAAGATGTCAACATGCTGCGTGAGCAGATCAGGCAGTTAAAGGTATAAACGTGTTCTTGGCTTTGTTGTCTCTGTAATACTTGTTCTTCTGACTCAAGTCATCCTCAATGTCTTATTTTCTATATCCTGCGACTAAATTACAGGATGAACTTCATCGGATGAAATCTGGAGGCTCAGATGGAAGCAGTGGCAGCTTTTCCACTGGATGGAATGCTAGGCGTAGTCTGCATTTACTCAAAATGAGTTTGAGTCGTCCTACAACTTTCCAAACTATCCCTGAAGATAGTAGTGATGTGGAAATGGAAATCGATGAGAATGATGTTGAGAAGCCTTATAATCAAGAAAATATCGTAATATCTCCTCTTGGAAAAAAGGAATTACAGGCTTCAGTGAAAATAAATGGCGGCGCTTCACTTGCTGACACTTTCGAAGGGGATGATCCCATGCCCAACAAGAGGTCATGCTCTGATGACAGATTGAAGTTAAATCTTGCTGCCAGCATACAGAGAGGGCTTCAAGTCATAGAAAACCATCAAAACAATGGAGCTTGGAGGAGAGCATCTATTGGGTTCAATGCTAGAATTGTAGATATTCAGCCTTGCAAGGTTGATGTAGCGATTCAAACTGAACCAGAAGAATCTGACGCAAGAGATAACCCTCTGGCTCTAATTCCTTCTCGTCTTCTTGAGACTTCTGCAACTGTGAGCAATGGTCCCAATGCATGCAGGGATCTGCAATTAGTTCCAGATGATACAGGAATGACATGTGATGAACCGAAACAGCAGCAAATTCTGAAAGTAAGTTTAAGCAAAAGACATTGGTTTTTATATCAACTAATTAAAATTTACAGCATTAGCATTTGCGCATAATATATGTTTGTATAGGCTGTGGAGAAGGTCTTGGCTGGAGCCATCAGGCGCGAGATGGCACGTGATGAACAGTGTGCAAAGCAAGCCGCTGAAATTCAGCAGCTAAATCGTTTGGTAGGTGTTTTAACTCTATTCATTAACAATTAGAATGTGTGTTATTCTCTCTTAGCCATTCTGCTTGTAGGTACAACAATATAAACATGAACGCGAGTGCAACGCAGTTCTCGCCCAAACACGAGAAGGTAAAATTGCTAGGCTTGAAAGTCTGATGGATGGAACTTTACCAACAGAAGAATTTATCAATGAGGAGTATCTATCTCTTATGAATGAGCACAAGGTTGCCTTTCTCTAAGTTCTCATCCATTTCATATCCTACATGTTTAAATATTTTGAAGCCAGCACTTTGCTTGTCAGCTAATTTCCTTAAACTGGTGCAAACAGTTACTCCAACAGAAATACGACAACCATCCTGAACTTTTGCGTGCTGAAATTGAGTTGAAGAGACTTCAGGAGGAATTGGAGATGTGCCAGAATTACATAGACGAGAAAGAAGTTCTACAAGAGGAGATACACGACCTAAAGAGTCATTTGCATTTTATGCTTTCATCATCAGCATCGATTCGTAGGCTTTGGCCTCCAGTGCAATTGTCTCAGGGCATTGCTACTTCACCTGTAACAAATGATGCTGACGGTGATACTAATGTTGTGGACACACCAAACTGGGCTGAAGCTGAGAGTAAATGGGTAACTCTCACAGATGAACTTAGAGTTGAACTTGAAGCAAAGAAATCTCTTGTAGGAAGGTTGCAGTCAGAATTGGAGTCCGAAAAGAAGTGCTCGGAGGAAGTAAAGGAGGCATTACAAACAGCAATGCAGGGGCACGCTAGAATCTTGGAACAGTACGCTGAACTTGAAGAGAGGCATATTGGTTTGCTTGCAATGCATAGGAGAATCCGTGAAGGTGTTGAAGACGTGAAGGCGAGAGCTGCAAAAGCTGGTGTCAAGGGAGCTGAGTTGCGGTTCATCAATTCCCTTGGTGCTGAAATTGCAGTGCTGAGAGCAGAAAAGAAAGGCCTCCAGGACCAGCTAGGGGATACCGCTGAAGCCGTTCAAGCAGCTGGTGAATTACTTGTACGATTGAAAGAGGCTGAGGAAGCAGAAGCACTTGCCCAGGTATGATACATTGCTCAAATGCATCTACATCCCAACATATTTAACAGTACGCTGCTTGTTGCTTGGACCCTTGGAATGCTCTTGATGTAGATAATTTATATCTCCCAACATATTTTTAAATTTGAGACGACACTGGTCTTTAGGTTGCAGATTGAGGGTGCCATATTACTATGTTGATTGTTACACATTTTTCTTGTGTTTCATGTGTTTATTATGTTACTATTTTCTTTGCAAATTTATATTCTTACAGTGGTAGTAACATCAGCTGCCTTTATTTGTTTACAGAAGCGAGCGTTGTTGGCGGAGCAGGAGACGGAGAAAGCTTACCAGGAGATTGATAACTTGAAAAAGAACTACGACCAAGAAATCGTCGCCCTAAATCACCGCCTCGCAGAATCCTCTCATCATGAAGAAACTGCCCTGACCATGGAACCTTGCGATATGGAGACAGCCAAGTATGACACCGCTGGGAGCCCAGGTGAGCAGCAATGGCGAGAGTTCAACTATGAGGGCAGTGGTGGGTCGTTTGAGGTCTCCAAGAGCACCGATCTCAACTCGTGGTTTTCCGGGTATGACAAATGTAACATCTGATGATGTTGACGACGGTGCGCCATTTTGTTGAGCCATTCTTTGTACCTTTTGTATTGTTAGCATCCATGTTGTACAACAGCTGATGAGCGTGAGGGAGAGGACGAAGAGTTTCTCCTGAAGAGTTCCTCTTCACTGTCTTGTGAAGGAGGCGAATGCAGTGAGATTCTTCGGATTCTCGAGAGAAGAGGTTGTATTCTGTCTTGTAAATTGGGATGGACACTTTTACAGATGACAAGAGCAACAGTCAATGTTCCTGTGATTTATCAGCACTTTTCTGTTTGCCAGTAAGTAAGTTGCATGATGTTCAGCTCAAAAGGTATCTACCAATTTGGCATACTATTTCTGCTGCCAACCAACTATTGTCCCTTTTCTCTGTGCTGCAATGTCGGAGCTTTGCTGTGATCCAAAGTACCTTTTCTTCCGCTAGTTTCGACATAAACTTGTATGGTTATCAAATGTTCCAACATAATTTTTTGAACCTCCATACAACGAGCTCGTTGCTGCTGGAGTGTCCTATTCCCCTTATTGCAGAGTCTAAAAAACTAAATGATCTGATTTAAAATATAATCATTTCTATGATTTCAATTATATATCACAATATAAGCATTCTAACGCTATTCATATTCCGTCAATAGCTTTGTATTTAAAATTATTTTTATTTTATTTCTCACCTACTTAGAGATCTCATCCATTTCTTATTTATGATACACATGATATTTTTTCTCAACATTAAACCTGGCTAATCAACCTAAAATATTTATATTTTAGAACCGAGAGAGTATCTCCGAATGCCAGCAGGATTTTGCTGAACTAATGCTCTGTTTATTACATTACACACTGATGGTTTTAGAAGATACATTTTTTGGTTCTATATAAGATGATAAGGACCGATTTGCAGTAGCAGCTTTTACGCAATGATAAGGTCGACAAAATTAATCGCAAATTGATCATTTGGCTTTACTAAACTGGCATATAATAGACGTGAAGGACAACTATATTAAACTGGCATATAACATATATTTATCTTTATGCATAGACGCGAAGGAAAACTATATTCCTAATTAATTTGTAGAGCTTGGCTACAAATAGTATTCTACTATTAGTATTATCATCGGTAAAAAAAATCTCAACCATTGATTTAGAGTTCTACCAATATAAAATATTTTACTATGGTCGTTAATGTACTGGTTTGTATAAACAGATATATACGATCCATTGGATTAAAAAATAAACAATTTAGATTAGTTATATTAGTGGTTAAGAGCATCTAAAACATTTAGAGTTAGACTACGGTTCTCTACTGGTACTGTTCTACTACTAATAATATTGTCGATTGAAAAATCTTGACCATTGATTTAGGTACTCACCCCATCCTTTCTCCATGAACTAGGGTTTCTATCCTCTTCCCCGAATTAATCCAAAAACCTCAACTCAACCTTACACGAGCATGAGCTGATATTTAGACCAGATGTGACGAGATTGGATCGTCTAAAATCGTAATTGGTCAGTTCGTTGAGCCATGGCAATCACCTTTGAGCCCTTGGCCGGCCGATCAATGCCCAAATTTCATAGCCCATCAATTTCTCCAACGCCCATCTCACGTCTTAATTATATATGCATGCACGCACGTACTTACGACACCATGGAAAGCACAGCGAAATCCGTTGGATATTATTAAATCTGCTTAGTGAGATGCCTTTTATGTTGGTTAAACGTTTGGGAGTACTGAGCTAGAGGTATTGCGTTTGAATCCAAGCTAACTTACAATCGGCCACTTACATTCCAAGTCTAAGGCCCAAGAGAGACCAGAATGTTTTGTTGAAATACAAGTGAAAACAAAAAGGTGTGTATTACACAATCTCTACAAATAATATTTTAGGATATAAATCTCAAAAGAGGACAGGGAGCTTCTGCCTTTCATTAAGAAGACAAGAATCGACCTAGTTTATGAGGAAAAAATGACGAAAACTCAAGGTGCATGCCCAAAACAAAACGACTAGATCAGACGACACATCACGGTTTGCGCCGAAAGGATTGAGACCCGACCCACATTATCACCCTTGTCTTTTTGCTTTTGTATATGTTTATAAGTCAAAATTTAAAATTTCTAAAGTTTATTTTCCAACATTGACTTTTAGATCGCTAATAACACATATATAAAAGTTTTATTCATAAATTATTTTTCGTTTGCAAATATTCCGTTTGGTTTTTTTCACAATCACCCCCTATCATTAAAAGATAAGCATGTCCAATTTTGTATGATTGCATGGAAAAAGCCAAATGATATATTTTCAAATGAAAAATAATTTATGAATAAAATTTTTATGTACGTATTCTTAGCGATCTAAAAGGCAAGGCATAAAAATAAACTTTGGTGAAAAAACCCAAAAATTAACTCCAAATATAAGATTGGAATTTCAAATTTTGGTTTCTAAACATGAGCAGAAGCGAAAAGATGAGACGTATTTGAAACATAGTAATAATTTCTTCTATTTTCTAAGAGAAGTTGAACTGTTTCGCGTGAAACTGCTCCTTTTGGAAGGAGTTCTGACTCCTGAGACACAGAGGTGGTCCTACAAGCAAAGACATTGGTGCAATTGACCGTTGGTAAAATAAAACCAAAAACCCAAATCGTGAAAAACTATTTCTTCTGAAGTACATGTAGCATTCTCCCAGCTAATTTCGGTTGGGTACTGTACCACTGTGGCGCTACAGGAGGCGGTGGCTAGCACCACGCATCCTCGTCGTCGCCATTGCAGTTATGGTGGTCGCCGGCCGACCCGTCCATTATTTTCCAAGCTAATCAGAAGCTCCCATCAGCAGCTGAGCTGCTAGCTGCTGCATGCTGCATGCTGCTTCTGAAAGTCTAGTGCATGTTGGAATGTGCTTTTTAACTCCAGACTCTAGACTATGTTGGAGATGTCAGTGTTCACTTTTTTTAGTGTAACTTCTTTCTTTTAAACTTAGATCCTATCAAAATTTGTTATATAGTGTTGGGTGTGTTTGTTGTAAAGTTGTACTATATTTTGGTGTAGAGTTTGTAAGAGTGGGAACCTTTTGAAATTATCGAAGTTTGATAGGTTAGCATGGTAAGAATGTATTTGGTTCATTGCCATGCTAAAATTTAGTAACGCCAAATTCTGGTAGGGTTGAAATTAAGTGACAACGAAGCAAACAAGGTGTTCAATTTTTGAACTTGCTGTAAATCCTTCTAGGTCACTTACATATCTATCCTAAGTTGTAAGCCGGACGCACACTTAACAATTTACCTGTAAATCCTTCTAAGTTACTTTTATCATCTTTGTTGAATGGTCTCATCTATTAACACGAGTTTTCTCCACAATAAAAAAAAAGTGCAATTCTGTTTTATCTGTATTGTCTTTTTTCAAAACGTGAGGGCGGAATTTTGTCATATATATATATATATATATATATATATATATATAATATATGATGTAAACTTTCTCCAGTGGAAAACAAACACACGTGTACGTAAACCGATCGATCGATCAAACTGAAACTGTGTGAGACCCAGCCAAAAAAAATAATTGGAGAGATCGAAGCATGCAGTGTTAGATGTTCGATATATACATAATATTCTTTCATCCGAGCTGTACTAGTCTGTGTGTGTTTGCATTGCTGGCTGGCTATAGCTGCATGCTAGCATAGATATGATAGCTCGTTGGTTTTGTTTGTTTGGACGTCGCTGTGGTGGTATATATCTCGCTAGGGGACAGCGATCCCAGCAGTTGGAAGGACCGTCACTGTGTGCAGGCAGCTGATCGGCTTAATGAGACCCTCCACCTAACCAATCAACCGGCCCCAAGAAGAAGAAAAAAACCCCTCCTCACCTTGCAGCCAACAGGATGAAAATGAACTGCCCTACCTTCTTGTGTGCATGTGGGCTGGCAGCCATGACCTCACATGAAAATTGTTAAGAGTTGTGTGTGAAGAATAGTTTACTGAAAGTATTATACACATGTTTAGGCATTTAATCTATTATAATTATACACTATATTGATATAGTCGTACGTCCTATGATTTTGCTTAAGCATGTTTATTATGATGTGTTGTAAACCGTTAATGAGTTGTTTTGTTAGATCTTCTCCGGAGATTTCATAGGATCACACATGCCATTTGTTATTAATTGGCCATTTATATGCATCATCTGAGTTCTGATCAACCAATTAATTAATCTAGCTAATTATTCCTTCTTATGACCAATTGATAAAAAAAATAATTTTAATTAAGTTACTCTTGTATTATTTTGAAGTCTCCTTCATGATCTGGGGTTGGGAATAAGATGGCCTAGCTAGCTGAGGGTAACCACTTAATTTTGCCTTTCCACCTAGGTTAAAGTCGTTTATGTTCATTTTTTAGGGAATGTATGATTAATTTAAATGGCTATGAACGATAATCTATCTCCTTGATCTTCTAATGCTAGTTATAATCGATAATATTCTTCACAAAATACTTATAAATATAAAATCCACAAAAAGCTATATGCTACTGTTTAAAAGCCACATTTATTTTGAACTATCATAATATCATTCCGACACGTGGAATATAGAACTTCTTTAAGGTTTTACGAAAATAGATTCCAAAGAACAAATCGAGCCCTTTGGACCAAAGTTAATGTTATAAAATCTTATACAAGTCTTATAAGAAGTCTTTATACTTCTTTATAGCACCTTGTTTGCCATTTGACGAGGTTGATCTACCTCATGAATAATTACCACCTTCATCGTGCTTGAACACCTCAACCACAAGAGTGTGAAATCATTGCTTAATTCTCCCCTTCTTAATATAGTCTACCCAAACACCTCTTGCAAAAAGGTTTATATATTTCAATCCGTGTGACATATCGCCCGATAAATCTATATGTTTCCTAAGTTCCACTTAATTCATGGGTCACCAATCCAAATGCTTCCGTGATTATTGTTTATTAGTTGATTTCGCATGCGTGTAGGGAGAGCCATCAGTGACATGCATGCGATGCAATGTGTGTAGATCTGTCACGGAGAGCTAGCTATAGCATGAATGGAGAAACTCATGGATCCTCTGGGAATCCTGCAGATTCCGGTCTAGCCAAAATGGACCCTGCAGCTTTGGCCAACTAGCGTGCATGCATGGTTGCCTAGCCTCTTCTTCCAACCCTTGTCGACTTTCTTCCTTTTTGTTTTAATGTCCTTGTGCTGATAGTACTGAATCCAGCCACTGCATCAAAGGTATATCATCTGACTCTATTTTGGCGCCTTCCTATTGTCTGGATCCAAATTTGATGAGTACCCCATTATATTCGTTCTAAAATA
The DNA here is from genome assembly GCF_000231095.2 of Oryza brachyantha. NCBI lineage: Eukaryota > Viridiplantae > Streptophyta > Magnoliopsida > Poales > Poaceae > Oryza > Oryza brachyantha. The sequence goes on from NC_023166.2 coordinate 7,715,328, forward strand.
TCAGTATTTGTAGAATATATTTTTTTGTCACCATATTTTCGTTTTTGATTATGCTTATAAGTCAGAATTTGAATTTTCGGTCAAGCTTAGAGATGGAGTAGATTTTGGGTTTTTTTCATCGTATTTTATTTTTTCAACCTTGTCTTTTAGATCGCTAAGAATATATCAAAATTTTATTCATAAATTATTTTTTATTTATATTTATGTTGTTTGGCTTTTCCTAAATTAAGACAAACGATCGCCCCTTAGGTATTCGCACGCTTATTCCTGTAATTCCAATCCATTTCAATGGTTGGCAGGCCAATGAGGTGGTTGGAAATAAGGTATATCATCTAACTATTTTGACACCTTCCTATTGTTTGAATCCAAATTTGATGAACAATACTACATTATATTAATTCTAAAATATAAGTAGTTTTAGATTTTAATTTTTTGTCATAATATAAGTATTCATGCACTTATTACGGTAATTCCTATCCATATCCATGATTGCCAGGCCAACATGTTCAACTTACGTACGGTGGTTGTCCGTGAGCGCCTTGAATCTATCGTACAGATAGGTAAAAAGCCAATTTATACAACCTACAGTCTATTTCATTGTTGGAAAGGTATTTAATATGTTGTACATAGTTAAGTTCAATTATAAATAAATTATTTAATATTTATTTTCTGTAAGTCGTATAACGCTCATCGACTCCACCTCAGAACACAAGCTCAAGCCGTCGCCTGGTAAGACGACGGGACAACAATCTGCAATGTGAGGTGAGGACTTTTTTTTTCTCTTTTGCAAAACTGCCATCTACAATTAATGCCCGGGTTGTACGTACATGCCCTGAGGTGCTTGGCAAAGTAATATAAGCTGTTCAAAATTCAACAGTTAACCACTGAAATGCTGAAAAGAATATTTTGATATACACGAGTATTTACTTAAAAAAAACAAGAAATACTAATATTTTGTAACAAGGGTACCAACAAGATCAGGCGGAAAAATTGACGTTGTTACATATACAACTCGATCAGTTAATGAATATGTACACTACGCGGAGGCAATGGTCAATTAATATTGCGGCAAGCATCGAAGCAATGCAAAATTAACGTACGCGTCTCTCCCTAAGTTCACTGCATCTTACTGCTACAAGACGATCGGATTCGCTCTGCTATTCAATGACTTGTCGCAATTTGAATTAACCGCTAACCGGAGTACAACTTACGTACGTACGCGGTTGGGTTCGCTAGTGAATGGTTGTTTTGCTTATTGTTATCATTTTTTTTATTGTTTGGAGTAGCAAAACATTTATGATGAGATTGATTACGTGAGAGTATCACTTATAATGATTAGAATTTAGACACGAGTAGCGGTTGCAAGGTAACGATCGGCTCATTGAAAGCTTCAAAACATTAACATTTTTAAACCTATCAAAAAAAAACTTTTCTCACATGAAACGATCAAAAGAGAAATGAGTAGAGAGGAATTGGAATGGATTTATCGGTATTTCATTCAAGCTCCGCTAAAAAGAAGTACCAATCATTTGTTTTTTAAACTTCGAATTAAGTTCATATCGTAAGGGGTGTCTAAAATTAAAATTAAGATCAGCATATGTAGTAAAAATAGTTAAATTTTAATAAAAATTTTTTTTTGACCGTGTTCCTGAGAACCCCCGTACCTAACATAGCTCTGGCCTAGACTGAGAAGGTACGATGCGTAAAATATCAGCCGGAGTAGCCTGGACGGAGCAACGGATGCTGATCGATGCAGTACACGCGACGCATTCCATCCATCCATCCATCCATCCCGGCGCGGGCGAGCAAAGCAACAAGTCGTGAACGAGAGAGAGAGAGAGAGCGAGCGCCTCGATCTTGGCGACCGAGAAAAAAGCCGCCCGCTGCCGCTGCCGCTGCTGCTTGCTGCACGCCGCTTCACCTTCACTCACCACGATCATGGCCGCATCCTCCGCGCCTTAGCAACACTAGTGTGGGCTCGGCACCACGACGTACGCCGGCTGCGGCGGCCGGCATCGATCGGTGAATTCGCTGTGTGCGCGCGGCTGCAATGCATGCGGTGAGGACGGACGGACAGTGCATGCATGCATGGGCAGCTTTGACCGTTTCCTGTGGATCCAACCAACCGCCGGTAGCACATTCATCGCATCCTCCGTACAGAAAACAGAGGATAAATAATAGTAAAAATAGAGCTCCAACAGTATCATATCCTCTATTTTTAGATGTCATCTATTAGGAGAGAGAAACACCATATTTGTGTGTTCTTTCTTCATCCTCCAAAGAGATATGAAGGATGGATGATCTGCTGGAGTACAAGAAGATATGATGGACAAAACTCTTCTAGATGATCATCCAAGAATGATCAAATTTAGATGAGCTGTCGGGATGCTCTTAGGTAGCAAGAGGAAGCTTACTTCCATTAGCTTATCCTTATTTTTATGGTTTTTATGCGCACGGTTTGTAAAAGGCATGTTTCTTTTCATAAATTATATCCCTTAATAGTTTAAACATGGGTGTAGAAAATGAGAAAAAGTCTAACAAAAAAAAGACAAAGCACCACCCACATTTCATATTGTAAGACTTTCTAGCCTTGCTAAAATTTATCAATTGATAAATGTTATATATATATATATATATATATATATATATATATATATATATATGTCTAGATTCATTAGCATCTATATGAATCTAAATAAAGGTAGAAAGTCTTACAAACATATAGAGTACAGTACTTGGGGAGTTTTTTTCACTCTATAGTTCTAGTGAAGTGCTATAAAATTTTTGTGTTATAAAGGAGCCTAAAAAACATGAGGATCCGTATCTTTTACGAGCTATAATTAATGAATTCAAAGTTCGCCTTAGTTTGATTCTAGCAACCGAATTGTCCCCGGCACTATTACGGCCAGTCGTGCATATGAGGTGCCTTGGCCCTGTGAATACACGAGTTCGAGCTAAGTTGAGTCGAGCCATGTAAAGAGTTTGAGCTTTCTTTCCACACCCATGGTTATGCATGTTTGCTTTGTTCTCTCCCCTCCTAATTATAAGGTGATATTTCTAAACGATACCAATTTGTTTCACTACGTGCGCAAGCTAGGAAAAAAAAAGGCAAAAACCAAATAGAAGAAGACGTTTATTTTACTCCCCTAAATTTCACCAAAGTTAACTTTGTCTATAACTTTGATTCCGGGCATAATGCATCGTCAAACCTTTTGAACTCGGTAAAAATACACCCACACACCATTAATCTTCTTGAGCTCAATGCTCATTGCCACACGTTAGAGCCAAAACCAGCTAATACTGATGCGGTGATGCATTTCGGTGTTCTTTTTTCTTCGTATTTTAGCCTTTTTTGCAGAGAAATTTTATAGATGAATCCATAGAGAAACATTATCCAAAAATTAACCCATTTCTCGACGCCAGAGTTAAATTTGGGGATTTTTTTATTATAGTTTATTTTCAGCATTTGCATTTATATCGTTAAAAATACGTATATAAAATTTTTATTCATAAATTATTTTTTATTTATAAATATATCATTAGACTTTTTACACAAAAATAACACAGTGACCCACTTTGAACTTATATCAGGATCACGTGATTTAACACTCAGGTCCTCACACATTACAACTCCAGTGTCAATTGTGATCAGTACACTGATGCAATCGATGGCTTTATGCATGGGTCGACGTCAGAAAAGAAAAAGAGCAGACGATAGCTGCCAGTTGCCAGCCAGGGGTATGATGGAAAGCACACAAAACACAACACACAGCGGCAACAGCAACGATATGTAGGCCGGTGATGAGAGAGGACATCCCAACCTTCTTCTATTCAACCTTTCTTTTTATTCTTCTTTTTCACCAATACTAGTTTGCTGAGAGAGAAAGAGAGAAAAAATGTCTATTGGCTTTTTTTTTTGTTGTTAGTACAAATAAAGCATTTGTTGGTGAGTGATTTGAGTGGTGACAAGGGCACACATTGTCACTGGCTTGCATATGGCTAGCACCCACTTAGATGCATTAGGGTTTTTTTTAGCTTAGGTTAGTGACTGGTTTATTCCTGGGATTAAGCAGAAAGATGTGCTACGAATTGAAGAATATTTTGCCACTCAGGATATCCAGGTCAAAATCCAGTGTAATTGAAATCATCAGCAAAATATCAAAATATGACAAACATAAGTTCATAACAGTTTAATTGCCGTAGTTATCGGTTCTATTATAGCTGTCCATATTTAAAATCGGTTGGTAATATGAATAAGCTAAAAAAATTATTCAAACTAAATTCAGTTGTGTGATAAAATTTATCGGAATTGTTTCGCTTTTAACAATAACCGCTCAACTATTGCGGTTATAGACGAAAGCATTGGGTAGCGGTTTTTTGGTGAAAGAACCACTGTGCAAACTCTTGCCACCAGCCACCAAGCTTTCCATTGAAATATATATCATACCTCTCGTGAATAATAGTAACATATCAGGGTTTTATTCTGATTGATTTCATATGGATCTTGAAGTCTGAGCTGTATTTGGTTCTCACCTGCATTTGTGATCAGGTAAGATCACCTCACACGGTTAATTAAACCTTTAGGAAAGTTCATTCTCTGTCAACATCTGAACTTTCCTAAAGGTCTAATTAGCATGCATCACTGATCATTGTAAGTGCAAATTGTGTATCAGTAGACTATTTAGTAACAGGCTGGGGCGACAATTTTGTTATGTAGGACCTTGTAATTAACTAGATAAGCCCATCTTAAATATTCCCTGCATCCTTTGACCGAACCTTCCAAATCTCCCAACCTGGCCTGCTTAGGCTAAATCCTTGTTTCAGCTTTGACCAGCTTCTGACCAAACTTTTGCCAGCCTTGCCTTAATCCCCAAAACACCTCTCCCTAATCAGTAGATCAGTAGTTAGCATCTCATACAACTGTCCTTTAATTTAATCCTCTCTTAACTGTACTGCTAATGACAATTGCATGCACTTATTAAACTTAATGACAGAATTACAGTTGAGCTGCTGAGTACTCACCGACTTGATGTCTGCATAAAGGAGGGCCAGTCAGGGGGGCAGGTAAAAAAAGAAGGAGGGGAAGCAGTGTAAGGAAAAGAGAGCAGCATCCATTGTCACGTCACTTGACTTAATTGAGGGCAGCAAAGACATGAGGAAGAAAATACCTCACAAAACAACAATAAATTTTAATTACCACCGCCACTACTCCCTCCCTTTCATACTACTTTGTTACAATATTTGATCATTTGTCTTATGAAAAAAATATAGAAATATCATTTGTTTTGCTTGTGAATTACTTTGTTATCAAAAGAATTTTAAGCATGACTTATTATTTTTTATATGTATACTAAATTTTTAAATAAGACGAATGATCAAACGGTTGCAAAAAAAATTAAATATCTTCTAAAACGAGGCAGTACAACTGAACTAAAGGCCCCAAAAGTGCACTTGTTTAAGGACTTCTCAAGTACTCCCATGTCAGCTAGTATAGCTGCAATGTGAGAGAGAGAGGGCTGTGTGTGTGTGGAATAGAAGAAGAAGGAAGATCCAAAAGGGTGGATAGGGGGTGGGGCCCACATGCCAGCTGGGATCCAAGCCCCCTCCCCCTACTGGCTAGATTCCACACAGGGAAAGCATTGTGGGGGCCTGCTGTGATTAGGATATGGCAACAGATGGAACAATGATTGGGAGAGTGTGGAGGTGATTAGGGAAGATTATGATTAACACTGGTCATGTATGCATCTAGGGAGATCTTGGTTGGAAATGCCAATGCTGGTAAAAAAAATATGATCTTTTCATTAGCTGATGCATTATTGATGTAGTAGTACAATTTTGTTGGTTCAACAATTCAACTGAATGTGTGGTTTGCAGGGGGAGCAGCTATGGCTATATAGGAAACTCATGATCGCCAACATGCCTATGGACTATGGTGTTTCTGACATAGAAAACACATGCATTTTGGTTGATCGATCATTTAGTGCAAGGTAAAAGTTGTATCAACGATGGATCTGTTTATTAGAGTCATAGAAGAATGTGGACAGAGCCCATGGTTTTCTGGCTGCCCAACTGGGTATCTTTAGTTCATTAGTACCAAAATATTTGCTTTGGTAATAAAAGATCGAAACAACAATTTATTACTCATATAAGTGAAAGATGAAGCAAATGTGGTATATAATCGTACTTAATGAGATTCGAAATCCACCTAGATGGTAATGCGGATGGATTTTTAACCAAATTTTAAACAAACAGACACTTACTATTAATATATCGACAATGTTGTCAACAATGGATTAAAGACATTTCATACTGTTTGATAATTCAATACAAACAATGGTCACAAAAAAGGAAGGTGTCCTTTCGCACACTCTCCAATCTCTACATACATATATTAACTCCCCATGCATGCCAATCCTACAAACCACAACCACTAGATCACCACTACTACCGGTCCTCCTTTCTACAGTTAGGGCATGCAAGTGCAACCAGCACACACAAAAGGTCACAACCTCCCCTGGCTTGCCATTTCCAACATACACATACTCTCTCTCCTCGTACTGTCCTTCCTGCTGTAACACTCCCATCACAACACAAACACAAGGTTTTTCCAACCCTGCTAAAGCACAATATATAGCCTGCCTGCCCATGCATGATACTACTACTACTATATATATGCATCTGAAAAAGGTCTGGAAAAAAACCTTCTCCTTCCCGATGCAGGTGGGCCCCACCTGCAGTGGCAGAGGCAGAGTGTAGAAAGAGGGAGCTGAGAAAAAAAAAGATGCTGCCAGGTGGGCCCCACATGTCCAGTGAGAGGGAGGGAGGCACTGAGCCAGAAGCCATTGGAGCACATACTAGGATGAGAGAAGAGGGAGGGAGTATCCCTCTCCTCTTTGATGGCAATGATTGTGAGCTTTCCGGTGGGGGGGGGCCACGCTGCCGGTGCTGCTGCTGATGCTGCACGATGGGAGCAGAAAAGCGGAGGTACGTACGGCGGCTGGCGTATGTACAGAAGGAAGCGCATTTATGGCTCGGCCTTCATGTGGTTTACTGTCGTCCCCTGCTGCTGCTGCCTCCCTCCTCCTCCTCCTGCGCCCAATTACCACAAACAGGGAAACTCAACAAACTTGGACAAACAAACCTACCGTACTGCTCTCTATTCCCAATCCAGTAGTACCAAAATAAATTTGCCTGTTTTTCTTCTATTTGAACAGCATGTCAATTTGTTTTGGTCACGGATCGGTATGCAGGTAATCTGTGACCGGCTCTAACTCAAATAAATAACTAGATTTTATTTTTGAAAGATTAAAAATGAAGCTTAGTTTATTTATTTGAACTAAAACCGATCACGGATTATCCACGGATCGACCTGTATCTATCCCTAGAATTTGTTAGGTTAGCAGGAACATAAATTTGTTAGGGTTACGAGAAGAGGTGGTGAGGTTTAGGTAAGTGTTACTTGCCGTAGAATCTATGATGAGGGGGAGGATGGTGCGGCAATGGTGAAGACGAGGGTGCAATTGTTGCAACTGGGCTGTCTTGGTTGAGGTCGGTGGCGGTGGCTCCCATTTGCATCGCGGTGTGGAGGTCGAGCTGATCCCAACAGTTGTAGGTGGTAAATGGATCGCCCGTAGTAGGTGCATCAATGTAGGAGAACGCCGTGGCGGTGGTCAGGTCGTTGGGTGGGTATGCGGGCAGTGACATATGGCTCATCTAAAATTGATAGAGACAATGGTAAGTGACATTGTTCATTCTATAAATTGGGACTAATGCTTAATCTTAGTTATTTGATAAAATTTAAATTTTTAGGTTTAAATTTGAAGTTGGTTTTGAGATTTTTTTTACTAAAGTATATATTTTTTTAACCTAGCTTTTAGATTGCTAGAATGCGTATATGAAAAAGAAATGAAGAGGCTACTTACATCCTTGGAAGGAAGGTAGTGACCGTCGAAGTCCAGCTGAGGATTCATGGTTGCCAGCTTCATGGACAGAAACTGTGAGACATACAAATGTCAAATTTAGAACAAAACTTACAATTATGAGCTTGCTAGGACAGGAGGACCTAAATTAACAATCATTTTTTTGCCAACATATTATTGCCCATGAAAACAACTTCGTTTAGTAAGTACAACAAATAAATGCTGAATTGTTACCTCGACCTGACGCTGCAGCGACTGAACATAGTTGATGATCTCGTCGAGCATTAGAGCCTTGCCAGTGATCTGCACCCCCCACGAACATTCACATTTTCTATCAATTAACTAATTAACCAATAAACAATCATCCAAAAAAAAGAAACTCAACAACAATTTTTTAAATGAAGAAAAGTTATCACCAAGATTTAAAATTTAGCCGAAATTTGACCACCGGCGGTGGCATCACTACGGTCGCAATAATTGGGGCGAATAAAATAATCGTGTGCACCACCTAAACCACCAGGACACCTTGCAATTGATTAGCCGATCTGATTAGTTTAAGTACTACAGAGCAAGAGCCTCTCAGATTTATTTAATTAATCAAAACATTATTATATCCTCTTGGACCACAGGTAGCTTGCTTAACCTATCTTGCATGCATTACGGTCAAATTTACTACTGGCTGCGTAGACTAACCACCGCAGTTAGTGCTCATACTTTCGGTACAGAAAAAGATTTAACTATTAACACTTAATTTTATCTGTCCTAGCAGCAAAAAGTCCAACTCCTACCTCTAGGCAATATGGAACTAAAGTAATTATTAAACTAATAACTATTGTTAATTCTCTGCGTGCACACATGTAAGTCCGTTTTGTACGTCATCTCACTATTCCGCCTTAATTCGCGTCATCGGAAATACAGTTTTGAGTTTTGACCTCTATTTTTTTTTGAGAGGCGATAATTTTCGCACATTTTGGTGCCAAAGTGTAAAACAATGGCGACAAAAATGTGGCCAAATTTTGAGATTTGAAGGAAATTTCAGCCTAAGATGGTTTTGCTGGAGCGTGCTGATAGTCAATTAATCATACCTTGTTGCAGCCTGGCACGAGCGACTGCAGCAGCTTCATCCTCTCGCTTATCCTCTCCCGCCTCACCTACCATTAGACAACACCAATAGCTAATTACAAAGTTACTAATAATAATAGTAATTAAGTGGGGGCAATTAGTGCGCAATTAGGGGCGGCGCATTGTCATTTAGCGTAGGAGCAATGGTAATTAGTTAATTGATTAATTAATTTAATTACCCTCTCGGCGAGGCTGTGGCTATCGGTGGCTTGTCCTCTCCTCGCCCGCACATGGATGTAGTCTTTGGGCGGCTCCGGCTTCTCCTCCGCCGCCGCGTCGTCGCCGTCGCCGTCGCCGCTGCCGGTGATGACCTTGGTTCGCTTCGGGCTCGCGTTCGTCGTCGTCGCCGCCGTGGCCTGCATTGGCGCCGGGGAGTTTGGTGAGGAATGGGTGGGATTTGGTAGGGGTAGATCGACGGAATGGAGCGGTGGCCGGAGGCGCGAGGTGGTACGTACCGCGGGCATGGTGGAGGAGGAGGCCTTGCCCTTCGCCGAGGACTTGCGCTTCCGGGCGGGGGCCTCGGCGGCGGCGGGCTTGGATGGGCTCATCTCCGCCTCGGAGCTCTCCAATGCCGCTGCTGCTGCGGCGGCGGCGGCGCCGAGGGACTTGCTGCTGGAGGCCCGGGACAGCCTGCCGGTCTCGAGGCCGGCGGGGTAGGCGCGGAACGGCGGCGGCGGCGGGGAGCTGAGCGGCGTGCTGTAGCAGGAGTTGTCGGCGCTGGCGGCCCCGTTGCAGATGCTCCCGAGGCGGCCGATCAGGTCGCCGATGGCCACGTCGTCGCCGCCGCCGCCGCCCGGCCCGCCCACGAACCCAGCGCCCGGCGAGGAGACGAGCGAGCTGAACGCGGAGTCGAAGTGCGCGGCGGCGGAGTGGTCGGGCGCCAGCAGCGCCCACGACGACGCCATCCCGTACGCGGCGGCGGCGGCGGTGGAGGAGGAGTAGTCGGCGGCGGGGAGGAAGAAGTGCTCGTCGGCCATCGGCGAGTGGGGTGGGGGAGATCGAGTGGGGGGGGGGGGGGGAGTGGTAACGGAGTCGGTGGTTGACCGTTATATAAGGAATCGGGAGGGGAGGGAAGCGACCGTATTGGTGGGTGATTAATTGTTACGCGCAAGGGAACGGCCATCCTCCAACCGCAGACGGACACCGGAATACACCTTTGCGTCGGTTAAAACGGAACCAATATATCCATCATGATGCACATTCTTGTTCATTTTTTTTTACTACCTCGAGTGTAGAGCCTCAGCTGAAGGGTCGAGTCTATGGTTTTAGCAAAGAGTACGTGTGCATAAAAATTATCATATACTTCCTTCGTTTCATAATATAATGTTTTAGCCTATTCATCTATTAATAATATATATTGTTTATATATATATATATATATATATGTCTAGAATCGTTGATATCTATATAAATTTAGGATACGCTAGAAAATCTTACATTATAAAACGGAGGTAGTATAACTTAGCAAATCTATTTTAACAAATCAGTAATATTATAAAAGTAATGACATATTTCAATATATATAATATATATGTACTAAGTAACACGTATTTGTATTCAGGTAATTTTTTTTAAGAATACGTATGTATATCGTTGCCCTGGCATATATACCCTCTACCTCCATCCCTGAGTATCTCCGTCCCACGAAGACTTTATTTGTAGATTTTCCTTTTTATTCTTTCGGAAAGACTTTGTTTCTTTAAGCAGTTATTGTGTTGGAGCTTATTAAGGTGGATGAAAAATGCATTTGGATTTTAAAAGGTAAAGGGTATTATAGTCTTCATGGATTCGTGTATTTGTGTGAGGTAGGCTAAAAAATGAACTTCTTTTTTTTTTTGACGGAGGGAGTACAGCCCAATTTAAAAAAGAGTGAAGTGCAACATCGGTCCCTAAACTTGTATGCATGTACCATCTAGGTCCGTAAACTCTTAAAATACATTTTTAGGTCTTCGAACTTGTCCGAGGGTGTCATATAGGTCCAAATAGACTCTGACCCGCTCATCCGCTGACATGACATGCCACGATGGCTATATTTCTTTAACCACTATTTGGTGAAGGGTGATATGACGGTGTATGTCTGTATGTTGCAATATCAAGAATTTAGAAAATGTCATGTGAAACTTTTCTTGTTTTCCCTATAACATGTCCTATTTTTCCTATGTTATAAATATAGTCACAAAATATTTTCCTATTTTTATGTATTTTTTTAGATTTTTAAAAGTTTTTTTCTATTTTACATCACACCCACGGGCTACTCGCGGTAACCGCGGTTTCCTCGTGGTAACCGCGGTTTCGGCTATAAAAACCGCACGGGAAGCCGCGATAACCGCCGTTCTCATGCGTTGTTCCAGCAAGTAGTTACCGTGGCAAAACGCGCGGTAAGCAGCGAAAACCGCGCGAGTTTAAAGTCAAATTTTTTGGATTCAAATTCATCACGATTTTTGTGGTTTTTACAGTTACCGTGCGGTATCCGTGGGAGCACGGTACCGCAGTTTTAACGGCTTGCGCGGTAAGAAAAACCCTGGCTACCACCACAGAAGCCAGAATGAACAATCCACTTGTACTTTGATGAAATGTTCAAAGCAACCCTCCAGTCGATGCCATGTTTGCCTGTACCACAATTGCTTGCTACCGCCGCCTTAAGGCTACCTTCGTAGGTAAGAAGCTGGATAGAACTCCACTCGCTTCTCCTGAGCAAACTGCTAAAGTTTTTTTTTTTTTGCAAAAAAAATATCTCTAAAAGTTGTCAAGAAATCATCAATATATTTTTCAGGTCTGCAATAGATAATTCTTAATTTATTATTCACTAATAAGATATATGATCTTCTTTCTTTTCTACCCTCGCTCTCAAAGTCGATCATAGACGTCTTTTGATAGACTCACGGTCACGGTGCTACCACTAGTTGTGGTTCACTTCCCTGCATAATAATTACTCCACTCATTCTAAAATATAAACAATATATGAATGCGTAGATACATTTTGAGAAACAAATGTTTATATTTTAAAACCAACATAGTGTCCTAAAGAAGGAGAATAATTGTTTTTTTTATCGACAGTATGTTCTTGTGTTGCTTGATTGATGAAACTCCTGGTATAATGAAAAAAGTAGTACACAAATCACACATTTCATTCATATGTTGCACGAGGAGGCCGGCATGATGGTTCTAGATAGAAAACACATTCTCAATTATTTGGACCTGGTTTTGGGGGTTGTGGGGAGGGGGAGGAGGTTGTAAGAACCATGTAAAATGATAGACTATGGATGGACAAAACTAGTTTCGTCTCTAAGGTTATATATAAAATATCACACTTAACAGGTTAAAATTTAAAATGTAGGAGTGTTTTAATTAGAAGGAAGTACATATGGTAATATGTTTGGTCTACTGAGATCTTTGGGACATTTTCTCCGTACTCGTCAGCCACACCCTATCTTTTGCTTACGCTTATGTTTATTAGCCAAAATTTAAATTTTTAACCTTATATTTAAAGTTAATTTTCGGGTCTTTTTTACCAAAGTTTATTTTTTGTCTTAGATTTTAGGTCGCTAAGAATACATATGTTAAAATTTTTATTTACAGATTTTTTTTCTTTTGCAAATTGATGTGGTGTCGGCTTTTTCTGTGAAAACCCAAGCAATCACCCCCCTGCTCAAAAGAGAAGATGTTGATCAATGCTTCCCCATTGTTCGACATGTATACTTGAGATCTACCCCTTTGATTGTTAGAAAAACACAGAAAGTGTTGGAGGATTTTAATCCTACAGAAAAATGTAGTTCTTTGAATCAAAACATTAAATCCTATCATTTAGTTGAAGCTCGTATGAAGTAGGAATCCTATACGGATTTTTTATGTAAACAAGTATTAAATTCTATTTTATATCTTCTTGTGTATTTGTCAATTAAACTGCAGTATCGACATGTAGAAATTCAATGGTGTAGACATTCTATTTACATGATTTCCTACTTCTGTGTTTTCACAATCCCGCATTCTAATTAAGAGCATCTCCAAGAGTCCCCAATATTTGCCCCCAAAACATACTTTTATAAAATTAGTCTAAAAATCAATCTCCAAGAGTGCCCAATAACTACTCCCAATTTTACCTTGCTCCTAATATTGGCCCAAAAATGTGTTAGATCTGGAGTTCGTTTTGCATTCCCAATTATTGACATCGCGCACTTTTTCCGTCTCTACGCGTGCACTTTTTCCATCTTGCCTGCATGTTATTTTTTTCTTTGTCTCTGCCCGTGCACGTCCTTCATCGCCTTCGTCGACGGCCACCTCCGCTCGCCAGTTCCTTTGTCCCTCTATCCAGGCATCGCCTCAACTGATAGCACCGCCTCCGTATAGGCTACCAAATTCGTCCAAGGCGTCTTTCACATCAAGAGAAAGAAGATGGGCGGGTCAAGACGCCGCCGTGGCCGATTTTGTTCACCAAAGAAAAGACGTCGTGGCCGATCTTGCCTCGTCCTGACTGATCTCACACGTACACGGAACAAATAAAAACAGCTTAACCAACTACCAGCCCCAACCCTAGATAAACTCACTAATTTAGGAATTCAAATATAGGGATATTCTTGGACTTGAAGGAGATTTAGGGAGAACATTTTTATAGAATAACTCCCAATACAGTAATTTTAGAAACCAAATTTTGGCGATCTCTTGGAGATGCTCTAAGGGAACGTGAATCAGCTAAAAACTGATCTAAACTTTTACTAATTTATAAAACTACATATTTTACCGGTATACAAATACATGTATATATTGCATATATCCCGTCTTTTAAGGTACGCCGATTGAGATTACATAAAGTAACCTAGCTACTGTTACAAAATACAATGTTAACTGTTTGTGAAAAGAAGCTTTTATCTTTTGTCCTGGAGAATTAATTTCACTTTCGCTAGCATATAATGCCATGCATTTGTGTGACTCTAACCCTTCATATTATGTGAAATATAGGACTTTGTAGGTAGAAGTGACATTCTATCTCTCCTAGGCTTCTCATGCTCGCGAAAACATTGGTCAGATATATAAAAAAATATGGGTGTGAATAATAAATGGCTTAACATTTATCTCAAGTTAACATCTATATAAGCCGTTGTCTTATAACTGTTTACATGAACCCCTTATCTTCGCCTTATTTTCTGTTGGTGTGCGTAGTATATAGTCTATGTACAAATATATTGTGATTTTTTTAAAGAAATTACTCTAGTTTAATTTTAGTTTAAATTCATGCAGAAATCACTAATCCTATAGGAAGGCGTTTTTGTTATGAAACTATACTCAACATTCATGTGACCCTGAACGGCCTCAGATGAAGAAATATGCATATTATTGTAGCAAATTTTTCTCAAACATGTTAATAACCAATTGCTAAAAATAAAATTAATGACATGAACATATGGTTTTAGATTGGGCAAATGGATTGGATCATCGACTTTTCGATAGGTCCAAATTGTCGGCTAGATGAAAGGACGGTGATCGTCAATTAGGGTTAGTGTTTTGATCACCAAAGTCCCCCGCTGCTTGATGTATCATAATATGCTACGTATGGAGCAATTCATTGTCACGTAAGCACACCACTTATGTAAATATACATTTTGAATGTGGTAAAGCTCTTCATAAATATTTACTAAAGGATAAGAATTTATTTGTAAAATAGTTTTTACTAAAGGTGCAAATCATAAAATTATATGCACACACGTAACCTCATCTAATAGAAACCTCTTTTTTTTTTTTCCTTTTATCTTCTTTTTTAGTAACTTTGTCTTTATAAACCTCATGAGTTTTTTCGGCAACCATGATCCAACCGTTAAGATTAATTCACCATTTTTTATCTCCTAGTGAATCCAATAGCTAAAGTTTATTAGATAACATGGCATATGGTTGTATTTTGGGCGAGAACTTTCACCTATATAGATGTGTTAAAACTGAGATGAAGAACCGTTCGGGAAGGCTGGAGCAAGGGAGCAACTTAGGGTGCATTTGGTTGCCTGGATATGTCTGGATGGGAGATGACCGTCCAGGTTTTTGATACGTTTGGTTCGTGAACGAAACTAGATAGAGTGGCCTAGAAAGGGATTGTTCCACGAAAATGCTAGATGGGTGTATCCGGCCAATTGGCTGGATGAACTGTCCACCATCACTAACCGTGAGCATTAGTAATTGTTCAGTGATAATTAGTTTGTTTTGTATTAGTAATTGACAAGTTTAAATTAGTGTTAATTAATGATGATAGATATATTTTGTTGTTAATTTATACTAATTACGGTAAGATTCATGATAATTAAATTATATTATTATTTATTAGTAATTCAACGTGCTCATCACATTCATCCTCATCTATTCAACCAAACAAAAAATTGGATTATTCCATCCATCCAACCAAACATAAAACCGAATTACTATATCCCTAAAAATATAAATGACAATATCTCATCTCATCTCGACTACCAACCAAAACACACCCGGCCTTAATGGATTGGTGGTTTATGTTTAGGCTTAAATATTGTGTGTAAGCAGACGGAAGGAAGCAAACACTTTGTACAGTGGGTCCAATAAAACTGCAGCTTTGGCGGCAGGCCGGCCGGTAGCTGCACCGATCGGAGGAAGCCTAGCTAACTCTTAAATGCGCGGCGCGCGGTGGCTGACCGATGGATCGACGATCGATCCATGGATCCAGAGTTGCGCCTGCACATGCGCAGCGATCGCCGGCGCGGGAGGAGGAGGAGGGCCGGCCGGCAGCCGGGGTGTGGTCGTCGTACGGCCGGGGGCCGGACGGCACGCACGCACGACGCGTCGCTTGGCGGTGGCCGGAGACGACGCCGTCCGTCCATTGACCGGCCGGTCTCCATGTTCCATGGCTGGGTCCTGGGGCTGACACGGCCCGGCTGCGGAAGTGCGAGCACGCACATGCTCAGCGATGAGAGGTTTCGTCACAGGGTCACCGCTGGATATCCACCAGTCATCAGCTTAACAGATGATTATTCATTTGAATTTTGGTTGTTCGAAGGGTATTAATCATTCCACTTTATCCATACAAAATTTGAAACTCACGTTCGCACTACAAAAATCAGCCAAATTTGTCTGAAATTTAGAGGTAATTACCTGTTTGAAACTTTGACCTGTAATTTTTAAACTTATGTTTACACAAAAATTGTTAAATTTGAAAAATAAAATGGATGGATGGTTTATTATATTGAAGAGTAACTTCGTAAAAAATATGGTTCATTCCTCTATAGGTGAGATTCGTTTATGTCCATTTCTTACCCATATTCGTTAAATAATACCTATATAATTTGGATATGGGTAATATATTTGACAGTAGGTATTAGAGCATCTTCAAGAGCATCACTAAAATTTACATTTCTAACTCAATTTAATCATTTCATTGAAAATATTCCGTCTCTAACTTATTACACACTCCAAAAGACTATCAATTCTCACCCTCCAAATCCTAATGACTAGTTACCACTATTCATATTTTGGAAACTGTAATCTCCAGCAGGCTATTCATATCCACTCCTTATATTTGTCTAGAAAGTGTGCACTCATCTTCGTACCATGGATGGTGAGATTGAGACCGGTCAGATTTGACCATTAAGGAAATAAGTTTTGCTATTCAGATGGCATGACCAATTATATAAATAATCTCTTAGAGTTCATTTTTCAATATAATTTACTTAAATTTAGTATAAATAGTTATTAGATTATTCTCTTGGATATGCTCTAAAATTAGATATGTGTATAGAATACCTAATACACATGCGTATTTGGGCACCAACCAGTATGTAAGATGCATGAGTATCCGTGTATGATTCTTCCTCTATTTTGTTTTCACTGGAACATGGGAGATGTTATTTTAGTAGAAAATGATTATAATCCTGTTTGTATAAGAAAGGTAACAACAAAATGCAGAGATGCTTTGTCTTCTTTTAGCTGATTAAGAAGATCATTTTTTGAATTTTTCTTAAAAAAGAAATAATATTTGCAAACATAAACTAATTTTATGAAAAAAAAATCCTTATGTATACGTGTTCCTAGTGATCTAAAAGTAAAGATTGAAAAATAAAATAGGATGAAAAAACTTTAAAATAAACTCTAAATTTTAGGTTGAAAATTTAATTTTGTCTTGTAAACATCAGTATAAGCGAAAAAACAACAGCGGAAGAAACGGATGCCATCAAACAAGTAAACAAGTTAGACGGCATGAACCTTACAACTTATTAATGGACTTACCGAGCCAGCTGTTGAGTCAAACCGCGATAGTCTTTTTAACTCGTAAAGCTCACTATTATAGTAAAAACAGAAAGGTTGTTTTTGTTTCTATAAACCCTTGTCAGCCAAAAGAAATTCCATCTCCATATTTTATTGATAAAGTTTAAATTACCTTCAACTACGTTGTCAGATATTTAGTACTCTCAATGTTTTAAAACGGATGCGGGGTGAGATATAGTGTTTTGTTGGGTTTGGCGACCCATAGTTAAATTGTTTAGGTAGTAAAGAAGGCTAAGATTAGTATATTCTACTACCCTCTTTGAACCATAAAGAAAGAGCTAAGCTTAAAAAAATGTGTTGCTAATAAGTAAACATGCCTTTTATTTTGCCTATACAGGTGAATTATTTTTAGCTTTGTCCATGACTAAACGATCGTCACTTGACAATTTATAACACTTTTGGTCTCACGTGATCGACACTAGGGACAGAGCTAAAACAAAAGAGGTGCTACTCACTTGTTTTTTAATGTTTTGAACTGAGTTTTAGCCTGTTGAAGGTGCCTAACTTTAGATTAAGAGGGGTGCATATATGATAAAAATACATAAACTCTAACTAAAATATTTTTCAACTTCGGTTTTTAGAAATGCCCTTTTTATGACTCAGCTCCACCCACATAGCACTCTAGTCAACCTAAAAACATTTTGAACTGATGGGGCCGTACTCATCAGATCTCCATTTTTTATCTCTTGACCTCTCCCTCGGCAACCAACATTAACGATGGTGCATTCTCCTCTTGGACACTGGAGCTAGACAAGAGGGTCATGATACATTGACACGGTTAGAATTTTAGAAAATTATAGTAGGTTTTATGAATAGAAATTCTATTAATATAATAAATTTGTAATGGTATAGATCTAATTATTTGTTATTTTGGCAAAAGAATTGGCATAAAGAGTGAAATAGAGAGGCTTTAAAGATAAGCTATTGAGCCGACCTAGCTAGGGTTGAAGACTTGTGAGAGGCGAGCTGAGGAATACATGCATGTATGCTTATCGGTCTCTAGGCAGAATTCGGAGGACACAACAACATTTTTGGAACTACACAACAGTAGAAGTGGTAATGGGTAAATTTTTTTTGTCTAAAAAGTTTAATGATTGGGTTACAAAGGATAGACTATTTTTTTAAGCTAGAAAATACATAAATGCGATTAAGGTCATGAAAGAGCACATAGGTTTTGTCCGATTAGCAGCAGGGAGCCATGGACACAGGCTCAGCTGACCAGAGTCCTTTTTTATCTAATAAAGGGAGAGAAAAAAATCGGATTTTAATTATACAGATGTGATTATTTATGAAAAAAAAGTTAAATAACATATCTACAGATAAAAAATAATATATAAATTAAAATTTAAACTATAATGAAAACCACCAAAATTTACTACGTTCTCCGTTTTATATTGTAACATCTTTTAGGCTTGTTTAAATTTATCAATGAATGAATGTATATAATTTATATATGTGTCTAGATTCATTAGAATGCATATGAATCTAAGTAAGACTAGAAAGTGTGAAATGGTGAGAGAGTACATAAGTAAAAATTTAAATTTTGACCGATAAATATAAGTAGATGCGGAGAAAAAAAAATTCCAGTTCCGGCTCCGCGCGCCATCCACGGCCCGATAGCCGGATCCAGTTCGCCAAAAATCGATCGCGCACAGTATAGCTATCTGTAGCCCGATCGATGCACACCGGCCGGCCGGCGTCACAGATGGGATGGCCTGGACCAGCGCGCGCGCGGGAGACGCCATGCCAGCCGGCGCCGCTCGCTCCAGCTCCACGCAGGGGAGAGGGAGAGGTGATCGACACACACCGATCCGTCGCCCGGCTGCAGCGGAGGAAAACCTGCATCTGGCAGCTGAAACGCCGCCGCTTCCGCCGGCCGGCCCGGCATCCACCGTACCTTCTCACCGCCCTCTGTCTCGCTCAAGCAGAAACAACAAAATAGTGGTGATCCCGGCCTCTTTGTTTTTTTTAATTTACTACTACATCATTTGTCCTAGTTTAACTGTATTTATGAATTTTCTTGTCCAACGTTCGATCATTCGTCTTATTTAAAATAATTTATAAAATATGTTAAAAAATAATCACACATAGAGTATTATTCGTGTTTTATCATCTAATAACATTAAAAATCTAATCATAAAAAAATTAAATATGATGGACAAAATTTTGAATAAATCTAATTACAAAGAAATGAATAAGACAGAAAAATGTTTAAATACTTTTAGTAATAATTTTTTTAATAAGACGAAAAAAATTGTTTAAATACATTTAGTAATAAATCTAATTACAACAAATAAATAATAATTATGTAAGTTATTTGAATAAAATAAATAGTTAAATATATGACAAACAGTCAACGACGCTCTCCGTCAAAGTATGTAGGGAGTAGTTGACCATGTTGAGTGAGCTATACAGTTTGATCCCTGCCTTTTGATCAACTGTAAATTTATAAATCCTTAAATCTCTAGAAGGTGTACTGAAAATTCAGAGAAGTGAAATGGAAATTAAAAAGTGTTTTTAAAACTAGAAAATGAATTAGTGTAAAGTATTATTGACTAAACTTTATAAATCAATTATTCGTGACCTTTGTAAGGAAAAGAGATAGTATATACTACCTCCACTGATAAATATTTGACGCACCTGTAGTTGATTTTAGACATGATATTTAATCATTTATTTTATTTGAAATATTTATGCAAATACCATTTATTTTGTTGTTACCTGTTTCTATTATAAAAATTCCTCTAATAACCACTTAAATTTGTACATGCATATTGCACTAATTTTTTCTGAATAAGAGAAACTGTTAAACTTCATGTGCAAAATTAACCACGCAACTGAGTTGAATTACACAGTAGATTTATTTTATTGTTCTCCAGAGCAATGATATGCATGTACATATACAGGACGGTAGCCGACGAAGTGAAGGCGAGGATGATATACATAAGATAATTTTCACTGGACAAGCAGCACCTCTGTCGTTATTTGCTGGTCACCCGACCGACCAGCCGAATTAATACCCAAACAATTAATGCAAGCAGCGCTAAAGTACAAGCGCGTATTAATTAATATATAACTCCATACATGCTACTAGTACTATACTATATACCAATGTGCCGATCTGTCAATAATCTCAGGCATCCAGAAATGATTATTTTTGTTTAGTTTAATATAATCATCTTCGTATGAGGGCTGACAATGTGCTATGTGTTGGTTCCTAACGTCTTCCTTAGTTCCTTGGTTCAGCATCAACAAGCTTGTGTTGTTCAGAGTTCAGACCTTGCTGGTAAGCATTACTCCGTACTTCAGTTTGGCTTGAAGGGTTTCGGTGTTTTATAGAAAAAACAAAGGACATATTTGTAAATAAAAAGTAATTTGTGAATAAAAAATTTATATATATATTCTTAGCGATCTAAAAATTATTGCTGAAAAAAACTCCTAAATTTAACACTAAATTTAAAATTGAATATTTAAATTTTAACTCGTAAGCGTAAACATAAGCGAAAAAGATAGGATGTGTTAATCTTGGTAATCAGGCCATTGAGTGAATGTCTCTCGTATATACTTGCAGAAAATAAGGGCTCAGTTGACTTATAATTAAAATTTTTTGTCGAATATGCAAAACTATAAATTTTGTTTAGGAGTTATCATCTTTAATCACAAACGAGTCACAACGAGAAAGTATAATAATCATATAAGTTTTTAAATAAAATGAATTACCATATATGTCAAAACAACAATATGATCTATTATAACCGAAGGGAGCAGATTGAGGGTTTCTTGATCTCAAGAACATTCAGAAACCATTCAATTTTAATAAGAACAAAAAACATTAAAAAATAAACTATGTTCCACTTCCAATATATGCCTTATTAGTTGCCACTCTGGCATTAAACCATGAATTAAAAAACCAGTAACATTTTAATATTCATCTAATCCATGCAAGCATATATCAAATGGCACTGACAATTTGATATGCTCAACCCTTTATATATGCTTCTTCATCAAGCATACATAATCCAAAAAATATGTATACAAATGCATGCTCCAAGTCAGTTTACACGGGGGGAATCCGGTCAAGATCTACCAACCACATCTGGTTGGCTCCATTATCCTTTCGAACTACTTCTCCTATAATATACCTAAGAGATGAGACTAACAACTATATTCTAAGAGAGAGAAAAAATATATATATTTGTGATAAATTAGAGTTTGCATTTAGAGCAGAGGGGAAGATGCTTCTTGCTTGCTTGGCAAATACTGTGCTGCATGATTGATCGAACTGCGCATAGATCCATGTGGTATGCCTGCATAGGATGGGGATGCATCTAGGTCAAATAATTAGTGATTAATTATCACAATTAATATGGAGTAATCGCTGGCGATATTAATCAACCGACATATTTACTCCATTGTGAATGAGTGAAAATATGCATTTTGAACGAAATCGTGTAATATGATAGGTAAGAACGTAGCCCAATCTTTTCACTTATGCATGCCAAATTTAAATTTTTAATCATAATTTAGAGTTATTTTTAGATCTTTTTACTGAAGCTTGTTTTCCAGCTTTCACTTTTAAATCGCTAACAATATGTATATAAAAGTTTTATTCATAAATTATTTTTCGTTTATAAATACATCGTTTGACTTTTTTGAAGAAAAAACCACCCTGTGTGATCAGATTATTCAATGTGGCCTCACGTATAAGCTCGTCGGTAAGAGTGGCTGTGGTTGTGGCTCCTGAAATTCGGTGCTGTTGGCTCTAAAAGAACCGATAGTGGTAAGGCGGTCGGAGAGTATATACATGTTTAAGATTTTGATACGAACACTTTTATTGGAGGTGGATCACTGCCCATAGGCAGCGAAGCCTATGACCACCTCGATTTTTTGATAAAAAATACTTTTATTGATCTCAGATGATTACATCAACTTTCGTTCACTGCATAACTGCGCAGCTAAAAACATGACTACCTTGATTTACCAGCTTATTATTATTATTATTATTATTATTATTATTATTATTATTATTCAATTTTTACGCGCATGGTTTTGAACCGCTCCACATATAAAGTTCATCATCTCATATAGATTTAAAAATTTACAATAGTTGATTTTACATTTCAAGCATTAAATAACCATAAAAAGTTAAAAATATATTATTTTTTATGTTTCATCTGAAAAAGAGCATGACCATATCGAATGAATAAGGGCAAAGGCTATAGCGTGAGATGGTTCGGCGAGGGCCGCAAACCTTCATATCCCAAAGGAGAGATCACTGGGGGTGGAATGAGCTAAGACCCGTGGGTTCTTTCACAACTCTATTTAATTCTTAAAAAAAATTTAGCTTAAAACTCTATACAATTTTATTTTCAACCCATTTTAAATCGGCGTTTAAATTTTATAGATAAAATGGTTGTACACGTTACCACCCCTAGAGATCACGGGGCAAAAGGAAAGCGAGCCCTGGGAAGGCAAGACCCATCAAGAACGGCCCATCCAAAAGCCCATTAGAGTCCAATAGCGTTATGGGGAGTAAAAGAAACGGACATGTTCACCTTCACCCTTGTATGTGTTTCTATCGAGGAACAAGGATGTATGTTACAAAATCATGTGTAAACCATACTCTAGGACTACAAGCCCTAAACGAGAATACAAGAGGCAAGGTTTTCTACGAAAGATACCTAGGCATTTCCCATCATTCTATACACTTGAGAAGACCGTTGATCATTTCGACAACAGCTATATTCTCAGATGTTTTGCTGAACTTGAGGTGCAGAATAATTTCTAAGCTTTTAGTCACTAAAATTGCACAGTGCTGAACCTAAGATTGTAATATCATGAGCGACTTTACTCCTTTTATTAAATATAGTTTTTTTGTTATATATGATTGTTTTACTTTGTTCTTGTGTATCTGAATATCTTTTGCATCTGAGTTTGTACATTTTTATGAAATGTAAGTTTATTTATGTATATGTTGTGTTATAGCAGTTTATTTTTATTTATGTCTGAAATTAATATTCTGTATTATTTACCTTGTGGGCTGTTTGGAATAGAGTCAAAAACAAGGGTAAATGCATGCCTCAGTTAAAAAAAAACAGGGACAAAAAAGAAACACTAAAAATCAGGGGCAAAATTTAATATTGCGCGTCAAAATAAGAGTGAGTACGAAATTGTCTATTTGGAATAAGCCTCGTGCAGTCACTGATGGGCCCTGAATTGTGGGCTGAGTCGGAAGACGTGAGCACACCCGTCTTGCAACTGAAAAGCCCAACCGAGTTGGACTGAAATGCCGTGTGCGCGCGCGTGTTCGCCTCGTTACTTCCCCTCCTCCGGGAGCCGCCTCCATGATGTAATAACAGTTCAAAGAGGAAGCAATCGAGATATCTCAGTTAGTTAATTGGTTTGTAAATGAATAGTTAACACGTTCTCAAAAAAAAAAAATGAATAGTTAACACGAATTAATTCATGGACCCTACCTAACATCGTCAACCTAATTTCTTTCCGCAAGATTTAGGGTCTGTCTAAAACATATTCAGCTCTGATTTAACTAAATAAATACTTCATTTAGATAAACCAGAGCCAATCGCGGATTACCTTTGCACCGTTGCGTGTTTATCCCTAACATAACCCGTTAAACAAGAGGTCCGGTTGTTCCTATCATTCCAAAATAGTCCATATAACGATACAAGTGGGGTGAGATTATGAGTTTACGCTCACTTAATCATAATTGTTGTATGCGCGTTGTTATAAGAGCTACTGCAGTATGCAGTAGTCGACCAAGATGACGCTGGTATCAAATTCTCTTGCAGGGATCAGGCTTTACCATTTCGGATGCAGAAATCTATTAGGGGACCAAAATTTTGGATATTTCAATATTTTTGGAATGTTTCAGAACAAAGAAATCAAAAATTGAACAAAATTTAACCTAATTAAAAAAATTCCTGTTAAATTCAGAAAATAATTGAATTTGTATGAAGTAATTTATTTCCACTTGGGGAAGGGCTGTCTGAAATTCCTCATTTTTCAGAAATTTCGAAGCAAAATGGCAAAACCTGCCGGGGAGTGAGTTGGGATCATTGTGCACACATGCAACACCAATGATCAAGTTTGAAACTCGAAGTATTTGTAAACGTATATAAAAGATGCAGTAGACCAGTTCTTTTTTTTCCTTGAAAATAAAACCGGCAGAAGAACTGCCATTTCTATTTCATATAAGCATGAGAAAAAACCTAGATAAGGTTACAAGAAAACAAAACCCGCGGCTAGAACAGTCATACAACCTACAAAGCAACACAACAATCAACTTTAACCCCTTAAAGTTAAAGCAACGGCGGATCCCAACACAAGACGTCAGTACCAAAAAGTCATAAAAGCAGATGATGAACTGAGACTTCATAAAACACGTGTTATTGTTGCCAAGTTTTCCACCTAGTGACACAACAGCTTGACTCTACCATGATCACGTCATTGTAGCCTAAGGTACCAAAATGAAAAAGAGGTGTTGATTCCTCGCGATAGACCTCAGCCCAGTCACCATGAGCCACAATTTGTACACGACAAGCACAAGCACCCCTAAAAGGGCTGCAACATGTCATTGTTCCCGAGCTCCAGCACACCTCCATAATAAAGTAGCTCTAACTCCACCTAGCAGACCTAACCAAAGAGAGCTAGCCTCTCACCATAGACAAGAAGGAACCAAGGTGACGAAGGTGTCCCCCAATTACCTAGGTTAGGAGAGCTTGGGAGCTGACATAGTGGTCCAAGGATAACCAATTGTTGCGTGAGGGAGGTGCCCCCATGGAGGATGCGATATAGGATGCTGCCATCGCTCTACAAGCCAGATAGTGTTTTCACCCAGAAATATATGCGTAGAGGGTGAAAACACCCTAACAATGCCAACAAGGAGGGTAACAGTGCCTAGTGACGTCACCATCGTTGAGATGGGCTGATTACCTATCAAGGATTTCGCCATTGAATTTCCCTTTAACCCACCCAACCAACCCGTATAATGCTGTCACTAAACCGCCACATTGTCCCTCTAAAGGACTCTGTCAAGACAACCACACCAATCTCAAGCAGTTCTTCAAGTTGCTCCTAAAAGTATCGTAATCAACTTCTGCTACATACCACATTCTCCGTCGATGACCAGAATTGGACAGCCTAGCCATAGGAGGGAAGAAACTCGTTGAGAGGAGTCATGGCCGACGAATAAGGAGACCGACCACGTGGTTTCACCCGTTGAGGTCTGTCGTGGCTTCCTGATGACTTGCCATTGCCGCCATACTTGCTTGCATCGATAGCCGACCAAAAACTCATCACGACACCGTTGTCGCATGCCGTCAGCAACAGAGAAGACTTGATTTGGGCAATGACTTTGCTTCGTGTACTACGTCATCGTAACCCCTAGATCTATGTCACCAAAGTCCGGCGGCGAGCTGCCCCCCCACAGTGAACCACGTTGGTCCCAACCATCGGTGCTTGCACCATCGCCGACGCATCCTCCACGCCACCCTCCACCCTTTTAGGCCATGCCTACCGAGGTAAAAACCCCGTTGCTCGTGTTTCCCTAACATTTTCTCATCACTAGCTGCGCTGGTCGCAGAGTGCCACGCTGGCGCTCTCACCATCGCTCTAGGTCACACGGTTACCCCCGTGCTACTGTTGTTCCCTGGCCCGACGTATCCTCCGTGTCACATTTTCCTTTTAGGACACGTCGTCACTGGGAAAGCCCCGCCGGCTGCCGCCACCATCCTAGCTGGCGCACGAGCTTGTTGGCGAGGCTGGTGAGGGGAGCTCAGTAGCCCTGTTCTTGATCACATAGAAGACAAGTTTGATTTGATGCCACACTAGTTGTAGTTCATCAGGCAGGCAGGGTCTTGACTAGTGTTGCCTGGCCTGGCCACCTGCTTCGTGGGCCTGACGTGGCTTGGTTTCTTTTGTTCAAAATCGACGGTTGTTTTGGGCCTACACGGACTACTGTACCACAGTGTGCGGTATAATCAAACCTTAATGTACACAGGAATGCTTGATTCATATCTGTATTATTTACGCTTCAGCTTCTAAGCATAGGAGAAAACTTAAATTTTACAACTTAATTTTAGGCTTTTCTATCGTAGTTTCTTATATTTGTTTAAAATCACCAAGTACGCATATAGCAAAGTTTCACCCAAAAATTACTTTTGAATCGCTGACAGAAGCATAAGCGAAATGACGAGTTACTTGATTTATAAAAATTGGTATTATTGATCTTGAAAAACTTTACACGGTTATATTTCCAATACTTTTATAAATATATAATTAGGAAAAACTGATATATTAATTAAAGGTTTTTATCTGGAAAACATCACAATACTATTTTTATTTCACAAACATGAGATTATAGTAGTACTACTCAATAACCGACCATCATTTTTCTTGGTTTCATCGATAATTTGTGATACATGGACACACGTAAATCGTACTAATAAATTATCATATAATTAATTAATTATTAACTATAAAAAACTTAAAAATAAATTAATATAATTTTGTTAAACAATTTTTTAATAGAAAATTCTAAAAAGAAACTAACCATTTAACCGTTTAGTAAACGTCTACGAAAAACTAGAGTATGTATATTAGGAAGAGGAGATAATAAGAACACGGCCTTACTTACCATATTTAATTTTACTTGCATCCTTTCCATGGACAATGACATGCTGAACATGGACAGGCCAATGCACTTTTCCTTTGACTTCTGAACGCAGGTCACAGGGCGCGTACGTTCGACGACTCTTCCGTCGGAAAATTGACAACGTACGAGAACGATACAACTCAGACAGCACCAGCTAGCTGCCTAGTACGTTGTTAGATATAATTATTTTTTTTCCAGTTATTAGATACAGTGTTTTGACTCTTCGTCTTATTTTAAAATTTTTTTATGATTAATATTTTTTATTATTAATATAAGAAAAAACATGATAGTACTTTATGAGTAATTATTTTTTTAAGTTTTTTATAATTTTTTAAATAAGAGGAATAATCAAACTTTGGACACATAAATTAAAAAAATAATTTCCGTTCGAGACGGAGGTAGTATCTAAATTTATAGATAAAAGGTCTAATCTAATACTCCTAAGGTTTGATAATTGCGTCATTTTGGATAGCAGTTTCGTCTTTTGACTGTAATTTTCTATTACAACATAGATAAAAATAAACACGAATATTTGCTGTCATTTAACTACTCTTTATAACTCATCCATATTTGTTGTCTAGGTGTTTCTAAATTAAATATTTTAAATATATTAGTAGTTAAAGTTTTAAAAGTTTAATAATACAATATTTGTCCAAAATAACAAGAATTATGAAATTAGAGGGACTATTATGATTTTATATTTTGAGATGCTGAGTAGGCAGTACTCTTTCCATCCTAAAATATGATCATTTCTATAGCTGGACACATTAAAAAAGTACGTGAGAATGATTAGAGAAATGTTATGGTTTTTAATATTTGTCCAAAATAACAAGAATTATGGAATTAGAGGGACTATTATGATTTTATATTTTGAGATGGCGAGTAGGCAGTACTCTTTCCATCCTAAAATATGATCATTTCTATAGCTGGACACATTAAAAAAGTACGTGAGAATGATTAAAGAAATGTTATGGTTTTTATGGAAAGGACATATGTATGAAAATTAAATAAAGAATAATTGTGATTGGTTTAAATGATAAAGTAGGTGTAAAATAACTTCATTTTAAAATAGAGGGACAGTAGCAGAAGCTAAGTGTTTTCGTTCTCTCTTTTTATTTTGTGGTGATAAGTAAACTTTGTAGCCTTTTCCAAATTTATCGATTAGTTAATACATATAATTAGTATATATATTTCTAGATTCATTAGCATCAATATGAAACTAAAAAAAAAGCAACAAATGGATGGAGTATAACTTTGACCTTTTTATTTTTAAAAATGATTGAGATATAATAAGAACATCATGGGTGTGTTTGGTTTCAGGGAGCCAACCCATCACTGACCCTATTTGGTTGGTTTATGGGTGGGATGGGTTGGACCCAGGAGAGTAATATTCCTTCCAGATCCAGGTCTAACCATCTCACCAAAACGGTGGGACAGATCCGTCCCAGGATGACCACGACGCACAGAAGGGTGTCTATTTTATTTATTAAATTTATTTAAAATATATTACTTGTATAAATATACATTCAATTACTTTAGGTTATTTATATATTAATCCTAGTATTTAATATTTTATTTTGGATATAAGATGTAACCTTTATCACATCTCATCCCTTCAACCAACCAAAAATCAAGTCCAACACATCTTATCTCATCTCTTCCACCAAACAAAAAAAATGGTCCAACCCATCCATCCAACCAAACAAACAAAAAAATAAAACTAACTCATCCTACAATCCAGGAATGGAGCCAACCCAACCCAACCCACCTCGTCCACGAACCAAATACATCCTATAATATTATGGCATTATTGACAATAGAAACCTACTGTATAAGTAGGTACAAATAATTCTAAATATATATACTAATGTAATATTGACGACATCAAGTAAAAGCAACCGAGTCAATACTATGTGTTTTTTTTAAAAAAAAATTGTCAATACTAGTTTATTGTAGACCAGAACCCCTTTTTTGAAATTGTTGCAGACCAGAAATTCATCAGTCCAAATCCAAAACCCGTGTGTGGGAAAAATTTTGTTTACTAGGCATTCTCAACGTACGAGTTCTTGGTCAGAGGTGTTTGACCGTGCTAAGAGAAGTGAACAGGATAACGTTGATTTGCCTTGTTTTTTGAACAGGTACGAACGAAAAATTCAAATCGAAATTAGTATAACATGTAAACATGCCCTTAATTTGAATTCGCTCCAGGATTCCTCGAATTGTTGTCGGTTGGTATTGTGCGTGCTATGTACAGCTAGTACATTATGCTATGTACAGCTAGTACATTATTCAACGCCTAGTTAGGACGTGCTATGTAACGAGCCCTGTTTAGTTCAAAATTTTTTTCCAAAAACATCATATCGAATATTTAGACATCTAAATAAAACATTAAATATACATGAACATTAAAACTAATTACACAGTTATCGAAGTTATCGGAGGCATCGTGAGAAGAATCTTTTAAGCTTAATTAGGCATCTGATTAGCCATAAGTGCTACAGTAACCAGTATGTGCTAATGACGGATTAATTAGACTCAAAAGATTCGTCTCACGGTTTTCAGGCGAAATCTGAAATTTGTTTTATAATTAGACTACGTTTAATACTTCAAATATATGTTCAAAGATTTGATGTGATGTTTTTGAAAAACTTTTGGCAAACTAAACAAGGCCAATTCTACTGGGGCATGATTCTTCGAGGGTGAGAAGCAGCTCTATTTTTTCGCTTCTGTTTATGCTTACAAGTCTAAATTTAAATTTAAAGTTTTTACATTTTAGGATTTTTTATCGTACTTTATTTTTTCAGTCCAATATATAAAATTACTATTTATAAATTATTTTTTATTTATAAATACCTGGTTTGACTCCCCACGAGCACCAACAAGTTTGGACGAGTTCTACGATATCCTGCTGGACCTTTCAGGCTCGCCCTCACGACGTAACACGTTAAGTGGCTGTTTGGATAGAGATTTTTTTTTTTTGGTTCTTTGTCATATCGGATGTTTGGACGTTAGTTAGGAGTATTAAATATAGACTAATAACAAAACGAATTACATAAATATAGGCTATTTCATGAGACAAATTTTTTAAGCCTAATTAAGTCACGATTAGCAAATATTTACTGTAGCATCACAATCACTAATCTAATCATTGCAATAGATTCATCTCGTGAAATAGTCCAGAATAGTGGTTGGATTTTATTAATGGTCTATATTTAATAATTTTAATTAGTGTCGAAACATTCGATGTGACATTGACATATAGAGGATCCAAACACCTCCTTATATCAGTCCGACACACGCGGTTCTTTCTTTCTTTTTTTAATGTCTGAAACTCCAAATCATCACTGCCTACCTTTCATAGCTTAATTACTTGCTTCAGTCGTCGGAGTTTGAATGGTTCATGGCACTTACCTGCAATGCTGCTTGTGCGTCAAGACTAGGCTAATTAGCTAGTACTCCAGCTACTAAGTAACACGTCAGTTGGTCACTGTAGGAAATCTCACAGAACTTGCATGCATGGTCAAGTGTAACGAAATATATCGATGCAAGATTTTGAATTCTACTGCAGCTAGCTAGCTAGCTGGCCTTATTTGTTCTGGTCAAGACAAAGAATTAATATGAATATATTTGTTCAAAAAGAAATGTAAGTCAAGAACACATGTCTCTGTTCTACGCACTGACATTTTTATCACCAGCAAGAAATTAGTATAACCAATGTAGATAAAGAAATTAGTTGTCATTGTCTCCTTAAAACCTTCATTTCGAAGTAGTCTGAATTTAAACAATTGTTGTAAAATGTTTTTGCTTTCCCTAATTTAGGAAAAATGAGTTTTTTTTTAAAAAAATGCTTGAATTCAGTCAAGATTTGTAAAAGTTTTATCTCTCTATTAATGTAGGAGATATTACAAAATGGGTAAACTGTCTTTTTAACAGATAGCCATGCACAAAATTAGTTCACTATGGCAAGCATGGGCGAATTTGGCATGGAGGCGGCGAGCCCCGCCGCCTCCCCTTTTAAAACCATTAGAGCCCTACGAAGACCCGCCTAAAATTTATATCAAATATAAATAGAAAGAGGGTGGCTAACACTCTATCTAACTTGTTCAGACCCCCCTAATATCATTGGCTAGATTCGTCACTTATGGCAAGGACATAAAACTAGAGTTATCGTTTGACTCTTTTGACATATATATATATATATTCTCAGTGATCTAAAAGCTATTACTGAAAAAGAAACTACATTTTAATAACCACATAATCAACTCCAAATTTAATGTTAAAAATTTAAATTTTGATGAGGGTGCATAAATCTATGGTGTCATAGAGTAAATTGGCTTAATTGATATAAAACTAGTGTCTTGTGACATAGCCCTGCTCCTATTGGCCAAAGTCGACATTGTCATTATATCGATCTTGTATAAGTACAATTGTTATTAAATCAATCTTGCATAAGTATAATAATAAATGAGTATCGGAGAAAAACTCTAGTCTAGTGTGCAACTACATCATTGTGGATGGCTACACGCCACTGCTGAGATTTTCCAATGTTGAACTCGATGAGGCTAGACATGTAGCTTGTCTTGTCTTGGTTAGGCTTGATGGTGCCACTTGTTGCGGCCTTTGTATTTATACACTTAGATGTCATCTGGTCTAAATATTAATAGGGAGATAAATATACGCATTATTCAAATTGTCTTTATAGGTGTCATGTAGAACTCTTATTGGAGTCAAATAAAACTTTATATTTGTTTTCTTATCTGGAACTCTTTTTTCATGTGCTCCAGTTTGTTTTTATGTACGGTTTGGGACGTACGTAGTACTCCCGTTGAAGTAAATACACTTCTATAGAGTATCAAAGTGACTCCGGCAAAACATTCCCGATTGAGGGGTTCGACAACACTGACGACGGACAAAGCTCGAAAATGCAGCACTCACAAACACCCCAGACACGCGGATGGATGAACCAAAGGGGGTTGGAAGCAGCAAAGAAAGATTTATTTTTTTTTAAGCATTGGAGATAGAGATTCTTATAATAAGCAACCGCAACTCAAAATATTGGAACCGAATCGGATGACATATCCACGGATGTGATAGAAACAACTTTAATTTTTATTTAGTAGGGATGTACAAGTTATAAATATCGAATTCAGATAAAATGTTCAATTCATGGTTTGTATTCTGATCAACCACTGGATGGACGGTACTCCCTCTATCCATCCGACAACGGTATTCTATTTTGACAACACCATACAGAATTACACCTTCATATATATATCTGCAATGAAGGAAACAAATTGAACCAATTTTTGTATATACCTTCCCTCCCAAAATCTGTGAAGAATTTATGTACTGTTTTTCCTAATTACAAGCTAAAGCAATTAACTAATCAAAGAGCAAATTAAGCTCCAATCGAATAATTCGAATTGGTTGAGAGTCTGTTCTGTTGAGCACCCACAAGAACTGAACCAATTATTGATTCAGGAAACAGTTCATGAGATGTTCAGAGAAGTTCTAGCTCTTCCTCTTCTTCTTCTAGGGGAAGTGCGTGCCCCCGCCGCCGGGCCCCGATTTCGCGGCGCGCAGCAGCTCCGTCACCATGCTGATGGCGCTCCGGCCGCCCGCGGCTGCTCCCTCCTGCAGCGGCCTCGCCGCCGCCGCGCCGCCGATGACGTTCGTCAGATGCACCAGGAACAGCAGCAGCAACGCCACCTTCGCCATCGCCGCCGCCGCCATTGTCGTACGTGTACGTCAGGCTTCGCTCTAGCTTGTCACTTGCACTAGCTGACGGCAAACAGACACACGTACGGATTCCGGAAGAGACGAAGTGTACTGTGTGAAAGAGAAAAGTGGAGAGCTCGTGATGAGCATTGGAGCTTGGAGAGAACCTCGCCATGGCGGGCTCGTCTATATATAGCTGATGCATGGGTTGCATTTGGTCTTCAAAACCTTTTCAGGATGTTCAGATTGTTGGTTGGTAGCTTGCTGGGTTCTTTACGCCAGATTTTTGTTAGATATTTTTTTTGGTTTTTACATGTACGTTTTACGAACCGGTAAACGCTCCAATTATTTTTAAAAAAATTTATAGAGAAATTTATCATCTCACATTTATAAGATATATTTTTAACTTTACGGTAGTTAATTGCATTATTTATATCATTAAATAGCTACTATAAAATCAGATAATAACACCGATATCGTGTACGTGCTAGCTAGTGGTTAGTGCATTCAACGCTTGGCGGTTTCAGATTCTCTGCTGGGGAAAGATTCAAACTGCGATAAACGAATTATGACGAACTCATCGACGTATATCCAAGACCTTTTCAAGCTCGTCAATAATCTCATGTTGACCTAGCTTGTTGCTAGCTACAGTAGCTCGTTAAGCAAATTCGTTTTCAGTGTGTGAGAATTTATTCGATCGATCGGTCAATCTTCCCCATGCACGCGGGTATATATCTTCAGTCTGAAACTCTGAATCATGTCTGCGTGCTTGCTTGCTTGTTTTTG
Source organism: Oryza brachyantha (assembly GCF_000231095.2). Taxonomy (NCBI): domain Eukaryota; kingdom Viridiplantae; phylum Streptophyta; class Magnoliopsida; order Poales; family Poaceae; genus Oryza; species Oryza brachyantha. The sequence goes on from NC_023166.2 coordinate 7,748,820, forward strand.
TGTACGTGTAAGGTGTAACACACCAACAACTGAATTTTCAGTCTTCAGAGTTTGAATGGTTCATGGCGCTTCCTGCAATATTATCCTGCTTGTTCATCAAGTAGGACTCGACCTCTCTTTTCATGTCACGTAAGTCGCTTTGACTTTGTTCCAGGTCAAATCTCTTTCGATTTAATTAAGTTTATATAAAATTGTACTAATATCATCTACAATATCATACCAATTTCATCCATCACTCTAAATATAATTTTATAGTGTATTTATTTTGTGTTGTGAATGTTGTTTTTCTCTTTAAAAATATGTATTCAAACTTGAAGAGATTTAACTTAGCACAATTATTAAATGACTATGGTAGTAGCTAAGTAAAACGCCAGCGCGTCATTTAAGGAAAGCTCACAGAACTTACATATAGTCCGGTCTACTGAAATTTATAGATATATGGATGCAACGATTTTGAATTCTGGCTAGCAAGCTTTCTGGTCAAGCCAAAAGAATATGAATATTTGTTCAACTATGAAATGCAAGTCAAGCGCACACGTACCTCTGTTCTACGCACTGACATTTATCACGAGCAAGATATATTATAAATATCCAATGTACATAAATAAACTAGATTAATCTATAAACAAACCAGTTGACATTATCGTCAGCGTCTCCTAAAGACCTTCACTAGGAAGCAGTCCCTCTATTTCAAAATATAAGCATTTCTAAAATGTAAGTATTTGTGTGCTAATTTCCTAAGTATTTGTGTGCTAATTTCCGTGATTCTCACCACAATTAATCTCCAACCAATCAAAATCTTGGAAATGTCATCTAAATTATTTAAAATTCAAAAATTAATCATTGATGTGATTATATTTTCAAAACAGAGGAAGTAGCTGATTGCACCTGCTGAGAAAGTGTATACTCTTGTGAGGCAAGAAAATTCAATTCAAGAGAGAGACCAGAGTTCATAAAGTCGAAATGGAGAATGGATCAAGAGCTAGCTAGCTCAGCTGCCCAATTCAGTTGTAACGGATTTGATCTTGATTAGTCTGGTCCAAATAATGGACGAATTTGCATGGAGGACAAATCAGGAACAACTTGGCAGCTACACGCATATAAAGGTAAAATGTGACACGTAATTAATTATATAATTCGAGTGTATGCGTAAGCTAAACCAAGAACTCGCACAGGCTGAACTCAAACAGAAATGCAGAGGGCTGTTGAATTGGTGCTTTGGGCCATTCAAGTTGGACATAAGTAAAATTTGCCGGCATTTAACAAAAGTATTTAAACTTTCAGTGTCGAAGTGGGAACTTAGTTAGCGGGTGTTTGTTTGATAAAAAAAGTCAAACAGTATATTTGCTTATGAAAAATAACTTATGAAAAATACTTTTATATACGTATTCTTAGCTATGTAAAAGTTAAAGCTGGAAAAGTTAAAAATTTAAATTTTGCCATATAAGCATAAACATAAGCAAAAATATGGGTGTGTTAACGTACGTGAGATTGAATATGTTTCCTATTGATTTTTTGAGGGGGCATTTCCAAATGAAATCTGAGCTTTTGTTGAGAAGATAACTTTCAACATGATCTTAAACTGCGAACTTGGTAGAAAATTTTCAACTCTATTGATACGACATTTGCAAACCAATAAAAAGCAAAATAATTTCTTATATTCCATCAAAACAGAGGATGCAAGATATTAGAGTCGTGTAAATAATGCGCAAGAGATCTGTGTTTTTCTTTTAGATAGGAAGATTAACTTCTAGCTCCTGATGCATATCCATAGTTAATGTATCGGAAGTGATCATATTTTTTGATATAAAATTTCATACAAAGCAGCAGAAAACTGGGTGTAATTAAAATTTACATATCGATATTTTTTAAGAATCGTAAAATTTCTATTATAAATGCCAGGCATAAACCTTGGATGGAATTATGCCCTCATGACATCAACACCATATCAATAGGCTTTCTCACGAAACATCTTTTTGTCCTCGAATATGTAAAGGAAAAAGAGTTTCGATTGAATTTTAATTTCAACCCCATTTCTCATTACCGTTACTGTCCATTGGAACATATTTTACCCTTATTCTCAGCCAGGTGAAAGTGAAACCCCCAAATATTTGTTCGATATTTTTCAATTTCAATTTTTAGTTTTTTCGTGTGATTCCATTTTAATTTCTCCAATTTATTTTTGTCATATTTTTGGGCTAGGTGTTCGGACTTTGGACATGGCCGAAGAATGGCCGTACGCGGTAGTTGTTGGTGCAAAGAGTGTGTTGGTGGGTATCATTTGCATGTGGTCAAACTCTTTGACCCTGGTCAGAACAGCATGGTCAAATTCCATTTGAAAGTATTCTTTTAATTTTCTTTCACTTTGCCCTTCATTTTGGAAGTGGTACGTACACAGGACTTTCCATCTTAACTTAATCATACTTTTGAATCGTTAAAACAGTTTAAAAAAATGCTCAAAATACTCCCTTCGTATTTTTTATTTGGCGCTATTAAGTTTTAGTTCTATTTCTGATCATTCGTCTTATTAAAAAATTATATACTCACTAATCATTTTGTTATGTTATTAATAAATAAACTATAAGAATGACTTACAATTCATATATTTGCACAAATAATAAATTAATAAGACAAATGTTTAAAAGTAGATGAAAAATCAACAGCGTCAGATAGAAAAAAGGGGAAAGTACGTATACGATACTGGCAGATATAATAATTACATCTTGATATATTGAATGAAGGAACCAAAACAAATTCTGTATGTACCTTCCCTAAAAGTTGTGATTACTGTACGTACCACTATCCTAAAAGCGATCCAAACTACTTAATCGAAGAGCAAATTAAGCTCCGATCGAATTGCTTCGAGTCTGTTTGACTCGAAAAGAAAAAAAAGAAACTGAACCAAATTATGTTCAGGAACAGTTCGTCAGATGTTCAGAAAATCTCTCGTTCTTCTCCTCCTCCTAGGGGAAGTTGGAGCCGCCGCCGCCGGGGCCCGACTTGGCGCCGCGGAGAAGCTCCGTCACCATGCCGATGGCGCTCCCGGCCGCCGCTCCCTCCTCCTGCCGCAGCGGCCTCGCCGCCGCCGCGCCGCCGAGGGCGTTCATGAGCTGCACCAAGAACAGCAGCAGCAACGCCACCTTTGCCATCATCGCCTTCGCCGCCGCCATTGCCGCCGTCACGTCGGGCTTAACTTGCTCGATCAGGGAGACACTACTGTGTGAGAGCGATCGATTGGGAGAGCTGATTGCTGATGAGCTTGATTTGGAGCTTGGAGAGAAGCTGCCCATGGTGAGCTCGTTTATATAGACGATGCATGCATGCATGGTTTGAACTTTGAAGTCTTCATTCCTGTGTCGTCCGTCTCCGTTCAATTCTTGCATTAGCTGCGTACTGGAGTACTCCCTCCTCTCTTTTTTTTCAATTAATGTATTGACTTTTAAATTAATATTTAATCATTCGCATGAGTTAAAAAATTTATATGATTATTACTCTACCCATCGCATATTATAAGGTTTTCTGGGTTTCACTATATACATCAATGTTCTGTATATACATTTGTATATTTATTAGCATACAAATAAATCTATATAACGGTAGAAAATTAATAACGCGGAACCGAGAGAATAATTATTTTATTATGATTTGATTGGTTACTAAAGTAACCCAAGCATAATTTATAATTTTATATATTATAAAAAATAAGATAGGGTTAAATTTTTGATTTAAAATTCAACGACGTTAGATAAAAAAACCCTGAAGAAATATAATTTTGTATTGAAACTTTTCCTCGTTTCTGATCTCGTCTCCGTGATGGTTCCACACACGCGACACGCGGTTCAAACTTTCAACCGCAGAGAAAAGAGGACAGAGATGGATGGGGTTAACTCGTGCAAGACTCGTTCAAATATTCCTGAGCTAATCTCGTACGCTTGTCGAGCCATGCGTTTTTGTCGCCCACGAGGAACGAATTTTTCCTGTTTTTCTTTTCTTATTTTGAGTCCATTGCACTACAGTTCTTGGAGACTTCGTGCTTGTTGCTTAAATTAATTCTCTACATTTTAAAGTATACTGGACGCTTACAGATGTTTAGTATAGTGATGTTGATTCTTTTTTGAGTATGATGTTTGGTCTTATGTTTTATTTAAAATTTTAGTGTAAATGTGTAAAAATGACCACTTGTCCATGGCTTAGCAGTTAATTTCGTAAATTACTAGGACACTGTCCGTGCGTTGCGATTTAATTTTAAAAAACATCATAACGTACTATTAACATTATTTTTTGTATGTGTCATATTTTAATTGTTACATATATTTGTTATTGACAATGGGTCTATTAATCTCACGGTTCTTTTCATCTTTAGTTAGTGGGAACGGTTAATATATGGAATCCACAATTATTTTTTCTTTTAAAATAGAGTATAGATAAAAAAAGATTTGTTATTGGTGGCAGCCACCACTAGCAATGTTTATAGTAGTAAAGAAAATGCACAGGAGAGTTACAAAGGAAAAAAATAAAGATATTATGGTTGGTTGTTTGGCTTGTTTTATAGAAAAAACCAAATGGTATATTTACAAAAGAAAAATAGTTTGTTATAAAATTTTTATATACATATTAGCGACATAAAGACAAAGATTGAAAAATAAACTTTAATGAAAAACTCTAAAATTAACTTAAAATTTGAGATAAAAAAATTAAAATTTGGCTTATAAGCATAAGTAGAAGTGAAAAGATGGGGGCATATATGTTATGAAACCAATGAAGCATCGAGCCTTTTCCTACAAGTACGTAGAAGAACATATTTTATAAAGTGTCACAAAGTTAATCTTATTTATTTAAATATGGAGGAAGTAATCAATAAAACAACGTCGGGATATATATGCATAAAGGTAAAAATGACATGTAATTAATCGACTGCATATTTATGCACAAGCTGATCTCAAATAAAAATTCATAGGACAACTATTAAGTGGGCCTCTGCACGTTCAAATCGGAAACCTAAATTCAACTTGAGGACAACAAAATTTCAGGCAAATTTGCCAGCATTTATTTTTTAAAATAGAACCCAACTTACTATGTGATTAAACTTGGTGAACCAAATTTTGATCTTAACAGCTAATAAATAGATAGTTCTCAATTCTATAAGATATGGAATTTGACAAACAAATAAATAGCAGATTGACCTCTGCTGTTCCAACAAGACCAAACAATTCAAAGGCATCGGTCATGACCTCATGTATTTGATTTCTTCATATTGCAGAAGAAATCATGTGTAATAGAGAAGAGGAACAAGAATATTGGTTGCATTTTCTTTTGAACCGCCTTTAAAGGGGCAATTGTGCTTAGCCTATTCTAAAGGATAATTAATAATTTAATATTGTTTTTCTAACTTTACTTATTTGATACTTCTTTTAAATATGAAGTTGTCTAACTCTATACCATAAAGCCAAGTTAACAGTTTTAAAATTAGGGTCAAAATGTCAATCATACCTTGCTTATTTAACACTATTTTCTCAAAGATTTTGTTTATTTCACAAATCTAACAAAATCATGGCTAAACCTTAATAATTTTGTCACAACAAGAACCTTTGAGAAAGTGGGTCAAATAAGAAAGGGCATAAATGATATCTTGGCCCCAAGTTTAACACCGTTAACTTCACGGAATATGTCAGACAATAACTTTGTTTTTGAAAAGTTGGTTTAGAAGAACACAGTAGAGAAATTTGGCTCAGAATGCTAGTTAGACTTTAAAATAGGGTTAAAAGCACAATTATTCGTTTCATTACTCTTATATTATATAGGCCCCGTTCGGTACGAGGGGAAGCGGGTTAGTTATCCGGCGTGGAAAATGTAGTAATAGATTAGTACATGATTAATTAATTATTAATTATTAAAAAATATAAAATAGATTAATATAATTTTTTAAAACGACTTTTCTATAGAAAATTTTTTTAAAAAATACACAGTTTAGCATAGCAGTTCGAAAAATGTGCGCGTGGAAAAAGTGGGGGAGTTAGATACGTTATTAGGGTGGCCAAACCATAGTGGAATAAGCTTACCCACTTCCTCACGTATCACCCTATTTTCATCACAAAAGGTTTCTGTTGGGACCAACATATTCCATATTTCTTATTTGACCCATCAATAGGGAAAAGGCCGAGTTCTTTTTGGTATGCTAACATTAATTGTTTACTTGACTTTTGTTTTCATGCCATTTTCGTCAAGACTATTTCTATTTTTGTTTGTTTAAATATTTTTTTCTTCTGTTTCAATTATAATATATTATGTATATTTGGGCTAGGGGTTGGTACAGAGATCCATGAGGTCGCGTGGGGGAGGGGGTGGTTGCTACAAAACGAGCGTCGCAAGGAAACAATTTACATGTGGTCAACTACTTTGACATTACTCAGAACAACATATTTAATGCCATCAAAATGACTTAACAGACTAAAGGACAAAAGGAGCCTCAGTTAAAAAACATAAGCCAATTTGCTACACGACAACCAAAAACATGTAATTAGCCGTGGAACACCGTTAAACACATGAATTGGCTTGTTGACACTCTAAAAAGTGTAATTAGCTTATAGATACCCTTGATATTATTTTATTATTTCGTACCTAGATGAGGAGAGAAATATTTCAACAAAACATTTTGTCCTGGTACCAGATGCATGTATAACTCATAGTGGCTGACAAACATGTCAGACCACTCAATGTGGCATGTGGGAATTAGAATGCGCGCTCACCGAGGTGGAGTGAATTTGCTGGCCATCCACGGGTTGCCATGTAAGTCAATTGAGACATGCGCAAATTAGTACTTTTGTTACCGTTTCTCTCTATATGTACTAGATATAATAAAATAATAGCTACAACATATTTATGTTTTTATAGTATCCTACAACTATTACATGTGTTTCTCGGTGTGTTGTATCAAATTTTACTAGAAACCTCATAAAATCACGTACCCTTAAAAAAGATGGATAAAATCACATTGCATTCTAAGTGGTAGTTGATTCGGGACCTTTGTAGCGTTAAATGTGTAAAACAATCCCAAAATCAGGTGGGCCCTCCATTTTTAAATGTATGATGTTCTGGACTTCTTATATGAGGTTTAACCTTTTGTCTCATTTAAAAATTCAATGTAGAGATACAAAACATAAGTTAAGCATATTTAAGGCAAAATTATGAAAATCCACTCAACTACCGCTTAGTTTGAGATTCTCCTATAACTTGATTTGTTGTAAATATTCACCTCCTAATTCATTTTGGCTTGAGGTCTCCCCTTTGACCTTTGCTCACGTATTCTCATTGTTTTTTCCCATATGTACTATTTAACCTAGTCATGGTCAACGCGGTTACAAATTCTGCAACATCAAACACCACTTAGTTTGAGATTCCCCTATAACTTGATTCATTGCAAATATCCACCTCCTAATTCATTTTGGTTTGAGGTCTCCCCTATGACCGTTGCTCACGTATGCTCGTAGTCTTTTCATATACGTACTATATGGCCTAATGCATCTCATGGTCAACATGGTTATAAATTCTGCTACATCAGTTGATTTGGTAAGCATATATCACTCTTCCGCTTTCAGAGCCTAGATGTGGCTTTCGTGTATGTGGAACTGTTCTCATATTGATGTTCGGACAACCGGGATCCATCCACACTGACGTGCACTCATTAAGCTCGTGTTCGATACTAGGGTCGACAACTCTGTCAAAGAGCGCTCAACTAGCAGACATGGTATTCAGCAATGACACCGAGACAGAGCTCATCTTCGTGGACCTACCAACTCCTACCGTGGAGTTGTCTAGCTCACTTGCATCAAGTTCATCAAGAACCACTATGGCCGTCTACTGCTTACTTATAGCTTTTATTCTTGTCAAGAAACACAAAATGGATAAGTTGGGTTATTGTTGGAAAACGTCTCAAATCGTAAATGAACATGACTAGCGACAAAAATAAATGAGCTGCCATAATATAGAGCAACTTCAAACCAAAATGAATTAGGAGAAAACTATCTGTAGTAAATCAAATTATAAGGGGGAATCTCAAACTAAGAGTGGTATTTGGGGGTTTGAAATTTTCCCTATACTAATAATAAAACAAATCACAACAAAATTAATAATACATAGTTATTAATAAAATATATCGTAAAACCTGATGTCGAAAAGTCTACCATGCATGTTATATAATCTGAAATGGAGCTATGTGAATTTTGGACTGCATATTTTTCAATGATGAGTTAAAATGCACATGGAAGTTGGAACTCTACTTAAGTATTGTTAAGTGGGTGGAGGGATATTTTTTAGAAAATAAAACTTAGCTAGTTGAATTAGAACTGACCATGAATTGTCTGTGGGTCAACATCCGTCCATCCTCAGGAGTTATTCGCATGTGTATTATGTGTCACGCATTGATGTACATCCATTTGCATTTTTCACCTAATTGTAAAACTGATCTTGGACATATAAAAAACAAAATAATTTAGAAAATAAAATGCCATTGGTGAAAGTTAACATGGTCAGTTAATAGAAAAGGATTAAACATGCGGCATATATACTGCCATGCACAATTACATCGTGATCTTTGGCATAAAGAAATGTATTTTGTACATAGATAGTATGTTCCTAAAAAAATTCTAAAGAAAACTATATGCATTTTCCTATAGTATATAAAGTAAACTATTCCAAGAGCACATTATGCTCCGGTAATTAAGTTGGCAAGAGCCATCGCTCCCAAGTCCCAAATGCTTCTACCCTACCTTGCTCGACAAGCAAAATTCAGGAACAATTATATCGATATAAAATTCAATTATATTGAGATATAATTGATTGAGTTCAATAAAGCTTTCAATATCTTCAAAAAAAAAATCAGGAACAGTTCGTCGGAGAAGTCTCTTCTTTCTCTTCTAGGGGAAGTGCGTGGTCGGGTTGCGCCCTGATTTTGCGCCAAGGAGCAGCTCCACCACCATAGCAATGGCGCTCCCGCCATCTGCAGCTGCTCCCCCCTGCAGCGGCCTCGCCGCCGCCGCGCCGCCGAGGACGTTCATCACCTGCACCAAGAACAGCAGCAGCAACGCCACCTTCGCCATCGCCGTCTCCATTGTCGCCGATTATCGTCAGTCGTCAGGCAGGCCTCAGGCTTAATTTGCTCGATTAGAGAGACAATGTGTCTGTTTTAGGGAACTTCTCTTAGCTATAGTTTTTAGTTGTTTCTGTCAGCAGCTGTCCTAAAAGATCCACAGCTTATGAGAATCTGTAGTTACAGATTCTGCAAAATAAACTAAGAAGCCATAAGGTGAAGAAGCGAGGTTTCAGAGCTTTTCTAGATTCTCAGCTGCTGGCTACTAAATAGTTGCTTCTCAGAATTTAAAGCTATTCCAAACAGGCCCAATGTGCAAGAAAGATTGAAGAGCTGAGCTGAGCTGAGCTTTTGAGCTTGGAGAGAACTAACAGCCATGGTGAGCTCGCTTATATATAGACGATCGATGCATGGTTTCAACTTTGAAGTAGTCTTGGTTTTTGTCGTCCATTCAATTCTTGGCTGCGTACTATTCCATTATTATTGTTGTTGGAATTCCAGGCGTAGTTTCTGATCTCGTTGCGGTTGCACACACACGGTTTCAAACTTCAGACGCATAGAAAAGAATAAGGGATGATTAGTTCGTGCAAGATTCGTTCAAATCTGAATTAATATCATCCACTGACTGGATGAATATGAATGAACCATGGTTGCGTTTTTTGTCTCCCACGAGGAACGATTTTTTGGGCGTCCATTGCGCTTGTGTTCTTGAACAGTTCGTGCGTGCGTGAAGCTTGTAGGAGCAGTGGCATCATGCAGCGATCTCTAGGGAGATCAACACTGGATTAATTACTAGTTTACTAGTACATACATAATGGACGTTGCATGGGAAGAAAAATCAGAGACAACGTCATCTATGCGTAAAGGTAAAATATGACACGTCATTTAATAGACAACTTGTATGCTACCCACGAGGAAAAGTTGCACAAGTGAATTTCTACGATATTTAATTTTGTTTTTAGAAAAAAAAATTCAAGATTTAACCACACAGAACCTGTTAAATATGGCACCCTATCAGTATTGGTTAAAAACATTGATATGGTATTTCTAGCCTCCTGGATAGCCTATCTTTTGTCGATAAAAACCAGCACATATAACCCTACATCAATGCCGATTTAAGAGATCAAACGATAATATTATATGAGTGAGTTATATATCAACATCGGCGGATGGATAAAACATTAACTAATAACCGACCATGAATATAAATAGGGGCGATTGTTAAGCCTAGGGCTTGACAATTGATTATATGTTGTTTGGACAAATTTTAACTAAAACTTAATACTTTTTAATGCATTTTTCTAACCAGTCGTAGGAATCAAGCTCAAGCTGCCCCACGGTTAGCTCAAATCTACTTAAAGACGTTGAGCAAAGGTCGTTCCTCCCCCCTCCCCTTCGCTGGCCATGTGCTATTCTCTCACACTTTGCTCGTTGCCGCTAACCATAAAGGCTATTGGCATCCCTTTCTCTGTTTGTCAATTTGTTATTAACCCGTGTATTCTTTTATCGTAGTTTACTTTTTATACTAGCTTTTATATCGCCTAAAACATACTTTAAAATTTTTATTCGTAAATTATTTTTTATTTACAAATATACCGTATAGTTTTTTTCTTCCCGTGTACGCTCCTCCCTCCTCTCTTAGAAATAAGGCCTGGAGGCGGGCTCCAACAGTCCAACGCGCTGGGAAGAAGGGAGGGGCAGGAAGATGGCAGAACGGCGCCAAGCCGCCAAAGAATAGAAGGAAAGTCGATGAGACCACAATATTTTTTTCAGACTTGATATGATAATATTGTATTATTTATTTTATTTCCACTTTTCTTGATTAAGTGTTTATCTTATGATTTTATTTTTTTGCAATTAATTTATGTTATTTCTTTGGGCTAGATGTTTTGGCAGAGAGCGCACGTAGTGATGTCAGGCCGCTCGGAAAAATTTAACTTTTTACCACTGTTACATAGCAGTGGCAATATATTTGACACTTTCCTCTCACAAGGCTTGTGAGAGGGATTAAACTGAACATGTAAAGAGTGGCAAAAGGTTAAAAGTCCCGGCCGTTCACAGTAGTTGCTACAAAACGAGTGGCTCAAGGAATAATTTACGTGTGGTCCCTTTGACCTTAGTCCGAACAGCACGGAAAGCATTTCTTTTAATTTATACATTTCGTTTCGTTTGAACTCCGGACCTTTGAAGCGTTAAACGTGCGTATAGAAAGCATAATATAGATCAATATTAGAATAGGAGATCAATATTAAAATGGGACACAAATATGGAGCATACTGACATATATAATAATCACATCTTGATCTCAATAATAATTGTAAAAAAAAAACAGAATGAATGCTGTACAACTGTACATGTCTTCCTAAAAGTTGTAAAAAAAAACTATGATTTTTTTTCCCCGAGAGCAAATTTATGCTCCACCAATTTATGTTCAAAAACAGTTCGTCAGAGTTACAATATTGATCTGTGCTCATCATCGTCGTCTACGGGAAGTGCGTGTTCGGGTTGGACCCCGATTTCACGCCGCCGAGCAGCTCCGTCACCATGCCGATGGCTGTCTCCGCCCACCCGCAGCCTGCTCTCTCCTGCAGCGGCCTCGCCGCCGCCGCGCCGCCGATGACGTTCATGATCTGCACCAGGAACAGCAGCAGCAACGCCACCTTCGCCATCGCCGCCGCCATTGCCGTCGTCAGGCTTAACTGCTTAAGCAGCTCTAGTTTGCACTGACAGGAGACTGTTTAATGTGTGTGAGGGAAACTGATTAGCTGAGCTGATCTTTGGAGCTTGGAGCTTGGAGCTTGGAGCTTGGAGAGAACCCCAGCCATGGCGAGCTCGTATATATAGCTGATGGATGATGCATGGGGTTGGCATACTTTGCGTTGGTCGGTGTGTGTGCACTGTCTGCATGCATGGTTTGAATCGATCTTTGAAGTCTTCCTGTCGCCTGTTCAATTCTTGGCACGGATCGATACTATTATTATTGTTGTTATGGTTGAAGTTAGGCCTAGTTTCTGATCTCGTTGTCGCTGCAGAAACACGGTTCAAACTTCGGACGCAGAGAAAAGAATGGGAGAATTAATCCACGCAAGACTTGTTCAGTCTGAATCAACTCATTTTTGTCCCCCCACGAGTAAAGATTATTATTTTGCTGTCCATGTATACGATTCAGTTTCTTTTGAACAGCTCATGCTTGCTCGGATCACTGGTAAGCAGTGGCAGAGCAGCTTAATTAACTGGATTAATTACTACTACTCCGTCCAAAAAAAGGATTTATGGGTTTTCTAGTTCGAGCGTTTGACCATCCGTCTTATTTGAAAAATTTATTAAAAGTTTGAAAAAATTAGTACACGTAAAAATACTATTCATGTTTTATCATGTAATAACAATAAAAATATTAATTATAAAAAAATTTCAAATAAGACGATAATTCAATCAAAAAACACAGAAATTCGTTTATTTTGAGACCGAAGTTGTACTGCATACGGTGAAAATGCATGCCCTTTTCTGAATTATATTTGTGGGTGATGGCTTACTGCTTCCATGGTCAAACAAAAAGAAAATGAATATTATGTCGGTTTGATTTTCAACGAGAGCTGCGTGTGCCTAGGGTTCAAAAAAATGTGTTCAAAGAGATCGTGAAATCCGACGGTAGTTTGGTCTTGGTCGTGAAAGGGAGGGAGCTAGGGAAGATGCAGTATGTATGCAGCTGCTCATGTGTACGGAAACGGTCTTTCTCTGCTAATAGCAAGTCAATAATATAGATCGTTAATATCTATGTATGTATTATTTAAATATCTCCTGCGCTATAGCTCCTGACTAGTAGTTCAAAAAACTAAAAGAATTTGCAGTTATGGAGTAATAGTACTAATTATCATCTAATACTGCCTTTTATCCACGAATAGTATTATTCCTTCCAGTCCTATAATTGTTGTCGTTTTAGATATATTTGAGATCAAACTGTTAAAACTTTGACTATTAAAAGCTTTCAAAACATTAGTTTAAAAATATTAGGACAATATGTATAGAAGAGTTTTAGAAATACTTTACTAAAAACAAAATATATTTTTTATTATATATATTTAAAAGAAAATTATAGTTAAATACATGGTCTGTAGACCATGTTAAGCGGCAGAAATTATCGAAACAGAGAGAATATTATTATTCATAGGTTTGACATATGCATACATGAGAAAGGTCGACGTCGTAACTGAAAAGTCACCTGCTGGTCTGGTCTGCTTGTTTTCAGCGAAAATCAGCTAGTACCAAATATTTTAGCCGTCAGAAAGGTCAAAGATTTGGAACATGTCATGCGACTCGGAAACAGCGACTGATTCCACAACACGGCCAAAGCCAAAACACAACACAACTCAACTCAAATTCATCAACCATGCATCCATCCATCCATCGATCACCTAGGTATATATATATACTTATCTGATCAAATTCATCAAGCATTTTTTTCAGACACCAACACAGCTATAGCAAGATCTTTGTCAGTGCCGACAGCTATAGCAAGATCTTTGTTCATCTTCTTTTTTCGATCTCCTGTATACTCCATCGTTCTGTCTGGCTTGTCTGAACATCGGAGACAGCTAGTTACGGCGATGGCGGCGGCGGCGGCGGCGGTGATGGCGAGGACGGTGGTGCTGGTGCTGTTGCTGGTGCAGATGATGAGCTCCATGGCCGTCTCGGCGAGGACGATGAAGGGGGAAGGGTGGCTGGAGGATGGGATAGGCATGGTGGTCGACATGCTCGGGAACCTCAAGTCAGGGTCCAACCCTCCCACACACTGCTGCTAACTGACTGACCAAATTAAGCTAATAGTCAGTAGAAGAGATGCATGCACATATGGTGTACAGAAATTATCTGAAGGATTTTGTGTTTCTTGATCAATTGTAGAGGTAGTAGATAGGGTAGGAGAGGAGAGATGCAGGGATTTTGAGGCAGAATTCCTCAAAGCTCACTGTTCTTCGACGTTTTATATGGAGTCAGGTCGAGGAATCATTTCTTTTGTTTTGGCACCTTGAGAAGAAATCAAGGTGTGACATATGGACATGAAGTAACATGTCCTGTAGTTGAATTCATTCATATTTGTTTCTGAAAACATTCGCCTGTGCTATGTCTTAATCTGATGTCAGAGAACGGATCTTGACAGTTTGAGTACTGTACCTTCTTCACCTTTGAACCGGAGTTTGTTTTCAAATATCAGAATTCTGTTTTAGATAACTTCTCTTCTGAAATGATAGATTTTCTTTTCCATTATTTATCTCCGTACGTAGCTCTCCAAGATTGCAAATGGGAATAGAAAAAAAAAGGACCACAAAACTTTTTTTTTGAAAAATATGCGTTTATGTCAAGTCTTAATTCGGTGTCAGAGAACGGCTATTGACGGTTAAATGTTACTACCCTGTTTCAACACATGTGCCTTCGTCTTTGGACCGAGTTTGTTTCAAAATAGCGAAAAACCCAAACACCCTTAAATCAGTGTTGTTTCTACTCTCTCCCTACAACTCAATTTATACATAAATTTACAAACATGTCAATTTCTCTTATTATTTCACCCCTGGTCATATTCATAATCAATTTGTTCTTGTTATTTCAATTTCTCGTGCTCCGTGGGTCTCCATCTTAGCAGGACGATGAAAACTCACGCCACATCCAAAGAATATGAATCTCCTAGCTCTCTAATTCTTAAACAAAAACGCAACGATCATATTACTATACAAACGACAAAAAGGATGAGCTGGAGCCCTATGGATTTTGCGAAATTAAAATGAAAAATTGAAAGAATAAGGAGTAATCGCTGAAAACGAGATATGGGAGAATGTTAGTAGAGAAATTGACTTGTGAGGAGGTTAACATACGAAATTGAGAGCCTGTTTGGGGAGCTTCTATTAGCTGCATTTTTTTCAAAAGCTACTTCTGTTAGAAACTGTCCCAAACGGTTCACAGCTTCTGAGAATCTGTAGTTGCAGATTCTAAAAAATAAACTAAGAATATAAAAGCTGGAGAAGTTGGGTTTAGAAACTTTTTCAGATTCTCAGAAGCTGGCTACCAACCAGCTATTTTTTAGAATCTAAAACTCCTCCAAATATGCCCTGAGTTAAATGAAAGACATGACTTGTAGAGGGTATTTAGATTTCCTCCCTTCAAATATGACAGTGCAGTTTCATAAACCGTATTGCAGTTTAGCTCGGTTAACATCTCTTCTGAAAGAAAAAAGATACAAGATTTCATCTAATCTTTTTCTCCCATTTATATTGCTCTCCCACAAATAGGACCAGAAAGATGTTCTTGAGGAAAGAAAAGATTGACCTGAAAGTCTGAACACCATGTGGTTGCTGGCATTTGGTCTTTTGCCAGCAACCGGAACTACTGACCATTTGAGACATCCTTGTAGTGTAAGGTCAAAAAGTTTGAGATTTGAATTTGCCCAGAAGACAATATAAAGTAATAGCACCATGATGATGACGCTGAACAGTTCCTCACCGCCCTGTGGTAGAGCAACTCTGTTTTTCCCGGGGCAGAGTAAATAGCGTTCGACACGTACTGTTGAACTGTCGCTGCTAATTCCCTACCAGGATTGATTTACTATTCAATTTGGTTTTTCGTTCAGATAAAGTATTTCAAAATATATAATGTCTTTGATATTATAAGATGTTCTGATACTCCCTACATAATTATAATTCAATAAATATGTTATATATATATATGTTTAGATTTATTAGCATAGCTATAAATCAAGTAAGATCAAAACATTTTATAACGTTAAGCAGAGGCAATAGGTTTAAAAGGTCCTGAAGGTACAGATGGTCGGATGTCCTGGTATAGGCACGGCATGACACGACACGACTGGTGTTGAGCTAGTGCTGATCTGGCCCAATAATTGGGTCGATGCCTTTGGCACGATGGACTGGCCACAAACAACCCGCTCTAATGAGTAGGAAAACAATAGTTAAGAGATCCAGAATAGACTTAAGATAGCTCGAGAAGAAGGAGAAAAAATAGATTAAGAAGCATGATAAACCGTTGTGCCTTTTGGCTGGTCTGGCACAACCCTAATCTTATTAGGACGTTGGTGCAGCCCCTAGGAGGGTCTGGCCCGGCGCGTAGGTTGGCAACTGTTGGTTCGACAAATTCCAGCCTGGGCCCGTTCGTGCCGGGCCAGAGGCCCATATGGCCATCTATCCTTTTAAGCCGTGGTGCACAAGTATAGTTATGTTTAGATTTTGCCATAAATAAACCCAACGAAAATGTCCTCGTGTTTGAATGTCGGCCCATTAGTTTTTGACCCATAGTGACAAGGAAGTAGTTTTTTTAGCATATGGGTATATGTACACTTATTGTTTCCATGCTATCTATATAGTCATAAGAAAATATAAAAAAAATTGACAAGATAGTTTAATATAAGTTATATCATTCACCAACATGCAAATTTAAATTCAATTTCTACAAGTTGTAGCAAAAATAATAAAAACTATTATAAATATGCGTATACTTAGTTTCGGTTTTGTTTGTTTTTTTATAACTTGTAGAAGTTAAATTTAAACTTGCATATTTATAGAGTGATATAACTCATATTAATCTATCTGGTCAATTTTTTTCAATTTTTTTGTGAGTATTTATATAGCATGCAAGCACATGAATACACCCTACAGTGACAACGCCACACCCTGACCAAAAGAATTAATTAAATAAATGAATGAAGTCACAAAACTACAATGCGTAATGTAGGCACTCGGAGTTCCGAAGTGAATGGGCTCAAGGTGACGAAACGAAAAGTTACCCTGTTCAGAATTTAGGTCCTAATTCACTTTTTTAAGAGAGGGCAAAATATCCTTGTTGCAGTGAGTTTAAAAAATAAAATACTACTCCCTCCA
The DNA here is from genome assembly GCF_000231095.2 of Oryza brachyantha. Taxonomy (NCBI): domain Eukaryota; kingdom Viridiplantae; phylum Streptophyta; class Magnoliopsida; order Poales; family Poaceae; genus Oryza; species Oryza brachyantha. Next base: position 7,765,785 of record NC_023166.2, read on the forward strand.
TTTTTTTATATGATGTGTATAAAGTCTAGTATATAAAAAATATTTCTAATTAAAAAGATTTTTTTTAACAAATGGAAAGTTGGTACGGTAATTTATAATTTAGAAAACCATTGATATATGAAAAATCTGTATGTAAAGAGAGCTGGAATTCGTCCTAGCCGTCCGATCTTACTGAGATAATTTTAGCCGTCATATTTAAAGAATAATAAATGAAGTATATAGGATGAGTAAAAATAATTCGTGCACAGAAGAAAGGAGAGGAGTGAATGACCTATGTTTGGATAAAGATACAAGTAAATTTTTTACACCGCAAAGGAAACATGATGGGAGAGGAAATGAAAGAGGAGCGGAACGAGATGATGGCCCTCAAGTAGGGTTTCGCTTATCGTTTGATAAGCCAAAACCACGTACCAACGATGTCATATTGACGACGAGCATGATAATCGTGCGAAAACCACACAAAATTGAATTCAAATTTTTTAAATAAAATTGTTATGATTTTGAGGTCAAAATGTGCGGTAGAGAGTGATTATCATGTGCTAGGTAGTAATTATCGTGGTATCTAGGATGATAAGGTGATTTTTCGATATTGATATTGTAGTTATTTTTGTGAAACCGGTACAATATATCACGATAACAACGATATATCAGCATGAATTTTATTGTGATTTTTCTTTGATCTTTTATTTATGAATTCTCGTGATATTTACGCAATCAAACCATTGTTATCATTATCATGCCTAGGTGGTGTGGCCGATTATCGTGGCGAAAATAGTGATATTGCAAACCTACTCCTAAATCCTAATACGTGTTGTTTAGTCCAAACGTCATAGTAAGCTCGTGAGAATGGAAGCCTAGCGCGCGAAAGCCGTCAGCCGCGACTCCCGAGCCGAGCCCGAGCCCTCCGGTGGCCTCGTCATCGTCCACCTCCACCCCACGCGGCTGCATGCGCGCGCGCACGCAGCCACGCACGCATGGGCGAGAGCACGTGCGCGGCTCGTCGGCCGGCGCGCCCCACGCATGTGCCCATGCCCTCCTCCCCGATGTCCATGGACATGCTAGCTGATGCCTCCGCCTCCCCGTAAAACACAGCACGCACCACCGGCACCACTTGCCTCCGGCCTCCCTCCTCGAGATCCCCACCTCCTCTTTATACCACACCACCACCTCATCGCCATCGATCCCTTCCTGCTCGATCTTAGCCTCTCTCAGTCTCACCCTCTTATCCTAGCTCTGGTGCGTGCATGGAGAACTCGTCGCGGCGCAGCAGCGGGTGCCAGTCCGGGTGGACGCTCTACCTCGACCACTCCGGTGGCGGCGGCGGTTACCATCTCCATCACCGGTGCCGCCAATGCCGCTCGCTGAGTTGCAAGAACCGGGAGCTTGGAGTCCTGATGACGGCGGGGGAGGAGCAGGAGGCCGCCGACGACTCCATGGTCTCCGACGCGTCCTCCGGCCCGCCGCCGAGCCTGCGAGGCCGGTGTGATGATGATGAGGAGGAGGAGGAGCTGCGAGATCAGGCGAGGCAGCGGCAGCAACGCCTCCTGAACCGACGACGTCACCTCCATGGTTGCCACGGCAGCTATTGCGACGCCGGTAGCACCGGCGTGGGCTCCCGGTCGACGCCGTCGTCTCACAGCTTGGCCGAGGCGAAGTCATGGGGCCGCCGGAAGAGGAGCGCCGTTGACGTCGACGCGGCGGCGATAGTAGTCGTACTGCGCCACGGCGAGCACGACGCCCGCGGTGACGACGACCTCGACGACACGGCGAGCTCGTCCGCCGTCTCCAGCGGCCTGCAGCCGAGCTGTGTCTTCTCGGCGATACGCTTGCAGCAGTGGTCGTCGTCGCCGGCGGCGGTTCAGGGCACGAGCGTACTGCACGGCAGCTATGCAATGCTGCACCGTAACTGACACTGGACGATCGATCGAGCCCTACAGATTTTGTTAATGTTTTCCGTCTGATGATGGATCGACTCTCATGAACATCCATGGCTAGCTAGTTAATTAGTTTTTTGGTCTACTGAATTTTCTTTCGTTGTCTCCTCTCCCCCCATGTGTATGTGCATGCATGCAGATAAATACAGCACTTTGATCAGTGATAGTTTTGACTAGATGATATGCCTGCTCCAGTGCCTAACTCTCAGCGGCTATGTTTATCTCTGAACATTCTGAAAATGCACGAAATGAATATCTGAAAAAGTTCGTTAATTTAGTTATTAAGATTGTGTCTATTCTCTTCTCTGCTTTTGCTCAGAATCGTCCCTATAGCTACAAGACAATAGTGGCGCATAACTAAGTGTTACTGTAGAGAATATATATATGTTCTGTAGTCAGCTCGGATTCAGTAGTGCTTGCACTACGACGAAGTGAAATGTAGTACAATTTTTTACATAAAACTTTGTATTTAATAAGTGCAGTGCCTTAGAGACATCAGTCTACGCAGTGACACTGACACTCATGCATGTGTATTTCTTCGATAAAGTTATGTAACTCGTTTGATCAGTTTACTGAAATTATCTGTTCGAATTTCACAGAAGTTGTGCAACTCGTTTGAGCTGTTTATAAATTATAAATTGTGTAACTGGTGTTGCCACCTAGTACATTTTAGCGCATTTTTTTGTCTTAATTAATGGAAAACAATAACAGACACCACAATATTAATGGGGACGATTGTTTGGGTGTTTAATGGAAAAATCAAACGATAAATAAAAATTAATTTGTAGATAAAAGTTTTATATATGTATTCTTGACGATCTAATAGCCAAGGCTGAAAAATAAACTTTAGTAAAAAAAATCTGAAAATCAACTCCGAATTTATGGTTAATAATTTAAATTTTAGTTTATAGGTATAAGCATAAGTGAAAAGATTAAGGAAATGAAAGCTAGCCATCTCTCTGCGAGATATATACATGATGAAGCATGCATGTGTGGAAGCGTAGTAGTGTTGTTTTGTTTAAAAAAATAGATATTTTTTGAATTTTGTTAGTTATTTAGTATTCAGTATATGTTTTTGTATATGACACCGTTGACATTTTATATTAAACGTTCGTGTTATTCAAAAAATTTATTCAAATATGTAAAATTATAAATTACACCTAAAGTTCCTATAATAATAAATCAAATTATAACAAAATAATTATTAATTATATATTTCTTAAATAAAACAAATGGTTAAACGTAAACATAATAGACAATAACGTCATATAAAAAAATGTGTCTCGGGGGAGTAATATATAAAATGATAAAATTAGCTAGCGAAAAGTTAAAAATATAGTTTAGAAATATAAGACGATGGATAATAAAGACTTTTTTCTTACGAACACCATTTAGTTGTTAAAAAAAACAATGATCCAGGATAAAACTGACGACAACACGAAGGGCGAGAAGAAAAGGATGCACCCGTAGCGATGCGGAATCGGTGATCGCAGTGCGCGCGCGCAACTGCAAGGATGCTTCCTGCCCAGCGGCTATATATATGGCTGGGTTGACCAGGTCGTCGTCCTACCTCCTCCTCCTCCTCACTCGCGCGCGTAGGTGGGCATGTGCGCGCCCGCCCACGCCGCGCACATCGGCAACAGCGACGGCACGCCACGCCTCGCCATGCGCGCACGCACATGACAAAGCTAAGCTAAGGGCCGCGCCGCGAGATCGAAGATGCACGCATCATGCATGTGGCAAATTGGGCGGAGGATCACATGGCGACCCGCTCGCGTGCGTGCAGGCTGCGCACGCCGGCGCGCCGTCCGTCCAGCGAAACCTTGGCCGGCTCGCGCGCCCTGCCCGCCCCGAACGCCGTGCTGCTGCGCCTGCGCCTGCGCGTTGCGTGCGGTATCCCTCCCTCCCGGCCCGGTGCGCATGCATGCAATATGCAAGCACGTGAAGCGGGCGGCATGTACGTACGGCAAGCACCGACCGCTACTACCACCTGACCAGTCGGCCGGCGGGCCTCTCTCTCTCTCCGCACGCACGCACACTTAATATTGTGTCACTCGAGATGAGGAAGGAAAAGGAGGAAGGCGCGTCGTCGCGGGTGTCGATCATATGCACGGCCGGGTACGCCGGGACGGACGGGGGCTGTCGATCGATCGGCTGTACGTACTTCTGCGTGCTCGCTCCTCACGTGGATGCATGCCTGCCTACCAGCAACCATGCCTGCCACCCGCGCGAGAACTGGTTGAAGCTCATCGGCACAGGAGGGAGAATAGTCCGTCGTAGTGCTGTCAAAAAAAGCTCGAGAGATGCTCGAGCTCAGCTTGAGCTTCTAACCAGCCGAGCCCGAGCCTGATCGGAAGCTCGCGAGTTTTCTCGAGCCGAGCTCGAGCTTACCTATACATGTTATTTTTATTTTTTATTCGATAAAATAGTAGATTAATAATAAATTGTTATATTTAAATGATAAATTAATTTGTTTTAGTATTATATGTTAATTTTAAATTTTATTTATAATTTATTTAATATAGTTCACTTAAAACTATTATTTTTATTTACAAATATCATCAATATATATATATATATATATATCATATACTTAAATCGAGCTCGAGCCAAGTCTGTCTAAGAGCTCGAAGGTTTGCTAGGCTCGATTCGAGCTCGGCTCGAGCCTGGACAAACCAGCTCGCTCAAGTTCAGCTCGTTGACAGCCCTAGTCCGTCGCCTCAGAGCAGCTCCAATGTTGTTGTTAAGGAGGTGCATAGAGGAAAGAGAAACTAAAAGAAGAGGTGCTATACATTAGAGTATAGGTGCTAAGCTAGAAATTTTAAGCACCTGCTGGTTATTTGGGCAACTGGTGCTAAGGTTAAAAAATAATTTAGCATTTGGTTGGCTCATTGGCTCATGTTGAAAAAAGTTGAGGAATATACTATTTTTGTAACATAGTAGTACCCATCTTAGTATGAGTTAGTATGAGTTATATAAATTAAATATTAGAGCATATTTAGTCAAATTAAAATTTTACGACGTGTTAAGATTCGTATATTTTTAAGAAAATATATATTGATGTTGCATTTTGTCCCCAACTTTTTGACGCCTCGCTCGGCTGGACACACTGACTCGAGAGATCGCTCGGCTCGGCTCTAAGACCGCTGCTCGCGAAACGCTACTTGTCCCTACACTGGCTATTCTTTTTTTTTTAAGGTAATTTATAGAAATCCAGCCTCTATATCCATAAGTGTATATACACAACTAAAAATTTTATGAACGCATACAGTACTATAAATCTCATAACTGATATAAATATATAAAGACCTATGGAAAAACTAGAAGACATTCTACAAGCTTTTTTCTAGTTACTTTGAGGCATATATGCGATGTCGCCATGGTGGTGTTTTTTTTTTACTTTTCTTGTCTTGATTATAGGCTACATTCTAATTCAATTATAGATTTTGGATTTTTGGGAGCACAATTTTTAAACTCCTGAATGGTGTGTTCTGTATAAAAATTATATGAGTGATTGTTTGGCTTTTTATTTGCAAACAAAAAATAATTTATAAATAAAACTTTTATGTATATTTGAGCAGTTTAAATTATAAAATGTGTCACTGATGTAGTGATGTTGCCTCCTAGTACATATTAGCGCTTTTTTTTTGTCTTAATGGAAAACAAGAAAAGACACCACCGTATAATGGAAGCTGTCCATCGTTATGACGAGATATATACATGATGAAGCATGCATGCGCTGTTGCGTAGTAGCTTTGTTCTGTCGACAAAAGATTAAATATTTTCTGAATTTTTTATAGCTATTTAAGTAATATAAAATATACAATTATCTAGTAAAAGGTTAAAAAAGTACATCATGTGGCAAATTGGGGCGGATCACGTGGCGACCCGGCCGCTCGCGTGCGTCCAGCTAGCTGCGCACGCCGGCGCGTCCGTCCAGCAAAATCTCGGGCGGGTTCGGTTCTATTGCGTCGACCGGACCAATCTGGCCGGCTTGCCCCCCCCTCCCCCCCCCCCCCCCCCCCCCCCCCCCCGAACGCCGTGCTGCGCGCGTTGCGTTGCGTGCGGTGTCCCTCCCCGGCATGGCAAGCAACACCACTACTACCTGATCGGTTGGTCTCTCCACGCGCACGATTAATACGCATTTTATTATCTTTCATAAGTATTCTGAGGTTTTAAAATTTTAAGTACAAAATTCTTATATCTTACCCTATATTTTGGCTTAAAAATACTAAATTTTTATACCAAAAAAAATGTTATCATTAAGATATTTTTTAAAGAGGGTAAAAAATTCATGACTAATATTTATGTCACTAGAGATGATCAGATGGAATTAAGATCGTCTACAGTACTAACCTGCGATATTATAGACTGACATACGAACCCACAGTTCAAAACTTATTTATCAACGGATACAGTTCTACAGAGGATATACATCTCGCCAGATGAGGCATGCCGGTCAAATTGAACGAAGGAGAGTACGTGCAAGTGGTGCCGTGTCGTGGCGGCCGGGAGGGAATCCGGGTGTCATATGCACGGGCACGCCGGGACTGTCGGCTGCACTGGCGTGCTAGCTCCTCACTTGGATGCATGGCTAGCAGCAACCTGGCCTGCACCTGCGCGAGAAACAACTGAAACTCGCCAGCACAGCAGGGAGAACAGAATAGTCCGTCGCCTTCTTGTTGACGGCTCGCTCGAGCTTCTTTCGCTGCTAGCTCTCGGCTGGACACAATGACTCGACAGATCACTCGGCTCAAGACTGCTGCTCGCGAAACGCTACTTGTCTCTACACCAAAACATACCCTCAATTACAAGTTCCAATCCATCTTGTATTTCTGCCTAAACCTTACCTACCTTCAGCCCCTAAAGTCGGTATGTTAGCCCGTTTTAGTTCCTAAAAAAGTTTTTTTAAAAACATCGAATGAATGTTTGAACACCTAAATAAATCATTAAATAGATGAAATAAAAAACTACTAATTACACAGTTATAGAAAAAATTTTGAGATAAATCTTATGAGCCTAATTAGTCTATGATTAGTCATAAATACTATAGTAACCAACATGTGCTAATAACAAATTAATTAGACTCAAAAAGGATTCGTCTCACGGTTTTTAGACTGGCCGTAAACTTTTTTCTCATTCGTATCAAAAACCCATTCCAACATATGATAAAACATCAACATGACAATATTTTTTATCTAAACGGGCACCAAGTCATTTCTACTTGTCTCCTGCGATCCACTGCCTCGGCTCCTAAACATAGTTTTGTCCCAAAATATTGTCATAACTTAGGTCAAAATATCTGTCCGGGCATAAAGATTTCGTGTAAATACTCACACAAATGCTTTTAGCATTTAGCAGTAGAGACGAGAACAAACACCAGCAACAGTCCAAAATGTCGTTACGGTATATTTGCTCTTAACACCACAATAAAATCACAGCATCAGATGACGGCAACTACACCGCTGAGCAGATATGGGTGGAAAGTTGCGGCATTGCAACTAACAAGCAAAGGGCAAATTAACACCATAGTAAGTCCATTAATACTCATAAGACCAGTAGTAGTACACGGTAGGACAAGCAGTAACCAGGTTCAGAAAAGAAAGCAGAGCTATCCTTAGGCAGCGCTGTCAATGGCCATTGGCTGTGCCTCCTGCTTTCCCGGCACCTTCTGCAGTTGTTCAACAAATAACTGTGGTCAAGAAACAGTTGCATCTGAAGTAAAGAGTGACAGCAAAATACTCAAAGTTGGTAGTGATTTGATTAACCTACCTTGTTCTCCATGTGTTCCAGCTTCCTCCACTTCGCAAACATGTTGCCGTAGAACTTGGCATCTCTCTTGTTGTACTCCTTGATCTTCTCCTTCAGTGTCTTGTACACCATCTTCACATCCCTGAGGCGGAAAAATAGCAGCAACAGTGAGACACAAAATTATGGAAGTTAACATCTTCTGATTAAACATAAATTTCCGAGACTGATTGCTTTACCTATTGTCAGGATCAATCTCCAGTGCTTTCTTGACATCCAACTCTGCTAGTTCCAGATCGGCAAGCTGAATGTATGCCTGTGCCCTTCTGTACAAGGCTTTCACATTTGTGCACTCCAGTTCCAGAACCTGGACGCCATTGTTTGTACATTGTCAATTCAGCAAACTAGGCCATAGAGAACATCACTATTAACAAGACAACAAAAGAAGGTTTACAGTACCTTAGTGCAGAGTTTCTCTGCTTCCTTGTATTCCTTCAGCTTCAGTTTGCAAGCAGCATTGTTGAGCTTGGTGCTAACCTTGAGTGCTTTAGATTGCTTCTTCTCATCATCACTGAAGGAGCTATCATATTCAACGAACTTGGCCGCCTAATCAAGGGAAAATAGAGTATAAGCAAATAAATCAATGCCGGTGGTCAAGAGTTTCTTTTATAAATATTGAGAGCTTAAATTTCTTTACCTTTTCATATCTCTTGGATGCCTTAGCATACTTTCCCATCTTGAACCACACATTCCCTTCGTCTTTCTTCTTGGCAGCTGCTTCAATCTTCTCAGCATTGTCCTTCAAATCCCATGATTCTTTCTCCTGAGAGAAAGAAAGAATTTTTAATCCCTTTCAGGTCAAAAAAAATTTAAAATAAGAGTATTTTTTCCATCCTCGAAGAGATATAGATACCACTGTTTTCTATATAAAATTTGGTACCACTTAGATATTAGTACCAAATTTTACATAAAAAACGGTGATACCTCATGGTTCCTCCCTAAGATGGTAAAATTAGCCAAGCAGGGGTTAAGCTGACGGATTACCTTCTCGAAGGAGCCAAGCTCCACTTCATACCAGACAGTGGAGTTTGCAGGAACCACGGCAAGATCCTGCTTCGTTTCAGTGGATCCAAACGCATGTTGAGGTGGTACTCTCACCAATGCAACCTCTCCTTTCTTCATGGTGACAACCGTTCTGTCGAGCCCTTCGATGACTTGCTCCTCATCTGTCTTGAACTCAAATGGCTCATCACCATCATGGCCTCTCTTGGCAAACACGGTGCCGTCCTCCAACTTGCCGATAAATCTCACTGTAAAATGCACAGCACATGTTTTATACTTATCCTACATTGCAAGTTTTCAGGTTACAGCTATTTAGCAGGTAGGATAAACCAAATGCATGAATTAGCAGCAGAAAACACACACCTCTGACTATTGCTCCATCGTTAGGGCGCTCATAGCCTTCTCCTTCCTTGAGGACTTTCTTCAGGATTCGCTTATCGTCGCCGATCAGAGTGACAATCTTCCAGGACACCAACTCAAGATCAATGTGGAGGATAGCATTTGGGGGCACTGCACCTTCGTCTCCAGAAGCCGGTCTGCCTTGTTCACCGAAGCCATCTGCAGACCACAAAAGAAACACCATTTCTAAAGATAATCGAAAGAGCAATTTTATAATACTTGAGAAGGTACCTCAGGCACCTCAAAGAGAAATTTTGATACCTCTTGGTACCTAGGTACTAGAAGATATCAAATTTTACGCTAAAATTTTGGTACCTCTCAGTACATACTTAAGACTGTAAAATTACTCTAATCGGAATGTACCACCCAAGAACAGAGACTGGATGCAAATCTCTGAAGATAAATCGACAACTCACACTGTGGCTTGACAGTGAGGAGGGCCTTCTCGCCCTTTTTCATCGTCTTGACAGCCTTGGAAAGCGCCGGGCAGAAGTAGCCTGACGGTACAGAATTTTGTGCATTAGAGAGGTGACATTGTTTCAGAGGTAAATACTGATTGAATTGCAGAAGCTTAAAGCTGAAAGATGTACTAACCATCTTTGACTGCAAACTCGACACCATCTGATTTCGATACCACAGTTCCATCCTCGAGCCTCGCTTCGTATTTGACTGCGAGCACGAACAAATTCATCAACCGTGTCAGTAGGAGAATTCGCGCCTCATGTTACCAAACTATTCCCTCCCTCCTTTTCGTGTTATACCAAAGTCAAACTACCAAATTTATAGGAAAATGTTGTTATATCTATGACATTAAATTTTGAATTCTATTTGATGAAAAATATTTTTAAATATAAAACGGAGTAAGTACATAACAGAGTTTGCAAATTTAGAATTAACCCATTTCTGTATTGAATCTGGTACAGATTCCATGAAAATAAATTTCACCCCATATTTTGGCTGTTATATGCTTATAAGTCGAATTTTAAAATTTTAGCTTAAAATTAAAGTTAATTTTTATGTTTTTTTATGTTAGTTTATTTTCCAAACTATGTTTTTGGATCACTAAAAACACGTATATAAAAATTTTATTTACAAATTATTTTTATTTATAAATATACAATTTGGTTTTTCCACAGTATGCGAAAATATGACACTTTTAGAAACGGTCTTCATATCTGACAATTTTGAATTCCGTTTGAATTTGAAAATTGCTTGAACAATTTTGAAACGTACCGAGCACCTCATCGAGGTCCTTGGGGTTGTCCCATTTCTGGCCCTCGGCGAGCACCTTCTTGAAGACGCCGCCGTCCTTGCAGATGTCCTTGACGCTGGCCCACGACAGCAGCTCGACGTCGAACTGCAGCGTGGCGTTGGCCGGGATAGCCGGCGGGGAGCCCGCCTCGCCGTACGCCAGCTCTGGCGGGACGGTGAGCACCGCCTGCTCGCCCTTCCTCATCGTCTTGATGCCCTGATCCCACCCCTTGATCACCTCGCCTGCAGATTCATTCATTCAGGTTTCAGATCCAGAAGAAAATTCGAAAGCAACAACGAAATTATGTAATAAAAATTAATCTGACGAGATGAGGCGATCGATTGTTCTTGGTGGTGACTGGTGAGACTAATCCGGCTCACCTTGGCCGAGCTTGAACGTGAAGGGGGTTCCCCGATCGCGGCTGGAATCGAACTTGGTTCCGTCGAGGAGAGTGCCCGTGTAGTGAACTGCAAGACAACAAGAGGATTCAAACTCAGATCGTTTCCACGCTCTTCATCCGATTCGAACCAACGGGAGGGACGAATGATCGCATCGTCGCCGGCGGTGGTGGTGGGCGCGCGTCGCGAGCCGCGTCGTCGTACCTTGGACCTCGTCGCCGGTCTCCGGTCGGTCCCACCCCTCCCCCTCCCTGAGGAGCTTCTTCCTCAGCCCCTGCTTCCCGATCTCCTTCTCCTCCCCGACCTTCATCGCCGCGGGGGAGTAAACCGCCTCCTCCTCCTCGGCAAGGCCGCCATCGTCGTCGAGTCCCTCCATCACATCGCCCACCTCCTCGTCGCCGGCTACCGGAGGAAAGTCGTACGCGTCGTCCGCCGCCATTGCGAGCCGATCACCACCACCTCTCGCAGAGAGCAATTTGGGAGTAGGAGGCAGAATCGAAAGCCAGAAGAACTTAAGCTGGAGTCCGTCGATGTGCGCGAGCTTGGAGCGGGGCTGTTATAGCGGGAGCTCGGTATATAAGGAGGTTCTAGAGTGTTCGAGGAGGGTGGAGACGGCGGAGGATGGAGGGGAAGATGGTTCCGGAGAAGACGAGGATGGGGGGTGGCGGGAGGAGTTTGGAAGGCCGTCGATGGTTCCAGAACGTCTGGGGCTTTTTAAATTTAGAATAATATATATGCTGCCTACTCCCAAATTGCAATTTGGGAGTGTAATTAATGTTTATTATATTTAGAATAATATATATTTTATATTGGTTTTTGAGAACACGGTCGATTTTTGTGATGTGAATATAGTTGTGCATATTTGGAAATAAAGTATACTTTTGGAGAGGATTGGTTATTTATATTTTTTATGTATTCTTACAATTTATGTTTTAAAAATAGGACGAAATAAATTTTAAAATAGGGCTATTTTATGATTAACAGTCACGAGGAGCACGTGTAACTCCACAGTTGGACAAGGTTTAGATCAAAGTTCTAAAATTTTGATTAATAATAACTTTTAAAATATTTAGTTTGAATGCATTATGACAACATATATAGATAAGACTTAAAAAGTATTTTTTTAAAAAAATAAATATTTATTTTATTTATTGTATCTATTTTAACAGAGATTCATAATTAAAGATCTATTTTGGAGACCATGTTATTGTTCAAACGGCAATAATTATCTGGAAGGAGTATTTGATGAAGACCAGTTCTTAAAAACTTGGCCTAACAGTTGTGTCAATATACCTCGCAGGAAACGAAATCTATACAGTACTAATTGCATTCGACTTGCATGTAGCTGGAAAAAAAAGGTCATCAGAATAACCTATCGGTGACCCCTTTCTTCGGGAGAAGAGGAGCCTAATGATTCAGGCTCAATATGGGCCATATAAACCATCATCAGTTTCCGAACACAACGATATATTGTAAACTAAATCTTCTAGCATTAGGTAGATCTCTTCTCTCTCTGGATGAGTCTTGTCTTCCACAAGGAATACATGAACCATATCCTTCACCTCAATCCAACTACACCCTGGCTCCTTTTTTGCGTTGATACGCCTCAATCTTGTTCTTACCTTCACAACATCTTCCCATTTCCCCAGCTTAGCATAGATGTTTGACATAGCGATGTAGGCAGATTTGTGCTTTGTGCCCATGAGAAACAGCTTTTCAGCAACTTCCTCACCCATCTCCAAGTCCATGGAATACCAACAGGCAGTAAGCAACGCTCCCCACACGACGCCATCTGCTGGTATAGGCATTTTGGAGATGAAATTCTCAGCTTCTCTCACGCGGCTTGCTCGGCCAAGAAGATCAACAGCACATGTATAATGCTCGACAGTTGGAACTACTCCATTGCTTTCCATGGAATGGAAAAATCTCATCCCCTTATCAACCCAACCAGCGCGAGCACAAGCCATCATGAGGCCCAGAAAGGTGATTTCATTGGGATAAACATTGTGCTTCAGCATCCTCCCAAATTGTACTATAGCTTCCATCCAATGACCATTTTGTGCAAGCCCATTGATGAGTGATGTCCAAGAAGCAACATTGGGTGCTGTAATGCAACCAAATGCAGTCCGTGCATCACTCACACAACCACATTTTGAGTACATATCAACTAGAGCTGTCCCAACATAGCCATTGGACTCAAATGGAGTCTTGCATAGGTGAGCATGAACCATTTTGCCTTGCTCGATGGTACCAATAGTTGCACATGCATGCAGTAGAGCAGGGAATGTACAAGCACTGCATTCAATAGACGTTCGACACATGACTGCAAACAGTTTTAGAGCTTCTGAAAACTGATCATTTTGGACGTACCCTGAAATCATAGAATTCCATGTTACTGTGTTCTTTTCATCCTTTATCTGTTCAAACAACTTCTGCCCCTCCTCCAACTTCCCATTCTGGAGAAGCACTGACATCATGGAGTTCAAGGTTACCATATTCCTCCGAGGCATCATCTCAAACATTCTCTGACAATCTTCAAGCCTCCCCTCATTAGCATACGCTTTTATCATCAGATTATAGGAGCCTGAATCATGCTCCGCCATCCGTGAAAAAACCAACTTGGCATCCTCTGTCCTACCCATTGATATAAACCCTGCAATGAGTGTATTGGATGTGATCAGGGATGGCATTTGCAAGTCATTGTAAACCAGCAGAGCATCATCCACAGCACCAGACCTGCAGTAAAGATCAACAAGAGCGCTCGTGATTAACTGCTCCGACTCAAACCCATTTCGAACCAAACATCCGTGTACCGATCGCCCGAACACCAATGCTCCCAGCTTCACACAAGCCCTCAGAACACTGTCATAAGTGAACTCATTGGGCATGACGCTGTCGTCGGCCAGCAGCTGCACAAACAGCTCCAGTGCCTTGCAACAGTACTCAATTGCGCCCCGTGCGTAGCCCGAGATGACGGCGGTCCACGCAAACACATCACGAGGTGGTGGCATCCGACGAAGAAAATCCAGGGCGTCGCTCAGCAAGTTGAACCTCACGAGCGCGACGACCATGGGGCTCCAAAGCAGCGCATTCCTGGCATGGAGGGAGACGAAGAGCGCGCGAGACGCATTGAGATCAAGGCACGAGGAGTAGAAGTCGAGAAGGGAGGCCCCGACGATGGGGACGTCCTCGGACCCGGACTTCACCACCTGGCCGTGCACCTGCCGCCCCATGTGGAGGCAGCGGCCGCGGGCGCAGGCGCCGAGCGCCGACGCGAAGGCGGCCTCGTCGAACCCCGCCGCGGCGCGGTGCATCCGCGCGGCCGTCTCGAGCGCGTCGCGGACGCACCCGCGCCTGGCGTGGCCCGACACCACGGCGTTCCAGGACACCACCGCCCGGCGCCGCATTCCGTCGAACACCCGCGGTGTGTCGCCCCGGCCTCCGCCGGGCAACGCGCTGCGCCGCATGTCGAGGTGCCCCACGGACGCCGCCGCGGCGTCGTGGGATGCATCTTGGCCAGCCTCGGGCTCAGCCGCCGGAGACGGTAGCCGAGGTGGTGGCCGCGGCGAGAGCCTTCTTGCGTGGTGGGTGGGCGGCGGTGCGGGCTTCCAGAAGGCGGAAGGTCTTGCCCTGGAGAGCATGCAGCGGAGACGCGGGACGCGAGGGCGAGCCGCGGAGGACGGTTGTGCGGGGGCAAGGAAGGCGCCGGGCGCCGGCGACGAGTTCTTGGGGGAGAAATTCCCCGGCGGCCGACTGACTTGCGCGCGTAGTACCAAATTTTTATAAATATGGCATTATCAAAATTTGACAGTGTTAGATGCTTTTAGGTTAAACTGTTAAAAGGCTTTGCAAAATTTGTTATCGTTTTTGAAGAGCGAAACCTTCTAGGTCTTCAAAATATAGCATCGTCTGTGTTAGTGAAAGAATATCATATCTTAATATACAATCAAAAATATACAATCAAAAAAAGAGAAGGCCGGTTGATACAACATCGACGTGGGCTAAGGCAGGGGACCCAATATCCCCCTATCTCTTTATCCTAGCTATAGAACCTCTGCAGCGCATACTAGAAGTAGCTACTGAGCGAGGAAGGTTAGTCCCGATCAGATCCAGATTCACAAGGTTCAGAATCTCGCTTTATGCCGATGATGCAGCAGTTTTTCTGAAACCGACAAAGGAAGATGTACAATGCCTGTTACAGACCTTAGCAGATTTTGGAGAAACAACAGGATTAAAGGTCAACCTACAGAAAAGCACGGTGACACCCATACAATGTAACAACATAAATATTCAGGACATGTTACAATGTTTCAATGGAGAGATTGCCAACTTCCCGATAACATATCTGGGACTGCCTTTGCTGCCGGGTGCAATCAAGAAAATACACCTACAATACATAAAAGACAAAGTGAAAGCTAAGCTTGCAGGATGGAAAGGGAAGTGGATAACACAAGCTGGGAGAAGGCAATTAGTGGTGTCAGTCCTATCCTCAATACCAGTATACCTCCTAACAGCAATCAAAATACCAAAGGATTTCATCAGCGACTTGGATAAAATTAGAAGGAAATTTCTCTAGGCTGATGAAGGAGACCTAACAGGAGGGAAATGCAAGGTAAATTGAGAAGGGGTATGCTCACCCAAGAAGCTAGGGGGCTGGGTGTTGTGAACCTAGAAAAGTTTGCAAGAGCTCTACGGTTGCACTGGTACTGGTACCAATGGGTAGACCAGACAAGACCTTGGATGGGGATGACCTTGTCGGTAGATAGCAAAGATGCTAACCTGTTCAGTGCCCTAATAAGAGTGCAGATAGGTGACGGTAGGAGAGCAAGCTTCTGGACGGACAATTGGCTTAGCCACGCAATGCTCAGCCAAATAGCGCCCACGTTGTTTGCAAAATGTAAACACAAGCGCATGTCTGTCAGAGAAGTGTTGACACAGGATAGATGGGTACAAAGCATACAACACAGCATAAATATTGAGCTGGTCGAAGAGTATTACGGTATTTGGGAGAAACTAAGCACAACAAACACAGATGACCTCTTCAGAGATGACGTTCAAGACAACATCCATTGAAAAACAACTCCAGATGGACAATATTCAGCCAAAGCAGCTTGTTTGGCCCAATTCGCAGGAAGAATAGGGACGAGGCAAGCGCGATTGATCTAGAACACATGGGCACCTTCCAAATGCAAAATGATGATGTGGCTACTGTTACAAAATAAGATGTGAACTGCAGACCGGTTGCAAACAAGAGGCTGGCCAAACTGCTACGTTTGCCAGATGTGCTATAGGAACCTAGAAACAGCTGTGCATCTTTTCGAGGAATGCAACTCAACCAAATGGATCTGGGAGCAGATCATGATGAAGCTGAATCAACAAACCCGGGCACCTGGAAATGAGAACACGGATGGTGTGTTGGAATACTGGGAAAAATTCTCCTTCTCAAACACCGACAAGAACACAACAAAAGGCCTGAACTCACGGTTCCTTTTGGTAAACTGGGAAATTTGGACAGAGCAGAATAAGAAGGTGTTTCAGAGGAGAGAACAAACCCTAAATCAAATGGTAACAAAAATCATAGATGAGATCAGAACCGGGGAGGCCTGCGGGGCAAAACACCTTGCGAGAATACGAACTTAGAACACTGGGCAAGTATAGCGTGTCTGCAGGCTTATGTTAAATCTTGTACAAATCTCCTGCTTTTCTTCTTAATATATAGCACCAGCTCCTGCTGGCTTTGGTTTAAAAAAAAAAGAAAAGAGAGCTTTAACAATAAGTGGTTACAAAATATTAATAAAAAATATATATAATTATAATATAAATAAAAAATATATATAATATATAATATAAATATTCTGTTAGAGTGATAAGTGATATGAAGAGAATCTCTTTTATATAACCATCCAAATAGCAATATGAATAATCAAATTTACATGAGCTACTCGAAATGATCTAAGATACTCTAAACAAGAACAAATTTGGATAACTTTTTGAGCACATGAATTTGGACAACATGAAACACATGGTTCTTTATTATAGATTTTCTTTTAGACGCCCCAAATTCTAGACAATATGTTTCATACAAAATTTAACCAACTTACTTTATAGGAGTTAATTCATTTGTTTATCCTACTCCTTCCGCGTTCCAATATAAGTACATTTCTAACACAATAGAGGTAAATTAGTTATAAAAAGAAATGTCATAAATAAGAAGATTGTATAAAGTAAGATAACGGTAAAATGGATAGTGATTTAGATATAAGATGACTGATATAACAACCGGTACTCAAAAAATATACTTATTACGAGACAGTGGGAGTATTAAATATCATCAAAAAACAGATACTCCATCATTTTTGGAGAGCCATAATGTTGGTTTATTTCCTTTTTATGATAATGTGTGTTTTGCATTGGAAAGGACAAGACTATACTTCTCTGTGCTACAACAACAAAAGATATACATCTGGGACACTTGGAACACATGGGTTTTCTTCGAGTTCCAGACATCCCCGTCAGGTGTTGTACCATCTGTACAATGAAACTGTGAAGCTTTTCTGTCTGTGCAATTTTGTGTGATTAGCAAGTCTATTGCTGTTAGACTTCGAGCGTACATGTTCAGCGCTGTTTCATTGGCTACATAGCTCATGCACTTGGTAAGAGATACAGTTAGTGCAAAGCTACAGAATCTGAAAGCAGAGGCTGATAGTTAGCATCCCTGTTGCGACGCAAATCGGTCAGTAAATGAGTGAGATAACTCCCAGCAGACTTGATCCGTGACTCCAGATTTCTGTTAGTTTGGACATGTCTGCTGCTTTGCTCGATTTGCTGAAGTATGTTGATGGCATTAGGTCGGAACACGTTTCTGAAGTATCTCAAAGCCAACACTGGGCCCATTGCTACCGCAACAATCAGCTGCAGAAAGATGATTTCAACATGTGGTGGGAGGAAGCATAAGGTTAGGCTGCAGTCATAAAATTATGGTTTACGACGATCGCATCGTAAAAGAAGGGTAGACTTACAGCCATGGTTATCCAGTATGAAGGTTGGCTACACAGGCGGAACATTATTGTATACATTTGAAGTGTTGGTACCGTGCTGACTATTAAATTGATCATGTAGAAGGCAACGAAATTTCCCCATATGAGAATGATTTGCGGATAAGTGAATGAGCTGAGGAAGCAAAAGATAATGTCAGTGATTCCCGATTCAATCCACATGAAGGGTGCGAGCGAAAACTTACTTCGTGTCCAGGGTCACAACAAAAGCCTGCAACCAAATGCATCCAGATAGTGCAACCATGGAGAGTTCCTCCATCTCACTTTTCTCGTCAGCATATGCACCGATTGTAGTCAAGAATACAACAAGTGCCTGAAATTGCAAGACATTAGAATCTTGTGGAAGATTAAATTTCAAATGCATCTAGAGGGTTTAGTGGTGGAAGCTATCATCCATGGCTAATCTATGTGCCCAACAAATATGTAAATTCACATGCATTTGGCCCAAGAATCAAGATTCACAAAGTGAGGCATTTCTTATACTGATGAAGCAAATGGTATGAATACATCACTGACATGAAAATATATATCAGAAAGTGAAAAGCGTAGATTCCACCACCAGGTTGGCATCAGTTAAAATGCTTACCCTTCACACTTGTACGTTGTAATACATTGACTATTTATTTATATCGCATACGCTGCAATTGTGCAGCATACAAACATGCATGTATGTCACTTAATGCATCTCATGCCTACTGAGTTTCATGCACTATCCACTTCACCTAGAATCCTAACCTGACGAGGAAATGTAAGCTAACTGTTGACATGATGTCTGTGTTGTCCACAAAAATTGCAGTAATAGAACAGGAATCTGAGAAACTTCAACATATGTAAAACATGAAAAAATAATACTATCTTACATGGTAAACCGATCGTCCAAACCATCCAGCAAATGTACTGGGGTTCAAAAGCCTGTCAAGATATGGAAACTGCTTATATCATAGACCAAAGCAAACCAGCTTTATAGCATGTTTTGCGAAGTCATCCATGAATAAAAAGTAAAGAAAGGAAATAATCAATTTAACCTTCCAGACTGAGAATAGAGTAAAATCTGGGGATATTGCAGTACTGTTGCTTCAGAGATATCCTTGTCAAAAATTAAAGTCATTACTGGAAGACTTGTGTAGAAAACATTATAGGCCATCAGACTAATTGAGTTGAACAAACTAGTTCCAGAGAGTCCTGATAAAAACGAGAAACTAAAAGAGTAGTACCAGATCAGCATTGGCAGGTGGTGGTGGCCAGGAAAATACATGGGAAAAGCATAATAGTTGAAGAAGCTCATTAGTAGCTAAAGATACTGCTGATCTAAATAGGATTGGAATCAAGAGAGACTCACAGAATCTGTATAAAACATATCAAAAGTGACTTGTAGAAGGAGTACTGCGAAATAAATGCTGTCCGATTGTATGAATATCGACCATGGACAAGTATCAACCTTTTGAGAAACTTGAACTCTGAAAAACAATGAGAAAGCACATTCATAGTGCGATGGTTTTTTGGAGCATATAAAGAATGAGCAAAACTAAGTCTAGCTACACTGGTTTTAAAGATTGGCTGTTACTGCATGTTTCAACAAATGTCACCCCCACCTCCCCCCTCCAGCCCACCCAAAAATATCCAATACATCAATGTTTTAGCAGATGTTTTTCATTACTAATCCAAATTCATTTCCAAGTTGCTAGTGGCAACAACTGATGAATACTAGGGCCAACATAAAATGCACCACACTCGGCTGCTGTTTTGAACACGGAGTATTTGCATTCTCCTACAGGAATTGACCTGTTTCCAATAAAATTCCTACACTACAATGCTGACCGAAGTCCTTGTCTGGGAGCAAAAATCCTGGCTAAGTCATGAGCTACCAAACAAGGCTTAAAAACAATTTTATAAACCCTGGCCAGTGGCCACACATGAATCAGCTACCAGGAGTACAAACCATTACGATTAACCACATTAATTCCAAAAACAAATAAGACACTATGTGCTGCATATACCTTCAAAAATTTTAGATAATAATAGACCTTACAGTTACAGATCAATAAGGCTAACACCGCACAATATGCAAACTATAACGTTGACTACAAAATAGGAACTTCAAAATTAACAAAATATGCTTACTTCCAATGCTATAATCAGCAGCTCGTGCAGCTTGTAGTCCTTCCTTACCACTAATCCCTACTCCAATGTTTGCCTCTTGAATCATTCTTACATCATTACCACCATCACCAATTGCTAGAGTTAGGTAACCAACAGACTTCAAAAGCCCAACAAGCTGCACAAATGCAAATAATGTTATTTATTTTAATTGATAAAAAGATATATAGCAAATGCACGAGTTCTGAATTAATGATTTAGGTATAATCACAATAGCCACATCAAAAGAAACAGTCAAGAGGCCTTTTCCTACCCTCCAGAAAACATATTGAGTGGCATATACAACTGAATCTAATTACATCCCTGACATATTTTCAGTCAAGAGGCCTTTCAATGTTATAGTATGTAATCTCTTGCAGATTTGAATTACCCTTAAATATATCATGTGAGTCTCACTCATTTCTTAGTTGTACTAAATTAAGGAGATAATGAGGAAGACATAATAATGTTGGGCCAACACAAGGAAGTATGACTTAAAAATTATACACATACATTTAATTATATTAAGGTAAAATTCACATGACAAGAAGGCGGGTGACAGTAACAGCAAGAATAAAACCTGTGCTTTCTGCAAAGGTGTCATTCGGCAGCATATTGCTGTTCTTGACAACATTGCCAGCTTAGTAAAGGACTCCTTGGAATGCTTCAGAATTATTTCAAGTGCCCTTCCATCCACAACAAATGCACAATCCTGTATAATCAAATTTATCAATAGACAATCCAACTCAGCCTAAACAAGGAGTTAGTCTTCAAAATTATTAAAAAAATAACTACATGAGATTATTTTTCATGGCAAATATACTGATGTCATTTTCACATATCAAATCTTAATATCTTTTGTGTATACAGTGAGTTGAGATTTCAACATCTGACTACACATTCTACATGTAAAAGATCTAAAAAAAGAATGGAGGGAGTATTAACGAAAAGAAGCACATGATTACAAGAATGAAGAAAGGAAAGAATGTACAAACAGGAAAGATAGAAAGATAAGGATAGAGAAAAATATGTTCAGATAGCTCAAACAGAACATATAAAAAGGAGAATATTTTCACTATACAGTGATTAAGGAAAAATACATTCCAGGAAAAACAATTCGTTATTTCCTGATACTAAAGATGTATAATAAAAACAAGTCCATGGAAGAATAATGCTATGCACTGAAACTTAATAAATACTTGACTAAGGTGTAACACCTTTGTTACCGTCATAGACTTCATTGCTGATAATGCCTTCTCTAAGCTTCTTAATACATCATCTTCAGTTTTTCCATCGATAGACAACAATTGACCATTCGGCTCTGAAGTGAAAAAAGATTGAAGTGATGATTCTCTCACATTAAAATGTGTGATTCCCCACATGGCACAAAACAAGATATGTTTATTTATACTGTCGTTCTAGTTTTAACACAAATGTTTATTAGATGAGACCTGCTTATAGCACAGAGTTCTATGTGTGACCCTATAACAAAATATTGAATATAATAGCACTTTCCAACAAAATATAATAGACTTCATTGCTGATAATGCCTTCTCTAAGCTTCTTAATACATCATCTTCAGTTTTTCCATCGATAGACAACAATTGACCATTTGGCTCTGAAGTGAAAAAAAATTTGAAGTGATGATTCTCTCACATTAAAATGTGTGATTCCCCACATGGCACAAAACAGGATATGTTTATTATTACTGTCGTTCTAGTTTTAACACAAATGTTTATTAGATGAGACCTGCTTATAGCACAGACTTCTATGTGTGACCCTATAACAAAATATTGAATATAATAGCACTTTCCAACTTGTCAATTTTTCTTAGTTATTTTGACATATCTGAGCTCAACATTAGATCAACTCCCAGCAAGTATCCTCTAGATGTAACCCAAGATATTTGCACTTGGGCACCACAGAGTAGAAATGAAAATCATTTGATACTAAAAGGATATTAAGATAATGGACTAAGTGATTAAATAACAAATTTGTATTCACCCCTGCATGAAGCTCCAATGCTTGAACAGGTGAATACAGAACTAAAACATAATAACCTAAACAACAAAAGCATCATTCAAAACAAATGATGGAAGGATGGAAGCAAAGTAAGAAATCAGTCGTCCTGTCACAGAATATTGCATTTCAAATTTCCAATGGACAAGTAGCCTAAACAGCATGCCCAATTTTAACACGTCACAAATTTCTAATGATACTGCAGTACCTGGTGCTATGAGGTTACAAAGAAGTCCAATCTGAATTGCTGTGTTTTGCTTATCACCAGTTAGCATCCACACATTGATTCCCGCACTCTTTAGCAATTTAATGGTTTCTGGTACACCATCCTGCCAGCCACAAGAATCTATAAGAGGTGCACGAACAAAATGATAACATTTGCAACAGGTAATTCCACTGATTCTAAGAAAATGGAATAACAGGTCATCTATACCTGGAGACGATCTTCTATGGCAGTAACACCAAGAATGTGAAGATCTTGCTCTAAACTGTTACATACTTGGGCAATTTTAAACTACATATGATGGACAATTCAAATATTTAGCTAAGAATACAGTAGTAAGAGTTGATAAGATAACAATGTGAACAACAGAGGATAAAGAAAATAGTAAAACCAGAAATAACAGCCAAGGTCAGGCTTAACAACTTACCTCCCTGTTCTCCAAGGAGCAGCTAGCGTCTTGAAATGTTTTGGACCAATCTTTATATTCATATTCTTCTAACTCACGCCATCCCAAACATAATGTTCGCAAGCCCAACTGAGAATACATTTCTACTACCTCAAGGTAGGTTCTAATTTGCTGCCCTGTGAGATATCGAAAGATCTAACTAAATTGGCAGCACATTTTTAATTTCATTAGTACTGATCATTCTTATACTTGAAATCTAATGAGTGATGGTACATTACATAAATGACTGCCCCAAAAAAAATGGAACTTTTCGATTTAGTTTGACGCCCAAATTAAAAAAGTTGGCAACATTGCCCCTAGTCAAGATATGCATTAGATATTCCATGTTTGTTAACAGAATTGATCCACAAAAGGTGCCTTACATCCCAGGATCATTTGTCCTGTATGGACTATAATTTTTATAGTATCAGTAGAACTTTTAGGTCATTACTAATGAGATGATTTTTTTCTTGAGAGCGACATTTGTTTGACAAATTTGATCCAGCAGTATCAAAACAAGGAAATAGTTACATTTTTCTTGAGGTATCTTTATCTACTAGAAGACAAGTTTGGAGTTACAACAAGCATTATTACCCTTACCTTGTGATAACTAAATTGAAAAGGGCACCTAAGAATGTATTTAAATTCAAGCAAAATGGACTAGGTGCAATATTGAGGAGTACATGTATAATAGCACAAATACACAATGTGTTTTCCCTGCTGTACCATGTACCTCGATGAGAACGAGGAAGAATAGCTTCATCAGCTCCTTTGGAAAGAAGAAGGATCTTCCCACTTTGTACATCCTTTACCACAATAGACATCCTTTTGCGATCAGAAGTAAACTCCAAAATATCCAACAAATCGTAATGATACTTAGTATCGTTGAAAGAAATATCTGCAGAAACATGTAGAACTAGTGAGATGCAAACAAAAGTCAGCATGAAGATAAGTAAACGAAGCCTAATTAGGGTAAACATCATCTTAGTCTAACAAACATATACAAACCAGCAGTGCTGCTGTCTTTATTCATAAGCACCATATTCAGTTTTGATGCAGCAGTGACTAAAGCTTCCTCATCTTGTGATTGTGCTTTGTATGTGATGGTACCATCATTGCTGAAATTATGGAAGTTATAAGAAACAAGAAAACAGCAGCCATTCTCAAAGCACGGTATTAGAAATGAAGAAGGCCACGTTCGGCGGGCAAGATAAGTTATCTTATCTTTCTTGTTTTCCGCGCGCACGTTTCTCAAACTGCTAAACGGTGTATTTTTTGCAAAAATTTTCTATAGAAAAGTTGATTTAAAAATCATATTAGTCTATTTCATATTTTTTTAATAATTAATAATTAATTAATTATGTACTAATCTATTGCTACGTTTTCCGCGCCGGATAAGTTAACTTATCCACTAACATAACGAACGCGGCCGAAGTGGCTGTTTGGATCCAGGGACTTTTTTGTAGTCCCTTGTCACATCAGATGTTTAGACGTTAATTAGGAGTATTAAATATAGACTGATAACAAAACTAATTGCATAAATAAAGGCTATTTCATAGACAAATTTTTTAAGCCTAATTAATCCACGATTAGCAAATATTTACTGTAGCATCACATTCGCTAATCATGGACTAATTAGGCTCAATAGTTTCGTCTCGCGAAATAGTCCAGAGTATGGGGTGGGTTTTATTAATAGTCTATATTTAATACTTCTAATAAGGGTCCAAACATTCGATGTGACAGGGACTAAAAAAAGTTGGAGGGAAACAAACAGGGTCAAAGTCACTTGCCATTTTATAGGAATAACTGTATTGCAAAGAGCCATCACCATGAGGAATTTGATAACATCAGGATCACTACTTGAAACAGCATCTAGAAGCCTGCCATCTAATTAGCGAGGAAGAAACCATTTGTCAGAGACCAAAACACAATTATTCTTCAATTCATGTGACAAATTATTGACAGATAAATGATATTTATCAATATTTATAATATAATCGAACTGATCCATGAAAATATTTCTAGTGCAGTTCCTACAACTTAGAAAGAGGTCTCATGAGGTATAATATGAAAGATTAAAGGTTGCTCAAGTTTATGATGTATTTTGAGGACTTTACAAATGGAGAGCACCTACATTGCTACTTGCAAATTCATATTTAAATGCAGCACTAAGTCCACTAAGTCCATAGAAAAAAAAATCAAGAAACATAATTTGCATTATAGCCTGATATATTTCACATGCTACTGAAGTCAGACGGTTCAAGACCAGATGTGCAAACAAGTAACATGTATCACACTAAGTCCATAGAAAAGAGCATAAAAATTTCTCATGCTAGCTGGACATAACAAGTGGATAACCTTTTAAAGCATCACCATTGTTTTCCCCATAAAGAGTATCACTTATGCAACATCTTCTGAAAATCATTCTATTTTCTGTCAGCGTTCCAGTTTTGTCACTCAAAATGTACTCAACCTGTCCAAGGTCCTCACTGATAGCTGTGCTGAAAGAGAAACTAATGTAAGATGTAAAAATAAAAAGAATAAAAAAACTAGGTTGGATGAAAAATCCAGATTCACACATATGGATACAATATGCCACATACTTAGCTGAATGAGCAGGCGTACATGTTTCTGGATCAAACATTTGTTCATCCCAGTCAATGAACTTTGCATATACACCTTTAGCCAGATCAAGAGTTACCTACAATCAGTTCATAAAGAAAATTTTGAAAATTTCATGGATATCAGAAAATACTATCAACAAGATAACCGAACACCATTTGGAGCTGTTAAAGTGATAAAATAGTTTGATTTCACTCTGTTCTAACGTGGTACACATGGATAAATGGAGATAGCTTGGTATTATTCAAATCCAAGGATTAGACAGGGGAATAATAAAAATTGGACTATTGTTCAGTGTAGACATTCTGGCACGCATCATCCATATGATGCATTGGCAAGTGGGTGAAGATGTGACAAAAAAATTTTAAGCACCTTAAACTAATGATTAACAATAATCACTTCACAGTGATCATCATATAGTTAGTGAATATCTACATCAGTGCATAATACGCACAAAATCATGCCATCTCAATAGCTTGCTGATTTCTCCAGGCTGTAAGCATGTGAGATTTTCCAAACAAGGCTTCACGGCAAGCACAGAGCAAGATGTGGCTATACAGAGTTTAAGGGTTGGACATCTGGGACCTGAACTCTTTCACAGCTCTAGTCTAGAGGAGCAGGTCCCCAAAGCCAAAGACCTCAATGAAGTACTGGAGTTGCGCTAGGTAGATGATTATGTTAACCTCAGTCTGTTAGCTATATATGTTCAATCACATATTACAAACAGGGACTTCTACAGAAATATGTAGGTAATATTATTCTCTTTGTCATGCACTTGTCATATCATTATCTGTAAATTTGCAGGAAACACAAGCGAAACAAATTACAAACATACCTTTACTGAAATGGGAATCATTATTGAACATAGTAGCTCAAAGCGCAGTGGTATAATCAAGAAATCATACCATGGTCCTTCTGCAGGATACATTAGATACCATTGCTACACAAAGAAAAAAAAAAATAATCAGCTCAAGAACAAAGATAACATACCATTACAATATTGCATACAATGATACAATTCCTAACACTTCAACATTTTAAAATATAGGAGGTTGATTATTTTTTTTTCAATATTGCATACAACCCCCTGAAGTATGGAGGTTGGTTCACTTAACCCCCTGAAGTATGCAAGCGGGCATTCTACCACCTAAGTTCAGGGGGGTAGAATAGCCAGTTTCATACTTCAGGGGGTTAATTGGACCAACCCCAATACTTTAGGGGTATAGTAGACTTTGTCCTAAAATATAACAGAAGAGCCTTCAAGAAGCTACAAAACAAGAAGATAATATGAATGAAAGTAATAGTGATTTTTCCACTCCAGTAAACTGCTTATCCAAATTCAGGAAGAATTATCACCTTAAGACCCTGGTTCTCCTTCCAGATATTGCCAGCAAAACCCAGAATAAGAACAACAACAATTTGGAACACAAATATTGCAACAGTGAGTTTATCTATCATGGCATCAGCAGCAGTGAGCTTGGGCTCTGCAGTTCCCCTACTCATTCCGGATTTTGTTTCATTGCCTGGAGAATAATTTAGGAGGTAAACCATGTGTCACGTAGTATCTTCTTTACATAATGCTAAAACATATATTTTAGAGAAAGAAGTCATCAATTGTCTAGATAAAAGCATGGTATCATCAAGTTCTCGACTTCTAGTTATACCTGTGTAAACTGCAACGCCACATGCCCATTCTGTGTACCTTAAGTAACATGATTGAAGGAGAGTATTATTGATAGTTAAAGGACATTTCTCATTATCAATGACAGGAGGAAACAAGCACATGTTAGCATCAAATCTTGTTATGTCATTATCAGGGTTGGGGCACTCAACTACACCCTGCCAATTCAGAGAGGTGGTACAATCAGAAAGGCGTGAGAGAAAACGATGAATTAAAAATACAACAAAGATTCACCTTGACATTGCATAATTGATCTGATGGAAGGTTAGCACAGATAGAAGCAACAACTCTTGTTTTCAAGTCAGTTTCACCATCTAAAGCAGCAGTCTGGAGTAAAATATTGGAACAATAATTTGGCATTATCTTTATTTACAGCAGCCAGAGAAAATTTTATATGATCTGATAGCATTAGGTAGAACTAAGGATCCAAAAAAACACGCTGTTCATGACTTCATGTAAACTAACAAAAATCCACCACCTAAGTCAAGCAGGTGTGATCAAGGATTAAAATAAATGCAAATTAGTTCATTTATGCCAAGTTTCTCATGTACTAAAGAGTGGCAAGTGACAACACCCAAGAATTTTGCAGACAGTACATGTTTTCTGGGTTTGAGAAATTAGCATGATTTGTTGTTGAATGGTGTGACCAAAATATTAAATATACTAAGGTACTTGTAAAATATTGCTATAATGACTCCAGAAGAAATGTCGTCTGTTAATGAATGCATTCACATATAGAAGAAAATAGAAGTGCTTCTAAGAACCACAATATAGCCAAAAACTATTACAAGAATCATGAAGGTTAATTTATTCTAAGATATCGCACAGTATTAGGTCCCTAAAATTGCAGAACTGCACCAACTCACAGAGCAGTGAACATGTACAAAATAAAATCTCAGGTCTGTGATCTACTCCAGCTGCTGTTAGCACATCAGATCATTTTGCCTGTTATTGTAGACTACAGAATATGCCCCCATGTAAGGTCAGTATACGTAAAGTCTATATTCCACCATTTCTGATGTATTGCCATGTACAAGCATTGCAAATGAATCAAATGCACTAACAACGTGGGCTACGGCCATCCCAGTTCCCAGATGCTACCGTTATGCATCCCCTATAGGTCCAGTAAATAAACATTGGAAGAATATAAGTTACTTACTGCTAGTTGTGAACAACTTCATTTACCTCAACATAACAGATGCCCTGAGGATCAGAACTTCCTATAAGAACAAGATCACAAGGTATCTCCTCATTCTGATGAAGCCACACTATATTTCCAACATGTATATCTTGTGCTTGGATCTAAAAGATTGTAGATGTCGGATTATTAGACAATCAAATATTCAGTGTGTATCATGTATATTAAAACTCCTTACTGCTTACATGTTCAGTGTTTCTTAGTATCAATGACTCCTAGAGTCCTAGGTTTAATTACAATTTACAAGTCTTGATACTGCTTGGTACATAAAATTACACTCTCAAACGAGTTTTGCTTCCACAACCTCCAGAGAGCACAAAATTAAACAATGACATTCATGAGTTTCATTATCTTCCATGATATTTGTAATGCAACAATGAACAGTAACTAACATGTAGGATTTCCATCTTATCAATTTTACTATAACAACATCAAAAACATAAGCAAATAAGGAGTTATAGAATTTTTCTTTTCTTGTAGATCAATTACAAATTTACAATGCCTTTAGGCAATCTGAATAATGATGCAGAAGCAGATCTCACAAAGACAAGAGAAAACACATGGCTGACAAAATGACATTCCAGCAATGATTTAGCATAATGGATTCAGTGATGCAAACTTGCAATAGATTAGAGTTTTAAACTCTTTTTCCAATACAGTAACAAAAAGAAAATATCAGTGGAGAAAACAAACCTGTCTATGGCTGCCATCCTTTATCACCCACACTTCCCTTTCATTCGCTTTCTTGTCTGAAAGATATCTATTGTAATCATCCCAAGCCTCTTTTGAAGCAGAAACTATGAAGATGATGGCTAGTGGGCCCCATGTAGTTGCAGGACTAACAGGTGTGATACTTGACCACAACTGAAGGCAGGCAATTAGAAGAAAGTACTGATTCATGAAACGCCTGAATGTATAAAAGAAATAGATTACATGTGAAAATCAATATCTCTATGACATGCGTGAAGAAACATGGTTTAACATAGATACACCAATGGAATCACAGTTAATTAAACAAAACATAAACACTAAGGCCTTCCGGATATTTTGACAAAATGCTGAAGAAGAGCTAGCCAGCTGGGTCTCATGCTGCAGAGCAGTGATCTATAGTAAGAAGGTGATGAACTGCTAGGGAGGTAGGACATATTATGGTTAGTATGCTCACATACCTATGGACATACTCACATTTATATTGATAATCACCCTAACTAAATAAGCTGTTATTTCCATTTCCAGATAAACAAATTGCATGCACTACAACAGAGAGTAGCCTGGTTTGCCTCCCATCTTAAATATTACCACTGTTTCACATTATAAGATGTTCTAAGCCTCCTAGATTCATATGGATGCTAATGAATCTGAACACATATATAAAGCATATTGATTGATCCATGGATGAACCTATGTATGGCCAAAACATCTTATAATATAGAACAGAGAGGGAGTAATAAAGGCATACAATTTAGCAATAGCAGTGTGCAGGATGAACAATCATAAGCTGGCAGCATAGGCTTCACAAAAACACAGAAAAAAGCACAATCTTAAACTCCATTGGTTTTTTCTTTATCTACCGCATTAAGCAACGTGGCACTAACAAACAGATGTTACAGCAAGTTAACCCAGAAAAGAATACAAGTGTAACTTGCAATAAACTAAGAAAAAGTGTCACAGCTTTACGGACAAGCATACAGTTTGTGAAATAAAATGGCTACCCCATACAGCAGGGTAGCAAAACTATAGTATCTCCTTTTTGCCAAGAACAAGGAATGTATTTATAAGTCATCACATGAAATAAGTCCAAACCTGAATTGCTCCCATAAGTTCTTAGGGAGAAAATTCCATAGAGTATATTTGGTATTGGATATTCTATTGTCACAGTAGGAATCCTGGCGCGCCTCATCATTGATATAGACAAATCTTTTCATTTTGGCAAAGATATCACTTCCATGCCATTTGATTACTCCAATGGAAAGAGACAGTCAAAGATCTGAACACAAAAGACATGATAATTATACTAAGTACCACATTAAAAGAACAAATAACACTAGCAAACATTTCGAGTTTTTCTAGTTTCCTGTTGATCATGTTCTTTTGATGCATGTTCCTATTACTGTAAAATCTGAAGTTCAGATATTATTGCGCAATCTAATATGTATGCATGTAAGAATACAAAATACATGAATGTTACTCCAACAAACAAATGTGAAACAGGTACTCCTAGCTGCTAAGGAGAACAAAGTTATATATAGATACTCTTGTAATAAAAAGGAACTATTCATAAATGCAGTGCATAGCTAAAACTGCAAAGTCGTGGCCACCTGAACAAATGCTACTAAAAATACGCTCTAAGCTATACAATGGCTATAGGAATTGTTAGGAATGGGAACCCCCAAGCTCCCCCCACACCGATGAACGGAAATCGAATCGGCAAGAGAACCGCACCCCTCTTCCATTGCCTGGAGACGGCGGCGGTGGCCGGCGGGGTCCTCGTCAATCCGGGGCAACGGGAAGCGTGTTCCAGAAGGAATCGGGAGGTCCGCCCTCTCTCTCTCTCTCTTTCGGGTAGGTTGAATTGAACAGAGCGGTGCGAGCCGGCAGCGGGGTGGGGGTTGGGGGGGGGGATGAGGGCACGCGGCTAGCAGCGTACCGGGGAGCGCCTCGCCGGCAGCGAGAGCGGCGGCGGCGCGCGCGCGAGGAGCCCGGAGACGGAGGCGTCGGGTCCAAAGCGAATGGGGGTGTGTGTGGGGTTGCGTGGGGGTGGGTCTCGCCTTGCGGCCCGACCCGTTCCACCCGTCGATTCAACCGGTGGAACCGTCGGATCATCGGTAGAACAGTTGATTTTTATTATTTATTAATATACAATTTATTTTATATTATTTTTAATATACAACTATTACAAATTATAAATTAGTAAAATATGCATATATCTATTATTACATAACCACAGCATCAAAAGAAATAATTATAGTACGGTAATTAAAAAATTAATAATGCAATCCTGCTATAGGATAAATTAGAAAACCGGTCTGTTCAATAAAATCGCTCAGTTCAAAAAAACGTCAGTTTACGTGGTTTTTTACCGGTTGGGTGGTTTTTGAGCATAACGTATTGGTTCGGTTTTTTCGGTTGAACCACCGATTCGGTCTAGTTTTATTACCATGCTTGTGGTCATGGCAAGACGCCGCTGTCTGCCCTGGGTATGAGAATCACGTCTAAAATTTATAGGTGTTTCGTTACTTAATTAAAAGTACTTCTTTAACAATTGAAATGATGAAACGTAATTAAACTATTTAAGACATTTTTTCCTTAATGGTATGAAAAAATAGTTTGTAAGGATGAAACATTGATCTTCAATATTTTACCACTAATAGAAAATGTTTCAACCAGAGTATCAAAACTTATTTCAATATATTAAAATATTAAAACATATTGAATCATGGATTAAAGCATTTATCTTGTACATACGAAGCTCGTTCCTCAACTAATAGAACATCAATATATTTATAAGAAATCAAAGATAAAGGTGTGAATAATGCTAAAAAACCAGTGTAACGTTTCAAAATATCCAGGGAAACATCGTAAAATACTTATTGAAACATTCAAACAACATTTTACTTAACACTACAAAAAATCTGTTGCAGAAAATAGAAAATAATATTTTTCAAATGAATATAACAATACGAGACCATGAGATCATGTTGTAAAAAAATAATTATAAGAAACACAATGATATAATCGGATCCTAAATTGGATATATAAATTAGGAAAAAAAATGGTGTAAGATTGTTAGAGGAGAGGTATGCATACAGAATTAGACGTACGGTGGGAGGCACGGTGTCATACATGCAGTGGAGGGAAGGTGATATAGGCCTACGAATTTTCACCTAGAATTGGGTGTCTATGTAGTATCATTATCAGAAAGAGCACATAGAGATCGATCCATTCACATCCAATAGTAATGGCTGGGGGAACTTTGGTCCTTCGGGATGGTCAAAATAAATAAATACAATATAAAAGGTACCAATTGGTTCTGTATACTATTGGATATTTTCATCCACAAAAGTATATATCGAAGTTCTCTTACCAGTGTATATCTCCATCTAAGGTTTCAAGTTAAGGGGTGCATTCTTTTATCCCATATTATTACTCGGCTTTGCGTGCACTTCCAAAAAACTAAATGATGTATTTTGTTAAAAAAAATAAGATTACCATATGATCTTTATAGGGTAGATAGTTTTGACTCTATGTTTTCGAGGGCCATAGACGAAATTGACACTATAGTCCCTTAAGGCATATATAGTTATATAAATTATACGACATAATCATACAAAATAAACATTATTGATATAGTATAGAACCATTAAATATTAAAATAGTATTGGTACCTTAAACTGTTGATGAAAATACCCATTACCATTTATAAAAATAAACTTTTGTTAGCATTTCTTCCAACAAAATCATCAATGACATTTTGAACATCAATATTGATTGTCCGATAGGATTATCATAATCACTCCAATCAAATCCTCTGGGCTGGCTCTGCTCGTGACTAGGTCTAGGTCTCTAGAAGCGCCGGACAGGCACCCGAGAGTCCTAGGCACCTGTTGGACCGAATCACAAAGAAAAAATGGGCACGGAGCGACAAGTCCTAGCTACAGTAGATTGGAACAAAACAAAAGCTAGGCAGGATCCTGACATGAATCCTGAAGTACACTGCCCGATTTGGTAGCCCCCCACCCCCTTTGGCGTGGCCCTAGGCCATGGCCTCCACTGACCATATATATCCAGCGTAAGGCCTGAGAATAGATTTTCAATTTTATATTTAGTTAATTTCATATAGAAAAAGAATATAGCATTATAAGTTGGACTAACTAACCATGCACAATCTTTCCCTAACCTCCGTCGTCGCCCTCCCCTACACCTTCGTTCTCTCTCCCCTACCCTACTCGCTACTCCCTCCACCTCCACCATTTCCGTTGCAATATCCACCCTGCATCAATCAAGTAGGGCGGAGGTTGACACCGGCGGGGTGGGGTAACTACAACACGGCGGTAGTGGCCAAGTAGGAGCAGTGACGACTAAGGTACAAAGCTCATACAAGGAGCGACACCAGCAGGATCTCCCCCTTCCCCTCTCTTAAGTAGACCCCTGCACGGCTGCGCCATATCTCTGCGAATGGTGGTCGTCCCACAGACTCCTCGACCCGTTGCCAACTATAATCAGGCCACCTAACACCGTCCGACATCGTTAATCCTCGTGGTCATCAAGGACGTCTGATGGTGGCTCTGCATGGGGATTCAACACTGAGCTTGCAATGCCAGCACACCTCGCAACTGCTCCTCGAGGTGGTATTCACCTAGCTAGACCATTTCCTTGCGGAAATGGATATATGAATGTGGAGATATTGGATCAAAATTATAAGTTGGTGCTCTACGGAAAAAAAAAGAGTAAAGTGTGTGGACGAGGTTTTTCTAAATGTTACGTAAAGTTTTCCATTGGCATATTAATGTTGAGAAAGGAATCAACCTCACACATCCTAGAAAATCCAAAAAAAAATCAGGGATATATATCACTATCCATGACGTATATTGCGATAATCGTGACATATCGTGCGGTTTTCACACAAAACTGCGACTATTGATATCGCAAAAACTACCACGATTATCGTCTCAGATGTCTGCAATTATCATTTTCACCAACAAGCGCGATGATAATCGCTAAAACCATGCGATTATCGCGCCCTGCCGCGCATTATTCCCTTCAAATCCATGATAATTTTGTTTAAAAATTTGTAAATTCAAATTCATATATTTTTTGCATGATTATAACGATTATCGCCAATAATCATGCTATCATGGAGCAGCGGTTTCCGGCCCACTCCACTTTAAATGAAACTCTGGCGAGTAGCAGGCTGGCTACCAGCATGCATGCATGCATGGATGTGAAAGCGAGTGACATGACAGTACTCCCTCCGTCATAAAATAAGTTTATTTTTTATTTTTGCATATAATGTTTGACTCTTCGTCTTATTTGAATTTTTTTGTGATTAATATTTTTATTTTTATTAGATGATAAAACATGAAAGTATTTTACAAGCGATTATTTTTTTAAGTTTTTTTATAAATTTTTTAAATCATATGGATGGTCAAATGCTCGACATAAAAAATGATTTTTTTTTTGAGAAGGAGGAAGTAGATTAGAGTAATTAGATATTGGAATGGAAGTCAGGCGGTATCCTTTCATTTGCACATTAAACTCATGTACCGAGAACATAAGCACCTACATATCCATGATCACCGGTCACCACATGGGGTTCCCACACCAAATGCATTTTTGATTAGTTAGAACACATGCCACGTATGGTTAAATTTCGGACCAAATGCACTGAACATTTAGAATATAATCACACTGATCTATATGGATGCGCATGTGTTTCGATACTACAGTAGATCGATAAGTACAAGGCGACTTCTTGTACAGATTTGTGATGGGTCAACAACTACATTGAATTTCAAAGGAGCTATTGTTTTCGCTTTTTTAGTGAGGAAGGCTTTTGGTATATTTATAAATAAAAAATAACTTATAAATTATATATATATATATATATATATATGTTTTAGAGATATAAAAACAGAGGCTGAAAATAAATTACGATGAAAAACTGTTAAAATCAACTTTAACTTTAAGTTTGAAAATTCAAATCTGCACAAATGACCGTACCGTAGTCTTTGTGTTTTTTAATATACGTACAATAATATTCGCCCGTGTAAAAATAAGAGATTGTTGTAAAAAAATGGCTGTTTCTCATCAATTTATTGTTTAATTCTCGACTCAAATTCGCAAAATCATCGCTCATAAACTCTTATTATATATCATCAGATAACTAAGTGTGATATCTGCATTCGCCTGACAGCGATCGATTTTGTCTTGTGAACCATCTACGCAAAATGGAACCCCACGCAACACCATCGTGCGTGGCACGTTTTCCTGTTAATTATCCACATGATGATCTTTGCATGCATAGCTGTGTACGTAGTTGATCACGTTTTGCATCGGTGTGTACCTTAATTGCATGCTCGTCTAGCTAGCTGGTCCCAATTGGGTTATAAATAATGTGGAACAACCGTGTGCTTTCTTGCAAGCGATCGATGATAAGATTAAGCTAAGCTCTTTGTGGTCAAAGCCGGCATCAAATTGTGTGGATGGACACCACGGCGATTGTGGGGTGCTTCAGGAATAGGAGCATCCTCATCACTGGCTCCACAGGCTACCTTGGAAAATGTACACACACGCTATAAACTTCTGGTCTCTGTTTTGGTCGAAACTTTTTGGTTGCTTCCCTGATTTTTTTTAATAATTAACTTTTTATCACAATTACGAGTGATAACATATTTATTATTAGACTCACGTGTCAGAGATACATGAGGGACCACAAATCATATACAGCGGATGACAAATATGTTATCATCCGATCCTAAGAGTGGCAAATAGTTAAATGCCATATTTTTTAGTTGTCGAATTGGCCTTAAACTTTATAATTTGACTGAAACCTTAAACTTTATACTAGCAACAGATTACATATATAATTATTAAGCATACATTTGACGAGCAGCTAGCAAACAGGTTTTACTTTTGAAAGATATACACTGCATGAGTTTTTGATGCATATGTATGTGTATTTGTGGTGCAGTGCTGGTGGAGAAGATGCTACGGGTTCAGCCGGAGGTGAGGAAGCTCTACCTTCTGGTGCGTGCTCCCGACGCTGCAGCCGCTGAGCAGCGTGTTCTAGAGCCGCTCTATTTGGGGAGCTTCTGCTAGCTGCAGCTTTTTCCGAAAGCTGCTTTTGCCAGAAGCTGCCCCAAACGGCCCACAGGTTCTGAGAATCTACGGTTACAGATTCTGGAAAATAAACTAAGAATCCAGAATTTGGAGAAGCTGGGTTTAGAAGCTTTTCTAGATTCTCAGAAGCTGGTTACCAAGCAACAGATTACATATATAATTATTAAGCATACATTTGACGAGCAGCTAGCAAATAGGTTTTACTTTTGAAAGATAAACAGGTTTTGCAATCAGTGAGAAATAGTTCAAAAATTTAACAATTTATCATATTTTTTTCATGCGGTGTCAATACATAAAAGTGAAAAGTTTCCTAGAGTGATCAATATATTTTACATGTTTATTTAAATTTCACCGCATAATTCTTCACCTTATTGAAATCATTGATGACTTCATTGCAATATCTCTCAGTAGAGCACTAAACGATCTCTTAAAAATCCATCAACCATTTTGTTTCATAGTCTAGCATTACCAAACTTTATCGAAAAAAAAATGTGTGCTCTATAGTGGCAGTTGAAACCGGTAAAGTAACAAGAAGACAAATCAAACTAGTCCCTCCGTCCATCGAATAGTCCATATTTAAAAAAGTTTATAATTAGTATTTTTATTATTGTTAGATAATAAAATATAAATAATACTTTATGTATGATTATTTTATTAAAAATATAAATTTTTTAAATAAGATGAATGGTAAAAGCTGGAATAGAAATCTGCCAATGGGGTTAATTTGGAGCGGAGGTAGCAGTATAAATTAGCACACACAATTCCGGCATTGAATAAGAGAGAATCCACTGAGACAGTATAAAAGATGGATGCTGATCTAAATTTCTTGAGCAATGTAGGATTGTGTCAGGTGACTTTCAAAACTGTTTTGATTGCTGCTGTAGATTGTTGACAACGATCTCTTCGATGTTCTGCGAGAGCAACACGGGGCAGATTTCCAGTCCGTCAAGAACAAAATACGCCCTCTTGCCGGAGACATGAGCAAGGAAAACTTTGGGCTTGGGAGCTCTGAGATCGTGCACATGTCCCTGCAGGACGTCGACGCCATCGTCAATTCTGCAGCAACCACCAACTTCTACATCACATTATTTGCATGATAAACAACAATTTCCATAATGGCTTTCTTTTGAAATAGAAGCCGCTACTGTTTCGATCGACTAGGTATTACATCGTTTATTATATTATTAAAGTAACTCAAAAGGAGTCACCACATTTATATTTGTAGTGTGGAAGTTCCAAACACTAAATTGGAAATGGGAAACATTTGTACAATTACATATTTATGGGTTTAAATTATAACGGCGGAGCTTCGTCGAAATGGTTGTATATAGTAAAATTATATAGTTCATATAATTATGATCATTGAAGCCGAAATTCAAGCTATTTGGTTCTTTTTACGCTTTCTCACAAATGGATTAATTAATATATTGCATTATTTATTGATGTTTGATAAACCATCACTTCGTCTATGTCTATAGAAAATGAGCAATTTTATGGTCCTTGGTACTACTAGGTACCTCTTGGTACTTTCTCAAGGACCGTAAAATTGCTCACAGAAAATATGTTTGATTCATATAATACTAATTCTATTATTAGCCATAAATGATGAGCTATAAAAGGGTCTTTTTTTCATCTCACAGATGATTGCCTTTTTTCCATTTTAAAAAGTGGCATTCTATTTCAAATATCTTGATCAAAGTATTGACGTCAGAATAAATAGAATAACGATGAAGAGAAAACCTACCGGCTACAAAAATAGTATTTATATGAAAAAAATATTCATTTTGATTGGACCAATATACAGGTACGACGTTGCTTTGGCATCAAACACCACATCAGTCTCGCACATCTGTGAGTTTGCACACAAGTGTCCTCGGCTGAAAATGCTCCTTCATGTTTCCACTGGTAAGTCGAGTATACATATACACATTTCGTTCCTGAGCTCGACTATAATACTCTCTACTCTCTACTGATAGTATTCTACTCTCAGTACTATCTTCGATATACTTATGTATTGTTAACCGATTAAGTGAAAACTCGAGGGCACATAATGAACTTGATCTGTAGTGTTAAACAAAGTATATATCTTGAACAATTCTGACAAAATGAGTTAATTATGTTCTAATGTATGAACAGCTTATTTAACTGGTTATGAAGTAGGCCTATTGCCTGAGAATCTATTCCAAATTGGAGAAGCAAGAAGGGAAGGATGCCACTTAGACATTGAAGCTGAGGTTCAGTTGATGCACAAGGTCAAGTCACAACTGAGGATGAGCTCTTCTGATGACAAGTTAGAGAAGAAAACCATGAAAGATCTAGGGTTAGAAAGGTAATTTGCAATAGAAACACAACCTGCTTGCATGAACAGAAATTAATGACATGAGTATATATATTGATAAATTGAATTTATTAAAGGGCTAAGCACTTTGGATGGCAAAACACATATGTGTTTACTAAGGCCATGGGAGAGATGTTTCTGGGGCACTTGGGACAAGACCTTCCGGTTGTCATAGTTAGGCCAAGCATCGTAACAAGCACCATAAAGGATCCAATGCCTGGATGGATAGATGGATTAACTAGGTAATTATATCTAGCCTGTTAATTATACATTTTACTTGTATATACATACATGTATGAGTGGTAATGGGCTAAGATCCTTGGGTTCTTTCACAACCCTATTGAATTCTTAAAAAATTTTAGCTCAAAACTCTATGCAATTTTATTTTTAATCCGTTTTAAACCCGACCCTTAAATTTTAAGGCAAAATGATTGAGTCCATTACCACCTCTACATACATGTGTGCGAAATAGTTCAGTCGTGAGTTCAAGAATGGATATGTTTATAGCATACACTATCACCTTACATCATTTTCAGGGGATTGGACACCATAATTGTTGGCTACAACTACCAAAAGCTTCCATGTTTTGTTGTTGATGATGATGCATTCATCCATGCTGTGAGTATTTTTTTTGACCATATTATCCGGGAAATATGTTTTCTCACATATGAAAAATATGTTGTCTCACATACTTGAAACAGGTATATAGTCTCCTCATGCTTAAAATGCTCCCTCTGTGCCAATAAATGACCATTTTGATTAAAGATTTTGTCCAATTATAAATGCCTACTTTAAAACTTTAAAAAATAAACCATAGTAATTAAGGGCATGTACAATTATTGTACACTTTGGGCGGTGACGATAGAGCCACTAGTACAGATCCTCTTATCTGTGACGGCCCATCACGCTGAGCCAGCATTTTTTTTTATCACCAAAAGGGTTAATAATTAGGGGCATGGTCATTTTACTTGAGTACTAGCTCATCTTAAATAAACCAAATTAATTAATCACTTATTTTGGGGCATATGGTATCTTTTTTTGATAGGACACTAACAGACTAATCTTAAAAGTTCGAATAGTTTTAGAATCTTGATTCTCTCTCTATATATGTATGGCCTTTTTTTTCCTTTATTAAAGGCATAGGCATATGCGTTAGTCAGAGGTATACCTTCTACTATTACTATCACAGCTATAGGTAAATGAGTCTCTCTTCGATGCATTCTGCTAATAGGATTATAGTACTATTAGAATTAGTCTGAGCCATTCATTAATAATGGTAATTTAGTACTTTGTTAATTAATTGATTAGAATTGTTTTGTCATTTAGATATTTTTTGTCAACAAAAAAGAAAGGTATTACATGCTGGAGGTTGGATGCCTAGCAGAGTATATCGTTTTGGCCTCAAAGGCCGTGTCGGCGTTCGCTTCGTCCGTGTGCGCATCCGTCAAAATATAAAATATCTTAGGTTATTTAGGATTACAATAAAAAAGACGATATTACCCCTTTAAATTTCTAATATACTTATTATGGTTGGTAATACAATTTAATCACAATCATCCGATAAAAATAGATCAATTATGTCAATTAAATTCTACTGCCAGTAAAATGCACCGGAGAAGGACCGTAGGTAAATATACCTCTCTATACTTCAGAAATACCAGAGAAGTATTGGCATTTACCTCCTACTGCTACCGACACTACTAGGGCCGTGTTCGGTTGGAGGGGGAGGTGGGTTAGTTATCCTGCGCAAAAAATATAGTAATAGATTAGTACATGATTAATTAATTATTAATTATTAATAAATATAAAATATATTAATATGATTTTTCAAAACAACTTTCCTATAGAAAATTTTCATAAAAATACATCGTTTAACAATTCGGAAAGCATGTGCGTAAAAAATAAGAAAACTTGGGATTAGAAATGGGGGAACCGAACATGGCCTAGGAGGTAAATTTGCTTCTCTATACCTTAGGAATATCAAGAAAAATCTTGCCATTTACCTCCTACTACTACTGAAACTACTATGAGGTAAAATATACCTCTCTATACCCCGCAAATACCAGAAAATTAAGTCTCACCATTTGTAACCATAAACTTGCTGTCTAATAGGTTCAACCAGTTTAATCTTTTTATCTCTTAGATAATAATTAACATAGTAAGGTGGTATAGACCTCCTTAATTTTATCTTAAGCTTAATAAATTAATAGAGCACAACTAATAAGTTCTCTAATGTTAATTATAGATACCGGGAGACATGGTGATCAACGCAATGATGGTAGCCATGGCCACTCACTGGGGCAAGCCAGCTCATGTACTCTACAATGTCAGTTCACCACTGCACGCTTCTGTTGTGCTAGAATCAATGTATAGCTCTTTTCGCACTAATCCTCGTACAAGAGCCAATGGGAGGATCATTAAAAACAAAAGGATACCCATGTTCAAGAAATTTGCAGACTTCCGTGCATACATGATTCTACGGTACAAGCTACCACTCGAGGTATATATATACACACACATGTTCATTCCTGCAATTTCGACATTTTAGTCGTTTTTGAAAATTTATTTTACAAACCCCTAAAAAAACTTATTGCCTGGATAAACCTTTTTAACCACGCCAATATCACTAGCGTTGTCGTTGTATAGGACAGTCTGGGAGGACGGCACCAATATCATTGGCATCGTCCTATATAACGACGGCGCCAGCCAATAAAGTTGGCATGGTAAAAAAGATTCATTTGTGCAATAAGTTGTTTTAGGATATATTTATAAAATAAGTTTTTTAAAAGGACCGAAATGTCAAAATTTCAGCCTTCCTTCCGTATAGTTTAGATTGTTTTTCTATAAAACATTTGAACTTGATTATTTTTCTTCATCTGACACTATCAGTTTATTTAGTTTACCGGCTTAATTGGGAATTATCTTGTGAAAAGCACGCAGTTGCTGCATTCAGTGAATGTGTTGTTGGGAGGGGTGTTTGACCAGTACTACAGAAAGGCCCATAAGGGTTACAATAGCTTAATGCTTCTCGCCAAGTTGTATGCTCCGTTTAGCCTCTTCAAAGGATGGTGAGCTTCCAGACAAGTTCATATTAACATATACTTACTGCAGTAAAAAAATATCATTTGGAATAAAATTTGGTCAAACTTATAAAATTTTCACTGCCAACTTTGCGTTGGAATAAATTTATAAAATCAAATAAATTTGTAAAATCTGATATTATGAATCAAGATGCATTTATGTTATATTTAAGATAAGTATTTGAGAATTTATAGATGGGTATAATTTTTAAATGTTTGATCAAACCTTATCATAAAGAATAAATATATTTGACCGAAGCGAGTATATAGCTTGGTTAGGTATTTAATTTGAAGTTAATTTGATTTATTTCGTAATCTGCGTATATATAGCTTTGATAACACAAACTTGAAGAAGCTGTCCATGGCAATGGCTACCAGCTGCGAGAACGATGATGCGTCGTCCCTGTTTCATTTGGATACAAGCTGCATCAATTGGAGCTCGTACCTCATCAACATCCACATCCCGGCTGTCCTGGAGTTTGCCAATGCGAGCACTCAGGAGAAGAAAGCAGGCCGAAGCTAGCTAGAAGTACACTGCACACAACCTGGGCATATATATCTGGGGACCGTACAAAAAGTCCTAATATAAGGCGCGCACACATATATATATATATAAAAGAAATAAATAAATCCCATGAAGATAAAAAAAACTTTCGTTAATGATATGTGATGGTGATCTTTTAATCATTTTATAGGTTATGGTATTTTTAGCATGCTATTTTTATATTATTTTAAAGTTATATGTGTTGGAGCACCAAATTAGGATTATAGATGTGCAACATATTACTTCCAGGTCAGGCTACCTCCATTTTTTTTTTAAACTATGTTGATACTAGTGAACTATTTTTTTTCAAGACTAGCGATAAGGCCCAAGTTGCCCTAGACTTAGTTCTGCCCATGTATCTAGTACTCAACTTCTCTCGGTGGAGTTAGCCATAATGAAGCTGAGGTTCGAGATGGGCCGTCATAGAGTCCCATGATGACGTCTCCATGTAGCATCACATGGTGGTGAATGGTTCTATGAGCTTTCCAATACCCATACATAATTGTGAACCGTGTTTTTTTATTTTTTATTGGGATGTGATCTGCTAATCATATGATATAAGAACTAGCCTTCTCCCTTTAAGGGAGGATGACAAAAAAAACTTGAGCAAGAACACTATATAGTATCGATGCCACTGCAAGATCTTGTACAAACTTTTTCGTTGGCGAGTGAGCACATGAGTAAGGTTGTTATTCTTTGGCAGGTCCAAACTATGTAGATCGGCCCCTTGTTCTTTCTTGCTTTCGAGTGTACCTAAGCATAATCGTGGTGCCTGGATGGACCTATTTTTAAAACATGGTTCTTCACGTCTCTGCTAATGTTCAAGCGCACAATTTTCGCCAATGGATCCTTTACAAAACTACCCATAAAAACAT
The DNA here is from genome assembly GCF_000231095.2 of Oryza brachyantha. Taxonomy (NCBI): domain Eukaryota; kingdom Viridiplantae; phylum Streptophyta; class Magnoliopsida; order Poales; family Poaceae; genus Oryza; species Oryza brachyantha. The sequence continues at coordinate 7,808,633 of NC_023166.2, forward strand.
GGTGGTTTTTAAGGACAATTCTCTTGAGATGCCACTGTGTCACAGTAGGACCGTGTTGTTTGAGGGGTGCTAAGTTAACTTAGCCTGATAAAAAAAACATAATAATAGATTAGTACATGATTAATTAATTATTAATTATTAAAAAATATATAAAATAGATTAATATGATTTTTTAAAACAACTTTTCTATAGAAAATTTTTGTAAAATATAAACCGTTTAGTGGTTTAGAAAGCGTGCGCGCGGAAAACAAGGGAGATTAGTTAACCTACTAGAACAGCCGGCCCATGTCATCTCAATAAATCATCCATACAAATAAAAATTACTCTATTTTACTTTAAAAAAGATCACAAATTTTTTAGACAAATTCAGATGATGACAATCTTGTGATAAAGAAAATATAGCTCTCAACAAGATCTACTACAAACTAACAAATTAGTTGAATGCCTTTTCATTTAGATCGTTTAGGTGCCCAAATATCCGTTGCGAGTTTGCGACCTCGGATATCTTTTTTCACTATTCCTTGCAAATGCTGAAATGAAATTATAAAAGAATTTATTTTTAGTTCGATTATAATAGTTTCATTTATACATCAAGGAAAGTTTTTTATTTTTAATATGGTTAGTTAGAGTCAAGTTACAGAGTGTTTCAACTCATACAGAGGTAAGTTGACATAAGAAAACCATCGTATTAAAAGAAATATTCGAAGCAAATATGGATATGACCATAGTAAAGGAAATATCACGAGGATCCCTAGGAACTTTGCTTGACCTCAATTGGAAATATTTTTTTAAAGTTTCATCATTTTCAAAGAATAAGGAGAAATGTTTTCAGGGTAGCTTTGTTAAGCGGTCGTTCGTAAAATCAATTTTAGAACTCACAACATTTTCATATGAAATTATATGAGGACAAGATTTTTTTGAAAGTTATTATTCTCAACAAAATATACAATTTTTTATTTGAATGTCTTTCATTTGAGATCTTTTTGGGACCCAAATATTTGTTACAAGCTCTCAAATAGTATTTTGTTTAAAAATATTTTTATACAGCCTTATATAGGAACATGCGGTATGAAAAAGATATAGAGATTTGCATGTGAACTACTAGTAACATTTTGAGAGGTTTGCATGTGATCTATACTAGATGCAACAAATAAACTTTTAGGTGCGCGGCAAAGCAAATGAATTTCCAGGGTGGTTGTTAACGTCGTCGATGAATTATGGTCTCGGAGATTCTACGCATACAATGTACATTTCATCTTGACAAAAGTTTGACCAATAATCACCCTGCTGCAATGTAATTTTGTTTGACAAAATTAATATAATTTATACTGATTAGACACGTTTGTGACACATAAGTGACATTTTTACATAATGGAATTGGAATATTCTTGTCTTTGCGTTAAAAATGTTATAGCCAATTATTGTGGAGATTATAGGGCAAGACAACAAATCATAGCAAATTACAAAACAACAACTTGATTGAAACAAGAAACGTACTTTGAACTTTGTGTAATCCTTGTTCCTGAAACTAGTAAAACAACAACGGTTCATCCCAAATTCATTGAATTCCGTTCCCATCACTGGTATCGACGGGCGTCTAATTAAAATAAAAGATAATACTGGTGAATAGTTGAGCTGTAAATCAATCATCTATCCAGATTGGGTCACTGCTGTTGCTATTGAATCCAGTCCATGGGGTTCCGTGACAAGTACCTCCAACGTAACACTTTTAAAAATATTGTAATATTTAAAATATCACCGTCATTAGCCTTAAACCAGAGATAGGAGATTTCATGACACTGTCTTTAAGAAGATGTGTGGCGCTGCCACGTGTCACCAATGTTGCTCCTAAAATGATGATGATGCCACCATAATCATCTTCACTGACATTTTTGGTGACCAACAAAAGATATTGATCCTACCCATCATCACATTTGGCCTTCACCGCATAAACCCGGGTAGCGTGGACAACGACAGTAATTAATGCGGAGGAGGCGACGGAGCTGGTCCGAGAAAGACAGGATTGGCCTAACTACAAATCGGTCCAATCTAAGGGCAGTCCCAACACTCCACCTCAGCTAATATCGATAGAATTTATTACGGTGCCACATAAGAAAAAATTAAGGAAGAGATTGGGGAAAAAGCAGAGAAAGGATGTCTCATGCACGAAACTAGATCGGCGCAGTTACCAAGACTCAGGAAACGAGTTATATCTGCGTTGGAGCAGCTCATCGTTTCTTCCATCCAAATCTCACTCCGCCTCCCGATCCGTTGTGCCCGTCCCCTCCCGCCACCATGGCCGCGCTCCATCCGCGGGCCAAATCTCATTCCCGCGCGCCAGCTTATTCTACCACGGGCTAAATCTCCGTGAAATTTCGGCGCGTCCCCAAATCTCAGAGCGCCAAGGTTTTGGTTGTCGTCCTTCTCATCCCCAATCAAATTTTGTTGGCAGCTAAATCGCCCAAATCCATCCGCAATCGCTCAACCGAGATCCAATCGAGCTGCAAGGTGAATCCTCCACCCTTGCTGCAATTGCTGTTGGTGCTCCAGATTCAAGTTCTATTGATGGTGGTGCTTCTCGAGTTGGCGGTCCAGTTGCCGGTTTTCCATGGTGAACAGAATCATCTCCTAGCAGGGCAGACCTATAAATTGCTTATTTTACTCCGTAGAAACCGATGTTAATCAGTATCATTAGTTAATTAGTAGGTAATATTGGACTGGGATTTTTTTTTTCACTTCAACGAACTCCAGCTTGTCTACTGATGCGTTACTGCTAGATCATTGATCCATTCCCTTTGTTTATTTGTATGGTTACCTATATTATAGTTGTGTGATTGATCTAATTTGGTACTATATCACTCTGTTCTTATGTTGATCAATCGTTGTGCCATTTTGATATGATGCGGGATTCCAGTTTGCTACATGGCTATACGGCCACGACATATCCTCCTTTATGCGTACTACATGCAAGTAGGCGTTAAATTTTCTTCTCTATAGAAACTGTGCATTGGAAAGGTTAGATCTAAATGGATAGTTATTGTTCTCTCTCCTATAGACATCATTCGTAGACGCTATGCGTTGGGATTATCCTAACAACACAAAATACACCTTATATTTTAACAAATGAGTAATTAATTACATCTTGACTTTAACAATTCGGCAACATTAGAAGCTTAATTTGTTACTCATACATATGATATTATTATTATCACTAGTAGAAACTGATATATATTTTGCTTATACATGTGCCATACGACTGCAGATATATAATATCATATATATTCTCACTGTAAGAAATTTAGTAGTCTTTTCCTCGCATCAAAAACGTAGTCATAGCAACCCCGCAACCTCCGTGAGCAGAAAGTCTAACGCGAGAAGAGACGCACACGATCATGTCGGAATGTTATTTCTTTTTTCCATACCATATGAGCTTCTATTTTGTGTTTTTAGTTGCCATATGGTTATAATTTGGGTCTTTTACCGAATCAGAATGGTCAATCTTTCTAATTTTTTTAAAGCAGTCTGTTTTTTTTCTAACAGCTCACTTTTCAAAGCACTCTGTTTCTATCAACTCCACATCATCAAGACACTCCTCCTCCAATACAAACACCACTATTACATACTTCAATTTAATGCTACTTATCTCACATGATATCTTGAATGTTGTATAGAAACCATGTCTCATACAAGACATGGTTTCATTCTGTTTCCTCATTTATCACTTATCACATCATCTTTAATCTTAGATGTTAACTTATCTAATGTTATGGACATCATCCTAGTCATTGGGTTGGGAATTCCCAACAGCCCATTTTTCAAAGCAGCCCATTTTATTTTTGCTAACAGCCCATATATTTGTTTGGACTTCTTTTGTCAATTATTTTTGAATTCGTTCTAAATACAAAATTTATATGTATAAAATTTATACATATAAAATTGACAAGTATAAATTTTTATACATATAAAGTTATGCTTACAATATGCTTTCAATGCGTATATCTATAAAGTATTTATGACTATTTTTTACAATAATTTCCATGTACCATATTTTGCGCGGATAAAGGTATAGATTATAGGTTGTCGATTTTGTTTCAAATTTATATGTTTATAATTAAAAGTATAAATCTTATATATGTATGTATAAGCATCTGCATATACAGCTGTTGTATGTGTAAAATCATGTATCAACGTGTGTTTATATATACATAAGGCTAGACATCCGTGTGATTGTTCGGCTCAATGGCTAAGAAACAGAGGCATCGGAGTATGAGTTTGGATTGCATGCATGTAGACACTGTTTGGAACTGGCTCACCCTCTTTTTGCTTATATTTTTGCTCCTGCGACGTAATTTAAATTTTCTATCTTGAATTTAAAGTTGATTTTGAGGTTTTTTCACTGAAGTTTATTTTCCAGCATTGGTTTTTAAATTGCTAATAATATATATATTAAAGTTTTATTTATAAATTATTTTCATTTGTAAATTTAACGTTTGATTTTTTTTTCAAAAAACAATCAAACCATGGGTTCGTGCGAGCCCACCCGCCCGCAACCGTTCACGTATTAGATATGCCCCTCAGGGCGTCAGCGAGGAGCTATGGACTAATCCCTCGGCAGAAAATTTAAAATATTTTAAAGTTCAGCAAAATTTGTTTAAATCTGAAATTTTTCCTGACGAAATCTTCGGAGATGCCAAAAATTAAGTCTGTTATACAGAGAACATCCATAGTTATAAGAAAAGAAAAAAAACAGTTGCCTCTGCAAATCGGTTTAAACGGCGCTCTATGATTTTTGGTACTTTCGTAGTAGTAGTTAGTTAGTTAGTAGTTGTCGAAAAGTTACATGAAGCAAAACCAACACCAGACTGGCCCCTTCGCTTTACAATAACTCACACTGTTTATAATAAGCTGGCGCTGACGCTTCAGGTAGCATATATGCATACGTGAAGCGTGAGCCGAGTATGGATGGGCGCGTGCACGTCGCCCTTCTGGCCGCCGTCGTCCTCGCCGTCGCCGTCACCGTGGCCGGAGCCGCCGCCGACGACGGCGCGAGGTCCAGCGCCGGCGCGGCGGCAGCTTCCGGCCGGGAGGAGGCGGTGGTGCACCGGCGCGTGCTGGCCAGCAGCATCCAGAACTCGGTGCTGAACCCCAACAAGCCGGCGTGCCTCCGGTCGTGCACGGCGGCGGGGCAGCCGTACACCGGCCGGGGCTGCACCAGCGGCTACCAGTGCAAAGGCTGAGCTGCGACGGCGCCGGCGGCTATAGCTGTGTGAGAATTAATAGTAGCGTCGATCGATTATATATATACATGTAATTCGTGTGTGTACTCCCACATTAGTTCTTGCCCTTGATTTTTCAGATGTGTGTACATGTTTTCCGCACTAATTTATTGATTTGCATATTACATACATCATGGTTCGCACGAAATTTTCAAATCTAGGGCTCAACAATTAAGTATATATTCTTTGAATAAATTTTACCTAAAATTTAGTACTTTCTAATACATTTTTTCAACCAGGCGTGAGGCTCAAACCCAAGTTGCCCCACGCCTGGTTCTGCCCATCTCACCGAGGGCACCAATCACGAGACATATGGTCGGAGGAGCAGCCGCGAATTGCACGAATCTTGATGTTGATTCTACGGTGGGAAACGTTACAAAAATCTCCCCAAAATATGGAGCATTCCCTGTTAACAGCTTGTCAGTAGTCTCTTAAGGGAAACTGATTTTATCTTACATCTCGAGTAAAATTTTTTCCTTTTCTTCCATGCCCTTGGGTGTATTTGGGAGAGAGGGTTCGGAACCTTCCCTTAATATTAACTATGTTTCGTATTATAAGAATTTATAGGTTTTGCTTAAATTCATCCATATATCAATGTATATATATCTAGATTTATTAACATACAGATAAATCTAGATAAAGCCAGAAATCTTACTCAGGTATTCAAATCCATTGCAACTTTGCAATAGCTTTCAGGATCTCCATCATCTTACACCCAGATATTCATGAAGTAGGATCTCTGTTTTCAGATTAGACCTGACCCAAGAATTCCAAAGCAACACTTCACAACCTTCTTCATCCTCTACTTCTGGGTCCTATGAAACCATCAACATGATGTCGTCTTCCGTGGCATGCCACCTTCACTTCCACACATGCTCCATATGCGTGTAGAGACAAATTAGAAAACTATATTCTTGGTCAATCCGGACACTCTAACTTTTTTTTACAAAAGTCATAAAAGTGAACACAAAAATAAGTTTGATGATATGAAGGTGAAGCCTCTTTTTATGCGGAGGACGGCTTGGATGGAGACTGAGGCTGGGGGGGGGGGGGATGAATGCTCCGGTGGGGAAGACTGTTTGGGTGGGGAGGGTGGCTTGGGTAAGGATTATGGCTTGGGCAGTGATGGCCGCTTCAGTGAGGATGGAGGCTTGGATGCGGAGGATGGCTTGTTTAATGGAGGACTTTGTGGCAGCGATGGTGGCCTAGGTGGAGATGGTGGAGCTGGTGTACAGCCCTTGCCGGTTGTTTTTGACTTACACATAATAAAATATGTAAATGTTCTATATATATATTTCATATAATCGTAACTACATTTAATCAAAAAGATTAAACCTATAGTCTGCATTGACTCGCATTGACTCTGAAGAACATATAATATCACGACGGTGCTCCAGTATGAACTGGTTGACCGCATTCTTTAGAAGTTCGACACCCTCCAGCGTTGCAATATCCAGCTCTAATTGAGCATGCTTAGAATGCACCTTATCTATTTGAACCTTAGCGTATTCGGTGAGGATGAAATATCTGGTCAGGATAGATTTCTGATTTCCTGGCATTTCTGGACCAATAACCTGTTCTTTGGTGGGTTAATTAACGAATCCAAAAAAACATAGACATATTAGTGCATGGTTAATTAATTATTAGCCTAAAAAATTTTAAAAAATAGATTCATATGATTTTTTAAAATAACTTTTCTATAGAAATTAAATTATCATCAAATACACATCATTCAATAATTTGAGAAGCGTGCATATAAAAAAAGGGAGAAAATCTGAGTTTACTCTCCCTTAGAAAGAAACAGGGCCGTCTTGTGATCTTGGTGTAGAGTTGTCGGTTTGAGCTTTAGCTAAACTGAGGTCCGAGCAACCATTGGCTTCCGACTAGCCTCCATGTATCCTACTTCATCTTTTCATGGAAAATTTATGGTCATCAGACCAATTTCTCTATCACCTAATTCTTAACCTGGCAAAAAATTAATAAGTCATTAAGTTGTATTATTTTGGCCTATCATTTGAGCATTTCTCAATCTTTGAAATTAATTATTAGATCGAATTAAGCACTAACTTATGCACACACCTTTTCTGTCCAAGCGGGTGTTTCTGCTATAGATGGTTTATATCATCCAGTGCTGAGATCAACCTCAAGTAGAACTAAACATGGAGGACCCTCTCAACCTGATTACTGCCTGTCTACATAGCCTCGATGTGTGTGCCCCATCCTCAAGAACCAACACTAATGATAAGTATCAGTGCTGATGATGACCAGAACCAACACTAATGTGATGGGTCTTATTAGTGTTGGTTCACTGGAACTGACACTGCTTAGTGCCTCATCAGTGCCAATTCATGGGCATTTTTAATATGGTAAAATTTTCAAATTTTTGTCAAGGTCATCGATGCCGGTTGGTAGTAAGCAATTACAAGTGTTCTTTATATGGGACTGACTTCGGTGTATTTTACTGGCAGTAAAATTTGATCTATATCAGTGATCTATTTTTATCGAATGACTGTGATTAAATTATAGTACCAATAATATTAGGTGTAGTAGAAATTTGAAAGGATAATATCGTCACTTTTATTGTGATCTTTATTGCAAAAAAACAAAATTACAAAATACTGCTAATCAATTAATTAACAAAGTACAAAAGTATAATTTTTAATCAATGATTGAGAATAGTTATACTAGTAGTATAATACTGCTGGTAGATAATACTACCAGTAAAATACACCGAAGAGTTGCCCTTTTTATATTGATCTTACTTTTTTTAATACGAAATCGGTTAGACACAAACTTTATATAAAATTTATAGATCTCGGGATCTGTAAATATAGTTGACAACTTTTCATTTAACATCATTTATATGCTGAAATGTATACTTCAAATCACGTATAGGAAGGGTCAAAAAGGAGAAATGTATATCATGCTTCAAATCATGTATAGGAAGGGTCAAAAGGAGAAATATATATATCCAAATGAATGTGATGTGTAGTTCATGAGTTAGTAAGGAGGAGAATATGTGACTGGGAGATTTAGAGTTCGAATACCACATTTGATAATTCACAAACTTAGTTTAAATAACTAGCAAATGAGAGAGGTCATATATACATGGTTATGAGTATTAGGATTTCACCAATAGGATCTTATTGGTGCCGATTTTAAAATCAAATCTGATGACAACCCCCCCCCCCTCCCCCAACCTTGCTTTGTTAACCGCCCTTGCTTGCTCCAAGTTAGAGTATTTAAAACTCCTCTTAGAATTAGATGTCTTATTATTCCTGCACGTGCATAGATTTGCTTTGAAAAAGGTGAGATTGTTTAGGTTCCCTATCCTATTAAGGTGTTGTTTGTTTCCATAAGTCCTAGGACTAAGGACTAAAACATAAGTCCATTTTAGTCATACCTTGTTTGTTTGGAAGGACTAAGAGCATCCTCAACAACTCATCTAAATTTGGTCATCCATATCTTCATTTAGATGAGCATCTAAACTAGTTTCATTCTTCATATCTCTCTGTACTCCACTAAATCATCCATATATGACATTCTCTCTTTGGAGGATGGAGAGAAATCATCCAAATATAAATGTTCTCTCTCCTAATATGGATGACATCTAAAATTAGATGATAGGATAGCCGTTCTGTTGAAGCTTAATTTGTAGTCTTCATCCTCTATTTCTAGGATAGATGAGCTATTGGGGATGCTCTAAAAGGGACTAAAACATCATTAAATGACCTACTCAATAGTACAGAGCACACACACATAGCTATAGTGCTAGAATAGTAGAGTAGGTGTACTGTAGGTTTTTAGTTTCTTTTAGCACCTCTCCCAGTGACTTATGGACCTAGATAGTTTTAGTCCCTTTTAGTCCCTCCTGTTTGGTATTTTAGGGGCTAAAAGGAACTAAAGTGGAGGGACTTATAGTTTAGACCTTCCAAACAAACAACCCCTAAACATATTGGCACAGTACAATGCTGGAGATTTATGTACTGTTTGTTTCCATAAGTCTTAGGACTAAAAATTAGTTCTAGAACTAAAACATAAGTCCCTTTTAATTAGTCCTACTTTATTTGTTTAAAATCTCATTAAATGACATACTCAATAGTACACAACACACACATAGCTATAGATCTAGAGTAGTAGAGTAGGTATACTATAGACCTTTAGTCCCTTTTAACATCTCTCATAATGACTTATGGACCTAAATAATTTTAGTATCTTTTAGTCTCTTTTGTTTGATATTTTAATGGCCTATGGATTAGCCCCTCTAAACAAACAACCCTTAGTTCTAGCTGGGTCCATACCCAACACTAGATGTGTGTTACATACATGCAAATATGGATGTTATGAACCAACTGAGTTGAATGTTTTGGTAGTACTGTTACCACCTTATTTTTCCTCCATTAAAAAATATAAGAACATGAGGTATATATGTCAATGGTAGAATACTATGAATATCCTACCAGTTGTACTTCCTATCTAGAAAAATAAGCATTAGTAGCATTTCAAATATATCTAAAATTTGAAACATTTCTTGAGTAATACTTCCTAATCCACCCAGTTTTAATAACATGCTGTATTTAATATGTTGTATATCTAATTCTACTGTGATCCAGTTGGATATAGAAAATAAACCCCTGCATATATAGGCCATGACATCAAATTATCTAAGTAAATTAACCTTATCTTAGAGCATTTTCCTATGCATTCTTAAGCAGGTATCATAAGGTACCAATGTTTTCTATATAAAATTTAATATCTTTTAAAGAATAGTAAAATTACTCGTATCCTTAACATCTGCAAAACCTTTCCGAAGAGCTGGTCAATGGGAGGGAACGTGAAATTTAATTAATTTGGTTGGTGTGTATTAATTATATGTTCGTGATATTTTTTGTAGGGCATGCACGCCCCACCGTTAGGGATAGATATACGTCACCTTCTGGCTGGTTGGACGGCTGCGTACGTTACCTACATACATATAGCCGTGGGCGCCCTATAAATTAATTAATGGGCAATCTTAGCTATATAGATATGCATATAAATACATGCTCATATATCGCCTTGACTTCATATCTTATTTATATATAAAGTAGTAAGACGGGAAAAGAAGAAGATCATGGCTGGCCGAAGCATAGCGGAGAGTTTCAGAGGCAGGACCCTACTCATCACCGGCTCCACTGGCTTCCTCGCAAAAAGTACGTTACCTTGTATGTATATATGCGTGTATGGGCCTCGGGTTTTTTCTATTTTGCTTACATTTATATATGATATTATATATTATTAATCTACTTGTCGTAATAATATCCGATAGTTAATTATTTTTCTAGACTTGCTGTGGAGACACCCGATACACCACCCGTCTACTGGAAAATATTTTTTAGCACACCGATAGATATCCACCCGTATACTTGTATGTCATCGAAATAGTTATTAAAAAATATAGAAAAATTTAACAAGATAGATTAATATGAGTTATATCAGTTCACAAACATACAAGTTTAAATTCAACTTCTACAAGTTATAACAAAAAAACAAAGTAAATTGAAACCAAGTATATGCATATTCATAATTATTTTTGTTATTTTTGCTACAACTTGTAGAAGTTGGATTTAAACTTGTATGTTTGTGAACTGATATAACTCATATTAATCTATCTTGTTAAATTTTTCTATATTTTTTAATAACTATTTCGATGACATGCAAACAACGGAACTTCTCCCCCATTACTTTGTAATACTAATTATTAAGAATAATCAAATTTGAATTGATCCAGGTAGTACATACAAAATCGTATTGAGTCGACTATTCCCTCTAGAAAAAAAGGTGAAACCCATATTATGAAAAATATATTTTTATTTAATTTTGGATATAACATATTATAATATATTACCTTTTATCCATGGCAAAGCACATACATTGAGCGAGTATAGTTTTTTTTATTAAACAGTCACTTGATGAACAGTGAGCAAGAGCAACTAACTTGGCGCAAGCACACCTAGCTTGCTGGATGCTAGATAGTTAGTTATATATGCATGCACAAACGACTCGACACGTACTAGATTTCCATGTGTTTTGGTGTTTTGTTCGTACTAATTATGTATTGTTTATGTACGAACTCATGCATTTTAAATTAAAATTATAATGATACGGTTGTAAATTTCTATATATCGATATATGACAGTGCTGGTGGAGAAGATACTGCGGGTTCAGCCGAATGTGAGGAAGCTCTACCTTCTGGTGCGTGCCCCGGACGCTGCAGCCGCCGAGCAGCGTGTTCTCAATGAGGTATAAACACTTATTACCTATGTTTTCGTATTATAAGATATTTTTGTCCTTCTCTAAATTTATTCTCTAAATTTATGTGAATACTAATATGTGCAGACACGTACGTATATAAAACATATATGTCAATGGAACGGTGGGAGTACATACACATAATCTATACGAATGTTATTGATATTCAACAAGATTTACATGTTTGTTTATAGTTGGTGGTGACCCTATCAATGAAATCATTTATAGGTGCAAAATAAGAATTATGTACAACACTCGTTTCAAAACGTAGCTATATAGGATGGAGTGTGCTCTATCATAGGACTACAAATTTTAACATGGAGTATATATGTTCTGGTTCATAGTTCTAGCATTGGTCAAATCTATAATCTCGTATGTTAGGACAGATAGAGTATAATTTTTGAATCGATGTAACCAAAAGAATAAATGTTAAATTCAAGCAACCGTTGATGGCAACCGTTGATGGCTAAGATGATTAGAACACTATTACCTCCGTTTCATATGGTAAGTTTTTCTAGCTTTGTCTAAGTTCATCAATTGATAAATGAATATAATATATATATATATATATGTCTATATTTATTAGCATCCATATGAATCTAGCCAAAGCTAAAAAGGTCTTACATTATAAAACGAAAGGAGTACGCATGAAAGGAGTACGCATGAAGAGAAATGTCCCGAGTTTGAACCCGACGTGCCAAACACATTTCGCATGACTTGCAACTGAGTAAAAATTAAAGATGCCTAGCTGGCTAGCTACTAAAATTCGAGATATTTTATATCGTCCAGAAATTCAAAAAGTTGAAAGCTAATTGAACACAGGCAGGCAGCGGTGTTAACAAGGTCATCCACAAAAAAATCCATAATTACTTGGGTGGAACAAATTAAGACAAATTAATCACAAGGATTTAACTGCTTGCTACAGGTTGTAGAGAAAAGTCTGTTTGATGTTCTGCGAGAGGAACACGGGGCAGCTGGCTTCCACTCCTTCATCAAGAACAAAATATGCCCTTTAGCTGGAGACGTCGTACATGAAAACTTTGGTCTTGGGAGCTCTGAGATCCAGCAGTTAAAGCAGGAGGTCGAAATCATCGTCAACGCAGCTGCAACAACCAATTTCATGGAGAGGTATTTATATACTCCATTTATTTTTTTTATTTGATGCATTTTCTTTTTGTCGTTAACGTTTAACCATTCGTCAATTCAAGAAACTTTAACTGTGACTCGCTACCTCCGTCCCTAAATATTATTTGATGCCGTTGACTTTTTTATACATGTTTGACCATTTGTCTTATTCAAAAAATTTACATAAATATTAATTATTTTTATATCATTTCATTTATCGTTAAATATACTTTTATGCATATATATATAGCTTTACATATTACATAAAAGAATTTGAATGAGACAAATGATCAAACGTATATAAAAAAGTCAATAGTATCAAACATTTAGGAACGGAGGGAGTATTATTTTACATATTGAAAAAAATTTGAATAAGATGAACAATAAAATTTAAAAATAAATTGCATCAAATAAAAAGTCGAAGCGATGATATATGGGGTGATTGATACATGAGTCTTTTTTCTTACAGTTGTTCGAAAAGTGTGAATTATACTTATATAAAATTCATATTTACATGATAGATATGTTTCGCTTGGCACAGATGAGATCTCTGAGAATTAAGAAGGCATCAGCCGATTTATATGAAAAAAAAATTATTTAAGCTGAAATCCTGCTGATAGTGATCACTCCACATAACAAAATTATCTAATAAAACCAGAGTATTTCATGACTTCAAACAGAGGAGTATTAGTGAAGCAATTTCGTTTTACCAGCACTGCAATGTTGGTCCAAATTAAGTAATCCTAGATATATGTCATTCTCACTGGGTCACTCCTATGCAGGTATGACGTTGCGTTGGAAACAAACACCCTAGGAGTCGTCCATTTATGCCAGTTTGCAAACCGGTGTGATAACCTCAAGATGCTCCTCCATGTTTCCACCGGTAAGCATACCAAATATTCAACAATAAAACAGTACACGAAAAACATATAATGTTCAATTACACCTCTCTTCTAAAATATAACAATTTATAGAGCTGGACAAAGTAGATAAAAATATTTGGAGAAAGTTTGTGATTTGTTGAGAAAAAAATGTAGGTGAGAAAATTAAAATAAAAAATGGTTGTGATTGGTTGAATGATGAGATAGGTGGAGAAATAATTTTAGTTTAGGACAAATGGTTTATAATAGAAATAGCTTCATTTTAGAATAAAATGGTGTATGACATAAATAATTTTATTTTAAGACAGAGCGAGTACTACTACCTATATCCCAAATATAATTATTCTAATGTCTAACTTTTGTCCCAAAATATAACTAGCTCACAATAAACATACTTATCTCAATGAACCACAACCATCTTATTTTATTTCATCACCAACTTTTTCATCTCAACTAATCATAGCTATCACTCGTTTAATTTCAACTCTTTTTGACCCTTGTGAAAAAAACTCAAAAAAAAGTCATTCAGGAGACTAGCACCTGAGCATCCAACACTTTGCAAAATGTGAAACGGTGTTGCACAATATTGTCAGGAAATGTTTTATATGATATATCACCCAGTGAAAAAGTAATTAAACAAAGATGTTTCATGATACAGCGAAAAAAATGTTTCATTACTGGAGCGAAAATATTTCAACTAGCTAGATCCAATCTTCAGAAAAGCATAGTAATTATATAAACACCTAGAAATCAATATATATGCAGAATCTGGTGTAACCGACGATCGAGCAAAACATTCGGATACAACCGACCTGCAACAAAGACAAACAATTAATGGATTGGAACAAAATCGTAAAAAGATCTACCATCTAGATTTGACTTCTTTCTCTACTCTAGTGACCAGATCCATCTCTTTTCTATACTCCAATGGCTGGATCGATCTTCTTCCTCCACTTCAAGGACCGGCCGGATCCATCAAAAAGCTAGCTAGTACTGCCATTTCTTCCAAATACACATGTTTCGGCTCCGGCCGATAACACCTCCCGTTAGCGGTAGGCCTGCGAATGGATTTGGATCCAATCCAAATTCACTCCGATCCATCTCTTTACTGGCTAGTTTACCAAACCAACCCATCTCAATTTAATCCATTTCTATCTGACCCATTAGCAGGCCTAGTTAGCAGCAGCCCGCCCCCTCCTGTCCTCTTTTTCACCATTTCCGACTGTCCTGACACTTGGATTAATTGAACAGTTCTCCATACGTAAAAATATTTTAAATTGCCTGCTATACAGATAGACTGTTGAGTATGCAGAAGTTGATTTAAAGATAGACAACTAATTTTGCTCCTTCAGTTGATTGCTTGTTCCAAGTGAAGTATACCATGAGTATAAATTTCTACTAACCATCACTATCTATATGCTGAAAACATCACACCCTACCGCTTTCCCCCGCAATATTCCAGCCAGGTTCCATATTTTCGAAGCCTCGGCTAGTTTTTATAGTTAGCAATATTTACTCAATTTCAGCGTTTTCTGAGTTTTACCTCATCTTTCCTTTTGCAACTCGAGGTACCAAATCGTTTCTCATTATTAGATCCTGTGCACTGTTGGATCCAACGATCAGAAACGATTTGGTATCACGAGTTACCGCTGCAAGCTTAAAATGTGCTACCTCAAAACTAGCCAATATAAAACGATGATTTGTATACATGAGCTAGCATCATATCATAAACATGACGAACATGGTGATGTTGTCAACTTGTTATGAACAGCTTATGTAGCTGGTGAGCAAGCGGGCCTGTTGCTTGAGAAACCGTTCCAGATGGGTGAAGCACTACGAAAAGGCTACCACTTGGACATAGAAGCTGAGCTGCAGCTAGTAGACTGGACCAAGTCAGAACTCAGAATGAAATCCTCCAGTGACAAAATCTCAGAAAAGACAACCATGAAGAAACTTGGGATTAAAAGGTTTGCAGGAATGAATCATTCACTCCTAGATGCTAATCTTTACATACCTTAACACCTTCAAAAAAACAATGCAGTGCACATGAATGAATTAATAACATGGTCAACTGATGAATGTTTTGAAGGGCCAATCACTTTGGCTGGCCAAATACATATGTGCTGACTAAGGCCATGGGGGAGATGTTGCTGGGACAATTGGGACGAGACCTTCCGGTTGTAATCGCTAGGCCAAGCATGATAACAAGCACTATTCAGGAGCCAATGCCAGGATGGATAGAAGGAACTAGGTAAATATATATATTCATTCCTACACCTAGTTAGCAGTAACAATAATTGTCATTTATTTGCTCACACCCTTGCGCCTTTCATATTAGCAGTAAATACTTACCATTAATTGTATTTTATGAACTTATGTATTATGTTCAAAAATGCATATATTGCTATAGTGCCACTATGTGCACTAGGAGTGGCTTGTCATAGAAATCTAATGTGGAATATTGATATGTCTAGATAACTTTTAATTTTTTCACACAATGGATATTTACATGGTATTTTTTTTACAGGACTGTAGATGCCATGTTTGTTGCCTACAATGACCAAACCGTTCCATGTTTTATCGCTGATGATAATGTTTTATTTGACCTGGTGAGTATTTCAAAACTACGGTATAGCTAAAATCCCACACAAACCTTCTAGTAATTACCATCCATCTTGAAAATAGGGGATATACTTTTAATAGACATCTGCAAGTTAATATCTTATACATTAGGTTACTCACAAATGTGAATATATCTATACTATTTAAAAGAGTAATCGCATGTCCTCTTCTCCATTCAATGTCTCTATTATTTAAAAGAAGAGTCGTTCATCCTCTTCCCATCGCATGTCAGGCAAAACCATCATTTCCAAGAAAAAACAGAAAAAATAAGGGGTTTCTTTAAGAAAACTGCTTTTTTCTTCGTAGGCTGTGCATGTCCACTAATAATTGTATAGACTATTTCTTTTCTCTATGGACCTATGGAATCCATCATCGGTTGCATGGACCTGTTGCAACGGACGGGTATATTACTAATATAACAAACAATCTGCAAAATTCACATATGGTTATTAATGAAAATCTGCAAATTGAATAGATACCTGGAGATATGGTGATTAACGCAATGATGGCAGCCATTGCCAGTCACTGGAATGAACGATCTCAAGTGATATACCATATGTCTTCGGCTCACCAAAATCCCCTGTCCAGCTCCTTCATCGAAGAATCTGCGTACATCTACTTTGACAAAAATCCCCGTACTGGCAAAGATGGGAAGATCGTAGAAAACAAAAAAATTCTAATGTTCAAGAGATTCTCGTACTTCCATGCCTACATGGTTCTACGGTACAAGCTGCCACTGGAGGTAACATTCTTTTTCTTTCTTTCTTAACTCTGCAATTTTTGCTTAATGAATGGGAGAGCGCCTGCCGATTGCCTCAAAAAAAAAAAAAACTCTGCAATTTGGAATCGGTTAATCGTGTATACAATTAATTTGATGATTTACTGACTTTGGCATGTCAACCTTGTGATGATAAGCAGATTATGCATGTAGTGAGTATGTTGCTGGGAGGACTGTACTCCAAGAATTACAGCAAGCTTAATCGAGGTTACAACTTTTTAATGACTGTGGCAAAGTTTTATGCTCCGTATGTCTTCTTCAGAGGATGGTGAGCTATATATGTTTTTTTTTGTCAAGCTAGCACTACTGTTTAGTAGATAGATTGGAAGAAGGGAAACAATGTGTTAATTTATAGTACGTTTTTAATTTGAGTTTCCTCTGCCACTCTTGTTTTCTAGGAGTGAAATAGCACATTCTGATCAACACAATGTCCCTAAACTTCTATAGAACACATAATATGCTGGTATACTTGACAATGTCCCTTGTAGAGTCCAAAGAAATTACCCACATATTTTTTCTAGACTGTTTTTTTTCTTACTTATCGACATGTAGTAAATAGAAATTTAAAAATTTAAAATACCTTTCATTCGCACGAAGACATAATTTCCACATGTACTAATGATTTTCACACAGACAAAACAAATTAATTCCATATATAATTCATAAACAAACATGCATTGCAAGTCTGCAAATCCTCAAAAACACATGTTGACATACAAAATAACAGGTAACAAATCAATAACTGAATTACTACCTCCGTCCCTAAATGTTTGTCGCCGTTGACTTTTTTACACACGTTTGACTATTCGTCTTATTCAAATTTTTTGTATCAAATATGTAAAGCTATATATATGCATAAAAGTATATTTAACAATAAATAAAATGATATAAAAATAATTAATAATTATGTAAATTTTTTGAATAAGACGAATAGTCAAACGTGTATAAAAAATTCAACGACGTCAAACATTTAGGGATGGATGGAGTACATACATTCTGATTTCACATTTGCATACTCAATTTTGATGAAGCTTTGACGACACCAACCTGAGGAAGCTGTGGAAGTGGACGGCCATGGACCAAAACGACGCATCCGCATTTAATTTCGACCCTAATTGCATCAACTGGAGCTCATACCTCATCAACACACACATTCCCGCGGCTCTAAAGTATGACGCCGAAAACCGCAAGGCGAAATCAGTGCAGTGAAGTGAATAAAACGGATTCAGATGAGCCGAAATGCAAGATCAAGATGTACAATTTGCATGCTGGATATTTTCATGACTGTGCAATGAAAGTGTAATACTAAGATTTGTGATAGCCACGTTGATAATTATGAATCATTCTGGTTGGGACTTTAATTACAACAAATTAATTAATTAACTATGTTGGCCTTAGTGTTTTGTTGTGGTATACTGCAGTTCCAGAGCACACACATATATAGCTTTCGTGTTTATAGAGATATATAAGTATTGGAGGTCAGCTACTGTCGTTGTTGCTATTTTCTACCAGAAAACAGAGTTTTCCAAAGGTTTTTAACCGTCAGGAATGGCATTGAGCCGTCAGGATTGGTGGTCGCTGATGGTCACTGTCGGCTGTCGCAAATACAACATCATGGTAAGGTTGAGCTATTATATTGGGACACCACTAGGACATTTCTCTCCAGCTTATTCTTATTTCTCCTCGGTTTTTAAGCGCATACTTTTCAATTACAAAAAGACCTCCATCCCTAAATGTTTGACGCCGTTAACTTTTTAATGCATGTTTGACCATTCGTCTTAGTCAAAAAATTTACATAATTACTATTTTTTATCATTTTATTTATAGTTAAGTATATTTTGATGCATATATATAACTTTACATATTTTAAAAAAAATGAATAAGACGAATGGTCAAACGTGTATAAAAAAATCAACGGCGTCAAACATTTAGGTACGGAGGGAGTATATAAGTTTATTATCTCACATTTCTATTTATACTATTAAATAGCATTAAAAAATTAAACAAGCTTTTAGCTTTCATCCTTCATAAAAAAAACACGGCCTAAGACACAAGGAATGCACTATGAAATGATATGAGAACATCACAAGCTCCAAAATTTACATTAGCTCCATTAGAGAAGCAAAAGACCGCAACTTCAATATTAAGACATCCATCTATTCGCAACTTAAATGGATAAATTTCATACATACAATTGATTCATTCAGGTTGCAACAGTTGTAGACTTTTGGCAGTGCCTAACAAAAGAAAATATTCCAAGATAATCCACAACGATTAATTATTTTGGGATGTGCAAGCTCAACAAACTAGAAGGCTCAAGAACATTCAACATCTAATTTAGCACGGTTTATAGGATGTGCGAGCTCAACGACACGAAAACTTCATGCACATTCATCATAATGGTACATATTTTCTCAGGTTGCTCACATCCGTTCCTACCCTTACCTCTGATTCTAGAGCTTCCTCTCGAACTACTGTATCAAACTATGGTGTGTTTATTAATTCGTCGTGTATTTAACCATACTATTTTCAGTTTCACTATACTTTGGTTCTTAAGTGATATTGGTGTAGGTTTGTCATGAAGATGTAGTATAATGACATGTTCTTTAGAATTACTACCCTCCATTTTATTTCTGAACTGCCAGCCCTCCCTCCAGTTGCCACTGCCCATCCTTGCTATAGTCGCTAGTGGGGATGGGCAGTGATGATAGAGTGGAATGGCAGCTACTGGTGAGTGGCCGACTCTTGTATAGGTCATGGACAACAACCCCTTCACGCTAGTGACTCTACCTAATTATTTTCACTTTTCTCCATTTTTCTGTGCAAAATTATTTCTTCAATATAACAATAACTATAAACTATTCTAGCAATTAAGAAAGACATAATTTTTCTAGCAATGAAGTCATAATTTTGTAATAAAAACTACTATGAATTATGACAATTGCATGCCAAATTAGTCAAAGTCTCACACGGTGAAATATACCAGGATGGTACTGGAAGCTTGTCAACCGTAGTCAAGCAATGTGCAAGGTACAAGGAACGTAAGGAACAAAGCAATTCAAAATACCCCACATTATAATAAGAAAAATTCTACTTTTACTTGAGTAGTCAGGGCTAATAAAGTGATAAAACTTTTCATTTTTCAACATGAAAATAGTTAAGACACGATAGAAGTTGGTTTCTTTTAGAACAATATTTAAACTCTAGGAGGTTTAATTCAGGACTGAGGGAGTACAACTTTCCATTTGCAGACGCTGAATAATTTTATACAATATAAATCCAACATCATTCAACAAAATGAAATCTATTCGATCCATGATGGCAATGCCTCATGAAGATCTGCCGTCACCAGTAATCGCAACCGAGTCATTCATAAGTGGGCACAAGCTAAGGTGGGATCTGTGTGCTGCCTGGAGCTGTGGTGGTTCCAATTTTTTTTATTTGAGGACGTGCAGGCACATGCCATGATTAGTGGCAGCATTAAAATTAAGATGGAGCAAGATTTACGAGTACAGTCGCATCGACGCGTACGGTCACACATTTAAAGTATTAAACGTAGTCTAATTATAAAATAAATTTTAGATTCCGTCTAGAAATCGCGAGACGAATTTTTTGAGTCTAATTAATCTGTCATTAGCACATGTTGGTTACTGTAGCACTTATGGCTAATCATATACTAATTAGACTCAAAAGATTCGCCTCGTGATTTCGTCCATAACTGTGTAATTAATTTTAATATTTATGTATATTTAATGCTTCATTTAGATGTCCAAGAATTCGATGTGATGTTTTTGGGAAAAGATTTTGGAAACTAAACAGGGCATAATACAACTGAATGCAACACATATTGGATCATATTTATATTGAAGTTGAACAAATAAGGTATAATAAATAAATTTATACTGAAAATAAATGATGGTAAACCTTATTAGGAAACGAAGCAACAAACTTTACACCAGATATAATTCATCACATATCAAAAGATAATGGCAAATCAGTCATTTTAAAAGATTAGTTAATTTGTAAAACATAAGTAATAGTTGACTAATGAATAATCTATAAAATTTTGGGTTAGTACATGAGAAGACATGCCACTAATAATTCACTAAACATGTCTAGGTCCTTACAATAAGTATGTCTCTAGGTTCTTTAGTAGACTTGGGAAAATCTATTCTTCAAGATACATCGTTTGAAACCCCTTCTTTACTTTATCAAAATCAAGTTTTCTAAGAATCTCATTCAGTGTAGTACAGTAAGTCAACGAGTTATTATTTATTCCATTGTATGATTGAGTTTTATTATAACCTAGCCAAGAAAACTCTTTCACTATATGTTATTGTTATGTATAAAAGCAGTGCTGACTATGAAATGATGTATCAATGGAAAAACAATATGAATTTGTGTTTCAATTTTAAAGTCAAACTACTACTTTTTTTTTGAAAATATAATAGAAGGAGGGGTCTAGGGGTGGGTCGTTGATGGGCCGGGCCGACCCACCCACCCTGCCCAATGGATGGGTTCTCCTGGTCATGATCAGTCGATTGGCGACAAAATTCTTTGAATAGTGGTTTCCATCGACTAGAAAAGCATGAAACTGGAGCAATCTCCTTAAAACCAAGCATGCTAAAAACGCGCACAAATCTAAATATGTGCGCTATGGAATCTGAGCAATACCAAACCTTATGATATAAATTGTTAGAGTATATAGTAGTTAGAGTTATATTAAAATATGATTGATTTGTATGGACTATTTTCATATATATAATCCTTCATGTCTTCTCAAACTATACTTCTGATCCCCGAGACTCAATACAATGTATCGAATATTTACCGTATTCTCTAGCTCCTCTGTTATTGAACCTATATAAGTTGGCCCATGTCGTTTTCAAGAGTGCCATGTTTTTATAGTCAGAGGGACACAAGTAGAGAGTGAGCATCGATCCTACGCTTGCACTCTCGCTTCCATGGGCGACATGACTCGCACATCCCAACCACCGTATCATCAGCACGGCGGTGCGGCAGCTCGTCATTGTGGTGTCATCATGACATCATCGGTGGCGGCGCCCGACGAGAGGCTAGGGGATGTCGCGCGCGTGAGAGCTCCGGTGTGGACCTGGGGTTTGTTTAGACTGCGTCTAGTTCGAAAATTTTTTGGAAGAGACGTTAAATCAATGAGTACCATCGCACATTTAAAGTAATATATAGTCTAATTAGTTCCGTCTATAAACTACGAGACGGACC
This sequence comes from Oryza brachyantha, assembly GCF_000231095.2. NCBI lineage: Eukaryota > Viridiplantae > Streptophyta > Magnoliopsida > Poales > Poaceae > Oryza > Oryza brachyantha. The sequence continues at coordinate 7,830,847 of NC_023166.2, forward strand.
TTTTAAGTCTAATTAATCCGTCATTAGCACATATATTGGTTAATATAGCACTTATAGCTAATTATGTACTAATTAGGCTAAAAAGATTTGTCTGATGATATCCCCATAACTATGTAATTAGTTTTAATGCCCATGTATATTTAATGCTTTACTTAGGTGTCCAAAGATTCGACGTAATGTTTTTGGAAAAAAAATTTGAGAACTAAACAAGCTTTAGTTTACGTCTTGTTCGAACCGGACTGGTTTCTGCCTATAATATAAATTACTCCCTTGCTTGTAGTTTGATAATTCTCGTCATTTTGAACAATGAAATGGTTTGCTAAATCTATTTTTATTGTATTTTTTATTAAAAATAGAAAAACAATAAATATTTACTTTTATTAACATATTCTCCATGACTCATCTCTACATGTTGTTACGTTATTTTCAAACTAAATATTATAAAAGTTATTAATAGTAAAAATTTTATTAATTTGACCGTATTTTGTCCAAAACAAGAAGAATTATGAATCTGTAGGAATTATGAAATATTCATAGAAAATAATAGTATATTATTTCTAAAGTTTGGAATATATAAGCTATTATTAAAACTAATCGAAGCTTCACATCGAGTGCAACTCGATATTTATTAATTACAAATTTCAGAATTATTAAATCATGAAAACGCTAAATTTTATAGGTTAATTATAAAATTAAATATTTTTAGTGTGCTTATATTTGCAAAGACCTCGTGAGATCAGCGATAGCCTCAGGGCTCAAACGGTGGGCCATTGACATATCACGGGTGGTAGCACGAATCTTGATCACAATTTTAGGACGAGAAGTGAAATGACCAGAAGAGCTGCTCCAAATCCCGCCTTCAGTTTCAGCCTACTCTGTTTGATCTAGCTAGTATTCGATCTGCTTCTTCACTGGCACATTTGTTACACGGCTCAAAATTTCAAATACCAACGACAGTGCCCGCCACGAATCAGCCTACAATCCACTAATAGACGGCAAGGCTTTAAAAATCATAGATGCTATAATACTGGAGAGATCGTGGACCCAGATATCATTTGTTGGCCTAAAACCGGGAGACGTTGGCCTAACCGGGAGAAAGCTTTTTCTACGGCCATAAACTAGCCCAAAAAATAAAGAACTCTCCCTATCTTTTAAGTTTGCTTAACTCTACGTAAAGTTCCGGTTTAAATATTTGTAGTGATGAGGGCGTAAAAGCGCAACCCGATCATTTGACGAACGATAAATTTAGACTTGCTAATGGCTTCTATGGTCCAGAAGAAAGGCATGCATAAACATGGTCCAGGAGAAAAGCATGCATAAACTAGTGCAGCAGTTGCAGGTGCAGCCTCCAACCAAGCATGCTAACACGCACAAATGGAGATGTGGCCAGGAAAACCAACATTACCAAACCCCTACTACGGCTTTATAAGCTGCTCCTTTTCATTTTGGTCAACCCGCTGTGGAAGCCTTTACTCGGGGAGGCGCCGCCGGTCTAGTGAATATCGTCTATTCTGGGGTTTATCGGTGGTGGTATACAATTGGATTATGGACCAACGAAGATCTTTATACAGAAGCTCTTTTTCTATTATTTCTTTGTACGCTATCCTTAATAGGGGGTTGGTTACATCTACAACCCAAATGAAAACCCAGCCTTTCGTGGTTCAAAAACGCGGAATCTCGTCTCAATCATCATTTGTCAGGACTTTTCGGGATCCTAGCTGCATTCACCGCCCCAGTGGCAGAGAGAGAGCGAGAGCATGGAGAGGGACAGCAAGGCGGTCGGGGGCTAGCTGCTGATCCTCCTCGGCGCGGCGCTCTCGCTCGCCGTCCCGGCCGCCGGCGACCTGAGGGCGGTGCTCGCCGGCGGCGGCAACGGGAGCCAGAGCCTCCGCCACGCCACCGTCGGCACGGCGGTGCGGCAGCTGATGACGACGGTGGAGGACGTGTCATCGGCGCCGGAGATGATCGGGACGGAGCTGGAGGAGCTGCAGCGGCGCATCCTCGGCGGAGGCGTCGGGGACGGGGCTCTCGTACCGAACCAGGCGAGATGCCTCAAGAAAGGATGCCCGGCACCCGGGGGCCCGTACGTAGGCAGAGGCTGCGACGCGTATAATCGTTGCCAAGGCGGAACGCCCTCCAAGCTGCGAAAGTAGCACTGTGCATGCAGGGGCGAAGTTAGACCAAAACAGAGGGGTGTCACGAGTGTCTGAATTTGAATCGAAGGAATGAATATATGGTGAAAATTTATAAACTTTAGTTAAAAAATTTTGCAGCTTCGCCACTGCGTGCACGCCGGAAATTTTATGGTTACTTAAATAAAAAAATATGGTACCTCGGACTTACCATATCAATTACGATAAATTTTTTTTATAATATATAAATATTTTTAGGATAATTTTTTTTATATCTAAAGGTACCTCGTACCTGCATATACTATGTTTTTTATGCTAAAATATGTACCGCTTGGTACATTGTAACAATGATAAAATAAATAATTTTATTATCTTTAAAATAATATCGAGAACTATCACAATTTATAGTGTTAATTTTGGTATCTTATACCAATGTACTAAAATATTGTATAAACTTTAGTATGTAGAAGTAATTAAGAATGGTAAAATTACCGAACAAACTCCATCGGAAAACTATAGTTGTTGTTCGGGTGTGTGTTACAGCAATACATGTGCTGCTAATTAATGAATTTTGGTGGCACCAACCAAGTGACTAAGCCCCCGTTATTGCGCATCTTCAGTTTCAACGAATTTTAAAAGAAAATTAGAGAAACCGAGCTGTTTCATTCCTGCGGGCCAAAGAGACCAGTGCTCCTTATGTGCCGATACTACCTTCAAATTATGTTAAAATAAAAATGTTAGGAAAATTGATCAAATCGAAGACACAATGAAACCATGAAATTTAATGTGAAAATACTCATGGAAAAAATAATATGGTTTATGTATTGTTCAACTAAATTGGCATGCTTATTTTCATAATTTTCTTGCTCATATCCAAATAAGAGCAGGGTAACTCCTCATGGGGATTCGGGACCAGGGTCCCGGTTTGGATCGGGGTGGGGACGGGGGAGGTTTTACACCCCGGGTACCCGAGGAGGTCTTTTTTGTGTCGAACCGATGCGTGCAGGATTGTCCCGTGTAATAATCCACATGTCCTTCCGCTCAGTCAGGGAGTACCAGAAGTGTTTTTCGTTGGGTTTCTGTAGTTTCAAGAAGAGCTAGCAGTGCAAGAGCGTATATTGTAAGATCAAGGAGTGATCTACATATTTTTGGATAAACAAATTGGTGATTTGCGAGTTAAATATTTTTTGATGAATGACCGGGTAGTCAGACCGCAGGTATCTGAGCGGTCAGACCGGCAGGTCAGCCTCGAAAGTTTCACCTTTCGGGTTTCTTTTTTGTTTCGGATTTGTTCTTCGTGAATTCGACTTCTAGTTGGTTTCTATACGTATGTGTACTGTTGTTTTACTAATCATGAGTCAAGTTGGAGATAGCTTGGTCTCGGAATATGGTTTCTTTGTTTGATTCATATGTATGTGACTTGATGTCTCGGGAGAGTTTTGCTGGTGATGGATCGGGAGTCAACTTGGAGATAAGTTGACGTCCGGCGGTCAAGATATCATGCGAATACTTAGGCTAGAATTTAATGCACGTGGTGGTGAAGATTTCATGTGACATACGATGGAGATATTGTGTGCGTATAGGATATGGAAGTTGAGTTCGGATAGAGTCCAGATTTGAGAAGATTTGTTGTATTAGAGATAGAGATATGGTTAGTTACAGATAAGGATATGTTTTCCATGAGATTGGGAGTCCTAATTCGTGCTAGATACGTGGGCGTTGCATACCCACGTCGAGGTTATAAATAGGTACCGAGGGGTATGCCCCTGGTGAGCTTTTGTGCCGTTTGAGAGAAAAGTTAGGGTTTCGACTCTATTTCGATATTAGATCGAATGTTTTGGTTAGGAGTGTTTTTATGCACTTTGTAAACACTGGTTGATCAATAAAAGTCTAGAGATTCAATCTACATCTTAAAGCTTTGTCGATCGGCGTTTTTTTAGGTTCCCGACGATCTAACCACAGGTAGACTGACGGTCTGACTGGCCACTCAACGTCGGTAAGACTGAGGTTATGCGAGCGGTCTGACCGGCCATATAATGGCGGTCTGACCGGTGACATAAACGAAGTGCGACCGGAAGCTTCGGTAAGGCTTTTGTGAAGGTAATCTTTTATTTCCGCGAAAAGATTTGGTTTTTTGATCTACCTACCATTCTTCCATACCATTCACCCTTCCTTTTGTAGGTGTTTTACTCCGTTGGTATTTTTTCCATATGTTTCTCTATTTCTTTATTTCCCCCGTATTTTCTCGTTTCCCCTTATTTCCTTTCCATATTTTTAAAGTTTGCTCACCCACTTATTTAATTATTTCCCTTTTTCTATCGGGCTACACATTGATTTTTTTAAAACATTTTAATAAATAATTTTATTACTAACCCAACGTATGAACCTTAATTTTTTATTTTTTAAATCTTTTTAATAAATAATGTTTTTACTAAATCTTAGAGAAAAATATTTTCACCGTATAAACCTTTTGGCCACGCCACCAATATTGACGTGGTAAGATAACACTGCCACGTAGAATATTTGGCGCGGCAGGCTTGCCACGCCATTGTCGTTAGCATGGTAAGACAACGCTGTCACGCCGGCTACAATAGCACGCCACCAACACTGGTGTGGTCAAAAGGTTCGTACGATGAAAATATTTTTCTTCGAGATTTAGTAACAAAATTATTTATTAAAAAGGTTTAAAAAATAAAAAAATTCATGAACCTTTTAGCCATACAAATAACATTTGCGTGGCAAAAAGGCGCTGTCACCCAGAGTATTAGGCGTGGTAATCTTGCACGCCACCAACACTGGCGTATCAAGTCTCTCACACTAACTAGCTTGCGTGGCACGGAGGCAGTGTTGTTTTGCTACGTGACCAACATAGGCATGGCCAAAAGGTTCATGTCGTGAAAATATTTTCTCTCGAAGTTTTGTAATAAAATTATTTATTATAAATGTTTAAAAAAATAAAAAAATCATACACAAGCTGATGGGTCACTTCTAGCCCATTCTCCACTTTCGGCCCCGGCCAGCCTCGGATAGCATGCCTTATTTTTGGGATGTGTTTGGCTCATGACGTAGCACGTGGGCTGGTACCGCTCGTTCCATTTGTTAACAACAAGATTTGACATGCTGTTAGGAAATTTTCATGGGAAAAAATGAGCACCATTAAGGAAAAACATGGCATTATGAAAATACTAAATTATCAAGCCGACGAAAGCCTATTGGATCTCAAAGAGGTTCTCATAAAGGATTAAAGCCAGGCTAGCCAGTGTACGAATAGATCTAGTATAGTTCGTTTGATAAATTAGATGCTTTCATTTTCCTTTTAGGAATAACCGTCGGTTCAGTGGCGGAGCCAGAATTTTATGAAACATAGGGCTCAATTAGTTGAATTTATATAATTTTCCTTTTATCTTCTGGTTTCTGAAGTTTTAAAATGGAATTTTAATGTATATTTAGGATCAGGAGTAGGGCTGCAGCCCTATCTGCCCTACTCCTATATCCGCCCCTTCGTCGGTTGATTGGTTGCTCGTAACTAAATCGAACTTTGGTAATGCTCGAGGGTACAAATATGCTTGCTCAAGGGCCTTGTGAAAAAACGATTGTTAAACACATAACTTTGGGCGCATCATCACTTTTAATAGTAGTTTTCGATGGAGCGAGCACTCGGCTAGTCTGCATCGGCTCTGATCTCTATCACTTGACGGGCTCAGATAATGCAATTTGGAGATGAGATAGGTTCCATTTAAACAGGATTTCAAAAACTTTCCATCAAGTACCCATTATCCCAAAACACACCCTATATGCAAATTCGACCTCGGTTTGAATTCATCCTTGTCTCCAGAGTTTAGAAAGGATTCCAGGACTTTGGGGACTTTATCTCTACTTCTTCATGTTGACTTATAATATGAGCATTTGTTGTATACCCATATACCATGGTTACATCATAACCTATTTAGGAACATTAGACATCTAATCTCGTATCAAGGGACAGTACGGGTGAGCTTTCAACTCATTCTGCCAGTTGAAGCATGTTGTATTGTCGTGGTCACAAGGTACAGTCGTAGGGATTGTGATGTGACCATGGCTAATACGGATACCATGGTTGCTCATATCATGGATAAATAAGATAATATGAAGATCAAGTCCTCGAAGTGCTAGATTCCGATTCGGCCACCCGTTACATTGCTGACTTCAAACGACCACCAAATCTTCATAGAAGCTTCGTTTTCAGCGTATGAGTATTTGATGGAAAGGTTTCAGAGTTCTCTTTTAGATGGGTCTGGCTTCATTGTCAAATTCCATTCGAGTCAATGGAAATCACAAAAACAACGTGCCATGCCACCCGTTATTAATGGGTCCATGGGCTTGTAACTTCGTCTGTGACCCTAGCCCAAGAGGGACCCAAGGGAGGCTGCGCCCCAACCACGGGGAGGACACCCCTAAGGCCTCCTCCACCCCTTTAAATAGTTAGCAACCTCTATAGGGTTATTCGGGTTCTGTTAGATTAAAGTTTAGCAATTGCTACTTGCTTGCAACACGCGTGTCAGCTAGACCGCACGTCTGCTTATTCTTCGGAACCCCAACTTATCATTTGTATTCAAATACTATTTGCAATATCAGATTACTTTTATATTATTGTTGCTTGTTACTTCGATTTGCTTGTAAAAATAAGGTTAACTTGTACCGGTAAGATCGACAACTCAAGGAAATGTGTATCAATCGTTAAGGCGCAACACAACGTTTTATACGATTGTAGTCGGATCGTCAACGTTTCTCTCAAATTATAGTTATCACAACTCACCGAAAGATCGTGCCACCCCCGTGCACATCAAATTGTAGGCTTGTAGCCACGCAAAAGATTTAATAGAATTCATGGTGTTTTCGTATAAGTGAAAACTAAATCGTACATGAACCAGTTTATTTATAAGTTATAACTATCAGAACCCACTCACAATTTATTTTGTTTCCATGCTCTGGATATGGGTTCATTTTAGTTATGTACTTGCTCTATTTTATTTTAGAACTAAATCAAATATCTTTAAAATTTATGAAGTTCATAGAAAAGTATACAAAAACATCTACAATACTTAATTGGTTTTATTAAATTCATCATTAAATATATTCTTACAATATGTTTATTATGTGCTGAAAATATCACTATATTTTTTATAAACTTGAATTGTTTGACTTACGACAAATCTAAAATTACTTGTAGTATGAAACAGGACGAGTATATTCTTCTCGGCTCCTGCAGGCAAAAAAAAACTATTTTCTTTTAAACATCTCTGAAATCCCTACTCCATTCATACACTGGCAAGGATACCTTATTACCTTAGGCAAAGGATTATTATTCGTTTATCTGAAAGTCAATCTTTTCAAGCCGTCATGGGTCTAGGAAAGGCACCACCATAATTGGCGGCAAAGCTCCGTAGTGGGGTCTTTCCACAAGCTGAAATACAAACGCAATCATGCGTTTGAACCAAGCAGCTGCCTACTCCCCCGGCCCGTTCGGCCGTTCCAAACTTTAATTAGCAGTTAATAAAGACAAAAGACTTTGGCATCACTAATTAAATATCAAATAAATAAAGGTGATGGGTACCTGAGGATAAGATGAGAAGAAATTGAAATAGCTGGTGACTAATTGGATAATATATAGTATTATATTAATATAAGAAATATTTATATTGTGGATATTTATATCATTGAGATAATATATTTGGGCATGGCTACCGTGCTCATTATTGGTATAATAATGTTCATGGTTGATTTAGAGTTCTATTACTAGTAAATAAAATATTCAGATGATGTGACAGTATAAATAAGTTTGATACATACTCAGATGATGTGACAGTATAAATAAGTTTGATACATACGCTTGAAATAAAATAAACTTATCTTAGTACAGTATCAACTGGCATAGAGCATTAATGTCAGTATTGTCCTAATATACCTTAGAACGTGGAGAGTCTATAGGGTGATTGCTTGGTCAAATGATACGTTTATAAGCAAAAAAAAAACTCATTGCTAAAACTTTATATTCATACCCTTACCGATATTAAAGTGAAGGCTGAAAAATTACAAACATCAATGAAAACACTAAAGTCAACTTTAAATTTAATATTTAAAATTTAAAATTTGATTTATAAGCATAAACGGAAACGGGAGCGGTGTACACAGCGAGACAAATATATCCAAGTGGGTCCATCGAATTTACCGGCCAATGTACCAAACCTCCAACTTTTATAAGCTGCTGCTTCATCTTACTGGGATTCCACCGCAACAATACCAACCCACAGGCATCAGGAAACGGAGAGTCAGAGAGCATGGATCACACGAGGATGCTCACCTCTCTTCTCCTCCTCCTCCTCGCCGCCGCGACTGCGCTCGCCGCCACCCCGGTCGCCGGCGACATGAGGGTCGTCGTTCTCGCCGGCAGCAAGGGAGGAGGCCACCGCGGCAACGTCGACGACGCCGTGCGGCACCTGATGACGTCGACGACGAGGGTGGAGGACGCCGTCGCGGCGGAGCTCGGGGTGGACATGGAGCTGCACCGGCGCATCCTCGCCGCCACCGTCGGCGCGGCGGCGCTCAAGCCCGACCGGGCGGCCTGCCCCCAGGCGTGCCCGGCACGCGGGGGATCGTACACCGGCAGGGGCTGCAAGTCGGTGTACCGGTGCAACAATGGCGGCGGCTAGACGGCCGCGCAAACCACCGCGTGCGAAATGGCCCCGCTGGTGTTCTTTATTTTTTTTTCTTTTACCTTAATTCGAATAGAAAATTTCAATCGGTAAGGCCATTTCTTCTTTGTAGTCACTGGTTGGTGTTATATTATATTGTAAATAATAATTAGCGATCGAGTGCACGTTCAAAATTATTTAAATAAGGGATGGATGTCCCCTGGTTCAAGGATAATTTATGCCTGACTCTAGTTAAAACTAAATAAATAATTGTTAATTTTGAAATCTTATAAATAAAATTTACTTTATTAAATTTGAAGCGGAGCTCACCAAAAATATACGAGTGAGAATACATGAGTCGATATGTGCTTACCATAGTTTAGTAATCGTATTCTTGAGTGAATACGATTGCTGCCAACCAAATTTAATTCAGTGTTAATCAAAACATACCTATGCTCCACTTATTTCTTCCTTCGTGTAAACTACACCGAAATATAAAAGATGGTATAATGTTATGTTCTACATTATTTCTTTGTCTTTTACACATACTTTTTCTGAATGACTAGTGAAGTAATTTTTTGCAAAAATATTCAGTAATAAAGTATAATAGATTTTTAATTCTATATTTCATTTTACCGATTATATTATTAGCTAGTTATAAAGAAATTAGATAATTTATTTTATTTTATAGAGTAAATAACACCGCCGTACTCCTAGTTATGATGGGTACGCACTAATAATCTCAAGCTATGGGACTGGGGTGGTGCCATCTGACCAGCCATCCTGCTTTGTTTGTCGGCGTCATTCAGACGACTTTTTCGAACACAATATTGCAATCAATCAAAGTGACGAATTTAATGCGCATGCTCTTGTGATCGAGTTTAGCTGACTTGCAACCACGTATGCAATACGTCATGCATGGACAGCCTTTTGAAATTTTCGAAAGCTATTTCTACACGCCGTGCAGGTATGGCTATTGGCTAATTTTTCACAGTTCAATTCGTAGACAAAAGATAGATTGGTTTGGTCCTCTAGAAATTTTTCTTTTAAAAAAGATGTGAACAATAATAATATGCGGGTACTTTAAAATAACCAGCACAAAAAAGAGACAAATTTCAGTCACCAGGTTTTTGCTACTGGATCTTCCATCAATGGTCCCTGTTAGAAACAATATATAAATACTATTCTCTTTGTTCCACAGTATATAACTTTTTAACCTTACCTAAATTTATATGTGTGTTAATAAATCTAGGCACATATATAAAATATATACATTAATACATAGATGAATCTAAGTTAAAATGGAGGGAGTAGACTGCACTTTACTGCGTGATGTACGAGTATATTTACATATTGTAGAGATATGAATATATTGTGAAAATAATATTTGATGATGATATAATATACTCGTCTATTTGATGATGATATAATATACTCGTATAGCTGACCTCCAACATAATATTTTGAACCGTAAATGATGTGAAATGCTTGCATGGGCTTAGTATTTGCAAAGAACAACGGTACGAATAAGCAAAAATGTGCAAAGATACGAATAAAGCTGACAAATGAGCTGAGTTCGAGTCCAAGCGTCGCCCAAGCTCGGAAGCTTTCATGATAGCACGGCCCGAGTCCCACCCCTACGTGGATGGTCACGTCACTTATCCTCGAGAATTGGAACGGCTTTTTTCCATTATCTTTCCTGCGAACTACGGTCAAAGAAAGATATATGACGTCGTAGGCTAGGATGCATGTATTTATTTATGTTTTGTATTCCAAATGTTTTATTAAAAAAATATTTACTAGATTATATTCTTTACTACTACCTTCGTTTCATAATACAATATGTTTGATTTTTTTTTGCAATGTTTGACCATTCGTCTTATTTAAAAATTTAGTATAAATATAAAATATAACAAGTTGTGTTTAAAGTTTTTGATAATAAAGTAAGTCACAAGCAAAATAAATGATATTTTCTATAATTTTTTAAATAAGACAAATGATCAAACATTACAAACAAAAAGTCAAATATCTTACATTATGAAACAGGAGAATACTATACAAGCCTCTAGTGGTGCCACCACCTACTCTCATTGCATTTTTACAATTTACCCTCTTAACTACATAATATTAAAAATCAATCAAATCTAGATGGAAATATGGATATTTTCTGTATAAAAAATATGGTCACATATTTCATGAAAAATATTTTTCTATTTATTCTAGAAATAACATAATATGTTTTTATTCTTTGCAAAGCACAGATATTTCAGCTAGTAAATAAAAAAATTATTTCTTTTGTAATAAAAATTGTATTTTAATAGAAACCCACCAAAATATATCGACATATATCTTTTTATGTATAAACATAATATATAGTTTATACATAAAAACTTTATGTGTGTAATTTTGTGTGCACAAACTTTATTTGTGTAAACTTGGTATCCACAAACTCTCATCTACATGGAGATGCAAAATAAAACAAACAATTTCCTGAATTTATGTGCCATGTCTCACACAAAGAAACAATGCCTGTTCGTCTGGTCCTGCAGATTCGCACGTCTTACTGAAGCGTGAGCGTTCACAAACTATACTTTACGTTGGTTAATCACTTGGATATACTACGCGAATGTTCGCATGCTGAAAAATATGCAGTATAAGATTATCCACGAGAGCTAGCTGAACAACTACAGAAACATATTGACATATATATCTTGCAACCTGTAAAATATGGCTAGCATGATAGCGTCACGTAATTAGGCAATTAGCATGTCTAATTAGGTTTCGTTAAGACTACAATAGGAAGTGACCTTACATGCTTAAAAATTCAAATAGTAAAAATATTATAAGGAAATCAATTTTCTATTTGATAGCAACATACCCTCTAACCAACAATTTTTACTCAATGTTTAATGTTATATTTATATAATCCTAAGACAGTTAAAACAACTAGCAATACACCCGTACTAACGTCACGGTGTTATAATATTTTCATTCTTACATTATTTAATTTTGTTAGTTAAACTAATTTTCTCAAAATAGGTCTAATTACATATCTTAACTCGATTCAAGTCATATCAAACATACAAGTGCTAACGTATGGTGGTATTTAATAATAAAAATTAAAGGATTGAAATAAAGTTTATGTTTAAGACATTACACAATGTTATCTACCTATAGTCATATTCAACCAAATAAATTTCATAGTATATGTGTACCATCCAACATGCTATTAAGACATATCTCATAGGACCTCAACAATTAGGATCTATTTTCTAATTCATATAAAATAAAGTATTACAGATACCGCTGTGTAAAAAATATCTCTCATTATTTAGTACTGTAAACTCAAATATATATATATATATATATCCGGATGTCGATTGGGATATGGGTTTGATCGAGAGCTAGGAGATTCGGTTGTTTAACCTAAGTGAAGAGATCCAGTTTACAGAGGAGATGCCGCTGTTCAAGGCTAAGGAGGAAGGCTTGATTTCTTAAAAAAAAAAAAAAGATCCGACTATCAAACGAAAGGAAATTGTCAACAAGAGTAGCTTAAAAGCACCTAGTTACCGAGGCAGATGAGAAGAACTGAACAAGCCAACAAGAGTACTCAATCAAAGCGAGCTTTCATTTTTGCGGGTTATATTTAAGCTTGCTTTTTTAAGCACACTACACACTACTTTCTATAGGATATATATATATATATGATATAACATTTAGTTCATATCCGGCCTATTTTTATTTAACCCCGTTGATTTAGGGGTCTAAGGTTGACCATTCGTGTTTATATATATATATATATATATATATATATATATATATATATATATTTATTTATTTATTTGATTCATTATTAGTAAATGGACTATAAGAAATCTATATCCAGCCTTTTTATGACACGTTGAATTTTGGATCTATATTTGACCGAGATTTAATGCGTTAAGTTTGATATAGGGAGGATAGATGGATAGTCGCATGATTTTATGAGTCGGTAAATAGAAGGAGAGTTTAACGCAATATAGGCGTGATTTGTGGAACCCACAAAAGGAAGGAGGGTTGATTGAACGTGAATCGTTCGATCTGAAGCAGATGATATCAACCGTTGGATTTGTCCAATGAGTAAATCCTGTTGGTGCACTCTATAGGGTACATAGAAAGAGAGTTTAACGCAATGTAGGCATGATTTGCGGAACCCGCAAAAGAGAGGAGGGTTGATTGAACATGAACCTTTCGATCTGAAGTAGATGATATTAGCTGTTGGATTTGTTCAATGGGTAAATCCTGTTGGTGCACTATAGGATAGATATCTACTTAAAAGTTAATTAAAAGGTGATAATCAGGGACCCTATACATACAAAATATTCTATTCATAAATTTTATACATGAAAAGTAGACTTAATAGCTAGACTTCCTACATAAATAAAAAATATATATCCATAAACTTTCTTTATAAATTAAAAATAAAAATTTACCATAAAACCATTATTACTATGTTATCAAAATTTATTTATGTCATTATAAGATTGGGTATTAGAATTTATAATCTGTTGTTCAAGATATTTGTTGATAAAAATGAAACCAATCACCCTCAATATTGGCGATTAAAATTTGAAATTTTATTTTAGTTAGTCCTCAATATTTGCGAGTTCCTTTATTCGATCTGTTAATATGAGCTTCTATCATCAGATTGGATTGAGTGCTCATGAGAAGCTTATTGCTGGAGCTCTAGCCAGCATTATCCTAAGTAGTTCGTCGGTTTACTTATTAAACTTGTTGATCTTCATGTTTTCTATAACTATATCGTGCTCGACTGCATACTGTCTTGGTTAAGTCCGATCTACGTATGTTTAGTTCGATCTGGTTATAGGAACTCGTCCGATCGGCGGATTATATCGGTTTGATATCTAATCGCACGTCTGCTGCAATACTTTACTATTTTTATGCATAATCACGTTTAGACTTGAACTATCTTCGTTAGGTCCGATCTTCTAGGTCTAGCGTGAGTATATGTATGCTTGGTTATTATTATTTTGTACTAGTAATTACTGTATCAGTTCAATTTACCTTGAATTCATGTTTAGCTCCCTATCGGGTGATGACTATGTGTGCGATAAGAACTAGATTGGTCCGATTGGCTAGTTAATCTTAATACCGTCTTGGTTAGGTCCGATCTCTCAAGATTAGCTGGTTGATTAGGCTATCTGTTGATTATCCTATATACTTCTGATTCAGTCGATTGGGCATATTATTATCCATTACTGTGAAATTCCTGTAAAGCCGATCGTTTAGTTCATCGGCTAGGGTTTTGAAATGGTATGGCTATCCAGCCGATAGTGATTTTGGGTTTAACTGTTTCTCCATGTTATATTTTGTCAATTACAGTATCAAATTGACTGGCACGCACAGCGAATCTAAGAATTAAGTCTTGCACTGTAGTGGTCTTAGAGTAACTCCCAGGCCTACATGTGTGACACATTGTTGTTATTTTCAGCGTCAACACACATTTTACAATTTCTTTTTATTTAAAAATTTTATGTAAATATACATAAATATAAATCATAATTAAAATGAATTTAGTAAAAAACACAATCACAGTAAACTAAATAATAATTATGTAAGTTTTTAATAAGACAAATCATCTATTAAAATAAAGACGGATATTTTGTTTTGAACGAAGTAGTTCCAATGTCATCTACAAGAACTTTTGAGCCAACTGAAAAGAGCAAATGGCCCCACCCTTCTTTGTTGAATGTAATAATGTAATGAGATCAATCTCGTAAACATAGTATCTTTCCTTTCTTCTTTCTCTCCCTCTCTCGTACACGACAGGGACAACCGGTCGGGCTTCTCCTCTCGCCGCCGACTTCGCTCATCTATACTCGTAATATTGTCGACTACTTTGTATTATGTTCAATCTTTTCTATCTTCCCATGTTTAACTGTAATTGGTATGAGTTTATCTAAAGAACGTGAGTAGGTGATCTATACGCGTCGAGTATGTACCAATGGAAATAGGAGGGTTGTATTTTAAAAAAAATACTTATGTAGTGTGGAAACAACAAATAGTAAAATATGAAAAGTTATGCAACTAATTAATTGCAGTATATACGAGATAAAATAATTGATGTAGCACTGAATATACGACTAAATCTTTTCTGTTTTGGTTCAGTTTAACTTAATATATTCCTACTTCAAGCATAATTTCTAATCAACCTAAGTGAAAAACTCTGTTAATGCATAGAAATTAGTTTTTTTACTATTCTAAATACAAATAACTTTGCAGCCGAACTAACTAGATTTGGGTGACGTACATTGATCAGGTAGGGCTCCATAGTCCTTCGAACTAACCAAAGAATAACCATTAGGCATTAGCTGACAACAACTATTATATTGTTTAGCATGTGACCACAAGTTTTATGGTCCACAGGTTTCACATAACCCACTTTATCTAAATATCACGTAAATTGAACATTTAAAATAATATTATGCATTGTCAATAATTTAAGTAACAACTTATATTAAGAAATTAGTAATTAAAAATTCCATGGACACTATATAGGATGAAATTTCTTGAGGCAAATGTGTATTCAACATACATAGGGGAACGATTTCTGTAAAATCTTAAGATCACAATATTTGTGTTATGTCAGTGACATAAGTCATAATACATGTGGTTATGTAGAATTTACTTTATTATTTAAGAAAATAATCAAAACTTATATTATCACTTTTATATCATACACTTTATGTCTTATAGATTTATATGATAATTTTCAATTTTTTCAACATGACCAGACCATAATGACGATTCATTTGTGGTATCAAGACACATAGAATTAGAACTTCGTGACATAGTACTCCCTCTGAGGTTTAATAGATATACCATTGATTTTTGACACACATTTGTCAATACTTAGTACTCCCTCCTTCCCTAAATATTTAACGACGTTGACTTTTTTATACACGTTTGACTATTTGTCTTATTCAAAAATTTACATAATTATTATTTATTTTTATATCATTTTATTTATTGTTAAATATACTTTTATGTATATATATAGTTTTACATATTTGACAAAAAAAAATAGAATAAGACGAATAGTCAAACGTTTATAAAAAAGTCAATGGCATCAAATATTTAGGGACGGAGATAGTATTTGAAAACTTTATGCAAATATATGTGTATGAATCATAACTACAATAAATTTAGTAATAAATTCAATGGTAACAAAATAAATAATAATTATGGAAGTTTTTAATTAGACAAATAGTCAAAAATCAGGTGATAGTAAATCAATGGTATGGTCGACTAAAGTACGAACGGATATTTTGTTTTCACCGAACTAGTTCCAACGTCAACTGGAAGAACTTTTCAGCCACCTGGAAAGAATAAATCCCCCCATCCTTTTCTATATATTTTTTTAGCACACGGATAGATGTTCACCCGTGTACTTGTATGTCATCTAAATAGTTATAAAAAATATGAAAAAAATTGATAAGATAAATTAATATTATTTATATCACTTCACATACATGCAATTTTAAATTTAACTTCTACGAGTTGTAGCAAAAAAAACAAACTAAACTGAAACTAAATATACGTATATTCATAATTATTTTTGTTATTTTTGTTACAACTTGTAGAAATTGAATTTAAACTTACATGTTTGTAAAAAGATATAACTCATATTAATCTATATTATTAATTTACTTTTATATTTCTAATGAGTATTTAGATGATATGCAAACAACGGATGGATGTCGACCGGTATGCTTAAAAAACTGCTTCCAACTAGATCAATCTCGTACTCCCGGGCTTCTCCGGCCGTCTCCGGCGCCGTCGTTGCCGGCGATCATCCATCCGCATCCTCTTTTCTCATCTGTCGCTTTCCACGCACTCTTTTTCAACCGAACCACCATGTCCCACGATACATCTGCCGCTGCGACGACGACGACACCGCCACCTCCGCCTCCGGCGACGCCTCCGATGATGGCGGCGGAGACGGAGACGGAACCGACGCGTCCTCGGTCCACGTGGAGGAAGCGCCCTTCGCAGAAGGGCAAGCCGCGGCTGCGGCTGGCCAAGCATGCTGCCACGACGCAGCGGGCGAGCGCCGCCGCAAGGGTAGTCAAGCGGGTGGCCGCGGCGGCGGAGAGAGCCGCCCGGAGGAAGCAGAAGGCCGGCGAGAGGGCCGCGCGGAGGAGGCAGAAGGCCCTCGAGAGAGTCGCCCGGAGAAAGCAGAGGGCCCTCGCGAAGGCGGCGGCTGCAGCAGCGCGGAAGAAGCGGAAAGCCGTCGACGGCGGAGGCGGCGTCGTCGGTGGGAGGCCGGTGCGGCGTAGGCTCGACGTCGACGGCGAGCGCGGGCCGCCGGAACGCGAGGACCCGCCCAACTCCTGCAGAGCCAATCTGATGGATAACCTAAGATACCTCATCGAGCTCAACTTGGCCGGCGAACTGTCCGAAGAACCGCAGGTGAAACAAGAACCACCCAGCACGCCACCGGTGCAACAAGAACAGACGGCAGAACTCCCCGGCAGCACGCCACCGCCGACGCCGGAAAACCCACCGCCCACCTCCACCGCCATCGTCGCCGTCGGCCACAACCTCAGCGGCGCCGGCGCTACCCAGGTCAAGAAGAAGCCCAAGAAACCGACGACGGTGGACAAGCTCATCCTGGTGCCGTACAGGCCGAAGCGTGCCTCCGGCTCCGCCGCCGCCGACGAGGCCCTCCCGGGGGCGCTGGTCGTCCGCGACCCCGCAACGGCGGCGGTGCGGCTGTACGTGCCGCGGTGGGCCACCGAGCGGCTCGTGCTCAGCAGGGTGCCTCCCGGCGTCAGCCTCGTGGTCGGCCTCGACGCCGGGTGGAGGGCGGCGCATGGCGAGCTGATGCGGTGGGAGGAGACGCTCGTCGGCGCCGAGAAGCCCGACGACGTCCCCGGCGGCCCCGAGTGGGACGAGCGCCGCCGGGAGTTCGAGGCGAAGGTCGATCACTTCATGCGCAACGTGCGTATCATTATCGGTAACCATGCATCTGGACCTCCTCTCATCATCTTTCGTTTCGTACCATTCGATTTAATTTCTTAACTTCCATATAAAATTTTTGATTTGACGCATTTTTTTAATAAAATATAAGTCAAAATTTGGTCTCTTTTTATACTCCGTCAGGTTGGTTTTATTTGACGCCGTTTATTTTTTATCTATATTTTACCATTCTTTTGATTAAAAACATACATAATTATAATTTAAGTTATTATAATTTCATGTTTTACTAATACACTTTAAGTTTTAAATATGACTTATAGTTTTATATATTTGTATAAAATTTTTAAATAAAACGAATGGTTATATACTGTAAAAAAGTTAATGATGTTAAGTAAAAAAAAAAGGAGAGAGTAGTTTGCTAGAGCACGTTCAAATATAGTGGCTGGAATAGTTTCTGAGACCGTATTCATTTATTGACAGTTATGTACAACAAGGATTCTAACCATTACAATTATTTTTATCAACTTTTTCCACCCTCTTGTAGCCTGTTTAACCGTCGCAAGGGCGTTAATCTCTCCTGTCTTTTCTCCCCTAAGACCCGTTATTAATGACAGTTGTACCTGCAGTTATTTATGTGATTTGATGCATTTTTAGAATGAATTATAAGAGAAAGTTTCGCCTCTGTTTAAAATTTGTTACTTTGTAATTTGACGCATTTTAGGAATGAAATACAAGGTAATTTTTTTGTAAATGACAAAAATGGTTCAATTTGTTGCATTGCACAGGTGACAGAAAGTTTTCTGAATGGGGAGGATCGGTGGTGACTTCTGTAGTCGGCACGTTTCTGACCCAGAATGTCACAGACAACATGTCGAGGTACCAAAACCAAAAAAAATCCAAAATGAAAGGTTACCCAAATCTGTTCAATTCGGTCTGAACATTCCCTAATTGCCTTCCTGTACGTTTGCAGCAACGTTTTCATGACCATGGCTTCCAAGTTCCCTCCCAAGAACAGCAGCAATGTCGCTCGAAATGCAGATAGTGCTCCTCTGCTGCTAACTGACGGTCACCACGAGCAATGCCACGCTCATCTTCAGAGCACAACACCATCACCATGCAGTGGCTGTTCTGAAACATGTGTGGCTGAACCTGAACCTGAACCTGAACCTGCAGGTGATGCTATCGAACACCAATCTGATGCTAGCCAACAATCTGAAAAGAAGAAGAAGAAGAAGAAGAAGAAGGATGAAAAGCAGAAGAAGAAGGACGATGATCTCGACGCGCTCCTGTCGGCATTACGAAGCGGCGAGATATCGAAATGGACCCAGAATGACGTGATGGAGGTGATGAGCAACAGCTTCGGACAGTCGACGGCCGAGAAGATCCGCGGGAAGAAAGAGAAGGAGGGGTCGTTCACCGCATTCTTCCTCAAGGACACCTCCGAGTGGGACTCTCTCCGTCAGGAAGCCGTCGATCGAGGGTACAGCAAGGTTGACGACGATGCTCCTGACATGGTCGATTGGGAGGCCCTGATGAACGCGCCCATGGCCGG
This sequence comes from Oryza brachyantha, assembly GCF_000231095.2. Classification (NCBI taxonomy): domain Eukaryota; kingdom Viridiplantae; phylum Streptophyta; class Magnoliopsida; order Poales; family Poaceae; genus Oryza; species Oryza brachyantha. The sequence continues at coordinate 7,850,184 of NC_023166.2, forward strand.
TGTTCTAGACTGCGTCAAGGACAGGGGACAGCATTCCCTGATTGCATTCAGAATCATGGTATGGTACTCTGTCCCAGCTGAATGATTTCAGCATACTTGTTCTTTCTCCTTATTTTCATCTAGAGTGCACTTTGTGTATATTCAGACTACATGGAAGCACTGCTCTGATCTTTCAAATTTTCCTTTTTTTTCATGCAGGCTTTCCTAATTCGTTTAAAAAGAGATCATGGATGCATTGACCTTGAATGGCTGAGATTCATCCCTCGTGCAAAGGCCAGGTAAGGATAAATGTCTGAATACTTTGCTATACTATAAACATTATATACTGTAGGGGTTCTATTATATAATCAGTGAAACAAACTAACGAATAAACACACATTCTTTTGTTTTTGTCTGTGAAATTTGGTGACAATTATTCACAGTTTCTTGTTGGTCCTTCAGGAGATACCTACTTAGTATAAATGGCCTTGGAACTAAAAGTGATGGCTGCATCCGCCTCTTATCTCTGAGACACAGAACATTCCCGGCAAGCTACCTCATCTGAAATCACATGGTTTCTCCTCCTGTTAATCTGCAATTATGATCGAAAAGTTTTAACAGCTTCCTATAATTTTTTCTGGTGGATACAAACGTTGCTCGCATAGTGACAAGGCTAGGATGGGTGCCACTCCAACCTCTACCTAATTCTGAGGAGTTCCATAGGGTGGCACAGTAAGATTCATTCCTTGTGTTGATTTTCTTGAGGCACATTTACATGTATATTCCAAATTAATTTTTTGCCCTAATGAACTTCATCATCTCCTGGTTTGAAGTTACCCTGTCATGGCCGATATCCAGACATATCTTGATCCCTTGATGTGTAATATTTCTTCAGAAAAAGAGTAAGTTCTCTACATTAGGGTGATGCCTGAGTGTATATCATTTGTAGTATTTTTTTTATCAAATTTGTCTAACATACCACCACACAAACAGGTACGAGTTGCATTGTCAGATGATAACTTTTGGAAAGGTATGGAGAAAAAATTTATTCTTAATTTTGTTTCTCAGTATTTTGATGGTGGTGGTTTATTTGTCATGGCAGGCAATATGTAAAAAAGTAAAACCAAATTGTGGAGCCTGCCCATTCACCTCTGACTGCAAATACTACAAAAGTCAGTTAGGAAGGTATGGTTGTTCTAATATATAAGATCTATGAACCATGTGCTGGTGATATGTAGTTGCATTTTGGTCGAGAAGTTAACCAAACAGATGTTTCAACTATTACAATCTAGATTATCATAAATAACGTGAAACAAATAAATAAATTATTATGATAGATTATTATAATCTATTGACCAGCTTATTATTGGGTAGGTAAATACCTAATACCCTTCTATACTTTAAAAATAATTACCACCTTGTCATCTATTACATACTTTAGCTTCTAATAATCCAGTTTACAGTAATCTAGCTCAATAATCCATACTCTAATAATTCTAAGTGAAAACAAGCTGACCTAAATATGAGAAATGTCATGTTTGATATATGTGTAACACCAAGCACCACAAAAGTTTACATTTCTTTTCTGAAAATAGATTATATTCCCCCCGCTCCGCATTATAAACCTTTTCTGATATTTCATGTGCTAATAAATTTAGACACATATATAAAACATATACATTAATACATGCATGAATCTAGACAAACTCAAAAAATCTTATAATATAGAATGAAACGAGTATATAATTCTAGCCTACACATCCAAACTGGGTGTACACAAATAAGATGTTTAGTATATCCAAGAGCATTTTTCCATCCTTTTTTTCCAACAATATAAAAATTTAGTACCTCCAATTACCAGTTCTCTCCAGGGACCAACATTTTGGGCTAAAAATTAGTCTAGTATATTTTATACTATAAGAATTTTGTTTAGTAATATCTCAAGGACCACAGAAATTTCCATGTCGTGTTCTCTCTAATTTACATAGAAAAGAGCTAGCATGTTTCATTATGATTAAACAACATTCGAAGCAGTGTAGCAGAGAGTTTGCTTCTTTCTATTCTACTACCCCGTTTTACGATCCCGTTTCATATCGTAAGACTTTCCTAAATTCATCGATCGATGAATGTATATAATTTATATATATGTCTAAATTTATTAGCATCCATATGAATTTAGACAGAGCTAGAAAGTCTTACATTGCGAAACGGAGGGAATGGTTATTAGCATCTGAACTTGCTGTTCATCAGTGTTTTTTTGTTCTCTTCAAAAAGATCACACAGCGATATGTTTTTATTTTCCTAGGGCCGTGCTTGCTCTCCCAGAGTTCAGCCAGCAGTACGCAGCAAAGGAAGCAGGCATGGACCCAGCAAAGCTAGGTGACCTGATTTTCAGAACAAGTTCAGAACAGATGCAGCAATTCCTGATCGAAAACGGCCAAAATACACAGGGCAGGCATTGCTCTGAACCCACTGTTGAGATTCCACCAAGTCCGCTGAATGTGCAGGGAGAAATCAGCGATGAAGATGACGAGGATGAGCTCAATTTCTTCGATGACGATGATGATGGTGATGATATCGAAGATGTAGCCCGAGATTACGACATGGAGGTAGACCTTCGCTCTCTGAATCTCACCTCGAACACAAGGCAAGCAGGAGCTACACCTGGGAATGAGATCATTCGAATCAATCCTCAGGCCAAGCCAACTCCAAACCAGAGGAAATTCTCTCTGCGAACAGAGTACACTGCGTACGATGAAAAATTTTGCTCCTTTTTTTGGGATTTTTTTTAACATACCCCAAATAATTGTGAGTCGTTCGTTACTTAAGATCCAAATGCTCTGATTATATTATACTAGTAGATGTCCTATAAATTTTATAGGGGTAAAATAAGAATTAAAATATATAACATTGCGATAAATTTGTGTGTTATATATCATGTTAAAATAGATGAATTGGTAAATATATATTACCAAAGTTTTAAATAATTTTTTATATGTACTTATTAAAAAATACATAGATTTAAATTTACGATACTATTACTGCTGCTACTGCTAGTAGTGTGAGGTAACATTGCCTCCTTTTCTTTGTGATGTAAAATACTTCACTTGATTACACTAGGATATTTTTAATGGCTGGGCTCTGATATTCTGGTTTTGCATTATTGCTTTTTTTACAGATATGTCATTCCAGACGACCATCTTATCTTGAGCAAGGTTAGGAATTGCTTACAACATTTTATATTTTTATATTGAGCAGTGAAGTAAGTTTTTACTCTCTTATCAAACTAAACTTGGTTAAACTTTGATGATATTTTTTCTAGTTCGATCCAAGGGACCCTGATGACCGAAATCCTTATCTACTGGTAGTTCGTAGTTTCGATGATCGTTACGCGAAGGTTACAATTCTGGTAAGTATTTGTGATCCCATTTTCTTTGACACTTGATAATTGTAGAGTCTTGATGAAAAAAATACCAATTGGTTCATTAGAAATTCGTGAGGGCTAATAGAAATTCCAAATATTTTCTTTCGTTTGAAATAATTTCTTTTCAATTTCTGTTGATGAACAGATACCTAGTCGAACGGCAAACAGAGGGATATTCCCATTGAATGGAACCTATTTTCAAGAGAACGAGGTGCATCATTTTCTTCCTGTTACCACAATAATTTTCTTTTGCTGATACTGACGCTCACATAATAAAGTTTCTTGATACTGATGAATCAAATACACCATTATCTCTTTTTTTTTGTAGGTTTTTTCAGATCATTCGTCCAGCCGTTCACCCATAGAAATAAGTAGGGATTTGATAGTGCAGCTTCAGCTTCAGTTTCAGACATGTACCGTACACTTCGGTGCTTCAATACATTCAGTCACCAAAGGTATCTCATCATTTAATCTGAAATAATATGATGAACAATTGTTACAGGCAGTAACTAACTAATGACATGATCAGGTCAAACAATGGAGGGACTTCATCACTTCTATAATCGAGGTACATTTTCTTTTGTTGTCTTAATATTCTTTCTCGTGTTGTCATAATTTTAAAAGAGGGACGAAATTGTCAGAATTACATGTAACTTTTCTTACTAATAACTTTATTTATTGTGTTATGATATCTGCAGGATACATCTGTACAAGAGAATTTGACCGCAGAACAAAGGCTCCAAAACCATTATCTGTAAATATACATGCCACCAACGTAAACAAAGATATTTCCAAGAAAAGAGCTAGATCTAAATCAAAATTTTATTCAGAGGAAGATAGTGAAGAGGACTGGTGAACTTTTTTTTTATGACATCTCAACAGATTATTTACTCCCTCCATTTCCTAAACCTAGATTCATATATAATCTATTGATCAATGTATATTGTTTATATATATGTCTATAATTATTAGCTTCCATATGAATTTAGCCAATACTAGAAAATCTTACATCAGAACTGGGATACTAATTGTTTGTAAAATTTCTCTAAGTTGGCTTTTGCATTGACAAAGAGAAATCTATAACCGTCTTTGCAGACAGACAATACCTTGGCCAGGAACGATGATTTCAGTGTTTTAAGCTTGTCAAATTTCGTTGTCACCAAACTTTGCAGCACCAGCAGAAATGATGATCTTGGATTTCGATCCTCCTATTTGTAGTCTGCAGCACCGGTCGAACTGCAGTGTTTACTTATTAATATTTAATTTAATTTATATTATTTTTAATATATAACCATCATAAATTAGTAAAATATGTATAAATAAACCAAAATATCATTGCCACAACATTAAAAAAATAATTATAGTAAGCTACGGACATGTACGCTACGAACATGAGCTTCCCATTTAAAATAGATGTATACATTTTTCTAAAAGAATTTCGGTAACATTTCTTAGTTAGTGTGCACAAGATCAGACAAAGATGCTTTGCTCGCTCTGAAGCATATTGCCGTCCCATGGCAAAGATTCTTTGCTGGTGTAATTTACTAACAAGATAAACTAATCCCATAAGTTATCCAAGAACTGTAAATAAATCAATCCTGGTCAAATCCTCTGTGCACAAGCCAACAACACAAGCTGGACAGATACACAGCCCAACTGCCAGATGAGCTGTTCTTCTAGTCCAAAGCTAGCTCTCCTCTTCCTCCCAGCTTCGGCTCACCAGCTCACTTAGCTCAAGGACATGGCCGCCGCCGCCGGGAGGCCGGCCACCATGCGCGCCGTCCAGTACAGCGGCTACGGCGGCGGCGCCGCCGCCCTCAAGGTCAGTCAGGGACCTCAGGGCTGGGTGTTCTTGTCACTGGTCTTGCTCGGATCGAGCATGGGATTTTCGTCCGGAATTCTGGATGAGTTTTATGGTGCTTTACGTCTCAAACACTTGTATGTTTCAGAACATAATTTATCATTTGCATGTTCATCAATCTTGATTGGGAATTTGGGATAGGTTCCGTGAAAAAAAAATAAAAAGCAGGATTTTTTTTCGTATAATCTGATGCTTAGAGATAAACAGGTTGTGGATAGGGATTGGGGATTAGGTGATCTATGATTTTATGTAGTGGCAATGGAGTTGACTTGGCAGGTTTGGAATATATTTTCTGATATCTAATCTAATCTAATCTATTTTGCTTGGAAGAAAAGTACACAAACCAATGTATATATTTTCTGCCTCGAGCTGTCTTCATCCTGGGCTAAGGCCTGGACAAGCCCATCCTATTTTGGCCCATATGAATCTTAGCACGGTGAAATTGTTTGGGTCATGTAGCCCAAGAACGAACCCAGGCCCTTGAATTCGTCTAATCCTTTTGCAAACTTCCAATTTGTTTCGAATTATGTTTTCGTTCACAGGAAATTTCGAAGAATACAAACTTTTTATGTGTTGTTTTGTTTATCAGTTTGTGGAAATCCCTGTTCCTTCCCTGAGAAAGGATGCAGTTCTTATAAAAGTAGAAGCTGCAAGCCTCAATCAAGCCGATTGCAGGATTCAGAAAGGGTTGATGCGCCCCTTTCACCCAAAATTTCCATTCATTCCAGGTAAGTTTACTGTTCTTTTTTTTTCTCATTATCAATTATAAAATTATCATAGTCACAATTACATAATTCAGTAATTTAAGTCCGAAACAACTGCCACAGAATTTGATTGTCCAGATAATCTTAAATTTTCATAAGAAGAGAACAAGGCCGTTGTATTAATTAGTGTCAAATGAAATTAAATTGCAGCTGCAGAAATTAAACCCTTGAGATTTAACCACTCTTTAATTTTGGAAGCAGTAACCGATGTTTCTGGGGAGATCATTGAGGTTGGCTCTGCAGTTCGCGAATTCAAAGTTGGTGACAAAGTTGTCTCCAAACTAAACTTATGGGTAATTTGTTTCCAAACTCCAAACATCTTGTCTCGAAATTGAAATATCTGAAAATCCTTCGATTCAAAATTCACTGAAATTAAAAAAATCTGCAATCACAGAAAGCAGGTGGCCTCGCTGAGTACGTGGCGGCACCGGAGAGCGACACCGTCGCGCGCCCCGCCGGCATCTCCGCCGCCGACGCGGCAGGGCTGCCCGTCGCCGGCCTGACGGCTCTCCAGGCGCTGAGGGCCATCGGCACCAGGTTCGACGGCGGCCCGGGCAGCGGCGGCGGTGGCGCCGACGTGCTGATCACCGCGGCCTCCAGCGGCGTCGGCACGTACGCCGTGCAGCTCGCCAAGCTCGGCAACCACCGCGTCACCGCCACCTGCGGCGCGCGCAACCTGGACGTCGTCGGCAGCCTCGGCGCCGACGAGGTCCTCGACTACGCCACGCCGGAGGGCGCCGCCCTCGCGGCGACGGCGAGCCCCTCCGGCTCCGGCAAGAAGTACTACGACTACATCGTCAACATCACCGACCGCGGCAGGTGGTCGGCGTTCAAGCCGCGGCTGAGCGGCCGCGGCGGCAGGGTCGTCGACGTGTCCCCCAACCCGGGCAACTTCGTGGCGTCGGTGCTGACGCTCTTCTCCCGGAGGAAGAAGCTGTCGCTGGTGGTCCTGACGCTGGGGAAGAAGGACATGGCGTTCCTGCTGGAGCTGATGGCAGCGGGGAAGCTGAAGACGGTGGTGGACTCGCGGCATCCGTTCGAGAAGGCGGCGGAGGCGTGGGAGCGGAGCCTCAGCGGGCATGCCACCGGGAAGGTCATCATCGAGATGTGAGCTGCGTTCCTGACTAGCTACCCACCATGGCCCACCGGCCACTGTCTCTCTCCGCAGCAATCATCTTTTGTTATTCGTACAACGTACACAGTAAGTTGTGTCGTCGTCCAAGTGGTGATTCGTCGGGTTGGATTGGATTCATCCCTGAATTGTAGCATATGTTAATTTTATTTTTTTTTACTTGGAAAAATAAGTTGGATCCTATTTTTTGTTTGGTGAAAAAGATGAGATGAGATGAGATGGGTTGGATATGTTTTTTTGTTAAAGGGATGAGATGGGATAGAGATTACCTCTCATATCCAAAATAAAATATTACATACTAGGATTAATATATGAATAACCTAAAGTAATTAATTTATATTTATATAAATAATATATTTTAAATAAATTTAATAAATAAAATAAACACTCCTCTGTACGTCGTTTTCGTTCTGAAATAGATCATTCCAGCCTATTTGGTGAGATGGGTTGAACCTATCCTCTCAGATGGAGATCCAATCTATCCCATCCATGCAACAACCAAACATGACTAGAGATAGATTGGCTGTATCATGACACATCCCATTTCTAAAACCAAACACATTCTAAATGAATAAGACTAAACTCACTAAATTTATATCAACAGAACACTACTGCTTCGTTGTCACATGATTAGAACTTGCCGAGTGTAATATCCATGCTTCATTAAACTTACCATTAGACATTTTGAATTTTTTATTAGCTCATGGCTGCTGCTATCAGAGTCAACGCCAGTTGCTGCTAAACATGCTGAACACATAACCACTGAGAAGATCAAGACCGAAGAGAACATATCAAAACTAGAACAAACCTTTAAATTTTTCAATCACCGAAAATATCTGCAAAAGAATAGATAACGCTAAATACTTATCCGGTAAGATATTGATTTGGATCAGTTTTTTTTTATGGAAACACCGTGCAGGAAACCTCCACTGTATATATATTAAGAAAGGGAGTTATAGTTACGAGAGAAAGAAGAAAATAATGATTTGGATCATTATCTACTGCCATCGCTATTGTTTAATTTATATTAAGTATGGTTTTCCTATATATTAAGTTATTAACCCCTAATTTTCCTTTTGTATATTTTGTTGGCCTATCATCATCATACATTGGATATATTGAAGAAACAAAAACAAAGCAAAATCAAGTTAAATTAATATCGGTTAATCTATATAACCCATTCGAAAAAATTTCAAAAAATAATATTCACTGTCACACGCAACGCACGGGTTGACAACTAGTTACTATTACCTACCTATTCTTTCCATATTCAAACGTCAAGTCTTTAAATTAAGGCTAACATCATTTAACTTTCCTGTAGAAAATTAAAAAAAGACAAATGATATATTTACGAACAAAAAGTTATTATAAAAAAACTTTTATATGTACGTTCTTAGCGATCTAAAAGTAATGACTGAATAATAAACTATGATAAAAATGTTAAAATTAACTCTAAATTTAAGATTAAAAATTTAAATTTTGGTTCGTAAGAATAAATAAAAGCTAACAATAAGTAAAAGCGAAAATAAAGGGGGGCGTAAAAGTGTCGCACAACGCCGAGGTACGACAATAACAGGAGTCGCGTTTCCGTTCGATGTCGGGTTGATTTTGAAATGTATATTACAATTTTGTGCTGTAAACCCCACTAACAGCGCATCTCTCCTGTTCGGATAAGGTATTTTTTTTATACTCAGCTCATAGTGACATATACTACGTACTATGCTAACTTGCATCTATATATTTATATATATATTTGCTTGTGGAACAGGAGAAGCAGCAGTCAAAAACCATCAAAGATATCTCGAAGGATTAATTATCTATGCTTGTTAATGATATCAGCGCTTGGGCGAGCGTCCAGTGATTAGCCCAACAAAAGTAATGATTATTGAATCGAATCCCAGTCAAACCCTTCGCGCCCAAGTCACAAGACTGCAGTACAAAAAATGCACCACTGGCTCCTGATCCCTCTACGTGTTCAGACAAGAGAAGCATTCTGCTCGGGAATCATGGCGGCTGCCGGCGGGACGCCGGCGACCATGCGCGCGGTGCAGTACAGCGGCTACGGCGCCGGCGCCGGCGCCCTCAAGGTTCGGCTCTACTTCTAGCTCTTCAGTGAAAGGAGAGGGGCGAGTGATTCCATAGTACGTTCTGGTAGTTTTCAGCATAAGGACAGAGGATTTGACCCTGTGAGGCAGGTGAAATGAGTTCACCGGTTTATCTTCGTTCGAATCTCAATATCTTTGTTCACAGGTGTTAGGGTAACCGTTTGGGTGTTTTATAAAAAAAAAAAACCAAACAGCATATCTGTAAACGGGAAAAAATTTGTAATAAAAAAATTATGCATGTATTCTTAGCGATTTATAAGCCAAGTTTGAAAAAATAAACTTTGGTAAAAATTTTTTCTCAAAATCAACTCTAAATTTAAGATTGAATATTCAAAATTTACTTATAATTATCAATATAAGCGAAAAGATACGGTGGTCATAAGGATTATCGAGAGGTAAGGGATAGGCACGGATCAACCAACAGACCGTGGGTCCTTGACTCAGCCTGCATGCATCTCGACGACTTATTCCTTTTATAAATGCACATTAGTTTGTTCTAACAGGGCTGGTGCCGGTTCTGTAATCGAAATAGAATTCTAGACACAAAACAACTGATGTTTTCTCGGATCATATAATTTCATTGATAGTAATTACTGTCTATGAAAAAGCCTCTGTTTTTGGATAAAAATGAAGTCGCGAAAATGATATATCATTTTGGAACGTATATGGTTTATTATAGAGTCATGCCTTTTTGTGGCTGCGATCTGTCAAATGATTGTGAATTTTTAAAAGAAAATAGTTCTTTTCCTTCAGCATGTGAAAATCCCTGTTCCTTCAGTGAAGAAACATGAAGTTCTTATTAAGGTCGAAGCTGCAAGCATTAACCCTGTTGACTGGATTATTCAGAAAGGGATGCTACGCCCGTTTCTTCCCAAGTTTCCATTTATTCCAGGTATATTTACACGTCTGTAAGCACCATTTATTTATGAAATTAGATATTCTCTCTGATTTCATACTACATTGTTTTCGACAATGCTAAAGTTAAAAATTTAGAACTTTTAAAAAGAATATATAACTTTAAAGTTACTCACTTTAAAAGCACATAGAGTAGTCTTTATAGGCCTTGAAACACATATATTTATGTGCACTTGATTGCAAACGAATTAAGCCAATCCTACCAATATAATTATTGTTTTCTCAATTTATGAAACAGCAAGTGATGTTGCCGGGGAGATCGTTCAGGTTGGTTCTGGAGTACATGAGCTCAAAGTCGGTGACAAAGTTTTGTGCAGACTAAATTTTTGGGTAATTTCAAACATTCCAGATCTTAATTAATCGACATGAATTCGTCTCACATCGTACATGAATTTGACAAATTTTGTTTCTCTATAAAAGAAATCATCAATTAATCTGAGCTGCAAAATGCGATGGCAGAAAGGAGGCGGCCTCGCCGAGTACGTCGCGGCGCCCGAGAGCCTCACCGCCGTTCGCCCCGCCGGAGTTTCCGCCGCCGACGCCGCGGGGCTGCCCATCGCCGGCCTCACGGCTCTCCGGGCCCTGCTCTCCATCGGGACCAAGTTTGACGGCACAGGAACCGGCGCCAACGTGCTGGTGACCGCGGCGTCCGGCGGCGTCGGCACTTACGCCGTCCAGCTCGCCAAGCTCGGCGGCCACCACGTCACCGCCACCTGCGGCGCGCGCAACATGGACCTCGTCCGCAGCCTCGGCGCCGACGTGGTCATCGACTACAAGACGCCGGAGGGCGCCGCCCTGTCCACGAGCTCGCCCACCGGCGAGAAGTACGACTACATCATCAACACCGCCGTGACCGTCGACTGGTCGGCGATGAAGCCGGCGCTGCGCAGCCACGGGAGGGCGGTGGACATCACGCCCAACCCGCGGAACTACGTCGCGGCGGCGCTGACCATGTTCGCTCGGAAGAAGATCGCCATGATGGCCCTGGTGTCGCTGGGCAAGGCGGAGCTGAGGTTTCTGATGGAGCTCGTCGGAGAAGGGAGGCTCGCGACGGTGGTCGACTCGCGGCATCCGCTGGAGAAGGCGGCGGAGGCGTGGGAGAAGAGCATGGGCGGCCATGCCACCGGGAAGATCATCGTGGAGATGTGAAAGCGATGATAGGTTCATTTCTGGTGAAAAAGAAGCAAAACATTCAGCAAAATATTGCAAACTTTTAGAACATCAGATGAACCATAAGATATTCTGACAGTGTATACTCTATGTATAAACAAGGAATACAAGTAAAATATCATCCCAAATTGTTATGTCGTCAATTCTGTCTAGAAGATTTGTTTTGATTTTGTGTGCATTAATTAGATGTGAAAAATGAAAGGGTAACTCTGTTCTGTATCACACTTTCTGATCGTATATAGAATTATTTAATAATCTATATATATATATATATGTTTTTTTACGTATAAATTCATTAGCAGCAATATATAAATCTAAAAAAGTTTTACAATAAAAACAAACGAAGGACTAATCTGTATAGATGCCTCGGAAGTTTTTAAGGGTGGCTGGTGCGCTGATGATGACGGCTGAGCTACCTATCTACTCTATCCGTCACAGAAAAAAACGAATTTCTAAAATGGAATCTATCTATTTGTCCATATTTTTTTTTTGCGGAAGAAGGGTCTATATATATATATATCAGGTACACATTTCTTTCAATGCAAAAAGGAAAGCATCGGAAAGTCTCGAAACTAATATTTTACACTTTGTCTCAACAGCCGGCCGGTCTGAAACAAATGTGGAAGAGCGGAATGGGAAGCACTAGGGATTGCCGCTGTTCCATGGTATGGCTGCACTGTGGGAGCGTCACTTTTGCAGGAACACTTGTGTTTTCCACAGATATACGATGGATGGACCTATCGTAAGAAAACACAGCACTCCTGCTGGAACGAGCAGGACAGAGGGCTTCAGCGAGATCAGAATCGTTTTGCATCGACCGGGAGCAGTGTCCGGCATCCGGTTTCCGTCTCAGATACTGGTGCAGGATATATTCGAGTTCCAGTTCCAGTTCCAGTTGCAGTTTCAGAAGAGGTAGTCCCGTTCTTGTGTGGGTACAGTAGCCGGCGTGAAAAATATAGCAGAGAATTATGATATCTTTGATTAATTGTTATTTATAAAAAATATGAAAAATATATTAATATGATTTTTAAAATAATTTTTCTATAGAAAATTTTTGCAAAATACATATCGATTAGCGGTTTGAGAAGCGTGCTCATACAAAACGATCGAATTTGTGTTAGCAAAGCAAATGAAAGAATGTGCCGCATTCTTTAGTTGATTAGGTAACCGGTGTGTAAAACATAACAACATATTAGCATATGGCTAATTATTTATTAGCTATAAGAAACTTCAGAAATGAATTAATATAATTTTTAAATCACATTTTTTTATATAAAATTTTCACAAAAACACACCGTTCACGGTAGGAAGTATACAAATGAAAAAACGAGAGAATCTGAGTTACTTAACTTGGGTAAAAAAACATGGCTCTACAGCTTATCAGTTCAGAAAAAGACGTACAGGTGAAGAGTTATAGCTGAGCTATTCGTGTTTTGCCATGGATCAATTTAAGCATCATTGAAAATATATCAGGAGGTAGTACATTTTGTAGTATACGATTTGGTATTTCTCTACACTCAATGTATCAAAATTTTAAGTATAACGATGGAGACAGAAAGCTTGGGCCACATTCATATAGTTTTTCTCTGGCTCAAGGCATGTGATATGTATATAAAAACTACTCTGTTAGGGATGTCCCTCTCTTTTCTAAAGTTAGATTATTAATTATTTTTTAAGTACATTGTGTGCTAGTGAAGTCACTAGCAGACATACGATGCATCCCATATCTTTTGGCTTTTACTTATACAGTTATACTTATCAACCAAAGTTTAAATTTTAAACCTTCAATTTAAAGTTAATTACGAACTATTTTATTATAGTTTATTTTTCATACATGGCTTTTAGGTCTTTATGAACACATATATTTTTCATTGTTTGCCATTTCTTCTTAAAAACCAAAAGTGTAGATGTGGTACATTAATTGAGCTTTGAAATCTATATAAACCAATTCTCATGTGCAATTAAAAGTTAGTGCTGCAAATATAATGCAAATAGTTAAAGTCCTCGCTAGTTAGTGTCAGCAAATAAATGCAGCAATTGCGCATAAATAGCACACACTTCTTTGAGGAAAATTCAACAAAGACCACAAAATGGATGGGTGAGGTGGTTGGCGAAGGTTTCAGAGAAATTGTGCTTCGGTTAACAACAACATCGTGGCTCATTTGGAATGGGAGAAAACTGGAAATTCAGCTGTGTCAGTATTTATTTATGGCTAATCATGGACTAATTAGGCTCAAAAGATTCGTCTCAAGATTTCTTCCATAACTATGCAGTTAGTTTTTCGCTTCATCTATGTTTAAAGCTTTATTTAGGTGTCCAAAAATTTGATTTGATATTTTTAAAAAAAAAATTTAGAAATTAAACCAGGCCTTATATATACTCCGATCACCATGGAGACTCCTGGCTCCAGCTCCGCCGCTGGCGGCGCGGCCACCGCCACGATCTGCTGCATTTGCGGCGACCATGGGCTGCCGCACGAGCGGTTCTGCTGCGGCCACTGCCGCCGCCGGCTCCAACACAGGCAAGTAATTAAGAAGAACATTTGCATTGCACGCATAGATGACTTTGTTGATCGAGTGTACGTATTTATTACAATAATACTATGCAAACTTCATCAAATAATTATTTATTACAATAATACCATGCAAATCTTTTTCACAAATACCCCTTTACTACACTACTACATAATATAACAAATATAGTAGGAACGAATCTAATCGATTAGATCTACTTAAATGAACGAATCACGTTTATTTAAAGGTACACTAAAAAAATCCTTTTAATTTACTTTTAAAACAAGCTATTGGAAACGAACCATCCTAATACATGACGATGCTCCATTGTTGATTGGAACGACAATTAGACTGAGGCCATTATCAATGTAAGTTTCATAAACACGATTACTTAGAGTGACATGTTATCTACAAATATTTGAAACTAGAATAAAACATCCATCTCTCAATACATAGCTTCATCTATTATTGTTTCCTAGATTACATGCAAGACACAGGCTGTCTAGATAACTGTGCATATAGGTTTCATCTCTCTTCATTGATACGTTGTCACATTATCAAAAATATCTACATAACAATCTTTTTATTGCGTATAAAACTCTCACTGAGACTAGCATGATATTACCGAACTCGTGGATTAAACAAATTTCCTCGAAGTAACGTTTATAATTAAGCGTTTACGACATCTTGGGGGCATAATGGTAACTAAAAAACGAAATCCGACAAGTCAACATTCATACTCCTGTAGCTAGAAAGCTGTTATGCACTCTGAGTGAGACTGCTCCACAGTGCTTTACATGTGTTGGCACCCTGTGCCATGCATCATAAAATTAATTTCATCAACATTACCACCCGCCTTCTTATATTTTTCTTATGCTTAGAAGGCATAATTTAAATTTTCAACTTGAATTTCTAGCCTTTGTTTTTATATTGCTAATAAACATGAATATAAAACTTTTATTTATAATTTATTTTCGTTTACAAATATGTCTTTTTTCTCTTTTCCCTCCAAAAAGCGAAAAGTTGATCTCTTATGCTTTCTTAAATTTCCCTATCTTAAGGGATTGGAGACGATTAAGAGTAAATAATTTCACACCGCAATAGGTATGAAATAAATTTCTCTCTAATCTCTTTAAATACTATTAGGATTAGGATTAATGAAACAAGGCCTTATGCATTTAAGTGTCTCGTTGATAACCACGGTACGTAGAAAAGTGCCGAGGGCGACCAATATCACTCCATCAATGCAACCGCCAACTTCCTGTTCAAAGCTGATTTTGCTGTACTCCAAGGGCATTCAATTCCTTTCAGACGGAGCAGATTATATTAAATTGGTTACCAACCCATCAATATTATAATAAATATTAAAGTTTTAAATATATGCTAAATACGTTGGTTATGCTTCTGAGTCATATTGACTTTAGGTTAAAAGAATAGTACACGCCGTTTATAGCTTTTATATCACATAATCAAGTGAGTAAATGGTCCTAAAGATGAAAGTTTCAATATTGTGTTGAAGAATTTTATTCATTTCTTTTTCAAATCGCAGAGGTTCATATTTAAAGAAGTTCACATCAATTACAACGTACCAGCAATTTATTTTAAATAAATTAATCCAACCAAATACATTACGGTGCTTATAATTACAGTTTCACACTTGTTAATATTGAAATTTGAAGCTATCAAATATACCCTCCATTCCACGATTAAAAGCTATATACAACATGTCAAACTTAGTTTCTACCACTTCCTCCATCTTAAAATAAGTTTATTTTTAGTTTTTAACATAATGTTTAACTCTTCGCTCTATTAAAAAATATGATTAATATTTTTATTGTTATTAGATAATAAAATATAAATAGTACTTTACGTCTGACATTTTTTAAGCTTTTTGATAAATATTTTAAATAAGACCGATGGTCAAATGTTGGACATACAAATAAATAAAGTTTTTTTAACAGGGTAGTATATTACACCCCATATTTTAGTGGGTCCATCGTCCCGCTGTCCCTGGAGCATAGCACCCAACCATGTTATATATTCTTAATTACATCAATTCTAATATATTAATGAGGGGTATTTTAGAAAATTTACATTAATATTTAATTTCTCGAAACACTCTTAGGCACACATGTTTTCGATCGATAGATGAAATATGAAAAGAACGAAACTAAAAGCATATGGTGTTTTCAATGTCACATTTTATTTAATATTGACAACGATATGCTTAATTCAACAAAAATTTTCAACATGGTATATGATAATGGTAAAACCACAAAATCGAACTCAAGACAAACATAAGCTACATTAAATCAAAATCTGGTACCGTCTTATTGCTAGACATCGAGTTCAATCTCATCATCATTGCTTTAGTATTATATATAGTTGAATCAGCTAGAAGAGTACGTACTTTGCTCAAATCTTATATCCATTGTGTTTTTCGCTGAATATATATAAATATGAGTAGGGCTAGGAACAAACCCCAGGAGACCCAAACATATATATATATATATATATAAAGTCCTCTTGCCCTTGCGTATATCTTTTTGTCATTGGTCACACCCTACTTTATTAAATATCGTACTCCAGCAACATCCATGCGAAAAAAAAACATATATAATCTCTCAAGAAATAAAATGAAGTGTATATAAGGTATCGACGTATCTCGTGTTAAATCTTCTTCACTGAAGCATCGCGACTATCTCAATGCATTTCTTAACATGAGAATGGACAAAAAGTAGATACAAATCTGCTCAATCGATGTTCTTGTACGATATTACTATCTCGACCATGAAATATACAAACTTTCGTGTGGCATATCAGGAATATTTTAAGAAATTAGGGAACAAATTTTCGTTGAGGACTGAAGTTTAAAATTGTTAAGGGAAATTAGTTCATGGCATCTCGATTTTTTATTTGGTACTGTAATTGGATTAACGTAATATTATAGTGCTTGCTTACATTGTGAAGTAATTATATAGTTTATTTCCATACATCGTCTGCGGTTTTCTAAATAGATTGTTTCTCGGTTTTTACATGCGCATGTTTTCTAAACTGGTAAACGGTGTATTTTTTACTAAAAGTTTTTATGTAGAACTTGATCATCTTATCATTCTAAAGTAAATTGTCAGTTTTGGAGTAGTTAATTCTATTGTTTATAGGGTTACCAAGAAATAGCTCTAACAAAAATTAAATAATCTTTCATCTTTTAGGATCCGGTTCCTCTGCAGTAATGCAGAGAAACACTGTTCATGTGAGTAGCACAGCGTACCGAAAATACCGAAATGCTGTAGCAACAATAATTTTGAAACATTGTTCATTACTGTAGCAATACTGTAGTGCTAGATCTCATCCATCCGTTTCGATCCAATGGTCACGAGATATACCAAATTCACGTTATTGTTGCTCTCTGTAGTAGCAACATGCTACTGTAGAGGATCTCAGTCCCATCTTTTATCTATCGAACAAACGCAACCGAAGTCTTTCCAATACTTATATAGGATCGCGAGTGAGATAATCTTTTATCTTTTATCTATCGAATAAACGCAACCGAAGCGCTTTTATAGGATCGCGAGTGAGTGACAACGGGTGACCACATTAAATTCTATTAAATTCACACATTCCGCTGGCCAATTTAAAGATGGTGGAGCATCACTGTTACAGCGACATGGTATGGTTGAAAATGCAGTAATTGTTACATGTACCAATCTTGTCCATTAAAGGGAAAGATTGCAATGCCATTTCAGCTTTTGCACGTGCTATACTGGAATATATGTCAGCAATTAGGAATCTTAAATCAATGGACTTGGATATGGTTGTGAGTATTAAGTCATGGCAATTAAATTACTGACGATGTGACCTAACCAGAAATACGTTTTTAGCCAATTTGAGTAGGAGAGAGATGTTTATGGCGAAATAGACAGCGCAATAATCACACATTCCTGAACCAATCCACATCTCAGCTATACTCCATTCCCCAGCAACATCGTCTATTGTTTTTCTTTTAATCCCATAACAAAATGTAAACATTATGCTAGAAATATTAATTTCTAAACCTTTAGGTAATTCAGGCTAAAATTTAGTTTTATTGTTTAAATTTTAACTCGATCTAACTGTTGAGAGTAACCAAGTATTTCAAAATTCAAAGATACGTGCGGTTTGGCGGACGCATGTTCGTTGATATATGTGTGAGTTTTGTCCTTGCAAAAAGAACTTTATTAATTTATAGTAGAAATTTCAAAATTTTATTTTTTTCAAATGCTATACAGTTACGATAAAGGTATTAGATATACTATTCCCTATGGATGATGTGTTAGTTTTTAGGAGCTAATAGTTGGCTGTCCTCTTGACCTTGCTCCCATGGGTATTATGGAGAGTGGACATGGATGAACCCATAATGTCCTATACATAGCTAGCTAGAAGAATTGCGTAACCATATATAGAGAGGCAAGCTAAATTAATCATACTACATGCAGTTTATGGGCTGGTTTAGAGAAACTTATGGTTATGAGAAGCAGCTGGTGAGATGCCAACCTCTCAGAATCTAGAAAAACTATGTTTTCTAGCTTGAGACTCTAGATTCTATGTAACTATGTTCATCTTCTAGATTCTATGTAACTCTAGATTCTCACAAGTTGTGTGTTGTTTGGGAGAGATTCTCACTTTTGGAAGATTTTGTGAGAAGTTGAAGAAGCTCCCCCAAATAAACCCTATACCTTTTGTTGGGTCCAAATAGTAGATGAGTAAAGGTGAATATGACTAGTTAGTTTGGCCAATTAAACTTTGCCGTGCAACCATTTGGTTGGGAAGTGGGATTGCAAGCTAAGCCAAATAGCTAGTCTCTTGGAGTGTATTTTTTGCTCCATTAGAAAAACTTTTCGATGGCTAGTTACTTGAAGATGTTATTACATGGCTCACAAAGGGTCAGCAAATGAAATATGAAGGGCTAATGAAGGTCACGTCTCACTTGCGTTCAAATGGTGAAAAATTGTCCCTACAAGTGTATGTATATAATTTTTGAAAGAGAAAGAAAACTTTGATTTCAATGTCAAATCATATATACAATTTTTTTCATGTATTAACTTTCTATTCTGAATTGGAATCTGAATAAGCTTTTGGTTTAAAAACTTTTCATTAAAAAGAAAAAGAAAAGCGCAAACAAGAAGCCTCCTTGCATGTTCATAAATTAACATTTTCAACTATGGAGAGATCTATGGTTTGCCTGCTCCTGATCCAGTCATCAAAGTATATGTATCCATCCTGGAGTACATATGCGAGCACCATACAAAAACATACAGTCCGTGGGTCTGTTTGCCAGAGGTTAAGATTCTGAGAAGAGCTGGGGTATCCTAATATAGGGGTTGACACACTTGTGTCGCTCAAGTTGGTACAAAAGAAGAACAAAGGCATGTTTCAATTTGCCAAAACACAATGTACCCTTTTAGTGTATCCAACTCAAGATGCTAAAAATATAATCGACACCCAATTCCTTCAATATTCCCATTTAATTTTGAATTCAACTTTCACCAAATTAAGCAGCACGAGCATCATCCTCCATCTTAGCCATAATATCATTGTTTAATCGCTCCAAGCTGCTAAGACATAGTATCATCATGCTCCACCGTTATCCCTACTGCAACCCAAGAATATTTCTATTGCCAGTGCTTGATGTGGGAAGAGGTTTGACATATAAGGCCATTGAAAACATAAGCACTTGTAGGTTTATTTTTCCCTCAATAAAATATGGTGTTAAACATGGAAACTAAGATTGACACCTAAACTATACACTATCTAGAAATGTACATGATGACACTAGACAATAATAGGACAAAAGATATTAGAGATAATTGATGCTTACACAAAGTTCTATTCTAGTGGGTTCATTAAAAGAGTCGGTGTTGCATGGACCACATCAAAAACTTGTCCTATGTGAAGTTTCCGATGACGCAACACATAGTTGAGAGATGGTAAAGGTTCATGACATACTAGCGAACAATGTGCAATCATGTGATGTTTTTCGTGTTATTGGGAACAGGGTCCCCATAGCCTTGTGATGATCAAACCAATCGAATAACCCGGGGATAGTCACCCTAGGGGTTCAACCCCAATCTAAATTACCACAAGCTATCCCACCTAGGAAGGTCGTCAACTCAAGGATTCTAAGTTGGCCTTCCCCTCGGGATCATAGGGTTGCACTAGAAAGCAACAGGTGATGCACACATATGAACATGCTCTTTTTAGAATACACGATGGATGGTTAACTCTCCCTATTCCACATGGTGGGATTGGGTCATGAGTCACCTTGTTTTGTTTGGCCCGATGAGGCTATCAGTGGACATAGTCTAGAGATGCACTGCTGGCCACCCCTACTACAGCGTACAAGATTTGACTTACTAAACACCCCACTTGACTTAGATTGTGGGTACCCAGAAGAGTATATAATTGGACAACCTGGACCAAGTGAAGGACCTTTGGATTGCTAGCGACTTGACAGCCTTAGCCAAGCACTAAGCAATACAACACATAAGAGTAGGGTAATATGCACAATGCATCCCAAACCTATATAAACTCTTTGTTTATTGTTTGCTTCAAACCCAAGGAGCTCTTGTGTTGGATTTGGCGTGCTTAATCTTAAACCCTGGGCAAAAACAAAGAGGGCTCACTCAGGTCTCCACTTTTGGTTTTTGTTTGCCAGCCATACTGCTTGCTGAAAACCTTATTCGTCCTCTCCTATTGTAAGACATGAGAGGCAACAATTTCAAAGACCTTTTTCCTGATCACTAGTTCACACTAGCAGATGATGGGGGATGGAGTAGACTATATATGAAGATGTAGTATATAGGGGGATGAAAACTCTAGAAACCTAGCGTTGATGTGGCGCCTAGGTATTTATATAGATACAAGGATGTGTGATCAACACTACTACATGATCTTCATAAGTCTTATGTGAACAAGATAAATCATGCATAACCTATTGGGACTATATGCCACAATAATACACTAGATAATTTGTTGTTATTTGTAGCAACCAGGAGATAAATTTGGTGGACTATTTATACACATGTTGTGTGTTCATGCTTGTCACCCATGCCTAGCCCGGAGTGGTAGGTGTGAATGTAATTGTGTTACTCTAGTGCTCTTCTAGAAATATGCTTAAGTGGATAAAAACCAACTCACCCTATGCAAAGTGATCTTACATATTTCTAGTGGTTTCGATATATTGCATCTTTAAAATTTATTAATGTTGTCACATAATTTAATCTCTTCACATGTGTGCTGCTATATTTCTAACAGTTGAAGTATCTTTTTGAGCGTAACGTTGGCATAAGGTTTGCCATAATGTATTAGTAGGGGTAAAAGTTTACAAAAAAAGAAAGCAAGAAGGGGGAACAACACAAACGAAGAGTACAAAGCACTAGCTAAGACAAGACTAGAGATGACACCAACAGCCAAAGCGGCAAAACCAACCATACACATAGTAGGACCTTGTAGGCAATGCTGAGGTAAACAATGTGTAAGGACGATGTTGACAGTAGCTTGGAATACCTTAACTAGGTTTTCACTTGGAGAAAAATGTAAGACTCTACGACGATGCCCCTACGTAAGTACCCAACGCTCGCAGGCATTGGCATATCGGTGTCAACTAGAGAGTGAGCAAGGCTTTCGCACAAAGCTTTCACAACCTACCCTACATGATGAGTTTCTCTATGTTGCACAACACAGAGGAGAGAATATTATTGTTGCCTAGCACGTAACCCCAACGAAACATCTTCGACTTCGGTAAGACCACAAAGGAAGGCCATAGGCTAACTATAGTTGGCAAAACAAAATGAACCACACATGTCACCACTACTGTTGCAACGCAAAACTAAGAGACTTGAGTCATCATTGTCGAGCTTGAAAATCTGACCCAACAACCATAACTTCTCTCATCTTCCCATTGAGCTAAACCATGATAGCCACATTGAGAAGGGTCCCTTCTCTAAAAGCGACTACTATCCAACTCTATCAAGTAATCTGAGACTGGCAAACCCATCCATTACCTATGTGAGCTCTAGAAGAGTGGGAAGGGTCTGTCAAGGAAGGGGGGGCTCCAATTGGAAGAGAGGTGACACCAAAAGAAGCTGCATTGATGACCACCAATCAAAAACTTGTGTCAGTGTCTTCTAGTCCAAAACGCTAAAGCTCCAAACCACAAAACTTAGTGGAGCAGAAAAAGGACGCCACTGAATGCTGCAAGTAGGGAACCAGAAGCCGTTGTGGACCGCTCGTTGTTTCATGGACTAGAACCCACCCTTTTCCCAATAAGCACCAACCCACCACACCGCACTTCCAGATACAGAGCAAGGAGGTTCTAGACTAGAAAATTAAGGTTGGAGGGCTCGAGCTCCACCAGATCTATTGGTGAGTATTAGAGATAGGGGATGCTAGAGAGCATAGGGTGAAGATGCACTCCAACTTGCACTGTTGCAATGATCAGTGCACTCTATTGAGGTGAATTCTCCATCCCGATCAGTACAAAGAGCCTTCAACTTTTGACTAGTAGCAGCATCTTATCGCAGCATACACTGATAAGAGGGTAAGGATGCCATCTGGAACACAGCCTTCAACTTTTGTTGAGAGGAGTACGCCATTTGGAACACACAGGGTGAGGACGCCATGGCAAATGTGAGTGTCAACTCACCACCAAGAGACATTCCTATCACGTGTGCCCTAAGCAAACTCTGTTCCTCCTCCCACTCCTTCACAAAATGTCCATAATCGTTGCAGTTGAAACACTTCATCTTTGACATGTTGTTTGTGCCGCCACCTCTGGCTGCTGGACAATCAAAGGACTTGTGCTAATTACCTTAAGGTCTAGAGTCGTCATTAGCTTTGCTGCTACTACTGGAACCATCTTTGTCCCTCTTCTTCATGCACTAGCCATTGCTCTTCAGTGAGGTATAGTTTGCCGCCGGTGCTTCCTTCCTCCTCCTCGTCGCTCTGGTTGTATATAGTTTGTCGTCGTCGGTGCTTGATCCAAACTCTATAGTACAAAAATGTTAATTGTACCTAGAATCTATCTCACATTCAGACAAATATGGTAATCGAACAAATATTTTCAATTATATCACACCATAGTTTTGGTAGTGTCAAAATCTGCACATGCTTTAGAAGTAATAAATTATATTCAATTTTATCGATTTCATATTATAAGATGTTTTGGCTTTACACAGAGATTCATCTAAATCAATATACATGTTTTCTATATGATTCCAGATTCATTAGTATTAATATGAATATAGGGAGAAACGAAACATCCTATAATTTGTACTACTATGGTTTTCCTTTTCATTATTTAAAACCAGCATGGCTAGCCTACCTTATGAATTTTAGGAGTGCATGCATCTTCACTTATGCAGAATTAAATTTACTCCCCTCGAGTGAACAACTTAATAGTTAATTTTTGTCCGGTTCTAACTTACCAGATCTTCCAAAGGTTAGTTTCTCATGACAGTACAACTCATACGTGTCTTACACTTATCTCCTTCATTACATTGTTTATCACGAAAGTACAACTTATATGTGACAGTCACTTAGGAAAACTATCTGAAAATTGTTCGCTATATTTATTGCTTTGGAAGCAACCTAATTTCACAACTGTAGAGTTTCTTAATATTGCATTAGACATTAATTCTCTCTTCACAAAATTATAAAGGATAAGCCAAAAGTGTTGCAAAGGCCAAAACATGCAGTATACTTTTGGTCTGCTATGATTTTCATGTTCAATTTCTAGACTATTGTTTTAAATACTCTAAATCAAAATGCTGTAAATTTAAAAAGTCTTTTCCTAAGCCAACTACGACAAAAAATGGTCCTCGTTAGTTGGCGGAAGCACTTAGCTACGAGGAGACCATACCTTCTAATAGAGTCCTTTACTAGCAAGATTTTCGAGTAAAGACAACATTAAAACCTAAAACGACGCAACCATTGCTCCACTATGTAGCTATTTTAAAGCACAATGTTCTTATCTTTTTGCCCTAGTTTGTTGGAAAGGGTCAGCTCCTTGTAGTTAAGTATTATCTTTGTTTTATATTATAAGATATTTTGGTCTTATCTGCATTCAACTATGGATCAATATTATATATGTTTTATTTATATGTATTCGGATTCATTAGTATCCAAATGAGTTTGAATAGAGCCTGAACATCCTCATATAATATGAAACATGGGTAATACATAATTACTGAGTACATATCTAACCCCCCGCCTATTTTTTTAAGTTATTATGGTACATACATACATGTTTATGGACCGACTCTCACTGTCAAATATGATAACAAGGAGGAGAGATATGTGAGGAAAAAGAAAACATGGCGTTATGCATGACAATGGCTTAGAGTCGGTTGTTAGCCTTTATTTCACCAAATGTTGTTCTATGAGGATGGATAAACACTACTACGGAATCAGTGTTTGCAAACGGGCCATACCGATTTTCGCATGCGGTTGGGCCAGCCGCATGGGTGAAATCTTCTGCAAAGATGGTGATCTTTGCATACGGCCAGCACAACCACATGCTAAATCGGATTTTCACATGTGGATGCTTAAGCCGACCGCATGCAAAGAGAGAAAATTGCGAAAAAAATAAAATTCCAAAAATAATAAAAAACAGATCCGCCGCCTACCGTCGTCGTCGGCGAGGTTGCCGTGCTCGAGCCAGATCCACCTCGCCCGAGCCGGATCCGTCGTGCCTGAGGTCATCGTCGCCGCGGGGTGGTCGTCGTCGTCACGCCCGAGCTCACCGGTCCACCGTCGTTGTCGTCACCGAGGTCATCGCCGCCGTGGGGAGGTCGTCGTCACAACGAAGGAGCCGGATCCGCCGCGCCCGAGCTTGCCCAAGCCGGATCCATCGTGCCCAAGGTCGTTGTTGCCGCGGTGTGGTCGTCGTCGCCACGCCCGAGGTCGCCGCTACCATCCACCATCGTTGTCGTCGTCGAGGTCATCGTCGCCGCGCCCGAGCCAGATCCGCCGCGCCGAAGCTCGCCCAAGCCGGATCCCTCGTGCCCGAGGTCGTCGTCGCCACGTCCTTGAGCATGCACGGCCGGCGTCCAAGAGTGATTAGCTTTGCTAGCGATGGTTGGCCGGTGTGTAGTAAGCTAGTTAGCTAGCCGGAGCAAGCATGGTTACGTGCCTGGCGAGGTCGTCCGAGAACTTGGCGCCGCTGGGCTCGATGTTCTAGAGGATGCCGAGGAATCGCCGGCCATGCGTGCATGGCCACCTGCCGGGCATCACCGGGGGACGAGAGGCCGTAGCTGCTGTCGCCTCCGCCGATGGAGAGAAGGACCTTGACGCCTCAACGCTGGCACGCACGGGTGTCCTTGCTCTGGCTGGTGCAACCGCTCGACGCGGGGTTGGTCGGCGAGGGCGAGGGTGAGGCCGGCGCGAAGTCGAGGGTGGTGGCGGGGAGAGGAAGAGGACATAATAGTTAGGGTTTAGAGATATATATATACCTCATGTTTGTTGGGCTTATTGGGCTTTTTCATAGTATATTATTTTCCAGAAGTGGGGTATATAGACTTTGGGTCCCCTTAATTTTTATAGCACTGAATTAACTCATGTGAAAAGGTTGCCAAAAACAATGTTGTAGAACTCATTGAGATCTACCAATTTTCTTTTGGTCATTTCTTCATCTGAGTTTGGTTGGACTATATAAAATTTGAATTTTAAAATATAAGAAATTCAAATAATACTTTGAAGCATTAAATGATTTCAAATTGGAAAGTCATTAAAAACAAAGTTGTATAACTCATCAAGATCTACAACTTTTGTTTTGGTTATTTTTCTATATGACTTTGTTTGAACAGTTTGAATTTTAATTTCAAATTATGACAACTTCAAATAATATTTTCAAATACTAAATGATTTCAACTAAAAAAGTCATCAATAACAAAGTTGTTTAACTCAGTAAGATCTATAACTTTTATTTTGGTCATTTCTTCATCAGACAAAGTGATTTGCAATATTGTTCACAAAATATACATCTCTTATATAGTTGTATAAAAACTATATAAGGGAAGGGATGTATATTTTATAAACAAACTTTCAAATCACTTTATCGGATGAAGAAATGACCAAAATAGAAGTTATAGATCTTCATGAGTTATACAACTTTGTTACTGATGACTTTTTTAGATGAAATTATTTACTACTTCAAAATATTATTTGATGTTTTGAAATTCAAATTTTTAATTGATAAAACAAAGTCACAAGAAAAAATAGCCAAAATAATACCAGCAAGCTAGATCACAATAACATGATAGAGCATAATTTTAAAAACATTTAGAAAAAAATCATCCAATTTGGAGTTCATTTGAGTGAGATACATTAGTTTCAAATTTCTCAATTTTTTTAAAATTTATTTCTACAGACGGCTCCTTAAGTAACCCGCATAGAACAATCGATTTTTTCATGTGGGCGCTTATGTGAGCCGTATGTAAAAATGAGCTCATTTTTGCATGGAGCCCTCTTAAGAGGCCCGTATGGGAAAATCGATTTTTCTATACGGGCCACTTAAGCAGCCGTATGGAAAATGACCATCGATTTTTGCAGACGCCACTAGTTGTGGTCCGCATGAAAAAAAATAAGAGGACCTCATATAGAACAATCACTTTTGTAGTAATGAAAAAAGAAAAAACAATACTAAAAAATATTGTATTTATTGATTAAGAGAGAGTATCTGACTCTATTATTAAAAGCTAGCTAAAACGACACCAGTATTATCGATCGTACTTTGCTAACGCCAAGTACTATATATATACTCATATGCAATGCGAGACATGCAATCTCCATAATCTAGCCTTAGTTTGCTAGCTCTGCCTTCAGCAGAGTCCACGAAATGACGAAGTTGCACCATGACCATCCTGCCCATTCTGCAGTTAAGGTGTCCTCGAATTTGATCAACCTCACGTTTCTATACGAATTGCGAATACGCAGACGCCTCGCTGCCATTGCTACAGCAGTGCTGCGAGGTCTCGTTGTGATTCTCCTCGTAGGAGTCGTCTCCCACCTCTCCGGCGACCGCCGCCCACCGGGGCCGGTCGTCTGCAAGCGCGGGGGCACGTCGGACTGCACGGTGACGAACACCTACGGCTCGTTCCCTGACCGCGCCGTTTGCCGCGCGGCGGACGTCACGTACCCACGGACCGAGCAGGAGCTCGTCGCGGCCGTGGCGGCGGCGGCGGCGGCGGGGCGGAGGGTGAAGGTCGTGACCAGGTACTCCAACAGCTTCCCGAGGATCGCGTGCCCCGGCGGCCGGGACGGCACCGCGGTGAGCACCCGGTGGCTGAACCGGACGGTGAGCGTCGACGCGGCGGGACGGCGGATGACGGTCGAGAGCGGCATGCTCCTGCGGGACCTGCTCCGGCCGCCGCGGCGGCGGGGCTCGCGCTGCCGCACTCGCCGTACTGGTCGGGCGTCACGGTCGGCGGCCTCCTGGCGACCGGCGCCCACGGCAGCTCGCTGTGGGGGAAGGGGAGCGCCGTGCACGAGTACGTGGTTGGGATGAGGATCGTGACGCCGGCGCCGGCGAGCCAGGGGTTCGCCGTGGTGAGGGAGCTCGGCTCCGACCACCCTGACCTCGACGCGGCCAAGGTCTTTCTCGGTGTCCTTGGTGCCATCTCTCAGGTATAAAGTACAGACGAGTACTACTCCCTACTTTTTACGTAATATTCGTCTTATTTAAAAAAAATTTACGATTAATATTTTTATTTTTATTGGATGATAAATCACGAGTTATACTTTGTGTGACTAATTTTTTTATAATTTCTTAAATTTTTTTAAATAAAATAGATGATCAAACGCTGTACATGAAAATCAAACAATTAGTTTTTTTTAAGGATAGAGAGTATATGACACCACTTATTGATCGATCCCTGTCAGAGTACATCTCTCAGGACTCTGTCATTCTTTTACTTTTAGTTCATGGTAAGGAGGACATCTGTTGGTCGATCATTTAAAAATACTAAATCCATGCATCGATTTTGTTAGAGGTTCGATGGAAATTAAACAGCAACAAAGGATATCAAATAAAGTAGCACGAGAACAAGCACAAATCTTGATGCAATCTACTGGACAAAATAGATTAAGAAATTTTAAGCCAAATAGCAAACTTGGTAAGTTTTGTTGTGCCCTTCGGTGCTCCATATAATTGTATTTTTTTGATTATTTTAACACCAAGAACATTAATTAAAATGAAAACACCTGTATACAGCTGCACCTCCGTCTCAACGTACTAGAAGACGTTGTACACTAGAATACATGCAATCATAACATGGAATTTTAACTCATTAATATATGAAAAAGTAATAGGATTTCTATTAACTTGTTGTTAATGAAAGTACTCCCACTATTTTATGTTGTAAGACTTCTAACCTTCCCTGGATTCATGCACAATTTATATATTATAATTCATATGAGTTTACATAAGGCAAAAAAAAGACTTATATTGTAGAATGGATGGAGTAATATAGTAATGCATACTTATGGGAGACTAGGGTCGCGATCGGCTTGTGTATGATAAGTTAACTTATCCCTGGCACGGAAAACGTAGTAATAGATTAGTACATGATTAATTAATTATTAATTATCAAATAAATATAAAATAGATTAATATGATTTTTTAAAACAACTTTCCTGTAGAAAAATTTTTACAAAAAATACATCGTTTAGCAGCTCGGGAAGGTTGCGCGCGAAAAACAAGGGGTAAGTTAACTTACCGAGGGGCAAAAGAACGTGGCCTAGGCCGATGTAAAAGTTGTTATGAAATAGAAAACAAATATACTATATAGTATGTGTATACGAGAACTAATAAAAACTCGATAAGTTAATAGCAAGAAGGTACCATTCTTGAAAAGTAACTTGAGGTACCGAAAATTTTAACGTAAAATTCTAGTACTTTAAGCTACATATCTTGAGATACTAAATTTTTGTACTGAAAAACATGGTAACTTAAGGTACTTTTCTTCCAAAGACATTAAAAAAACTCTAGCAAGGAAGCACATGTGGGATGGTGCTTGAGTCGTGCGTATACTACGAGACTCCACCCCTCAGGGTTCATAATATAGTGCTCAGGAATATTACACATATGAATGGGTTTAAGGAGAATTCTAGTTAGGATAATGATATGCCACCTGTCTCCATCTTTTAACCGTGTGTTGGGTAGGAAGGCATGCACTCGTGTGCGAGTGTTGTGCACGTGTGCACAGTGATGTATGTAATCGAAAAAAAATAAGAACTCAATTAATAATTAGGGAAAAACAACAAGAGAAGCATGTCTCTATCGTGTAAACTTTTGCCCATGCCGGCCTTATTATAACTCCTAATATCTTAAATTATGCCGGCCGTTGACATATAAGGTTATTGCCTGTGTTATAGTGCAGTGCCAGGCAATTTATTTTCGAGCAACTAATTAAAGTTGATGGTGCCATTTATTTGTCAAGTGTCGGGGTATTTCTTATATATGAATAACTTGTTTCCATAATAAATATGAACACTCTACATCGTACGTGATCCTTTTGTTGGGGTCAAATCATAGAAATGCACTGTTGAACTAACGGTCGAGCTGAAGTTTGAACAGTTTATAATCTCGGATATTTAATTCAATCAGTGAATTGAAAACATGGGGATGATCGTTTGGTTTATTGATGAAAATGCCAAACGATATATTTCCAAGTGAAAAATAATCTAGGAATAAAAATTTTATATATGTGTTTTTAACGATCTAAAACATAAGTCTGGAAAATAAATTATGATGGAAAAATACCCTAAAATCTACTCCATATTTAATATTTAAATTTGAATTTTAGCTTATAAGCAAAAAGAATGTTAGGTGCATGGTTGAGATTATAGTATAATATAGACGAAAAGAAATTTTGATCATACTAACACCCTCGCATTTTTACTTATGCTTATGGTTATAAGCTAATATTTAAATTTTCAAACTTAAATTTAGGGTTAATTTTTAGTTTTCTCATTGTAGGTTATTTTTCAGTCTATGGTTTTAGATCACTATGAACAAGTACATAAAAATTTCCTTCATAAATTATTTATCGTTTTCAAATATTTTTTTCCTGAATAAACCAAACAGCCACCCCCTAAAAGTTCGTTGTATTATAGGACAGAGGGAACACAAATTCTCTTATATTTTTTTATCGAAAATTTGATGTGCTGACACATTATCTGAACTGCATGCATCAGGTAACCCTAGCCATGGAGCCACTTTTCAAGCGGTCGGTGAAGTTCGACGACAGAGACATAGCTGAGAAGGTAGCGATTTGGGGGTCTCTCCATGAGTTTGGCGACATGGTACAGCTTCCAGGGCAGGGCAAGGTCATCTACCGAGAAGACGACCGCGTCGACGTCTCCACACCCGATGATGGCCTCAACGACTACCTGGGTTTCCGGCTACAGCCGACGCTAAGTATGGTCGGCTTCAGGGTCATAGGTGATCGAAATTATCTATTCATTTTTTTCCTTTGTATTTCATGAGGTCAAATTATGGCTATGTTTGGTATAACTCCGGATATAGTTTTTTCTTGGATATGGGTATTTCTAGATCATAATAAACGTATGGTTTTGGATTTGGGATTGTATAAAGAAAAAGATTCCATGCGTACCATTGGGAATCTGCTTGACCCGTTCTATATTCCTGAATTTTGTGTCATTCTATAGAGAGCTCTAAGTTTCGTTTTTGTTGTATTCGCACTGTAAACCAGCCGTTGACCTTTAAATTGTTCTAAAATGACTATATTGCCGGGTTCTTGTACATATGTGGTACCTACTTTTATGTAAAAAATTTAAATCTAAAATCAATATGCGGTTCTTATACTTATGTGGCATAATTGTTCGATGCTTATTTTAGTAAGTATTTTTTGCAATATGTAAGAATTTATTAAATCCACAGAAGAGTTTTAGATAGATTTTCATAAGGAAAATTATTTCTTTTTTACTTTAAATTTTGGTGAAAATTTGAGCAAATTTCATCAAAGTTGATTTGAATTTTATTTATTTACCAAAATTTAAATTTTACTTGTCATGGTACAAAAATTATATCTCCTTTTTTTACAGATGAATCTGTGTTTTCCTTTGAATTAATTTTTTTATCACTAAGCTATCACGTAATTTTGATAGAGGAGCAATATTGCTACTTTGAGAAAAGTTACCGGTCAACCAACTGTCTACTTGCGGAGATGGTATGAACAATATCAAATGTATGAACTAATGTACTTAGAAGGAATTATGAAAAATTCAGGAACATCATATGGATCAAGCAAATTCACAAAGGAATTTAGGAAATTCTCTTTTGTAAATAACATATGGATAAATATTTTTTTTTATTTTGATGAGCAACGACCTCCAGTTTTGAATATACGACGTTCAACAAAATTAACTTGAATGTATTTATATTTGCATGCCCTAAACGTCATATAATAATGACTGGGGCAGAGTATAATTTTTCAGTTACTTTTAACATAAATAAATGATATTTTTATAATTTTTTAAATAAGACGAATGGTTAAATATTAAAAAAACATATTATATTACGAAACAGAGGGAGTAGAATATAAATAGATATGTGATCCAGAGCGGTATCTATCCTTACCTCGAAAACACATGGTCTACATATATATGGTGTTAACTGTATAGAGATTACAGAAGCTCACTAACTAATTCACTATATGGAGGAGGTGCAGATGAGTGGCTTGAAGAGAACAACGGCAGGTTCACTGACAGCGCCCGGTGCGTGGCGTCGCGTGTGGTCACCGCGACCTTCGAGCTCATGGCGTACGGCTTCACCAACGACGGCGCCGCCTTCACGGGGTACCCGGTGGTGGGCTACCAGCACCGCGTCCAGGCGTCCAGCTCCTGCCTGGACGTGGACGACGGCGGCCTCCTCTTCTCCTGCCCGTGGGACCACCGCATACGCGGCGTCTTCGCCTACAACTCCGGCTTCAGCGTCACGCTGTCCCGGGCGCCGGCGTTCGTCGCCGACGTGGCCAGGCTCCGGGACCTCGTCCCGGCCGCGTTCTGCCAGCTCGACGCCAAGATGGGCGTGCTGATGCGCTACGTCGGGGCGTCCTCCGCCTACCTCGGCAAGGCGGAGGCCTCGGTGGACTTCGACATCACCTACTACCGGAGCCGCGCGCGCACGCCGACGTGTTCGACGAGATCGAGCAGATGGCGCTGCGCAAGTACGGCGGCGTGCCGCACTGGGGCAAGAACCGCAACTCCGCGTTCGCCGGCGCCGTCTCCAGGTACCCCAACGCCGGCGCGTTCCTCGAGGTGAAGGGTCGGTACGACCCCGGCGGCGTCTTCTCCAGCGAGTGGAGCGACCCGGTGCTCGGCGTCAGGGGAAGCCCCGTCGTCCTCGGCGACGGCTGCGCGATGGAGGGGCTGTGCGTCTGCTCCGACGACTCGCGCTGCGCGCCGGAGCTGGGCTACTACTGCCGGCCAGGGAAGGTCTTCAAGGAGGCGAGTGTCTGCTCGTTGAAAGACGCCGCCGCCGCCGGCGTTCCCGCTAACCGGACTGAATAGTTGGATGGCACCGCGCGTCGATCGATCAACGTGTGGCTGTGATGTGCTGAGAACGATAGAACACGTTTGCTTTGTTTTGTGATTGTATTTATTTCGGTTTGGAGACAAACCTAATTAATGTTCTACTTTTCTCACCCACGTCTACGTCAAAGCATAATGGGAATGGTCATAATGTCGTCATTAGAGTCCCAGAATTCATGTATTAGGTTCACCCCAAAAAATATTGGGCATTAAAATCTCCCAACTCTCCACAAGAAGTGCCTAAAAATAGACTCCTAAAAGCTTTAAAAGTTGCCACATCATCAATTAATTGATGAATTCACTTATTCTGCACCATTGAAACATATTTTGAACACGGTTGGCCTGGCTAAGATAAATTTAGTGCGAACACAACATAACATCTTGATCCAGAGTTCATCCCTACCATAAAAACATTCTTTAATTGGACAGACCAACGTGCACTTATTAGGCTAGGGACACATATTCAAATAAAAACAATGCGGATCTTACAATCCTTCGAATCAACTAATCCCAGTGCAATATGTTTAACACATAATTACAGAATTATTGTGCAGTAAATTCAGTTCAGGGCTAAACAATCAATATAATGGAGTTCTAGACATTTACAAGATACTAACTTTTCCTGTGAGGGCATCACAGTGGGTAGGAGCAGGCCCGAGGTGGTTGGTGCTCTGCTGCCTGACTGTCACCAAACAAATTAGCCTGTACACCCTTCGTCCCAAAATAAACTAATTTCTGCGTTTTTGATTGAATTTTTGACTCTTCGTCTTATTTGAAATTTTTTATGATTAATATTTTTATTATTATTACATGATAAAATATAAATAGTACTTTGCATGTGACTATTTTTTTTCAATTTTTTAATATACTCTTTAAATAAGACGGATGGTCAAACGCTCTATAGGCAAGACTCAGGAATCTGTTTTTTCTGGGACAGAGTAGTAGCTGATTGAGGCAAGTAATGGAGGGGGGCGACGACGCTGGATGGAGGGGATCTTGGCACTGGATGAAGGGGCGACGACACCGACGGTGGGGAAGGTGGCGGCGCATGGTGGTGGACGGAGGGGACGACGGCAGAGGCAACGGGTGGAGGGGCGGCGTGGCAGTGGATGGGGAGGGCGACTAGAAAGGAGGGAGGGAAAGACTATGCAAAGACGTAGTTTCTAGCGCGAGACAAAAAAATGACGCGTTCTTTAGGACTGGGAGTCCGGCTATAATGCCAAAATTTGGCTCCACAAGTACCAATCCTTGGGAATGCAAAGATTAGATCTGATTTTGGGAAGCTGTTGGAGGGACGATTTTAGTGCATAATACCAATATTTAATTTTTAGGACTAATATAAGTCTACTATTGGAGATGCTCTTATGGTACAAAGTGTTTAACTAACCTTTATCTTCTCGTTTATATTTAAATATTAAAACTTAAATTTATAGCTAATTTTTAGGATTTGTTTTATCGTAGCTTATTTTTAGCATTTGCTTTTAAGTCGTTAAAAATACTTATATAATTGTTTTAGCCATAAATTATTTTTAATAGTTAATAAACCATTTCTTTTATTTTTATAGAAAAGCAAACAGGATGAAGACCCTATACCATGAAAAATATTATACATGAGGCCAAGAAATCGCTTCTCGAGTGTTGACATTTCCAATTAGATGTCGGATGCAACATATGCGACCAAGGCTTAAATGATCGATTAAAATAATGTAAAAAATGTTCATGCAGTATGTTTTTTTCATAAAAAAAAAGTCATGTAACAACTGTAAAAAAAAAAAATCAATCAGTACAATGTCTAATAAATACAAAGAGTAAACAATTCAAAAGTTTTAAAGCTGTGAAAAAAAATGTGGCTGATAATTAGGCCCCAATGCAAGCTGCATTTGTCTAGACACTTAACGTAAGTTTCCTTTCCAGTATTTACATTTCTGAGACCTCACAACCCTCCATGGCTGAAAGCCTGAAACCCCTTGGGATATATGACCACCGAGTCGACCCACAGACATCATTTCGTGCGCATGCAAGCGATCCATTTTGTCCCAACCATGGACATGTTCGGTGCTTCAAACTCGGCGTCCAATCAGGCAGTAGAACTTGCTGGGATGAACCCTGCAGCATAAGATGTAGGTTCCCACACGAGAGGAAGTAGAAACCAGTTTCTCCAATCTCTTGAAACCACCAAGGTATGCCACCGAGTAAAATCTGCACGATCAAATCCAGAAATTGTCGTTGAGGTTAGACCTGCAAGGTGTATGTCATCCTGAATCATAATTGAGCCTGAACAGATGGACATATTTGCCTTGTCCGCAGATGTCATTTGCTTTTTTAGACTACTGTGGTTCATGGTTGCCTGAGCTTGAATCGAGATGTGTGCATATATGATAAAAATACATAATCTAACCCCTCCCTCGTTACTTAGCTCTGCCCCTCGCCGCCGTCACTTAAGTAAGATACCTGCTTCTTAAGATATATCATCACTTAGTAACACACCGTCTAACGGTTTGAAAGAAAGGAATAGGCAGAGAACACGGCATCAGGAGTTCACTTACCAAAATTGTGCAACATAGGGAGTCAGGGACATTCGAGATGTAACGGAATCAGCAAGAATTGGGCCGGTATGGGATTGTAGCTGGGCCGTATTGGTGGTAGTGGACAGTGGAGTGCATAAGGCCCATTACTACAAACACCACCAGAATGCGCTGGATTACGGATAACGTGAAGCCATTTTTATCAGGCCATAACAGAATACGCAGGAGAGCCCATATTTTACTATTTTAATGGGCTTTACCGTTTTACTGGGTCTTCTTGTCGTTCATCAATCATCACGGCCCGTTCCAGAACCAAGCAAGCGCATCAAATCATGCAAGCCTGTGCAAATAGTCTTTGATCTACTCTTAATTTATAGAATTTGTTTGTCAGTCTTTGAAGGTGCTAATAAGGGTAGCGTTTACGTAGGTGCGCGTGTTCTTAGGAAACCCGAGAACTTACTGTCGTTAGGTCCAACGGGAACCGCACTGTTCCTTTCGTTATTTCTATAAGCTGACTTTTACGTCTGCCTACGAAAATAAAGCTTGTGCGTCAAGATAAATACTATCTCCATATGAAAATATTTGACGTTGGCTAGTTCAAAAATGTTGGGAGAGA
Organism: Oryza brachyantha; assembly: GCF_000231095.2. Lineage (NCBI taxonomy): Eukaryota > Viridiplantae > Streptophyta > Magnoliopsida > Poales > Poaceae > Oryza > Oryza brachyantha. The sequence continues at coordinate 7,885,779 of NC_023166.2, forward strand.
GTAGTATTTTTAGCACTGAATAATGATGTAAGGTGGTTAATTACCACGTAAGTCTTTTTTTTTAAAAAAAAAGAGTTAGAGTGATGGGTTGCAAATTCACTGTCTAGGCACCGCCCATTAAGAATGTTAGTTTATAAAAGTAAAGATAAAGACTAGTCTACATATGTAGACATTCTAAAATATCTCAGGTTAAATGAAAGGATCTGACCAATGCATTGATCAACTACATCAAATTATCCTGACTGTAGATAATAAAATAATATTTGATAAATGTGTCCACAAATTTACATGGTCCGAGTAACGGTTGCTCAGGTCAAGAGATTTCTTGGTACTCCTTGATAATTCTTGTTATTTTACACTATCTCTGACCATGTTTTTCTATTAAAGTATATACTATAAATAAATAAATAAATGTTTACTTTTATTAAATTATACTTTATGATTTATCTATATATATTGTCCTAGTAATTTCAAATTATATATTAAAAATTTATTAATAGTTAAAGTTATATAAGTTTAGCCGTTTTTATTTAAAACAATAAGAATTATGAAAGTATCAGTTTAACTCAGATATATAAACTAAATTATAAAAGAACAATAATAAATAGTGAAAATACAATCTTTATAGGATGAAGGTCGTATAGCAAACACAGTTCATGGGAAATGCTTAGCTATCCTCATCAGGACGTCTTGTCTAGCTCTGTTTTTAAGGTGGTGACAGGTGTGTGACAGAAACACAATATATGCTTTGTTTATATGTCTCATATGTTGGGCACATGTCGTATTTATATTCAAAGACCATGTAGCCTAATTTATTTATATTAATAAAAGTTTATTTTTTCTTATGCCTATACTGTGTTGTATACTAATGACAACAACGTCAGAACGTAAATATATCATCTAACTTACTATCCTCTGACTTTGTGTGTGGTTACATGTGATCTCCATGTCTACGCAGGCCCACGTATAGATTAAAAAAGTTACATGAAGTAGGGAAGACTCATCGCACCAAAACATAAAAAAGCCTATAATCGTAGGGCTTATTACTACCATACGTAAGCTATCATAATTTGTCCATGGACACAAGTGATGTGACCTGAGTCCACGATGAAAAATAATGTTTCATGTCAAGGCAATATAAAGCATAGTTTGGGCAAACTTTCCAAACTTGACATGTAGATGTGTTTGATCAATTGTTCATTTTCCTGGTGGACTGTTTATAGCGTAGGGCATATCCACTATGAAACCCTTTTTAGCACACGGATGGATATCCACCTATGTATTTAGTGTTACCTAAATAGTCATTAAAAATATGTAAAGATTTGATAAGGTAGATTAATATGAGTGATATCACTCAAGTTCAAATTTGATTTCTACAAGTTCTAATAAAATAACAAATATAACTATGCATGCGCTTATACTAGTTTTAGTTTTTTTACAACTTGTAGAAGTTGAATTTAAACTTGCATGTCTATGGAATGAATATTATCTTATGTTAATATATCTTGTAAATTTTTTATATAATTTTAATGATTATTTAGATGACATGGAATAAAAGGATTGATGTCTACCGGTGTGTTAAAATCCATCTCCCTAACCACCCATGAATATATAGCTAGTAGGCTATATATATGTAGGGGTTGTTTGGATGGGTGACTCTAGTTGCCACAACTCAACTTAGTCATGCCACAACCTGTTAGCCTATTGTTTGTTAGACTACCACATATTAGGTTGCCAAAGAAAGTCCGGCAGCGTCATAGCTTTTTGGGCCAAACTTGTGGCGAGGAAATCGATCGCCTCGCTTGCGGCGTGAAGCGCGTGAGAGCGTTAAAGCTGATGTTATGGTCACCTTCTGTATGGTGTGTGGCGCGAAGCACCAAAGAAAATCCAGGAAGGTTCCAAAATTCTGGCGTCAAACAAGAAAAAAACGCGCGAAGCCCACAGTCTCCTAGGACAGCCTACACCAACTCCAATCTTTATTATCCCCTCAGCTCTATCTCACTCTTCTCTCTCCACTCTCTTCTTTCTCTCGTGAACTCCAACCAGCAGCAGGTTAGTATTCCCCTTTCCCTTTCTTTTCTCCTTTGCCTTCTTCCATCTAGCTCATGCATCCCATTGAGATCCCCTACTTTTTCTTCAAAATCCATATCTGATCGGTGCTCAAGAAATGGAGTAATCCAATTATTACTTTAATTTGTCTCCATCCCTTCCATCTCATTTAGATTGATATATTCATTTCCTCCAAATTGATATTCTAACTTGTTCCGTTCATAAGAGTTCAAGAAATGGAGTAGGCTGCAATGACAATTCATTTTGGTGAAGTTGCTTGTGTGGGTGGAGTTGTAGACTGGCCGTACTGCCTCACTCACATTCCGCAATCCACGCTAACATGAAAGCAGGTTCCATCACGGTAAGCACATGTGCCTATTTGGATTTCTTTTTAGTGATTTGAAGATTGGGTACTAATTGGACATTTCTTTACTTGGGAAAAAAATTATAGTATTTGTTTTGTTCTTGTCTGGGCTGAGTTTGCAAAATACTGTTGGCCTGGAGTTTTATTGCTGGATGTGTTATGCAAGCAGTCCCATAATTATGATAAGGAAAAAAATTATCCCGGTTACTATGTATTAATTATTCTGATTGAATGTTGTTTCTTTTTGTTTTTGACATTTATTAATTTAGTCTATTTTAATTGCTTAGATGGACGAAAGGAAGCAACTATATTTACAGTATTTCTTCAACTACTACTACCAATACTGCATATGGAAGAGAAGGTTGCTAGTTGCTATTGCTATATGCCTAGCTAGTTACTCATATTTGGTTGACATGAGAAAAAAGCAGCGGGAAGGTGTAACATATTCACCAATGCTTCTTAGAGATGTGGAGCGAAATGCACGGTTAAATTGTTTATTTAATGGTACCGAGGCTAATTGTGTTTCCGAGCTCCGCATGCGAAAAGCCATTTTTCATAGGCTTTGTGGGCATCTCAGATCATGTGGTCTTTTAGTAGACACCCTGCATGTGACAGTGGAAGAACAAGTTGCAATGTTCATGCATGTAGTGGGACACAAATGGTCTAATAGATTTGTTGGTTTTGAGTTTTATCAATCGGGTGAAACAGTTAGTAGGTACTTCAATGCTGTTCTGGATTCACTTGTTTCAATATCTAAAGAACTAATATACCTCAGAAGCACTGAAACCCATCCAAAGATTACAAGTAGCCCAGGAAGATTCCACCCGTATTTTGAGGTAAACAACACAAAATTAATATGTAGAATGCTCATCATATAATGGATTTACATGTTAGACTAATGGGACATTCATTTCTTTTCTTTTCTTAGGGATGCATAGGAGCGTTGGATGGTACTCATGTACCAGTATGTGTCCCTGCACATATGCAGAATAGATTTTGGGGTAGAAAGTCCAGTCCCACTCAAAATGTCCTTGCGGCTGTTGATTTTGATTTGCGGTTTATCTATGTCCTTGCTGGTTGGGAGGGATTAGCCCATGATTCACATGTGCTTCAAGATGCTCTAAGCCGCCCTAGTGGACTAAAAATACCAGAAGGTGAACTTTAATTAAATCATGTAAGTATGTCAACCATAACTTCAGTTTGCCACTAACTTTAAGACGTGTCCATGTTATAGGAAAATTTTTCCTCGCTGATGCTGGATATGCAGCAAGACCTGGTATACTACCCCCATACTGCGGTGTTCGTTATCACCTTAAAGAATACAAAGATGCTAGGCAACCTGAAAATGATAAAGAATTGTTCAACCTGCATTTGGTACCCTGAAAAATCGATTTAATATCCTCAAGAGTCAACCAAATCTCCCTTTGAAAACTCAAGTCAAGACTGTGATTGCTTGTTGTGCGCTTCACAATTGGATATTATATAATGGTGATGATGAATATGTCTATGATGATGCTTCTTGGTATAGAACCTTGCCAAGGAGCCAGAGGATATACCGTGATATACGTCATGAGTGTCAAGCTTGGGTGCTTAAACGAGATCAGATGGCACATGCTATGTGGAAGATAAAGTTGGTCAAAATGAGAACATTGGTCCCATGTATTTGTGAATGGGTACTTCTAGTTCTTTATTATTATGTTGTGAATGTTGGACTTATCTATGTAATAAATACTTTGTTTGCTCAGTATTACATAGCTGCTTGCTCATGCTACTCCATCTTATTGATTACATTGCTATATCATATTGCATTCATTTGTTTATAGACAAATACAAAATGGGGAAATGGAAAGGAAAGGGGAAGGTGGAGGTTGAAGGGTCTACCCGTGACAGATCAATTAGCTGGGATGAGGAACACACTAAGTTCATGCTTGATTGGTTCATTGAGTATAAGAAAGACCAACATGCAGGGTTTGTGTGGAAGAGTTAGCACCATCTGAAATGTGCTGATGCCTTAAACAAAGAGTTTGCTATGGGTGTAACATTTGCCCAAGTTTCCCGTCACTACAGACATTACAAAGAGAACTGGAAGATAGTTGAGAGGGCATTAAACAAGAGTGGAAATGGGTTTGATGCTACTAAGTGCAAATTGACTATATCAGAGTCTGAAAAGGCTTGCCTAAAAGTAAGTATCTGATGTCTAAACTCCTTTTTTCTATTAATTATATGGGCTTTGTTAGTGACATTTTACTAGACAATATATAGTTGTGATTATAGCAAAATGAGTAGTTCTGTGAGCTCATGAATCATAACCTATTGCAATTATTTTGTTGAAATATAAGTTATATCCAATTAGGCTTATAATTTGCTGCTTATTAATGTTTTATGGTTTGCTTTTTCTCGTAATATTGTATGAACATGTAGGATAGGGACAGGCGCCTACTTGCTAAGCCAATCAAATACTTTCATGAGATGCAAGAGCTTTTCTCAGGCAGCAATGCAGATGGTTCTCTTGCCATAGATCAGCAAACATGCATGGATGTTGATAGCAAATCTGATAACAGTGACTGGGAAGGGATGAATGATATGGCTAGTTATCCACATCCTATTGACATTGCTGCAGAAGACTCTGACACATTACCATCTCCTGTTGGTCGTAAGCGTACATCAAGCCCAGATAATTGCTCTCCTAGCACTTCTCGACTTGGTGCAAAGCGGGCAAGAGGAGTAAAGTCCCCAAGTAAGAAGCAACCAAAGCCTAAGAGTCGTCTCACAGATGCTGCTGAGAAAATTGGCAACACAATGGATCATTTGTTGAAGAATCTTGCTAGTGCTCCTCCTCCACCCCCAGTGCCACAACTTTCTGACCCTCATGCTACATTGTGGAAAAGGGTAGAGGTCCTTACCATTACCACTAATGATAAAATTAGTGTTGGAAAATACCTGGGTCGCCAAGAAAATGAGGGAATGCGTGGATTTCTCACTGGTTCAAGTGACACAACACTAGAAACTTGGGTATACCAATTCTTATGTAAGCGAGATGCTGGGACACTGAGATAGATGGATGGGTCTAGTTGCATGCTTCTTAGTATTTGTTGACCTTTTGCTATGTTAGAAAAAAAGTAATCGGGTATAATGGAACCTCGTTAACATGTTAGGCACAAAGTAGTTACTTTTGGTTAAGATTAGAGTAGATGTAGACGTTTTTATATACTATATTGGGACCTTGTGATTGCTTTTGGATATCAGTAGAACTATGATTATGAACTGATGACGCAGAAGCATGCTCTTTCTGCTTATATTATAAATATGTTGTGAATTTATCTTCAATGGTTTATTGGTTATCGGTACTGCAGACTTTTCTTTCTAAGTTGATTTTCTAGCTTGTCCAATGGAAATCACTATTCGTTATTTATTATATGAATACATTTTGTTTAATTAGATTTTCAACATTTTTTACAAAAAATACTTAATAATTTGAGGGATAAGTATATAGTGGAACATGTATGCTAAAATAATATATAGCTCATATACCTTGAGGGTGGTAATCTCACCACCAATTTATTAGAGGTAACCATATTGAAGTTTGGCACCATCCAAACAATTGCCACATAATTTGCCAAAACTTTGGCACGTAACTATGACAAGAATCCAAACACCAGCCTCAGCAAAATTGCCACATTTTGGACTATCAACCAAACAGCTCAATTTTAGCACACAGTTAGGCATGCCATAACATCGGCAGATGCCTAACCATAGGCGTGGAAACTTGAGTCACCTATCCAAACAACCCCGTAGATTCTAGAGTCAAACAACATGCCAGCTCAGCTCGGCAGGCAAAGCTATAGTACAATCCGCAACCCATATATAAACAAGCTTAGGAGTTTGCTAGCTAGCTAGAACGAGAGAAGCTAGCATGATGGCGAGAAACTGGTTAGAGCATGGCTTGCGTGTGCATAAACTAGGAGTTTGAGGCATCAGGGATTTGATGTACACGCCAATAGAGCCAATAGGTACCCTCCTCTTCTCTGGGTTGTTCTTCATTGTGAACAGTTGGAGCCGTACCTAAAGGTATGCATGGCAACCTTTTAATGGATAATATCATGAAGCAACATTTAGGAGAACTAGCATGTACACAAAACGTGAACATTACATTCACGACAATCACCCACTAGTAGTAATAAAAAATGATGATAATGGCTGGTTGTAGGACCCATCAAACATTCACATGAATCGATAACCACGTTTGGTCTTATGACAATGAGCTTTTAGGCATCGGGTGCCGCATGCTTTTCTGTCTCATCTTATTAGGACACCACCAATGTATATTTTTATAGAAATGTAAAAGTCTTGACACATCATAAGAGATTCTAACTTAGCTAAATATACCCTAATGTTTAGACCTATATAACTCATACTAAGATGGGTCCCACTATGTTAAAAAAATATTATCTCTCTCAACTTTTTTCAACATGAGCCAATGAACCAACCAAATGCTCCAAATAAAATTATTTTTTAACCTAAGCACTATGACCAAATAAGCAATATGTGCTTCGAATTTCTAGCCTAGCACCTATGCTCCGATGTATAGCATATCTTCTTTTTGTGTTCTCTTTCCTCCATGCACCTCCTTGGCAAATACATTGGAGCTGCCCTTACTTTGTGTTATTGCCATCGAAAGATGTAACTATTTTCTTGCAATCTGTGTCAATATCTTCAACATCGTTATATTCATCCTTCAGTTAGATCACAACAGTTTATCTGTCGAAAACTCACCTACGATACCAATAAACTAGGAACACATTGTATTATTGGCCCAAAAAAAAAGGGCTGCTTCAGTAAATCCATTTATATAGTACATACTTTCTTTCTCTTAATAACACAGATAAATTACAAAAACTCCAATGGAGCTAATAGATTAATTACACGTGTAACACATAGATAGATGAATCTATTCATATATGTGTTGTATCTATCATGAAGTAAGTGCATATATTAGGGTTGAGTTTGTTACATTTTCATCATAACTCATAAGGAGCAAAATCTATGCTAAAGTACTAAAGACTAGCACCGATATACCAACCTGTTTAGTATCTCAATAAAATAAATTTTCCTTGTGGAGCGATTCTTATCTTTTTATTTGAGGTCTAGGTGTTTCAATGTTTGTGGCCGGTGTGGAGGGTGTTTAACTTGGCTGCCGAATATGGCTCCATGCATTAAATATAGCTCGTTAGTATTGTAAGGGAATGTTCGAAGGTATAGTCCACTATAAACTTTTACCTAATCCACATCAGCGACAACAACATATTTTATAGTAGTATACATATAGTTAGACTCATGTATTGTTTCTTCTTTAGTACAACAAAATATTCTTTTTATTACGCTATTTTCTGTCGACCCCTAGACAACAATGTTTCCTTTAATATGCTAAGAGTCAACTCTAAGCCGTTTTCATGCATGACTATAACTTTCGTCACCAAATTTGCTTATGTGACGATTCAAAAAATCAGCTAATAAACACTTTTCTACATGACCTAAATACTATTCATAATCTGATGTAGAACCAACATGTTGAGCACAACATTATTGGGTTTGGGACCTTTGATTGGTGAGGGAATTAGGGAATGGGACTACCCTATTCATTTGATACATCACCTATTTTGTAGCGAAGAATCCTCGTAAATGTGATGCTCAGTAAGGAATCCACTTAGAAGTGCTCATGCATACCTCCTCGTTTGTGTGCATGTGCTCAAAGATATCCTTGATCTTTTGAAGTGGAGATTCAAAACACAACACTTATAAGGAAAATTGGTCTTTCTGATTCAGTGGTGATCGAAAGTTTTGGTCAAGGTGACCAGAAGTTCTAATCAGTGTTATTTGTTTGGCTAAGTGGTTGTGTTGATCGAAGATTCCGATCTCGATCTAGGTTTATGAAAAATTTCCTAAGTGTTGATCGGAAGTTTGAATGGGTGCCATCGAATGTTTCGATGTTTGAATATGTGACTAAAGACTAGTTTCCGATGGGTGTTAGTATTTATTTCCCTATTGCCCCATTTTAAAGGCGTTGGATGCCACGACTTTTAGACCTACTGCCATAGGCTTTCTAGGGTTTCTACACTTCTCGGTGTTAAATCTAGAGCTTATCATTATTTTGAGTTGGGATATTTAAGGATTTGAGAGGTTGTAATACTAGGTTTGCATTGAGCACTTGGAAATCAATTTCATGAAGCACAATGTTAACAACATGAAATGAAACATCATTCATCCAACGCAGCTATTTGTACCAGAATAACAATATCAAATTGATAGATGCCTTTAGTAGAAGTGGAGAACAACAGGTGAATAAGGCCGCGTTCAGCTCCCCTCACTAACTTAACTTATACCCTCGTTTTTCGCGTGCACGCTTCCCGAACTGCTAAACGGTGTATTTTTGGCAAAAATTTTCTATAGGAAAGTTGTTTTGAAAAATCATATTAATCTATTTTATATTTTTTTAATAATTAATAATTAATTAATCATGTATTAATCTATTACTACGTTTTCCACGACAGGGTAAGTTAACTTACAGCCTCCCAAACGAACGCGGCCTAAGTACCATACACTTAGCCATGCTCCAAGCTTTGGCAGCTTGGTGCGACACTATGCATACCATACAAACTTACGAGTTAGCTAGAACAACTACAATAGCTATCTACAAGTCTACTATAGGTTTTCGTGGATGTGAGATAAAAAAAATGAAAATTTTTGACTCTCATATAAGGCCTAGCTCTACACATATGCATTAAATACATTAGTGACAGAAAGAGGAATTAGAAAAATATTAAAATCAACCTTATAGGTAATCTACTGTATATGTTAGCTTTGATATAAACTTATAGCTAGCTAGAAATAGGCTCTACTATTAAACTTTCTTATAAACATTCTCCTAGCTAGGTTGCAAGCTAGTACTAACTAGCTAAAACCTATTTTTCAATTATCTAAGAAAATCGGTAGCTCCAAGATGTCACCACTTGCGACAAACTCGGGATGGGAGGCATCAACGATTCGACAAGCACAACCCTACATCTTCTCTTGTCGAGACTGTAGTCTGTCGGTAAAATCGGATGTTTTATAACCATTAGTTTGTTTGGCATGGTGCAGTCTTAGAGCAGGAAGATACACAGTAGAGCCATACTTTTGGCAAATATTTTGCCGAAGCCTGTTTGGCGTGGAGCATCAACCGGAGTGAATCGGCAGGTTTTGAGGATTTCAGCGAAAACTGGAGCCGTTACTTGTTAGCTTACCAGATCTGCTTTCACTGGTTTTTTTGCAAGTGTCATTCAGATGGGTAGATGTTTTTTTGATCGCTCTGCATTTGGCTCTTTGTTGCATGAAGCTTAATTTGAAGCTAGCCTGAGTGGGTGACTGCCAGTTATTCTAGCAACTTTTAATATAAAAGTTTATTTATAAATCAAATAAATCCAGTTTTGAAGTTTAAACTTTTGTATATAAAAGTCGCATTTGGCTCTTTTCGCATGCAGCTGTTAAGCTCAGTATATAATTAGAATTGAACACAAAAACAACAGGCGAAACAGAGGAAACGATGGGAAAAGAGGAGACAAAAGTAAAAGGAGACGAACTCAGTGCAGGTTTACTATCAAGTTTGACAAGAAGCTTAACATTACTAATTCACATAGCAGAGAACTATTACTAATACTAGAAACCTACGTGAGATCATTCAGGGACAATCATCAACTCCTTTGGACAGTGACAAAACTAATAGATTATAGACTGTTGATTCGGTGCAGCAGGACCAAAACAAATACCTCATACGTAAACGTATGACTACGACGCTCATACAAATAATATCCTACTACCAGTATTTAACATGGCAGTATAAACAATAAATAGATTTAATCCGCTGATTTATAAGAAGTAAATGATCTAGATTATTTCTAATACAAGTAGATATATAGCGCCGCAATACACATAGGTTTATATATATATATATTCAGCATAGTGCGTAAGAACTTATGATCCATGCCCATTTCAGGCTCGACACAACACAAGACATACAAACTTACAAGCCATGAGAGGTTGCGTGAACGTGCACGTGTACATGTGCATGATCTCGGAATGGAAGGCACTGGGGATAGGATTCAGCACAAAAGATCACCCTGTTGCTACGCTAGTTTGTGCAAAGTTAGATCTCCTCTACAAACCACCGAAACTGTGAGGTATCCAGGTCGTGTTGCACTGGAAATCAGTCACAAGTATTGTGGCCAAAGAGGAATCAGTAGGCGGTCGATTGCTCGAGAGACACTGGTATCGACTAGCTGCAAGGATGTAAGCAGCCATGATCTCTGTCATTGACAATTGTTTAGGTTATCCACAACGATATAAATGTATTGAGTGGTATGGGCTTGCGTCATCTAACTTCAAAAAGCAAGGTTAAACAACCATAACTAGGAAAAATTGGTAGGACACTATAACGAATCACCATAACAAAAATAGCCTCACTATGATGTTTTCTGCTGGCAATATAAATAAATATAAATTGTTGATTTATTTTTATCGAATGGTTCAGATCTATTTTTACTAACAGCTCACTTGATGGCAGTAGAAACATAGACTGACATGATTGTCCAAAAAATATGGACTTAGGTAAAATCATTTATTTGGAAGTGTGCGAAAGGATGCACATCAGTATGTGGTAGGTATCAATACAATCTGATGAACAAAACCACTTACAAAGAAATAATAAAATCATAAATACCAATATTACCTCTAATCATTGATCTAGTAAAGTACTAAAATATCCATACAAACTAATGATCCAAATCGATTATGCGGATAGTATATTACTACCAGCAGAGAGCATCATGGTTACTCTGCGACAAAAATAATAATAAAGTTACTATTCAATGGTGTATCACACAACTTTGGAACACAGAGTTAGAGTCATTCGTCACTAGACAGACAGTTGACATTACTATTCTTTCCTTCATTTATTGTGCAAACTCAAAGGATCATGCTGTCCAAGAATCATCCGTTTGAGATGATTTCTACCCACGTTTGGTTTGATTGTGTACGAGCGATTTCAGGAAGGCACGCAGAGTGTTGAACTAGTCTGCAAAAGTGCAAAACAGAGGAAAAACAGAGCAAGGGCGAGATAGTGGAAACCTGTTTGAAATACTAGTTCATCTATAACGCTACTGTAAGTTTATTGTAACAACTGCTCCTTCCGTCCCTAAATATTTGATACCATTGACTTTTTTATATATGTTTGACTATTTATTTTATTTAATTTTTTTTATAAAACATGTAAAGCTATATATATGCATAAAACTATACTTAACAATAAATAAAATAATATAAAAATAATTAATAATTATGTAAATATTTTGAATTAGACGAATGGTCAAACATGCATAAAAATGTCAACGGCGTTAAATATTTAGGAATGGGTGTAGTAATACATTAACTAGTCAATTATGCAGAAACGAAATGGACAAACAGATGGAGATCCTGGACGGATGAACTAGTAGCCGAACTGACCAGGCTCTCTTAATTACTTCATGGTAGCTGACTGGAATTGATGGTAGAGTTAATATTTAGTTGAATGCCACTTGTGTCTACTACTTTATTTATATTGGCTACACATTGATGCGAACCTGTGAGGGCTGAGTTCTTTTTATCAGATTGTTCCCTAACTTTTACATTAACACTGTTTGTACTGCTAAATAGTATATTTTTTTTATAAAACATATCTATATACAACTTCATCATTTCTCCTTAACATTGTAGTATTTAATTCCATCATTTGTGCCACTAAATATATAATAAAGTTCAGATAATTTTTCATTATTCACCTTAAAAAACACATGGCAAGTGCTCCTCTTAAGGGCATATAAGCCTCAACTTATTTGGTCAACTAGCATGGTAATAGCCATTTGCGGCTCTTGCGACATGATTTGCACGAACTTACAAGTCCTATGATTTGCAATCTAGAATGCTACTACTAGATCATTGGAAGTGTATGAGTGGACCCATGTGCGCATGAATCGATCGGAATGGAAGGCATTCGAGATTTGACTTAGCACCAAGCTTCACCCAATTTCTAACCCCACTGTTACTGCTCTCGACATCCATTATCAACAAGGGTCACGTTGATAGGGAAATCTGTCGCGGAGAGAAATCAATGGGAGAAGATGAGTTGCTTCGGGCTGGAATCCACCAGCTGCACCCCGACGGTGAGTGAGGCTACGTCATGCCATGCTGGCGGTCATCCATGAAGAGATGGGTAAAGGTTACCAGAGTAGAGCTGGGATACTTTTCATTCTTGGAAAAGAATTTATGAGCAGCACATAGATTATAGTCTCCAGAGCAACCGAAATTTTGGCTTAACCGATCATGCTGTGAACAAATCACATGATCTAATTAAAACGGGCAGTTTTTAATCTTTATGATGCTTCCCTCACCTCCCAGGAGGTAAGACCTTACATTAATGCTTGCTTACGTTAATTCTTGTAATCCATTGTTTAGGGATAGTTTAGCAACAAAATTATATTTATGCTTGGAATATTTTGCGCATAGTTGTAGTGAGAACTTAAAAAAGCAACACAGTAAATTGCTGCATTAATGTTGCATGAGAATTGAAATATTGCATTCAACAGTAATAAAGAATATTTTAAAATTTAAGTTTTAAACGTGCGTACTTTGATGTAAAAAACAAGTTAAAGGTACACATATTTTCTTATTAAAAGTGAATTTCGCTAAAATGATTAGAGGTTAAACTTAGGATTTAAAATTTATATCCGGTTTGTTGAAAAATTCAAGTTTGCATTTATCAAATTCTTTTTACTGTCTTTGAAAATAAATTTATTGCTGTTTCAGTTTTCAATATATTATAAATTATCTAGATGTTTCAAAACATCGGTATGTTAATGATTCAGATTACCTGGTACTCAAATTACAGTGATTCAGATTTTTCATAAAATTTAGGAGCACTTCTATGGTATAATATACCCGCAGTACATATTACCTGTTTAATAATTAGATGGTGTAGATTGTAGTACAAAATTAAAAAAATGATAAATTACTCTTTCTATACTACTGTGTCAGGGCAATTCGATAATTCAGACTTTCTATTTTACAGGCTGTCTATGGAACGCAGCCACCCATAAGTTATCTTATCCTCTCGTTTTTCATGAACACGCTTTTTAAATTATTAAACGGTGTATTTTATGAAAAATTTCTAAAGAAAAGTTGTTTTAAAAAATTATATTAATCTATTTTATATTTTTTCAATAGTTAATAATTAATTAATGATGTACTAATATATTACTATGTTTTTCACGCCGGATATCTAACCCACCCCGCGAACTGGTCCTAGGTGGCACGTGTAGATGCAAGAGCAGTCAAGAAATTGCATCGCCGCCACATGTGTGGTTATTTATCGCTATTATGGCTCATTTTTATGACTAGCTTAGAAACTAAATCACCATATTAGGTGTCTCCATCGTGGTCAAGGACATCATGTCCTAGAAAACACTGCACCAGCAAACCAAACCGGTCATAAGGGGGAAACTCCCTGTCTTCATAAGATGGGATGTTCTTCCCTAGCCTAAACAAAACTTATCTCCTCTACATCTCTGATTTGTTTATATACCACTGCCTCTTTTATGGCAACATCAAGCAATCAAAATGAGTTAATTGTGATGATTGTACACAAATTTGTCAGCTGGATATAATTTAGTATGCAAACTCGTAAAATGCTCACTACGGTGCATGAAGTTTTTGGTTCATGCGAACCATGTCCAAAATAATATATTGTTGTAAATCATGCTCAAAATAGATATATTATGACAAATCATACTCCGTTGGATTTGATTACTACATCACATGCGCATGTTAGGATGCATAATGTCATATATGCAAATATATGTCATGTGTACCTTTTTTTTGTTTTATTTTCATTGTTTCGTATCTTTTTCATACCCCTGTGTATCTTATATATCAAAAGTACATAAAATAAATTTCTCTATGTTTGATGAAGGGTGTGCATATGTAATCATGTATATGGCATTTATCTTGCCATGTGACTTGGGTTTACACACGCTCAGCCTTGTCTCCAGAAGAGTTTTCATCTGTCCCACAAAACAGAACAAGTCAGGGGCAAACAGAGGAAGCTAAAACCAAAGAACAGGTGAGCAACAAATGAAGCTCTAATGGGTATTCTCTCTATGTCGCGAGAGAGTACTTAATTCTAGACCCAACTCATACACTCTAGACACTGAATTTTGTTTCTATGCACCTATACAAAATCAATAGGGGTAGACTTTTACAAAGAACATTATGCATTCGGAGCACTTTAATGGATGTATATTTCTTGATACATTGGACTATCTAACAATTAATCCTCACTCCAAATAAACCGACCCAAGTAACCCAACACAATGCTACATTATATGTATTTGAATAGATAACACCATTGATATCTTGACACATGTTTAATTATTCATCTTATTTAAAAAAACTCGTATGGTTACTATTTATTTTGCTGAGATTGAAATTATTACCAAATGTATTTCAATTAATAACTTAATATTTTTTTATGTATTTACATATTTTAAAATAAAACAAGTAATCAAAAGTGTGAAAAAGGTCAGCAGTGACATCTTTTAGAATACGGAGCGGACATGGTTTGCATGGTGTGTCCATGGGGCTATTTTCCCGCCTGCGCCTCGTCCTGGACAGCATGGTCGCATCGTTGGGTAGTTTGGGTGCACAAATCAAACAAGCCCTATGGTCTATACACCAGCCGTTTTCCAGACTGGCCGAAACATTGATAGGTCTCCATACCTGAAAATTAATTTTTAAAGACTAGACATCAACTCTTTCGTAGAAAGGATGACATAGTTTAAAACTAATCAAGTTCACATATATTTGGATATATCTTTATTTCACTCACATTATATTTTTAGGCCAGTTTCAAGCACCATAATGACTCAAGTGATTTTTTTGGGTGCAGCATCCATAGTTACTGGTAGTGCACCAAAAATGTTATGATCTTCAATTGAGCAATGCCTATAAAGATAGAAGCTTTTCCCAATGGAACAAACAGACACATACATACATATATAGGTATACCTGTGTGAATATATATACGAGCTTGACTACGGTGCTCGCTACAGGTAGTATTTCACTACTATCATTAACATCGAAAGAAATGTTATGGTGCTCTCTACTAGTAGTATTATGCTACCAATAGAATAGATCTTGATCATTGACTTATAACGATATCTTATTGACTTATAACTCAATAATTAGGGGTGATATTGGTATTTTGGATTTTATCAATTCTTCGTAAGGGATTTTTTTATACATTCATCCATATCATTTTCTAGCACGTACTTGATAACACACCCTTTTAAAGGGGGAAAATGTATGATTTTATCCCTCCTAAACATATTTTTGACCATTATGCCACTCTATGATTTTTACTGCCAATTGAGGTGGTAGTACAAATATATTTAAAACCTCCAATAATATTATATCGGTGGTTGAAATTCATTTCTACTAATAGAAAAGAGCACCATACCGGATCTCTATCGTTGGTATAAGAATCTTAATAGTTGATTTAGAGTCCTACTGCCAATAAAAAATATCATTCTACTACCAGCATTGATGTGGTAGTATGAATAGATCAAATTCATTGGATTGCAAAAGAATAAATGATTTACATTAATTCTATTACCAATATAGAGCATCATAGAACACACATGTATGTGTGGACGCACACGCTTTCCTATGGAACAAATATACACCTGTGAAGTACCCACAAATGCTTCAAATAAAACAAAATGAGCATACTATATAAACTCTATGATATTTGTCCGAGCAGGGGGTGCATTATTTGGCTGGGTACATGAGTCCATGAGTCCATGAGTGAAGGAAATTCAGTGTGCTGACCATTTGATGCGTGAAGCTCATTCTTGTTGATAAGTTTTATAGAAGTCATCTGGAGCTAACTGGTTAATTAGCATTGAGGCTACTATATGAGCAGAGAGTTGCCATATGCATACATGAGTGCTCTACAGAGATGATGGTACATATCTGATTCACTAATGTTGGAATGGAAGGCATTGGGGATTACACGCGACATGGGGTTTTTAGTGTCATCCACGGATTCTCTATGTACACGTGATGTTAACACCTGAATGGCCACCACTAATGAGATAAGGCCGGTTAAGTGTAATCAGCTGCAGCTTATACATAGAGCCAAATAAAGGAAACATTGTCTGATGGTATCGAAAGCAATGTTTCTTTGTACATTTTGTTTTATCAGTTATATTCTTTTGGCTAGATTATTCCTTTGATTTTTGCACAAAAGTTTTCTGAACTCTAAACAGTGTTTTTTTTTTTGAAAAACAAACACATATAGAAGGTGATCATCTCATATTTTTATAGATTTTTAATCTTATAGTAATTAATTCAACTATGTGATAACAAAAATGCCGTTTGTTGTTTGGACCTACCATGCGATCAATATATCATGTAGCCAGCTGGATGTTACATTAGAAAGCTGGTGCCTGGGTCCATTTACTTGCTCAAAAATCGACAATAGACTAGACCAACCGTTCTAGGACCAGATGCTTAAATTTCTAGCTAGGATGAGAGCTTGGTTGATGGAATTTTCCCAACCTGAGGCAAACATCATGATATATGCATAGCTAGTGGCATGTATCTACGATTGAATAGAACCACCACTGGGTGTGTATTTGGAATGGAAGACATTGGGATTTGATGTACAAGATATAAGATTGCAACTCTAGATGGCATGATGCTCCTCTTTCGTGAGCCATAGCAGTTGCATGCTTGGGAGGCCCATCTCTGATTCAATGGGGAATATTTCCAATGCCAATGGTTAAATGTAAACAAGTTTTGGAATTTTGATTATTCTGTATACGAGTGTCAGTGGCTCTGTGGCATATTGCAACAGCCCGGAGTTAGACTGCACTTCCTTGAATTTAGTCAATCAGATCAAATGGTACAGTGACACTACAGTAAATTTGACGTACCAATGATGCTAAGAAAATTTTGGGCCTTTACATTTTGGGGCAATTACATTCTTTAAACTGAAGGTTTTGTTTGCCCATGGTTTCTAGGTCCATTAGTTGAACCTAGAGCAGTGAGTTAAAAAATACATTTAAGAAAGACATGTCTATCACAAAGTTCAATCATTTTTTTTTTCTAAAGGCCATGTCCGAAACATGTGAATTAAGCTGGAAACAATGTCAAAACACATGTTGGCACGCATCAAAATGCTTGATGTAAGAGCACGGACAATATCAAAAACTTAGAGGAAGTAAACAATGGCATAAGTTTCTTTTTATTACGGAATTAAAACTGCTTCAATTAAAACAAGATATGACTAAAACAATTGCCACTTAGATTTACATCTGGTGATGGCTTAACTTGCTGCTGCACAGGAAACCGGGTCCAGAAATTGGCTGTCCATTCAGTAGCTGTTTATATAAAAAATTACTCAGATTTGTTGATGCCATGTAGTTCCACATATTTCTATGTTTTGATTGAAATTCTACAAGTGTGGATCTTTGATTCTCACGGACTCCGCGCAAGATATCTTTCTAAAAAAACATACAAAAATACTTAAATTCAACCAGAATTAGTTTCAGTTTCTATTTTTCATTTCAAATTTAGGAAACTTCATGCAGTCTGCCCTGACAAAAAATAACTTACATCGACATCATGTGTGGCCACTGCAGAGATATTTCATCAGTGCATCATCTATTTTAGCAGCCAGTGTTGTCATTGCAGCAAAATCAATGGTGGCAGAGCCAGTGGACAGACAATCAGACAGTGATCAGTTGGTACCAGGATCCTCTCTAGTCAAAGTCACGTGACTTTGTCATTTCTTAATCCACTAAGTTAAACATCCTCTATCCTAAAATATAACGTTTAGCATTACAAAATTCATCACACATTATAACAGTTATGGTAAAAAAACAACTACAAAATATAACTTGACCGTATTTTGTCACAGTCCATGTGCATCTCTTATTGTACAAAACAAAAAGCTGCCCCTTTTACCATAGATCAATGCTTACACAAATGGCCTATTTCAGCCAGACTCACAAAGAAATGCGTAATATCACACCAAAAATTTGCTTGCAGGATTGTCGGCATGAGGACGAAAAAGGGAGGGGGAGCCCATCCTCCCAACGGACATACTGCTAGCGTTTTTCAAATGATGATGGTAGATTGGTAACTCGGAATAGAAGCTTTCTCTAATTCTAGTTCGTGTTGTCTTGTTCGCCTTGTTTTACTTGAACATAGGGTGATTTCTAAAACTTGATTATTGAGCCTCCAACTGAAACGTGAGAATCTTAATATCCCAAACATGAGAATTAAAAATATGTAATATAAAGTTGCACCTACCTTGGACTCTACATACTCCCTCTGTTTTTTTTGTCTGACTTTATCGACTTTTGGATATATGTTTAATCATTTATGTTTCTCAAATTTTTTGTGCAAATATATAAAATTATAAGTCATTCTTAAATCTCCTTTTGAAACAAACCAAATCATTTGAAAATAATCAATTCATATTTTTTAAATAAGACGAATTGTTAAACGTATAAGTAAAGGTCAACAGGATCTAATAAAAAATGGAATATGTGTTTCACATACTATCCTTAACAAATTCAAATTAACAAATCATATGACAAAGCTCTAATATTTACGATATCAATTAATACCCTACTTTTATAGTCATATGTAATCCACAATTGGCTACTAATATAAGGAAATTATTTGTCCGTGATCGAGCAAAACCACTGGCTCACAACCACAAGCTTTGTAGTGCGGGCTCCTCGGAATGGAAGCCATCAGGAAATTGAATCTAGCCACCCACAATAGCATATCCAGCAGAGATAGAGACTTCTGAGCATGCTAGAAATATTAACAATTCGTCTGGCCTCTAAGCATCTAATTCATCTCTGAGCGGTCGAAATCAAATGAACTAGAAGGAGAGGGGAACGACCACACATACTCATACCTTCAAGTCTTCAACACAAGTCAAAATTCTCCAATATTGCAATCTATCCTACCCGAAACGTATGAATTAAGGTGGAAAAAGTGTCACAATGCCTATCCGAATGTGTCAAAATGCTTAATGAGAAAGCATTGACAAGATCATAATATTAGAACAAATACACAAGGGCATTAACTCTGCTTCAACTAAAACATGAAATAGAGAAAAAACGGAAAGTCTAAAAAAAGGTACAATCACAATTGTGAAAAAAGGTGTAGGAACTTAGTCGCCCGATAGATTTACATTGCATGGCCTTTGTTTGTTTCAGTTAGTATTACTCTGTCCTAGATTATTGAGTCAAAATACTATCAGCTGGCTTATTATAAGCTAAGCGAGGCAATCAATGACAAGGCATGTAATTATTTCATATACCAGTGATAATGAGTCTTTTAGCCACCTAATAATCTGAAAAAAAAAACTCTCTTTTAGAAACTTATTAGATTACAGGAAGCTTATCTATAGATTATATTAAGCTATCATAATAATTAATTTTTTATTTTAGATTATTTCTATAATCCAGATTAAGAGTATCTGAAGCTAAACAAACAACATCTAGTTGCAGTATCACTACCAATTAACTACATGGGAACCAGATCCATAAATAGGTGTTCAGATTATGCTTCGCAGAAGCTGTAGAATCACTATCAACAAATAGCAAACCATCAGGCACCTAGCCACGCTCTAGGCTTGGCAACTGCAGGCACTGCTCATAGTATAAATCATATATGTACCAGCATTATGGGTTTGTATGAAAAATTGCATGCAACTACCGACTCGGAATGGAATGCATCATGAATTTGGTAAGCAGAAATATGCATAGCTTTTGTGTGTTCTCCTTACATGAAACAAGAATTCATGCTGAAGCTGTTAGGGCAGCATGCTAGAAATACAAGCATGACTCTAGAGAATTGAGGCAAACACTTCTTTTTTTCACATGGAGAATACGACTAAGGGTTGGCTTTGCGTAGTGTATGTAGGTGTCATGGGTACTAAAGTAATTTTGTGTGTGTAATGTACACGTATATGTTATTTGTGATATGGCATGTCAAAAGTATGGTAAAACACCTTATCTATAAGATTGCGTTGACTTAGCAAAATTAATAGTAAAACCTATTTGCTGCTTTACCAGTTATTTCTTGAGCTCATTTTAGTAAATGTATTTCAAGTGGCAAGAACATTGTTTAATGGCACTGCATTTGGCTCGTTCGATCAATGAAGCTGACTTGTGTCAGCCACAGTCAGTTATTTCAGCTATGTTGTTTTGTTTCATCTAATTGCTTAGGGATTCAAACAATAAATTACGTGGTACTCTTTCCGTCCCAAAAAAGTTTAATTTTTCGGATTGTCTGTTCAGCATTTGACTCTCCATCTTATTTAAAAAGTTCAAAACAATTAGTCACGAGTAGAGTATTATTCATATTTTATCATCTAATAACAATAAAATTATTAATCATAAAAAAATGTAAATAAGACGAACAGTGAAGCATCGGATAAAAACAGAAAAATAAAACGCATGCTGACATCACAATTTTGATGCAAGTATTATTTAAAAATAAAAATTTAAACTGTTGATCGCTTTCACTTGGACAAACCCAGGAACTTAAAACAGAGAAGATGAACTCAAGAACATGGGATTTTTCTGCTGCGGGAATGATCCAACTTTTTGTGTATTTCTCATTGCCATACATAAGAAAAGCAAACTGATTTGAGTACTACCAAGGTCCCGGAGTCCCCATCCCGCTATTCACCACCTTTCTTCAGATGGATTTGTGAGCCATTCAGATCTTTGATGGCCAAAATTTTGGTCACGTTGTGTGTTTTCGGTTTCTATATTAATTTATGGGTCATCTCAACTGTACCTTTAGGGTTCTATAAACCACTTTAATCATAAATTCATGATAGAAAATATCTGTTTTAAAGCCCATGCAAGAAATTATGGAAACTATATCTACCTGTAGAATTTTAAATAATACTTCTTACAAAAACTACCAAAACTATTATCACACAATGACAAATATAGTATAGGATCCAATCAATTGCACTTCATGAACAGGTAATGAAAGATATTTCCAATTCATTTTTTTTAAATTACTAAGATATACTGTAATTTTGAAGAAATAATTCTTGGACGGATGAGAAGTACTCTCTCTGTCCCATAATACAACAACTTTTAGTATTCAGAATTTATTATAAAATATAACCGTCTCCACCTACAATTTTCAAGAAACAATTCTTGGACAGTTGAGAAGTACTCTCTCTGTCCCATAATAGAACAACTTTTAGTATTCAGAATTAATTATAAAATACAACCATCTCCACCTACAATTTTGGAGAAACAATTCTTGGGCGGTTGAGAAGTACTCTCTCTGTCCTATGATAGTTTACTGCTTACCTGTTGAACCATATGATGTAGTGAAAACAACTTATAAGTATGCACTTAGGTACCTAAATTTTACTAGGTAGTTTCCAGCTAGAATGAGAGTTGCGTGGTTGTAAGGATCGATTTTGCCATGATACAAACATGATGGTCGTAGATACATATATACCAGTGGGAATAAGAGGTGTCGGCAATTCAAGTCTTCCAACTCTAGGGCATGTTTTTACATATTTCCTCTGAATGGAATCTCAATCTACAAAGGTCATATTGGAAGCTACACCATGCTTCCGCAATGGCATGAATCTAGCTAACCATTCAGGAGTACCTTTGGCTCATAATAGCTAAATTCGGGCAAGGATATGCTTCATAGTTTCGAGTCAGTTGCAGTTGAGTCTCAACCGGGAAGTTGGCACTGGTACCGGGTTTCATCGGTCAGTTTTTTCAAAAGAAAAACTAAATGGTATATTTATAGTGAAAAATAATTTATAAGTAAAAATTTTATATTTGTGTTTTTAGTGATATAAAAATAAAAATAAAAAAAATTAAACTAAGATAATTAAAACCTCACAATCAATTACAAATTTAAAGTTAAAAATTCAAATTTTCGCATATAAGCATAACCAGAAACGAAAACATGAGGCAATTGTATTTTTAAAGGCACTTATGTAGACAGTTGTAGCTGATTTTTGATTTATTTGAATTTTCAATCACGTCGGCTGCTGTTAGATCTACACAAGGGTCATATGCATTATGCAATATACTTGGCTTGGCTGCAGTATATTTGATAGATAATTATTCATTGTTGTGAAATTGAGATACAGAGATGGCATGAATAACTGTCAAGTGGCAAATTTAATTGTCCCGAGAATATCACGGAAATATTCCAAGGATTAATTGTGCCTGGTTCAACGAAAAAGAAATTATTTACCTGCTCTATAAACAATTCGTGGTAATCTTTCCGTAGCACCATCCAATGGTATGAATAACTGAATATGCTGTATCCAGAAATAATTAAGGCCCTGATGCAATAGGATGTACAGAGGTTGGCTTCGTTCATATCGATCTTAGCCTATTCAATCTACGTACTTGACATGTGACCATGATTTATGACTTTGAGTTTGTGATAATTGTTCAAGGGCACAGATGAACTAATCGACTTTTAGAAAGAAACTCTGATGTATTAAGTTTTTGCTAAAATCACAGCGTGGAAGAGTCTAATAAATCAGACATGCAGACAATAGTTTATGAAGTGAAGGAAAGTCACCAGAATGATACAATTCTCACATGCTTTCTCGTATCATCGGTCTCACATTATTTTGTTTGGTAGTTAGGGAATGAATCGCAAAGCAATTTTAATTTGGATCGCCACATTAATGAAAAACTGCATCGATTAATATATGTATCCGGCTGGTTTCCTAAGTATTTCAGCTTCCAGTCCTCGCTATGCATGCAGCAAGGTTTTATTCTACCAACCTATCTTAGGTATTAAAAAATCTAATGCCAAATTCTACTGCCTCCGTTCCATACTAGAAGACTTTCTGGATTTGCTTGGATTTATCCATGTATCAATATATATATATATATATATATATATATATATATATATATATATATGAGAATGGAGGAGATCGCTACTAAACTTTTACATTGAAAAATTTGGTACCTCGAGTTATTTTGATTCAAATGTTTGATGATAAGCATAAGGGAAACAATCTTTTAATCTTTACTATTTATAAAAAAAGGAATAACGTTTCCGCCAGTTTTTTTTGTCCGTCGCCCAGTGGCTTCATTTACCTTTTCTTTACTAATCCTACAACAATCGTACTACAAAATATTTTTTAATTATTGAAAGATATGTGCACCTCATAATCTATAAAGAATGGGAAACCCAACATAAGAAAAAAATTAGTAAATTCACTTTGTTATACATTATTATATATTTACTTGCTATTATATGATTACTTAATATTTGATTTTAATATATATTTATGTACTTAAAGAACACACAATGAAATTTGTTTTTGAACTCATAAAAAATTTAGAATTTAAATTATGTGTTATTTCAGTTGCACCATTGCTCCGTTCATTCGATATATACAAACGTCAATAAATTTTTATTTATTATAAGATGAAGGAAGGTTATATGACATGCAACACATGTGTATATATAGTTACTTTCATTAAATTCATCTTTATAAAGTTTAAATTTTATGATAATATTATATGATGTATATAAATTATTTAACTAAAATTATCCGTGCAACGTGCGAACTTGATATTGCAGTAGCAATTTGTTATCGCAATGTTTCTAAAATTAGTATATAAACTTGGCCTTACAAGCTCTTCAATCACATTCTAAACTTGAAAACTTATAATTGCAATGTGTGTCAAACTATAATTAATTAGTGGTTTGCTAATATTTTATAAAAGATTGTTTAGATAATCATATTAACAAATTTTTGATAGACAATCAACTTCAAATGTTTAATTTATATGATTAGATTTGGAAGAATTTATAATATCTTATTTGTATTACTAAATTGAGCGGAAACGTCGGCAAGGGTATACCACTAGTTATAATAATTATTTTAGCCAACCAATAATCTAAAAATAAAAATAATCTTTAATAAGCTTATCAGATTACAGTAAACTTTTATGTAGATTATAAAAAGCTATCACAATAAGCTAATTGTTTGTTTTAGATTATTTGCATAATCCAGATTTTAAGCTAAAACAATCAGCATCTAAGTTGCAGTAACACTACCAACTACATGGGAACTAGATCCATAAATAGCAAGTGTAGAATCACTATGAATAAATAGCAAACTATCAGGCACCTAGCCACTCTCTAGGCTTGGCAACAACAGGCACTGCTCACAGTACAAACTGTATATATACAAGCATTATGTGTTTGTACAAAAAATTACATGCAACCACCAACTCGGAATGGAAGGTATTAGGAATTTGGTAAGTAGGAGGATTTATTGATTTTGTGTGTTCTCCTTACATGAAACAAGCGTTCTTGCTCAAGCTGTTAGAGCAGCATGCTATGAACGGAAGCATGCTATGGGTATTAGAGCAATTTTACATGTATTATGTACACATATATATCTTTCATACTAATTCGATGTCACAGTTCAATCCCCAAAATTCTCAATTTGTGATATGATATATTAAAAGTACGGTAAAACAACTCAACCTAAAAGATTGCATTAACTCGGCAAAATTAGTACTAAAACCTATTTGTTGTGTTAACAGTAATTTCTTCGGCTTATTTTAGTAAATGTATTTGAAGTGGCAAGAACATTGTTTGATGGCTCTGTATTTGGCTCACTCGATAGATGATGCTGACTTGTGTGAGCCGCAGTCAGTTATTTCAGCAATGGTGTTTTGTTTCACAAACTGCATAGGGATTCCAACACTGAATTACTCCCCCCGTCTCAAAACAAATCAATTTTCTAATTTTTAGATATAATATTTGACCCTTTGTCTTATTTAAAAAAAATTTATAATTAATATTTTTATTTTATTAGACAATAAAACATGAGCCAATTTTTATCTTATTAATTTATAATTACTAAGACGGATGGTTAAACACTCAACACAAAAAACCAAAAAATTGGTTTTTAGGGACGGAGCGAGTAAGTGGTACTCCCTCAGTCAAAAAGGAGTTGATTTTTTGGATTCTATATTCGGCGTTTGACTATATTTGAAAATTTTATTAAAAAAATAAAAAAATTAGTCAGCGTAAAGTACTATTCATATTTTATCATCTAATAACAATAAACACATTAATCATTATATCTAAAAATAGAAAAATAAACTTATTTCATGGAATCTATACATCTCACCAAACTGGTGATCACTTTCACTTGGACAAACGGAGGAACTTCAAACATAAAAGACGAACTCAAGAACAGGGATTTTTTTGCTGTGGAAATGATCCAACTTTTTGTGTATTTCTCGTTGCCATACATAAGAAAAGCAAACTGATTTGAGTACGACGAGGTCATCTTTAAGGTGTTTAGAAGAAAAGGACAAATAGCATATCTATAAATAGAAAATAATTTACGAATAAAACTTTTATATACGTCTTCATACCAATCTAAGGCCAAACCTAAAAAAACTTTGATGAAAAAATCTCAAAATTAACTCTAAACATAACGTTTAAAATTTAGGAAAAATTTGCTACAGGGCAGTGGAAGTTTGGTTCTTTGCTACAGGTCACTGTAAGATCCTGTTTTAGCCGGAGGACACCTGTTAACACCAAAATTTGGTAAATTTTTTTTGGTGTATTCGGTTAAAGAAAGGCACAATTAGCAGATAAAAATCTTATCCAAAAGAGACCGAATTCGAGAAGGAGTCGTGAAGACCAAGGCTTGGCGGCGTAAATTTATCTATTAATTAGATTTAGTTAGGATTTTTATTTTATCTTTAAGAAGGTTAGGGTCCGATTAGGACTTGTGTGTTAGAGATAAAATCTACATAGAAGTTTATAATTTCTTTTCATCTGTTAGTAGTCGTATGTCGTGTTCAATACGGACTAGCGTCTACCCGGGGGCATAAATATGTATGCCCAGGGTCATTGTAGTCTATCTACAATCAGATCAACTACTTTCGGCGCATCGCCGCCCTCTTGTCCGAGGTTTTAAACTCCGGTAGAACTTGGCACCTGACGCGAGGCTGCATCGCTTCGATCTCCGGCGGAGGGGTAAGTCCTACATTCCGCCAGGCCACGGTAATTACATCGGCTAGATTAGGACTGTCTCGGTTCAGTCTGATCTTCTAATCTAGTTGTGTGATTGCTGGTTATCGTATCAGTTTTAACTTAGATCACTTTCGTGTTTTGAGTTGATTTGGTTGACCAATTTGGATGATTTATGTTGGTTTGATATTTGCTATTTGACATATTCAATTTAATACTGTCTCGGTTAGGTCCGATCTAGTAGATTGCATTTGTCAAATGGTTTATATCAGATTGATATATCTTGCTCATAGTTTTATCGGAGTACCAGCCAGTAAGTTATCCATCATTGGCTCGTTGGCTTGATAGCAATCTAGATCTGTTTAGTATCTAGCCTGACATTGCTAGGCGTAATCTTGAACTGTCTCGGTTGTGTCTGATCTTCTATGATTATTCTTAGCAATATGGGCTAGATATTTTATAGATTTTGGTCGTTTGTTAGTCGTTTATTGTCGATTATCTTTGCCGATCTACGTGCTCATCATATTTACATCAATAGAATAGCCAATTGTCTTACTATACTATTTTTATACCAATCGGCTTGGTTTAGTTAGATCGGCAGTTATTTATGTTCCATCGGTTTGTGAGAATCATACGCAAATTAGGTTTAGCCGATCGCAATAAAGCATTCATTGTTTATTCCAAGTAATTCGTCGGTTTGTCTATTAGCCTTAGTGATCTTCATGTTTCCTATAATCATATCGTGCTCGACTGCATACTGTCTTGGTTAAGTCCAATCTCTGCACGTCTAGTTCAATCTGGTTATAGGGGCTCGTCCGATCGACTAAGATTAATAAGTAACTTGGCAGATTACGTTGGTCTAATATTTAATTCCTGTTGTTTCGATTAATTTCTAGCCGATCCAAGCTTTTTACAGTCGATCGTTCATCCTATCGGCTAATCGCTGCAGCATCCACATCTGATCGGCTGGATATTTAGTCACATATCGGCTCAATAGCCGATCGGCTTGTTTTACTGTTTATCTTGTCAGTTACAGGATTAAACTCACTGGCACGCCCCCGCACCTTTTAAGAATTTAGTTCCTGCACTGGAGTTGTCTAAGATTGACTCCCAGGCCTTTATGTTTGACACGTCGAATCGCATTTTCGACGTCAACAGCACCGTAAAAAGTTGCAGGTAATTAGTAACTGGACACCAGCAACATTATTTTATATTTTTATTAGTTTTGGAGAGAGAAAACACTACCATAGTACCAAAATGCCATTGTCTCTTTTACGTTGGAGATGGAGGAGGACGACAAAAACATCCACTCAGAGAAGGAGCGAAGGACGATAAGAATCGGCTTCATGCTAGCTGCACTAGAAATGGATTCTTATATGGCGTCATCATCAGATAATGGCATTTTGGTACTTTTGTCATGTTTTTTCTCCCAAACCAACAAAAATTATAAAATAATGTCGCTGGTGTCCAATGGTTAATTATCATTTTTTGCGGTGCATTTCGGCCAAAACGCGATCTTACGGTGTCCTCCAACAAAGAGTGCAAACTTTGAGTGTCCTGTAGTAAATTTTGCCTAAAATTTAAGTTTTAGATTATAACTCAAACCCAAACCCAAAGATAGACCACAGGAAGATCAGGTACTTCAGGGCACGTGTGCCACGCAGTATTTCCTGATTTTGCCTTGCTGTAAGATGTGCACAGTATTCAGCCTGTCAGTTGAACAGAGGAAAAACAGACAACTCTCGATAGCACGCTCACATTTTTGTGTTTGCTTACGTTTAATATTATATTTTTAACCTAAATTTTAAAGTTGATTTTGAGGTTATTTTATCTTTTTTTTTTCTTCAGATCGGTTAGAACATAAATATTAAAGTTTTATTTATAAATTATTTTTTTTATAAATACGTGGTTTACCTTAAAAAAACAAAGAATGACCCCTCGCAGCACACGATACAACCAAATTTGACAACAGCTGTTGTGCAATATTAGTAGTTCATTTGGCAGAGCTTTATTAGTATAACGTAACAAGTATTGCATGTGGTTACATCGATTTGACAATTACGACAAATATCGATCAAACTTTTAAAATTCCTAACATTAATAATTTCTCAATTTGTACGCTTTAAATCAAAAGAAAAATTATATGTAGATTTACAACAAAAGGTTCATAAAGTTATTCTAATAAAAACTGACGGTCGAATTAATAAAAGTTTGACTAAATCTAATCATTATGACTGAAAGTCTGTTACGTTGACTACTTAATTAAGAAACAAAAGGACATGAAAACGGATGGACAAATACATTTGGGCGACATGTAGAACCTACAAAATTATGTGAAAGATACCAACCCTAGAGGAGGCATCAACTCCTTTGGTTGGTGAGGGGATTCACCAGCGATTCAGAGCTGCTCCACCCAAAATGCTTCGCATCTGAACGGCTTGTTGCCTATCAGAGCCATTTCAGCATACGAAGCATGGCCCGATAGTTTTGAAACAAAACGATACAATCGTATCGTTTCGTCCAATTCCTATAGGGATTTGAGAGGATAATAAGCATGAGGTTCTAACTCATGTTTTCATATACAGATAACTATAAATTCATGTGTTCCTCGCGTATGCCAACCAAATTACAGTTTTGAAACGTTGTGCCTTATGTGTTTTCGATTTCTATATTAATTTAATCCTGCATTAATTCAAGGGCAGCAAAGTGAATTTATGGGTCATCTCAATTGCACCGTTGGGGTTCTATAAACCATTTTAATCATCAATTCATGACAGAGAATATATGTTTTACAGCCCATATAACGAAATGGAAATTAAGTCTGCATGTAGACTTTTAAATAATATATAGTTCTTCCAGAAACTACCAAAACTATTATCACACAATGACAAGATAGCATAGGAACCAAGCATTCACAGTTCATGAAGAGGTAATGCAAGATATGTGCAATACACTTTTATTTTTTTTGAGAAACAATTGTGGCACGTCGCTAGGATGAGGTTTTTTTCTTGGACGGTATAGAAGTACTCTCTTGTCTCATAATAAATCAACTTTTAACATTCAAAATTTAGGCATTAGAGCCACATGTGAACAATCACGAACCACATGTGGAAATATAGGCATTAGATCTATTTCAGTCGCCGTGCTAGGTGATAGAAACCAGAGCACACCACGTAATTACTAGACACTATGGGTCATTAGACTTCTATACGACGCATAGCTAATTCTATACGACGGTATTTTTATATGATGTCGTTGATTTATTTATCTATGTTTGACTATTTGTCTTGATTAAAAAATTTATATAATTATTAGTTATTTTGTTATAATTTGAGTTACTACTCAAAGAACTTTAAGAATGACTTGAAATTTTGCATATTTTATTAAAAAAAATTAAATAACAGTCAAATGTATATCTAAAAGTCAACGGCATCAAATAAACTAGTCACTTCCTTGTTGATTGCATCCCATCGAACTGTTTGTGTCGATGTCTAATGTGTTAGAATCCACTTACTAAATTCCGTTGATCGCCTCTATATATGGTCCACTTTGCGTCATGTCCCTCCCTCAAAATCTTGTGTAGTAGTCATGGTGTGGGACACCTTCATTGCGTCTCTAATACTGATCACCATCGGAAGCATAAAATGGAAGATCCAAGATCGACGATGCTACCGAAACATGATATTTGTTAACATGGTTTAGCCATAGCCATTACATGTCACTAATTACGGGTGCTCCTACTCGATCTACCATATTTAGAATGTATCAGGGTATCAACAAACATCGACAGGCACGGCTGTCAGTCGATTATATCCTCACCTATGCTAAAGATGTCTAGTCTATGTGTGATTATATTAGGGTGCCTCAGTCTCTATTTATGAAAGATCAATGGATAAAGTTCAACTCTTATACATCCTAATTCCTGACACCTAGTTTTAATAGATTTAATGTTTGTCTGTTGAACCGTCAGATGTAGTGAAAACAACTTAGGTGGTGTTTGGTACAAGGGATTTATTTTTAGTCCGTTGTCCCATCGAATATTTAAACGGTTATTATAAATAGTAAACATAGACTATTAATAAAATCCATCCAAAATTTTGGACTAATTCGTGAGACAAATCTATTGAGCCTAATTAATCCATGATTAGCCTATGATGCTACAGTAAACATGCTCTAATTATGGATTAACTAGGCTTAAAAAATTCATCTCGCGGGTTACCACTCATTTATGAAATTAGTTTTTTTATTAGTCTATGTTTAATACTTCAAAATTAGTGTCCAAACATCCGATGTGACATGGGGCTAACATGTTCAAACCCATCTAAACAACCCCTTATAAGTTTGCGATTAGGCACCTAAATTTTCAAAGGCAGTCTCAAGATGCGGCAGTTTCAAGCTAGAATGAGGGTTTGCATGGTTGAAGGGATTTTGGTGTGATGTAACAGACGTGATGGTCATACATACAAACTAGTGGGAATAAGAGGTGTCGACGATTAAGTCTTGCAACTCTAGGGCACCTTTTTCACATCTTTCCTTTGAATACAATCTCAATCTACAAGGGCCATAATGGAAGCTACACTATGCACTCCGGCAACTGTATGAGGAATACACACTAGGAGGCAGAATTAATCAAGAGGAGCACACCATCCAGGAGTACCTCAGGCCCAAAATAGCTAAATTGGGGCAAGAAAGATAGTTGAGTCTCAACCTGGATGTTGGCACTGGTACCGGGTTTCATCGTTCGGATTTTTCAAGCAAAAAGCTAAATGGTATATTTGCAACGAACAATAATTTATTAAACTTTATATACGTGTTTTAGCGATATAAATTAAAGTAAATGTGGAAAAAGGAACTAAGATAAATAAAAACCCCAAATCAATTACAAATTTAAGGATGAAAATCCAAATTTTGGCATATAAGCCAACCAGAAGTGAAGAGATGAGGCTGATGGTATTTTTAAAGGCACTTATGCAGACAGCTATAGCCGATTTATGATTTATATGAATTCTCAATCACGTCGGCTGCTGTTAGATCTACACAAGGGTCATATGCATTATGCAATATACTTCGCTTGGCTGCAGTATATTTGATAGATAATTCTTCATTGTCGTGAAATTGAGATACAGAGATGGCATGAAGAAATTTCAAGTGGCAAATTTAATTGTCCGGAAAATATCACGGAAATATCCCAAGGTTTGTGCGTGGTTCAACTAAAAAGAAATTTTTTACCTGCTCTATAAGGAATTGGTGGTAATCTTTCCGTAGCACAATCCAATGGCATAAAGAATTGAAGATGCTGTGTCCAGAAATATTTAAGGCCCTGATATATGTAATACGACATACAGAGGTTGGCTTCGTTCATATCTCAGCCTGTTTAATCTACGTACGTGACAGGTGACGACGATTTGTGGCTTTGGGTTTATGATAATTGTTCAAGGCCGGGCACAGATGAATTAATCGACTATTAGAAAGAAACGCTGATGTATTAAGTTTTCGCTAAAATCACAGCGTGTGTAACAGTGTGATAAATCGGACAGACAAATAGTTTATGAAGAGAGCGGGGAAAGTCACCAGAATGATACAATTCCCACATGATTAATCGTATCGTCGATCTGCCATTACAACAGGAATGGACTTCATTTTGTTTGGTAGTTAGGTAATGAATCGCAAAGGAGCTTCTACTAATTTGACTTGGATCGCCAAATTAATGAAAAACTGCATCGATTAATATATGTATCTGGCTGGTTTCCTAAGTATTTCAGCTTCTACTCCTGTTTATGCAGCAAGGCTTTTTTTTATCATCCTGCATTTGAGGTACCAAAAATTCTAGTGTAAAATTCTTCAACAGAAGGAGATTATAACTCAAGGATACTAAACTTCTACACTAAAAATGGAGTAACTCGAGATGTTTCTTAAGGATGGTTCTACACTGAAAATAGAGTACCTCAAGATGTTTCTTAAAGATGGTAAAAAATCTCACGCAGGTTTGAGCTGCATATATATCTTGTTTATAGGTAAGGTATAAACATAATTGCTTAGTTGTGTGCATTATACACCGGCAAGGAATTATCATCCATTGTGAAAAACATGCATATACCAAGTTAGAATGGGAGGTATCGGTGATTCCAACCACAAAACAATATTGTTTGACCTTTTTTACCATCTTTAAAAAAATATCTTAAATTACCATATTTTTCGGTGTAAAAGTTTAGTATTTTTGTTGTGAAAAAGTATCCAAGCTGGAAATCAGTTTAACATAAAGAGCAGAGTAATTTCATCTCCCAAGATACTTCATATATATCATGGGAAAATTAGATATAGACACTCCAGTTTCGGAGGCATGTTCTACAAGACATCATATATAAAACCGTTCATTTGCTAGAGGGCACGCTGAAACTCATGATTATTTCTGACGTTCTATTACTACACTATATTTTCAACCTAACTTGGGCAGAAATTCCATTTCTCTTGGGCTGCAATTTCCTACCAGCACAGAACTCTGTACAATTTAATTTAGCTAATGATATTGACTGCTCCATATAACCCTGTACAATTGGGCTTCAATCGACTACCACCACAATTGGGTATTATTGCAAGTTTTTCAGAATTATAGTTAGATGAGGGGCTTGGTGTGCATGATTTAACTGCAAATATATTCTGAGAACTGGCGTTACAAGGATTTAACAAGCTAAACAGAGGCAATAGCGTTCTTGGCGTATCTCTATTCTCGTTGCAGTTGAAACCCAATCCATTTAATGTCTGCCTTGTGAACCATTGGTGATGAAATGAAATTGAACAGGTTACAAGCTGCAGGGGCAGCTATTTGAGGCTTTCACCTGCCAGCGTATGCACCCAGCATAAAATGGATGGAACGAGAGCTATCAAAATGTCACAAACAGTGCAGAACTGTAGGTCTTCCAAACTAGAATCGAATCGAATCAAATCAAACTGCCATGCATGGTTGACAGATTTGCCAGAGCATAACCATTTAGAATGAAAGGCATCAGTGATTCCAGTCCTACAAAACCAAAGTTAGTGTCGACAATCTGTTCTGTTATAGCAGTGTATGTCCAGGCGATGTCGGGAGTGTCAGGAACATCCCGGGCGGCCATATTAAAATCACCATCAATAGAAGACATCGGTGATTCCAGTGCTACAAAACCAAAGTTAGCATTGGCAATCTGTTTTTTTGTGATAGTAGACATGCGTCATGAGGTGTGCTAATAAGGACAATAAATCATTGTGAGCTCACCCCACAGGATAACCTTTAGAATACACTTTCTATGTTGTTAAACACATCATAGTATCAGCGCTGCATTTTGTTGATTCCATCCTTAACAGAAAGGTTATTCCAATTAATCAACTTCTAATTTTTATTTAAGATTTTAACCGTCATATATATATAACATCACAATTTGATAAGATCCGTTCATAAGTTCATGTAAAGAAAGAGCACAATCAGTTGATAGAAAGCTTATCTCTACCACAGCAACATCTAATTGACTAGACCCTCAATTATCCATCGGGCTAATAGCTAATCGGCTTGTTTGTTATTTATCTTACCATGGGTAGAATCAAGTTGACTGGCACGATCACACCTCATCAAGATTTAGGACCTACACTGGAGCTAAGATCTCCCAGACTCTTGCGTGAATTCAGTACGTCAGATCAACACATTTTTTACTACTCCAAGATAAAATATATTTGGTGTCAACAAAATTGTAGCTCAATCTACATAAGGGCCATATTTTATATCCAGTACACTTGTCTGCACTAATTTAATGAATTTTCTTCAGTTTAGTGAAACTAGGGAGACATGGTTAACTTTTATGGATGGATAATTATCGTTCCTTAGAATTGAAAATTTCAGGCTACAAAAGGCGAGCCATGTAACCATTCTACACTTCATGACAGTAATGGAATGAAGCCGTGCGCCATAGTGAAGGTGGTACCAGGCACTGAACCTAGTTCATCGGCAACAAAAGAAAACAATAATATTATGCAATGATCTTAGTCGGAATGGAAGGTATCAGGTATCTAATCGAAGACTGTTTTACGCTGCTACTAACCCTGCAGTGAACTCAGCGTCCGTTCGTCAGGTCAAGATGAAAGATAAAAAATAAAAGATTAACTACTTTTTTGATAATTATGTTATGGTATAAATAATAAAATTAACTACTATAAAGTGAAAATACTTTTTTGATAATTATGTTATGGTATAAATAATAAAATTAACTACTATAAAGTGAAAATCCACTCTATAGATATCAGATGATCTAATCCCTCAAGGTGGGAAATATTCAGATAATGAATCGAAATGACATGAAGCATTCATGGTGTCAAACTGTCTATGTTCTTATGGTAAATTCGAATTGAAATGTTCTAGCTAAGTTGAATCATCATTGTAAGAGCTTAGTTTAATTTGATCCATGCTTGAGATCCAATTTGCAGTAACGTCGCGCTGAATAGGTTCAGGAATGGTTTATATCAAGGCGAAATTGACCCCGCAACACTCTAGTTTTGGGACATTTGCTGCACGAATACATCATAAAATTGCTTCTTTACTACACCCAAGTTTGTGGTTGTGAGCCAGAGTACCCTAACATGGCATTCTTTTTTTAAAAAAAATCTTTTGTCATTAAACGATCAAATATGAGTGAAAAATAATAGAGACCACCAACGCAGTGTCTTAAGCAGTGGACAGCCATCTTATTACCATTCTGGGGTTGCTATTGCAAGCTATTTAGGCAACAGAGAACCTCGAAACAACAGAGAAATCGTGTATGTTTTGACAAGAAAACTTTGCACTGACCTAATGAACTCTCTGCTTCTCTGCTTTGCTTGATCTATTCTGCATTCTTCGTCAGGCCTGCTTAAGGAGACGATGGCACGGCTGGTTCAAACTGCATAACATTTGATGCTAAGGCACGAACCATCTGATGCCAGCGTTACTGTTATCGTCCGAGCAGGCGCAAGTGCTGCATCAACCTTTAACTATAGTAACCATGAAAAAAATTAGAATCAGCGTTGAGGCAATGGACATAAAATGCCCAGGGCAAACAAAACTGAGAATAGCTGTGTCTTCCAAGCACAAATGCGGAAATTTGTACCCGGGTGGTAATTCCAGTACTGTTCTCTTCGAAAATGAAGAAAATGAAAAATAGATACCAATGAGTTTACTCGATAATATAGAAGAGCATCCTATCATCTGAAATGGTATAAAAAGAACAGCAAGCACATTATTTGGATCTAGGAAGGCATGCAAACCTTCATGATAAACTTACTACTGCTAAACTAACAAAATAACTCCCAGAACTTTGAACTAGAGGAGATAACCTAACATCTCTGCCTATTTTTGCTGGATCATCCGTAGCTTCACAACTAGAACAATCCTTCCCCTGCCAACAAAATTATGATGATCTTTAGTGTTGAACAGATCTTACATCTGAAAGTTTATGAAATGCTAGCTTTGCAAAAAGACAAAAAAAAAATGAAATGCTAGCTTTGCAAAAAGATGCGAACAGAACTTACTTAACTCATCCAATGATTTGCTAAGATCGCTATCTCCGGATTGAATCAAGTGAATCTTGCCTGCAAAGATAAAAATTTACAAAGCAAAAGTTTATACATGTAAACAAAATGGAAAAAAGCAAAACATAAATAATTACTACAGAATGAATAGTATCAAGAAATGATATGATCACTGTATAAGAGGACACAAACATGTATGGAGTGGTTTAGTGGGCATGTGGGCCACAGAATAAAGGAAAGTATAAACAGTAAAGCAAGTTCATTTCCAATAATTAGTTCAGTTAGTTTGCACAGTATAGCTATTGAGTGTTTCTATAGGAAATAGAAATGATACATGGAGAATATTTATTTAATATCAGCACATATATACCATCACGTCGTACACAGATCTCTGGTATATTTTTCAGCTGATCATTAATTCTGTCATTGTAAACTCTGGTCTCGATGTCACCCTCCACATAAACTGCAGAACTGAAATAAGGCATGATGATAATGTATCCTTAGTATTATTAAGAGTCTGAACCAAAGTTTAAATACCATATCATACATGAGCAAATATAAGCCTTATGCTATAAGCCTTACTTCTTGACCAATTTCTGAACAGCATAAGCACCAAGCTGCTCATTGTGAACAGATATCCGATGCCACTGAGCTGGCATTGGCAGGTTTTCAGCGCCTCCTATCCTCTGGTCAAACATGCCACCTGTCCCGACAGTAAACACAGTTACTGTATGTCCATTTCTTAGTATTTTCTGCACTGGCACTTGTCCAACTTTGCCACAAATAATTGCCTAGCAAGTATGAGATAAGTGAACAATGGTCAAACTTTGATATATCAAAACAAAAAGGCTCATATTTATTTGTCTAATACACAAAGTGCATATTGACATAGAGCGCATAAGCATGGAATACCCTGTGCACACCACGGAATATATGGCCTGGCTTAGAATGTGCGAAATCATCTTCAGCATGACCGCCCATGCCATTCTTGTCATCAACATTAGGAAAAGAAGCAGTCGAACACCATGCTTGTGATTTTCTGTAAAACTCTAAAAACAGTAGACACCAAACACTGGGTCATACACATGATGAGTACCTTACAGGCAAAAGGAAAGAAAAGCAAATTACCACCAACTGAATTTCTTTGCTGTGCTAGGAGCCTCCTCACGCTTACGCTCCGCAGCAATTTTTCACTCAACATGGCAAATAACCTACATACACGAGAAGGCCGACAACTGCGAAATATCAGCGAATTCTTTTTATCAGAAATCGATGCAGCTGGTTCAAGTGCAAGTAAAACAATTCAGCAATGGAGTACGAGAGTCCACACGAACAGGAAGCTGTTAAATACCCCTACACGCGTTGCCAATGGCAGCGCGATGATCTTCCTAATGGGGGTTCAAGATCTGAACTTAAGAGGCATGACTAGACAGATAAATGCATTAAGCAACAAATTACCACACACTAGTTCAAATCGGACAATACAAATGAATTCGTTTGCTTCCTTGGAACATCTAAACTACTAAACTACCTACATTTATACATACATATGTTTTTTCAACATCGTTAGCAAATCAATTGTTCCTGATAAAAATAAAACTAATCCAGAATAAACTGGATGGGTTAATCGGAGGTAATCAGGCAAAACAACAGATCCAAGCCTCGATGCACTGAGGGGAAGTCCACGGGAGAAGAACGAGGCATACCTGCTCGATTTGAACGGCGATGGAGGCAGGTGGTAGGGGGTGCGCCGGCCGCGACGCCACCGCGGGCCGTGCGCGCGAGGAGGACAGGGGTGGGGGCGGGGAGGAGACAAGGCCGTCGAGGCTCGTCGCGGGCGGCCGCGCGCGAGGAGGAGGCAGAACCCTAGCCTCCTACCACCCTCCGGCTCTCGCTGGATCGGAGCAGCCGCCGCCGTGGGGAGAAGAGAGGGTGTAGGGCATCTTGGTCATTCGCTATTTTGCTCAGCCCTGTTTCATTTTCAAATTCAAATACGTTGCAACTCTACAAACTAAAATCGTTAAGTATTTCCTTTTACAAACATTTTTCGTGCAAACCCACGTGGGTCCACAGTCTAAGTTAAACTGATTTCTTGGCCCATTGTTATATCCTCAAAGTATCTAGATCACTTAACCACTGGACCGGAAAAGCCTACTCCCTCTGTTTCACAATATAAGACTTTCTAGCGTTGTCCATAAATGCTAATGAATATAGACATATATATAAATTATATATATTCATCAGTGAATTAATTTAGACAATACTATAAAGACTTACAATATGAAACAAGGGTAGTAGTAAAATTCACTGTTCACATGTGCAGCAGTCGTTACTAGATAACTATCCACTAAGTATGGACCACTCGGATCAGACAGTTCATAAGCTAATTAGATGATCTAAATAATTTTTATGCATTAATTTTCTATAGAAAAATATACGATGCGAGCTCACTACACTTCTAGTGGGCTCCCTTAGGCCTATTAGGTCAACCCAGCAGGGCCAACTAGGGGCAGTGGTAGGGAATATTTTCACCGTGCGGGGATCTGGGACCGGGCCTCAGGTTTGGGTCGGGGTCAGAGTCGAGAGCGGAGGAGGGTTTACCCCCGCCGGAACACGAGGAGGTCTATTAAACTTCAAAAAATTAGTACAGTTAAGACCCAATATGCTAAAAACTCAATAAAATCCTAACAAACCAATTATAGTCTCTCTCCCACTCCCTCTCACTCTTAGCTTCTCAAGCGCAACAGCCCGGCCCAGGCGCAACTGCCCGGTGGCGGCGTGATAGACCGACGTTGAGCCTCTCCCTTTCTTTATATGCATTGTTTCTTGGGATCACCGGGGCCCCGTTTGGGTACAGGGATCTATGGGGGTCAGGTCCGGGGCCCGTTATAGTCAATTCATTATACGTGTTGACTTTAGAATAATCTTATGGTTAATAAATTAACTCTATGTTAGCTCTACTATTAAGTTTTTCACTAGATTAACACTGCTTTATTCGTACTATTTATGAGTGGATTGTGCTAGTTCGGACAATGGCCCAAAACATTTAAGTCGATGAATGGATTTCTTGGGTGGCGGGCACATTTCAGGGGCGAATTTATTTCGATACGTGAGAGCCGAGTACTCTATTCAGTTTCTTTATTTGGCACCATTGATTTTCTATCTACGTTTAACTATTCGTCTTATTCAGAACATGTAAACTTATAAGTCATAAATTTTAATAAACTAAATTACAACAAAATAACTAATAATTATATAGATTTTTTAAATGTAAAAGTCAACGACGTCAAAAAAAATAACAAACTAACTGTAGAGATTGTCTTCAGTGCAAAATGCTCAGATGGGTGCTGAGCAAAATAAGAAAAAGTTGCCACAACATTAAAAGCATATACATACATATATATATATATATATATATATATATATATATATATATATATACATACATCACTTGTATGTAGAACGAGATGTATCTGTCCATGAAGAACAAACAATTGGAATGGGAGGTATCAAGGACAGCAGCGACACCCAGCTCCCTCCTGACGCTGCCACGCACCTCTCCAGTTTTCAGCGTTCACAGTTAACCTATGAGTTTTCGTCAGCTCGCCGCCCATGAGAACTCGGTAAGCAATGACATGGCAACGGTGACGGGTGGAGTGGCGCACGTCTCTTCCAGTTGTGAAATAAGTGGACACGAGCAGTGAGAATCACGGTTTACAGCACCAGTAGTTGCCTGGCTACGTATGTCCATGCATCGAAACTGCATCTTGGTTTGGCTTCAAAGACGGTACCGTTGGCATTCGGGGTTAGTATATCTGCAAGTTACAAATGTGTTTGATGAATGTGAGTAGTATAGATATATTTAGAATGGAAAGTATTTTGATAATATGATGTGTTTGGAACTATGTGTAAAACTTTTGCAAAACAAAAAGGCAAGCCTAATATAGTCTTCAAATTCAGCCATATATATTTGGCTCCAAATAGAAAAAAGTTCTGTCATAATATGTATGTTAAGTTTCCTTTCAAGCTTTGATGTTTTGTAGCAATATAAATGAAATTTTCAGATAGAATGTGCTCGATGTTATTATTATTTTCGTAGTATGCATGCATGTACCATTAGCAACAAAA
Source organism: Oryza brachyantha (assembly GCF_000231095.2). NCBI lineage: Eukaryota > Viridiplantae > Streptophyta > Magnoliopsida > Poales > Poaceae > Oryza > Oryza brachyantha. The sequence goes on from NC_023166.2 coordinate 7,926,028, forward strand.
AACGCTTCATCTTTTATGTCGGTTAGAAATAAGATGCTAAAATTCAATGGTCAAGATTAGCCAAGAACTTTTACCTCTGAAGAGTTAGGATGAAGCACCGTAAAACTGTTTCTAATCATGCATATAAATATTTTTCCAACTTAGTTGAATATATATTTTAATTTCCAAATAAATTGAATACTACATCCGTTAGAAAATTTAAGGGATTTTGGATATACAGTCAGTGTTTGCGAAACTGTGAGTGGAGTTGTTACCGCTGCTCGCCGGTGGCATGGTTGTTGTGCCGCACGCCACAAGCCTTGAGCTTAAAATCATGGGTTGTTTGGTCTGAGCAAAATAATTATGAGAAAATCCTAAAAAGTTGGAAACAATTATGGAAAGTAGGAAATAAACACTATGATGTATTTGGTACATGTAGAACATAATAGTTGGCAAATACAAAATTTTGGCATGTCCTTTGCTAATTGATATTGAAATAATTATAAACGGAAATTCCCCATTGACCAATAAATATACAAAATACTTAATTATACATGGCCCAGGGTACCCAACTAGTAGGCTTAATGTCTGTTGTTACGGGCTGGGTTGAGTAGAGCTAGGGTGTTAACGGAGCGGATTGAGACGGATAGTTGTCGTACCATATCTTAAATCATAATTTTTAAGTGGATGTGGAGCGGGTGCGGATATTTTCGGATGCGGATTGTTGTGGATGTCTGAAATGGTGCGGAGTCGGCTCGAAAACGGATTATTATGACCGGATATGATATGTACATGTAATCAATACATTGTCATTCAATATTGAATTAAAAATACTTAGGCTATTGATGGGCTTTTGATTGAGTGCTTTGTGGGCTAAAAACTCAGATTATCCGCTAAAATGTCTATCGGATAATCCGGTAATAAAATCGGATAATCCGCATCCACCGGATATTAACAATATCATATCCGTATTCGAATCCGCAACTCATTATCTGAATCCGAATCCGTATCTACTGGCTAGTTGTAAACTCCTACCATATCCTCAATTTAAACGGATTCGGACCAGATCGGATCGGATATTATCCGATCTGTTAACATACCTAAGTAAAGCTAACCCGACTAGCTGACATGTGTGGTAAGTTAGACATGCAAAAAGTTATGTCCATTCGTTTGTCTCGTTGGTTGTTGTTCAGTTTGTTAGATAATCTTGTCCTTAGCATAAACAAGGACTTGGGTAGCCCTGAAGGAGATAATACTCGTTATTGTGCATGCCATAGTGCTATCTATTATACAATTGATTAACGCACTAGAGTAGGGTATTACCTTACGCCTAGGGCCTGAACTAATATAATCTTGTATGTAACCATCTTTTCCACGATCTAAAGCACCCTATAAATATTATTTCCAATCATTGTAATCGATAGCTTTGTTGCTGATCTCTTTAATTGCGCATTGTTACACTACCTTCTACTAATAAGGGCAGGGCAGTAGTATACTAAAATTTAAATCTAATGTATTTCATAAGTATATTAAATATTGTATTTGAGACTCCGGTAAGATATATTTACCAATTCATCTATTTCAATATGATATATTACACATAAACTTATTGTAATGTTATATATTTTAGTTCTAATTTTCCCTCTATAAAATTTCTACTACACGTGCTAGCAGCGTCATATAAGAAAATCAGATCGGTTGGATCCAAAATAACGGACAACTCACAATCATTAAAGGGTACCTTAAACAATAAGGTGAAACTTCCTTTTATTAGTAGGCGCACAACTAGCACCAACTGATCAAAGGCAGGCCAGCAATAGGGGCACACGCACATCCCAGTTAGACAGGCTGGGATCATAAGATACAACGAACCCAACAGAAATGGCACCAAGCTAAATGATCACATAAACGGTGACACTTTAAGCGTACGTACACAGCCGCTGCTCCTAGGAATGGGAGGTAGTAGGGATTTCAGACGCACGTCTATGGTGTTGTCTTCTACAGTAGCACTCGTGCAGACAGCTTCTGTCTCTGAAATTGCGGGAGATCCAAGTTACAACTATTGTCATTCAACCGAAGGAGCCGGAATGTGGATGGATTCTGACTGCTGAATTGGCCGCCATGCCTTACCTGCCTCATGATTCGGAGCGACAGGGATGTCGTTTTTTTTACTTTTTCGGTAAAAGTGAAACGTTATATTTATAAATAAAAAATAATATAGGACTAGATCTGTTATATATGTGTTTATATTGATCTAACTGTCATGACTGAAAAATAAGCCATGATAAAAAAAGCCCGCAAAATTAACTCTAAATTTAAAGTTAAAAATTTAAATTTGTTGTATATGCGTAAGGAAGAGTCTAATGATGGGGAAGGCTAGAGCGCGTATGAATGTGATGTCATAATGTCAGGGAGCGTATGTGTGCTGCAATGGGCGGGCACCGGAATGTAAATGATGAACAGTAGATGAATTTGTGTCGGGTTAATCACTAAAAGAGATGATTACAATGCGTGAGAGTACAACAGACTGTGTCGTGTTCTTCTCATGCAGTTTACTAAAGATATTAAAGGGAAAAATCTAATGGTGCTAATAGGAAAAGACTACAAGTCCTATTAGGAGACTATAAGAGTTCTAAAGAACTAAAAGTCATGTTACAAAACTAATAATATAATCTAAATATATTTTATACTGTAATTTGGATCATATCTATAACACTTATAATATGACGTGTACGGTGCTGGATCATATCTATAACACTTATAATATGACGTGTATGGTGTACGGTATTTTATCCTACCATAGAGAAGATATTGTTCCGATGGCACTAAAATTATCATCCGGTTTCAATCAATTTGTTCCAAGCAAACATCAACTTGTTTCCACGGACAAATTAAATTGTTCCAATATAAAAAAACAAATGATATGTTAGAATAAAAGGTGAAAACTGGCCCCATTAATTTGTCAATGGTATTTTCAACTTTGTGAGTTATATGATGTTATCATAGTTGTCCCCCTTAAAAGCTAATTAATTACTGTACTACTTACTAGTGGCCTTATCATACTCATTTCATTTATAATTAAACAACGGCTAATGGTTGAATTGAATTTCATAAGGTGAGATATTCACAGCAGCTGGCCTTTTAGGTCTGCTTGGTAACATACAAAAAGTTGTCCCCTGTAAAAGTAAACGGTGTATTTTTCGGTTACCAAGATTACTAGTGAAATCAAATCTGTTAGTTTTTCGCCCGTTTGGGAAAAGATAATCCAACTGCGTCCTGTCATACTAATGAACACGATCAACATATGATGGCAAACATTTAATAACCAGTTCATTGCAGTTAGAGCTTGCAAATAAAAGGTCTCAGATCAAATATCAAAAGTAACAATTCTCATATGCTCAATTCCAAACAATGAAATTGTCAGATTGAGCACGAGAACAATCAATGACCCATTTGATTGGCTGGCTCGCCACTCCATCATCTAGGGCCATCCAGCTGAATTTTAGAGGCTGGTAAGTTACACTGAGTATATGCAAACATTTTGTTAGGAAAATCGATGCACATTACAGGCACGGTATTTTTACTTGGAAACCCTTATGGGAAAAACCATAGACATTGACCAACAATAATCTCTGCAAGGAGATGATTATAACACATGAGAGTAACATTGAGCCATCGGACTCTACTCGTCTATCTTAGAAGAGATATATAAAGGAGGGTCTAAGAGTCATAATAGAAAAAGAGATACAAGTCTTACTAGAAAACTCTACAAGACCTAATAGAAAAAAACTATAAAGTGCCTAAGAGAAAAAAAACTATAAGTCTTCTCAAAAACTAATAGCATAACACGAGTATATTGCATATTAAAATTCGGATCATATCTCTAACAATCTACAACTTCTCTTGTAGCATACATTATAAATCACCAAATAAACCTCGTATAGACAAAATCTCCTAGGGAAAAATAGTCTTTTTGACTGTACTAAACGCCGATCAAACTTGAGGATAACAACTTGCTTATTTTAAATAGGAGCAGTGAACCATATTTTAAACTCGTCATGAGAATTAATTACTGAATCTATTGGTGTAAATTGGTGCAACCAACAGATATGCGAACAATGGTACACTTCCATGTGCTAAAACAGAGTAATTTAATCTCATGTTAAACCTTATAATACATTGGTTGTTCTTATAGTAGTTTTACTAGAATCACATGATCAGAATATGAGCAATAGATCGTACATTAAACTCTCCATGGAAAAATAATCCTGAAATTACTTGAATGAATTTTATTACACTAGAAAAAAAATCAAAATATGGTACACTTTATGTGTTCACTGAACAAGGATATGACAAACTCCTGGTACATATTTTTTGGTGGATCTAGCAGATTCACCCAAGACAAATTGACCAATAGGAACTATCAAAATACCCTCTCGGTGAATTGCTTTAGGCCTTATGAATATCAACTTGTAGAAAAATAATTTTCATCTAAACCTGACATATGTTAAAACTGATCATGCCATTGAACTTCTTGATGTTAAATTTGTGGAAGACATGTCGGAGAAAACAATTGCAAACGAAAAAAATATGATACGCTGGACAGAGAGACCGTCCTGGTACAAACTGCATGTTCCCGTGGCAATTTCCCCGGGAAATATCAAAGCTGACAATAATAAGATCGATGTACTGCGTCGGTGAACCTGCGCAACAGACCTGTTTGTTTCATGCTTTATTCAAATTTGACCAAAATCTGTTCAATTTTCAATTTATCCCAAAATATAAAATATTTTGGCCGCAGGTGTCACCCAAAAGAAATGCCAAAACCGACAAATTGAACCATAGGAGCAACCAAGTTAACAAATTCATTTTGTGTTCATTTTAAATCTTACTGATTTTTGATGAATTTTGAAGCAAATTGGGGCAAACTCAAACTGGAATGCTACCTCTCATCTTTTCGCTTAACTTATGCTTATAAGCCAAAATTTAAATTTTAAATCTTAAATTTAAAGTTGATTTTGGTTTTTTCAATCGTAGTTTATTTTTCAGTTTTTGATTTAAGATCACTAAGAACATATATACAAGTTTTATTGTAAATTATTTTTCTTTTTTGTTTGGCCAAACAACCACCCTCTTAAACATTTAGTCAGATTTAGTCTGAACTTCAGGAGCTCCCTGAAATTTCACCATGTCGGATACGATCTGGAGGCTGATAAAGAAACGGCAAAGAAGACAGGTGGGTGTTAAGTTGATCAGAGTTGCCTGATTGATGTACAGCTACGTATGGAAATAACCCACTCACCATTAGTTGGTTCCGCTTATGAACGTTGTAACATAGATTACTGAGCTATCTTTCTATACTATATTATTATAATATAAGCTGAGATATGTAATGGATAATAACGTGAATAATTAATTTAACCTACCCAAGGGTAATGGGTATTTAGCGATTTAATAATCTGAAAACACATTGTTGGAGAAGCTTATCAAATTACAGTAATATGAACTCTATATTATAATAATCTATCACAATAATAAAATCATTTGTTCCATATTATTTCACACAATTCAGATAACAAGAATCCGAAGCTAAAATCAACACGTCCTAAATTAATAGATGGATGAAAGTTCTATCTACTGGTACCTGCTATATGTAGTTATATGTCCACAAGGAAGTTAAAAATGATCAAGTATTTCCACTGGAGGAAGCATGACACGATATATATATATATATCGCTACATTGATGTTTGTGTGCAGTCCTAGTATATATTTGCTACACACTTAGCTGGGCAGATATAAAATTGTAGTGAACCAAAATAAAAAAAAAATGCAATTTGCTCAAGCTTGATTCAAGCAGAATTGTTTCTCGGGATGGAAGGCATCAGATATGTGAGATGCATCATAAAGGTCCCAATATCAGCCATCCATTTTGCACTCTGATAGCGGTGATCCAAATCACTTCCAATGGAACCACGACTATTCAAGCCAGGAAGACAAGTGATATCTCTATCACCTATTATAACCTGTTGGATCAACACGTCAAGACCTACTGCAAACACCATTCTTATTGTTTTTGCCTTTGTTGGTCTTAGTAGACTGTACAGATTTCTTGATTTTATGATTTGGACAACGAGCTGATGGAGATAAAGCTGTAAAGTGGAGTTCTATCTACGTTCAATGGTATTTAGCTAGAAGAACATATAATGATTTTGGAATATTTTTCATGTACGATGGTTGACCGAGATAGAATTGTTGTTTCATGGTTGCAAGTATATTCTGCTTCTCAAATTTTACATGCATTGAATAGTCCATCTGAACGAGTACTTCATTTTTTTATTGTGCACAGCAACTGGCATAAAGTAAAGTTGATCAAATTAAGACGCATGAGACGTTGATATGTCGATAAGCATCTGAAATTAAACGGAACCAACCAAAACAGAGCAAATACATGGGTGCTCTGTTTGAACGTGATACTATGGTTGTCGTGTTATCTTGGTCAATGAAAGATGAAATATTATTTATTTTGTTTATATCTATTTGATGGTATATTGATGGGTTTAATTTTTATAAGATGAAAAATCTAGTCTACAAAGCTGAGTTTTTATAATTCAGTAGTTCAAGAAGTGTGCGTGCAAATGCCCCAAAATAATCTAGTGCAAAAGAATAAATAATATGGTGAAAATGAACGCAACAAATTGCTTTTCAGATAGTAAATGAGAAGAATATGAGTATACACTTGATGCTACATCATTGTATAGAATTAGATCTTATACTTCGTTTAATGGCCAGTTGATGATGCCTCTATGTAAAATATTAAATGCGACCGAAACTATGTTTGTGGTTGTAAATACGGTACACTCACCTGTGGGGATGGCCGTGGATCAGCTCTAATTATTTTAAATAGTGCAAATTTTATTTTCAGTACCTTCAAAATAAAAATTTACTTATTTAGTTCAACTAGAGATGATCATGGCTCGACCTACGCAAATCCTTACTTAACAGGCGAGCTCCATAGCAAGAGAGCATAACACAACCACAATCCACATGGTTGTGGGGTTTAGCTAGAAAGGGATCTCACCTAAGAAATCTTGTAGTTTGTTGGAATGATCATGGAGCTGGTTGGAATGTAGGGCATCAGGGATATTCGCTGAGCTTGATCGGGTTGATTCTCAATGCCAAATTTTGTATCAATCATATCATTCATGTCCGTGCCATTAAGGGGTGCATGGCAGAGGCATATAGCAAAACATAAGACGTGATATGGTGTTATGGTCCACTCGTGCACGCAGAGCAGTTGTCCATAGGTATACTTTCATGTAGTTTGTGGAGTTTAACCGTTCTAGGCATCAAGCCCGTCGAGTACACTGTATTTTATGGTAAGGCTAGGCAATAAGGATCTAATGACATGGTTCCATGCAGTGGTGGAGCCATGGCCTGGTGAACCTGGCCTGTTGCCCAAACTCTATCCCATGCCTACAACATATTAGTGCCTAATTATTATGTATATCCTGTATATAGCTGTTGCATTTATTACATTATTAATTGTTTGATAATGTGTTACTTAATTCCATGAGATCTTTCGAATGTTTTTGACCGAAGATGATTCCTTCAGTTTATATGAGGCCCTGAATTGGTATCCAATTTTCATTCTCAACATGAGACACTATTAGAGCCTGGCTGTGGTAATGCCCTTGAACCTTGATAGGTGTTCTCATTATATGTGTTGCTCTAGAGTATAGAAGTCTTCATCATGTCTCTATTGTTTGTAAAATAGTAGTTTTTTATTATGTAGAGACGGACGAGTAGCCTTGATTTTTGGAAGGCTAATTGATAGCTTTACACGCATTTTGTTTTACATGCAACTCAAATTTACCATCTTATTATACTTTCTTGGATATACTCCCATAGTTCATCCCTGCAACTTACAAGTTCGGTGGCTATTTGTTCTTACACATTGCGAGTAGTCGAAAAGTAAAAATGTGATACTCTTCAGGCTTCAGTATTTTATTCACATTACTTGAGAAAAATGTTGTTTACATAATTACAATTCCAATATAATTTTCATATACTAGTGTGAGAAAAGTTGGACTTCAATTATTCAATTCTTATAATTTGTTTACTACATATAAAATGGCGACTTGTCGGCAGTCAGCTTCTTTCTGCAGGGTACGTGCCTGAATGATATGCAGATCACAACTGATGACCTGAAGACTCGTATACCATCTCAGTATACAATATCAAGAAACTCACTTCAGCAGTAGATGATTGAATCATGACCTATAGAAAGCTGACACATGAGCCACATGAATCTGGCCAGCTAACAAAGCAGCGATGATTTTTCTGTCATTTGTTCAGGCTGGCAGCTCCTCTTCAATTTGTATGCTCCTCTATATAAGCTATCTACGTGGAAAATATTGAATAGGAAGACGAATCTATAACTTGTTGTGATCTGTTATATATTGCACTGCCTCTTATGAGTGTATTTATAACATATATAGAAGATAGAAACTTAGAGTACAAGATAAATATTGTATTGTATTTCTCTAGGATTTTATCTTTATCTCTAGAATTTTTATTGGATTCTGTTATCTCTAACCGTATGCATCTATATCTCTAACATTCCCTCTCAGTCTTAACGGGAGCAAAGTGAACGATTGCGATTGGATTTGAAATCATGTGTTTCACCATCTTTTCTTCTTTGTTTCTCTATCATCAATTGCATCTCTGATGGATAATCCTCGACTTCGGTGACTGCGTCCCCTTCTTTGTCGTCTCGGTCCTCCGCCTTGATGACTGCGTCCTCTTCTGTGTCATCTCTTGTCTCTCTCCTATATTCCCTCCCGCAGTCATAGCGGGAGTGTCATGGATGATAGCGATGACACGAATTCTTTTGACTGGAGTTGTCGACGATGATTTGTTGTAATGTTTGTCGAGGTAGTTGATCTTGTGATAGCCGTGGTTGATGTAGATATGGTAGTTGATATGGCCGCAGATAGCCGAAGGCGAAAAAAGATTAAAGACGGAGCTACGATCATAGATTAGACACTTTACAGATGTCAAAGGATACCATTGGAAGCGTCTTTGCATATGTCAGAGGATGTCCTTTGGTCATCTTGCAGATGTCAGAGAACGCCGTTGACGTCGGGTCACCAATTTTTGGTTGTACTCCGTATGTCATGTAGGAGGTCACCACCATAGTGATGTCAGGTTGATGCAGTCTTTTCTCGTTGTAGATGACACGGTTGATGCCGACATCGATGAAGCGTCTTGTAGAGATTCCTGTCAGAGGACGGAAGATGAATGTCCATCGTTGTGGACGGAGCGGCGTCGTGTTGTTTCCATGTTGATGTAGATCATCGGTAATGTTACTTCAATGCATGTTGATGGCGGACGTGGAGACTTGATGAAGACGTTGATTGGTTGATGCAGTGCTTGCTTGCTGGTTGATCGATGTCGTCGTACCTCTGCTTCTGCCGCGAGAATTTGGGGATTTTGTAGCGAGAAGAATCTAATCTAATCTATAGATGATATATGGTGGCTAAAATAATTGATCTAATGCTAATTATTGGAGAAAATCTAATATATGAATATGCTAATTTGTTTCTCTTGTACACTCGTATGTACTGCTGGTCGGAACGATCTTGTCGCGGGCGGACTGACATCGATGTAGCCTGATCATCTTGAATGCCTGAAACATGGATGCATGTGGCCTCCTGCTGGACTTGCAATTAGCACGGCAGCCAATGGACGAGCGATTTACATGCATGGCATCCGTGGGATCGATGGCAGTGCATATTAATGACGATGGCTGCCGTTCTCGTCGTCTTCTCGTAGAACCGTCAGCCGGAAAATAGTTGATGGGCCCGCCGGCGGCAGTGCCAGCGTGGACTCGAAATCGGCGATTAGTGTTGGATATCACGTGAAAAATATTAAATAGGTAGAGAAATCTATAATTTATTGTGATTTATTATATATTGCACTGACCCTTATGGGTGTATTTATAGCATACATAGGAGATTAAAACTTAGAGTACATGATAAATATTCTACCGTATCTCTCTAGTATTTTATCTTTACCTCTAGAAGTTTTTATTGGATTCTGTTATCTCTAACCGTATGCATCTTTATCTCTAACAATCTACACGGAAGAAATCATATTTTTTCTAAAAAAGAAATCATATTATCTGCATATTTTTTTGACCCTGTTGACTACATATAAAATGGTATTGTCTGGTGACCATCAGCAAAGCGATTTGCATCAAAAAACGGAAGAAATGATTTGCTAAATTGTACATCGTGAACATGTTTTCTACTTGCACTGCAGTTTATATGTCTTCAATTCTCGACTATATACAGATATACTCCCTCCGTTTTTTTGTTGTTGACTTTTTAATTTGCGTTTGACCCTTCGTCTTATTCAAAAAATTTATCCAAATATACAAAATTATAAATCATACTAAAGTTAATTTAGTAATAAACTAAATCATAATAAAATAGTCAATAATTATAATTTTTTTTCATAAGACAAAAGGTCAAACATAGATTAAAAAATCAATGACGTCAAATAAAAAAAATCAAATGGAGTAGTATGCAGGGTTGTCTGTTTAGACCCAGTACTATTCAAGGTATCAGACCATTGGGTGAATGACGTGCATTATTGGACTGGACATGGTATATGCACCTTAGTTTTCAGCGAATATTCAAGGTATCAGACCATTGGGTCTTATGTTAATTGTCCATTTGATGCATACCATATCTATTAGATCTGAATAAGATAATAGATCAAGATTGTTATATTTTTAAAATTGCGTTCACACTTTAAAAATATATTAAATTTGATTGAAATTTGATGGAATGATTTATTATGCATAAGAGCAACTTTATATAAATTTTGATCAGTTTCTACACGTAGGTCCCACATATGTCTTTTTTCTTAACGCCTGGTTTTCAGTTAAAGTGATCCATTTGCCCTCCACGAGCCAAATCTATTTAGAACCTGAAATCACCTAACCAAATTCAGTCCACACCAATCCAGTTGTTCCTATGACCTAGGCTAATCCAAACTATTTGAACTAGCAACTCATTTTCACCAAATCAAACGCAATCTAAATTAGAAACTAATCCGTTTAATCCATTCCCATCCAACCACCCATCAACAAGCCTGCATTCAATGAAATAGTGTATTTGAGCAACAACAGCCACACACATGGACTTAGCTTTAAAAGATGCATCTGTATACAACCCAATGAAATGCACAGTACTCTTGTAGGCCAGCAAGACCTCGTTGGAATGGAAGGCATGAGGGACTTGGGAGACATAACACGAGTCGTCACCATTTGGATCAAAGGGTAAAGGACTGAAAGGTGTGACCATGCCTGCAGAAGAGGTCTCAAATGCATGGGCGGATCCAACATGGGGGCGGCGGGGGCTCGAGCCTCCGCTATCTCCGTTAAAGCTATTGGAGCCTCCACAAAGACCCCCTAAAATTTTATAGCAAAAATTAATAATAGAAAGGGGAGGCTAAGACTCTATCTAAAGTATTCAGACACCCGTAATCTCGTTGGCTAGATCCACCACTGCTCAAATGCACAGCCCACCCTCATGATTTCTCTAGCAACAGAAACCGGCAACAACATTATTCAGCAACAGGACTCCCCGTGGTCTAGTGCTTCACCGGTTCTCATGATAGGAGAAAAGGTCGTTGAATTTGGATGTATGTTTAAGCTTGGTTGCTTTCATGAAATGAAACAACTTGCTGAAACTAGTACTTGGTCGACAGTCAAGAAGGACATATATATATGTAAGGAGTAATCACCATGCTACAGATGACTGCCTGGCATTGTATTTCGTTCATGTTTCAGGTTTCTTGATGGTTGAATAGAAGACCAAGGTACCAGAAGAAAGATAAGTGGACCAAAGGTGAGCTAAAAAAAAGAGGTTTCTAGAAACAAATAGATAAAGTTGTTTGCGCATATAATTTTATGATTTGCTCCTTTAGTAAAAACTATTTTGCTAATAAATCCTTATCTTTTAGCAAAAATTTATTTAGATTTTCAAAACATTCAAAATATATATTTACAGCAGTGACATGCTTATGTGAGAATGACTTAGTCTATGGATAACATATTATGGAACAATAGGATCTTGTTGGAGTGGTGGGGGACTTTGGTGGCCATGTGGCATGGGAGAACAAAAACCCGATTGCCAACTGTCACCCTTTCATCAAGCCAACAATATGGACATATTGAAAACTCAGAAACCGTATATTCATATGATTAATTCTATTTCTATCGATAGGTTCTTACAGTGGCGTTCTCTTTCTACGGAGTGCTATATGTGGGGTTATAGGACATCACGGAGAATTCTAATATTTAGTTGTTTTAGTCTATGTAAATCATGTCATCAATTTAAAATAAGAATATTATGTGTTATGACATGTATAGCATGCTCGGTAATTTTCGTTGTTAGTTTGCCAATGCATGAATTGTTTAGATGTTTGAGAAAAAAATAATATAATATGCATATTTCTTTCCTTAAGGGGCGGGGGGGGGGGGGTAATGGTCGCGTTAACTTTTATGATGGTTTCATAACGAAACACTTTTCTATAGGCTTAATGTTTTGTGCATGAATTTAAAATAAAATATAATTACTTTCTTAAATAGAACAAGATGTATATGCATAGACTACAAAGTGTGTGTAACAATGACAAATAAGAGGAAGAGAAGATATCCGTGCACTAACGAAGACTGTTTAAGGCAGCAACTCATATAGATGTATATCGTGTTATGCCATTTATTGTTAGCAGCACAATTTCATTCATAAATTTTTGTTGACCAATGTTTTCACCAGCAATGAGTAGCGTCCTACATTTTATATAGTAGGGATGTTAAGAGTTGCGCAAATTCTAGTCATATATGAACATTTTTACTGTCTTTAATGTGCAACTTTGACCGTAGTTTTGTATTAAAGTATTTTACGAAATCTCACAAATTTTTTGACATAATGATAGTATTTTCAGGAATAGTTTGGGTAAACCGGGAGGCTGGGAGGAGCTGGGACATAAGTACGGGAAAAATCTGGATTGGGAGGTGTCAAGCCGGACTGAAACACTGGAATTTCGGACTAGCTAGGAGGTGATACGAACTAATAAACAACGCGTCACATGCTCTTTAGCGTGACCGTATAACATCGTAATTTATTATCTGTTGTGAACTCATTCAAATTAAAATTGATGTCCAAAGTTTTCAAGTTTGGCTGATCTTATCCTATAGATTAAATGTTTACAAAGATTGTGTGTGTTTTATCCAACTCCATGTAGTGAAAAATCTTCTCTGTAATAACTGTTTTGCGATTAAATGTACTCTCTCATTCAGCGAAATAGCTAGCCTATTTAAGCCACACAGGCACACACATGAACGCAGCTTTAAAATGTGCATCTGTATACAACCCTATGAAATGCATTACGGTGCTCTTGTAGGACACCTACACCTCGTTGGAATGGAAGGCACGAGGGATTTGGGACGCACAACACGAGTTGTCGCCGTCTGGATCAAAGGGTGAAGGAGTGAATGGTATGACCACGCATGCAGAACCTCCTGCTATATCTGTGGCAATAGAAGGTGGCAACAACATTATTCAGCAAATTAAAGGACTCATTGTTCTCCACTGCTTCACCGGTTCTCATGATAGAAAAGGCCGTGGTTTGGATGCATGGATATATCCATTTAGTTTACTTTTATCAACTTAAACGACATGTTGAAACATTCAGTAGGTAGTCAATGGTTAAGAGAAAGACAGATGTATGGAGTAATCACCAATGTTATTAACGACTACCTAGCATTGCATTTTGTTTGTATACCTGGTTTCTTTACGTTTTTGATGGTTGAAATATATGATGGATTAAGTCCATGTTCCTTTTTAGATTATTTACCAATTATTTAAATTAATTATTTATTGCATACTTCCAAAATTTTGTTTTATTAAAAACGTTTTTGGTTTTGCAGTGATCAGAACACTTTTTTTAATAAATTTATTATTAAGTTTATTTCTTTGAATATTAAATTTATCCCAATAACATAGTAAATAATCTATGAAATAATGTCCTCAATAATTTAAATCAAATGGGCCTAATTGATTTTGCAATAATATTCAAGTCTGATAGAATTTTATAACCTTTTTTAGAATTATAAACCTTAAAAAGCCTTACATGTATTTACCTTCAAAAGTACTATGAAAACAACATAATTTATTATTTTAGTGGTATAAAGTTAATTTTAAATTAGATTGAGGGTCAAACTTATAAAAAAATTGGAACCTGGTAATGAATCCATCCTCTAGTCTCATTCTTAGTACCGCTTTTCCTTTACCATGTCATCAGACCGAGGGACCAAAAATTGGGGAAGTGAAAATCTTATGACATTTGCACAGACGGATTGTGGCGGCACAAGACTTAGAGGTTGGATATTTGAAATATTAATAAATAGGAATTTTTTTTATACTTGAGGTCTTAATAATTGGCTTGAATAACACCAAATGCATAGTGATAGTATGATATATATTATATATTACACAAAACTGAGTCTAAGCTCATATTTTATTGAATTGATCACAACATATAAAGATTGGCGATACACGAAACATGTAAAGGATTAGAATTCTTACAATTTAGATTATACTATTGTATGGTATCATGTTTTGTAACGGAATAATTCTATGAGATACCAAACATAATACCTCACCGGTGTCTGATCAATATCACACCAATACCAACTGATACTCGCATGGTACCGGCTAATACTTAGTCAGTACTAACTAATACTAGAGTAGTAACAGCTAATACTCGGTCGGTACCAAGTGATACATTATTGATAATATTTATAAAGAAAAAATTTAAAAAAAGTCAAAATATGTTGGGTAACTGTACTACATGCCACGCACAATGCTACTTAGTATGTGTTCATGCGATCTAAGGGTGTGCTGTTCTGAACAGTAAGGATGGGACACTGTTTTTCCCTTGGAAAATACCCGTATAGTTTACTTGCAATAAGAATTCCCTTTCAATGAATAACAACCCCACTACCACCTGCATCTAACTACCATTGCAAGAAAGATTAAGATTGTCTTCAGCTTGATTTTCACCTTGATTACCAGAGCTCCTGAAGAGACTATAGGGCTAGGTTGAAAATGATACCCTTATAGTTTTAGGAGTAGTTAGGTGGCAGTTTTATATATTTATATCAATAAACTAGAGGGCAGTGTGTCTTTTGGGATGAAGCGGAGCTTTGGAGCAGCATAAATCCGACTCCATCCTAAAGGTTTAATTTTTTAGGACCAGCTATGATAAATTCACTCTGAAAAATATTGAACCTATACCGTTTAGCACAACCCCACCTCTACTTAAATTAGAGCTAGCAGCACGAGTTGTACCAAACTACGCATGCACACACATGAACGTAGCTTTAAAAAGGTGGATATGTATACAACCCAATGAATTGTATGTTGGTGCTCTTGTAGGCTAACTATACCTCATCGGAATGGAAGGCATGAGGGACTTGGGACACACAAAATGAGACGTGGCTGTATGGATCAAAGGGTGAAGGAGTGGAAGATGTGACCACGTCTGCGGAACAAGTCCGACACACACAATCCACCCTCAGAGGACTCACGGTGGACCAGGGCTTAACCGATTCTCATGACAGAAAAGGTCGTCAAATTTGGATGCATGGATATTTAGTTTGCTTTCATGAACACTTGTTACAGTCTATTTATTCAGTTTATTTCTTCAAATATTGAATTTATCACAATAACATAGTAAATAATTTATGACAATAAGGTTCTCCATAATCTAAATCAAATGGTATGTCCTAAATAATTTTGCAATAATATTCAAGTCTGATCAAACTTTACAAACTTTTTTGAAATTATAAACCTTACATATATTTAACTTCAAAAGTACAACGAAACGAGGAATATAGTGCTGCTAAAAATTATAAATGCGATGATCAAATGTTGACCGATGACTAGGGTGTGTAGGGCTTGTTCTTTTACCAAGTTAAGTGAAAGTGCATCTAGTCCCCAAATTTGTTTTGGTGATTAATGATAATCAAATGATGAGGACTAATGACGTGTGTGAGAATGTGAAGGTATAATAGTCCTCTTGAAAAAGTTATTGTTACGCCGCCCACGTAAAAAGAGAAGTAAAGTCGGTATATTCGTGTTGGCGTGTGTATTTTTTGAATTTGAGTCAACTAGGAATGCCGTACTATAAAGAGAGGTGTGCAAATAAAATGTAGGAATGAATCCGGTGCTCGGAAATATTTTTGAAGTGCATCTTTTGCTATCTTTTTGAAGTTGTGCTGGAATTTTCGGAAGTTCTGAAGGTACTTTCGGAACTTCCGAAGGGGTCAGAATCTGTTCTGTATGTTTCGCGGAAGTTCCGAAGGAGCCAAAATCGGTTCTGTAAGATTCACGGAAGTTCCGAAGGAGACTTTCGGAAGTTCTGAAGGAGCCAAAATCGGTTCTGTAAGATTCACGGAAGTTCCAAAGGTCTTGACCGGAACTTCTGTTGACTTGACTTTTCGCAGTTGACTTTGAATTTTCTAAGTGTTGGGGCTACTATTTTGAACTGACCGGAAGTTCCGAAGGAGACCTCCGGAAGTTCCGAAGAAGGAATCTTTTACCCCCAACGGACAGAAATTGATAGGGGGTATAAATACCCTCCAACCCCTCAAGCTACGGTTGCTGCTTCACTTGTTCATCTCTATGAGCTTGGCTTGCTTTTCTTGAGATTCACTTTGAGCCTTGCTTTCTCACTTCCTCCTCTTCACGGATTTAAGTGATTTGGATTTTGTGTGTGAGAGTTGGTTGGTTTGAGTGCTTGGTGTTGACTTCGTAAGAAATTTCATGAGCATTAGATTCATCCCAAGATCTCTTTGCTAGCTTGTTACTCTTCGTGATTGAGGGCACTTAGACAGCTAGGCGTCGTTCCTCGAGCCACCGAAGCTCTTGTGGTGCGTTGGGAAAAGATTTGTGAAGGTTGGATCTCACCTCCGAAAGGGAAGAGATACCTCGAGTGAGGGGGAGTGCATGGGTACAACTCTAAGTAAAGGGTTGTGGAACCCGGCTCAAGTTTGAGCTTCTCAACGGAGAGTACAATCCCCTCAAGGATTGGAACTTTGGTAAAAAATCTCCGTCTACACTTATGGTGAAATCTCTTTAACTTGTTATTTAAGCTTTGTTTTTGGTTGCCACGCGTACTCTAGTTACTGTTTGTGCAAAGCTTGGAGGTGGTTCACTTATCTGAGGTTTGGTTGACTAGATCTACTCCTTTCTCGTTCTAGATCTGGTGCTGTCGGAAGTTCCGAAGATCAACAAAACTTCCGAAGGCCGAAAGTTTCGAAGCCACTGACCGGAACTTTCGAAAGTCTCAGCTTCCACTTTTTAGGTTTAATTTTTAAATCGCCTATTCACCCCCTCTAGGCCTTGATATACGCTTTCATTAACTAGATTTACTCGTTCTTCGTTGATCTTTTTTTACATTTTCTGTGCCTGTTACCTGACAAAAAAGAACGGGCGTAGTGTATAAATATGCGAGAGTAGTAACAAACAGTTGGTACCAGTAGTACACATCAATCCGGTGGAGCATTTAACTATTTTCCACTCTTCGGCAGACTCGTGTAACCCTTTTCACAAAATGACAAATCCTGTGCCACTAACCCTTCCGTATTGGAAACAAACAAAAATCAAAACATTCTGAATTTTGGAGATATCTGAAGCCCATTTGCAGCATCGAACTGCTTGTTTATGACAGCTTAGTAGTATTTTTCAAAACAAATACAATCAATAGCAATTTTGTAATTAGACACGGTAACTATAAGTCATCGACAGTTCAAATTTAAATGTTTTGGCTGTTTGGCTGGATCTTGTTCAAAATGCTTTATATATATATATATATATATATACACACACGTGTGTGTGTGAAAATTATGAAGATGTGAATTTGATGAAGCATATACGAAAATCGTCCTTCTGGTAGCCTAGTGATTTGTTGGTGTCTTGGGGAACACATCAATACTCACTGCGAGAAAAACTTCATATTGTATTAATAGAGCAATGGTAGCATCCTCGATAAAGTATTGAGATATACCATATTTTAAGCGTAAATTTATTTGGTACTTTTATTTACTGAGTACATCCTCTGTCCCAGAAAAAAACCAACTTTTTGGTTTTTTGTCGAGCGTTTGACCATCCGTCTTATTTGAAAATTTTTTAAAAAAAATTAAAAAAATTAGTCACACATAAAGTACTATTTATGTTTTATCATTTAATAAAAATAAAATTATTAATCATAATTTTTTTTGAATAAGACGAATAATCAAACATTGTATTAAAAAAATAAAAAGTTGATTTGTTTTGCGACGGAGGGAGTATCTCGAGATACCAAAAATTTGAGGGTAATTTTACTACCTAGATCAGATATTTTTTAGAAAAATTGCCTATATTAATAAATAACAGCTACCAACCAGACTCACCAGTGAACCATACTACGCATGCTATATGGCAGTGGTACAGCACACATCCATCGCTTCTCCTGCTTAAAGTCAGGTGATACTGATAACTAATCGGACTGGAAGGCATCGAGGATAACAGCAATGTGTTGCCCATTTCTTGTTCTCCAACTGTGTCTTCATAGACACTGCTTGTGCCATAGCAATCGGATGAAAACTGCAAGGACAGACATTCAAAATGTGTCCATGCAGTTACATCCACAGCCTTCAACACTTGGCATGAACATAGCTGTGGTGTTTCTGGACATAGCTGTGGCATTTCTGGACTCGTGTTGACAAGGCTAAGATGAGGCAGCACAAGTCGTGCAGCACGTACAGTGCACTAAGATAGGGGGTCGTCAAGATAGAGGGCAGTTTGGTCTCAGCTTTGCTCAAGTGTAAACGATATATGAGCAGCAACTATTTTTTCCCTACGTTTCTTATTAGATTTTTAAACCAAGATTAGGTGTTTTTATTTAAGTGGAAGCATGTTTGTTGCAAATGGAACTATACTTGTGGGGCCTCAAAATTAGATTATTTCAGTTTTGGAACTAGGATATTGTCCATCGCCCGAGTCCCGATTACAATATAGTGTCAACGTCGTACCTCAGATGAAACAAATATAATAGGTTTAATCCATATTACACTTCTTAAGTCAAATGTCAGGTTTATCTAACAAACAAGACTAAAAAATGATGCCAGATATTTGACAAATATAAACTATAAAGACCAAACAAAATCAATACGACTTTTGCTTTATTGGTAGTTTTCAATACTATAATAGGAACTATAGTTTTTTCTTCTATTGTATGGCCCCAATTTAAGAGATGCAAAGAGTATTACATGAAATAAACTAAATTATTTTGATGTCGAGATCATCTGAACCACTAAATAAATCCAGTTGTATTGCACTTGCACACGGGGTATTTCGATCAATTTTGGTAGCTGAGGGATGTCAAGTTTCCATTTTCATTGTTGTGGGATGCTTCATAAACAATTCAATAAAAAAGGGGTGCAATATAAACTTTAATATCGGTTGCAAAATAAGAAAGCCAAATTAATATGGGGAGTAATAAGTGCCTCCATATTGCAAAAAACCTCATCAGACCGCTCGGGCACATATTTCTTCGCCCATTCCATAAGGAATGGACGATCTCAGCAAATGTATAGTGCTACTTGCATAACTTCTTGGAATAGAAGACACAAGGGATGGACACACTCTTTTAAGTCTACATGTCCCAACCATCATCCACCATAGGCACCTCACGTCTAGGGTGGATAATGACTATGTGTAGATTACCCATGCTCAAGTGGCAGGGATGATAGAACTTGGTAGCCAGTGCACCCTCGGTACTTTCATAAGTTATCCATTGGATGTCTCTATACAATAGAGGAGAATGCACATTCCTCTAGCAGTCTATTTGTGTAACTGCATCGAAGTGCCACAACAATGGCAACTGAGATCAAGTGCATTTGCTATTGTGACTATGCAATAGCAACAACAAAAATACTTGCCATCCATTTTCTGATCCAATTGCTCGAGATGAGTGCTACAGTAAAAAAACAAATGGAGCCTTGCGGATACTGTGTTTTTACTATACTACCACAACGTATGCTGGCCTTTTATTACAGATCATGTTATAATAAAATCTACAGAGGATTCTGATCTAAGATTTGGATTGCACGATATTTGAATGGAACAATTAATCGATAAAATGAACTTTTGATTCGAGCAAATACAATCATGATTAATACTTTGTGATTAACAATTGGCTTGCAAATTGATTTATCAATAAAAAATTATTTGAAAATATTTGTGGTGTTGGTGTGACTACGTGTAACTAATTAATGTGGATTAGGTTAGGATATATGTGCCAAAAAACGGTTTGTTTTTCTGTTTGTAGGAGACTTTTGGTCAACAATAATCAATGATGAGTATCCGGGACTAAGTTCATAGAGTAAACCGAGACCTACTATGGTTGAGATGCCATGTAACATGGTTGAAATAGAGTCAGAAACATTGGAGGGTCAAAATCGATCTTGACTAGGCTTAGGGAGTAGCTGAGATCCATACGATCAAGGAAGCTGGATGTTAACGTTGAATACAAGGTGACATGATGTTAACGTTGAATACAAGGTGACATATGCAGGATTGATATTGTGAGGGAAAACAATCATAATAGGCTTCGCATGTTTTTTGTTTAAGTGTCGGACAGATAATAGAGAAATTTGAAGCAAAATTGGATTGCTACAATACTCCGATCGCTTCAGATTTGTACTAGGGGTTTTACTCCTAGTTCGTAATGAAAGCATAAATAGATGAGGGCTTGAGGCCATAGCAGAATAAGTTTGTAAAAGACAAAGATAGTGTTTGAGTGTAGTATTTTGTATACATTTTCTCAACACAACTCGATCCAATAAAGTTAATCTACTTATAGCGCATTTTCAGGTTGTGTTTTGCAGCGATGATGCGGTTAGATTGGTTGTGACAATGAATTCAAGAGGTTAGTAGGTTCCTTCTATTTCTACTAAAAGATGATTTCTCGATTTTTGCTCACGCTTCTAAACTATCAAACATTGTATCTTTTTAACAAAGGATTCTATATAGATGTTCATCAACTCACCTTTCTAGAGTAGATGTCTTAATTTGATGGTAGTTAATTTTTTCGCTTATACTATAAGATAACTATCAAAAAATAAGATAATGTTCAGTTTCATCCATCAAAACAACACAGGCTAAGTGCCTAAAATATATAAATATACTGGTACCAAACCATTTCACACTCCCTGTCCCAAATATAGGTCAGTGGAGACCTTGAAACCTGACTCAGCAGCTACTAGGCTGCAGAGTACAAACGCATCCACCATTCCGTCAAGTCAAGCCCACATGGAAACTGAGTAGAACTGTAGCCTCTAACATCACAAGGATCGCAAGGTAAACAGAGTAAGCTAAGAGTGCAAGGCATAGAGCGAAGCGACAAATTAAACCAGAACCATGCAATCAGAGCTGCTCATGCTGCTTGAACCCGACCAGATTTTCTCGATCGGAATGGAAGGCATGAGGGATTGGAGACACGCCTTGGGGATCCTTCATGCTTGTGGCTCCATCCATCGGCAGCGCTTCCCATGAGTGAAGAGTTGTTCGATGGTTGATGTGTGGATACCTAGAATTCAAAACATGGGGATGTGTCCACATTCCCAATGTCTCCAAACAGCCGAAGACTGACCATAGATTGCTACCAGATACTGGGCCTCTATCTGCAGGTCGCACTCACATCTCGCTGGCCCTGGGACGAGAAATAGGTCTGGGATCATCAATGTCTAGGTTAAATGCTACATTGAAGTTAGAGATGAGATATAACTTGTTAGCAGTCATAGATAGTTCTTTTATGATTTAGTAACTTAAAATATGGATTCATTCTCTTTCATTTGAGGTTCATTAGTTCAGAATCAAACCTACCAACATATACCAGGCCTCTACCTCTGTTCGCAGTCACAACTCACTAGCCCTAGGACGATGAATCGTTCTGTGATCATCAATGTCCAGGTTAAACACTGCATCAAAGTTAGATGTGAGTGGCAATGTGTTGGCAGTCTCAAATAGTTTTTTTATGAGTTAGTAACAAGAAATTTGGATACATTCTCTTTTATTTGAGGTTCCTTAGGTACGAATTGAACTAACCAACATGAAAAAGCAGAGAGAGTTATTTGATAGTTTAGAATCTCAATTGTAATCTTCTCGTGATTTTTCAATATTTTAATATGCAGCACATCATGATGCACTGGTTAATTGCAAGTGTTGAAAGCATAGCTAAAGGTATATCAGCTGAGATTTGCATTTTTTTACTAATGAAAGAAAAATCCACATAAAACTACATCAAATCAGTTATGGCTCGTAATGTGCATCGTTCTACCCGTTCTCCCTGTAAACATGCCACAACTGAAGGCTACAAAACTTATAAAGAAGAGTTTTTTTTTTACCATCATCCAAAGTATCATTTGATGTACCATATTTTATATCGTAAAACTTGGTAACTTCAGGTACTATGTCACACCAAGTGCCAAATTTTTCCAAGTACTTTTTTCGTGGACCCAAAAATTCTCTACAAATAAACAAAGAAAGTGAGCGAGCATGAGGTAAAAACCCGTCCCTATTGACTACCATAATTTTAACACTGACAATGAATACTTTTTGAATCGTTAAATCATGTTCCAAATTGTCATGACTATCATGTAACTCACATCGTTATTAAGACTTTTTAGAAGTTATATACAATACTGTTTGAGATGAATCAAAAAATATATGAGGTTCCATAGGCTTATTTTTGCTTGGATTGATGTGATCGGGGTGCAAAATCCCCACCTTAATATATTAGGTCAAATAGTCATATAAAGGGCAAGATCCAGCTATGCAAGCTCAAGTGCCCAACAATATAAAAAGATAATACACAAGGGAATGTAAGGAGACAAAACAATGGGCAACACAACATCCCCAAATATCATAGTACAGGTGCTTGACATTTTCCACATGTAGGCTCATGGAGCGACACCCCATAACAAAACTAATTTTACCCCCGAGCTTGATGACATCATTCGCCTAAGATGTGGTAGTTGAATGGTACTTGTATCAGGCCATCAGGAGTTTGATATTATTGTGGTGTTTGTCTTAATGCCCCTTAGGAAAGATGAAGCACATATTATGTTATCTTCAATCTAAGCTATACAACTTGGCTACCAGCTCAATACCCACCTATACTTTTTTAGGATGGAAAGCCCCACATGAGATGTGAAGCCCGTATTATGTCATCTTCAATCTAAGCTATACAGTTTGGCTACTAGCTCAACACCCACCGATGCCTCTTTGGGGATGGAAAGCCCCGCAGTAGGGATGGCGATTGAAAGATGAGGCAAGTGATAGAACAAAGGAGGAAAGCTGAGAGAAGACAAATTCATTAGATCTGGGGGAACAGAGACATGGAATGGGAGGAAGCGAGGACCAACAGCGAGTATAAGAACCAAAGTTTACGGGCCAGGCCACCCATGCATTACAAACCTTGTGGTGAGTCCAACATCCACTTAGTGTCTTCTAGGCTGGATGCCTGGATATATAGCTAGCCCTAGGACTCCATCCAAATAATTGGATAGAGAGATGAACACACTAATGTAGCAGTAGCTTGCACATATATTAAGAACCTAGAGCCCGGATAAGATTTTTCTTAGAGAAGATCACTAAAGTTTCTATAACATGATAAGCATAGCTGATGAAGCCTTCACCAAGAAGTCCAAAACACATTTGGGGTTTCATTCATAGAGATGAGAGTGCTTTCAAGACTTAGGCCATAAATTACCCAGTTGACCGTGACCTAACTTGTTGCGTGCAAAAATGTCTACCCGGCATCCAGGTGCATGAGGAAGTCCGTTATAGCTAGCATTACATCTCACTCAAATGGAGAAATAGACTGATGGATTTTCTGGTTTTTTGATAATAGTCAATAATACGAATGAATAAAATGACTATATCAATCTTGAAATGTTGTTTTAAAAAACAATTTAATCAAACTTATATATAGAAGACTTCTATAAAAAATACATCTGCTGTTTAGAAGTTTTGGAGGCATACCCACGATAATATATATATAATTACAATCCTTGAAAAGACACTAACATCTTTCATGAACTTTTTATTGCTTATTTTTCGATTGCATATTTCTGATTGCATGAGTACCAACTACCAAATAGGAAAGGCATAACACACCCCTCCAGGTCTAAACACCCCCTTGCATTAAAATATAGTTACATTATCTATTTTATCAATATTGATTGTGGTACAATTTCGACATTAAAATAATATTGGAATAAGAGCTTAAAAATCAAAAATACTTATATTACTTCTGGCATAATAGTAATAGGCTAGGTTAATTAGAACATCATTTCTATTTCTATTCATCTCATAATTGAATTAATGTTTTTATGTTTTGGTTCTATCCAAACTTAGAGTTTTTTCTTTTTAATATTATTTTAGAATTAGGGCATGTATTCATGCTTTTATGTTATAATCATTGGCTCTAAGCACCCAGTACATAAGACTTTCAATTATCTATATATTTTATATTGCATCCCGCTAGTGCTAAAGGTCATTATGCAAAACATAATGCATCATCACTCACTAGCAATCATCACATCTTAAACATCATAAAAAGCATGCCATATCATCTATTAATATATTACATCCTCAAGAGTAACATGCAAGAATATCAAATTATTACACTCAAATTATATATTTCCATAATATTTCAAGTTATATATACATACATCAATTCTATAAGCATTTAACCTACATTCATCCATGAGTGTGTTCTGTATTTACAACCACATGACATGCTTACTTCTTCTGACAAACCATTGAGGTTTATGTTTGAGGCCATGTATCAACCCCATTAAAAGCCGCAAGCAAGCTGGGTTGTAAGACAGCCTAGTGGACCTCCGGATCAGGACTTCACCTAACTCTAGCCTTTGCTAGGGAACATCTTTGACCAGTGAACAAACCTTTTGTGGGAGATGAAGGTCCTTTGTCCTTAAGAGCCTTCCATTGGGGGAGCTTCCAGGAGGGGGAATGCTGATGACAAGAGGGCAGTGGCGGCCTACTAAGGCCCTTTGGATACAAAGTTAGCGGGCTTAGCCCAAATAGGCTTAGACCTATATAAATTACTTGTTGTATCCCTAGAAATGACTCTATCATGGGAGAATCTTGCAATCAGACATGTATCCCTATAAATCCTAGTTGTTAGGACTATACACAAACCCCAAATGAGTTGTAATAAGGTATGACTCCTGCAATACTTCGACTATTCTGAATCCCAATCATTCAATATTTGTTCTTCAACAATAGTGTGCACTCCATGTAGTTTGTCCATGCTTACTTCCGTTCACAACACATCGAGTTGTTCACCTTGGGGTGGTAATGGGACAAGACCAATAGTTCCTTTCACAACCTAACCCAATCCTCATATATTTTTACCTCAGAATCCATAAAAGCATAGGCCCATTACCGCTCATATGTGCACTTGATGCAGTTTCATTCTGAAACTAGCTTTGCTTAACTATTGGTTAGTAAAAACTTATGAGAGAGAAATTGCAATTTCAATAGTAGCAAGTAGAGCCAAACTCAAACATACTATACAGCAGAGCAAACATAAACAATTTTATAGATACAAATCAGGAGGAGGATATATCAAAATTGCATGCCCCTACTTCCATATACATATGCTGATAGTTGGCTGGAATGGAAGGCATTAGGGATAACACCCATGCATTCCCTTTTCCTTGTTCTACAACTGTTTTTCTATGGATGACACATGTGCAAGAGTACTTTACTATCAACACTAAAAGGACAAACATTACAAATGTGTTGATGTAGTTAGATCATATTGTATTATAGATGCATGGCTAGAACAGTGATACGATGTGTGTCTACACACCTGGTGCGTGATAAGGATAACGAGGACGGTCGAGTAGCCTGGGAAGTAGGTCAAACACATGATTGCTGGACAGTATGATATTAGACTTACATACAAGTCCTTGTTTAGTATTAGTCAATGGTTCCAATGGTATGGGTGACAACTATTTCTCCTATTGTTTTTTTATCTTTCACCGTATTTTCGAAAGCAAAAATGAGCCGTAGTCAGTATGGTTTGATGCATTAAAACATGCTTTTATCTATTTGAAAGAAAATTATGTTGATAAAGAAATCAACTTTCATGACAAATATCTAATTTTTTTTCAGTGTGGAACTATTGAATTGTCCATGTCTCGGTTACAATTAATGTAGTTTGTATGCTTGATGCCAGAGGTGAACAATTTACAATACATGCAAGAGTCCATAGTATGCCACTCAAACGTTAGGCTTGTCCTAAGCATGCACATGAACTAGGAAGCTAGATATTTTACATCTAAAGGCTATCAAAATCGACCCCAGTACAAACTGGTTTAACTTTGATTTTCATTTTTTTACAATACTGTTGTTTTTAGAATTTAGATGTCCAGTCATTAATTTGAGTACGTACATGTTCTACAATACTCTCTACTGATAATAGAAATCTAGATCTTTTATTTTTTTCTAATATAAATGATAAAATAATTTGTGACATGCAAAATGGGTTCAATGAAACAAAAAATATTTTACTTGAATGTTAAAAATCAAGTGAATGAGCCACCAAGTCCCTACCAAAAAGCACACAATAAAAACTTGACCTATACCATTTTGCAATTTAGTTTCAAAATAATGAAGACCAGCATTTGAGGAAGTAATTAAAACCACAGTTGTTCACGTCGATGAATGGGTCTACTCGTTAATATTGGAGTGAGCGTAATGAAGGCGACTACAATATATACGTGGGATGCCTAATAGCACAACAACCTTGGTAGGACTAATTTGTTTCATATCAGTGTCTGTACACAACCCAAACATGTATTCGTGTACATGGTTCCTAGGAATGGAAGGCATAAGGGACTTGAGATGCAGTATGCAAGTATTCAGTCTACATCTCTGACACTAGCCCAGCTCCTTTGTGGCATGCAAGACTTGACTGCATTGTGGATCTTGCACCTAGGGTTAGAGATCGCAGGAGCATGAGGTGAACAGATAGGCATGAGGGACTTGAGACGGATCTTGCTGGTCTTAGCAGGACATACCTGCCTTCATTCATGGATAGCTTCAGTTGGGTTTCAAGAAACTGAGTCATGGTGATCCTCTTGGATATCAAGCTTGAAGATTAGTTGGAAACATGGTAGATAGTCCATCCTTTTAGTTTCTGCATACCATCCAAATCTGGCCAATGGATCCCACTAAGGGCTTTTGTGTTATTGTTTTAGACCAAAGGATGCTTGAGTAAGTTGTTCCTCTCACATGTTCAATCACATGATGAAACTCCGGGTCTAATCATAATATGAGACATGTTAGCTTTGTAGCTGTGAAATATTAAGCATTCACAACACAAATCAGTAATACGAACAATTTACTAAACAATATTTTCTTGTTTTCCATACGCACGCTTCCTTAAAGTTAAAGGTGTGTTTTTACAAAAATTTATATTGGGAAATTCATTCTAAAAAATCATATCAATCCACTTTACAAGTTTTCTATAGCTAATAATTAATTAATCATTATTAATCTCTTGCTACATTATCCATGCTAGTTACTTATCCAACCTAAGGCCGTGTTCGGTAGTTGTATAAATAACCCACACGGGAAACATCATAATAGATTAGTATATGATTAATTAAGTATTAATTATAAAAATTGAAAAATGGATTAATATGATTTTTTAATGTAGCTTTCCAATAGAAAATTTCGCAAAAAGCACACTGTTTAGTAGTTCAGGAAACGAGCACGCAAAAAAAAGGGAATCTGGCTTACTAATCGGATGGAACAAATGCAACCTAAGTTAATTCCCATACTGAACCATTGGTGTGTGTGTGCACGTTTCCTATATCATCGTTGAATGTGTTGTGAAAAGTTTCCATATATAATTTAATCATCTTATATTTGTAGAATAGATTTTTTTTAACTTGACTGGTTAATTTCATTGTTTATATCATTAAATAGCTATAAAAATCAGATAACATTTCATCTTTCATCACCAAAAGAAATTTTATCTTTGCGTCATAGAACTAATATAACTGCAAGCAAGCAAACGTAGTGATAACATTCATGGTGAAAATTTTGAAATGAAATCTGTAGAAACGGAGAAGGCGAGATTTCAAACAGCCGTTGAAAAATAGTTGACGAGAGAAAGAAACATACAAGAATAATGCAACAATAATTAATAGTCATTTGCTACGATCATGAGATGAAGCGAACCAATAACAATGCATAATAGAACAGGTGCCACATAGGGGCAGCAGCATGGATGAAGCCCAAACGTTCCTTCATGTGTAGGTATTTTTTGCAAATGACATCAAAATTTTGGAAATTTGTAAAGAAACGTGAGACTGGCGGGTTAATCATTAGAAAGGGTCTTATCCTTTTCCTAAATATATAAAATATATTAGAATAAAAATAAATTGTGGTTAAAAAAATTATATTTGAGTTCTGAATACGTCGATACTGAACAAGAAACTATAATTAAAAAAGCTAAAAAAAAGTGTCTAACTTTAAATGGCATGATTCATTGTGACCATGTTGCATCAAAACGTGTGTAGCTTATCAAAACAGAAAACATTAGATTGAAATATTTAACATATCATCTCATAATTAAAGAGTCAGTTTAATTTGACTAAATATCGTTCTTCTGAAACTTGTGCACTTGATGTAGCTCCTGCGTTCGAATTAAATATCTGTCCGGCCGGTTAATGACAATTGATAAACCTATGGGTCATTTTAGCAATATATAGTGTGGTGCAAATGTAACACTGCAGCACAACTATATATATATGGGAGATCGATGGAGCTTGACTTGGCAAAGAGGATGTATATAAGAATGAGAGAGGACAGCAACAACGGCATAAGTAGCGGCCACAACAAGCTAGATACCGCAGCTGAATGGTGGCACATCCACACACTCCATATACACATTGTGTCTTATCTAGAAGACAATTAACGAGAATCTCCTGATGGAAATTGCTTTTGTTTTGTAGAATGGCGATGGGTAAATCACCTGATCGGAATAGAAGTCATCTGGAATAAGAGTCATGCAATTTCAGGAGCTTACACTGTACCAGTTTTTCCGTCAATGGTGTACCTGCGTTAGCATTGAACCGAAAGGTGCGCGACAAGCATTGAAGGGTGTCCCTGTAGGAAAATGCAGGATTTCCTACACTTCGCCATATTGGAGTTTAGCTGGACACGATCGAGCACCAATGGATTCTACTTGAAGGGCCGCTATAAGGCCATTGATTATCTCTTCTTTTTGAGTACCATGCCGAATCTAGTAAGTGTTGCTAAAATAATATTTGATTGAATTTAGCTGACAGATGTTCTACGATACTCTTTACTTGTCGTAGACTTATTCTAGGATGTTTATTTTTTCTAATATAAATGATCAAATCTATTTATACTACTACAACAACTACATATAATATAATGTAATAGAACTCTAAATAAATGCAAAAAATCGTCTACCGACAGTAAAGTAACAGTAAAATATCATCAGTAAAATGCAAATGCAGTACTGCAAAGGATCCCAGTTGGAGCGAAGACACATAGATGCATTTGAAGGTATTTTTCTTCAGGTGAAATCAAACTATTCTGGTAATGGAAGGCACGAGGGATTTCAGATGGAGCATGCGAGTATCAAGTTTTCTGTTTTCATTGATGAGAAACCAGCACCAGCTATGAATGAATATTCATCGCTTTTTGCAAAAAAGTTTGATTGTCTTACATTTTAAATAGATTTTTAATGTTGTAGTAGTCAATTTAATTTTTATACCATAAAGTAGCTATAAAAAATCAGATAATGTTTATCTTTGATCCGAATCTAATATAAGAAAACGCCGCCAAATCTCTCGTGGGTCTTTCCAGGACTGTCAGGGGCATGACTTTCGAACAGAACAGTTAATTCACCATGTATATATCTCTATATAACCAGCAGCCGGCCATGACTAGGGTGGGAATAGGCCAAGGCCCGTGGGTTCTTTCGTATAACCCTATTTAATTCTTAAAAAATTTAGTTCAAAACTTTATACAATTTTATTTTTAACCCGTTTTAAGCCTGACCCTTAAATCTTGTAGGTAAAATAATTGGGCCCATTACCAACCCTAGCCATGACACCCCTATGGATGGGAGTACGGAATACATACTTTGAGGTATTTTTTTGGTGTTTGTATTCTTAAAAACATGAAAAATACAAGGCTTTGTAGTTGAATACACTATGTTAAAGTCACTTAAGTATTGGTATTGACACTTAGGTCGAACGAGTAAAAAGAGAATTTGGCTTCAGGACAAAAAAATATTATCAAAGTGCAAAGATACCGCTCAGGTGTAACACAAGAGGATTTGATTTGTATGATTTTTTATAGTTTTAATTTTTTTCTAATTATGACATGATTTGGGGAGTATATTGTTTATTTACGTTCCTAAAAAGCCGACAATATACCTGCAAACGAAAAATAATTTGTAAATAAAATTTTTATATAAGTCTTTGTAGTTATCTAAAAGTAAAGGACAGAAAAGTATATTAAGATAAAAAAAAACCCTAAATTAACTTTCAATTTAAAGTTGAGAATTTAAATTTCAGCATATAAGCACCATTAGATGAGGTTATCCGTGTTTATATGTCTGGATGATGCTTTGGAGTCCCAAATATAATTTTCGTCCCTAAACTATTAGGTGGTATACATTCGCCCCTTAAGCTCCAATATAGTTTTCGTCCCATAACTCTAATACCAAATAAAAACCATCCCCCGTCTTTCGAAACCGTTCTCGTCCCATAGCTCCAATACCGATCTCGTCATGCTCATTCCAAGGCAATTTTGCCTACATCAACACATGACCCAACGTGCCAACGAGGCCGTCTGTTAATCCCCTTCTCAGTACCATAACTCCAGTACCAAATAAAAACTCTCTCCGTTCTTCCTAGTCTTTCTCCGATTGGATTCGCATGGGCCATTACCTAATTCTAGTACAATCCATCGAAATGTTTCGATACAATAATTAATAATTAGCAGGGTGATTGTTTGGTTTTTTTCATTAAAAATATAAAACGACATATTTGCAAATGAATAATAATTTGTGACTATAAATTTTATATATGTATTCTTGGTGATCTAAAAGTCAAAGCTGAAAAATAAATTTTAGTGAAAAAAATCCTAAAATGAAATGTACATTTATTACTAAAAAATGAATTTGGCTCATAAGTATAGGTAGAAGTGAAAAAATAAGGATGCATGTTGATGCATGGTTAATTAATGGCTATAGCGCCGAGAGGTGAAGGAACCTGCAACCCTGTAGGCGAGGTCTCTGCAACAGTGTGGACGCCATGTATAGTAAATCAAGCAATCAAAATCAGTAAATGGAGAGATGGACGATCACCATGACTTTATTACAGCCATTCCAACCTACCGCGCAACAGATATATATCAATCCATATATTTACATATATCACTCCATCCATTATTTATAGACACACGTATATATGAAACCACCTGCACCATTGCACTACACATATATTCACTGCTCTCCACATAATAGTCTTTCTTTTTTTTTTGCAAGAATTGGTATCTAAGGGAAAAAACATTAATATTGCTTTATGTAGCACTGAAATTAGAGTAAGATATTCGGGTACCTAAATAAATTAAATCTTGGAACAAGGACTAAAATAAAATAAAAGGACTCATACTATATGGAAAAAAAACTCGAGCAACAGGATCGCACATCTCATGGTTGCAAAAGGTTCAGTTAATTTGTTTTTGGAGCTGCCACATGAAACAATACATAACAAACTGTGCCGCGACGAGAGAGGATGCATGGCCTCCGCGAGTAGCATGGCCACGTACTCTCCACGATACATGCTGCCGTTTTCCTTAATTATGCGCTGATCATTTTTTGGTTGAATTGAGTACGTGCCAACGGGTCATGGAATTCTAGACGAGCAACCAAAACATAACAGACGTTTTCTGTTTTGACCCAACACTTCACTTACTAGCCTCTGTGTTATATTTATTGCTGTCATTTTCTTTTTTTTATGGTTATTTAGTGATATAGACGATGGAATTAACTGCTTCAAAAGTGAGATCATAAACTTCAATATGTAAAAACACACTGTTTAGTAATTGGGAAGAGCGTCGGCAACAAAACACATTGTTTTAGTAATTAGGAAGAGTGCGCAGCGCACAAGAGTAAAGGAAAAATCGAAGAATAAAATGTTTAGGAGTTAATAGTGACGAATTTGTGTCAGATTCCTACCAAAAATTCTGCTCCATTAATGAGTTTTTGGTGCATACAGTTTTTTTCTTACAGAGAACAACTACTAGTAAATAAAGCTGGGACGATTGCAAGAACAAATGATATCATATCGTTCTTCGATTAAGATTTCTTTCTATAACTTGATTTGTTACAAATATCTTCTAATCTACTTTGCTTGGATATTGCTCCCTGTTACCGTCGCACACGCATTTTTATAGTCTTTTTTTTTCCATATATTATGTTTGACCTAAAACATCTTATGCTTAAACCTAGTTACGAAGCATGCTTATATGGTGATGTTCAGACGATCAAGCTCTCTTTATGCTACTACAGATTCATGGTGCTCATATTCAATGCCGGTGTCCAATGGTGTTGTCCTCGATCACACTCGTTTCGGGGATCTGATATTCAGCTATAACGCCAAGACATATATCAAAGAGCTTTGTTTTTTATCCTGAGAAGGTATCACTGTTTTTTATGTAAAATTTGGTATCTCAAGACCGGTAAAATTGCACTGTATCATAACCATCGACCTGCAACTCTGCGAGTGTCAGAGTAGCTACACCAACCCATCAACAACAACCATGATCATTTGCTGCCGAGAAACAACAAATAGATAACTCTTTAACCCACTAACTGAACACGTTCTACACTTGTTTCTACCGGTTCGGTTGGATCAATGTTGTAAACCGTCTCAGTTTTAAACCATAAAAATATGTGAGTGGTCACGATAGACACAATTTTTAAACAAAACTTAGTTAAAAGGGAGGTATTTGCGACAAATCAACTTGCAGAGGAGGAATCGTAGACTAGGAATGATATTTGGATTTTTTTTCTTTGCAATTTCCCCCAATAAATTAAGAAATCACCTATTTGATCCGGTCAGACTGGCCACGAGATGCCATAGCACATAACCACACACTGCATCGTTGTTCTATTTAGCTAGCTTCGAAAAGATTATCGTAGCTGTCGAAATGGAAGGCATCAGGTTATTGGCTGCGTCTTACTATGAGGTTAATCAGAAGTTGCGTCTAATTACCTGCTTTCACGTGTGTACACGTTCTGGCGCTCCTAAACTATCCCTGAATCTGAACATTCGCCTAATTGTATGGTACGCAAGTTCACCCCAAATTAAGTTTTCACTACACCGGATGAATCTGGATAACAGAGACGTACATGCACCGGCTAACCGAAAACATATTCTATTGTAGACGCAGATTATTTATTAGTTCTTTCGTGAAATTTAAAATGCTGTAGCTTGATATTACTGAAGTGCTTGATAGGTTGCTTTCACGTTTACTCTGAGAGGATGATGCGGATGTAGCTAGCAATTGTACATTGTCCTTCGCATGCGGATCAGAACACAAGGTGAACTCGTTTCTCTCTAAGTCCATCTGCGAAATATTTGAGAATTTGATACTGTATCATATTTGTCACATTATTACTTTCAGACTAGAGATATTTGAACTATACGGATAAGATCGATTGTTGTTCTGTCCGTGAAGTTCATGGCATCATATTCTACATTGATATATATGAAGGCTTTCAGAATGTATGGCTTGCATATTTGGAAACCTTACAAATTATACTTAATTACCAACAGATCAAAAATCACATCATTCATTCAGAGTGTTTTATCGTTGAGTTTTACTTCCATCCTATCTTTTATACCTCGAGATACCAAATCGTTTCTTACCATTAGATCTAGCTAAGTAGGATGTGTACTGTTGGATCCAATGATCAGAAACGATTTAGTATCACGAGATATAAAAGAAATGATGAGAGTAAAACTCTTTATCATTGGCATTGCAAGTTGAAGACATGTTGCGCAAGAAGACCGGTGGCGCGCGAGCACTGGTATCTTGTTTGATGTGGTTCGTGCAGAACAGGTTTTGATGGGGTTCGATTGTTCCAAGCCCCATCTTAGCAACGTATGGAGTTCATCTACAAATTCCCCATGGTTTCAAACATTCCAAAACAAAGAGCGAGTTTGAACATACAGAAGAAAATATGAAGTTCGGATTCAGTTTGAGCCAGCCGTGACAAACCAGCTGGACCTAAACATTTGTTTCTCTCTCGTCCGAAGCCCGTTTGGACGTGTGAACGCTGGTTGGACAGAGTCCAGGACACAAATTCCTTCTTGTTACACCACGTACGAGAGCCGAAACAAATTGACCACGTTTTACGTCGTCCTTTTTTTTTTGAGAACATAGTACAACGCAGACGCTCGCAACGCACGTACACCCTTCCCTGAGAACACCCCTATGAGCACCTCCAAAGCCTAGTCGACATATACTGAAGAGATTGACAAAGTCACCACACCACCCCAATGTACCCATAGCAATATGATGAGAAGCTATTCCCCCCGGAACAAAAGGATCAAAACCTTCTGCAAAAATGAAGCATAGATAGACCTATATCCTTCGTCCGAATTTTTCCTACCATTCTGATGCCCCCGGACCGCCAAGATCCCACGAGGGATCCCACGGGTGAATATTGTAGATCTCACCTGAATCGCGGATCCCACGAGTGTCGATGGGTACGTCGGCTACCACTGAAAGCACAAAGCCGTTAGAATCCTGGAAAATTCACTCCAACTAGGAGTCACACCCAAGACCTTAAGTGCTACTGAGACTTTTGTAACCACTAGGCTACAAGCCCTTTTGTAGGGGGATCACATTTAATCTAAAGAAATCTAAAGAAAAATTGTAGCAAATTTTCTCTTGTTCATCTTCGAGGTTTTGGGCCGTCGCCGCCAAACTAGAGAGCGGAAGTGGGAGGTTTGCCATAGTTTTTCTTGCCTTTTCTTATAGGGAATTCAGGGGGAAATATATCTACTCTTCCGTGGTTGAGTGGAACAATGTATCAAACCATGGCTGTGTTCGGCTGAGGGAGGAAGAGGGTAAGTTATCCGGTGCGGAAAACGTTGTAATAGATTAGTACATGATTAATTAATTACTAATTTTAAAAAAATATAAAATAGATTAATATGATTTTTTAAAATAACTTTCCTATAGAAAATTTTCACAAAAAATATACCGTTTAGCAGTTCGGGAGCGTGCGCGTGGAAAACGAGGGCTCTTAGATATCTAATATCTAAGCTGGCTGCCCGAACGGGTCACATGTGGTTTTGCGAATTTCTGGTGAAAGGTGTGTTGCACGAGCAGTATGTTGTTCATCTAGTTCGTGAAGTTTTATGGTGTATTTGGATCCTGCGTCGACAAGCTCGGGCTTCCCCCGTATCATACGGGGGCTTGCGCACCTAATACCATTTTTACAAATTGCTATGCATGTCAACCATCAAGTGTGTGGAGTTGTTTGCAGTGAATCCGAAATGGAGAAAAAAAAAAGTAAATTTCTGGTTCTTTGGCGCAAATTTTAGTGAGATTCATCCCATAATGATTTGGTAGGCTCAAATTTCCAACAGAAACAGTTGAAAGTAATTGTTTGTTAGTGATGGAACATCCTTTATTAATAAATATGGAAATATTGCACGTAGGGTTTCAAAATAGTAATAATATCAGCCGAGATATATGATGTCAGCAACATGCCAGCATATGCAAACTAATGAATCTTGTGTAAAGAAACTAGGAAAACAAAGGTCTTGTTTAGTTGCTAAATTTTCTTTCCAAAAACATCACATTAAATTTTTAGACACCTAAATAAAATATTAAACATAGATGAACCAAAAAACTAATTACACAGTTATGTAAGAAATCTTGAGACGAATCTTTTGAGCCTAATTAGTCCATGATTAGCCATAAGTGGTACAATAACCAACATGTGCTGATGACGGATTAATTAGGCTCAAAAGATTCGTCTCGCGGTTTCTAGGCTAGCCGTGAAATTCGTTTTTTCATTCGTGTCCGGAAACCCCTTCCGACATCCGGTCAAACATTTGATGTGACACTTCTCCCAAAATTTTCTCAATCTAAACACCACCAAATAATTGTGTGGTACGCAACAAAGAGTGTAGATATGAAATATGACAAGTGATGGGATGCTACAAAGTAAGAGGAAAGATGTGAAATCATATCGGAGTGATGTTTGAGCGACCGAACGAAACTATGGTATAAGAATGCGATTTTTTTTGATGATAACTCACCAAAGGGTTCAAACAAATGACATAAAAAAATATTGGACTTACATCAACACAAACTATTAACGATGTATCACAAGTCTGCTCAAAGCACCTTCTTAACAAGTAGACATGCTATGGATATGCATGCACTCAAAGTTGAATGAATCACTGTTTTTATGTAAAATTTGGTATCTTAGATTCTAGAAGGTACTAAATTTTACATATAAATCATGGTACCTCCTCAATGATAGGAGAAATGCTCTTTAATAGACATTATTACCGTGCAAAACTAGCGGATGACATAAATTCTTTCTCCAAGCTATAGCAATAGGACGATGGTAAATTAGCAATACCATTCATATCAACTCCCAAGGATTGATGCTGGTCCACATATGTTTCAGGTAGAGATACCTGCCTCTCTCCATTTTTTTCTGGGCTAGCACTGCCGGAACTCAAATCTTTATTTCTTATAGATTGTAATGATATCTCCACTTGCTTCATAGTTGGTCTTTCTTCGCCTCGGAGCCTCAAGCATGCCTGTGCAATTGAGGCAACGGTATTAATCTCATCCTCGATTGCTTCCTCAAGAACTTCAGGGGCAACTATTTGTATGGCGGACCTTTCTTTTATCTCGGAAAGAAAGAATATAGATAAGTTTCTCTTCATACCAGATCCATCGTCAAAAATAGGCAGCTTTCTTAGAAGGAGCTCTAAAAGAACTACACCAAAACTATATACATCACTCTTCTCATTAAGATGGCCAGTATGGTAGTACTCAGGATCCAAATACCCAAATGTGCCTTGTATATTTGTGAAAACATGAGTTTGGTCATTGGGGATCAATCTTGAAGCACCGAAATCTGAAACTTTAGCAGTGTAGTTTGCATCCAATAGTATATTAGAAGATTTTACGTCGCGGTGTAAAACCGATACTGATGCTGCAGAGTGGAGATAATACAAAGCTCCTGCAGCTTCTATTGCGATCCTCAAACAATCATCCCAGGACAATGAGAATTCCCTATTAGTTGTATCCACATGAATAATTTCGTGTAGCGAACCATTTGGGACAAAGTCATACACTAGTAGAGGCACTTCAGTCTCAAGACAACATCCAAAGAGTTTTACAATATTGCGATGATTTACCTGCGAGAGTATTACAACCTCATTGATGAACTGACTAATCTCTTCTTCTCTAATGATGTTAGGTTTTTTTATCGCCACCACACGCTGATCTGATAAGATGCCTTTGTAAACCATACCATGACCTCCACTACCGAGGACACGTGTTGGATCGAAGTTGTTTGTTGCCACTTTCAGCTCTTCCAGGGAAAATATTTTTGTGTTGTCTCTTGCTCTTTCATCGGAAGATATTAGCTGTTGTAGTAGAAGACCTTGGTTTTTCCGAAAATATTTTTTACGTTCCTGCTTTTGAATGTCTCTTCTCTGTTTACGGATAAGGAATACTACAGACAAGCTAAGTGTGAGAATTCCAAAGCCAACACCCAGTCCAATTGTAATACCTACAATAACAGACCAATATAAACTATAAGTTTTGTCTATTTTCTCAACAAGGTTATATCTAATGATAAACTAGAATAGAAAGGGATAAAAACCATTTTAACAATATTAGTTCATTCGTCTATTAAATATTAAACTGACGGAATACTTGAATAACCACTTGTGCCATTTTTCCTTTACTTTGCAGTATGCACATATAAAATAATAGTGTTCAGATTATGTTCCTGTGTGTGCGAGAATAGATAACAAATCATAGTTCTTTTATCTTCTTGAAAAATAGCTTCTGTGATTCATACTAACCATACAACAAAACATTTGTTAAGTAACATTATTTTGGTTACGACTAGCATATATATTGCATGTGCGTTACAAATCATATTTTAACTGCTACATATATTTGTTATTGATATGTGAGCCTATTGGTCTAATAGTGTTTTTATTCTCGTAAAACGTAGAGTTGGTGTGAGTGGATGATACATGAGATCCATAATTATTTTATTTTAAAAAACAAAATATAGCTAAATAAACAGGAAATTGATGGTGGTGATGGTGGCAGATTTATTTTTACCAACCACCACCACCAGAAAAATATTATAGGAGTATACAAAAGAAAATATATGTGTACCAACAGCCAGTGGAAAATCTTTCCGGCACGGTCCGACAGAAGCATTTCCTCGACTGCCCGCACGGCAGAAACAATCAAATCCGCCAAGTTTGTTGATGCATTTACCATAGCAAGGGTACTTCCTAGAATCTTCGCATTCATTAATATCTACAAATCAAATTTCAAATTTATGTCAAATATATTATATTTCTTCCCTGGAATATAAAAGTATACATCATGACGAACTGAAAGCTAGTCATCTTTTTTCCATTCATAATTAAGTTGGATGCATTTCATTTAGGATCGATTTAAAAAGAAAGGATGAATAACCAACCCACTAGACACTTGGCTCATGTCCAGGATTAGCAGTTATAACTAACACATGCCAGGTCATCCGGTCTCTGGAACTAAAGATATTCCACAAACCCACCCAGAAGATGGAATATGCTTACCAGTTATTGGGTAAAGAAATATACAGAGCCCTTAACCTTATATTTTTTTAATCATTCAACGAACTAGTGATTACGCTAAAGAGATTTGCTCCGGTCCAATAAAAAATACCTTAAGGTATACCAGTACCTTGAGGTACCAAATCATTTCTCACCATTGAATCTAGCTAAGTATAGTTTGCACTGTTAGATCCAACGATCAGAAACATTTGATATCACGAGGTATCGGTATCTCAAGGTATTTTTGTTATTTTTTTTTGGACTAAAGTAAATCTCTAAGCTGAAAGAAAGTGATCAGTGGACAAAGATAACTCATATTATCTAAGTTACCGCATATCATCCTAGTTGCCTACTTGTATTTTTTCTGTTTTTTTATTTGACACCATTGATTATATATATATATATATAT
The DNA here is from genome assembly GCF_000231095.2 of Oryza brachyantha. NCBI lineage: Eukaryota > Viridiplantae > Streptophyta > Magnoliopsida > Poales > Poaceae > Oryza > Oryza brachyantha. Next base: position 7,965,514 of record NC_023166.2, read on the forward strand.
GAAAATTAGATCCTACTATCAGTTGTAGCTACTCCCTGCACGTCCATGATGAAAAATATTTTCGTAATTGTTTCCGCTCCTATCCAACAGAAAACATAGACACTATCAAATCTCATGTGAATGATATATATATATATATGTTTATGTTTTCATTATTCATCTTATTTAAAAAAATATAATAATTAATTATTTTGTTATGATTTGATTTATTAATTACTAGAAAAATTTTAAGAATGATCTACAATTAGGGATGACCGTAGGTCAATCCATGGGTATTTTAGAGTTGACTTTAGTTCAATAAAATTAACTAAATTTATACCTTGGCAGCCGTCATGACCTTTCAAGTAAGGATTCCCCTGGAATCCATCCTTGCAGTTGCAGATGTACCCTGGTCCGCTGTCGGAGTCCAAACACACGCTGTTATTGCTTACGCACGCGTAGGAATCCACATCTCCCTGCGCTGCCTGGCAGGACACGTTTCCCATAACCCAGTCCAGCACGAACGGCGGCTGGGTGGAGAGCGTGTCCAGGTTAAACCGCGACGACGAGCCGTAAACCGCGGAGAAATCGAACCTCGACTCCTCCACGAGAGCTGCGTAGGAGCAGCGGCTCCAGTTGTTCATGCCCGACGTGTTGAAGCGGTCGTCGAACCATGTCTTGTAGTACTTGATCCCCTTGGGGATGGCCGTCTGGCAGCAGCCGATCCCCGAGCAGCCGCCGCCGCCGACGGCGACGGCGACAGGGTCGTCGCCGCAGCTGGCCGCGCAGCCGATCGTCAGGTTGCTGCCGATGTCGCTCTGCTGGCCGGCGCCGAGGTACGCCAGCACGCGGCACCCGAAGGCGGTGAACCTGTTCGCGGTGTCGGAGAACGTGAAGGGGCTCCCCGTCAGGTCCATCCACCCGTTGTCGGCGCAGTCCATGGCGCCCGTGGTCGCGTTGTAGCAATGGGAGGACATGGGCATCCTCATCCGGACCTGCCCTCTCGGCAGCGAGATGCTCACCACCTCCACGCTCCGGTTAAGCGGCTTCACGCTGCGGAGAAGCTTAGGTGCTGCTGCTGCGCCGCCGCCCCTGCCGGTGTCGACGTCGTCGTTGCTGGTGCAGGTCAGCTCAAAGCCAGGCTTAGCGCAGCCCCGGTGATCCTCGTCGGCGACGATGCCGAACGGGAAAGGAACGTCTACGTCGCCGCATTTTCTCTGGCAGGACGACGATGATGCCGCGGCGCCTGCAACGTCGTTAACGGCGGCGAGATGGGCAACGGTTGCTGCCGCGAGGCATAGAAAAGTAGTTGATCCGTGGTGGAGGAGGAATGGTTTCATGAGCGATGCCTGAGTAATCTTTGCGGTTTTCGTGGGAGAACTGAGAGGAACGCTAGCTGCTAGCTTGTCCTAACACTTAATTAGCTATAGCATAGATACTGCTGCGCACAGTCAGTCGTGCACTAGCTACTGGCACTAATAATCTTATAGTCAAAGTCTTAGAACTAGCGAGATATCATCGTAGGTTGACTTGGACTTGTTCTTGCTCCTAGTCTTCTTCACCTAATTCGTAATTAGAGCATCCGGAGTGGTTATCCGGGAGGTGTGAACAACCGCCAACAGCCCATGTAATTGACATCAAACCATTAAATTAATCTGCTAACTGCAGCGTTTACATGGCCTGAGCATCTCTCCGACAATAGCCTACAAATAGCTCCTAATAATTATGAATTGATATGGTCCTAAAAAATATTATATCCAAAAATCACCCTTGTTTGCCTATAATTGGTTTCCAAAAAATATTTGTGTAATGGGTCACATCATCCTAAACAGGTCTTACTTTAACTGTAATGGAGAGGGAGGCGTCAGTGGCCGGTGATCGATGGAGGAGGAGGGGACACCGGCGGTTGGCGGTGGATGGCGGGGAGGGACGGCGGTAGATGTGGAGAGGAAGGTGGCGACGGTGCATATGTGGATGGAATGAAAGACGTGCAATCTGGCGCTGACATCGAAAAAAATGGCGTCAGTGAAAATGGTCCGAATTGTGAGATTACAAACCCTAGTGGAAGACCAAAATTTGACTCAAAAGATACTAGTGCTTGGGGATGCTAAAAGGGTGGGAGTATTTTTGGGCATATTTTGGAGTGTATTTTTAGACTATAATATCAATATTTAATTCTTGGGACTCATATTGGTCTATTATGGGTGGACACACCTTGTGTCTAGCTCACTCTTGTTTGCCAAATCAACTTTTTTTTTACATTAATAGTTTGTAACGAATCTAGTTACATTCCTCGAGTGGTTGTGTTCTACGCTACTCTCAAATCTCACCTTTAGACCGACGTGGGAAAAAATAAACCAGCACATTGTTTGGTCTTCTGGATACCCGTTTGGTTTTTCTCGTAAACCAGAAAACCACATAAACCAATCTTAGGCCACTCTATTATCCACCGTCTATCATGTGCCTAGGGCCATAAGAGGTGTTATAGAATCGAGCGGCCCACCTTCTTGTCCAATGAGGAGACGTTGAATTCTGGATTATTTTTTTTAATATTGTTTATTTTTCTCAAAAATAGGCTTTTGTCGTAAAAAAATAGCAGGTCTAACCCCGTCCCTCAAACACCTAGCAAGTAGGCGTGAAACGCCCACCAGCAGGATGTGGTATTTTACGTGGCAAACGCGAGAGGAGTGAGGAGTGGAGGGGATTGTCGATGGACAAAGGGCGTGAATTTTGCCCATAGCCTGTTGCCACCTAGCTACTAGGCATTTTATCCCTGGCAAAGAGTTGCCTGCAAAATTTTTAAGACGAGCAAGTGGAATGGGCTTGGTCATTTTGCAAGTGGACCCATTATCTCCTTATAACTTGCAGTTTAAAGTCAAGCAAGGGCTGCTTGCAAAACAAATAGGGAGAATGTTGGAAGGCTTACTCTCCTAGTGGAGAGGAGAGCGAAATGACTTTTTCAATTTTATCTCTTTTTTTGATATTTTCTATTGACCTAGAAGCATATATAACCAAAGAAATTCTGAGCTCAAACCGACGAACTATGTAGCCCATAGAACTTTTTAAGTTATGAAGGAAATAGATTCCAATTTCCAATGCACTCGAAGGAAGCTATTCGAAATGTGAGGTATCAGGAGACATTTCACAGCTAGACAGTTTCTTGGTACAAACCTGCTTTTACTTGGTACCAAGATAGCTTGAGCCATTCATCAAGAGGGCAACTATATTTAGCTAGCTCAATCTGTTTGAATCTCAAGCAGAGGGAGAAGAAGCAGATTGTTTGCTTATATCAACTTGTATAACGAACATAATTTAAAAGAATAGCTATCTTTTCTTTGAAAGTTTCGTTGAGCTCCAATATTTCAATACATGTTAGGATAGGTCAAGGCAGTTTGGACAAATCTCTAGTGGTTTGTTGAAGGTCGTGGGATTTTCATCCATGTTGTGCTTGGTAATTGCATTTGAGAAAACTTGGACACAGAAGATCAAATTGTCATTTCCCTTTGCTGAGCTTGGCAGGATACAAGGTGTCTATTTGGTGCAGCTTTCACGCATGCTCAAAATTTGCATAGTCAGTGACCGGTTAGTGATTATTAATATCAGAAATTTATGATTATTGAGAAAGCACATGGATATACTAAATTTTTTTGCTATAAAATATTGGAAATAATACATCCCAATAGATGCTAGAATTATCCATAAAATAAGTAGCAGCCTAGCATGTACTCGCTCCATTTACTTCTTTATACATAATTTGTGTTCTATATGATAGATGTTAATGAGAAGCGGGAGTCCATTTGATGCTACTCTTTTTACTAAAGTTGTACTGGAACCATTTGGTGAATTGTTCGTCGGTGTCAAGCAACTACTATTCAATAAATGTTAGGTCCTTGTTTTAAGCAATTTATTATTCTTGAGAAAGTTACGAGGGGTATCATATTGTCTATTATAAAATTTGGTGTCTTTAGTTCTCGTGTATATCGAGACATAAAAATTTGAGTGTAACCTTTGTTGCTTAGATGCACTTTAAATTTGGCTCTATTTAAACCAGCCAAGTTCATCGCCAAGGTGTGCTACCTAGAAGGATGCCGTGACCTACGAGGGAAATTATTATGAAGACAATGTTAAATGATAGGAATGCAAGGCATCAGAGTATATTTTCCAGCTGAACAGTTCCTCTCGACGGGCGTGATGCTACTTGGGCTGCATGCGTCCTTGAACATCCCATAGTGTAGAAGTCTAATCCAATAAATCATATATAATCATACTACCACATGAAATATATATATTAGAACATTTTCTTCGATTATAGTAGGACTCTAAAATAACAATCGAGAATTTTGTACAAATAATTATACTGATACTCCCTCCGTTTCACGTTTCATAATGTAAGATGTTTGACTTTTTTGCTTGCAATTTTGACCATTTGTCTTCTTCAAAAATTATAAAAATATCATTAATTTTGCTTGTGACTTACTTTATTATCAAAAGAGTTTTAAGCACGACTTGTCATTTATATTTATACTAATTTTTTTAATAAGACGAATGGTCAAACGTTGCAACCAAAAAAAACTAAACATCCTAAAAAACTGAGATAGTAGTGAGTTACTGTAGCAATGTAACCCAGCTCTATATTGTTTTACATACACGGAGCTTCTCTAAGTTCAGGTGGTAATTTGGTCATTGCACACGCTGGGTTCAGTGCAGAGTTGGGGAATAGCATTAGCCGGTTGTGTCTTTTTCAAGTGTACATATCTATAGTGGTACCCATCACACCATGGGGTATCAGATCGAGTGTCAGGTTTCCACATGTATGCTGTTGTTGCTTGTTATTCGTGCAAAATACTGGTGATAATACTGGTAGTATAGAGTATCGTAATCAAGCTCAGTTCCCAAAGTTATCACTATAACTATTTTGTGTCATTCAAATATTTATAAGCTCGGCCATAACACACCATTTGCTACAGGTTTAGCCGTTTAGGTCTCCTGTTGATTGGTCCAGATTTTACTAGATTGGCTGGAGATCGTGGTATGGTATCGAACGCTTGATTCTCAACTTCAATACATTTTTTTTTTCTTGTGGCAACCAACTCCCTTTATTAATCAGCTTTGGAGCGATGTATTGCCCTTTTTGTTTATTGAAAACATTTTACTTTCCAACTACCTGCATTATGTGAAATGTGCACTCTGCTAAAAAACTTCCTTTCAAGCATGTTAATGAGAAAGCGGGAGTCCATTTGATGCTGCTCTTTTTACTAAAGTCGAAATTAGGACCATTTGGTTAATTGTTTGTTGTTGTGGAGCAACTCCTTTCAATAAATATTACTACCTCCGTTTCATATTGTAAGTCTTTCTTTTCATTTATCGATGAATGTATATAATTTATATATGCGTCTAGATTAATTAGTATCCATATGAATCAATGTAATGCTACAAAGATTTACATTGCGAAACGGAGTAAGTAGGTTCCTATTTAGAGCAATTTTATCTTCATGGAGAAAGTCATGGGGTACCATATTTTCTATCGTAAGATTTGGTAACTTTAGTTATTTTGTATATCGAGATATAAAAATTGAACGTAAAATCGATGCCTAGTTGTACCTTTCTTGACGTCAAAAATGTGATCCGACGTGTCACATACGAAGGCCTGGGAGTCATTTCTCAGAATGCTTCAGTGAAAGACCTAAATTCTCAAATTGCGTGGGTATGCCAGTTTATTCGATCCTGCAGCTGACAGGATGAAGAATAAAACAAGCTGATCGGCTATTGAGCCGATAGGTAACAAAATATCTAGCCAATCGGATGTTGATGAAGCAGCATTTAGCCGATAGGCGACACAATCGGCTGTTGAAAGCACGGACGGCTGGAACTTTCATAGAAATAAACTTGAATAATTAAATAAACAATTAGTGCTTTGCTGCGATCAGCTAAAACCCTTAAGTCCATGCAATCTAAAATAATTACTAATCTAAATAATGCAGTAAGATAATCAGCTACTCTGTTGATGTAAGTATAATAAGCATGTAGATCGGCATACATCATCAGCTATAAACGACTGACAAACGACCAAGATCTACAAAATATCTAGCCCAGATTGCTAATAATAATCATAGAAGATCAGACCAAACTGAGACAGTTTAAGATTATACCTAGCAATGTCAAGATAGATACTAAATAAATCTAGATTGCTATCAAGCCGATGAGCCGATGACTGATAACTTATCGGCTGGTACTTCGATAAAACAATGAGCAAAATATATTGATCTGATATAAACCATCTGATAAACGCAATCTACTAGATTGCACCGAACCGAGACAGTGTTAGATTGAATACGTCAAATAGCAAATATCAAACCAACATAGGTCGCCCAAAGTGATCGACCAGATCAACTCAAGACACGATAGGGATCTAAGCTAAAATTTATACGATAACTAGCAATCGCACAACCAAATTAGAAGATTGGACTGAACCGAGACAACTCTAATCTAGCCAATACGATTACCTTGGCCGTCGGAACGTAGGACTTACCCCTCCGCCGGAGATCAAGACGATGCAGCCATGCGTCAGGTGCCAAGTTCCATCAGTGTTGAAACCTTAATGAAGAGGGTGGCGATGTGCCAAGAGTAATTGTTCTAATTATGATGTAGATGATTTACAATGACTCCGAGCAGACATATTTATACCCTCGGGTTGATGCTAGTCCATGTCGGACACAACACATGACTGCTAATAGATAAAAAGAAATAACAAACATATCATATTTGGAATCTACCTCTAATCCCTATTAGATACGACACAGTTTCTAACGGATAAAAGGAAAGAAACAAGTCCCGATCGGACTCTAACTCTCTTAGAGATAAAACAAAAATCATAACTCTTAATAGATAAATTTACACCGTTGTGCCTTAGTCTTCACGATTCCCTGTTGAATTTGAACTCTTTCAGATAAAATTTCTATTGGTGATTGCACATTTCCTTATCCGAATCCAATAAGAAAAATTACCATATTTTGGTGTTAACAACTTTAAAATTGCCTCTATTTAAGCTAGGCAAGTTCATCGCCTAGGCGTGCTACCTAGGAGGATGAAATGAGCTAGTTGGTAAATTGCTATATTTCGCAGCAGAAAAGTTCTCCCCATAGGAAGACGATAGGAATGCATCGCATCACGATATGTTTCATAGGGTAACAGTTTCTCTCCACAGATGTGCTTCTACTTGGACCACATGCCGTAGTTGAACATCCCATAGCCTAAAGTACACTGGCTTGATCCAATTGGACAGATGACAACTTCATTTGGTTTAGTGTTTTCAGGCATAAGAGAAGCCAAGCAATTGCTTAAGATCAGAGAAACCAACCGAGTGAACAAAAGATAGTCCATTGTGATTGTTACTATGTTTCAGTATATTGATTCGTTTTGATAGGTTATAGGAGCTTTGGGGATTTGGTGAGCTTTTATTAGCTACTTGAAGACTCTGGTACCCTTTCACCATGTTGTAATTCTACCAAGGATGCCTTATCACCATCCGTGTCGAAGAGTTAGATCCTGTTTTGACGTGCATCTTTGTCTTTATGCTCCTGCGTATAGTGACTTAGGGTGTAGAAGATCAAGAAGTGGCTTATTTATACCAAGCATTTTTCTTATGGCTAGATCCAACCTCCTAGTCCCTACAGAAAGGAAAAATAATTTCACGCTCTTCATTTCAGGACGGGAGAATTAGGGAAGTCCTATTGATTGCTGTTTTCTCCAGATCACCGGGAAAAGGATTAAAAAAGGCTCGAATGGTACGATCCCTCCGTCACATTAGAATGAATACACTTATAAGCTAAAAATTAATTTTTAACCTTAAATTTGAAGTAGATTTTGGAATTTCTTTGTCGTAGTTTAATTTTTAATCTTTGCTTTTATAATGCTAAAAAACACTTGTATAAAAATTTTATTCACAAATTATTTTTCTTTGCAAATACATCATTTTGTTTTTTTGCATGAAAAAGCCAAATAATGAATCCCATGGATTGTGGTGGCACGTTATGGGTTGATTATAGTCGTAAATTAAATATTTGAAAAAAATGAAATTAACCAATAGCTAAAAACAAGTGTTTTAAGCGGTGGAGAAGGAGAAACTTTTAAGTGATATAGTTTTGCAACCCTGGCACAAATGATCCATTTTAATAATTGGGTTAACAAGCTTAAGAGAATTGGGCCTTCGGCTAGAATTATTAAAATGACCGTGATTGGTTGACTTGAAAATGTAAAAAAATAAAATAGACGGGGGATGATTGTGATTAGCTGAGACAAGGACAGTTGGAAAAGTAGTTTTATTTTCCAAAAAAATATATTCCCGAATTACCAATATTTTGAGATGGCAAGGGTGTGAGAATAGTAGCTATTCTCTTGTTGGACTTACTGTAGATGCAAGCCTCTCACTCCGAACATGACGACTAATAAATATAAGTGGAAGACCATGTTAGCAAATACAAAATAATATATCGGTAAAATAGTCGCGTATATATTCTTGTGGTTCTAAAAGCAAATGATTAAAAGAAAATATGATAATAAAATCCAAGAATCTACTTTAAATAATTTAAATTAAAATTTTGACATAAGATATTTGCTCACCCACACTCACGGTGCCTATGATTTAAATGGGATCAACAAGGTGCTTACAGGATGGGTCACTGCCCTACCATCTATGTTTGCAATACTATTTTGCTGAAATCCGCCAGGTGGTTTTTTCGCTAAATCGCACTAATCTAATTATGGTGCAATTATAATATAATTGTAATATAAGTAGCATTTTAAATATTCTAATTAATATGACTAGCACCAAACTATGCACATTTTTTAATTTACATCGGACTTACATGTATAGTTATATACTAGTTACATTTGTAATTACATATTAATTGGTTATAGCGTAAATACACAATAATTAGAGATTCCCTTTTGTACTGAAGATCTGCTCCAATAATGACCGCGTGGTGATATATGATTCATCGGCAAATCAGCCTGGATCACTGAGCAACGGCTGTCAAGTATAGCACACCCTTACTTGAGGCAGCCAGACTCGTCGCCAGAAAAGGCTGAAACATGCACGACAAAAGCAACGAGAGAAATTGGTTTGAATTACCCACGCAAACAGCAGTTGCTGATCAGAATGGTGGGCGTCAGGATAGCCAGAAAGGTCCTTGTCTTAGGCCCGTTTTCTTGTGCACGCCCTGCCTCATTGAACATCTGGTTGCGCATATTAGAAAATCATTCAACCAGTGTGAAAGAACATTTACCTCATTCCTTTTTTGAAATATCTCCAGGTGAAGACGGCAGTCATACTGATTTGTTCCTGTTTAGATACAGCAGTGAGTATACTATTTGGTACTAATAATTTGCCCATGCTAACGCTACGGTTCTAAATTATATATTTAATAATATATTATTAAATATTTAGTAATATATTATTAAACTACAATCATTCTAATAAAGCTTTAAATCAATATATGTCACATATTGAATATAATTGAGGCAAAGTGCAATAATATAACATTACCTGTAAATATTAAACTCAATATCATTAATAAATATTCTTAAACTCATGTTCCAATTTTTTACATATCATACAGGTTTAGACACCTAGTCTGACACCTAGAAAGTAATCTGACAATTGTCCAGGATTAGACACCTAGAACAAACATAGAATTCAGTAGTTATTTGAAAGCAATTCCGTTGTATCATATGAAGAAAATAAAACAGCATGAATACAAGGTTTGAGTCCCTGCATAGAAACAACTTAATTTGTCACAACAGTCACATTATAATTCATAAAATGGATAATTGAGTTATACACACAACTGCCAGACACATCCTAATTCAGAGTGGCATGTAATGCATTCCCTTTAAACTTTATTTAGCACCGGTGTACTTATTTAAACATTCAAAGTTCATCTACTTCTTTGGCTTCCTAACCATTGTGCACAGACCATGCTTGCCTAGGATAATGACCTACATTTTTGCACAATGCAAAGTCGTGGTTCCTTTTTCCAATTCATCTTTTTCCATCGAGTTATTGCTTATAGTGGCAAGCAAGATTAAACAGTAAAGCAAGATCTTGCATGGTTCATAGTGACACATACAGAATCAAATCCGTGGGAAATGGAAATACATTGCCTATAGGCTACAAAACATTCACATAGATTAAATAGCGGCCAATACCGCTAAATGAAAAGTTTAGAGTCCATGACTGGACAATTGGAGAAGACACAGTTTTAGAAAATGGTTAAAACATATACCAGTAACGCCAATACACACCACCAGTTAAAAGCATACATAGTTATTTGTCAGTTTGGTTATTTTCTCTTTCATATTATTTGTCAGTTTGGTTGTTTTCATATTATTCCAAAAAAGAAGATAGAATTGCCTATAATATATATGCATTCATTATCTCCAAAATGCTCTGAAACACATAGAATCCTACAGAAAAAATGGACAAGAACTAAACCTCTGCGGCTCTGTAGCCATATATCCCAACAACAGTAGTGTAGAGAGACATCCAGAGAGTGGTCAGTGGCACAAAATGAGCAACGCAAGGGGCAGCCAACCTGCAGTAGTGACGGAGGACATGCTCAACAATCTCATGCGCGTGAAGGTTTTACCCCTTCAGCGGCCGAGGCGACGACGAACACTTGATAATATGAGACTAATGATCACTATAATTCTTTTCATTACATGATAATATGAGATTATATTTAGACAAGCAAAACAACATGCAACTTGCAAATATAAAAGTAAGCATCGAAAATTGAAATCTACCTCAATAAAATAAAGATTGAACAATAGAGCTAAAGGCCAGTAGCATAGATATATGAATAATTTTCCACTGTCCACTACGGAAAAAAAGCAACATATTAGTATTCAAAACTAAGATAGATATATTAACATAAAGAAATAGGTTGGGTTTGTAAAGTCGTACCAAAACAAAGACTCCATTATTGCAACAAATCATCCCACTCTTGATGGATTGTGCTCATCTAAATGAACCTCTTTGTGACAACTTAACATGCATCAATCAATAATCACAATTTACAAATTTACCATTTTACCTCTTTGTGATGCTGCATTTCCCCTCTCTTTCTTATGCATCTTGTATTGTTCTACTCCCAATTGTCAAATCTTGCAATTAGTAAATCACAAATTTACAAATCAGGAAATGAGAATCCCAAATTCACTACACGGTATATGCAATCACAAAGCTATTATTCAGTAAATGAAATCACAAACTTGTTGTTCAGTGAATGAAATAACAATACTCAGTCACAAGCCTCAAATCTGCCCTCTGCGTTGTGCCTGCTCGGCACTGGGCTGCTCCTACTATGGCGCCCCTGACGGCCATGCCACGACGCCCCTGCCCTGCCATGCGGGAGTGCGGCTGTGCGAGCTACATCTGCCTGCTAGCGGCGCCCGGAGGATCAGCGCCGCTTGATGCTGCGTGCGGCGCGGCCCGCCCTCGGCATCTCAGTGATGGCGAGTAGGCGGCTAGTCCCGACGGGCAACAAGTCCTGCTGCCCCTCTGCGCTCTGGCATCCAACAGACTAAACCTCTGCTTTATCCTGTTTGACTTAAGTAGGCGATGGAGGGGGCGCAGGCGGTGGAGACGCGGCGGCACGGTGGAGGCGGGGCGGAGGCAGTGCAGGCGGCGTGGAGGGCGGCAGCGACGACGATGGAGGGAGGTGGTGGGTCGTGAACGGGGGGCGGAGGCGGAGGCGGAGGCGGCACGCTGCTAGGGTGAGGGGCGGAGGCGGGCGGCGCTGGGGCGGAGGCGAGGGGAGGGCGCGTTGCTAGAATGCTAGGGTGAGGGATGACGCGGACAATCTGAACCCTTGATTTCAAAACAGACTCTTATGAACCATTGGATCCGATAGGTGAGGATGTAGAAGTGAGGACTCATATTGGTGTACTATAGGGTAGATGCGTTGTGCCTGCTCGGCACTGGGCTGCTCCTACTGCGGTGCCCCTGACGGCCAGGCCGCGGCGCCCCTGCCCTGTCATGCGGGAGTGCGGCTGTGCGAGCTACATCTGCCTGCTAGCGGCGCCCGGAGGATCATCGCCGCTTGATGCTGCGTACGGCGCGGCCCGCCCTCGGCATCTCAGCGATGGTGAGTAGGCGGCTAGTCCCGACAGACGACAAGTCCTGCTGCCCCTCTGTGCTCTAGCATCCAGCAGACTAAACCTCTGCTTGTTATCCTGTCTGACTTAAGCAATAACGGAGTGGGCGCAGGCGGTGGAGACGCGGCGGCGCGGTGGAGGTGGGGCGGAGGCGGCGCAGGCGGCGTGGAGGGCGGCGGCAACGACGATGGAGGGAGGCGGCGGGTCGCGAACGGGGGGCGGAGGCGGAGGCGGCACGCTGCTAGGGTGAGGGGCAGAGGCGGGCGGCGCTGGGGCGGAGGCGAGGGGAGGGTGTGTTACTAGAATGCTAGGGTGAGGGATGACGTGGATGATCTGAACCCTTGATTTCGAAGCAGACTCTTATGAACCATTGGATCTGACAGGTGAGGATGTAGAAGTGAGGACTCATGTTGGTGTACTATAGGGCAGATGACAGGTGAGGATGTAGAAGTGAGGACTCATGTTGGTGTACTATAGGGTAGATTGCCATAGGTCGAGAGGGAATTTGGGAAAGTCGGTTACTAATTCCTCATTGAAAGCTATGATATTTTATCCTTGGTACTCCCGTAATAAGAGCTGCAAATGAATGTGTGTGGCAATTATATTTTGAAAATCATGAAATAACTTTTCTTTAGGAAAATAGATTGTTTTTAGGAAGAATCTTATAGGTTGTCTTTTCAAAAGCCCCAATGTAGCAGAAATATTGGAACATGAGTTCACCAAAAAGCTTTTGTCAAGTAAAATCTCTTTGGACTAGGGCCTCGTTCGGCTCTACTCTAACTTACCGTAGATTTTCCCCTTTTTTCATGCGTACGTTTCCCGAACAGCCAAACGGTCTATGTTTTGAGATAATTTTCTATAGAAAAGTTGTTTTAAAAATCATACTAATCTATTTTATAATTTTTTGAAAATTAAAAATTAATTAATCATGTATTAATCTATTAGCACGTTTTCTGCACGGGATAACTAACCCCAAATTTTTCCATGCTGAACGTGGCCTAGGGGCAAGAACTTTTAGAGCCCAGCCACATGGGAGCTAGAAAACATATAAGCGCAAACGACATATTTGCAAATAAAAATTTATGAATAAATTTTTTATGTACGTATTCTTAGCGATTTAAATACTAGAGCAAAGTAAACTTCGGTGAAAAACCCAAAGTCAACTCGTTAAAAATTTAAATTTAACATACAAACATAAACATAAGTGAAAAAATAGAGGTGATATATAACCACTCAAACATGGTCCGGTCCGATTTTATGGGGGTGTTTAGATGGGGTTAAATTTTTTAGCCCTATGTCACATCAGATGTTTAGACACTAATTCAAAGTATTAAACATAGACTAATAAAAAAACTAATTTCATAAATGAGTGGTAATCCGCGAGATAATTTTTTTAAGCTGAATTAATTCATAATTATAGCATGTTTACTGTAGTATCACATAGGCTAATCATGGATTAATTAGGCTTAATAGATTCGTCTCACGAATAAGTCTAAGATTATAGATGTGTTTGATTAATAGTCTATGTTTACTATTTATAATAAGTGTCTAAACATTTGATGGGACAAAGGACTAAAACACCACCATATGTCACGTGAACTGGTACAACATAATAGATTTTCCCTACTGCTTCATCGTTGTGTACCTCTTGCGTACATTTGTACTATCTATCGGCCGATTAAGCCAGAAGGTTCATAAAATAAGTGAAGTGACACCTTCCATCTCACCCCTTGATTCGAGGCTTTCCCCAAGACCAGGGCACCCTGCCGAGCTACACGGTCAACAGGTTTCAGGCACCTAATTAAATCAAGGTTGTTGCCTCTGTAAATACTTCTGCCTGATCGAGAGGAAAATTAGAACCGAAGAAGACCAACATATAAGTGTTTTCTAGGTTGTTTAGTACATACCAATAAAATCAAAATGTTTTTTTTCACTTCAATGATCAATTTTTTGAATGTTAACTTTATTACATTTTTCTTTTAAGTATCTAATTAACTCTGGAACCGTTAGAATTAGTAAAATCATGGAAATTAGTACATAAGAGTTTATCTTACCGCATATTATTTTAATTCTAGAAATACTTACATTTTAAAACGATACGAATATCTTAAAGCAAATGCTCCATCTGTTTAGACCAAATACTAGACGGGACTTACATTTCAGTGGTCATATATGATGCGCCAGATGCACACTTAGTTTGTTCAGAAAAATCCTCTCAATTAGACCAGTTGGTGCAGGTCTCATTTTTTTGGGCAGTCGCAGAGAGCAACTGTTGTCAACAAGTAGAGCAGCACCTAGCCTACTTGAGTCGCTCTGCCAGACGGCAGCAGAACATAAGGCTGGAAAGGAGTCGGCAACAAGGCAACGACACAAATTGCTTCAGTTGCCTTGGCTATACAAGAATGCAAGGCATCAGGATACTGGTCGCACATGGCAAGCTGAAGGATTGCCTCAAGTGATAGATGCAAAAGAGTTCAAAGATGTAGAAAATATAGAAATAGTGTCATCTGCATGAGGAATTAGAATCCAGAAAGCAATGAGAGAAAAATGCTAGTTTGCTCTGTTTATAAGAGATAACAGATATTATAGGCTGACCGTTAAATTTCTGACTTGTGTGAGCGAGGAAAAGAGCAGTGTCATCAGCACATTGTAGCACGTATTATGGTATATGATGTTGAATTGGCTTAGTGCCGTAGAAATCACTCCACTGGTGTTTGTCTACAATCGTTTGCAGTGGTTTCATATAACCTTAAAACTTACACCTTATAATTCCATATGGCCTAGAGCGTGCTTATAAACATCTATGCTCTAACCATTTTACCACAGTTCAACGGTTTTAAACGAGGCATGAATGAAAATATAGCTTTACTCACATCCTTCCTTTTGTACCGCAAGATACTAGTACCTTAAGGTACTCAAATCCTCACTCGTACGATCCACCTCATGATCAAGTTGATACTAAAATCCTAACTGTTGGTGATAATAGATCCAACGGTCACGATTGCATGGTACCAGAGGTACCACCTTGATCGTGAGCGGATAGCACAAGTAGGGATATTAGTACCTCGAGATACTGGTACCTCGCGGTACAAAAGAAAGGACGGGAGTAAAACTCATGAAAATATCATGAGCTACTATGTTTGTGAGCATGGTCACCATGAATATATCGGATGGTGAGAGACTTAATAAATTCAATGGAGCTAATTAAATTTACTATAAATATGTACAATTAATGACCGTTTAGTGATTTGTTGGTTGGCATGGAGCAATTGTTGTCGAACAGAGGAGGCCCCCTACTTGAGAAAGCCATGAGCATTTAGCCATTTAGCCGTGCCACAACTGCATTCGGTTCAGTATTTTGAAGCATCAAAAGAGGAAGAGGCAGATTACATCAATTAATTGCTTCAGGTCGACTTCCATATAATACGGGAACACACCGACACCGAGCGAGCTGATGGTAGCAGAGATCGGAATGGAAGTCATCAGGATATCGACCGCAGCTATGTGTGTTCTTCAATCTAGACCTAGTTTTACCTACATGGCAGCTTGTCTTGCTGAACGTTTCACCGTGCAGACAGATAGATACCAAACGCATTAGGACGATGGATGTTTTGAAGCACCGGGACAGCACGAGGAAGAGTTGGCTTGTGGAAGGCTTGCATAGCGAGCCTACTGCTACAAGGCAGGTAGCCTGGGATAGTGTTTTCGGATTGTCGTTCGTTTGGATGGGTCTAAAGGCGAGCATACGCGCATCTGTTAATAAACAAATTTACATGATCAAAAGTTTAGGTATATATAAATGTTTTATTTTTATACATAAAAATTTAAAAAAAACAAATATATAACATATAAAGTATATATAGTAAAATATATCTATATGTAAAATATTCTATTAGAAAGAGGTATATATAGAAATTAAATATATATATATATATTTTATATGTATAAATTATGTATATAGAAAGTTCACATGTATAATTTTACATGCGGGCTGATGGTCCCACGAACATTCATCCATTAGCATTTTTGCCCCAGGATTGGATATTTGGACTTTCATCCGTTAGCATTTTGGCGTGAAGGAAACATATTTGTACCGATCAAGTATCTATTGAGCATCCATGGTTTGTTTGCTGCAAAATTAGCATTGACCGCAAAATTTTGTCGTCAAATTTTTTGTACGTATGATACATTTGGTAGATGCAGATAACGAAAAGGTCGATGCCAGAATGTGAAAGGAAGTGCGAGTTTCCGAAACAAATCAAATGGATGTGTGCTCTATTTACACCAAATACGTCATCAACTTGTGCATCCACACGATATCAAGTTATAAATATGTACTTCTTGTAACACATAGCACATCGCCTGCATTTTCTTACAATCTTGATTCATGAAATATCACACTTACACTTCAGTCCTCGCTCTGCATATAATAATTATCCCAGAGGTACTATGTTGGCATCCTATAAAAGGATTAACTCCGAGATCATATGCTTGGAGTGAACTAGGTATACCCTTCATGACGTACACCCGTACAACGTTGGTTGAGGGTCTAATACCACCTATAACACCCCAGCCTCCAAATTTGTGTGTTCTTGACGAAAATTTTGCACCAATTTCATGCAAATATTACGCTGTTAAACGAAGGCCTGGAAGATCTAGTTAACTCTGGTGTAGGTCCTATCAAATCTCATTCAAAGTGTGCCAATTAGTTTGAGCCTACAACTAACAAAATGATAGCAATATTTGCATGAAATTGGTAAAGAAGACGGTGATCGATAATCGATCGATATTGATCGTACCTTGTTAATTCGATAAAGAAAATCATCGATGGTAAGCGATTTAAAGAAATTATATTGTCATCGGCTATATTCCACTTAGGCTTAATTATCCACAAATTAATATTTATTAAACACAATCTTAATACATTAGACCGAACCAAGATAATATAAGATTGAAACTAGATCTATCGGACAGCTACGCAGAATTTATAAATTAGTCGATACAACGTGAAGGGGATAACTCAACTAGTAGAACTCTAACATAAGTTGCAGATAACCTATCAGCTAAGTAAATTTGAACGCAGTAGCGATAGTCTAATAGATAAGACCTAACCGAGACAGTATAGGATTAAAGATAATAAAAGAAACCTATTAAGTTGATAAATCTACACAAGCGTGATGGATATACATGATTGTTCACCCCTAATCTATTGATTCGGCATGCTGAATACACGCGAATGCTTGTAAGTTTCAGCGTCGCTCTAGTGTAGGACCTAAATTCTTATAAGGGCCGGTGCGGGCGTGCCAGTCAGTCTATATGCTGCAACTGACAAGAGAAAGAGTAAAAAAGTTGATCGGCTATTGAGCCGGTGGATAACCGAGAATCCACGTGAGAGGATGTCAATGTATCAGTAATGTATCAGTGTTTAGCTGATAGGTTGAACAATCGACCGTTGGAAGATAGGATTGAACAGAAGTGTGATACTAATATACTTGAATAATTAAATAAACAATTAATAAATCCTTTGCTAGAATCGGTTGAAACCAACTTGCATATAATCCTTATAAGTCAATGCAACACTTAAACAACAACTAACTTAAATAAAAATCGGTTGGTGTACAAGTAATACAATAATACAATCGACTAGTCTATTGATGTAAATACAATGAGTATGTAGACTAACAAGAATCGTTGGCTATAACCACCTGACAATCGGCCCAGATCTATAAAATATCTACACTAACTTATTGGGAATAATCTTAAAAGTTCAAGATGACGCCTAGTAATGTTAGGCTTGATACTAAACGTAACAAGGTGGCTATCAAGCTATCGGAGCGTGAGCTCCTCAAACGGGAGTCTATGGGACCCCTTTAGATAGTTCGACACAGGAGTGCGAGGACAGGGTCGGAAAGCATTGTCTGAGTGCAGGAACTAGCGGAAGAGAGGTTTTCGGGGGGTTGTGACCCTCGAATAGATGCAAAGAGATTATATAGGTTCGGGCCACCGGGAGGCGTAATACCCTACTCTTGTTGCTTGCAAACTATGAGAGTAAATGCGCTGCAAGCTTCTGTGGGAATGTTCTCTTTGTCCTCTTCGCTATTGGCCAGGGCATCCTTTTATATTGCAAGGGGACACTACAAATAGGTGGTCATTCTGCTAGGGACTACTACGATGGCTTGCCGTTAGTCAACCTAGCCCCACACCACTCCTGTCCGGTCCCGTCTGTCAGTCGATAGGTAGAAGGGACGGTGCTCGTTGGAACCCAGCGGTCTGAACGGGGGCCTCTTCGCCTCTCCCACGGTTGTCTGTCGCATATAATACGATGGCGACGCGAGGGAGACAGGCCACCCTGCGACAGAGACATCATAGAACTATCAAGGGGCCTTGTCTCCCACCCCTTTTTCCCAAGAGAGGCATAGATGAGAAGCATGCGCATGCACTGCATTTAATGCGATGTAGGTGCGTGCCCATCATGAGGGTGGCGAGGCACGCCAGGCGCCCTTCCATTGTAATAAATGCGGTAGTTGGGCGTTGGGGCCTCGTCTGACGTAGAGTGGGCCCCGTGGCAGGTGATCCAAGGGCCGAGGGGGCAGGAAGCGGCCCGACCCCTCCGTCGTTCGTCCACTGAGCTAGCTTTCGGGCTCCACCTCCCGAGGGCGCTTGGCTTTGTCGGGGCCCAACCTCCCCTTTCCCGGGGGTTTTTAGTTGGTGGGCCCACAATCGTCTTGCGCCACCCAAGCTTAGTGGGTACCCCCCGTCCCACTTCTCTGACACAAGTCGATGAACCGATGACTGATAACTTATCAGCTGGAACTCTGATGAAACAGTGTGCAAACCATTTGATTAGCATAATCTAATAGATCGTACGAAACTGACAATATATTAGATTGAAGATAACAAACAGTAAATATCAAGTCAACTTAAATCTCCCAAACTGATTGACCAGGTCATCCCATTATACAAGAGTAACTTAGAACTAAACCAATACAATCACCATCTATATAGTACAGACTTTAATCGAAATATTGGACCTAACTAAAAAAGTCCTAATCTAACCGATACGATCACTAGATAAGTATCTAGAATGACCAAAGATGCAAAAGTACATTAAGCTAAAATTGATATTATATGTAGCAACCGTATAACTAGATTAGAAGATCGGACCAAACTGATCCAGTTCTGATCTAGCCGATATGTTGTATTTTTCCAGCTATAGACCCGCTAGCACAAAGATAGCATGTTAAAACAACAATGTGTCTTTGTTAAACCCTGCTGGGACAAACCTCAGATCCCTTGGAACGCCTCAATTGATTTATATCATATGGTAGTGCTTATGGGGCTGACATTCATGAAAAAGGGATTTTTCGATATGCACTGCTGGCATTTTGGCATACATGGAAGCAGCAAAATTTCTTTTTTTTTCCTTCAACAGGCTCCAGCAAGGGTTGATAGATGGTTTGCCTACTTAGAAAATGAGGTTTCCTATATGTCTATAGGATGAACCGCCTTCTCAAAGAAGTGATTTTACATTGTTTGCAAACTTTGTACTTTTAGTGCCTTCTTTGCAACAACGATAAACCTATGAATGTTGTGTCAACAACATATATATAAGAGCTAATATGCAAATCATGTGATATATAATATGGAATGTAGGTAGAAAATCTTTTGAAAAGTAGAAAAACAAAAAAAAGAGAGTAGAGTATTTGAAATATGACCTATAAAAAATACAGCGGCCAAATCGAACTTCGGCATTGGCATACAATTTGGTGTTTGAACTCTGGCAAAAAAGCCAAAACATGTAGGATAGAAAACACATGACAGACATAATTAATTTAAATGGTTAACGATATCGATCTCACATACGTGTACAAAGCATTATTTTCTTCATGACAAACACATAGATTCAAGGAATACGTGTAAACCCAACCATATACAACCAGGACATCTAGTAATAATTCAATAGTGGAACAAACATAATTTACCGTGCAAAGCTAGCAGATAGCATAAATTCTTCCTCTAAACTATGGCAATTTGAATACGGTAAATTAGCTACACCGCCATTGATGTCAACTCCCAAGAATTGCTGCTCTACATATCTTCCAGGTAGGGGTGGATGCATCTCATAATTGCTTTCTGGACTCGCGATGTCTGGACTCAAACTTTTATTTCTTATGGACTGTAATGACATGTCTACTTGCTTCATAGTTGGCCGTTCTTCACCTTGGAGCCTCAAGCATGCTTGGGCAATTGAGGCAACAATGTTAATCTCATCTTCACTTGCTTCCTCAAGAACTTCAGGAGCTACTATCTTTGTAACTGGCTTTCCTTTTATCTCAGAAAGGAAGTAAATAGACAAATTTTTCTTTGTGCCATCCTCGCAGTCAAAAATAGGTTGCTTTCTAAGGAGCATCTCTAAAAGAACTACACCAAAACTATAAACATCACTCTTCTCATTTAGATTCCCAGTATGGTAGTATTCGGGATCTAAATACCCATATGTTCCTTGTATATTGGTGAAGACATGGGTTTGATCGTTAGGAATGAGTCTTGATGCACCAAAATCTGCAACTTTAGCTGTGTAATTTGCATCCAAGAGTATATTGGAAGATTTCACATCAGGGTGTAAAACTGATACTGATGCTGCAGAGTGCAGGTAATACAAAGCTCCTGCAGCTTCGGTAGCAATCCTCAGACAATCATCCCAGGACAAGGAGAATTCTTTGTTACTTGTATCAGCGTGAATAATGTGATTTAGTGAACCATTTGGGACAAAGTCATATACTAGTAGAGGAACTTCTGTTTCCAAACAACATCCAAAGAGTTTTACGATATTGCAATGATTAATCTGCGATAGTATTGCTACCTCGTTGATGAATTGACTAATCTCTTCTTCCCTAATGATATTAGGTTTCTTTATAGCCACCACACGTTGATCAGATAATATGCCTTTGTAAACAATACCATGCCCTCCGCTACCAAGAACACGTGCCGGGTCGAAGTTGTTTGTCGCTTCTTTCAGCTCCTCTATGGAGAAAATTTTTGTGCTATCTCTAGCTCTTTCATCGGATGATATTAGTTGTTGTAGTAAAAGCCCTTGGTTTTTCCGGAAGTATTTTTTTCGTAATTGTTTCTGAATATCGCTTCTTTGTTTACGGATAAGGAATGTCACTGATAAGCCAAGAAGGAGAATTCCAAAGCCAGCGGCCAGACCAATTGCAATACCTAGACACATGGGCTCATATAAGATTTTTTTTCTATGTTCCAAATAAACACATAATGATAGCTTAAATACCACAGGATAATTTAAATGCAAGGATTGTTTCTAAGATCAGTTCATTCATTGTTTGAATGTTAAACTGCTGGACTACATGAATAACGTCTGCCACTATCTATTTTTCTTTCTGTTAGCTATACCTATGAAATAACAAGGCTTGGATTATGTCCAGTCTATAAAAAATAAACAGGCTAAAATATTGAATAAATTTGGTTAATTTTCAATTAAAAATAATGTCTATCCACGCAAATAAATTCCAAGGGCAAAAGAAAATATTTTGAGCTGAAACGTAAATTTCCATTTGAAAATATTGTAGAAATCAGTATAAACATTAAACGAAGTGCTATAGTAAGATTTCTCAAACAAAACAAATGATGTACGTACTAAGACGAGAATATGTGTACCAGTAGGTAATGGAATATCTTTCCGACAAGTCCCAATGTAAGGATTTCCTCGGGTACCCGCAGGGCATAAACAATCAAATCCACCAACTTTGTTGATACATTTCCCATAGCAAGGGTACTTGCTTGTATCCTCACATTCATTAATATCTACAATCAAATAAGAAATATCTATCACAATATGTAATGTTACTAGCGAAGAAAATAAAAATAACATGATGATGTACTAAAAGGTATTACATGCAGTTGAACAGCATTGTTAATTTGGCAGCACTTCCGTGTTAGTAGTAGGATATGGGGTCAGTCGACTGACCCACAAAACAACACAGTGGTTATAACTAACAAATTAATCATTTTTACCTGCAACTAAAGATATTTAATAAGACCACCGAAATGGTGGAGTGACCTAACCAGTTAGAATTATTTGTTTTCTTTGCCCAACTAGGTAGATGAATTATAGAGATTATAGAGCACATATAACCCGATATATCAAAGCGCATTAAACTAATAATTAATTGTTACCATAGCTAACATGTTATCGCTTTATTAAATTTAATTACAATCGCTAAATTTTAATTGCCAGGTTGTAGCACCGAGGAGATACTATCGAAACTCTACTTTTGATGTAAGCAAATGGTTACCATGCTTAACCTATGGACTAGCTCTTCCTTACATGAAAGGTTATATTTTGATTCAATCGTAATTAAATGGCTAAATTAATTAACACCCTTCTCTGGTCGATATATCAACTATCTGAAAGTCTAAGTAGTGGCTATAGATGAAGACGTGTATGGATGAGTCTATCCACAGTCCTTAAGTAGGAATAAACAGATAGATAGGTAGGTAGATCTCTCTACTACAGTAGATCAAAATATCTGTCAAAAAAAAAGTAGATCAAAATAGGATATGGCTGCCTAGATAACATCTCAATAAACTATAGACAAGTTAGGTAGATAGATACATGTACTTTACTGCTAAAGCTATCATGTACCGAGACTTTCGTAGCAAAATAGTAGTAACGAATCTAGACACATATATAAAATATATGTATGGATCTATTAATGAATATAATCAAAGCTAAAATATTATTACAATAAGTACAAGGGACTACATGATAATATCTTTTTCTTAAAAAAATAATTTATTTGATACCGTTAACTTTTTTATACATATTTAACTTATCATACGCACGAACGATTTTTTGGCCGAGAAAGCCCTTAATCAGATATTAAACTCACCTTGGCAGCCATGAGAATCATTGATGTAGGGATTTCCCTGGAAGCCGCTTCTGCAGTTGCAGATGTAGCCCGGTCCATTGCGCGAGTCCAGACACACGCTGTCGCCACTAACACACGCGTACGAATCTCCATTCCTCTGAGCTTCCTCGCACGTCATGTTCCCGATGGCCCAGTCGACGACGAACGGCGGCTGGCTACCAAGATTGCTGTTGACCCTCGACAGGGCATGGTAAACCTCGGAGAAGCTGAAGCTGGACGCCTCCACGAGCGCCGCGTAGGTGCAGCGAGACCAGTTGTAGATGCCCGTCGTGTTGTAGCGGCCGTCGAACCAGACCTTGTAGTACTGGATCCCCCTGGGGATGTTCGTCTGGCAGCAGCCGATCCCGGAGCAGCCGGCGCTGTTGATGGCGACGAGGTCGTCGCCCACGCCGCAGGTGGCGGCGCAGCCGATGGTGAGGTCGCTTCCGATGTCGTTCTGCTCGCCTGGGCCGAGGTAGGCGAGCATGCGGCACCCGAAGACGATGAACTTGTTGGCGGCGTCGGAGAAGGTGAACGGGGTGCCCTTCAGGTTCAGATCCACCCTGTCGACGCAGTCGATCTCGTGCCTGGTCGTGTTGTAGCAGTCGTAGGACATGTCCATCTTCATCCGGACCTGGCCCAGCGGCAGCGAGATGCTGAGCACCTCCACGCCCCGCAGCAGCAGCGTGGGGCGCGCATCGGCGCCGCTCCCGGCGGTGTCGTTGCAGCTCAGCTCGAAGCCTGCCATGCTGCAGCCGGGCTGGCCGCCGATGCCGAACGGGAAAGGGATGTCGATGTCGCCGCATCTTCTCTGGCATGACACCGCCGCGTCGACGGCGCCGGCGAGACATGCCGCCGCCAATGCTGCGGCGAGACACGCTAGAGCAGCAGCTGTTGCGCGGGACAGCAAAGATGGTGGCATTGGCTGTGCCTGAATCATCTCTCTGGTTAAGTTATTTTGGAGACAACGTGGTACGCTAGCTGCAATCGATCTACTAGCAGCTACACGTACCCTCTACTGCATATATGCTGCATGCACGCCATGCTATACATACATACATACATACATACATACATACATACATACATACATACATATATATATATATATATACACACACACAACAAATAAATGAGATGATTTTTATAAATTGTTCCTTTGACTTAGACTTGTTCATCCTCTCAAAGTCTTCTTCACCTAACAGAGTACAGACAATGTGATCGAACGAACAAATTGTACTAACTTCGGCATTTACTTTGTCCCGTGTGAAAAAATACCTTGGTGCCCGCCGCTGAGCAAGATTTTTATTCGATTTAATGCCAAACCAAGGTTGTTACTGGCTTCAACTAATAACGAGTTTTTTGTTTGGCTTAATTAGTTTGATTCCTCGAGTGATTATCTACCAACAAACAGAGGCTCTTTCTCCTATGCCTGGTTATGTACCAACTAAGTTATTTCCAGCTCCAAATGAAAAAAATATCCATCGCCGCCAATAGCAACGGACCTAAAACCATCTGTGTTGTGGATTGCAATCCATATGTTAACTAGTTGGTTGAGCGTGTTCTTCTTCTTCTCATCTTCTCGATATATCTCTTTTTCATTTTTCTTCGAGTGAGGATTTTTTTTTCTTCTCGCTCATAGTTTTGGTTTATTAGATGAAAAGTCAAGGACAAAGAGTAGCTCTTCGGAGTTAGGACTACAAATTTTCAATTTTATGATGCATGTTGTCCTACGTTTAACTTTGAGTTTCTGATGCTATACGTCTATGTTTTATATCTTTCAGTGCAGCTAAACCATATAAATTTTCTGATAATTTTTATCATGGTCATTTTTTTAAAAAAATCAGCAATTTCTATCGCTGCAGCTACGCCCATGAAAATGGTGGTGTTATTCGATTCAGCTACAGATATGCACGCGTTGCAATTCAGTCATTTTTAAAAGAAATTCAGTCATGGGTATGCAGACTATCCAACTTTCAAAAAAAAAAACAATTTCTGAAGCTACATATGTATTTCAGATTTTTCATCCGCTTAGACATGTCATCAAAAATGTATCGACGATGCTTCCCTAACAATTTCTGTCTCAAATATATTTCTAATGGAACTGTATATATGATAATGTCTAAGCACTCTTCAGACATAGGTGGCTTTCAATACGTTAGTCTAACCAAACGCTGCAGTGTGAATGGATAACGACTGCTTGTCTTTTGTACGAACCCAAAATTTCATATTTTATACTCCCTCCTTGAGTTAAGTGCAACAGTGAGATCGCAAATTCACATAAGAAATTAGTATTCCATTATTTTGATCTATGATGGCATAGTAATTACTTGGCACGAACTAATCACGACCATGCCTTATCGCGCATATACGGTGCCACTCTAAATATGCTGGCTCCGTTTTTTATTTGACGTCATTGACTTTTGTTTTATAAAAAATTTATATAATTACTAATTATTTTTTATGATTTGATTTATTATTAAAGGAGTTTTAAGAATAATATAATCTTGTATATTTCAACAAAATATTGAGTAAGATGACTGATCAAATGTAGATAAAGAAGAAACAATGTCAAAAATTCAGAGAAAGTATATAAGAAAAATATTATTTTCCCTCCATCAACTATCGGATTCAGCCAATAACTAAGAGAGAAAAATTGACCTTTTTTCTCAATACATGACAAGGTAAACTGGAAAACACCAACTAAACTAAAAGGAATTTTTTTGGTTTTTTAATTTTATTTATTAAATAATTCACAATTTTGATTTTTTTTTATTTTAAAAAATCACATATCTAACCTCCTGCTGTCCTCTAGGAGAACGGAAAGCCTACGTGGCATACGGCTCATGGCCAAGAACTTTTCAATTAAACGTGTTTGATACATATATATATATATATAGAATGGATGTAATTGTTTAATCCTAAGTAAGAGGTGGTGGTGATCACTGAACTAAGTTAGTACTTATTATTAAACAATTACATACGTTATAAATATACGTATCAAATCGTGGAGCGAGCAGCAATTTTGCATAAAACCCCTTTCTGCTCTGAGGCAAAACACAAAAAATCGTCATCGCGTTCGCTGCCGTCTGCCACGCCGTGTGCCAAGTAGGCTTTCCGCCCTTCCAGAGGGCGGCAGGCGGTTAGATTGTGATTTTTCGAAATAAAAATTCAAATTTCTGAATTATTTAATAAATAAAATTAAAAGTCCAAAGAATTCAACTAGAAAGCACCAACTGCCATCGAAATATAACCCAAAAACAAACAGGCCCAAGCCATTCTATCTTCTACGTTCTACACGATTTATGGGCCTTACGGCCTACGAAACTCATGCCCTCATCTGAATGGGGCCATGCATGCCCCACGGCTCAAAAGTAAAAATAATGAGAACCGTAAAATATCGCACAAATTGATAATCTGTTACCTAACATCTTTATCTAACAAAACAAACACAACATTAAGTGCTACTCTCTCTGTTTTCTAATACAAGACTTTCTAGATCCTAATAAATCTTGAAACATATATAAATTATATATGCTAATCAATGAATGAATTTAGACAATAATAACAAGCCCTAATAAATAAAGGATGCACTAAATACTAAATACGTTTTACCTCTTACACTGCACAAATTATACCAGATCTGGTGGCCTCTCAATTTTACACATCAGATCTTGTACCGATGTAGAATTGATGGGTGACACGATCGGTGACGTCCGGCTGTGTAGATGTGGTGACTTTTGGCCATTCAAAGCATCACGTGATAATAACAGTTTTGATGGTGCCAAAACTAATTTAATTTGCTGAAACTTCTCCCTCACGTCTCTGGGAAAACCTCCTAATAACGGTGTCTCGCAGTCCAAATATATAATTAACGGCGAATAAACTGAAGGAATCTCCTGCATTTCGTTGTGTGATCGACAATAATAGTTTGATGGTGTCAGAGCTTTAGAGGGGATCGCAAGAGAGCAGCAATAATTAATCCCTTCTTGTGTGGAGGATGGTCCGTAAGGGAATCCTATAATACTACTCCATAGTTTGCGCATTATTTTCTTGAATAGGTTTACGGTGGTATATATATTAATAGTATTATAGTAGGCTATGTTCTTTTATAGATGAACAACAAAAGACCAAATATTACGTGATTTTCTGATAACTATTTAACATTCCAAACAACAATTGAACTAATAAAAAGTAATGTGCGGACGTGCGGTTGGCCAAGACGACCGCACGGGAAAATGCGATTATCCTGTGCGATCGTTTTAAGATGCCCACACGGGAAAATGCATCTTCCCGTGCGGGTAACGGCTCAACGTTGGTCATTTGATTTTTTTCGGGCGCCGCCACTTACGTCCCGATCGGAAATAAAAGGGGCCTAGTGTTCAAAAAAATCATTTCTGTAGCAGTGCCAATATCATATATTTAGATATGGAGGGAATGTTTTCGTAGACATGCTAGTTGGGGCATGCGTCCGATCACTCGAAAAACCATGTTCTAACTGTAAAATTTGTTTTATGTAGGAGTGACGTACAGTTTCATCCGTTCCAAAGTATTAGGTAAACTTGCGAACATGACCAAGAACAAGTCCATGATTCTGAACTTACAAAATCGAGTCACTAATCAGCCAGTTTTAAAAAACCACTGAGCCTAGTTTGTATTGTCAACCGTGCACACTATCTATTACTGCAAAACTCTGCAAGTCGCACTGGCTGACGACGTTGGCTACTACTACTACCATAAATTTTAGTACCACAAGAATTCTCCCATTCTTCCTCATTGACATGGTCTATGATGCGTGCAAGTGCAACATCTTTGCTACTGTCTCTCGCCGTCGCAACCGCGGCATGCCTCTCCGCCGCCGCCGCCGCCGCAGTCGCACAGCCGCCACAGTCATCATGCCGGAGAAAATGCGGCGACGTAGACATCCCTTACCCGTTCGGCATCGACGACGACGCGCCCGGCTGCTACCTGGGGCACGGCGGCGGCAGCTACGGCTTCAACGTCAGCTGCAACGACACCGGCGACGGCGTGCTCAAGCCGTTCATCTGGGACGTCGAGCTGCTCGGCGTCTCGCTGCTGGACGGCGAGGTCCGGATCCTGATGAGCATCGCCTCCTACTGCTACAACCGGTCCTCCGGCGCCATGGACGACCCCGACAACAACTGGGCGCTGGACTTCACCTCCTCGCCGTACAGGTTCTCCCACACGCGCAACACGTTCACGGCCATCGGGTGCAGGGCGCTCGCCTACATCGGCGGCGACAACGTCGACGCCGACGTCGGCAGCCTGACCACCGGGTGCGTGGCCACGTGTCGGCCGGGCGACCTCGCCAACCTCACCGCCGGCGGCGCCTGCTCCGGCATAGGCTGCTGCCAGACGTCAATCCCCATGGGGCTCCAGTACTACTTCGTCTGGTTCGACGACCGCTTCAACACCACGAGCATACACCGCACGAGCCGCTGCAGCTACGCGGCGCTCATGGAGAGCTCGTCGGCGTTCAGGTTCTCGCCGGACTACGTTACCTCGTCGGCGTTCAACGACAGCTTCAACGGGCAGGCGCCGCTGATCTTGGATTGGTCCGTCGGCAGCGAGAGCTGCGAGCAGGCGAGGCGAAATGGTCGTCCGGACTCGTACGCGTGCAGAAGCAGCAACAGCGAGTGTGTTGACTCGCCCAGCGGGACAGGATACATCTGCAATTGCTCCAGAGGATTCAGAGGAAATCCCTACCTGAATCCATCGGATCCCAACAGCTGCCAAGGTGAAATTTTTTAGTTAGTGTGTTCTGATTTAGATAATATATAGTTAATCTTAGTTTAGACTTCAAGTGGGGTTAAGCAGAAATGAAAAGCAGAGCATGTTTAAGGATCAGAGCAAATTTTTGGACACTATTTTATCTGTAGTATTTGAATTTTTTTTAAAAAGTTTTGTTACCATCGCTGAGGAGGTATTGTTAAATAACATATTTTCTAGTTAAAAGACTTAAACCAATCGGTACTAGGTAACTCAAGTTACCAAAATTTTATACTAAAAAATTGGTACCTTTATATACTTTGTGAATCAATGTATTTTTTTCTTATAAAAAACCTATATTATTAATTTCATATTTTGGTAAATGATGTAAATATAATCCATTTGATTTACTCTATTCCAAGCTGACCATTTCAAAAAAGTTCCCTTGCCCATTTCTTGTGGGGTTTTGTACTACCTGCAATGCAATGTGTGCTACCTAATCTGTACATGTCTTATTCCAATGCCATATCTTTATATTTTCATGTGAGTTCCTTATTTGTTTAACTCATTGTAGATATTGATGAGTGCATTGATCAGAACATCAGAAACAATTGCTATGGGATTTGCCGCAATACACCTGGTGGGTTCGAATGTATTTGCCCTCCGGGTACCCGAGGCAATGCTTCAGTTGGAGAATGTCAGAGAGTGCTAACACATGGAGTACTGGTTGCTATCGGTAAACATGCATTCCAATGCTCCCTCTATATTCAGTTGAAGCATGATGCTCATTTAATTCACTAATTTTGTCTTAAAAAAACTTCAGGAATCTGCTCTTCAGCATTTGTTGGGCTTTTGCTTTTCCTTGGCATAGAATGGATCAGGTATAAACGTCGTATCATCACACAAGATCTCATGAATAGGAGGGATGCATATTTTCGTCAGCATGGAGGCCAGTTGTTAATCGATATGATGAAATTAGAGAGCTGCATTTCGTTCAGGTTGTATGACAGGGAAGAAATTGAGTTGGCAACAGACAACTTCAGGGAAAGTGCAATCCTTGGTCAGGGTGGTCAGGGTACTGTTTATAAAGGCTATGATCTAGATCCTGACAATAATCCAGTTGCAATCAAGAGATGCAAGGGAGTCGATGAGAATAAGAGGATGGAATTTGGTCAGGAATTGCTCATACTTTCCCGAGTGAGGCATGAGTACATCGTAAAACTTCTTGGTTGTTGTTTGCAGTTCGAAGTTCCTGTTCTAGTATATGAATTTGTGCCGAACAGGACACTGCACTATCTGATCCATGGCCAAAGTGAGCCATCCATCAGGACATTGCAGATCAGACTGGAAATTGCTGCCCAATCAGCTGAAGCTCTTGCGTATCTGCACTCACTTGATCACCCTATTTTCCACGGGGACGTGAAGTCGGCCAACATACTTATTGGCGACAAATTTGTCGCGAAGGTTTCTGACTTTGGGTGCTCCATATTTAGGGCAGCGGCCGATGAAAATGTTAACGTAGTGAAGGGCACAATTGGCTACCTAGATCCAGAGTATCTCTTCAATTTCCAGCTGACAGATAAGAGTGACGTGTATAGTTTTGGTGTGGTTCTCCTAGAGCTCTTAACCCGAAGGAAGCCGCTCGCTAAAGAGGTGAGCCTTGCCTCTGTGTTCCAAGAGGCTATGAAGAAGGGAGACCTTGATCAGATCATAGATAGGGAAATTCTGCACGAGGATAACATGGAATTGCTACACGAATTCGCAGAACTGGCAAGCCAGTGCTTGGTAATGGAGGGTGAGAACAGACCAGAGATGAGCCGTGTGGCACAGACACTTTGGCGATTGGCTGATACGGCATCGCAACAGCAGACTGATGCATTTCAGGGTATTGGCTCACTCAGATTGTTGGGAAACTCAAGTGCTAGCATCTCGGACTCAGGCTATTCTACTGTTGAAACAACAGGGTATGACAGCAGGAAGACATCTATGAGCATTGGTTTTGCTAGATAAGGGCATTTCTAATGTATATGAACTGAACTCAATCGTCTGATAGAAAAGTTTTTGTTTGAGCTACTTTGTTAATGTATATTGAGATTTATGTTTCTATGTCCCTCTGATATTGTTCAACGTGGATGGAGCAAGAGCTTACCAACGACCACGATATATAGCTAGCATACGGTGGTGTTGTGAAGATGAAAGCTGTGTAGAACATGCGGCTTTAGTTTGATATGGTAGAAATAGTAAAAAAATTCCATACGTTTGTACTAGAAACAGATATGTGCATATTTTAGTCCTAGCATGTTTATCTTGAGAGTGCCAAAATAATTCCCTTTTTAAACTGAGTTATATATACATCATGCACCAAAATGAAAACCATGTCATGATGGGTGGATAATATCAGAAGAGTAAAGTTCAGATAAACGTATCCAACTTGTGTGCACAAATATGATGGGTGGATTATGGATAATATCAGAAGAATAAAGTACACCAATAATACTTAAACTTGTGAGACGATGTATCATTGAGATCATGCATATATTAAACCATGAGAATAAAGATCTCTGTCTCAGAGTTTATTAAAGTATGCCATCTCATCCAAAAGTTATCATGTCCCCTTTAATTAGGACGTTATGTGACACGCAGAGCATCTCCAAATTTGCTCTCCGTTTGTTCAATTGGCAAGTTGCTCTCTATGTTTCATAGTGCTTCAACGGTCTCTCCATCTACCAGCTTCATTGTGACAGTGGGGCCCATATATCAGTCTTTCATGAAATTAATCTTTCTCTGGTTCCGTATTGAACTTCCCTCCCCGAACGAAAACCGCATCCACCCTCACTCGCAGGAGGATGTTCCCACCACCGGCAGCAATGATCGTCGTCGTCATTTCACTGGCTCCTACGCGTATTGACCGCTTAGAGGCGGGCTTCAAGTGGAGTTCAGGGTGGAGTCGGAGGCAGGGCGCTAGCTAGGGGCTAGATATGGCAGGGACGAGTGATTGAGAAGGGAGACCAAGGAGGGAACGGGTCGGCTCGTGATGGCACAATGGACTCAGCTAAATGTAGTTTTGGGGCTAGAGCTTGGGGCCCCATGGTGACGTCGTTGTTCTACTCCCGCCATCAGAAGTTGTGTAGTTATAGCCTCGTAGGAGGAAGAGTGAGCGGGAAAAAGGGAAATAGTATGGTTAAATTTTGCAAGCGCCAACTAGCTTTTGGCAAGCCAGATAGCTTGGCGAGCCAGATGGCCGATCTATTGGAGGAGACTTTCTTGCTATATTTGCTAAAATTTGGTACACAGAGAGCCAGAGCCAGAGCCAGATCCAGATAGATATGCTGTTGGAGATGCTCCTGCCGTTATGTTTCTTTATTTCACTATTAATTTTGTGGTGAATGTTTTTAATGCCCTAGATAATTTAGGTTTGAATAAGCTCGAAAAACGATTGAACATTTTGTTTTAGTTCACAATGTGTGCATTTTTACGTAACTAATGATACTAAATAAATGATTAGTGTGAAAAATTTTGACATAAATTTTAAAAATAACAAATGCAATAAACTAAATTTTATATTTAAAGTTTAATAGGACAATAGTTTTTTTTATCGGGAGCATTCCTTAAAAAAATATCGTGGGCATTGGTAATTCTATCTTTGTACGAATGTTCCTCATTTTTTGACCTTTTAGAAATAAAATAAATATATATTTTTTATTTCATTATATAGAACAAATTTGGTCATAAATAATGTATAACATAACGAACTCACAACTATTAATAGTCTCGTGCAAGAAACTTTTTCATTTTCAATTTCATAAATTTCTACGTTCATTCGAAGAGTAAAATGTTAATTAGACAGTCAATTGATGGGAGGGCACATGGAATGTGTCGATCAGCTGATTCCTCTAGTTCCGTGCTTAGATGCCACGGTAATAATGACTTAATACCTTGATCCATGGACCACCGTAACATGGTATAAAGATAAGACATGAGAACAGGCAATCAGTACTGAGCTACGCTTGGACCAGCACAGCCCAAATAGGCTTAATGTGCTGCTGGGTCCTGCTTGGGTTATGATATCACCCTCGCTCGCGTGTTGGCCCGACCTGTTTTCGCACTAAGCACGATGGGCCGACAGC
This sequence comes from Oryza brachyantha, assembly GCF_000231095.2. Classification (NCBI taxonomy): domain Eukaryota; kingdom Viridiplantae; phylum Streptophyta; class Magnoliopsida; order Poales; family Poaceae; genus Oryza; species Oryza brachyantha. The sequence continues at coordinate 7,998,437 of NC_023166.2, forward strand.
CTAAGTCCCACTGTATGGGTACGTAGAATTGAGGTATAGGTGTTGGTTCCGTAGAACTGAGTGACAAATCAGTTAACCAACAGTTCTATAGATTGCCCACGGTATGATCTAGTTGTACAGAAACCAACATATATGATCTAGTTAAAATGTCCTGATTGTATTACATAGCTGGAACCTATACTCCCACGGTATATGCGCCGGTTTGTATTGGAAAGTAGGCATCCATATTGGACAAATGTAGTGAAATTGATGGGCCGACCGTCTCTTCATGGTGATTGGTTTTAATAATCTACTGCGGCGTTTAGACTAAATGCTCATCAGTTCAACGCCCCCTAATAATTTGTTGTGGCGTGTAGACTAAATTCTCATCGGTCAAATGTCCCTTCCCACGGGGTAGAATTTGCTGTATTATTTATTATTATTGTTGTGCAGATACGGTTGCTTCCAAAATCTAACACCCTTCGGCCCAAAATGCAACCATTTTAAGAGCCGGGGATGTGGATTAAAAAAATATGAGAATAATCAGAGCAATGTTACGAATGGTTGAGAATAGAATATAAGAGAGAAAATTAAATGTAGAATTGTTTGATTGGTTGAAATGATAAGATAGATGAAAAAATATCCTTAATTTAGAATAAATCTTAGGCAGTATAAACAGCTTCATTTGACATGGTGGGAGTAAGACCATGAAGTTTGCGAAAAGAAAATTTTTGGTGTCATATGGACGTTTAATCAGATGTCAGAATGAGTTTTCGAACATGAATGAAAAAAGAACTTCATACCTTACCTGAAAACCGCGAGACAATTCTTTTGATCCTAATTAATCTGTTATTAGCATGCGCGGGTTACTGTAGCACTTATGGCTAATCATGGACTAATTAGGCTCGCAAGATTTGTCTCACGATTTCTTCATAACTGCGTAATTAGTTTTTTCTTCATCTATGTTTAATGCTCCATTTAAATATCCAAAGATTTAATGTGATGTTTTTTTTAAAAAAAATGGAACAAAACACCCCCTAATACAATTTGTTTGGATTCGATGAAAGTCTTTTCGGACCACCTTTGATTGACTTGGAATTGACTAGAGATAGTGGCGCCATTGAAGTACAAGGTTTAGAAGCTAACACCATATATTTTACTTTCATATTTTGTAATACCGACCTCACCCAGGACCGCTCCAATTCAAAACTACGGTTGGATCTATCATTGGTGCGGTAGCAGCAACTACTCCCTCTATAACACGAGAGAACTTTTCCTTTACTTAAAAAAAATTAATGATGAGCAAATTAAATAGTTTTTTCATCTTTAGATGAGTAGGGCTTTCGATGAGAAGACTGTTCAGGGTCAGTGGAGGAAATTTATATTAAAAATTACGGATGTGACAACTAATATTCGTAAATCATGTATATAGTGTGACAGTCAGCGTTCAACTTTTGTTCCGTGAAATGAAAGAGCGTCTATCAGTAGTCTCTTTCATTCCACAGTTTTATAGACTTGAGAGATCATTAAATTTTTGCATGAGAGTAATTGCTGCATGAGAGAAAAATAGGAGGTAGAAGAAAAGTTTGGCTTCAATGTACTTTCATTCGGCTTTTATTTACTTGGAACAACGCCAGGAGCCTTTCAATGGAATGAAAGGGTTCTTTTCTTTTTCCTAATTAAATTCTTGCCATGTTATAAAAAAAATCCGATGTGACACTTAATTAATGTTAAATGAAAAAGTCACTGAGAATGGCCTTAGCCAGTTGTCAGAATTCATGTGGTAACCTGATCTTTATATATATTCCCTCCATGTTTTTTATATAACATCGTTGACTTTTATATTTATATTTGACTATTTATTTTATTAAAAATATATATAATTATTGATTATTTTATTATAATTTAACAGTGAAAGAGTATATCGTTTTGCTGTTGGCTCTAGCTGCATTCTGTTAAGAAATAAGATATATGGATGATTAATTAGCACACGTCACTTGAGCTTAGTACGAAGAAACACCTATTCCCTACTATGATGAGTTCATACCTATTAACAAGAGACATCTCTTCACTAATGAAATATGTTCACACCTTGTTCACACTCCTTCTTCCTCTTGTAATCATCTTTGTACAAAGGATTAATAGAATATTATGTGAGCCAAATGATGTGCACATCCCAATATTGGTACAATGGGTCACGTTCACTTATTTGACAATCAAATTGTGATTTTTCTTAAATGATGATCAAATTGTAATACATGTAGTATAATTTATACATAATTAATAAATATGGAGTTGTATCCATGTTGCACTAAATTGAACACTTTATTGGTTTAGATTTGAAATTCAAAATTAACAATAAGTGATGCTATTTCAATTAAATAATGCGTTATAATTTAAAATAAGTTGCTATCAATTCTTTTGTATATCTTGCATATTGGTATGAGATACCCCAATGCAACAGACGGGTTCGCGGTTACTCATAACAATTTGTTGGCAAAAGTTCGATACACGTGTTATACGTATTTGAAAAGCAAATGCTGAAAAATACATTACATCGAAAACAATATAAAATGAACTGTACAGTTAGGTTTTAAAATTTAAAATTTTGCAGCAATAAACTAAAGAGGCCTAGAAACTTTGCTGTGATTTGGCTTCAATAATTTATTGCAGTGTTTTAGATGACATGTTCTTCCGCTATAATTAAAGGGGAGTCCACTAGTCAATGCCCCCCTTATCATGGGGTAGAATATTATGGCGGTTTCTTTCATAATCCAAATTCAATTTCTTTGGATACGACGAAACCCTTTCCAGGGTTTTGTTGACTGATATGGTATTGACTAGATAGATATTGTAATATTATCGATGAGCCCTATAGATATTTATGACTATAAATCTCAACGTGTTGTGTTTTAGGCGGAGGAAGCTTAGGTCTTGGGTTTTGTTTAGTTCCCAATTTTTTTTTCCAAAACCACCGCATCAAATTTTTAGACATTTAAATGGAGTATTAAATATAGATAAAACAAAAAACTAATTGCATAATTATAGGAGAAATATTGAGACAAATCTTTTAAGCCGAATTAGTCCACGATTTGCTATAAGTGCTATAGTAACTAACATGTACTAATGACGGTTTAATTAGGCTCAAAAAATCCGTCTCGTGGTTTCCAGACGAGCTGTGAAATTCGTTTTTTCATTTGTGTTCGAAAACCCCTTCTGACGTTCGATCAAACATTCGATGTGACACTTTCTTTAAAAACTTTTACCATCTAAACGTGGCTTTAATTAGTGGACGTGTGGTGCGTCTATCCTTCCTTGGGGAGGACCAATCCACTTACTACAAAACTACAATTGGATTAATTAGTTACTGGTTGTATGGTAGCAAGAGGCAAGAGTGCCAATATGAAGCACTCCCTTTATAAATGAGATTTGCTCCGGTTAAACAAACATTCCATGGATAGAAACGATTTAGTATCTTGAGATATCGATATCTCGAGATACTTTTTTTAACATGAACAAATCTCTTTATAAATACAACAACAGCATGTATTGGAGACTAAAAACAAGCAAATCAAGCATCGCTGATTCGCTGTGCTGCTGTCCCTTCACTATACACTCTCAAGCACACCAAGAGGGGCAAGGAGCTAGCGAGATGCTGAGCCGTCAGCACCTGCTGCTGCTCGTCTCCCTGCTGCTGCTGATCACACCAAGCCAAGAAGGCCATGGCGGCAGGGCTCCCTCCAAGGCGGCGGCGGCGGCGGCGCTAGCCGGTTGCCGGAATTCGTGCGGCGACCTGACCTTCGTGTACCCCTTTGGCGTCGGCTCCGGCTGCTTCCGGAGCCCCGACTTCGAGCTCATCTGCGACACCACCACGCGGCCCCCGAAGCTCTCCTTCCGCGACGGTGTCACCCTGGTCACCCGGAGCATCAACATCGTCACCACGGAGTACATGGGATCCAGCACGGAAGCCTCCGTCAGCGTCGCTTTCTCCGACGCAATCTACACGGGGAACGCGTCCGTCGTCTCGTGGTCATTGACCCCGAAGCCGATTGGGGATTCCTTCGTCTCTGTCTACCTGTCGGGGCTAAGTTTCTTCGGCTGTGGGTTTGATGTTCACTGGTTGAACCGCCCGTCGAGTGGAGGAGGAACGCCGAACTGCACAGCGACGTGTCCTCAAGGAGGAGGAGGAGAAAGCACGGCCGGTACGGTGCCTTCTGCTGAACAAAGCTGCAACGGCACTGGATGCTGCAGTATCTACTTTGGTGACAACACGATTGGGTATGCATCTACCGTCGAATTCAGAATCGTCCGCCGCAGAGACAATGGTCGTGAATCACGCCATAGGCAAAGCTCGTTACGGGACACGATCTATGTCACAGATATCTTCGATCAGCAGACTATCAGCTGGAAAATCGTCGATCAACCGGACTGCCCAAGTGCCCGTAAACACCGGACGAGCTATGCTTGTGTCAGCAACAAGAGCATTTGCGTCGACATGGGGCATTCGCACTTCGAGCAAAATGGGTACAACTGCAGGTGTCGCAGTGGCTACACGGGCAATCCTTATATTCTGGACGGTTGCTCACCAGATAATGGTAAATCAAGTAATCTCCAAACCCAATGTTTTTATTCATAGCATTTGTTTGAATAGACAGGGTTGGATTATATATCCCATAAGAACTACTCCATCCATTTTTTTTTACAATGTTGGTTTTTCGATCAGCGTTTGAGCGCTCGTCTTTTAATGATTTATGTGTAAATATGTAAAATTATAAGTCACGCTAAAATCGCGCGACCAGTGCTGCTCTAGCCCACCCCATCATTGGTAGGTCTACTGTGCGAATGTGAGCACGCACGCATCGTGCGAACAAGGGCTCCTACCTCACATCGAGGCTTTTTCAATTTTTATATTCTAATCCGTTACATTTTGGTTTTATATGTTGACCATGAAATGATTATAAATAACCATATTTTCCATCACTTGCAACCATCAATACTAGCGTACTGCGTACCTATAAGGGCCACAAGTATTTCACCTGAAATATACTGAACAATTGAAATGGATTGCAGTCAAATTTGAATAAATGTAAAATTGATGAAACCGCATTATCATCAACACATTAAGTACTTATATCGATCTCCAATTTGAAATCAAAGTTTGAATTTTTTAATCAAAAAAATTCTTGAAGTTACCCGAAACTTACTGCCACAAAAGGATTTGAAAACAAGATTTCTTTGAGAGAGAATTGCTAACAAATTTTTGTTCTCTAAATTTAGTATTCATATCAAAGTTTCAAGTTTGAATTTTGGCATCCTAGAGTGGAACATGCTACTGTTGAGATATATAGTGGTTAAGTCATCTTTAACTATTAGCATCTTGCCCATGGGTTGCAACGGGATTTATAAAAAATATAATTCGTATGTTATTAATATTATTTTAGCATGTTTCATCTCTCAATTACTGCCGATATTTGTTACTGACATGTGCGACTATTCATCGCACAGTTTTTTCTCTCATAAAAAATAGAGAATTAGTGACGTTGATTGGCATGTAGTTGTATAGTCTTTTTTTTATTTTTAAAATCAGTGTGTTGGTGGGGTGGTTAGTAAATTCACTGTCGCTAGCCACCACCATCGGAAATATTTATAGGAGTAAATAACGTTCAGCTCACAGATCTATCAATTTGCATATATAATATATAAAACTGCACATGCATTTGGAATAATTTCACATCATATTTTACTTGTATGCGTCAATTAACAATTATTTAAATTTAGATTATACTTTTTGCGTCACCATTTGGAAAAGTGAATATGGGATAGATACATAACACAAATTTGGTCATTTAGTGGATAGGTAGTTCGATCTGGATATATATATGTATGGAAATTTCCATGGTTATATTCATGACAGTAACCAAATTTATTTTCATTGGAACTAGGTTATAATCCATATCAGCAGAAGACTAATTGTACTCGCCAGTGTGGGAATATCAGTGTTCCATTCCCGTTCGGCTTGGAAGAAGGTTGTTATGCAAGGAAACAGTTCTACCTCTCCTGCACAAATGCGACTTCGTCCACCCTTGTGTTGGACGGTTTGGGTTCGACCTACAATGTGACAAACATATCTGTGGACAAAGGGCTTATTGAATACGTTAGCCCCAAAACTGCTGCTGAAACCGATATCTACAGGTATGCTGATGATGGGCTACAACAAAGTCTTTATGTTTATGTGAGCACACCAGTTGTTCCTGTGCAATGGTTTGCGGCCCATCTAACCTGTCAAGATGCAAAACGAAACAGCTCCGGGTATGCCTGTGTAAGCACCCACAGTGAGTGTATAACAACCAAAGCTTCTGATAGTTATGTCGGTTACCGATGCAAATGTGGTCAGGGATACCAAGGGAATCCATACATAAGCAATGGTTGCGTCGGTATGTACCCCCCTGCTTCATATCAAAACATGGTGAAAAGTGCAGTTAATATGTCATTATGGTACTTTATCCTTTAACTTAGAGCAAGTTCAAATAGTATAGCCAACAACTAGCTCCAAATCATATATACAAATCATATATAGTCAATTCATACAATAATTAACTATAAAACATATACAGCACTATTAATACCGGTTACATATGTCATACATATATTGCGTCTTGGTGTCTGTGCTGCAGCTGACTATAAATTTCTAGCTCGATTTTCTTCAATTCTCTCTCATACCTTATTTCCTTAAAATATGTTTATAGCTGGTGTATAGTCTGCCATTGTACCTGCTCTTACTATCCATGGAAAAGATAACAAACCATCGCTTACAGATCATATTGTAAAATATTTTAATTTATTTTCTTAAATCAGGCATATAAATTTGACAAAGTTTATAGGAAACCATAGTAACATATATAACATCAAATTAGTTTCATTAAATTTATCGTTGAATATATTTTTGATGCTATATTTATTTTGTCTAAAAATATTGTTATATTTTCCTATAAGCATAGTCAAACATGAAGATATTCGACATAGTCAATGTAAAAACATATTACACTAAGATATGCGAATTTATGGAAGTATTTTGTTAAGGAAAAAATCCATGTACAAGAATGTTAGGGAAAAAATAGTGATTATCGGCAAAAAGAAGCACTATATGACTCCTACGAGATCTATGGTATAGTAAGAGCAGGTCAGTTTGGCTAGCCAATTTTGGCTAGTTGGGGACCTAGTTTGGCTAGTCAGATGGTTTGGCCATCTGGATAGCAAGTTTGTTGGAGTGCCATTTTTTATTAAAATAGCTAAATTTTGGCTTAAAGAGTGGGATGAGCTTGCTGTTGGAGATGCTCTAACGTGCAACTAATGATCAATTACCATAATGGACATTTAAGACGCCAAATAGAAAAGGGTATACAAGTTATCAAAAAAATCATCAGAATATAGAAAGGATAACGTAAAATTATATGGGTACATAGGAAATTGATTTTTTTTAACATGGGTAGTATTTTTACGACAAAATTTCTCTTGTAATATTGAACTTTTGTGTCATTTTCCATAGTAAGCACCAAAAATATGTTTTTAGCACCAAATATTATTACCGTTATGTTAATATTTTCAATGTTATGATCATTATTTTAACATTTTCAAGTAGATAAAGTTTCAGAATCACACTTTATCCCTGTGCCAAATCACAAGCTATAAGCGTTTATATTTTTTTGTCATTCCAAACATGCAGAAATAGAAAGCATTGCAAGACTAACTATATAGTGAAAATTTCAAAGATTTCGAAAAATATTACACAGAAAATTTTCAACAATATTTTTTGTTAAAAAAATTTTGTTGCATACATATTACAAATATTATTGGAAATCATACACATTTGGGGGACATAAAAATCAAGATATCCAAAATTTTAAAAAATAGAAAGAATATAAACAATTTTTCGTTTATTTAAAAAATAATAAATTGAAAAAATGTATTGTTTAGGGTAAAAATTGTTTCCATAATTTTAGCTCTTCTGTTGTTTGAAAATGTTAAAATAATTACCATTTTGTATCTTAGTAAAATACTAAACAAACAGAGTATTCGATGGTAATGACACATTTTTGGCCTGTTCTACTTCGTCCATTCAAATTACTTGTCATTCTAGTTTTGTCCTAGATGAAACATTTGTATATTTGACCATTGATTTAGATAAAACAGTGAGATTTATTGTTCTAGATTTCTCATGAGATTTTTTTAAGATATAATTTGAATGTTCATGAACACAAAATTTTAAAACTAAAGGTCAATGACAAAAAAATGTTTTACAAAGCTAGAATGCTTTGTAATTTGATGTCCTTTTAAATATTCCTACCATTTTTTCAGAAGAAATTAGATATTGCACCTACAGATACATCTACTTAATAATCATATATATACTAGTTTCCTATTTGTGCATTAATTATATATTCAACATCCATTTGGATTTCTGACAGATATTGATGAGTGCCTTGAACCCAATGTTTGCCCTGAGATGTGCAATAATACAGTCGGAAAGTACATATGTGTTCCATGCCCTCACAAGACAGAGTATGAGCCATTGCGAAGGACTTGCATAAAAAAACACCAAAACCTTCTCCTAGGTAACATGCATTGCACCATAATTTTTTTTTCTTTGGTAAAACGAAGAGCATCAATTTTATAAATATATAAAGAAATATGATGGTTGTTTTAATGCCAGGTATTGCAATTGGTCTAAGCGTTGGCTTTGGAATTCTTCTTCTTTGCTTAAGTGGGGTTTTCCTTATTCGTCGGTGGAGAAACAATATCCAAAAACAACTAAGAAAGAGATATTTTGAGAAAAACAAAGGGCTTCTTCTACGACAGCTGATATCCTCAAATGAAAAACCAAGTGATAACAAAATTTTCTCTTTGGAAGAGCTCCAGAAGGCAACAAACAATTTTGATAGGACACGTATTCTAGGAAGCGGAGGGCATGGTATTGTCTACAAAGGCATCCTATCTGACCAACGTGTTGTTGCTATAAAAAAGCCTAAAGTCATAAAGGAAGGGGAAATTAATCAATTTATCAATGAGGTTGCCATACTTTCTCAAATAAATCATCGAAATATTGTAAAACTACATGGATGTTGTCTTGAAACAGAGGTCCCATTGTTGGTATATGACTTCATCCCGAATGGCTCACTTTTTAGGATGATTCACGCAGATGCAAGTAATGAGGAATTTTTGTCATGGAGCGATTCCATAAGAATTGCGACAGAAGCTGCAGGTGCTCTTTGTTACCTCCATTCTGCGGCATCAATGTCAGTTTTCCATCGTGATGTGAAATCCTCCAATATACTACTAGATGGAAATTACACTGCTAAAGTTTCTGATTTCGGAGCATCAAGATTGATTCCTATTGATCAAAGTCATGTTATTACAAATATACAAGGAACATTTGGATACTTGGATCCAGAATATTATCATACTGGACAGCTAAATGAGAAGAGCGATGTTTATAGTTTTGGTGTTGTTCTTGTAGAGTTGCTTCTTAGAAAAGAGGCTATATTTATAAACGAATCAGGTTCCAAAAATAACTTGTCAAACTACTTCCTTTGGGAGATAAAAACTAGACCTATCCGAGAGATAGTCGCCTCTCAAGTTCGTGAGCAAGCAACTGAAGATGAGATTAATACTGTTGCATCTCTTGCACAGGAGTGCTTAAGGCTTCGAGGCGAAGAAAGACCAACTATGAAGGAAGTGGAGATGACACTGCATTTTTTGCAAAATAAAGTTTTGAGATCATTCAATGCCAAAGAAAGTAATAAGGAAAGACGGTCAATGCAAGCTACAAGACCACCACATCATAAATATATTACAACTGATATAGGCAACAAAAAAAATTTAGAATCTTCAAGTTGCTATAAATTGGAGAAAGAGTTCATGTCATCTGCTAGTATACCACGGTAACATTGTAGGTCAAATAGCAGGTTATTTTCTTGCTATCTTCTTGTTGCCCTTTTTATGTATTTACTGTACATGCTGTCTATCCTGTATCAAAGAAAAATATTATATGTGCTCACGTTCTTTTCGTCACTAACATGCATTATCTGCATATTTTGTTGGATAATATGGCTATATATTTATAGATATATGAAGCTTTCCTAGTTGCATGTTATCTTACCAAATGACATTTTCAAAGTTGGGTACTTCACAAAACCACATAAGTTACCTCGTTATAGTACATAGCATCACAAGTGTACTTATTTCAAAGTGCAGCATGGGCTCTTAGGGCTCTCTCCGAGGATTTCTCATTAAGCAAGGAGACCAGTGGACCCTCCTTTTTGTGTTCGGCCCAAAGAGCGTAGGATTGCTTGGTAAGATCAATTTTTCCCTCAAAATTTCCATTAAAAAATTCCTCAGAAACATTTTCCAAGAGACATCTTCCTATCGAGCTTTCTGTAGCGATGTGTGATGCACGCAATGGCAAATAAACCGAACATGCTGAAACACTTGTCTGTCCATGCAACAGGCTTACCCGTGACACGATAATTTTCCACCCTGGGTTTTATGGGGTCAGACCTACCTGGCTTATGTGTATCCTGAGAGTCCATTGTTGTCTTGTCTCTACTATGAGACCGACCAATTATAGTTTGACTCCCGTGCCTTAGTGAGTTTCGCCTATTATTCTACAATTGTTTGTTTGACTATATACAATTGTTTTTTGTAATTTTCAAATAATTTAGGCACACACTTGTGCATTCACCTAACTATTCATGTATATCAAAGGCTTGGATCTTGCAAGTCTCTACTAAAAGTATTTGTGTCCAACACACGCATCTGCATATGAGCATGTGAGAAACATATCCATTTGAGAGGCACTATTCTGATTGTCAATTGGGGAAACATATCCATCTGCATATGAGCATACGAATCATGACAATCACTTCACCAAAGAATAATCCTCCTAAGATGGTCACAGACCAGCACCCAAGTGTTGTTGTCAGCTTGGAATGTAGTCCCAATATGCTTCTAAATTACTAGTGTATCCGTGCCCTCTGCTCCTTACAGGGCGTAATCCTGTAAATTCCCTATGTTATCCTCAGGTTATAAAAGCATGTCATTCCTATTGTTTAATAAAAAGACAAGTTACATAATAAATACATCATTATGGTATTTAACCATTTCACACTTGAATTCAGACTCATCTTGGATAAGCGAGGAAAGTTGCTAACCGCATTGTTCACTTTCGACTTGGTGATCAAGGTCCCAACAACCTTCATCTTTAAAAACATAGCAAGCTAGTTAGAAGGCCCTATTTGAACCAAGCATATCATCGGGTGACTTGCGTCTTTCATAGATTTTAAACATTACTAGTTATGTATGTTGTATTTATATATAGTACAACAATAATATCTTAGCTTTGAGTCCATGTTGAAATATCAGTCATGAGTGTATATTGAGTACCATGTAAAGAAGTGAAATTGTTGATGGTGACATCTCATCTAATTAATGTGATGCTTGAGAGTGCTACTTATTTTTACATCTATATATGTTAACAACTTGTAATTTTAACATAAGTAGATTTATCATTCCTTTAAGCATTTCAGCAGCAACGCTTTTACCCATGTCAGGATACAAACTAGGGTGATTTGGTTATTGCTTAAAACATACTACACTACATTTTTTCCCCTTCAATCAAACAAGAATAATTCACATTTGCCTAATTGAGCATTATGCAAGATAGGTATTATACTGATATTTCCATCCTTCCATTAGATTAATGGTCATGTAACTTTTCATCAATTTTAAATGGAAATTTACCAATTCTTATTTAGTAAGTTATGTATTTTCATTAGAGTTTGGTGTCATTAGTATTTTGTCTTCTTGCCATCTTTTGATTTCTGATTTACTTATGACTATATTGAATTATAACTTTGTTATAATTGGTTGTAACCTTTTTTCTATGCAAAGGTATGATCATTCATAATCTTCAACACAATATATTAGGCAAAGGCATGATCATCCGTTATCTTAAAGGAAAAGTAGATTAACAGCATGATAAAATTACCTACTCATGAGCATGAAATAAGGAGATTAAATTGGGTTAGTGGACGCTCGCCTCGACAAACACAAGGGGATCCATCAGCCACCCGTGTGACTGACTAACAAACGAAGATAGGTGATAAGGCTATTCATAGTGTGGGGATGTAGAGAGTGGTCTTACCACATCACGTTCGCCGTCGTTTGCTGTGAGGAGATAGAGGATAGGTGAGTACCTTCTCTAGGGCGCACATGTCTTCTCCAAGATGTGAGCTGTCTTGGTAGAAATGGCGTAGGGGCATGATGGGGGTTCGCGCTGGGGAAGTTGCACCTCCGCCACATCGTGCGCTAGCCAGACCCCATCGTCTATGACCAGAGAAGGGAGAAGGAGCAGTGGTGGCAACAGAGAAAGGAGGGAGAAGGGTGGCGACCATAGTAGAGCATGATGCTCGATTTACCTCGTCGCACGAGAGTCGCAATAGGCCGCCGTGTCGATCTGCATTGCCCCAGCTCCACAAGGGGCCGCGACATTAATCCGCATCGGCCCGAGCCAGAGCCACTTCACCAACGTTGGCAAAGGGAAGGGAGAGCGGAAAGCGATTCTAGGGACCTCATGAAGCACCGATGCCCCTGCCCCTGAGCTCCATTGACTCCCAAGCCGCCAAGCTGTGCTACACAAATCTGCGCTGCCCTCAAGCTTCATCAGCTCGATAACTTTGATTTCTCATCTGGCATGCTCAGTGAGCAGCCATCGAAGTAGGATTGGGGTGAAGAGAGCAGTGGCCACCGTTCTAGCGATGGAGACAGGAGTAATGGAGAAGAGAGGTCCAGATTTTGCTCACATGTTTGGGTAGGAGAATAGGGCTTGCTGGATGGAGGAAACGAGTACTCCCTCCATACTGGTAATAGATGATGTTTAGGACAAGATTGTGCATGCCAAGGAGTCATTAAATAGGGTGTAGTTTTCCTGGTTTCCCCTTATTAAATACTGCTGAAACTGTTACCAAACGCGAAACACAACACAACGCCACAAGTTATCACGTCTAGGGTTGAGCCACGAGGTCACCGGTTCGATCCCTCGGCGGCTCCATTTTTTTTGGCTTTCGCGCAACATGAAACGAAGCGCAAGCGGACGGCGTAATTAATGGAGGGCAATCGCGTTCAAAATACCCCCAACAGCCTAAACATCTTCCTTTTCGCAAACGAGGAAATCGCCAGGACGTCTTCCTTTATCGATATGGAGGGAGTATTTGTTTTTTTAGTTATGGGTTGTTGTGTAAATTTTTGGATTTCTTTGTAATTTAGAAAAAGATGAGGACTAAAATGAGTAATATAAGACACATGTCGAAGCTACGAACATTGTCAAAAATAATTGTCTTGATGCGGGAATTTAGCATACATGGCACTTGAGACCACCCTATTTGGGCGCTTTGGACTATAAATGCCCCAAACCTACCAATGTCGCAGTTGCCACTCTATCCGCTCGATTATCTACCGACGGCTATGCTAATCGACGCCAAGTTGAGACTTATATCAATGGACATTCAATTTATTTCACTGTGTTTTTATGCTATGTTTTTTGAGTCCACATATCTATTAAAAATACCACATAGTATCTAATAGTAGCAACAATTTTCTTTGATTATATTTATTAACTTTGTTGAATTTGTGATTCATGTTTAATCGTTCGTCTTATTTAATCTTATTCGAAATAATTATAGTACTAAATCAAAGCGCAACAAGATAACTACTTAATAAATATATAACCCTTTAAATAAAAAAATTATCAAATACTCCGTACAAAGTATAAAAAAATAGTGTGAGTAGTTATATATCTGCCCACCACTTTTGTCCGTCCTCTTGTTATTTCCTCTTTTCCTCCACGGCAGCTAGCGTCCGACGTGGCCACTGCCACGCTGTAACGTGGCAATGGCCCACCGGCCAGGCTGAGCTGGACTGTTCTTGGGTCGTTGAGTGGAAGTCCAGCTCACAGTAATCATTTGGGGAAAGTTCTCGAATCTCGATCATTTCTCTCCTCGTCCTGCTTTCCACCAAAAAAAAAAAAATCATCCACTTTATCTCCTTTCTTCGATCGCGTTTGCTTCGTCGATTCATCCGATTCGCCGTCCATGGACCTCCGCGGCGAGTCCGGCGGCGCATCTCTCGTCGGAGAACTGGGTAGGTTGTCTCGATCCGGTGGTAGATAGAAGCAGCTTCTAGGGCTTTGTTTGATCGAGCAATGAGATGGTGAATGGATTCGATTTCGGTCGCAGTCGGGGACGTGGTGATGTGGCGGCGGGGCGACGTGAGCGCCGCCCTGCTGGCGGCGGCCGTCTCCGCCTGGCTGCTCTTCGGCGCCGGCGGCTACACCTTCCTCTCGCTCGCCTCCAACGTCCTGCTCCTCCTCCTCACCGTCCTCTTCCTCTGGGCCAAGGCCGCGCGCCTCCTCAACAGGTGAGACGGAAATCCTCAGATCTCATCCTGCTCTGCGGTTCCACGCGAGATGGATTTTGTATTGCTCTTCCATTTTTGGGGGATCGAAAATCAGTTAAATTAACCAACGGAACGGACATTTCAGGCCTTTCACTATTGTTCTAACATTCTTCCATCAATTTAATCATCATTAATACCAACTACTTCACTGAGAGGGAAGGTACCGTACATGCTTCCTCTTTGACCAAAATTATGCCAATCGAAAACCCAACTAGGTGATATTGCTATCAGGTTTGGTGGGTGATGCAATTTTAGTTAGCTGAAATGCCAAGAAGACGCCTTGCAAGGGTTAAAAAAAAGGTAGGAGTAGATAATAAGCATTGTCTTGCAAACAGCTTACTGTGTTTTACTTCAATCAGATGAGTTAATCGCTCATCGCTGTGGACACTTTTGGCAACATTTTTAAGCGATGCTGGTTGTGCAAACAAAATTGGGGTACAGGCCAGAGCCACCTATTCCGGAGATGCACGTCTCGCAGCAGGTTGTGAATGAACTGGCAGCCCTGCTGCATTCGGGTCTCAACACAGTCTTCGCCGCCTTCCATGACATTGCGCTTGGGAAAAGCTCGGTGCTATTTTATCAAGTCTTCCTTGGCCTCTGGATCATGTCTATCATTGGCAGCCTAACCGATTTCCCCACTTTGTGTTACACAAGTATGTAACTCCCAGCTTTTGATTTCTATGATTTTTTTTCCATCATGTTAGCCGCATGATGGTTGAGCATTCGAATAATTCATAGTAAGCGCTTGCTGTTTCTTTTCCTTATGCTTGCAGGTATTGTGGCTGTTCTGACCATCCCAGCATTGTACCAGAGATACGAAGAATGCATTGACAGATACATGAGGTTCGCGTACATGAACCTGCAGATGTACGAGATGGTGTACGAGAGATTCTCTGCCAAGTGCTTCCACAGGGCTAGGGATTTGGTTATTGAGGTGCTGAAAGAGCCATGACCGGATCAATCTTCTGCTGTGTGTACAAGACGGTTGAATTGGGTGTTTAAATGGACGCTGATTGATTTGTTGCTTGCTGTATAGAGTGAGAGGGATATATTGATTGCTTGTTTACTTGGAGTGCTGATTTTGTTTGATTGATTTGTCATACAAACAGCAGGGGTCTCAACGGTCAGAGATGCACTTGTTGAGATGCCTGTAATCGGTTGCGTTTGTATAGTGTGTCCAAAGGGACAACCGTGCGCAGATTTTTGTTTTCTTTGGCCTTGGATCAGTCCTTTGCAGGTTTTTAGCGGACTGCAAATTGTAATGACTATTTTTATATAACCACTGTCATTATTTCGGAGAACTACTATTGGCCATAGAGACAAGTTTTGGAGTTATTAATTTCAAGTGCATGTCTGGTATCATGTCTGTAATCAATTAAGGTAGCACTCCATCCCACAATAGTATTTGTACGTGAGTGGTAGATAAGAAGTAGTAATTGGTTTATTTTAGGACAATATTTAGAACCCACTAGAAAGAACACGCGGCGAAAGCCGCGCTGCAACATTGATGGGCCAATCTATTTTGAAATATTATCAGGATTTGGTAAAAGAGATCCAATAGGTTGATGCATAATGTCCATTTACACGAAATATATATATGGGTCATTACCATTATTTATATTTTTTATCTATTTGGCCGCCAATTGATGTAAAAGCGAGTAGGTTGTTATATTGTCTAATTATTTGCATAAAATGTTTTGATAAATTATCCTTCCTATTATTAACTAATTTATTAAGTATAGTTAGTGGTTCTTTGTACGATGTACGATGGTATTCTTATTTTACCATTCTTACATCAGTTTTAATATATAATTTGATTTTTTTTCTTTGCCTCTTATTTCTTACCAGAAACCACAATTATAGCATTATAGCTTTTACATTTATATTTGGCGTACCTGCATATGATCTATTTTCATATATTCTGGCATAAAGTATATCATATGATCTATTTTCATATATTCTGGCATAAAGGATATCATACCATTGAACGATGGTTACTACGAATTTGTATGGTCTATATACATACTTTTTGGGGCTATGTTTTCAATATGATTTATGTTATAAAGTTTTTTCTTTTCCCTGTTTTGTTTCTTGTTATTTTTGAATTTGAGTCAGTGTTTCTTTGGGAATAGATATTTGTATTTGTATTTAATATACTTTCTGGTGTTTCTATTAGTTTGTTGGAGTTTTTATTTTGTACAAACATTTTATCTTTCAACCTTATGCTTATTAATATTATTATCTGCAATATGTATATTATCTTTTCTCTTTCGTTTCTTCTTTCTTATTATTTATAACCTTATTAGTCTTCCTTTCTTTTTTGCATTCTTCTCTATTATATCTATTGGATTATTTTTTGATTGCATATTTAATAAATACTACAGAAAATAGGAGGAAAATATATTAGTCTTACGTGTAAATCACTTGTTTTAGGAGGGAAAAGTCCGAAATAAAAATATGCTCAATCAATATAATGATTAATTATACATTATGTTTTAAAATTAATTTATTTAATAATTGTTATTCTAAACTATTTTTATAGTCATTTACTATACTTATTAGTACTGCATTCATATAGTAGAAAAATACATCCAACATGTATTTTTCTAATAAATAGTGTTGGTATTGTTTCATTTATATATAGAAAAGAAGCCACACTTGTCTTAAGAGGCAGTAGCCGGTGCGGTGTGATTTAATTAAAGAAGTGAGAGACGAGGAGCCAGGTACAAACGTACAATGAAAAAAAAAACCCTGCAAGGGCTCAGGAAGAGACGAGAAGCTGTGGATAATCGGACGGCAGTTATTGCGCCACGTGGACACTCTAACTGCATGAGAAAGTGCACGGAATTAGTATACAGAGATAAGGTGATTTATTTTTGGACGGGGATTATTATTGAGTTGGAGGGATGACATACCGGTCCAACCAAATAAGGCAATTTATGGTTGATATATCCTGAATGACGTTCATGCATACGTCATAAAGACTGTGGAGTGCAAGGCGGTTGGTTCTACTCCGAGGAACGATGGTGATTCTTTGGCTGTTTCGTGAAAAAAAAAACCAAATAACATATTTATAAATGAAAAATAATTTATGAATAAAACTTTTATATATGTATTATTAGTAATTTAGAGCTAAGGCTGAAAAATAAATTTTAGTAAAAAACAATCCAAAATAAACCCCAAACTTTGGTTTATATGTATAAGTAGAAGTGAAAGATAGGTGTGATGCCTCCATCAGTTCCAACTTCCACTTGGGGCATTCAATTATTTCTATCTTGCGAAGGAACTCATTAAACATTTTGTCATAGTACTTAGTGTGTTTATCAGATGTGGGTCAAGATCTTACTAATATCATATTTAACAATTTATATTAATAAAATAGGTCACATTATATAATATGACTCTTCAGTTTTACTGCCATATATTTTAGTTTATTTTTTTTCCAAAAACCAACAAATTTAAATTTAGAACTAACATATATGAAGTCGTCCCCATCTTAAACCATAAATTACTATTTTATAATTTAATTCTAAAATAAAACATGAAGGTAATACTAGTGCACCACATGTAATTTTGTAGTAAGATGCCATATTTACAAATAAAAAATGACAACTGATTTGGGCTATATGTATGGCCTTAAAATATAAGTTAGTATGAACTGGATATTTTCATGAAACTACCCAAATAACCATCGCAACAAATATCCAAATAGTTTCTCATTGAATCGGGTGCTCACCAGATACTAGCCTTACAGTATATATATCCATTTATGAAAAAATATTCGAATCCATTTTTATATCTGAGACTATCCCACAAAAATATATTATAATTCTATCATACCTGAGAAAGTATTTTCTAGTATAAAATTGATACTTCTGGTTTATATCAAGGTAGCAAAGTTTTAGTAGTTAGAGGTACATTGTCAAGAATTATAATTGCTCCTAAAATAATATTTCCCTGATACTATCCATTTCTGAAAAATCATATGGACCAGTAAGGCCCCGTTCACTTCTCAAAAAGGTTTCCCAAAAGCATTCCATCAAATTTTGTACATTTAAATGGAGCATTAAATATTGATGAAAATAAAAACTATTGTACAATTACAGGGAAATCGTGAGACAAATCTTTTAAGCCTAATTAGTGCATGATTGGCCATAAGTTCTGCAGTAACCAACATATACTAATGACGAATTAATTAGGCTCAAAAGATTCGTTTCACAGCTTCTTGACGGAATATGTAATTTGTTTTGTAATTAGACTACGTTTAATACTTAAAGTGTGTCCATATGTCTGATGTGATGTTTTTAAATTTTTTTTTAAATTAAAGGCCTAACTATTTGAACTGATCTGATCCCTAGCTCTGAACGGACGCAAGGGAATGTTCCCTTGTGGGAGGCGTTTCGAAATGATGCATTGGATTTTTTTTTCCCTCCAGGATTCCTCGGGCCTATTTAGAGAGCTCTCGTAACTACAGCTTTTACCAAAAGCTGCTTATGCTAGAAACTACCCCAAACGGTCCACAACTTCTGAGAATCTATAGTTATAGATTCTGAAAAATGAACTAAGAATCACGAAGCTAGAGAAGCTGGATTTAAGAGTTTTTCTAGATTCTCAGAAACTGACTACTAACCAATTGCTTCTTAGAATCTAAAAACTCTTCAAACATGCCCCTAATGTCACATAGAACAGCCCCATGGGGAGCTATTTCGCTGGGTTTATTCCATTAGCTGGCAGACAAGACCTGAGTGCCCCGGACAGGTTTTGGAGAATATTCTGGCATTCCAATCCAAATGGGCCTAAACCTTGTTAGTAATAGGAAGTCTCGCAAGCTTTTTGACAACCGGAGGGACAGGCCGTTGCACTGCTTGGGCTAGAAGGCCACCTCCCGCACTGACCAGGCCGCGTTTGTTTGGTCAGCTAAGTAAGCCAGGTTTACTCCTTTTCACACGCATGGTTGTGTTTTTCTGTAAAAAAATATTACTATTAGAAAGTTCAATTAAAAATCATATTAATATATTTTTTAATTTTAATTAATAATTAATTAATCATGTACTAATCTATTACTATGTTTTTCGTACGGGTTGCTTATCCTACTACTGAACACGGCCTTGGTTTTGGTGGATTCTAAGTCCTCGTTTTCCCTTTTATGTTTATAGTTATAAGTCAAATTTAAAAATTTAATCTTAAATTTAGAATTAATTTTTGAATTTTTTATCATAGTTTATTTTTTAGTATATACTTTTAGATCACTAATAATATATATATAATTTTTATTTATATATTATTTTTTATTTATAAATACATCATATTGCTTACTTTTTTTAAAAAAAAAAAGCCAAACAATGAGTCAGTCAATTTCCCCAGCTTGTCAGCGGCAGCCAGGGGCAGAGCTCCTAGTGTGGGCTTGCTTGCTAGCAGCCTGTGCATCGATATAGATGGCATTCTTTTCTGATGTGAATTTCAGAATTTTTAGAATTTGAGTGTATAAATTATTATTCAAAAGTTGAAATCTCTTTAGATCTAAAGATCAGATGAGAATGTTTAGAAGTTTAAAGAACATGCCAAATAAATTCCAAATCAATCCACATCAGAGAAGAAAAATGAGGTTAGCCCGCACGCCTGCCCTGGCGATATTGGAGCTTCAGGGCGGTTAGGGGGTGGCGACGTCCGTCCTCGCCTCCAACTCGATGTGTTAGATCAGGATAGCATAAAAGTTAGAATACTAGGTCGTCGGCGCCATTTTCTTTGATAGGATCACAACATGATAAAATAGATACTATGATATGGATCAACGTACCAAAAACTCTTCACTAGTACTGCCATATAAGTGTCTCCACAATGAAAAATTCTTTCACCCATTACCCATATAACTGCCACGACTAGCTATTTTCTTATGCTTTCGTATACTCGTGAACCTAATTTTTGAAACCATATTCTTTATAGTCGAAGTTATGAAAAAGGGCAACTCTCCGGTGCATTTTACTGGTAATATTATACTACTAGTAGAAAAATAATATTTTTATACTTTGCTAATTAGTTGATTAGCAGTATTTATAAAAATGACGATATTACCCTTCAAATTTCTACTACACCTAATATTGCTGGTAGTATCATTTAATCATAGCCATCCGATAAAAATAGATCAACGGTATGAATTAAATTCTGCTACAGTAAAATGCACCAGAGTCAGCCTCTATGAAAAACTAATGGTATTATGACTATGGCATGTAACCCCAGATGCAATAGTTCGAAGGTTTCACAAAACTCTTCCCCTACACATGTTAAATATATCTGGTTACTTCAAATGTTATTATCTATGAAATATTAATTATGTTGGTTTAATTCTCCCATGCTTCGATAATATGGCTGCAATATGCCCAGATATAATATGTACATGAAACACTTAAATATATGGTTATATGGTGCAAGTTGTACTACTAATAGGATTTCTGTTACCCTAAAAGAATATATTTTTTAAAAACGCTATTTTTTCTAATTTACTCTTAGTTGTACAACACACACTTAGTGCTACAGTGTCTTACAACGTATCAACCTTTCACAGTACCAAATAACTAAGCAGCTCCTACGGCTCCAAATATGGAAGAACATCGAATCAAATGCACACCTACAAATGAACAGGGAATCAACATATAAATATATCAGATCATCTCGCGAATTCTACGCTTAGCACAGGTTTGTCCTCAAGGCTGTAAACCCCACTGGTCCTGCTCTGACCATACCAAGTGGACATTGTGCTACCCATTTCCATATAGCTCAGATCCTCAAGGACTAATGGCTGCTGTGGTGGACATCGCTGCACTTCATCTGCAAGGGCTAACTGGCGGAGCTTTGCCGCCACCGTTGCCATGGCTGGCCTTGTCGTGCCCGGAACAACCAAGCATTGATTCGCTAGCTCTGCGACCTGGCGCATCACTCTAATGTTTGCCTCATCAACGATGTCATTATCAAAGAGCTCGACAAGTGTGCCATCCTCCATGGCCTCCTGAAACATCAGTGTCAAGCTCTTCCTTCCTTTTGACAGTGGCCTCTTACCGGTTAGAAGCTCGAGAAGAATGACTCCAAAACTATACACATCGTTCTTGGCGGTGAGCTGGTACTCTAGAATGTAGTCTGGGTCAATATACCCTAGTGTGCCTTTGGCCACAACCTGAGTTTTCTCATTGATCGTGGAACAGCCAAAGTCAGACACCTTTGCAACCAAGCCCTCTGCGAGAAGGATATCTGCTGGCTTCACATCACCATTTAGTATTGGGTGTGGCAGAGAGTGGAGATGTGCAAGTGCATCGGCAGATTCTGCAGCGATCCTTAGGCGGGTTCCTAGTGTGACATGGAACCGCCTACTCCTCTGGAGATCTAGGAGCTCCTGCAGCGTTTTGTTTTGCACAAACTCATAGACAAGCAAGGGTGCCTCAAATTGGAGGCAACAACCAAGCAGCTTGACAATGTTGGGATGGTTAACACGACAGAGTATGACCAGCTCATGCACAAACTCCATCTTCCTACTCTCGTCAATCTCCTTGCACTTTTTTACTGCGACAACAACTCCATCCAGGACTCCCCTGTAAACTGTTCCTTGGCCTCCTTCACCGATGATGTGTGCCTTGTTGAAGTTATTTGTGGCAGTCTCGATGTCCTCTCTCTTGTAGAGGGTGAACCCAACGTTTCCATCCGCTTTGATCATTTCTAGCAATATTTGGCCTCCATGTTGCTGAAAATACTCATCGGTTTGTCTTAACAGAGCTTGTTTTCTAATGTTCCGTTTGTGCCGAATCACTTCCCATCCAAGGAAACCAAAGAGGCCAGCTAATACACAGACAACAACTCCTAGAGAAACAAAGATTTGACATTAGTCAGATATGATGGCCTACAAAGACTTGGCATTAGTGTGAAGATTTAATGAATGTGTTTATAACGAGGTCTACAAAGACTGGGTTTCTAACGGACGAACGTCGTTCAGGGCAAGTCCACCCGTGCGAACAGTCTATACAGAAATAAATTTAAATATACAATTTGTTTGTAATTTGTGTTTGTATTTATAAAGTTTCATCTTTATGCTAAAAATCTTATTTAGAGAAAATTTATACATGCAAACAAATTTATAGCATATAAAGTATGCAGTAAACAATATCTACATGAAATATATTGTCTTAAAAATGTACCTAAAATATATTATACACTAAAAAGTTTTATATACAAAGTTTGTATATATAAAGTGTAGAAGGTTTATATGAAAAATTTTATGTATACATATAAAGTGTTTACCCGGGTTAACATGCGCACAAACATCGCACATTAGCCTTTTCGGGGTTTCTGAGTTCTTCTATTTTTTCATGAAAAAAAGTCAGCTTATATTTTCTTCTTTAAAAATCCATAAGAAGTACTTTAGAGTTTGCAAGGTAAGTATACATATTAGAAACTCTATAATACGAAGATTAATATCAAAGAAAATAATGTGCATTTAATTAGTTTGACCAATAACGTGTTATATATGTTAATTAAATGACGAGTAAATTTACTCTTAAAAAAATAAAGAACGTGTATAAGACAGCAAGGTAATTCAGATGAAATCCGATGTGGCATGGCTATGTATGTAATTTGCATAGCTGATCATTTAGACTACGGGTCCATAACTCATGTATTGTCTGATTTTTTTTAGAATTAACATTATTTTAATGGAAAATCACAAAAGTAGAGACTATTCGGGGAAAATCATAAATTTAAGGGTCTATTGAGTGGTGGGCGTTCGACTGGGGCCCATCGAACGGAGGGAGTTCGACAGAGCCCATGACCCATTCGACTACTGAGCAAGCAGGGTCTGTCTAACTTCCGCAGTTTGAAAGGCCCCCCTGTCGAAAAGGGGGCAGTTCGACAGGTCCTGTCGAACTGCAGCACTGACGATTTAGTCCGATCTCTGGCTGGTCGTTCGATAGGGGTCTTATCGAACTACAGCGGTTCGACAGGACCCTAAATATGTGATTTTCCACTGATGACTTTTAATTTTGCGATTTTCCATTAAAAAAATTATGTATTCTCTTGTCACAATCCGTTTGCATCATTACATATATTCTTTGTAGTTGAAAGTACCTATCAAGACCTGTACAGCCATATTACCTATCAAAACAAACGGTATAGTTGTAAACATAAAAAATACGAATACAACTTTTATCTATGTGTTCTTAGCGATCTAAAAGCCAAGACTTGAAAACAAACTATGAAAAAAACCCCCAAAAATCATCTCTAAAATTAAGGTAAAAAAATTCAAATTTTAGCTTATAAGCATAACCAAAAACTAAAATATGGGAGCCATGATATATCTATCATTCAAAGCCCCGCACACACTTTGCATACCATCCGTACAGTAAAAAAATTATAAAACTGTGAGAATATAGATTATTAGCATGCATAGTAAATTTATTTCTATAGAATATGAATAAAATGCCTTAGAATGCATATAGTAAACCTTGACATCCTAGCTCACTAATATATGCAAAATATATTAAGATTCGATACATTAAAATGACATTATTTTTCATGAATTACACTTGCATACGATGAAATATTTAATATATTTATATTAGTACTATATGTATATGGTTGGTAAAGCAAATAATGATCAAGCATGTGCTTTGAGACCACTTGATGTCCGAAACCGTAATTAATAAAACAACACATGGAGTAAATGCAACCTTTAATTTGTCCATTCATGTATAACAAACAAAAAAACTGCCTATGGATTGTTTTGTTGGCGAAAAAAAAACCCTTATGTGTGCTGTCCAATTTACGGTCACTACTTGGTAATAACCTAGCCCATCAATCATATGTATCCCAGCACATTTCAATATTATTAATCCCACCTACAGACCAATCCATCACAAAGTTGTACTAATTATTACCTATATGTTCACCTCTATTCCGTTCTTAATTTGGTGATCATTGCATCATGCCCTTACGTGATCATATCAAGACAACTCTAATATTCCTTGCTTTTCATATCGGGACTCCATAGGATACAAGAGCTAGAGCTAGGTATTCATGACAACTAATTAGAGGTGCATAGCATAGCTCGTTGAGCAAAGGCCGAAACGCTATTTCATTATTTTAAAAAATAACATAGCACGTCCATCCACAATATGAATGTGTTCCGCATTATTAGGTTATTGTTGTGTACCAATGAAATTAATCTCTTCTTTTGCTGCAAGAAAAAGCTGTCTATATTTTATCTAAAAGTCTATAAGTGCTTTTTTGTCAGATAGAAGAAAGGGAACCACACTAAGCACTCATTTCAAATAGGAAAACATCCAATTTTTAGCCTGCCCTTAGATTGTTATTTACACTTACATTAAAGTTCGTGCTTTATATAGGAAGAAAATTTATATACGGTGCCCGTACATATGTGCCGGGTCTGCCGGTCTGCACCTTTATAGTTAATTAAAATAGCATAGCTCGTGTTATTTTGGTTGATGAAAGATGAAAGCTTATTTAGTTTTTATAGCCATTTAATAGCATTAACGATAAAATTAAAAACTATAAAATCTAAAATATAATCTAGAAATGTGATATTACAAACTTTTAAATAAAAAATTTTCTTTCAGAAAATATACTATTTAGTAGCTTAAAAAATATACACCCAAAAGAAGAGTATTAATCTGGCCTCAAAAAACAGAGCCATAAACTCGAATTGTCTAGGACCAGATCAAACAGATCATACGATGCAGAATGCAGAATTGTAACATGTCCTTACCAATTGTCACCCGTGCTTTTCGCGTGAAAAGTTCTCTTGGACACCAGTCGGACAGATACAGTCAAAACCGCCAGGTTTATTCCGGCATTCTCCATGGCAAGAGTATTTGTTAAGATCTTGACATTCATTAATATCTACAATAAATTATAAAGCCAATTAGAGGAAGTACAAAATTACGTACATCTCAAAGAGTGTTGCATAAAAGATACGAAAAAGTTCATCTGGTGAAAATATTTTTCTTCGGTTTAGTAATAAAACTATTTATTAAAGAAGTTTAAAAAATAAAAAAATCAATGGGAGCTGGGTGTTTGGTGAATTTCAAGTGATGTCACCTCCATTTGCCTTGATTTTAGCTTATTAATTGTTTGGTCACATTACAAGGAAGAGGTGACCACAAGTATATGAAAGAGAAACCTTGTGGTTGGCTAGAAAATTTCTAAATCAACATGCACACCCTATGGCCAAAAATTTTGAATTCCAGCGCAGCAGCATGTGCTATGAAAGGACTAGCTAGTGCTAATTATATCTTTGGCGTTGGCCAATCGCCCTAAGCATATGGTTGTTTTCTTTAGGCTTTTAACAGCTCCCAGAAATGTACGTTTCTGAGACACGCTTTAAAGCCAAATTAAGAGAATCCTTTGAGTCTTACGTGCTCCGTAAGTGTATTTTTACTAGCTATAAAAGTGCAACATAGTAGCAAGGTAAAATAACATTTGTATCCCTATTAAATGTGTGCTAGTTAGGAGTGGAAAAATGGTAGGGTAAAATGAAAAAAATAGATAAAATATAGTTGGACAGAAAGATAGTAAGTAGACTATAAATATATATTATTGGTGAGACAAAATCTAAATACACTTATGGTCAAAGATAGTGTATTTGGGTATGCCAATATCTTAGAACATCCACATGTGTGAGACAACGTTCTAGCTCAAGAGACACCGGCTTGTGCACATGGCTAAGATACTATCCAAACTATGCCAAGCTAAGAGCGCGGTGATTGTTTGTGTTTCTCATAAAAAAGTCAAATGACATATTTACAAAGAAAAAATAATTCGTAAATACATATTCTTAGTGATTTAAAAGTTGATACGGAAAAATAAATTTTGATTAAAAAACTTTAAAATTAACTCCAAATTTAAAGTTAAAAATTTAAAATTTGGCTTGTAATGCACCCGGCGCATGGCAAATTAAAGCATTTTCACGCTCTCAAGAAATCTAGTAGCACGAATCACATATGTAGAAGTATAAGGCATGCTCACCTTGACAACCATCGGGACCTTCAAGGTAAGAGGCCTTGGTATCCTGTAGAGCAGTTGCAGATGTAGCCAGGCCCATTGGAGGAGTCGAGGCACACGCTGTTATGGCTTTTGCAAGCGTATGACTTGAGATTCTTCTCCGCGTCCTTGCAGCTGCTGGCACTCCGGATGGCCCAATCAAGCACCACTGGCGCCTCGCCCCCATAGGTGTTGTTGAACTCCAGTGGTGATGTCAGGTAGCTGATCGAGAAGGTGAATTTGGCCGACTCCATCAGAACCGCGTAGCTGCAGGGGGTCCGGTTGTAGATCCCCGACGTGTTCATGTTGACGTCGAACAACACCTGGTAATAATCGAGGTCCATCGCGATCTCCGTCTGGCAGCAGCCTATCCCGGAGCAGGTGCCGTTGGCCACGCCGGTGAGCTCACCTCGCCGGCAGACCGACACGCAGCCGCTCATGTACTTCCCCACGTCATCCTGGTCGGCGATGTACGCCACCGTCCGGCACCCGACGACGGTGAACTTGTTGGCGGAGTCCGAGAGCCTGTAGGGCGTGCCCGTCAGTTTCAGAATCCACTGGTCGGCGGGATTCATCTGCTCGGTTGTGGAGTTGTAGCAGGAAGAGGATATGTGGTTCATCACCCGGGCCCAACCATTCTGCAGGGAGATGACCTCGAGATTTCCGACGAACGGCTTCCGGACGCCGTTCCCGGTGTCGGTGCAGTCGACTTCGAATCCAGGCTCCACGGGGCAGCTGCCTGAACTGATGCCGAACGGGTAAGGGATGTCGACGCCGCCGCACTTGGTGTTCCGGCTGTCCGCCGTCGCCGTCGCCCCACCGGCGGGTGGCTCGGCGGCGAGCGCCGGGCTAAGCAAGAGCACCAGTAGGCAGATACTTCCACAAAATGCTGCGCGAATACCAACCATAGCTGCTCTTCGTGGATGAGCTGTGCTTCGTTGTACCGTGCCTTTCTTTCTGTCACTCACTTGCGCAAGCTCATTTCGACGAGGAACGTGGGGGTTCGTATATAAAGACGAGTAGACGACGAGAGACAGGTCAGCACTGGCTGTCCTACATGGTTGCTGACTAAGGGCTTGATTAGTTCTCAAATTTTTTTCAAAAAACATTATATCAAATTTTTAGAAACCTAAATAAAATATTAAACATAGATAAACCAAAAAACTAATTGCACAGTTACGGAAGAAATCTTGAGACGAATCTTTTGAGCTTAATTAGTCCATAATTAGCTATAAGTGCTACAGTAAACAATACGTGCTAATGATGGATTAATTAGGCTCAAAAGATTCGTCTGCGGTTTTCAGGCTAGCCGTGAAATTCGTTATTTCATTTGTATCCAAAACCTCTTTCTACATCCGGTCAAACATTTGACGTGACATTTCTCTTAAAAATTTTGTCAATCTAAACACCCTCTAACCCAGAAAAAAAAAAGTAGTATATGGAATTATGGATCGACACAACTACTCGTGACTTTGATTTACCAAGTCAGACTGCAAACTGCTAAGACGATCTACCAGTGCCACCGCCTGTGTGCAGTACACCCAATGACCCAAGGCAAGGGTGAGTGCGTCGATGACAGTCTGCATGATTTTTTTTAAAGAGACGGTCGTGGCCTTTTTGCAATAAATATTTCCACATAAACACTGGCAGCGAAAATTTTTATCTTCAGAAGCAGCCGTCTAAGTAAGAGCCTCCTCTTTTCCCTTCAATTATGTTTACAAGCTAAAATTTAAACTTTTAGTTTTAAATTTGAAGTTGATTTTGGGTTTTTTTATTGTAGTTTATTTTTCAGCATTTACTTTTAGATTGCAAAGAACGCATGTATATAAAAGTTTATTTATAAATTATTTTTCGTTATTTCAGCTCTTTCTTAATCATCAAAAAGAAAAAGAAATCGTAATGGAATGGTAGGATGAAAAATAAGAAAAAAAACACTATGAAAAGAAGATATGGAACATCAATTTGAAAAGAGGGTTTGCAAATATGTCGTTTCGATTTTCCCTTAAAAGGGCAAACGGTAACCACCATACCAATCACTTATGCAAATGACGATTTTTCTAAACACGGAAAATGCCTTTTCTCACACACAGCTCTTAATCATTTGTCTATTTTTTCCTCTTTTCGTCTTCCTTCACAACCGTTCAGTTGTCAAGCTGGCACTTTGAAAGTTGAACCACTGACAAAGTTAGCATCCGAGAGCGCGGGACAAATTGATAGCGCGAATTTGGTGAGTGATGAAGTAAATGCCTGGAGAAAACACATAGACCAACCAAGTATATATGTTTGGTCTACACGAAGACATAATACTCTACTCCAATGGATATTGTTATGGATTATGTATACGCAACAAAAGCAATGAGAACGAGAGAAGCACTCTAAAAATAAATAGGAGTTTACTTCCCTAGCTCCTCAACACTCCTAACAAGGGATTGCTACTTGCAACCTTCTCTTCTCATGTGTCCGCCATCGGCCATTGCTGTTGTCCCACGCCGGTGGGCATCAGCATCAATTGTCGAGATGTCCTGATGACGGCTTGCACTCCAAGGAGAGGGTCCGGGGCATCTTGACTCCTCCCAAAGTGAATGCAGATAGGCCCTAAGGCACAGAAGCCAATAGTGAGGGAACCTTGGTTCCATATCACTGATACAACCCTGGCTTTATACTAGACTCCCATGACCTGGAGAGGGTAGGGGTGAAGACCCAACAATTGTGGCAAAGTGGTGCTCAAGGCTCATCACAACTCGAGGACTCCACAAAAAGATGGGTTGGCCCTACTAAGGGCTAGCCTATTTGTAGCCTCCGCTGCCCACACCAGAACATGGGAAAGGCATGCCTTCCGACAAATGAAGGGGCATCGGGCTAGCAACACTTGGATGACATTGGACCAACTCACGAGTACTCCTCACCTTGTTGGACACTCCCTAAGGGATTGTCACACCATGTTCTTTCAATAGTTAAGCTAACCTTGAGCACAAAGACCTCAGTGGCACGTTCGGTGAGACCAATTATGTTGCTTGTCATTGGCCATCGCCAGGGGCTAAGCTACCTAAGTATGAGGCCTGCCCGAGCCCTTAGGGTATCAGAAGAGTTTGGAGCATTGCTCGTGGCCACATACCCTTTTACTAGTGCAAAGGCTAGGCCATCTTCAAAGCTTCTATTTTGGATTGAGTGTCGTCCGCTTGCGGTAGAAGGCGAAGGATGTATATTTAGATCACGAAGAATGAGTCATATATGATGATGCAAAGTTGCCTAAGTCCTATCACCCTCTTAGCCACCTCTCAGGGGGTTGTCACACCGTACATTCTAGTAGTCGGGTGGGGTCAGGGTGTAGAGACCTCAAAGGCATGTTCGGTGAGAAGGTCTATGTACCACTACCCACCGCTGGGGCCTAAGAGGGCTAGAGGAGCTGGACCACTACTCCTAAGGAAGGGTTTTTAGTCATTACATTCTCTTCTAAGTGGCTTGTTTATCACTTGTTGGATTTTTCTCGGGATCGGCTTTAGATCCACCTTCTCCATTGGACTTGGTCCTCATTTATAGTGTCAAGGGGATACCAAAGTGGACCTTGGGGAGTGTGGCTCTACGTGAGCCTCTTATGTCATCTAGACAAGTGATTAAAGAGAATGCTCCATCCTTAACAATAGGACGGGTAATGTGACTAATGGCATCAGAAGTCAATGGGTAGCCCTTGGGGGATTGTCGGCCTCCCACACGCCATGTACCCAAGACAAAGACGAAGTAGGATTTGTCCTAGTAACATCATTGAATCTTTAGCTGGTGGCCCTACTGGTTAGTGATGAGGGGTGGCAGGTAGCTCTCAACCAGCCTAACACCACCCATTAGTTTTCATTGAGTTGTGGTGATGATGCCGAATGGAATGAAAGGACCGCACATGGGGTGTCCATGTTCTTACTCATCTGCCTAAGAAATGTCATGTGCCTTCTCATCGCTATATTGCTACGTGGACAAATAGTATGAACCGCTAGATGTGCCTACCGCAGCACCTCCTCAGTACTAACTATGGCCAATGAGGGCTTCGTGTACATCATAGTATTATTATGGCGAGTCCCCTAACTATCTTTGGTGGTGTACTGGTGTGCCACATGGGCGAACATCATAGCATTCTTCTGGCGAGTCCCGATGCTAGCTTGCTCTCTACGGGGGAGAGGTTGGGGGACCCAAAGTGGGCGCACATAGGCCCTAAGGAATCATGAGCCACCATTGAGGGAACCCTGGTTCCCATATCATTAACATCAGGAGTAGTATATTAGTTATTTAGTACTGATGTTAATTAGTAGTATGTGTAATTAGTTAGTAGATGTGTTATTCATTACTTGTAACGTGTTTACTAGCCTAGATTTATAAAGATGGTTTGTTTAAGTCACCACGTATAGAATTATTGGTGGTGGCATCAAATTCCTTACTTCTTTGTCATTCTCTCTCTGGATGTCTCTTGTTCCTTCCTTCCTCTCTTCCCCTTGCTCCCTAGAGTTTGCCGTCATGGCCTGATGTGATCACTCCCAGATCCAGTGGAGGAAAAACCCAATTTTCAGACATGGCTCATCATCTATCTCTTTCACTCATCTCACCCTACAGAGTAGTTTCCATTGTACATGTTCTCCACACCTTTTATATAAAATCTGTTTACGATCTGTTCACGTGTTACTGTCTAGTTTACATAAATCGTATGATCTGTGTATCATAGTTTAGGTGGTTAATGTTATGATTTATGTATGAAATAAATTAAATTATTATGTGCTTATATATTTAACACAAACTAAAGTTGGTATTCCGAGTGTTAGAGATATAATCTGAATTATTATCTGTAATGTATTTGGATTATATTACTAGTTTCCTACTAGGTTTTTTCTAACCGTTTCCTTAGTTTCCTAATAGGATTATGTCAGCTTTTTCCTATTAGGACTCCTTGATTTCCCTTATATATATCCCTTGTAAGCTGCACGGGAAGGGTGCGACGGCCCGGTGTATTCCTCTGCTATGTGATCATCATCTCATAGTGGTTATTGCCGGTTGACGCCTGTGGTTTTTTTCTGTAAGAATTTTCCACATTAAATCTGCTTCTCGGTTATCTGGCCAATTTCCCTAACAAGTGGTGTCAGAGCATCGAAGAGATCAATGTACTGCTTCCGCATTTGTTCAGATTGGAGTTTGTTGCATCCGCGATTGGCGTCCTGCTCCTGGAGCCGTGTGCGTCGTCGTCCAAGAACGTTTCGATCTATCAGGCGAAGGGGATTCACAAATCCGATCAACAGTACAGCAACAAGCAAGCAATTTCTGGCGACATTAATTTCTCACGAATTTGAGACGGAGTCGCTGTAGCCGCCGGATTACTCTACAGCACAGTTCCCGAGGCAAACTTAGATTGATCAATTGTTTCTAGCTGCAAGGTCATTTGCTACAGCCACACGCAGTTTGTACCATGAAGCTATTTTTTCTTCAACCTATCATATTTTTTGATCTGCAATTTTTCTCGAAGTCTTTCACCAAATTAGATATTGAGAAGTTTAATGGTAAGATCAGTTTCAGCATATGACAGGTTCTTATGAGAGTTTTATTGTACAAGCTGGTGTTCACGAGGTCAAAAACAACCGAGTTCTGATTTGCAATCCACCACCGCCAGCTGGTTCGTCAGATTGCGGTTGGCGCCCGTGGTTTTTCCCGCAAGAATTTTTCATGTTAAATATGTTTCTTGGTTACTGCCTCAATTTCCCAACAAGTGGTATCAGAGCGATCCGATCTATTTTGCTTGCCGCGATGTTCTTTGTCGCGCGTTTTGGCCGGCGACATCTTGTTGTATCGGCTGCATCTCGTCTCCTCGCGCACGGCAGCGGTGTTCAGCGGCGTTCGTCGTCGCATGTCTTCGGCCGGCGGCGGTGTTCATCCTCTGCAACCGGCGCACGCACAACAGCATTTGTTCTGTGACTTCCGTCGACGGCGTCCTTAGGCTCGTCCGGCCGCTTTTGGTCGTTGCATGCATGCACTCCATGGCAAGGCGTGCAGCAGCAACATCGTTGGATTTTTTCCTGTTTGTGGCGAGGTGTGGCTACATGTGCTTGTGTCACATCAAGGTCAAGATCAGGATCAATCGGTGAAGATCAATGTTCCATTGTTTTTCCTATGCGCATTGCTGGCTGGTTTGTCAGAGCAGATCCATTTCTGACGTCAACATTAGCACCCTTCGATCTATTGACTTTTGTTCCACAAGTTGGTGTTTGGAAGGGAAAACAATTCAAAGAAAAGATTTTGGTTGTTCCCGTTTATCACTTCGATCAAATTTACCAGGAGATTTCAATACTTCGTTTCGCTATTCTGTTGGGTTCCTCCAATTTATACCAACAATTTCAGGATTTGATCCTGCGGCGAGTTTGAAGTATTATTCAATGCTCTTGTTTTGATCGCGTGATTTCAGAGGAACTGTTATGAGCACATGACCACTTTTTCATGAGGTTTATCAGGAGATTTAAGTATTTCGTTTTGGTTCACATCTCTGTTGGGTTCCACCAATTTATACCAACAGTTTAGGGTTTTATTCCCATTGCGAGTTCGAAGTATGGTTCACTGCTCCTGTTCAAAACAAGCAAGATTCTCATTGTCCTCAAGTTTGGTTCGTGCTTATTATAGTATAAAAGACTATTTGCTGCAAGGTGATTTTATCTATATGAGGTTTCTGGTGATTTATGATTTTTATGCTACAAGAGAATTCGTCTCAACGTAGAGATTGTTGGAGATATGATCCGAATTATTATCTGTAACGTATTTGGATTATATTACTAGTTTCCTACTAGGTTTCTTTTAACCGTTTTCTAAGTTTCCTAATAGGATTATGTCAGCTTTTTCCTATTAGAACTCCTTGATTTCCCTTATATATATCCCTTGTAAGCTGCACGGAAAGGGTGCGACGGCCCGGTGTATTCCCCTGCTATGTAACCATCACCTCATAGTGGTTATTGCCGGTTGGCGCCTGTGATTTTTTCCCGCAAGGCTTTTCCACGTTAAATCTGCTTCTCGGTTATCTGGCCAATTTCCCTAACACCGAGTTATAGTAAAAGTTGCTAACAATTGTTTTATGGCAGCTTCTATTTGTTAAAGTGACCGGTTTTGGTCTTTTGTATCAACCATTATGTCGATATTGAGCATGTTATGTCTCAAATTTGAACATTTCAACTTAAAATACAAAAAAAGTACACTTTGATTTGTGTAATGTTCTCGCCAATATAAGACGAAGAAGTATATAAACAAGCATATAAATGTATTGACGGTAATCTAGAAAACAAATAAAAAATTAGAACTCCTTAAGAAACAATTTAAACCATGAGTTGCGGTAAATCCCTGTAAAAGTTGCACATTATTTTCATTATACTTTTTCAAACAAGTTGCAGATATAAATTTAATTAACAGATAAATAAAGGAAAGCAGGTAAGCGGTAAAATTCAAAACTATTATTTTACCGCAAAAGCAAATAAAATTCAAAACTATTATTTTAGCAGATATAAATTTAGGCATTGTGTGGGCATGGCGTGTTCAAAAGCAAATAAAATAATACATGCATGCTTCACGCCCGGCTTCAACCTAAGTCATGAAAAAAATCCACATGTCCCACTGTGGTCGTGTATATTCGGTGGATGTAGAGGCTGGATCTTACCGTATCTTTTTAAAAAATGCTATACAAGGAGGGTCTCAGTTTGCTTGTTTCTATACTCCTCCATAGTAATTCAGTAGGAAAAAAGAGCACAGGCCGGTTTTGAAAAGTTCGGTCTTATGGAATTTTAATTAGCTATTGACAATGTCTTGTTAAAAGACCTTTCATAGTTCAGTAGGAAAAATAAAGAATAACAAATATCATATGTGTATTGAAGTTTAATTAATGGATGGTGCGATTTCGTTAATTTTAACATGAAACTGTATTGAGATAATACTGAATCAAGTAATGGTGGTCTTTAATTAGCTGTGGGACTGTCGAAGAAAAATCGGAACGAACGATCATGTCATTGGCGTAATCATCAAAGAATGATGCAAAACGACGACCCAACAAGTACCAAGACAAATCGACAATTGGACAGAGGCCGTGGTGACTGATGGGAACGGTTGCTTGAAATAACTGTTGTCCTCGCTGAATCGATAGTTGGCTGGATACATTGAAGGGAAGTATTCTAAACCCTGCAGGGACGTCCACTCGTCTAGCGCATGTTATTCAAGTAATCGTTAAAACATTATAAAGATAGATTAATATAAGACATCATTACACAAACATGTAAGTTCACGTATGACTTCTACGATCCATAAAAAATTGTAAGATCAATGAGTGATCTAAAAGTTTTTGTGATGAACAAATTGGTGGTTTGCGAGTTAAATGTTTTTGGGAAAATTGACCGGGCGGTCAAACCGCAGGTATATGGGCGGTCAGACCGGTTGGACACCTGCGGTCAGACCGCAGGTACGTGGGCGGTCCGACCGGCAGGTCAGTCCCGACAGTTTCAGATTTCGGTGTTCTTTTCGGTTTCGGATTTGTTCTTCGTGAATTCGACTTCTAGTTGGTTTCTATACGTATGGGTATTGTTGTTTTGCTAATCATGAGTCAAGTTGGAGATAGCTTGGTATCGGAATATTGTTTCTTTGTTTGATTCATGTGTAGGTGACTTGATGCCTTGGGAGAGTATACCGGTGATGGATCGGGAGTCAACTTCGAGATAAGGTGACGTCCGGCGGTCGTCATATCATGCGGGATACTTAGGCTAGAGTTCAATGCACATGGTGGTGAAGAATCCATATGGCATACGATGGAGATATTGTGTGCGTATGTGATATGGAAGTTAAATTCGGATAGAGTCCGGATTTGATAAGATTTGTTGTATTAGAGATAGAGATATGGTTAGTTACGGATAAGGATTGGTTTCCCACGAGATTGGGAGTCCTAATTCGTGGCAGATACGTGGGCTTTGCAGACCCATGTCGAGGTTATAAATAAACACCGAGGGGTATGCCCCCGGTGAGCTTTTTGGTGCTGTTTGAGAGAGAAAATTAGGGTTTCGACTCTCTTTCGATAGTAGATGAAAAGTTTTTATTAAGAGTGCTTTCTATGCACTTTGTAAATTCTGGTTGATCAATAAAAGTCAAGAGATCAATCTACATCTTGAACGTTGTAGGCTGGCAGTCTCACCGCAGGTAGGCTGGCGGTTTGACCGGCCGCTCAACATCGGTCTGACCGAGGTTATGCGAGCGGTTTGACCGGCCACATAACGGCGGTCTGACCGGTAGTACACCCGCAGTGCGACCGGAGTCTTCGGTAAGGCTTTTGTGCATGTAATCTTTTATTTCGGTGAAAAGATTTGGGTTTTTGATCTGGCTACCATTCACCCCTCTTAGTATGCGCATAATCACAATCATATTTATTATTTTTGTTATAGATTGAGAAGTCATATTTGAACTTGCATGTTTATATAATAATATATTTTATATTAATTAATCTTTACAAATTTTTTAATAACTATTTATATAACATGCAATAGATGAGTTACGTTCTCTCAAGGGTTTAAAATCTACTTTGTTTGACCGTCGAAGGAATCACCTCTGGCTTGAGTCATGTTATAGCCAGAGGGGACGAGAGTTTCGAGGAATCTCCCTTTGTAATAGCGGAGCGTCCGTAAAATAGCAATGTAACATAGTGCTCAACTGCTAACTACTCTCTTCCTTCCGACATAAAAGTACTTGTGGTATTTAAATATATATCAAAATATAAATATTCTGGAGACTATTTGCAGTACTATTAATTGTAAAGAAGTAAAGTATGGTTCTTAAACTTGTGGTGCGATATTACTTAGGTACATAAACTTAGAAAATGCACGTTTAGATCCATGCATTTATTTTAATGTACTGTCTAGGTCCATTAACTTGTTTTTAATATACTATCCAGGTCCATGAACTCGTTTTAATGTATCATCCAGGTCCATAATTTTAGACATTAAAACGAGTTCATGAATCTAAACGTGTACTTTCTAAATTTATGTATCTAAGTGGTACCGCACCACAAGTTTAAGGACCGACCATATACTTTACTCAATTTTAAATAATAGATAGAGTTTGTATTCATATTTATGTAGCTAGCTCTACTCTGAAAATGAGGGAGCTGAGAGTATAAAAACGTGCCATTTGGGAAGCTGGATGGAAACTCGAAGAGAGACCATGCATTTCTAGTCATAGAAAAAAGAGTGAAGTGCATCAGCGATCTCTAAACTTGTGTGCATGTGTCATCTAGGTCCCTGAACTCTCAAAATGCATTTTTGAGTCCTCGAACTTGTCCGGTAATGTCATATAGGTCCAAACGGGCTCCGACCCACTCCATCTGCTGACGTGTCTTTACTTTTGGATTGACCATTTGTTTTATTTAAATTTTTTGCAAAATTACAAATTATACTTAATTTTTTTAGTAATAAATCAAATCATAACGAAATAATTAATAATACATATTTTTTAAATAAAATGAATAGTGACATGTAAATCAAAAATCAACTGCGTCAATAAAAAAACGAGTACATGCCTATCTCGATGGTGGACCCGGATTCGGTAACATTGATTCGTGACATTCTCGGTGACATTGAGTAACTGACTTATGGAACCCACGTGGGTCCATGCACATGTGGGTCTACACCTCAATGACTCAGTATCACCGGAGACAATGTCACCGAATGTGCGTCCTCGATGGTCCCACCTATTAGTTCTTTTGAAATGTACGGCCTACGCAGAGGTCCTTACTTTTCAATTATCACCCAAAACTTCAGAAATTAATATAAATTACCGACAACCCTCAATCCCCTCTTGGGCGACCCCACTCCCCTTTGACCTATCCGGTGGTGGCGTTGAGCCGTTGATCATTGCCGATGGTGCAGCAGATCGTAGAACAGGGCAACAGGCCAGTGAGCTCTCTGTTTGTGGTGCAGATGGACGCCCGCGAGGATGTGGGCAGGAGGAGTTCAGCGGGTCTGCTCTTTGCTGGCCGGCCTAAATAAATCATACCGTTGACGATGCGTATATAAACATTTCATTTCTAAATCATTATTTGTTCGTAAATATATTGTTTAGTTTTTTAATTGCAAACCGGAACCATCACCCCGTGTTCAGGTGGTGGCGCAGGTGGTGGTGGGGTGGGGGAGGTCGAGAGTTGTCTTTCCTCTTACTCGACGGTTTTCCCGGCTGCTGGATCAGGGGCTTGGTGGCTCTGTAGATCCGGCATTGGGACGCTTTGTGGTTGTTGCACGGCTAGAGCTCGGTGGCGCACGCTGGTGGGTCTCGGAGCTTGGCAGCGGCAGTGTTGAGGGGACTGCTGCCTGCCTCTCCTCTTGATCTCTCCTACCACCTTGCCAAAACCCGTGCAAACGGGAGGGGATCTCATCTCAATGGGCCATTTTCTCCTAGTCCTACAGCATGTCTCACGACATGTCATGTCTAGCGGGGCACCCATATCTCACTGGATACCTCGCTGAACGGCACTGTGAATGGACTTAGCATGCATAAAGGGATGACCTTAGCATGAACACAGCAGCAAGGGACATGAGCTTCCCACTACCATCTTTGTTCCAAAATATAAATATTTTTTTATTTAGTATAAACTAAAGGGATGTTAAAAATTAGTTATATTTTATTTTTAAGCATCTAATTGGCTCTGAAATCATTGAAATAAATGAAATAATAAGAGTGCAAAATGTTTGTATTATGGTATAAACTTTAAATCTTAAAAATACATATATTTTGACAACACAGAGGTAGTACAACCTCTGATGCCGCCATTAATACATGATGTTGCTAGATGTGGATATCGCGTGCTTAATTTGTCGGCCACCTTTGTATTTGTGCCGCCTCTGCAAGATTGTTTGGGACCTTCATTTGATTCAGTTAACAACAATCCATGCATTCCTGTCGCGGGCATGGCAAGGGAACACGTTCGAATCATCATCCACGAGTCACAATTAGATCGAGCATAAAATTTTTCTTCATAAATTATTTTTTATTTATAAAATACAATTTGGCTTATTAGACGCAAACTCAAAATTATTTTGACATTATTCATTATCGTATCCCACAAAATTCTAATGATTATAAATATTTCCATTGGAGTTATACCATATCTAGAAATTCCAGTCTCCCTTATTTGAATTATTCAATCCAAATCCTATCCAAAGTTTCACTATCAAATCTCTATTCAAAGTTTTACTCAAATTCCAATTTCTCCTCTGTTTAATCTTTGGCCCAAACATTGCCATAGATCACCCTCCCTCTCCCATGTAAATACTTGTAAAAACATTCCGATTTTCATTATCGATAATACGACCAAATCTCGTACAAGATGTCATGTCAATCGCCTATTAAACACCTCTCGCATAAATTTCCAAACACCTTCACTATTCACTCTGGGCCGAATTTCTTCTATAGCCAGGCCGGCCCATCAGCCCAGCAGTCCAGTGTAGTCGTGCTGGCCCGGCCCGATTTTCTCATTGTGCTGTGCCGTGTCGGCACGCGAGGATGATGCCACGGCCCAAGCATGACCCAAAAGCATATCGTGCATGTTTGGGCTATGGCAGCCTAAGGACGGCCCAATACAGGTGGTCTAGTCTACTATTGTATTGTCATGTCATATTACGGTGGTCCATGCGTCAAAAGTTTTAATCCACCAATGTCGTGTCGTGTCGAAGCACCGAACTAGAGAAATCGCCCTGTCGACAAAGTGATTGTGTCCATATGAGTACGTGACAATGTCCATGAGACAGGCATGTTGAGTTGCACATGGATGGAGCGTTAACATGACCAATGGCCTGGAAATAAAATTGACTTATTGTGGAATCATGGTCCAAGAAGAAAATTGGCATGGCGTGAATGTTTCGTGCTTCTTCTGAGCCGTGCCGGCCAAAGCATGGACCAATGATCATACAGTGTCGTATCGTTCAATGTGCTTGTGTTCCAGGCCTAAGCCCGGCCCGTGGTCGTGCCGTGCCATACCGACCCAGCCCAATTCGTGTTGGGCCGTGCCGTGCTTTTTGTCGTGCCAAGCCACCGTGCTTTGGGCCAGCATAGGAAAGCATGGCCCAATTCCCTGCTCTAGGTGTGGGGCCCATCAACCCTTTGCTACTTGCGCCCTGTATGTATGAGGTTTCTCATGTTCGGTATAAAACCAAATCAGAAAAAACCTAACTGATTTTCTTTGGATTTTTTATTTTGGTTTTGTTTAATTAGCTAATCCAATTTTTATTTTAGATAAACCAATCTTAACTTAAACAAAGAAACCGACCTAAATAAAGCAAAAGAATGGAACGCCCACCCTACTTGGCACCTCCAATGTCTCTCTCCCTCTTTACTTTCCCTTTTCCTTCTTCCGTGCAACCACCTTAGGAGCTTCACCGGCACCACCTTCGGCGCCGCCGCTCTGTTCTGCTCTATTTGGCCGCCATCAAGCTGCACGGCACCACACTGCCTCGCGCCCAACAGCCACCGCCCTGCGAGGTGTCTGACCAATGTATCCACCTCTTCACAAATCATCCCCATGTCCACAACTATAGCCAAACGAAAAAGCATGAATCACACATTCACCTCTTCACAGAGAGATTGAGGCTATGCTCCCCCTCCCTAGATGATGGATATTCTGAAACTACTGAACAAATCCACAAGATGTGTCGCAAAAAACCATAGCTCAAAATCCAAATCGGGCGAAGCAACAAAAATTATCTCCAAACTTATCACGAGCATACTAGAGTCGACCATCATCTCGCCCGTCGCTCCTGACGAAGATGCTTCACGCCTTTCCCCATGGCCCCCACCATGTCTCCAAATCGTGTGAGTCCTGAGTCCGAACCTCTCCACCGTCCGCTCTCCAGAGACAAAAATCGACATGAGCAAAAGCATCTACTTTGACCCAATTGACAGCATGGACAACCTAGTTCACGCATGGATGTGAAGGTCTCCCTAACAGTCAGGATGATCGACTAACAAATCCTATATTTTCAGTCACCTGGCCAATAGCAAAGGCGGCTAATCATTAGTTGCACAGCAAGCGTACATAATGCTTCTATCGGAGTGATTGTTTAGGTTTTCACGTAAAAAAGTTAAACGATATATTTGCAAATAAAAAATAATTTGTGAATAAAATTTTTACCTACGTATTCTTAGAAATCTAAAAGTCAATGCTGGAAAATAAACTTTGGCGAGAAAACCTTAAAATCAACTCTAAATTCAAGGTTGCAAATTTAAATTTTGGATTATAAGTATAAACAAAACTGAAAAGATAGGGGTGTATATATATGTTGTTTATCAGGTTCTTCTACACAAAGAAGAACGGGAGAACACCCGGTCTAACACACGCAAACAAAGGGCACACAGAAGTGAATCAATATATACAACGAAACGATCCATCGTTCATCTCGCGAATTCTACGCTCAGCACAGCTTTCTTCTCGAGGCTATAATCCCCACTAGTCCAGCTCTCACCGTACCACGTCGACGTTGTTGCCCCCATCTCCATAAAGCTCAGATCCTCAAGCACCAGTGGCGGTTGAGGGTGTCGCAGCACCTCATCTGCTTGCGCAAGACGCCGGAGCTCCGCCGCCACTCGCGTCATTGCCGGCCTCGTCGTACCTGGAACAACCAGACATTGGCTCGCTAGAGACGCAACCTGGTGAATCACTCTCATGCTAGCCTCATCAACTATATCGCTGTCAAGGAGCTCGACAAGTGTGCCATCCGCCATGGCCTCCTGGAACATTAGGGTCAGGCTCTTCCGTTCTTTGGAAAGCGGCCTCTTGCCAGTTAGAAGCTCGAGAAGAATGACGCCGAAGCTGTAGACGTCGTTCTTGGCCGTGAGCTGGTACTCAAGCAGGTACTCCGGGTCGATATACCCCGGCGTGCCTTTGAGCACATCCTGTGCTTTCTCATCGATCGTGGAGCACCCAAAGTCGGACACCTTCGCGACCAGCCCTTCGGCGAGGAGGATGTTGGCCGGCTTCACGTCGCCGTGGAGGATCGGGCGCGGCAGCGAGTGGAGATGCGCAAGCGCGGTACTGGACTCCGCCGCAATCCTCAGCCGGGTTCCCAGCGTGACATGGAACCTCCTGCTCCGCTGCAGCTCCAGCAGCTCCAGCAGCGTCTTGTTCCGCACGAACTCGTACACAAGCATGGGCGCTTCGAACTGCAGGCAGCATCCGAGCAGCTTGACGACGTTGGGATGGTTGACACGGCAAAGTACGACGAGCTCCTGCACGAAGTCCAGCCTCTGGCTCTCGTCGATCTCCTTGCACTTCTTTATCGCGACGGCAGCTCCGTCTAGCACCGCCCGGTACACGGTTCCCTGCCCTCCTTCGCCAACGATGTGTGCCTTGTGGAAGTTCTTTGTGGCGGTCTCTATCTCACCTCTCTTGTAGAGGGTGAACCCGTCGTTCCCCTCTGCTTTCATCATTTCTTGCAATAGCTGGCCTCCGTGCTGCTGAAAAAACTCGTCTGTCTGCCTTAACAAAGCTTGTTTCCTGATGCGCCGTTTGTGCAGAATAACCTCCCATGCAAGGAAACCAAAGAGGGCAGCCAGTACACTGGCCACAGCACCTGCATAGGCCAAGATTTGGGATTAATTAGTGTAAAGGTTTAAGCAAAAATAATAATAAAATTAAAGTGATGTTTTGAAATTGACATACTTAAACTGTATACAGGACAAGATCAAGATTCAAGTAGAACATATGGCGTGGCAGTATGATAGAGTTTGTATAGTTGTATGCATACCAATTGCCAGTCTTGTTTTTGGTGATAAGAGGTCTTTTCGGCATCCTCCTTCAATACTGGCATTTCCACTGCTGCCCGGATAACAGAAACAATCGAATTTGCCGGGTTTATTGTCGCAAACTCCATAGCAAGGGTATGTCCTTGAATCTTCGCATTCATTGATATCTGTAATCAAATAGAAAGTTATTTAGAAAAAAATGATGTTACTGCTTAAAAATTTTACATGATGATGCAAGATTGAAGATCAAAGTAAAAAAAAAAAGTGCATACAACGGCGTCGTGATCAACTTTAGGTTAGGGCCGATACTGATCTCTAGATAAATTTCACAAAATAAATAAAATTCACAAAATAAATAAATTTCACCATCTGGAGGACCACCCCAGAAAAAATTTGAAATCTGCAATGGAAAAAGGTGGGAATCTGAAACAAATATTAGATTTATTAAACAAATGTATACAACTCTGGAAACGGTGGGGACAGTTCTACCGCAAAGTAGCCTGCGTGGATTTGCGTTACTCCAAGTCTCCAACCAGCTAGAGGTGGTAATGGGGCTAAGTTCTTGTCCTATAAAATTTAAAATCAGAATATAAAAGATGTGGGATAAAATTTTATAGGTTGTTCAGCTAAAAATAGATTACGTTTATGTGGGGCTGTGAAAGAGCCCATGGAACTTAGTCTATTACCACCCATATTCCCACTGTATACAAAATTGATATAAAACATGCATAGTATTGTTATGGTCCTCAGACATGATATACCTTGACTATTAGTTATTTTAACAATACATAATTAAATATAGAGATTCGCTTCGGTACAACAAAAAGTATCTCGAGGTACCAAATTATTTCTCACCATTAGATCTAGCTGAGTAGAATGTGCGCTGTTAGATCCAACGATCAGAAACGATTTGATACCGTGAGATACCGGTATCTCGAGATAGTTTTTGTTACTTTTTGTTAGACTGTAAAATTGCTTCTTAGAAGAACTGAGGGTTAGAAATGACTTGCTTTGTAGTTTATGGCAAGAAATTAAACTGACACAATAGTATGGGGAAATTACACTTTTTCTGAGTTTCATAATTAGTCTAGTATTACAAAAGTTGACTTTATGGAAAACAAGTTTATATGTGCTATTGTCGTCAACTAGATATCTGACTACAGTATTTGAGGACATAGTGTTTGACTGATACCAATGTATACATGAGACTATACAACAAAAAAGACACATGTATAAATTTTTATACAGTGTCAAGCCTCCGGATGACTGGTAATAGCCCTACTCTTGTTGGCTAGAGCTAGTTTTGCTATTATACTGATCTCACATTTGTACAAGATATGAGGAAACCCTATTCTAGTCAACAACTTTATCGACATGGTAGCACGACCATGTTTGTCATCAACTAGACATTGTTGGGCATCACCAACGCTGACAAGATGGGGTTGTTTTGTCCGGCTTTTAATTGATGCTTGGGATCTATTAGCCTATTATCAATTGTTGGATTCTCTAGTAGTTATACCTTGGATTGCCCCCTCCAAATAGAACTAAAGAGATAAGTCTGAAAACTATCTAAGCAAATCTGATAAGAGACGAGCAGGACTATGAGAAGTCCTTATGCAACACGACTAGGTAGGTTTGACATACGCAAATTGGACTACTAAATCTTTCCATACTACATACATATTTCTTTCTCTACCATATCATTTCCTATTTTCTTGGGACTGAATGTATGTGTGCGCTCCCGTGTGTTAATACTCCTGCCAATGTAACTGCATGTCCATGGGGTATGCTATATCAGTAACATTGACAGCTATATATTTTTATATGGTGACATTCATATTTTTGGTCTTTTGGGGAACTAATTTTCTGTATTAATTAGCAACATTGTTTTTAGCATGGGAGCTATTACCGAGTGTCAAGAGAGCACCGAGAGCTACGAGGACACTTAGATAGCCAAAAAGGCTAACAGGCGAACGCCCGCGCTTATATACCCACGCGAATGCAACATTCTAGTATAATCTCTCTATATATAAACTCTCTATGTGTGTCTATATATATATATATATATAAACTTTATATGTATAATTTTTTAATGTCTAATCTTTGTAGATATATATTTGTAAGATGACGGTTTCAAATGTTAATATTTTTTCTACAAGATACTTTATGTTAAATTTGTTTTTTGTA
The DNA here is from genome assembly GCF_000231095.2 of Oryza brachyantha. NCBI lineage: Eukaryota > Viridiplantae > Streptophyta > Magnoliopsida > Poales > Poaceae > Oryza > Oryza brachyantha. The sequence goes on from NC_023166.2 coordinate 8,042,915, forward strand.
TAAATTTTCTATATATAAAATTTCATGCATGTATAAAGACGAATTAAACTTTATACCTATAAATATAAAGTATAAAAAACGAATATATAAAATTTTTAGCTGTGTAGAGACATTCGCGCGGATTAGCAGGAGCGCGGATGTTTGCCCCTAGAACGACCGTTCGACACCTACCCAGATTGACTTTCGTTAGAGTAAAGACCAATTCCATACAGGGTTAATTGGTAATTTACTCAGAACATGTGTTTTTGTAGACTTGACTTTGGGTTCACTATTCCACGTACTACGGTTTAAATTGTAATGTTCAATACTAATTATTTTATCTAACTCCAAAAGTTCTAATCGAGGTGGTCGGATATATACTGTCTCATAAATTTTAAAACTTGTATTTTATTTTTATTTTTCTAAAAATGACACAATGGCTTTTGTTTTATGCTAAAAATATTCTTTTTTGTTGTCTGTAATCAACCATTAATTTGTGCAAATACTTCGTAAATGGATCTAATGTCATATGTTTGGACTACATGTACGTCCTTGCATTTTACAACGTTTGACCTAATCAGATCGAACGTTGGAGCATGGACGTTGTTAAAGTTCAACATAGAAACTTGAAAAACGTTTACCAGTATACTGAAAAACTGTCTGGCCTAAAAAACACGCGGAAGAGAGAATATTACCACGCGTAGAAACTGGATTAAGCTAAACCACATGTTGCGTACCATGTTTGAGCACGAACAAAAAAATACTTAGAAAAGCAGCCTATTTGAAAGATGGGTACACTGCTACGCTAGCATAGAACATCCCCTTCGGTAACACCTTATCAGTAAGAGCAATTTTACATTGTAATAAAACCTAATAAAAAATACCTCAAGAAAAATACCTCAAGGTAACCGTACCTCGTGGTACTAAATCGTTTCTAAATCGTTTAAATCGTTTCTGATCGTTGGATCTAATAGCGCACATCCTACTCAACTAGATCCAATGGTGAAAAATAATTTTATACCTCGAGGTACCGGTACCTCGAGTTACTTTTTGTTATACCGGAGCAAATCTTTATCAGTAATGGATTGAAGGTAGCTGTCACAAATGAGGGGAACGGTGACCGCTGGCATATGTAGCTTTTAGAGGTATAGGTATCCACTGCGAGTCGATACAGATATGTACAGGAATTCAGGAACAAGCCAACTTTTTAGAATCTCGATAATCTGGGTTTTCTATCTTATCACTTCTACTTTATTTTCTGGGTACTGCAACTTCAGATACTAGTGCTGTTTGGGAGAGTTTCCGACTTCGGTAGATCGTGTGACAAGTTGTTTTTGCTACAGGCCTTAACGTCCGTTAGAGATAAGTGGCTGTATGCTAGTAATATTAGCTCAGTATATGCCATGGCTATTTCATACTCCCTTTCCACACTGTCCGGGCACGTAGCTAAACTATATTTTGGAATGGATGCGGTAAAGAAATACTTAGCATAATCACAATTTCGAAATTTCTGGCTATGACTTAAAAGGGAAAAATTCTGGCTATGACGCGGGAATAATAGAGAAATTTACCTTGACAGCCGTTGGAACCTTCAAGGTAAGGATTCCCTTGGTATCCTGTTTCGCAGCTACAGATGTAGCCTGTTCCATCGAAGGAGTCCACACACCTGCTATGCTTGCTTTTGCAGGCGTATGATGTGTGATTTCTCGACGCTTCCTCGCAAGTGTTGGCACTCTGGATGGTCCAATCAAGCACCACCGGCGCTTGGCCGCCGTAGGTGTTGTTGAACTCCAGCGGCGAAGTCAGGTAGGTCGTCGAGAAGGAGAAGTTGGACGCCTCCATGAGCACGGCGTAGCTGCACGGGGTCCGGTTGTAGATCCCCGACGTGTTCATGCTTTCCTCGAACCACATCTGGTAGTAGTCGAGGCCCTTTGGGATGGCTGTCTGGCAGCAGCCCTTCCCGGAGCAGGTGCCGTTGGCCACGCCGGTGAGCTCACCTCGCCGGCAGACAGACACGCAGCCGCTCATGTACTTCCCCACGTAATCCTGGTCGGCGATGTACGCCAGCGTCCGGCACCCGATGACGGTGAACTTGTTGGCGGTGTCGGAGAACCGGTACGGCGTCCCGGTCAGGTTCAGCCGCCACCTAATTTCTTCAGTCGAGTTGTTGTAGCAGGAAGAAGATATGCCATTCCCCACGCGGGCCTGACCTAGCTGGACATTGATACTGAAGACTTCGATATTTCCGACGATGAACGGCTTGTAGACACCATTCCCGACGGGGTTGCAGTCGACTTGAAACTCAAAGGAAGATGCCGTAGCGCAGCCGCTTGAACTGATCACGAACGGGTAGGGGATGTCTACGCCGCCGCAGCTCGTGTTCTGGCACTGCGCCGTTGCCCCAGCGGTGAGGAGCTCGGCGGCCAGCGCCAATAGCATCCATAGCCAAATAATTTCACAAAATGCTGTGCCAATAGAAACCATAGCTGCTGCTCGATGGGAAGAAATGGACAAATGAACTGTGTGTTTCTGGTCGAAAGACCAAACTTGTGCAAGCCCACCACGACGAACGATGGGATCTTATATGAAGACGAGCAGGGGATCGCAGTGCCAGGTCCTCGCTAGCTGAGCACCACAAAAAATTAAAATAATAAGTCCCTAAATGTTTGACGACATTGATTTTTTATATACGTTTGACTATTCATTTTATTCAAAAATTTTACATAATTATTAATTATTTTTATATCATTTTATTTATTTTTAAATATACGTTTATGCAATATATAGCTTTACATATTTTTTTAAAAAAACTGAATAAAACGAATAGTCAAACGTGTATAAAAAAGTCAATGACGTCAAACACTTAGGACGGAGGGAGTATTATATAACCGTAGATAGATATGCACCCATCTACCTTTACCAAAACCATGTTATTTCCCAAGTTCGGTAACCGGCGCATAAAACATAGTAGCGGATTAACATGTGATTAATTAATTAATAGCTATAAAACTTAAGAAAACAACTGATGTGATTTTTTAAATCAACTTTCATGTATAAAAAATCGTAAACTACACGTTATTTAGCTGTTTAGAAAGTGTGTGCGCGAAATACGAGGAAATCTGAAGTTTGATAACTTGGGTAAAGAACAACGCCCAAGTCTTCGCACATGCTAGTGTTCAAATAAATTTTGAAAACAAGCGTAATTAAGTCTTAAAACCATAAATGCTATGTAGCCCTCTCAAAAGTATTTGCATAAGATTGCTGACGAGATGCCACCATCCTACCATCTTCCCTATTTGTGGCAACTCCTTCAATTCTGAATACCGGAGAAGCCACCACTGCATCCGTCTTCTAACAACTCGGGTACCAACCCCCCTTGCTACTAGCCTCACCGGTTGTTTGTCCTCTATCCAAGCAGTTTGATCTAGTGCTTCAGCCATTGTCTCTCCGTCCACTATGGCCACCTACTAAACTCATTCTTACTATTCTGCAACCCTCTCGTACCATCTATGTCCTAGAAACCTAATTTGTATATATCGAAGCTCGCTAGAGTTAGATGTTGTTGGTCCTTATGTTCACGATAGTCATCACTGGCATTGAGGCTCGTTGTGGTCATTCTCATCAACGTTGGTATCACCGTCGCGGAGATGAGTCTCACTATCACATATAGTCCTAATTCGTATCAATATTTCTGGCATCTAAAAGCTAGTGATTTCCTTAAAATAGTTGCTTTCAAAAGAGAGCACTAATGCCGTAGGTGGTTGGTGGTCATGGCGTATGAACACACAAAAGCCATGTTTCTCTTGAAAACTAGCATATTACGACATTTATTGATTTATATTTGAACTTGACAGTATCTGGTTAAAAGTATCTTCCCTAGTTAATTATTAGGAAAAAAACAATAGGAAATATACATCTACAGATCTACTGTACTTCCAGCTTGATTATTTGCAGATATTATCTTGTTAACTTTAACCTATTACATTGAGATAGTGATACCCGGTAAAATGATGATTGTCGTTGTTCGTAATAATTTGAATGAAAAGACTGTTTCATCCATAGGCATCCTCAATGAACGAAGTACGTAGGCCCTCTGGTTGCAAGAATTACCTTTCCACCATTTTAATTTTTTCTCAAAAAAGAGTACTTCATAGTACTACGTAGTAATTATTTCTGAAAGAGTTTACTCCCATCCTTGTTTTTTACCACGAGGTACTAGTACCGTGAGATATTAAAATTTTCACTCGTGCTATCCACGATTGAGTTGCTAAGTACTACGTAGTAATTATTCCTCCAAGAGCTTTACTCCCATCCTTTTTTTTACCACAAGGTACTAGTACCGTGAGATATTAAAATTTTCACTCGTGCTATCCACCTCACGATTGAGTTGGTACTAAAACTCTGATGGTTGGTGATGATAATCGGATGATCACGATTGCATGGTATCTCGAGGTACTAACTTGGTCGAAGGGTGGATAACACGAGTGAGATATTAGTAGTATCTCGCGGTACCAAAGGAAGAACGGAAGTAAAACTCTTCCTCCAAACACCTCTTATTCAAATTTCTCTTCATATTACAGGAAAATGCGCCATCCCACCCTCGACAACGTTTTGTTCTATTAGGTGAATTTAGTTCATTTTGTTTTTATGCTAATTTATCTACTGAATTATAAAAGTGGCCTTATTAGAAGATCGAGGTAATAGGACCCATGAAGTACACGTACTGATTGACTGAAGACACGGTCATCCTCCCTGAACAAGTAGTTGGATGCAATGGATGTTGAAGGAATCTCTGTACACCATTAAGCACTCATGTCCTATCACAGAATAGTATGTGAGAAATTGTCAACGTTAGCCCCTTTCAAGCTGGGGGCGATAATGCTATCAAACATAACGCTAGTGTTTGGTTTATCTTTGTCGTTTTACACTGAAAAATAGTTGGTATTTGTCCACGGAGGTGAGGATCGATCTTTATTGCTTTGCTAGGAAAGCATCCATCAATTATCATGTACGTACGATACTTATCTTTTTTGCTAATTTTCTAGTAAAATTAGCCACATTTGATTCCATGAAATTGAATTAATGTTGAAATAGGTTATAGGTTCTCTTAGCCGGTTTCTATCTATACCGATTTTGGTGGCTCCATTGGTCCATTGATTACACTGCAAATCGTTAAGTGATACTGTGTTGGCCAGAAAAGTCGTCAACTTTGTTAACAAAATTTGATATCGATAATTTTCATTATGATGTATTTTTTTAGGGGAAGAAAGGCAGACTGCTAACATTCAATTGATCAAAAGAAGCATGCATACAGTCATCCGCTAGACACCTGCAAATAAATTCGTTCAGAAACTCCATTGGTTAGACTGTTTGCCGATTGCCAAGTCCAAACTACCTTGTCTTCCAAAAAGAACCCTTCAAAAGCTACTTCAACTCTTGTATCATTAGACCATGAACCAAGCGATTCACTCTGAGCTCGTTAACGATGTCTTTACTTGCAGAGAGTCTGTTTCAATCAGAACTTTTTTTAGCTCCCAACTCTCCAGCCGATTCAACCGCACGTAAGCACTTTGACAGGCTAACACTTCGGACGCTACTGTAGCTTCTGAAGTGCAAGGGCAGAATGAGTCTATGAGCTGACGCCGCCACGAACTCACATTGGTCATCCCTCACTACTGCTCCTACAGCCCCTATTTCTTCTGCCGCCACAAACACACGAAATTCAGAATTAATTTTCACCCGGCCCGCAGGCTAGGAGGCTTCGTCCACTCGGTGGTATGGTGAACCGTATGAATTTATTTTGTCTTCTAGTATCAAGAGTCGAGTTCATTCCACCACACTGACAGGGTTTTCAGGCACCAGTAAATGGGTTGGATTACTTCAAGTTGTACACAGGATATACAGAGAGCTGATCAAGGTTCACACAACAAACTGTGATTGATCACCAAGTTTGTCGAGCATCCAATGGGTCCGTTTCCGGTGCATTCTACTAACAATAGAATATAATGGACACCGTTGATCTATTTTTATCGGCCGACTGCAGTTAAAGTATACTACCAATAATATTATGTGTAGTATAAATTTAAAGGGTAATATGGTCCTTCTTGTTGTAATTTTTATTGTCAAAAAAACAAAAAAAACTAAATACTACTAATCAATTAATTAATAAAGTATAGAAATACGTATTTTTTAATCAATGACTGAGATTAGTGTAAAATTCTAGCACCTTTAAGGTACATCGTACGTAAGATACAGAATTTTTATGCTAAAAAATACGATAACTCGAAGTACTTTTTCAAAAATAATAAAAAACTCTTAACAAAAAAACTCTTAATAATAGTGGCCTCTCTCCCCGCCGCTGGTCCACTGCCCCGAGTCCCTGACGTCCCTCCACACCTCCATCCAAAGCCCCTCGCCGCCCGAGCCAGCCTGACTGCCAAGCTCCAGCGCGCGTGCCACAACGTCCCTCCACACCTCCCTACAGGGCCCCTCGTCGCTCTGAGCCTGTCCAACTACCGAGTACCGCTGCCTGTGCGTGAGAGCAATTGGACGACGCCGATACTATTTTTTCTGGCGAACCTCTAAGGCACCGAGTTGCTGAGCAGCGAGCAAGGTTGCCGCCGGGACAAGCAGCTGCTGCTACTGCCGGAACAAGCAAAATGTTGATTTTATCTATATATTTATTGTAACAAGTTCAGCTCTTGTCTTGGTTACCGTCTCTGAAGGTTACTGGCCATGAATCATCTCTGCCTTGCCTAGTCTTTTCCCTAGAACACAAGAATGTTACTAAAATTTCTTAATTGTAGCCTTGTAGGCCACAAATAGTAGCACAATATAGCAGAGAGCCAATAATTGAGCACATTGATCTGTCTAATTATGAAGGGCCAAATGAATTTGATATAGCGGGGACACAATTTTACTGAAACACAAGAATCAAAATCTCTTGAAAATTTTATATGTATATATGGTGCTGATTGTTCATCTCTACAGGTTTGAGAAGTTTAATTGGAAGTGCAAGTACACCTAGGGGCAAAAACGGTCGGGTTCGGTTGGATTTCGTCTTTCCTATATCCTAACCCATATTTTATCATCGGATTCGGATCTAATACGGATATTATTGAATAAGGATACAATCACGGATAATACCAGATACAAATACGATACAAATACGTAGCAAGACGGATACGAATACTCATGGGTACGAATATTTATGCGGATATCAAGTTAAAACAACAACCATACATACCACATATACAATAGCTATTGTATATTTGCGTATACCCCAAAATACAACTGAATTAGGAGCTAGTGGCATAGTAATGTGTAACGGTACCAAAATAGCATCAACTAGCAAAAATACCAGTACTTTAGTAGTACACACAGTCGCACACTAAAACACAACGGTACATTGCAAAGTTGCAATTAGGTGACTATGTCCAATACAACAAAAGATAAGTTCTAATAGAGAATCAGAAGATAATATTTAGCCCAACAAAAGGAAAAATCATAGTTCGACATCAGTACAACGGTCTCAAATGAAAAGGTAAGTAGTAGGATCCTCACCTAAACGAGGAACTGGGCGCTCGCTTCCATGGCTGACATCCGACAAGAGCTCATCGTCGCGTCACTCTAATCTCGCTGCCGCGCTGGGGACGGGGGAGGCCGAGAGGAACGGCCTGGTGACAACGCCTCACGATCCGGTGGGGGGAGGATGTCGGACGGCGCCTCGGATGGAGGGAGGCGCACGCCGGATGGCGCCTCAACGGCAGGAGGCGGACGTCGGCTGGACGGGGAGAGGCGGACGCTTGACGGTGCCTAGGCGGCGAGGAGACGTGGAGGCTGGACCGGAGGGCGGAGGCTCGAGGCGGCCGGCGGGAGGCGGAGGCTGGCGGCGGCGTGTTGAGTGCGAGCTGGGAGGCGACGACTCGGTACTGCCGATTTGCCGAATGACGATGCCGACGCCGTCCTGTGAAGCCACGTGCGTGCGTGTGTATTGAGGGTTGTGTTTGTGTGCTGGGCCTTGAAACTTGATGGGCCAAAATCAGAAATTGTCACCCGTTAAACCGGATATTAATCCGGGTACTATCCACAATTTATTCCGGATAATCTGTATCCGTCGGGTATTACCCTTCCGAACCCGATCTCATATCCACCAAAAAATATCTGGATTCGGCTCTGGATCCGTGTAAAATCCTGGGTATCAGAATATCTCACCTGAATTTGTCCTGAATTAATATGAGCGGGTGGTCGGAAAATATCTGCCCCGTTTTTACCCATAAGTACACCAGAGCAAAGATGTTGGGCACATTGATCTGTCTCAGCGGAGGAATGTGTCGAGTATTGGGCGCAAGGGCCAAGAGCCACCACTAGGATACAGGGTGTGTGTCAATCTGAATTGTAATGTTTTAACAATGTAGATGTTCAGAACCATGCTGTCACATGTGAGTTGATGCTTGAGGGTGGCTGTGAGCCTGATATTGTGTGAAGATCAAGTTAGCTAATGCTAGATGGTGGCTGTGCGCTTGATATCTTGTAATAACAGAGTGTCCATGTACCAAGATTTCATGGGATCAATGTACAAATGTATCTTTTTATCTGAAATATACATATTTTTTGTGTCAAGTATGCAATCCTGTTTTCTGATTTGGTTTAAAAATGCATGATTCATTTATGACAAAAGAGCAGTGCAAGCCATTAAATAATAGGGGCTATTGTATAACTGACCCTGTTTTGAAGTTTAATTATACATTTGATCTTATTTTTTTCGATTTGTAGATTTGACCCGGTTTTTTAAAAATAAAGACGCGGTTCGACCCTACTATGTGACTACCGTGAGTTAGAGTTGAAAAAAAATTAAAAAAAGAGAAAAGGCCACGCGAAAAGACCAAAATGCCCTTGCTCTTAGACCCTATCTGCTATCTCTCTCTAACCGACAGGCGTGGGGCTGCGGCGGCGAGCGGAGGAGGAGGCGGCCAGCGGGGAAACGCAGCGGGGCGGCGGCGGCCGGTGGGGGCAGCACGTGCGCGCAGAGAGGCGGCGGCGGCTCGCGCTCGCGCTGCGGGGCGGCAGCTGCTGACCGGGAGGCGCGTGTGCGTGGACACGAGGCACCCGGTGTACCGCGGCATCCAGCTCCGTAGCGACAAGTGGGTGTCGGAGATCCGCGAGCCGGGCAAGTCCAGCAGGATCTGGCTCAGCATGTTCCCGGCGCCCGATATGGCTGCCGCCGCCTAGGACGTCGCCGCATTTGCGCTGCGCGGCGCCGAAGCCGCGCTCAACTTCCCGGGCAGTGGCACGGCCGCACGGTCACGTCGCACCCGGTGCCGGCCTCGAGCTCCCCTGACGACATCCGCGATGATCGGCTCCCGAGACCGTGACGACCCGCGCGACGCTGCAACCACGTCCCGGGCGTCGCCGGAGGCCGCCGTTGCCGCTGGCACCTGTGATCAGAGACGCGTCGTGGACGACGTCTTCGAGATGCCGCGGCTGCTGGCGGGCATGGCCGAGGGCCTGATGATGAGCCCGCCGAGGCTGAGCCCTGGGACGGACGGTGGCATGTCGACGGAGGACGACGAGGACGAGGATGGCATGAGCCTGTGGAACCCATTCCTGAAATGAAATTATTTTGTGTGCACATAAGAATTTGCTGGACGGGAGAACACCAATCACACCATTTATGACCGTTTTTGTGCTCAGGGATGTGTGCTATTTTGTGCAGTTTGGCAATTTTGTTAAAAAGTAGCAAAAAACCATGTCAAAATTTTGTTTAAATTAATCAAATTTGAGTTGAATTTAGTTCAAGTTTTAGCTGAATTTAGTTCAAATTTTAGTTGAATTTTACTATATTTGTCAATTTAATCAAACTTCACTGAAATATCAAATAAATTTGTCTCAAATAGTAAACATAAATAAATCAAATATTAGGAGTAAATTAGTTGTTACAAAGTATAGACGTACAAAATTGGATCAAATGTGCAATAAGCATTTACAAGTAGGGTCAAATATGTGAGGGTAAAAACGACTATTCATGTCTTATTTAACACCGTTAAGCTTACTTAACGGACTAGGGTCAGCCAGCGCCTTCATTTTTGAAAAACAGGGTCAAATATGCAAAGTGAAAAAAATAGGGTCAAATGCGTGTAGGTTTTAAAATAGAATCAGTTATACAATAGCCCCTAAATATGGTTCACTTAAATAAATGACAAGTTCACGTGAAAGAAAAATGACAGGTTCCTCACAGATTCCAACAGAGTGCAGTTTTTTCCAACATGTTCAAACTTTACTCCAACTGATACTAATCTATAGTATAATTCATGGAGACATTACAAAGCAACTTAAGGTTACATATTTTCATGATTTGGCACTCCATGAAAATTTAATTTCCTAACAGTTGGGCACAACGAGGCAGCTTGATCAACTCCAATTAACAAACTTGTATATCCTCCTTGGATATATAGAGCACCCATGGCACAAGAATTCCAGTCTATATTGAAATGTCGTATTATGGCACTAGCACCAATGGTCAGATCATGTGACATATATATGAAATTATTCATACAAATTGCATTTATACCTAAATAAAAATCAGAAAAGTGAATATAGTTTAAGTCATGTCTTACGTCAAATTGCTCAGGAGCAGCATCTTCGTAGCTGTTTTCTGTTGCATTCTTTGAATCTCCTCCTATAGTGAAACATATAAAATTATCTATGGAAGACAGAAATAGAAAAACCATGCTAGAATTGCTAGGATCATTACCTTTCTTTTTATAGTTTTTCTTGTTCTTCCCGTTCTTCTTTTCGAGGGAGATGGTACCTCATTTATTCTTTGCGCCTTTTACGACCTGAGGAATTCTAAACGATATTGTACCTTTTAATGTGTCCGTAGCCCAATCAGTCGAAACTAGAGGAACCTCATTAGATTGTTCCTGCATCCTTCTTAGAGCATTATCTGTTTCCAAATCCAACTTATCTATGGTTTTCTCCAAATCATCGAGAAGTTCTTTGGACGATGAACACTTTAGTGCAACAGATGTCGCCCTTCGTGGTAGACGCGCAACACGCGTTTTCAAACTTTCCTCCTCAGTTCCTTGTTTGTCAATATAAAATCCTCTCTTTGCATATTTTGTTCACCTGTGCAGTATATATTGCGGTGGCAAACTAAAAACATTATTCGCATTGAAGACTTTAAGGGCATGCTTGCACAATATACCTATGGATTCAAATTTTCTGCAAGCACATGTAACAGTGATATCTAGTTTGTTGAATATGACCCTTGCTCCATAATCAGAGTACATATGTGTAACCATATATGTCAAAATGGATCCATCACTTTGAAACAATTCATAAGAGAATGAAAATTGTTCTTTAAATTCTTCCTCAAACTCTTTGTATATCCTCCCTGTATATGACTTGGCTGTTGTCTTCAACATAGGAAGATTAGGGATGTAAGCAACTGGGTTTTTCCGACGTGATTGGAAATCTTCATCCAACTTGTTTCTTCGAAGACTACCGGAGACCTTTTCACATTCTACAAGGAGTTCCGAAAGACCGAATCTTCTATGAAATCTTTTCTTGAATACGTTATTCATACCTTCACTTCTTAGAGTGGAGTTTATATCAACCGTAAATGAGTCACGGTACACCACAGCCCACTTTGCCCTCAAACCATATAGGTTTAACATTCATTCATTGTCCTCAAGGCCATACTCAAGCAACAATTCATCCCACTTATTATTGAAGTAAAACTTTGATCTATCTTCATAGACACATCTCTTAAAATCAGGAAGAAACTTCTCGGGATGCTTATGAATGACATGACTCAGATGTTTAGCAGCATTTAGATAAATGTGCCACAAACAAAGACGATGGCTTGTGTTTGGAAATACATAAGCAATTGCTCCTGCTATGGCTGCATCTTGATCAGTGAAAATTGTGCTAGGATGCTTGCTTGACATTGCTTTCAAAAAGGTTTCAAAGAGCCAAATAAATGACTCAATAGTCTCATTAAACAACAGTGCAGCCCCAAAAATTATTTTTTGCTTGTGATGATTGATTCCAAGGAGTGGAGCAAAAGGCATTTCAAACTTGTTAGTCTGAAATGTCATGTCAAATGACATAGCATCACAAAAGCAAGCATAATCCATGATTGACTAACTATCAGCCCAAAAGAAATTAGCTATCCGTCCATATTCCTTATCTATTTGCATGGCATAAAAAAATGTTGGATCCTCTAACTGCTTATTCTTCAAATATTCCAAAAGTGTTTGTGCATCATTGGATTCTAAATACTTTTTACGCTCACGACCAATCTCATTGTTGCAATCCATCTGTGAGAATTGCACTTTGTCAGCTCCTCCATAAAACTCCTTCATAAACTCATACACCTGTGCTGGCTTCATCCCGACCTCCCTTATCTACCTAATTAGCTGCCTATCTGCTTCAATAACATGACGTTGGGACCGTAGCTTGTGCAACTTTTTTGGACTAGCCAGATAATGATTTTGATCAAGTACAATCTTTTACACTGTCCGAATCCCTTCTCTGCTGACACTAAACTAAACACAAGCATTGCATCCTGTCCTTGTAGTGTCTTGTGATGACTCAGTTTCTCGATGTCCTTCGTTACTGCAGACTATATGTTTTTGATATATAGTAGCATCTGCTCGACGTTTCATCTTGCTCTTTCTAATGCTAAATCCAACCTTACCAGCGTAGGTGTTGTACATCTCATAAGCTTTATCCTCTGATTCGAAAGATGATCCAACTTTAGGAATGATTAACGTTTGCCAAACATTATTATCTACTTGCTGCACAATAGGATGATAATCAAATACATGTAACCATGAATCCACAATATGAATATTTTGTGCCTAACATTCTACTAAGATCACAAACCTCTGGTGCTTGTTGTGCCATGTCTTTGGGTTGATTAGTACCTATGTCCAACGTGGATGTCGACTCCGTCAGGGTGGATGGCACCACCAGCTACATAGTAACCATATGGCCAAAATCATGCAAGAAAATACATGTTGAGATAGCACTGGATGACGTTGGCCCGGCCTCCATGATGGCTTCTTGGATTGATGAGTCTAGGCTAGGGATCAACAATAATGACGAGATCAACAACAATGACGAGAATGACGAGTGTTCGTTGTGGTCAACCATCCTTGTGGCACCCTTGCATGTAGTTGGTGGCATCCCTTCCACCAGGGTGACGTCGGTTGCAGCGGCCGCGGTGGCCACGACATCGGTTGCGGCGACCGTGACGTCACACTTTTGTAGGCGATCAGGCAGAGACGAAGCTGGCGGTTGCACCATGATCCTTCGATCTGTCTTCTTGGTGAGAGACAAGGTTGGCGGCGGCGACGGAGTCAAGAAAATGTTGTGACATCGATCATTGTTTGCCAAGGACGTCTAGGGTGGCCATGGCTCGGCTCCTAGGGACTGCCACGGCTCGGCTCCGGTGCATCTGGGCCTTTGGGGCCAGCAGCAATTAGCAAAAATTAATCAGATCGTAGGGGGCGGACACGTGGCATCCATCCGGGTCGGGGTGCAGAGGGGCTAGCCTGCACCCGGGCTCCACCAAATTTTTTTCCGCGGGACGACGGAGCCTGCCCGGATGCCAACGTCAAACCGAATGCCGGCACGTCCCCACTCTTGCCATGTAACACCCAGCCCGTTTAAAGCCTGTTGATAGTGTGTGTTTGACCCATGTGGCCTAGAAGTAGAAATGCAGTGGTGGTTTAGTTACCGTCTTGGAAGTTTAGGTGGGTAATGGCCTCCTTATAAGCCTTGGTGCTCCAACCATGGTATCCCGGATTAACCCTTTTACACGAAACGAGGATAAAAATGTAAGCGGGATACCATGCGAACAAGGGTCCGCTCAACGTGTAGAGCGGATTAAGTGGGTCCACTCAACGTGTAGAGCGGATTAATGCGGATTTTAAAGGCATTCTATATGATGCATATGACGTTGGGCCATGGTCTTCAGTCCGTTTGAAGCCTATTAGAAGTGTAAGTGGATTAATGCAGATTTTGGAGAGAGAGGGTGTTACATGCCGCTTGGATCCGTCCGACCATATCTAGGATTGTGCCATGCCGGAGGGCAGAGCCGTGAGCCTGGGAATCACCGTCACAGAAACGGATGACCGGAGTTGTGCTCTCAGTTTCGATTGCCGCGGAACAGGCGAGCAGCCGAGGAGTCGTGCAATCGCTCGATGCAGAGTCGCGATGCAGAGCCGATTAACCAAGGAGTCGTTATTGTTTGAATCGGAAGTTTTTTTCTTTGTTTTTACAAAAACAACCTACCTAGGCCAACAAATTTTCAGTGGGCCGTGAACCACCCATTGGATCCGCCCATGTGTATATGTGTATGTTTCATATTATAAAACAGAAAAAACTAGTGTACGGTATGCCGTACGAATAAAATGATTAATGATCATATCTCCTCCGCAATAACGCGCAGCCGTTTTCTTGCTGAGGCGGACACGGATTTAAACCTTTTCTTACCCGGGAATGTATTGCTCAACGTTAGATATTTCCATTATCCCGAGGGGGAAATTTTCCGGATAGGTTCCGATGGCACTTCTCAAGCTAGCCTATCGACAAGTTAAGGGAACAACTACTGTAGCTTCAACGGGTTCACTGGTCAACGGTTTCACTGGTTAAATTACGAGTTTATTTCAGTGTGATTTCCCTGATATCGTCATATCAACCGATCTGTATGCCCTCGATTCAATGAATCAGCTATCGCGAAAGCCCCCTCACGCCAGTTTTGTTAAAAAAGACTAAGCCTGTGTTCTCGTGCATTTCGCTTGAGAGAAATAGCCCTTCTGAGTAGTGCCTTAAACGCACGTTTAAGGTATGCCCTTTACGTTAGTACCTTTGCTTTGAAAACCAATGGAAACCCCTTCGGGAAGAGCTATAACAACACTTGCCTATTTTCCAAATAATGCCTATTTTTTAAGAAAGTACATTTGAGAAATAATAAAATAAATATAATCAATAAATATATATCTAATTATCTGATACATTGAATTTGAAAAACCAACACTGAACGTGAAACACTTTTTCAAGTAAACGTTAGTATCCGACTAAAAGGGGGAAACACAAGTATAGGAATAGGTGCCTTTATCTTGGAAAGCTCGAATAGAACTAGTACTTTATCATCTTGCCTCCTTTGCGTCGCATGCCTCCATGCTGCCGCGTGCCTCCTCTGCACTTCCTCCTTGCTTCGCCGAACCTCAGGCACCTCATCCCCATCTCTTCTTCCTCCGGCTGCCCATCTAGCCCCAGGAAGTCATCGTGGTCCAGCAGCCCGTCGCCGTCGGTGTCTGCCGTTGCGAGGATCGCCGCGGCCTCCTCCTTGGAGACGTCTTCGCCGAGCGCCGGCGCCGACACCTTACCGTCGTCATCAAGATGGACGACGATGACGTTGTTGATACATGTTGATATCTTCTGATACCATATGATACCACTTAGAACCTAGTGGATTAATACCTATTGATACCTTATAGCATTTTTTGGTATCATCTGACATATGTTGATACTAATTAGTATTATTCAGGTTTCCATATGAGAATCAGGCGATACCTATCGATACTTATTGATACATACTGATATCATATGATACCACTTAGAACCATATGGTACCGCTTAGTACCACCTGATACCATGTGAAACCTGCATCTTTTTGAGTTTCCCTTGTCGCGCGACACTATGATACCAGATGATACCAACTGGTATCACACCAATGGTATAATTTGGTACCGGGTACGTACTGGTATGTGAGGCGCATTTGAGCACGAAGACGGTGGAGGCGTGCGACACGCTGTGGTGAGAGTGCGACGTGGCGGCGCATAACGCGACACCAGCGGAGACGGGTAGACGATGGCGGAGGCGGGCAGATAATGGCGGAGGCGAGCGGACGCGGGCGACGGTGGACGATGACGGGCAGACTCGGGCGAACGCGGACTAGGGCGGACGCGGCCACGCATACATATACATGTTTTTTTTAATTATCCCGTTCAACGGGATGTTTTTTTAATTATCCCGTCCAACGGGATGCCGTGCTCATTATAAAATGCTTTAATATTTTTAATTTTATATAAATGTAATGAACCTGAGCACATATATATAAAACATATATGGTGATTCATGGATAAAACTAGTTATAATCATAACATCTTATAATATAAAATCTTGTACTATATGTTCCATATAGAGTATGAATTAATATCTTATCACGAACTTTAACCTAAGGCCTAATGACCGCCCTCACTATGCAGTTTTGTACTGAATCTTGGCCCCGGATTCTGATAGACGGGCAGCCCCAAGTTGAAGTTCATCTCTGCATCTGTTCATATAAAGAAAATTTGAATGTCTTGTAATCGTGTCCGGCCGTCTAAGCAGCTGCAAGCGCAGCATGCCCTACGCCTACAGAAAACAGAGGATGAGAAAATCAATCAACGATCTCGTCGGTTCTCCTCATGGTCAATATAGCACCGCAAGGTATGAACTATTTTCAGTCTTGCCCTTCCACAGTTTCTACGACATATATTACCCGGTGTAGTATTTAACCCTAATAAAGGGTTAATTCATTCCGTACCATTGCAAATATGATTATTTAAAAAAATACCACTATAATTTACGTATTTGAGTGAGTGCTACCATAATTTTTCTAAATCGGATCATACCATTACCGTAATTTTTTCATCCATATGCCTTTTTCCTTCCGTTTTCTTCCTAATTTTTCCATCCATAGCGACTGCTCAGCCGGTACATGTACCTCTCCGGCCGGTTCGACATGGCCGAGGTGGAGCGCACTGTGCACCGGCTCATCCGCTCCGGCATGGCTGTCGACCTGCCGTGCAGCCCGTACCACGCGTTCATCTACACGGCGTTCCAGGAGCTCATCGGCGATCCGAGCTCCAGGTTCAGGCTGCCGGTTCAGCAAAAGGATTCGACCAATCAATGTAAATACACCAGAAAGAGCAAAATCACATCGTAGGTAAAGATGGACCATTGAATTCACTAAAAAAGAAGCAAAATGTGATAAACAATCGCACCATGTCGGCCATGGGACGGCTAAATCGAAACTGTTAGCCTCCACGACTCGCCTCGGATCAAATCTACCATTTCAAAGCAGAATAAACAACGAAAACCAGAGTTGAGTATCGCATATACAGAAAATACCACGAGAGTACTGCGAAATCACGAATCTCGGCTGCCACAAAATCCACCCCCCCAAAAAAAAAGAAACAAACCGCGCAATCTGCAGGAGTTCATCGGGGATCTTGCGACGGGAGCGTAAGCAGCCAAGAAAATGCCGCCGCGGCAGCTGGAGCCGCCTTCCGGCCTCCCCGAGGAGGAGAAGGGGAGCAGCAAGGAGGAGGAGGAGGCCAATGTCCTCCTCGTCGAGGGGGCGGCCACGGGGAAGGAGGAAGGCGGCGCGTGGTGGCGACCTCCGTCGCCGGTGGGGTGGTTACGGAAGCTGGCAAGGGCGTGGTGTCGACGTTACCGCATCAGCCAGGGGCTCGGCGGCAGCATCATGCGCGTCGCGACGGACTACTACTAGAAGGACGTGCAGCGGGTGCAGCCGTCGGCGGCGCAGGTGTACCGGGGCGGGGGTGACGTTGCGGAGACGACGGAGTGGATGGAAAAAGTCACGGTGGTGGCATGAATCTATTTTAAAAAAATAACGATAGCATTCATCCGAATGAATTGTAGTGTCATCTTTTTAAATTGTCATATTTATAATGGCATAAAACAAATTAACCTTTTGATAAAATCTAAGTACTTGGATAGGGCACCATACAAAAATCCTTGTGATTTTATTTAGATAAACGCACACATGACACTTTGGGCATTGAACATTTTTTTCATTTTTGAGTAAGTACCATGAGGTACCATTATTTTTCATATAAAATTTAGTACTTTCTAGTATCTAAGGTACCAAAAAATACTAAATTTTATATTAGTACCTCTTGATACCTTCTTAAGGATAATAAAATTGCTATTGGGCATTAGTACGTGCGTGCATCTAGCTTGTTGCGGTTGAAAGAATTAAAGTCAGTCAACACAATTGCCAATTTTGAAATAAAATGGGCTATTGGCCGGTGAATTATATTATACCTGCATCGCTATCTAGGGTTACAATCATTTCTGCTTCAGAGGCATCGGGCGTTCAAATCATGTCGTGGGGACACCGTAGACAATTTCTAAACAAGACAAGCAGCGATGAGGACAGGTGAGAGCACAATCATGAATTCTACCAACAGTTTTGGTAGATTTCCCGCCTAGAAATTCCTAACATCAATTTTGGAACTTTATTCTGTATTAAAATCCTCATCCAGGACTAGCCGGGATACACCAATAGAAAATATTAATTACATCACCAATCGTTCTTAAAAACAGCAATAAAACGTAATTACAGTCTAGCGACATGCAGTGGTAAGTAAAATAAAGGGCTTCTAGCTTCAACAACGTAGAGTGGCTCCATCCACAGGTAGCACCTCGATGGTAGACAAGCCTCAAACCTCAGAATCACCGCCATCTGACAGTACTCAACTTCTGAAGGAGAAAAACGCAAGGTTGAGTATGTCACGTGCTCAACAAGCAGCATGAAAAGAGAGTAATAAATGTATGCAGGTAAAGCACAAGGAGGAGATAGGGTTAGTTACACAAAAGCGGCAATTTAGGTAAAGTAGAGATTTAAGAAGAATAACAGGATTTAAATAAAACAATTAAATAAAGCATCAACACGCTGTTCAACGTTACACCACGTTGCAACAGGTCCAACCCCAACTCAACGTTACAACACGTTGCAGTAGGCCCAATTGAAAGCCCGTTTACCTAGGTTATTAAGGGTTTAACTAATCACAGTGAATCTGGGAGTCCGCCCGTGACCGTGGGCATAGCTATTTGAATAGATTATACTCTGATCAGAGGTGTACTACTGTACCCACAAGATACGATGCCACTATACTTGAACGTGCGCCGACATGTCACCATGACATACCGGATAGGAGACCGTGATAGGACCCATCACATAACCCTCCCTATTTAATCACATCGCACTTCAAGTTTCACCCCCTCCTTTACACCAAGTCGGGTAGTCCCCTCTTGTACCTTGGTGAATACGGAAGCAGCATAGGCCATCGTTACACCACGACTCTGATCCATACTCCATCACGCCTACCCTTGCCTTGGTACGTCAAATAGTTCGAAGCCATGCTTCAAATGCCACCTTACCCATTTCGGCATGTGGTTGGCACTAGATTACTTCCAGGGTTTCCCGTGAACCGGTCCTTAATTGTTATTGGTGCGACTCTCAAAACCATGCACCCACGACCCACCAATAATAGTATTTTAGTTGGAATTAACCTTGATGGGTAGAGAATCGTTAACCTAAATCAGTCTACAAGTGATTTCAGATTCCCATGTGCTAATTGTTCTAAGCAAGACTAAGCATGGCCTAAACCTAACACTACTTCAGTTACCCTTGGTACAACAGGATTAAAGTGTGGATAAACAACGGCATAATACAATAGGTTGAACCCAAAAAATAACATAAAGTAAAATACAGTAAATAATTTATGTAAAACAATGCATGTTTGAAGGTAAACAACAAGAATTTGACAATAACTAGGATCAATATGATCAAAAGGAGTGCCACTTGCCTTGCTCAGCTTCTGGAGGGATTTCCGCGACGATCTCGAAGTAAACGGGAGCTTTGGCGGGGTCCGAATCTAAGCAATAAAGCACAAAAATAAATAAACAGGCATAAGTTCTACTAAAATAGTAAAAGAAACTATTTTTAATGGATTCTTAACATTTTTCTGGATTCAATGAAATTTGAATGGACTAAAACGGAGACTAGATGAATTAGTTATGAATTTTAGAAGTTTTCTGGGTTTTTAAACTAAATAGAAAAAATCCTAAATTGATTTATTCCGCAATTATTGAGGCTTATGACGTCAGCCCAGGGGAGAGAGGGGGGCCGACAGGTGGACCCCACCTATCGGTGAGAGGGGAAGGGGAGGAGGGGCTGGCTAGCGGGCCCAACCGAGGGGGTGGGGAGGGAGGCTGGCTGGCGGGTGGGTCCCACCGGCTAGTTGCAGCGAACAGGGGAGGGGAGAGGAGATGAGGGAGGCCAGCGGCGCTCAGGCGGAGGAGATGGCCGGCGGCGCGGCGGCGTTGACCGGCGACGGCGGCGCGAGGGCGCGGCCGAGAGGCTAGGAAGAGTGGCGGCGGACCAACGCGACAGCAACGGCGCACTCGGGCACGGGCGACGGGGGCTCGGCGTGAGCTTGGGCGGCGGCGTTCGGGCGGAGGTGGGGAAAAGCTGGCCTGCCGGCAGTGGCATGATTTATATAGAGGGGGGACATGTTCGCCGGTATGGAAGGGAGGGAGGGGAAAGGAAAGGAGACCGAAAAAAGGAAGGCGGCGTGATTAGCGGCGACCACCGGCGGGGAAGGCGGTGGCGTCCGAGGCTGACTAGGGCGAGGGGGAGGGCGGCCTGACAGGCGGGCCTTGCCTGCCAGTGACACGCGGGAGGAGGGGAGACCTGGTGGACTTCGGTGCGGCGCGGCTGTTAACACTAAAATTTGGTAAATTTCCTTGATGGATTCGGTTAAGGAAAAGCGCAATCAGCAGACGAAAATCTTATCTAGAAGAGACTGAATTCGAGAAGGAATCGTGAAGACCAAGGCTTGGCGGCGTAAATTTATCTATTAATTATAGTTAGAATTTATCTCTAAGAGATTAGAGTCAGATCGGGACTTGTTTGTTTTCTTTTATCTTTTAGAGATAGAGTTTGTTATTTCTTTTTATCTATTAGGAGTTGTGTTCGACACGGACTAGCCTTAACCCGAGGATATAAATATGTATGCCCGGGATCATTATTTTTCATCTACATCATAATTAGATCAACTACTTTCGGCGCATCGGCACCCTCTTCCGAGGATTCAACTCTGGCGGAACATGGTACATGACGTGGGGCTACATCGTCTCGATATCCGACGGAGGGGTAAGTCCTACGTTTTGTCGGGCCACGATAATCACATCGACTAGATTGGAATTGTCTCGGTTTAGTCTGATCTTCTAATCTAGTTGTGCGATTGCTAGTTATCGTATCAGTTTCAACTGATCACTTTCGTGTTTTGAGTTGATCTGGTCGACCAGTTTGGGTGATCTATGTTGGTTTGATATTTGCCGTCTGACATATTCAATCTAGTACTGTCTCGGTTCGGTCTGATCTAGAAGATTGTGTTTATCATATGGTTTATATTAGATTAATGTATTTTGCTCATCGTTTTATCGGAGTACCAGCCGATAAGTTATTGGTCATCGACTCGTTGGCTTGATAGCAATCTAGATCTGTTTAGTATGTAGCCTGACATCGCTAGGCGTAATCTTAACTGTCTCGATTGAATCCGATCTTCTATGATTATTCTTAGCAATCTGAGCTAAATATTTTATAGATCTTGGTCGTTTGTCAGTCATTTATAGGCGATGGTCTTTGCCGATCTACATGCTTATTAATTATATTTACATCAACAGAGTAGCCGATTGCCTTACTGCATTATTTTTATACCAATCGGCTTGATTGAGTTAGATCGGCAGTTATTTATGTTGCATCGGCTTGTGGGAGTTATATGCAAGTTGGATTTAGCCGATCGCAGCAAAGTATTTATTGTTTATTCCAAGTAATTCGTCAGTTTATTTATAGCATTGTCGATCTTCCAGTTTCCTATAATCATATCGTGCTCGACTGCATATTGTCTTGGTTAAGTCTAATCTCTGTACGTCTAGTCCGATTTGGTTATAGGGGCTTGTTCGATCAGCTAAGATTAATAAGTAAGTCGGTAGGTTACATTGGTCTAGTATTTTGTTTAACTCTATTTCTATTGAGTTTCTAGCCGATCCAAACTTTCAACAGCCGATTGCTCAGTCTATCGGCTAACCGTTGCAGCATCAACATCTGATCGGCTGGATTATTAGTTACCTATCAGTTTGATAGCCGATCGGCTTATTTTACTGTTCATCTTGTCAGTCACATCATTCTAATAATTTAGGTCCTGCACTGGAGCTGTTTAAGATTGACTCCCAGGCCTTCGTGTGTGACACATCACGTTCACATTTTGACATCAACAGCGGCGGATTGGGCCGGTTGGCCCGGCGCGGGGGAAATGCGGCCACGGCTGGGCCGGCCCAGGGAGGAGGAAAAGGAGGAAGAAAGAAAGAAGGAAGGGAGAGCGGATTTGTATAGATGGCCATATGACCCGAGGCTCGAAGGCCCGGACCAGAGCACGGCCATTTGGCTCGGCCCGAGCACAGCCTAGCACAACGAGGATCGGGCTCGAGACGGCCCGGCCCGACCGTTGGGCCGTGCCTAGGCCACCGCCTTAGCACGTGGGCTGGTCCGACACAACCCAGTAGATGCAAAAGAAAAATTAAAGGACCTGAAATAGACTTAATTTAGTTATATAAGGCTTAGCCCAATATAGGAGGTATGAGAAATAGACTTATTTTAGCTATAAAAGACACATCCCAAGAATAGGGACGAAAAATAAACTTATTTGCGCAGCCCAAAGAGGTAAGGGAGGAATGGTAGACTTACTTATGCTTCGGCCCATCGTGCTTCCGGGCCAGCCCAGCATGGCCCGAGGCTTATTGGCCATGCTTGGGCAGCCGGTGTAGCCCGTGGGCTGACACGGCACGACCCGGTGTGGTTATTGGGCCGTGCCGGCCCAACGGGAGTAGGCACGGGCATGGCCGTGCTTGGGCCGTGCTGTGTCGGGCGGGCCGGATGGCCACCTATAAGGAGTTGGGCTGCAGCCCAAATCCAAAAAAGAAAGAAAAAGGAGGAAAAAGAGAAAAGAGAGGGAGCCTCGACTTGCTAATTTGTAAATTAAACTTTTGGGGTGAATTTTATAATTTGAATTTCAACTTTACCTCCAGTTAATGATGCCAATTGTTAATTAACAAATTTATAAAATTTGTAAAATTAAATTAATTTCTTGGAGGGGTATTTCTCCTGAGCTTTAATTATGCCAATTGTTAATTAATAAATTTTTTATTGAATTTTGGCTTGGGATAGATTGGAACTTGGGGTGGGGTGCGACAGTAGATATTTTTTTCTGTAGACTTGATATTTTTTTGGTATCCAATGCTCGCCAAGATTTGTGCTAGCCATTGGATAAGCACACAGAATCTTGCTATTTTCTACAAGACATGCACAGACCTTTTCCACTAAGCTACTTGTGTCCTTGTTACCTATAATTATACTATAGTTACATTTGTAAAATTAGTTTTAGAAAGTTATCAAGTGATATGTAGGCAGTCCAGCCTATACACATAACTCCAACACAGGTAGCTCCTCTGAGTAGTTAGTCGCCATGAGATATACTATACCTTATCCCGGGAGTGTTGGTTCTATAATTTCAACGGTCTCAAACGAATTCGGTGCCGTAAGCTCTCTAGGCTAAATATTTTTTACTTATGATATATATTACATAATCCTTTATTCTCTAAAATGACACAAATAAATATCTCCACCGTAATAAACCAAGTATTAACTCTTAAGAGTTAACTTGCAATATAGTTTCTGTTCTCAATTTTGATAAATAATGTTGACACTAAATTGGAAACTAAAATAAAGGAAATGAATAAAAAAAATAAACAACTGAAGAAGAATAATTTGTGATTAAAACTTTTTTATGTGTTTTTATTGATATAAAGGTCATGCTGGAAAAAATAAACTTAAATAAGAACACCTTAAGATCAACTCTAATATTAAGTTTCAAAATTTCTGGCTATCATAATTTAGCCAACAATTAAATGATAGAGCTACTAACCTTAACCGGTAGATTATCATTTTGTTAGTTTTGTAAGTTGATTAATCGTTCTTTTAGAAAAAAAATAGATAAAAAATCAAACCATATGAATATATATAAAATAATTTGGTTGACCCTCCTCGCGGACAGGGCCCCTCTAGCCTAGGGCCTTAGCTGGCCCTGACCTTACAGTAAGCAGGGATAAGCATGGGTTCGGTCTATGGGTAATCTATTGTTGCCTCTTGTTGAAATAAATAAACTAAATTTTATTTGACATAAAAAAAATAAAAAGTGTTTTTCCTAAATTTTATTTGACATAAAAAAATAAAAAGTGTTTTTCCTATCTTTAAAGAGGTATCATGAGGTACACTATTTTCTACGTAAAATTTGGTACATTCTAGTATCTAAGGTACCAAGAGATAGCAAATTTTATATAGAAAACAGTGATACCTCTTGATACCTTCTCAAGGATATGAAAATTGCTCAAAAATAAAACATAGATCATGTATTTTTTGAGAGCAATTTTACAATACTTGAGAAGGTATCATGAGATACTAAAATTTCAGTGTAAAATTTTAGTATCTCTTGGTATCTTTGTACTATAAGATACTAAATTTTACACTAAAATTTTAATACCTCTCAGTAACTACTAAGTAACTACTAAGTACTGTAAAATTACTCATTTTTCACGTAACAGAGTCGGCCAAGGATTATCTGTCGACCAGTCAACGCCTGTCCCCACCGGTAACTAAATACACATGAGCTCTGGATGTATATAACATAAACTTCGTCTGGAACACAAGCACATGGATTACATATGTTGATCATCACCTAGCAAGTTCTGTACTAAACGTGATTTCCTTTTGGATGCTATAAACCCCGCTTGTCTTGCTCTCGGTGTGCCACGAGGGAACCGCGCATGTCCTCCCCGTATCCATAATCCTAAGACCCGCAAGCACCAGCGGCGGCTGTGGCGTTCTCTGCACTTCGTCTGGTCGCGCGAGCTGCTGAAGCTCCTCTGCCACATCCCTCATCGTCGGCCTCATCGTGCCCGGGAACACCAGGCATCGGCTCGCCAGCACCGCGGCGCGACGGATCACACCCATTCTGTCTTCGTCGACTATCTCAGGGTCAAGGATCTCCAGGAGAGCGTCGTTCTCCATGGCCTCGTTGAACATGGAGGTCAGCGTCTTCCTCTCTCGCGACAGTGGCCTCTCGCCGGTCAGAAGCTCGAGAAGGATGACCCCGAAGCTATACACATCGTTCTTAGCTGTCAGCTGGTACTCGAGCAGGTAGTCCGGATCGAGATATCCCGGCGTTCCTTTGGGCACGTCCTGGGTTCTCTCGTCGATCGTCGAGCAGCCAAAGTCTGACACCTTGGCGACCAGCTCTTCGGTGAGCAAGATGTTGGCCGGCTTCACGTCACCGTGGAGTATCGGGTGCGGCAGCGAGTGAAGATGCGCGAGCGCAGCGGCGGACTCGGCGGCGATCCTCAGGCGGGTCCCCAGCGTGACATGGCACCTCCTGCTCCTCCTCTGGAAGCCCAGCAGCTCGTGCAGCGTCCTGTTCTGCACGAACTCGTAGACGAGCATGGGGGCCTCGAACTGCAGGCAGCAGCCGAGCAGCCTGACGATGTTGGGATGGCTTACACGGCACAGAATGACCAGCTCTTGAACGAAGTCCATCTTCCTGCTCTCGTCGATCTCCTTGCACCTCTTTACCGCAACAATGGCGCCATCTATCTCCGCCCTATAGACGGTCCCTTGCCCTCCTTCCCCGACGATGTGTGCCTTGTCGAAGTTGTTCGTCGCAGCCTCGATCTGCCCTCTCTCGTAGAGGGTGAACCCGGCGTTGCCCTCTACCTTCATCATCTCTAGCAGCAGCTGACCCCCGTGCTGTTGAAAGAATTCATCGGTCTGTCTTTGCAGAGCTTGTCTTTTTATGCTCCTTTTGTACCGGGCCAGCTCCCATCCTAGGAAACCGAATAGACCAACCAATACACAGGTAGCAACCCCTGAAGAGATGAAGATACTTCATCAGTGAAAAAGGTTAATTTAAGCATGTGTTTATTTCACATCAGTGTTTTGTCATCGAACTTAAACGTACGGTACTAAATGACATAGATCAAGCAAAACCATAAGTTTTACTGAGTTATGTATGACATAGATCAAGTAAATGTAACAGAAATAAACATGCAATGGGATTAAAGAAAAGATAGCTTTGTTGCAACAGAAGATGTACATGGGAAGTATATGCAATCTGACAAATTAATAAGTTACTGAAACATAGAGTTGAAATATTTAGCATACCAATTGCCGCTCGTACTCCGGGTGTTAACCAGTTCTTTTGGCATGCTCCTTCAATAGACGCATTTCCTCGGGTACCCGCAGGACATGAACACAGGAAACTTCCTGGTATATTTTTGCAGTTGCCATAGCAAGGGTATTTATCACGGTCTCCACATTCATCAATATCTGCCATGGACAATTAATCAAGTTTATATTGATAAGAAAAGGAATGATATTGCATGAGGAAGAAATTTAGAATGAAAATGACAGAAAATTTAGCAAATAATTTTGCATGTGAATTTAACTCAATTTGAGTGTGACGTAATAAGTAAATAACGAAAAATGGCCTCAATCGTTTTCCTAACCATTTTTTTCGAGAAATGAAAATAAAAATGGTTGAAGAAAATTTGGAAAATCAAAAATGAACTAAAAGGACAGAAATATGCCGCTATAACGCTATTGGTAGCTCTAGACAAGTTTTGTTGAACATAACGTGATATTAATTATATTATCCACAGGATATACTCCCTTGGGTAAAAAAATATTTAATATTTAGGCCGATATAAAGTCATAATTTTAAAACCTTGACAATCAAGATTTATAAACTAAAAAGGAAAATAAAAGGATTCGATGAAGTTCAAAACGTCCGATCAAATCTTGTTCGAAATATATATAAAATATTTATGAACAAAGTAAATACTTAAAGATGGTGTGGTTTGGTGTTATAGATCAGAATTGGCAGAGCGCTAACTATAGGCAAATTCTACTGTAATGTATACATGACGGCAAAAGCTTGTTATATGTCAATTTACTACAAGCTCAAATTATGTGTGACACCTGTGGTGATGATGACAGCTCTCAGCTGTATGCTATGTTTTTTGGATCTTTGTTTTTGTTTATTTGGCACCGGTTACTTCTAAATCTACGTTTAAATATAACAAACGATCAAACTTAAATACATAGATGAACAACATCAAATAAAGGCAGGGACTAAGAGCATCTCCCACAGTCTCTCTATTAGTCTTTTCGAGCTAAATTTTAGCTATTCAACAAAAAAAAAAAAGCTTCAACGGACTAGTGCCGTCGCCATCCCTATCCCAAGCTATGCCGCCTCTAGATCTGATGCCTCGTCTGTCCAGCGGTGGCCTCTAGATCCGGCGGCAGCCTCCCCGTGCCACACCTCTGCCCACGGGCCTCTGTGACCCCGTGTCGCGGTGCCGCCTGCCGACGGGAAGGGAAGAAAGGGGAAAGAAAGAAAAGAGAAGGAAGAAGGGAGACAGAGGAGAAAGAAGATTAGTAGCTGACACGTGGGTCCATTCTTATTTTAGAGATGATTAATAGAGAGTTGGTTGAACCGACCATATAGTTTGATTAGCCAAATCAGAGTTAGCTATACGGGTGTTTGTAGAGTCTAATTTATGGAGTCTCTGATGATGTGCAATAGCTGAGATATATATTCACCTTGGCATCCGTTTAGTAGGTAAGGGTTTCCTCGATATCCTTTGGTGCAGTTGCAGATGTAGCCTGACCCGCTGGACGAGTTGACGCACACGCTGTTGCTGCTGACGCACGCGGACGACCCAGGATCCTTCTTCGCTTCCGCGCAGCTGCTCGCGTTCCGGACAGCCCACTCGATCACCATCGGCGCCTTCCCGCCGGTGCTGTCGAAGAACTCCGGTGAAATCGCGTAGCTCCTCCGGAAGGTGAACCTCGCCGACTCCATCAGCACGGCGTAGCCGCAGCGGCTGACGTTGTGGATCCGCGTCGTGTTATACGTCGGGTCGAACAGAACAGCGTAGGAGGAATGGCCCTTGGTGATGGCTGCCTGGCAGCAGCCTGCACCGGAGCAGGCGCCGTCGGCCAGCTGGCTCGTCGTCGTCAGGTTACCGTCCGGTCCGCACAAGGCCGTGCAGCCGCTGATGTAGCGCACGACGGCGGCATCCCCGACTCCGATGTACGCCACCGTGCGGCAGCCGACGATGGTGAGCATGTTCTCGGTCTCGGAGAGCCTGTACGCCTCAGGGAGCACGACGCGTTCCCATGACTCGTTCGTCATCCGTCTTGAAGCGCCGTCGTAGCAGTAAAAGCTGATGTTATTCCACACCCTCGCCTTGCCTTCAAGCAGAGAGACACTCTGCAGCTCCAAATATGTGTTGTTTCTCTCCGGCGACGGTGGCAGGAACGGCGCCCTCTTGCCGTCGGCGGTGTCACGGCAGCTGAGCTCGAAGCCGGGCAATGCGCAGCCGGGCTCGACGCCGAACAGATACGGGATCTCGACGCCGCCGCATGCCGTGGAACAGTTTCCGCCGCCTGCGGCAGGACGCGGCGCCAAATCAGCTCCCAGAGCCAGCGGCGCGGCCAGCTCTGCAACGCTGACCCAGAGTAGCGACGCTAGCAGCAATCTCTCGAAATTAGGCATGGCTTTGCCTGAGTGTTTTCTCGGATCTCTATTTTCCTTCGAGCCAGAGAAACTATATGTACGTAGTAGTGTAGACTATGAAATATTTATTGCTCACGCCAAAATTTGCTCTTTTTTAAAATTCTGATAAGGTCATTTTCAAAGATCCTTTCATTTGACATTAGTTAGATGTCATATCAGATTTTTTTATAACATAAGAAGAATTTAATTAAAGAAGAGAAAAGAACCCTTTCGTCTGAGTAAAAAGCTCGTGGCGTTGTTTCCAAGCGAAAAGAGCCAAATGAGAATCTATTAAAGCCAAAACTTTTTATCTAGATCCCCTGTAGGGTCCACTTCCTATTTTTCTCTTATACTACAATTACTCTCATACAGAAATTTAATTTAATGACTTATCAAAACTATAAAATTATGAAATAAGAGAGACCACTGAGAGATGTTCTTTCATTTCATTTCACAGAACAAAACTAGAACGCTTACGTGTCACACTTGAAAACTGTGAAATGAAAAAGACCACTGAAAATGGCCTAAGTAATTTTGTCTTATAATAAATTTATAAAATTTAATTAGTTTAGGTTACGGTGACACCGCTTTTCGAGAGGAAAATCCATGTATCATTTATTTTATATTTAAACTAAGCATTTAAGAAACTTATCAATTATTTTGTATTTAACTGAATATTTAAAAAACCATGAATGATTGAAATTTTAGAAAATAATTACAACTATTTTTAATCTAAAGGAATAGATTACTCCACGTTCTCCAATTAAAAGGACTAGTCTTGTCCTCTTGTTGTGAGCTTTTGGACACGTGGCCTCATGTCCAGAAAATCAAACTCAGGTTGCAGCCGAGTGGAACCGTGTATGGCGCGGGATCAACGACTAATCCAAAACGTCCAGGATGCACACAGCTGGCGCGCGGTGTGAAGCTATTTGAGTCTAGGAAGACTTTGACTATCACTATCAGGTCTTGGTTTTACGTATACCAGGGTAATTATCTAGCTTATCCGGAAAAACGTCAGGTGTCATATTTACGATTGAGGAGAAGCGTCAAATGTTCATATTTACAATCAAAAAATAATTGATGAAATAAAACTTTTATAAACGTATTTTTAGTGATATAAAAGTTAAGTCTGACAAACAAATAAACTATGATGTAAAACTCTTAAAATCTGCTCTAAATTTAACGTTAAAAATTTAAAATTGTGACATATAAAGATAGTCTTTAACCATTAGCTCGAACTTAATTATGATCTGGACCAACACGTCATTGCTGTAAATCAATTTTCTTTTCGATCGATCAAATCCAATGTTGTCGTGTACAGCTAACACTAGTTCTGCATCTTCTCTGCTATTTCCTGTTGCTTACAGAAAGACGGCAGAGTCAAGAGTCCCAGTGGGGAATCAAACTGTGGCCTACTTTAGATAAATCATTAATGTGTAAATACGAAGGCTAATATAGAACACGCAGGCATGCATATTCTTTTGTCTCTGCAACGATGCCATGACATTTTGTAGAAGGGTTTTACGTGCTTTTTTGCATGAACTAGCTTGTTACATGCAATGCTTCTCAACGGAACTAATATTTGATAAGAAAATATTAGCTAAAAGCATAAATTTTATATCCATGGACTAGTTACATGCCATGGTCAATGAAACAATATTTGATGTGAAAATATTAGCTAAAAGCATAAATTTTATTTCCAGTATACCAACGAGAAATAAGCTTTAGAAATAATAAGTAAAATATGTAACAAAGAATAATAACATATACAACATTTCACATACGTACATACTACTATTTATAATAATAAATAAAGCAACTCATATATATAAATATATCTCATTTAATACTACAGTATAATTACATTACAATCTTTCATAAGCAATGTGAAATATCTTGGATTGCTAACAAACTAGTCATATTTTTAATAACCATTCAACATTCAACAAAGGTTGGAAACCAGTTCACATCTAATGTTGAAAAGTCCAATTATTTGATGCTTAAAGAACCATAGTAACAGAGCTAAATCTCTGACTGCAACGTGAGTAGATCTTAAGAATGTAATACACAAAGCTTCTTAATTAAAATTGACAAATCTATCCCCAATTCTGAACTTATGACTCAATGATGGGTCCTTTGATTATGCGCTATGATAACAGAAGCAAACAAACAACCAGATAATTGATCTATTGAACATAAATATAGCATACAAGGGGGCAAAAAAATTAAAAGCCCCCATATAAGTCCAAACAACTGCCATGAAGAGAAGAGAACCCTAAGAAAGCAGGGTAAAAGGATAAGAATCCTTTAAAAGAAGAGCACAGCTTGACCCCCTAAACCACTCTCAAAGTGCCAAATCCAGACGCAATATTTAGGTAAACCAAAAAAAAAACCAATTAAGAAAGGTCAAGTGTGGCTCGGTAATTTCCACGGTACCGGTAGTAGTGACAAAGATGAAAATGGCGGCTCGATCGGCCGGGGAGTTTGGCTGTTGGATCGACGCCATTAGAGTTGCTACTTGCTACTTCGTGGTGGCGTGCAGGAGGCGGAGGCGAAGGGGTGGTGCCGTGGTGGTGGCGGAGCAGGTGCTGCTGCTACATAGCAGGCCAGTGCGGCCGCCGGATCAGGCAGGTACTTGGCTGGCAAGTGTGGCCGCCGCCAGATCAACGCGATGGCTAGCGCAGGCGTGGAGGAAGTAGCGGTGGCAGGTGCGGCACGGATCGATGCGGTGGCTTGTGGCGGCGATGTCTGTGGCGCGAATGAGCGGCAGAGGCGGCGTCTACGGTGCAAGCTATATTGTAAATTTGTTTTTTCCATCGTCGTGATTTTTTTCTGTCAGTTGTTTTTTTCCATTGTGTTACGCATCGTTATTATTTCTCGATTAGTTGTTATTAGAGTTGTTTTATTTTTTTGTCGTTAGATTTGTTTCGTCGTCACACACGCCATGTTGTGCGGGAGTATGAAGGGGAGGGGTGTTGAGGCCGAATGAATGATTCCCCTTTTTAAGTAGCAAAGATTTAAACTGGGTTAAGGAGGTGTTGCTTAGGCATGTCTCCGCCTGTCGTCATGGAGGGACTATGAACTGTTGATGGCCCTCCCTCTAGATCTACCATGGTTATCATCCCACAATAAGAGATCAATGATAAAGTAGGCATAGCTTAATTGGTAGGTTTCTTGTGATGAAAAATGTCCCTCTGGATTCAAGTATATATTAGATTTGACAGGTGTTCTCACATTTTTATCTATTTGTTTTTTCAATAGTAAACGACATACCCATGGACAGTGAAGCATCCATGATGACTTCATCAATCTCATGATATGGTGACTCCATATTTAGATGTCCTTATAGGTGTAATGCATTTGTGCATTTATTTAGAGGGATGAGTGCATGTGGTTTATGAATGCTTGTGTTTGCAATGTGTTTCACAAGAATAAAGTGAGAGGTGAAAGACGAGACGCCGTAGATTCACGATATAGAGAGGGAGGCATGTACCACGGTTCGCCCGTGACCCGTGTAAGGGAGAAATGAATGTTGTAATATTATCATTTGTTTGCACGAGATGCGGTGACTATGCCTTTTAGTAGCAAAAACAAAGTGATAGGTGTGTAATGGTTTAGAATCTTTCCCATCCCTAGCCTCATCCAAGTGCGTCCACGGGCATAGATGAAAAAATGGTGTGGATTTGGCCTCAAAGTTACACAATTTTAGAAATATTGTGATGCAAGTTTGTAATGCATATATCAATCTTACCAAAAAAAATAGAGAGAAAATAGAAAAAATACTGTTACACAGTAAAGCGAACATTTTTAGTAAAAATACGTGTTTGCTCTGGTTGGAACACTGCAAATTATTCATTTGTTTTTATGCACATATTTCTCGAACTACTAAACGATGTGTTTTTTGCAAAAAAAAAGTTTTTATATAAAAGTTCATCATTTCACATTTCAGAAGTAAATTTTTAACTTTGTAATGGTTAATTTTATCATTTTCACAATTAAATAATTATTATAAAATTAGATAATTTTTCATCTTTTACCTTTCATCTATAAAAGAACACATCCATAGTTTAGTAGGCTAAGGTCACGTTCCTTTGTTGGTAAAAGATAAAAGATTATTTGGCTTTATGATAACTATTTAACAGTATAAATGATAGAACTAACTACTGTAAAGTTGAAAATCGACCCTAGAAAGTTAAGATGAGAAACTTTTCTAAATAATTCTTTTAGCAAAATATATATTGTTTAATAGTTCAGGAAATGTACACTCAAAAGGCAAGAAAAAATCTAGCAACCTATCGGCAAGAAAAAATCTAACAACTTAAGTGGTCTAATGAAATTATTCAAGTGGGTAAAATGTACTTTCAACTTCTTTTAAGGTGTGAAGAATATACTCTCATGGAGCCTATGGGAAACGAGTTTTCTTTTTTAAAAAAAATTACCATACGGTAAATTTTTAATATATTATAGAAATTTTACTCCTGTTTCCAAAAAACTATGCTAATACCAGTCCCTAATATTTAGGTATTTAGGTTGTTGTGGAGAAATTAACAATAGAGAAAAAACGTACATGGATATAAGTTCTATTCAACGAGATTAATTCGAAAGCTTCTCATGTAAAAAACACAATCTTACATGTAAAATTTTGTGATTTTCTAATTTCATCGAATCTTGCAAAGCCATGGATTGATGCATGCAACTTTTCTGTTGATGTCCATTTTGTCCAATGCCAAGTCCGTATAAGAAAGCTATTATTAATATTTTTATGTCCCTCGAAATAATTAGCAAGCTACACAAGCATAAAATGGCTAGGCCCCAATATTTTCTCTCTATGGGGCATAAAATATCCAATTATAGGACAACAAAGGCCACCTCAAAAATGGCCACCCGATGTTCATTGACCGTCCGCCGCCCCGTCCCGCCCCATCTCCATCTACCATGTCGGATACCAAGCCTAAGCCTAGCTAAAATGTTATATTTTGCACTTATTAGCTGGACGTTGGGGGACTAGATTTGTAATATTTTAAAACAAATCTTTTGATTTTTTTATTAAACATATATTAATAGAAAAATAGTCAAAATGGACCCAGCAAAGTAAACAAGGCCTTTGGGTTGAGACGTAAAGCCACTTCTGGATTGTCCCCGGGGTTTCGTCGCTCTCTACCGCCGGGCAACTCGCCGACGCCCGGGGCTGCGGCGGCGAGCGCGGCCGACGATCCATCTTGAAAACGGCTTTCACGGTAGCAAAACTTACAATCTTGAAAACGGGAACGGAAGTGGAGGATTTTTGGTGCCGTAACTGCTTTTCTGCATTCTTCCTTCTGAATATATATAGCCAAAATACAACTGAATCCCTACGGTCTTATTCGGTTCACAGGATAGAAAAAAATGCAAGATAGGAAAAGTATAGGAAAAGGAAAAAATGTAGGTGTAAAACAGAGGATTGAAAAACAGAGGATCGTAGGTTGGGCCTGTTTGGATTGTAAACAAAGGAATGAAAAAAAGGAAATATCACAATTTTAATTAGTGCAATTACAGTTAAAGCATGCAACTAGCTGGCAGATTAGGCTTAGCCGATGGAGCATCACTTATTGATGGAGCTGAAATCATGCTTTTCATCGGTCTTCGTGCACAGGAATTGAAACTATGAAGTTCGAGTGGATTTTTGTCTTCCTGTACTTTTCTTCTAGGAACTATAGCAAAGGAAATATACTTTGATATTCCTGTGATCAATTTGGATGAGCCGAATGAAGGGATAGGAAATATTTTCTGTCTATAGTCATCCTCCAGGAATCCTTCAAAATACCTTAGATCCGAGTGAGCCCTACGTGTTCGTGCTCGTGAGCTTTGCCACATCGTGCCATCCCATGATTTAGACCATGGCGCGCACGACTCCTGTCTTCGTGCGGATGCTGCACACTTCATGCTACACCACGCATGATCATAACTAAGGATGTAAGTGGACCGACCCACGAATCCGCTTATATACCAATTAAGTGGGTAGTCCGTCAGGTTACCCATCTAATTGATCTATAAGAGGGTAAGGGCCGGTCCACTTACACCCCTAATCGTAACAAACATGATCATGCACTATTACAATGAGAAATAACAAACATAGCTAGACCAAATAGCTAGACTTATTCAACAGAAATTGTTGCGTATTTCCTTTGAGACATTTTCTCTATTCCGAACGCTCCGGTTTCTATTTCTCGTTTTCCACTTGAATTCTTTTCATAGTCCTCCATTTTTCCTATCCTCCGTTTGTCCTACCCCTTACCGTCTAGCCCAGCTTGTTAGCAATTCTGAACAAGCCGAGGGGAGCTAATTACCAAAACAGAGCGAGCTAACCTATCACGACTTATTTGTCTTTAGGAGGCCGTAAACTTTTTTGTCTTTGCTACTTAAAGGTAGCAACCTGAACCTAGATGTTCGACCGATTTTTTTCCCTGGCTAAACATGAGTGGAATCTTTTTGGCTAATTTTAATACACTAGTGAAAGCTCAGAGTAAACACAATATTCATGGTAAATGAAATACTGGAAAAAAAGGCAATCTGATGTGATGTGATTAATGCGTTGTTTTCCACACTGACCATTTCCAAAAATATGGTAGAGCAGAGTTAACAAACGCCTCGATGATTTAAAGACTTTTTGAAGTCAGTCGTCATCGTCGTTGCAGCTAACCTTGGTCCGAATAACGTTAAACATCATGCACAGGAATCCATCAATCCACGTCAAAGGAGATGATTGTTTGTCATCAAAAAGTCAAATGACATATTTCACAAAAATAATTTGTGAAATAAAATTTTTATACAATTTATCGTAGTGATGTAAAAATCATAGCTGAAAAATAAACTTCAACGAAAAACTCTAAAATTAATTCTAAATTTAAAATTGAGAATATAAATTTTGACTTATAAACATAAACAGAAATGAAAAGATCTAGGTGCAATTTCCGTGAATTAATAGCCAACGTTTACACCGTTGTACACGGTTATGATTGTGATACGAAGACTCGAGGATTGACGTGAGGTGATTCTTTTGAAGGAAATAAACTAAACGACTTATTAGCAAACAAAAAATAATTTATTGATAAAACTTTTATATATGTGTCTATAGAGTAAAACTAGTGCTTAAAATAAACTATGATGAAAAAAATCAACTTCAAAAATAACTTTTAAAATTTAAATTCTGACTTATAAGTAAAAACAAAAATAAAAGAAATAATGCCCTATGATATCATTTCTCATGTGAATTACTATCCATATAGATTCTTAGGGTCGACCCTGCCTACGTGTGACCCGAAAATCTAACACAATCATATCGGTCCGTCACCAGGCCGAACAGGGGCTTGTCTTGATTCTTTTAATAGGCCTCCATAGTAACCATGTAGTCGTAAACAAATTACCATATCATGAATAACACTAGGATGCCTGGTCACAAAATGCTGTGCTAGGTCAATATAGGGTAGTGTCTCATGCAGTTCTCCAATGAAGCACATCTACAATAATGCGCAAGATATATTGGAATAGAATTATTCAGATAAATCAGAGTATTTACCCTTTGTTAATACCAGTAATAACCACCCATACCTTGGTGTGCACAAAGTTTTCAAAGGGACATTCTAATTAACAA
This sequence comes from Oryza brachyantha, assembly GCF_000231095.2. Taxonomy (NCBI): domain Eukaryota; kingdom Viridiplantae; phylum Streptophyta; class Magnoliopsida; order Poales; family Poaceae; genus Oryza; species Oryza brachyantha. The sequence continues at coordinate 8,079,065 of NC_023166.2, forward strand.
TATTAAATTCGACGATTATATAGAATGGACATGCATAAGGCAAATATTATTGGCCTATGGATATAAGACCTCGCAATGGGACAACAAGAGCAATGGTACTTGTTGGATCATCTAGCAAATTCTATGCTCAGTGTGGACACCCTCCGAAGACTGTCATAACCAGTCGATGATTTGCCTATAAAATACTCCGATGTGTCTGCAGTTAAATGTGATAGTGCCAATGAACTAATACATGTAAGTACCCCACCGTCTTGTTGTACTTGTCTTGCCATTCGTTGCAGTTCCTCTGCAACCATGCTCATTGTTGGTCTGCTCTCACTAGTCATTGATATGCACTGGCTTGCAAGCCTTGCTAGATTACCTATCAATTTTGTGTTATCTTCATGCAATATTTCAGGGTCTATGAGCTCAAGAAAGAGACCATCTTTCATGGCCTCTTGAAATACTAATGTGAGGCTGACCTTGCGTGTTGACAATGGCGTTCGACGAGTTAAGAGCTCAAGAAGAACAACCCCAAAACTGTAAACATCACTCTTGTCCGTGAGCTGAAATTTCAATAGGTACTCTGGATCTAGATAGCCTATTGTCCCCTTCACCACGTTGTCATTTTCATCCGCTCGGCTAATTTTAGAGCACCCAAAATCGGAAATCTTTGGGATAAAATTGTTGCTAAGGAGTATGTTGGAGGACTTGACATCCCCATGTAAGATAGGGTGCTCCAGTGAGTGTAGATATGCAAATGCTTCCGCAGACTCAGCAGCAACCTTTAGGCGGATCTCCAGTGTTCTGATGGATGGATCATTTTGGATGTGGATTAGATAGTATAATGTCTTATTTGGCACAAATTCATAGACTAGAACCGGAGCTTCAAACTGCAGACAACAACCAAGAAGCTTGACAATGTTTTCATGATTAACCCGAGAAAGTATGAGGAGCTCCTGTGTAAATTCTGTTCTACTGTTCTCATCAAATCCCTTGCACACCTTGATTGCAACAGGGTTGTTTACTTGATCAAGATTATACCCTTTAAAAACAGTACCCTGACCTCCTTCACCGATGATTAACATCTTGCAAAAGCTTTTTGTGGCCAACTCAATTTCGTCTCGGTCATACAACTTAAATGAAATGTTGATCTCTGCATTCATCATATTTGTTAATAGTGCGCCTCCATGTAGATGAAAATACTCATCCCTCTTTATCAAGAGGTCTTGTCTTTTGGTTCGTTGTTTGTACTTGATCCATTCTATCCCTAATAAAGTTGTTAGAGCGACCAAAAGAGATGCACAAATTCCTGCCAACCAGAGGAAGACAATAATTTTCAACTCATTCATATCAATCGACAATTAGTCCATCGCATGTTAAAATGAATCAGTATGCAACACCTCGAAATATAATCAATTATAATCATGAAATTCATAATTTCATATTTTATTTAAATGTATATAAATACAGAAAATGATTAAAAATTTTGGGTGTACCAATAGCTAGCCCTTTGTCGCATGGTCCCTTGTAGGGATTGCCTCTTGTACCAAACGGGCAAGTACAATTGTACCCTCCATATTTATTTTTGCATTTTCCGTGGCAAGGGTATGTATTTGGTTCCTCACACTCGTCAATATCTGCAAAACAAATATAGGTGATAATAGGAAATGGAATTCATTGATACTATGTTAAACAAAACTGGCAATTTAGTGGATTGCAAAGATAAATTATATACAACTGTCTCTTTTACACCTACGGGTAGGTACGATAGCTTTTATAATTATTTACTTCTTCCGTTCCAAAACAAATGGAGTATCTAACGTACCCTATACCCCTACACCCATCTATGCCCTTTTTTGGTGCCAAGTCCAAAAAACCAAGCCCAAAACATATTAATAGAGGGAATATAGTCTTTTTACCTATCTTCTTATTACCCATTCCTGATTTGGAAACATGGTATTGGTGTTCACATCCTTTAATTAAATCACACGCTGATATGCGCGTGTCCCAATGCTATGGGTGTTTTGCACCATCTAATAACTAATCTGAAATTGACTTGCTTAATAATGCCTAAAACGATGCATGAGATTTATATGCACTTTACCTTGGCAGCTGCCGGGATCTTCTGGCCTCAAGTAAGGATTTCCATGGAATCCTCGGGAGCAGGTGCAAATGTAGCCTGGTCCGTTGCGCGAGTTCACGCACACGCTGTTTCCGCTGACGCATGAGTAATTGGGCCTATCTTGCGCTACCTCGCACGTCTCGTTGCCGATGGCCCAATCCACAAGCAGCGGCGCCCGCCCGCCGTAATGATCGTTGAACGCCGAAGTAGTAGAGTAGTTTGCGGAGAAGTTGAAGCTCGACGTCTCCAAAAGTGCCGCGTAGCTGCAACGGCTTGTCTTGTAGATCTGCGTGGTGTTGAAGCCTGAACTAAACGTGACCCAGTAGTACTGGAGCCCCTTGGGGATGGCTGTCTGGCAGCAACCTATCCCGGAGCAGACACCGTCGACGAGCCTCTCGGGGTGTTCCTGGCATGTGGCCACGCACCCGGTTGTCAGTGTGCCGTTGACACTGAGGTAGGCGAGCGTTCGGCACCCGATGGCGGTGAACTTGTTGCCGGAGTCGGAGAGTCGGTATGGAGTGTCCGTCAAATTGATCGACCAACCCGTGCCGTTCATCCCACGAGAGGTACTGTTGTAGCAGTAGTTGGCTATGGGCATCCTCATTCGGGCCTGACCTTCAAGCAGCGAGATGTTGAGCAGCTCCACGGTGATGTAATACGGTTTTCTGCCGTCCTCTGTGGTGTTGCAGGTGAGCTCGAAGCCCCGCATGGCGCAGCGAGGCTCTAGACCGAACGGGTATGGAATCTCTACGCCTCCGCAGCTTCTCACGCATCCGTCTGCCATGGCGGCCGGACATACCGCAATCACTACGCACAGACCTATTATTAGGACTGCTAGAATGTTGAACGATGGCGCCATGGAGCACGATTTGTGAATAATCTCTATGTGATCGATGTGTTCTGGGCGATCTTTGTTTGGCGTAAGGTAGCTAGCTATATATGCATAAGGAATTATAGGGCAATACAGTATATTAGTGGTAAGAGTATTTCCGTAGACTCGTAGTTTTATCTTTTCGCTTCTGCTTATAAGTTATAAGCTAAAATTTAAATTCTTAATCCTAAATTTGATGTTAATTTTACGAGTTTTTTAATCGTAGTTTATTTTTTAGTCTTTGCTTTTAAATCGATATGAATATATATATATATATATATAAGTTTTATGCACAAATTATTTTTCGCTTGTAAATATATCATTTTGATTTTTGTCTAAAAAAACCAATTAAACAAACAAACATCTAAGAAGACGATCCAATCCACGAGCGAAGATTCTAATTCTACCGATTCTGCCTTGACTTGGACTTCTTCCAAATCCATGCATGTCTAGCGTTAGGCATCACAATCCTTGGGACACCAGACCTTAATGGTACTACCGGGGTATGTAATGATTCGATCAGCTACTCATAAAACAAGCAGGAGTCTTTGTTCTTACTCGTAGTTCAGACGACTTAAATCGTACTATTACATACGTATGTCCGCTAAAAGGCTTGATTTTCTTTATAAATTTCTTTGTGATACAATTTTAGAAATAAATCCCGTAAATACTTAAGCTATGTTCTTTTCTTCAAATTATTATCAGCTTTTTTTTCTTGTCTTTACATGCATGCTTCGTAGCATTATAAACGGTGTTTTTTTTTTCCAAAAGTTTCTTTATAGGGATTAATCATTTCACCTTTCTGAAGTAGATTTTTAATTTTATATATAGTAGTTAATTCTATTATTTATACCATTAAATAGCTATAAAAAAATAAAAAGGTACACACTTTATGTTTTATCCAGAAAGAATTGAAATTCTCAATCATGGGCTGAACCCTTATTTTTAAATTTGGGATTAGACCTAAACAAAGTTTATAGCGCACCGTCATTATGTTTCGAGCGTTGTTGGTTTCGTTAGATTTTAATTAACGGTTTAAGAGAAACCCTAGAAATATTACCCCAATCATATTTGAAAACTAGCATAGAATATTCTTTTCTTTAATTTGAGATCTATGGAGGCATAACCTGCTGTTCATCGCAAAATAAAAGTTCTAGAGAATTTTATGTAGATGTTTTAAGTGATATCATTTTTTCTCTTCCTGCATGGTAATTGACATGTTATGTATAAAACAATATATACAGGAGACCATTGAGTTCATGCTGTTGTTTTTATATGAATATTGTTGATGCTTGTTCTGCTCTATGTTCCATACAAATTATGGGTGGTTTGTTCTGGTTAAATAATTCATGTTTCATGTGATCATCGATGTGCAATTTAGTTCTTTATTCATGTTTCTATAGATAAGCATTGACACTATTTACTTGGCTTTACCGTAAATGCTAAGAACATATTCATGATTGTTCGAGATGAAAACTACTATTTCAGTTTATGAATATACACGATGGAAACTACTCTAGTTGAACTCGTGCGTTTGTTTCAAATAAAATAAAATAAAATACCTTTCGTTTAACAAAAGATCTTTGTGTTTGGTTCAAAGAAAAGAAATATGTTTTATTAATTCTTTATTCACTAAATGTGTTGCTTCTATTATTTTAAGTTTCATATTGTACTTGCTAAGTATGTCTATCCTTGTGTTTTTTAGGTTGTTAATATAAAATGAGACCAGTATACATGGGCGGTAATGGATCATTGTTTACCCACATCTAGCTGAATACAATTTAAACCACAGTTTTATTATCATAATGTTATTTAGTCTATGTCGTGATTTGGGCTTGTAATATTATTTTGGCATATCTTAGCGTATACGTTGATCTTATGGTTCTAGTTATGGATTGAACGATGTGTATGTTACTATTATTTATTTCTCATACAACAGTCTGTGGTGGATATTGCTATTTACATAGGAGACATTGCTGAAATTTCTAATTTATTTAGTGGTTAGTGGTTTTTGAGTATGTTTTAAGGTAGCACTCCTGGTATGTCGATATCTAGGGCATTATAGTTGGTATCAGAATGTCGTTATATCTTTGAGAATTGAATTGAATTACAAGAGTAAAGATTGAGTTTTTTATCTCTATTTTAGCTGGATTATGAAATAAAAGTATTGTTTAGGTTGTTAACTAACTTTCGTTTGCATTTGTAAGTTAGTGCAAGGTGCATGCTAAATATTTTAATTGAAGAAATAATAACAATAATCAACGATCACGATTAAATAGAAGCTATTACCTCCTATAGGGGTAAGATAGAGCACCATAAGACACCTAATATATTGGCACTAGTGTTGTTTTTTAAGAAGAGTCGGCACAAGAAAAAGCTTAGACAGCCGAACCAAACTAAACCGATCAAGGAGAGGAAAATATCTTGAAGTCATTTCTCCTTCGTCTCCCCCTCTCATTCAACATAGTTAGGCTGCGTTCGGTATAAGTTATCTTATATAGTGCGGGAAACGTAGTAATAGATTAGTACATGATTAATTAATTATTTAATTATAAAAAAATTAAAAATAGATTAATATGATTTTTTAATAACTTTCATATAGAAAATTTTTACAAAAAACACACCGTTTAACCGTTCGAAAAGTATGCGCACGAGAGGCTCCCCCACTTATATCTTAGATTCTTTGTCTTTCCACAATCAATATAGGACTATTCAACAGTTATTCGGGTCGAACTAACAGGCAAGCTATGACCTCATTTTATAAATATGGGTCATTGAATTTATTTTTAATTGTTTTCATGTTATCTTTCTAATTCCCGCTTTAAATAGAAACACACGGAAAAAATAAGGAAAAGAAAGAGGAGGCCACCACACGCACACCCTAAAACCCTAGCAGCCACCCATGACAGTGTGCGTGCGTTGCTGCTGCCGTGTTCTGCAGCTACAGTGAGAAGACAACAAAGAACACAAAGAGAGGAGGAAAGTAGGAATAAGGGAAGAGAAGGAATTGGAGATTTTTGGTGGTTCCTAAAAATTCATGATTTTTGTCCCAATCTTGAGTTCTTCTCTGCAAGAGTAAATTTATTTTTGTTCATGGAAATTTAATTTTCAAAAATAAATCAGTTTGATCACCGGTCGCATGAATTGAAATTCTCGATTATGGGTTGAACCCATATTTTTAAATCTAGAATTAGATCATCGAGATCTAGATTAGACAATCTAAACAAAGTTTATAGTCACTGTCATTATCTTTTAAGCGCCACTAGTTTCGTTCGATTCCGATAAACAGTTTAGGTAAAACCCTAGAAATAGTACCGCAATCAGATTTGAAAACTAGTATAGAATTTTATTTTGTTTAATCCGAGATCTACAAAGGCATGACCTAATATTCATGGTAAAATAAAAGTTCTAGATAATTATATGTAGATGTCCTAATTGATATCTTTTTTCGCTGTTTGCTGGTTTATAGGGACCACTATGGCCGCGTTCGTCCAATGGTGGTAAGTTAACTTATCCCGGTGAGAAAACATAGTAATATAGTAGTACATAACTAATTAATTATTAATTATTAAAAAATATAAAATAGGTTAATATGATTTTTGAAAACAACTTTCCTATAGAATATTTTTTGCAAAATATACACCGTTTAGTAGTTCAGAAAACATGCGTGTAGGAAACGAGTGAGTTAAGTTAACTTACACCCTAGACGAACGCGATTCTTTTCTACTCCATGTTACATGCTAATCACAGGTGATTTGTTCTGGTTAAATAATTTATGTACCATGGGAGCCGTCGACGTGCAATCTAATTCTTTATTCAAGTTTCCTTGGGTAAGCACTGCCATTGTTTAGTCGGCTTTAATGGTAAATGCTAAGGATGTATTTATGAGGATATGGGATGAAAACAACTATTTCAGTTTATGAATATCCGGGATGGACAATACTCTTGTTAAACTCGTGAGTTTGTTAAAAAATTGAATTTGGTTAGAAAATATGTATTTATTAATTTTTATTCGCTAAATATTCTGCTTATATATATTTTTTTGTTTCATATTGTACTTGCTAAGTACGTATATCCTCACTCTTGTTTTTTTGGTTGTTAATATAAAATGAGATCAGTATGCATAGGCGGGTAATAGACCGTTGTTTACGCACATCTAGCCAAACACAATTTAAACCGCAGTTTTAGTACCACAATATTATTGAGTCTATGTCGTGATTTGGTCTTGTAATATTCTTTTGGCCATTTCTTAGCATATACGTTGACCTTATGGTGCTAGTTGTGGATTGAACAACGTGGATGTTACTATTATTTGTTTCTCATACAACTGCTGTATATCCCTATTTACATATCAGAACTCGCAGTAAATCTGTGGAAAATGAATTGAATTATAAGAGTAAAGATTGAATTTTTTAATATCTAGTTAACTAACTTGCATTTGCGTTTGTATTAAATAACATAACAAAATTTCACGCACTTCTACACAATAGGATTTGTGTTTGGGGTCCTCATTTTATTTATGCTTCCGTTATTTTTATTTATTTATTTGATTGCTTTGTTTAATGTTTAATGTTGTACTTGGTAAGTATGTCTAACCTTACGTGTGTTTTTTTATTGTTAATATATATAAAATGAGACCAATATTCATTGGTGGGTAATGAACCATTGTTTACCCACATCTAGCCGAATACAATTTAAACCATAGTTTTAGTACCACAATATTATTTAGTTTATGTCGTGATTTGGTCCTGTAATACTATTTTGGCTATATCTTAGCTTATACGTAGACCTTATGGTGCTAGTTGTGGATTGAACGATATGTATGTTGCTATTATTTGTTTGTCATACAACTTCCATTCATGAATATCCCTATATTTTACATAGGAGACTTTTCTAAAATTTCTAATTATTTAGGGGTTAGTGATTTTTTTAGTATGTTTTAGTGTACAACTCCTTGTACGTCGATATCTAGGGCAGTGCAGTTGGTATCAGAACTGCGGTATATCTGTTGGAATTGAATTAAATTACAAGAGTAAAGATTGAGTTTTTTAATCTCTATTTTGGTTAGGTTATAAAGTAAAAGTATTATTTCAGTTGTTTACTAACTTTCATTTGCGTTTGTATTAATTAACTTAACAAAATTCACGCACTTGTGCACAATACGATTTGGGTTTGGGGTCGTCATTTTATCTATGCTTCCGTTTGTTTTTTTTATTTTATTTGTTTTTTGCTTGCTTTGTCTAGCGGTGGAAATATGATTGTTGACTAATTCTTTGTCGTTGTGGTTTGGTCGTATCATGCCTAGGAGGATTATTACGTGTAGGTAACCATTGCATGCAGGCAACACTTCGCAATCACAGCGATATACGGTCTCACGCGCATCAGTTAATTACCTGTAGCAGTCATCGGTGTCTGATCGTGGTGATCCTACGCACGATGTATGATGCATATATCAAGTCCTGCACGGTGCTGCTGAGTGCTGACAAGTCCTGATCGAGAATGCTTTCAAAACGTAACATGGAAAACAACACCATTTTCCACGATTTGCACTGCCATATATTTCAACTAACGAAGACAAGGTGGTTTCTGCGCTACGGTTTGCCATAGGAGAACATAGTTGCTGGCTTGCCCTTGCAACGGATAGTCAGTAGCTGCGCCCATTCAACGGCCAATCGGCATGGGATAAGCTTGATCGCTTCTTCAGCGCACTAATATATGAAAAATCCCGCACTTTAATTTCCACATCAAACTGTCAGTTGAGTCTTGTGTACTGGCTGATAACGACTTCATCTGAATCCAATGAGCATGAGAGTGCTGTAAAGGTTAAACATAGTTTTAGAATTGAGTAACATTTAATTAGTAAAGTATTCTTAGTAGCTTTCTCTTAGAGGGTCCGAAAAATGGTATTTTAAACCTTGAGAAGACTCTGAGAACCACGCACATAACGTAGATTCTGACAAGGATTGAAATATTGGAATTGTAAATTGTGTTCATTTCAGAAGGCTACGCCAGGGAAACCTCTTAACGGCAGAATTTGGCATTGACGGCTATTAAGGGGTTAATGCTGGATCGGATGAATATGACATTTGGATGAAGTCGATTGGTAAGGAAATCGGATAAGGAGAAAGAGGAGATCGGCTGATGGAATTCGAATTGGACAGAAAGTAAGAATTGGATTCGGACAAAAGTCAGTGTACAAGATGGAATCGACTGGAAGGGAACGGACAATGTAAAACAGGATAGTTTGGCATCAATAAAACCTTACTTTTTGTTGACGTCAAAAGTTAACTGTTGATGTGTCACAAACAATAGCCTAGGAGTCACGTCTTAGAATGCTCTAATGCAGGATCTAAATTCTTAGAAAACTAGATGTGCCAGTAGGTTTGATCCTGTAACTGATAAGATATGAAAAAGACATGAAAAAATGTTAAACCCAAAGACTCTATCGGCCAGGAAGTCGATATCGCTTCAGGACCCTAGCTGATACGTTAAAGCAATCAATTTTACAGGAATTTAATGATATAATATAAAAATACCTTATCGGTTGAATTGTGAGGTGGATAATTGCTAAATAGTTCAACCAACTAACCTCTCTTGAAAGATCGGACTCAACCGAGATAGTTTCAAGATTAATAATCAGCCTATCGGACTGATTTAGTATTTATTTCACATGCAGTTAGCAGCTGATAGGGCGCGACGTGAATTAAACATGGTAAAACTAGATTACTAGACTAATCGTCAGCATAAGACAATAGTAAATAACTACATGTATGCTCACATTAAACCTATAAGCTTAGTAAGCAAGCCAATAGACTACCTAAGATAATGTGGGCTACAACTTCAGCGATAAGATCATGTGAATACTCAATCTAATATATAAACATGAATCTGACTAACCAGATTGATCGGACTAAACTGAGCCAGAATCAACCAAGCAAAACTCATATTGACATATTCAATAAAGCGCTCATACAATCTTGTCGAGAACCTATTGTACTTTAAACCAATAAATAGATCAAAACAACAACAAGCCTCAGGTGAACCGTCGAACAGACTAGATAGAGGGTCGAACTAAATAAAGGCAGTTCTATTTAGCCGATGCGACGAGTTGACAATCACGAACTACATTGCGAAGCTCAGAAACCTCACGCCGAGAGCTCGCTCCTGTCAAAAGTTTGGCAATGTGCCGAAAGATGTATTTATCGTATGATTATTGATTATTTACAAAACCGTAAGGTGTTGTATTTATACCCCTAAAACTAACTAAAATTGGATACGGAATCGTATCTATTATCTAACTTATTACACACGAACTCTATCCATTTCCCGAATCTATTTGCATGTTTCCAGGCCCAATCGGACTCTTCTCCTAATCCGAGCCAATTCTTATCGACTCTATCTGAGTTGCTTTCCAATTGCTTCTTATCCGTTCTGTTATTGTTCCTGATTTTCCCTCCAACGACTATTTCAAAATTCTGGTTAACACTTTTGAACCAAAATTTAAACAATCATATAAAATTTAACCATATTATATTTGTTGAAATTCATTCATAGTTTCAATTACCGGTAGAAAATACCGAAGCTTTTAGTGATTCTTACTTGTGCCCACTATAAATGTGAGTTGGGCGAAAGAGAAGAGAGACTAGACACCCCTATTCCCAATACTCCAAAAAGGGTTTTCTACGACCAGTTAAAACATATTTTCATAGGCGGGTGGGTTGCCACATGTGAAGACACATCTTGACAGACGGTGTAGCTCTCTCGCCACCTGAAAAGACTATATTTGTAGGTGTTAACTGTGAAATTTTGATAGGCGTTAGTATTTTGACCATGGATTGGTTGTGGTACAATCGAAATTCGATGCGATTAGGAAGGTTTCCATAAATGGCACTTACAATTTCCTAACTGCTAATGTATAGGTTTGGAAGCTGATATATATATGCGGGAAGGTATTGATATAGAAGTTTGATGGTTTCCAAATCAGACTCTTGTACAACTTCCTTAGGTTTGTTAATTCTTTTTCTTTATTAATGTAGATTTCTGACTTGTTGCCTATAACTGGAATTGGACTCATTTTCCCCAAGGGTACAAAAATTTCTACCCTAAGTTTTGCAAAGGAAAAATCAATATCAATATAATTTCGGCGTATCACTATCCAAGGTTCTAACTTTCGTTGAAGCAAGCTCTCCGCTAGGCTACATTGGTTAAGTTCACCTTGAGTGCGTGAGTAAGTTGTTGACAAATGGTAGTTGTGTTGGTGAGATAAAGACTTTCGTGGTTCAGTCCAATATTTTGATAGATCTTGTACAACTTCTGGTTATCATCTCATTCTCAATTCGAATAATTCTTATATCTTTGATCTCTTTGGTTAATTGGCGTGCAATCTTATAGATTAGATTAAGATTTTCTTAGTTCAATCCAATAGTTTGATCAAAAAATATGTTTGTACACACCAATTTGTCTAGTATGATCTAAGTTGTAGTTGTCTCTTGAATTGTACTGATCAATCATTTTTAGTATTTTAATTTAGTTTGATAATTATTGTTTGTTATTCTTAATCTTATACTGTTTCGGTTAGGTTGATCAAACAATATTTATCAGACTACTTTATCTTACTCACTGTTTCATCAGAGTTTTAGCTGATAAATTGTCATGTTACTGTGTGCTCTAAGCCATCGGCTCGTGAGATGGATAGCCAAATATAGACCGGTAGGCTGGTAGAACAGAGGAGTTGAAGCAGACACTATTATGGCTTTTGTAGACATACGAAGTAAGATTCTTCTTCGCTTCCGTGCAGTTGGGGGGCGGACCAGATAGCCTAATCAAGCACCATAGGCGCTTGGCCACCATAGGTGTTTTAAAACTCCATTGGTGAAGTCAGGTAGGTAGTCGAGAAGGAGAAGTTGGACGGTTCCATGAGAACCACGTAGCTGCAGGGTGTCGCGTTGCAGATCCTTGACTGTTCATGGTGTCGTCGAACCATACCTGGTTGAACCGTACATGGATGGCGCTGGTCAGGTCACCTTGCAGGCAGGAGGAAACGCAGCTGCTCATGTTGTTGTTCACACGCATCATTTAATTGGTTGCCGAGGTAGAGCAGTGTCCGGCAGCCCATGACCGTGAACTTGTTGGAGTCGGAGAGCATAGACGGCGTGCTAGTCAGATCGAACTGCCATATTCTCTAGTTAATGGAAATACTGGCTTTGCTTCAAAAGAAGATACATAGATTATCTTTCATGTTCTCTAGTTGTTTCTGCCTTGGTATTTACTTGAGCGAGAGGAACTATGCAAAGTAACTACTAGAGCAAGCAACTTACTAGAGTGCTGCACTAATGGAGCTATATATTTAGGGGTCCACCTATTGATCAAATGTTTAAAAATTTTAATTTTATCAATCAAATCCGGTCATTTCTATTGAATGATAATTTGAAGGCATGCATACAAGTCCAAAATCTTAAACACGCCCTTCCCTCAACCACCGCATGCATTGCACGTGTATTTGACAGAAAAACAAAAAATCAAACGTTTAATCAATAGTAAAAGTGATATATTTAACACGCATGAGTGCATGAAAAATTTATCGAAAAGTTTACTTGTGGGCCAAAATTTTTTATTTTCTGAGGGGTCGTTACTGCCACAAAACGCCTTAATTCCTATACCCTGTGAGAGAATGCCTGGTAACTTATCCATCTCATACTCTATCTTAAAAATAAATATAAATGTTAAAGGGTAAAAGAATATGGTATAGCACTTACTCCAATACATCCTGTATTTTTAGCTCCATATGTGGAGAGAAAAACTGTAAATTTAAAGTTTATCTCTCTTTACTCCAAATACCAAATGTGATGCAACATTATTTATGAGTAGTATATGCTCAAGAAAATTGGTAGTTGATGCATATTAACAAAATACAGTTATGTGTGATGTGAATAATGTAATATAAAAAATCTACTGGAATACAACCAAATATGAATAAGAATTTTTTTAGACCGTTATTCAACTAGAAATATAGAAGATCAAATTTAAATGAGGTGCTGCACATGCTGCTAGTGTCGATCAGACAAAAGAGAGAGAAAAAAAAGTATCCCACACCTCAACCCGCATGCATGCCGCTCGAACAGATCAACATCAGCACTAGCTGCTGAGAGCCTGAGACTATATTACTGTCGATTCATGAAAAAAGCTGCACTGACGTACAAGTAATATTGTTCTTAATAAAAACCCAGCATTAATGTTCCCTACACCAGCGTTGGTTTTTAAGATGAATAGGCACAAGAAGAAACTGAGGAAGCAGAACCAAACTAAACCATTAAAGGAGAGCAAAATATTTTTTCCGACAATTTTAACGTCCTTAAAAAATACTTCTAAATACCAAAATTTATCTCAAGTTACATAGTAACTGGAGGCATCAAATTTTACGTAAACCGACAATGACCTCAGGTTATATTTCACTGGTTCAATCTATCGGACAACAGGTGTAATACCGTTTAAAAGATAGAAGATTTCATATCTACGACAAAACCCTTGGTATAATTTGTCTCTTCATGTTATTTTCAAAATTTTAAAATGTTAACACCTCCATGCTAAAATGTACTAACCCTGTTTCACAATATAAAATATTCTAGTATAATGTGAATTCTTGACCCAGCTAGTGAACATTTTCTTAAAATAACACACTAGCACAGCATTAGAGGTATAAAGTGTAAATTTGTGAAACAAATATAGTTTTCCAAATTTTTAATAGAAAGCATATGAATAAAGATATTTCTATTTCTGGACAGGTGGTTTTCCCATAGCTGGTTTGGCTTGCAAGCTAGCTCATTATGTCTAACGAGTTGTACCCCTTACAGTCTATGTTGAATATATAAGCACATAACGATTTAATTTATTCTAGAAATAAATCATGATATTAACCATATAAATTATAAATTATGATACTCAGATCATACGATCTACACATGTAAACTAGACAGTAAAATATAAACAGTCCGTATACAAAAGGCATGGCAAACACGTACCGAGTGTTCTGATATTGTTGTTGATCGTGTTGAAGAGAAACCGCACAAACTAGAGGAATGACGGGTGGTGTTGGATGTTGTCGACGACGCGCAACCCTCGAGTGTAGAGGTAGATGAACCTTCATGGAAGACTAGTGAGCTATCACGTAAGGCGCTGCCCAAAAACCTTATTGCCGCTTTCTCCAGGTGCAGGACGTTAAAGGCAAAGGTTCCTAAGACCTGCTCTCCCGATCATCGGTGCATGCTAACGAGTGGGATGGAGTAGACTACGAGCGACGGAGTAGTACAGAGGAGGAGGCAAAAACCTTGATTGTTTTTTCGTGTTATGCGACTATGTGGGACCGATCCTAAACCGAATCCAAGCGTCCCTCGAATCACATAACTGCCGAGAAAGTTCAGTTACGCGCAAAATGATACAGAAACAGAACTTCGATTAATTATACAAATCAAATAGTTTTTCATACAACTCCAGACTAGGCTAAAACACACGCAATGGGTCTACAACGTTCCACTTTACAAACAAAAGACGCAACTCTACACCACAAGAACAGCCTAAGCATAGAGTTGACCTAAAAGTCAAAGTCTTTGTCTTCGCCCAACTCCTAAGGTTTCTCAAACACTTCGGCTTCATCTGTAACTTTTTCTTGATCAACTGGAGCTAAAAGTATGCGAAATTGAGTACTCAAGTACTCTACCAGCCAAGCAGGGCAAAAAAAATAAAAAGTAATGCATATTTATCAAAGGAGGAAACTACTTCAACTCTTTAACCTTACTAGTTGTTTACAAATAAACCCAATCAATAACCCGTAATTATAATCAAAATATAACCATCATTTTATGTCATTCACTAGTCATCTTAAACATCATTCCAACTCTATCTTTTGCCACCACTCTATATTCACGCATAGACATATATCAATTAATCGGAAGCACGACATATTTGAATACCAAACGACTCTGCAGCATCTACCCAGCTTTACCCACACGATACCTACAGCTAGCCAAGTTGTGGATAACATAACACAATATTGTCCCACGCTTATCAAAGATCTTCCTAGCAGGGTAAAGGATTTTGTGGCTGTTGACCCCATCTCGAATGTAGAGGGGCTGTGTTCTAACTGGTCATAACTTTCACCCACTATTGTGCCATCTTGGAGGCACATCAGCTCCTCTAGACCACACTAGGTTCACGTAGTGCCCTGGGCACATGCAGCACCCTCACTCATACAATTCTCACAACACTCATTGACCAGTACACACCTAATACCGATATATTGCCATATACACTCAAAGGTTGCATATCATCAACTCACTAGAGCAGCATATGCTATATATGGCCGAATATTTTGATCATGTGGATGGGAGTAAATTAAGTTACTTATACTGGCATAAGGTTATTAAGGCCTTGCAGCTTTTTAAATAAGCCATATAACATCCATGCTTTCACATAAAATAACGATAACCATGTATATATTTTGCTTTAACAATAATCATCTGGTTTGAACTAGGATTATGAACGCTTAACATGCACAATATCAAGGTATATATGGCAATATGTAAACAATAGAGTAAATGGGTAATTTCAGATGATAATTTAATTAATTAACAGATGCAAGCTAAATATGTACTTCAAGGTAAGTACGAGTATCCAAAATATGACCTAGCTCCAAATTAGGTTCAAATATGATCAAAAGAATGCTTAGGTTGACTTTGGGGCTGGCATAGTCGTCCGAGGCTTCGGCCCTATCACTCCAACGTTGTAAGCGTTGGCAGCGAACTCCGATCCGGCTCCTTCTGGATATGTGATGACATAGTCTATCGATACATAAATAAAATAAAATAAAATAATTAACTCCAAATAAAATACCGAAACATAGAAAGTGCAGAAAAAAGGTGAAAAAAATGCTAGAATGATTTTTTGGATTTTTGGGATTTTATCGGTCACAAACCCTAGGAGTTAAAAGGAGTCTAGAGAAAGTTTCAGAATTGAAATTGGAGATCAAATGATGGGATAAATTGATTTGGGGTGAAAAGGCTATCTTTGGAATTATTTTTAAATAGGAATTTGTGTTCTTCTCTTTATTTCTCTTTCTTCTTCTTTCTCTCTTTCTTTCTCTGTCATTCACAGAGAAGGCAGCCGGCAGGGGAGGAGGCGCCGGCAGCGGGAGGGACCGGTTCTGGCCATGGGGCACCGGATCTGTGACCTAGGGGCCCGATCAACCCCGTCCAGTGAGGCGGCGGTGGTTCTGGCCGTAGGCAGAGTGGATTCAGGGGAGTGGGGGAGATGGTGAGACGGACAAACGGATGGAGCAGGGAGATGGATGGATGGATGGATGGCGGCGGTAAGCTTGAGCTCTAACTCAGAAGCTTGAGCAGTGGGAGGTAAAAATCAGGTTTTGCTTGGAAATTGACTGGGTTAATGATAGTGAATGGATGTACGATGCTAGGGTGGGAGAAGGTGGTGCGTGGGCGGTGGCAGTGAAGGGATGACGACCGACCGACGGAAAGATCTGCAGAAGGGAACTGGGGATGGTGGAGAGATGGGCTGGCTCGGGCCGACTCGATCTTTGTCTGGTTTGGGCCAAAAGAGAAAATTAAAGAAAAACGGGTTGGTAACGGATCGAAAAAGAAAAAATGGGAGAATTTTAGGAAGGGACGTAGCGGATTCATCCATAAATGGGAGAATTTTGGGAAGGGATTTGCACTTTTGAAAGAGAAAAAATAAAAACGACGAAAGAAAAAGAACGGAAAGAACGAACGACTTTTAAAAACCAAACAAAACGAAAAACTTGACACACGAATGTTTAAACTTTACCACAAATTAAAATGGTTTTAAAACTTAGTAAAATTTTAGCGGTGTTACAACGATGAGATGATGACTCGGTATATATAAAGATAACAGATCGCGTGATATCTCTATTTCACGTAAGCTTAAGTTATCCAAACTCCACACCACTTAAAACATGGTTGCGTTGATGAGAACCCAGTTTTGATGGATCACTCACGCACATGTCATGTACACACTTCTGGCGAGACAAGTAAGCACGTGTTCTACCTCTTCTCTACACCACACATGTCTCAAATGGTTAGGGTACTCTCCCCTTGTAAGGAGGTCTCCCTCTCCCAGAATAAACAATATGGTACTAAACTTTCTCATATGACATGCCATAAGTTGTATTTTCGTGATTTTTTAAAGATTTAATCTTCGTATGGACTAAGACCCATATATTAATTCAGCAGCCTAGTCCAGCTTGTTAGCAATCCTGAACAAGCCGAGGCAAGCTCACCGAAACATAGCGAGCTACCTATCACACGTATTTGTCTTTAGCAGGCTGTAAACTTTTTTTTGTCTTTGCTACTTTAAGGTAGCAACCAGAATAAAGATGTTCGACCGATTTTTTCCCTTGGCTGAACATGAGTGGAATCCCTTTGGCTAATTTTAATACACTAGTGAAAACTCAGAGTAAACACCGTATTCCTGGTAAAAGAAATAGTGGATAAAAAAACAATCTGATGTGATATGATTAATGTGTTGTTTGCCACACGGACCATTTCAAAAAAAGCAATTTTATATTTCTTGAGGAGGTACCAAGAGGTACCAAAATTTTAATGTAAAATTTTGATACCTCTTGATACCTAGATACTAATAGATACCAAATTTTACATTAAAATTTTGGTATCTCACGGTATCTCTCACATTACCTATTACCTATTTATTACCTATTTAAGTACCGTAAAATTATTCTTTCGGAAAAGATGGTAGAGCAGACTTAACAGACGCGTCGATGATTTGAAGACTTTGAAGTCAGTCGTCGTCGTCGTTGCATCTAACCTTGGTCCGAATAGCGTTAAACATCACGCACAGGAATCCATTGATGCACATCCAAGGGGATGACTGTGTGGCGTGAAAAAAAACCAAATGATATGGTTGCAAATAAAAAATAATTTATGTATTAAACTATTATTTATGTATTTTTAAAGATCTAAAAATCAAGACGGTAAAATAAACTTATGTGTAAAACCTTAAAATTAACTCTAAATTTAAAATTTAAAATTTAAATTTTAGTTTATAAGTATAAACACAAATGAAAAGATATGGCTATTCGCAGCAAAGTACCATGACAATCGTCCCTTGTGCTCCATCATTTTCTCAATGTGCAGTGACTCTTCTTTTTTATCAAAAGTCATGTCTGTACAGTATAGCTTCGACTAAACCTGCAAAATTAGAGTACCACGTGAATTGATATCGAGTGACTGATACTGATAGCCAACCTTTACACCGCTGTCCACAGTACGAGCTGAAAGCAATCACTCTCCTAGCAGTTAAGGGCTAAATCCTGAGTTAATTAAAAATGTATCATTCAAAACTAGACTAAATTGGGGTAAAATTAAAAATCTTATAGCCATTAAGGTTTTTCATTACATAGTGTTCACAATTTTGATTTGATACTTATGTTAAATTTTGTATTATCAAATAATTTGGTTGTTTTGAAAGGGAGTTATTCAGATTACAATTAATTGTCGAATGATTGTAATGTCAATAGAATTCATAAATGCATATGTTCAAGGACTATTGCTTACTGATAATTGAAGTAGAAATTAATGGCAATATGACTCAATCAATATTTACATTCATGAAGGCATGGTAGAGGCGACTTGTTCTTGAGATGATTAACTAGGTTGGAGAAAGAATGGTTCATAACGATGTGATTGGTGTAGACAAGTCACCCAAAATACATGGAACAGATGCCTTTCTACTATTGTGACGTGACTTACATGTCATGGTCGCTTACGACATCAACTCTGACCAGACAGTTCCGAATATTCACCTCGCACGACTATAGTTCTCGCACGACTATAGTTCGTCTTGGACGAATAATGTCGTAGGTCTCGTTTAGCTCCCAAAAATTTTCACTCAAAAGCATCCCATTAAATTTTTGGACATCTAAATAAAGTATTAAACATGAATAAATTGAAAAACTAATTGTACAGTTATGTGAGAAATCGTGAGATGAATCTTTTGAGTCTAATTAGTACATAATTAGCCATAAGTGCTACAGTAACCCACATGCGCTAATGACAGATTACTTAGGCTCAAAAGATTCGTCTCGCAGTTTCCATGTCAGCCGTAAAATTTGTTTTTTCATTCTTGTCCGAAAACCCCTTCCGATATCCAGTCAAACGTCTGATATGATACGCAAAAATTTTTATTTCACCAACTAAACACCCCCACGATCAAGGGTGGACCTACCATGAAAACAACGAGCCCTGACTAACCATCACTAGAAACCATTAAGAACCTGTTTGGATACCGGGACTTTTGTTTAAGTCAATGTCACATTAAATGTTTGGACACTAATCAGAAGTATTAAATATAGACTATTAATAAAACTCATCTCATACTCTCGACTATTTCGCGAGATGAATCTATTGAGCCTAATTAGTACATGATTAGCGAATATGATGCTATAGTAAACATTTACTAATCGAGACTTAATTAAGCTTAAAAAATTTGTTTAATGAAATACTCTTTATTTATGCAATTAGTTTTGTTATCAGTCTATATTTAATATTTCTAATTAACGTCTAAACATCCTCAAGGGACTACCAAAAAAGTCCTTAGATCCAAACAGTTCCTAAATCATTCTGAAATTTTATGCTAAAATTCAATAAAAAAAAAGAGGTTGAAACAATTCGTATCCCCTAATATCATTTATTGGATCTACTACTCATAGCGATCATCAATGTCCGTCTGTCCCCTTGTTTACCCCTGATCAACGGTGGTGGGTGCTGACAAATCTTGAGAATGCTTTGCAGCTTTCAAAATATCAGAGAAGCGATTATTGTACGAATAGGTAGATAGATGGCGAGGATGCCAAACACAATAAACAAGAGCTTGGTACCTTGGGCTTAGCATTATAAGACTTTTTAGCCTTGTCTAAATTTATTAATTAATGAACGTATATAATTTATATATGTCCAAATTTATTACCATCTATATAAATCTAACCAATGCTAGAAAATCTTATATTATGAAACGAAGGAGTAACTACCACCGCTAATTATTTTATCGGAATTGCCAACTAGTGGAAGACGGAATTTTGACCTCAAAACTATCCATTTAGAGCATTTTTTTCATCCTTGAGTAGGTATCATAAGATACCACTGTTTTCTATGTAAATTTGGTATCTTCTAAGATACCAAGAGCTACCAAATTTTATATAGAAAACAGTGGTACATTCTAATACCTTTTCAAAGACGGTAAAATTGCTTATCCATCTATGGATTGTTGGACCATTTTAAGGTTCATATTTATTTAATAGGATATGATACATCCAGCGGATATACATAAATATCGATGTGAGACTTAGGTTTTACGATCACTTAGAATTGGATGGACTCAAGTAAACTGTGCGTACGATGACAATACTAGCCAACTGGCAATGCCAACTTTGCTACCATCATGTCCAGATTCATGCGAGATGGTGAGGAAACAGTTAATTAGTCAGTCTTGAGCTCAGAATGTCATGCACGTGCGTGAATTTCCCAAGCCAACTGCGCCATGTTCTTTATCAATTAGTTATATATACATTAAATCTAAAAGTAATCCGTAATTACTTCCAACTACACTACAGCTATATTTGAAAGTTTTTAGCAAAACACTCTTTGTATAGCTATTTTCTATTTTATTACAATTCTACTAGTCATTACTTCTATGACACACTTAAATGCTACAGTACTATCCTGCTTTACAAGCTCTAGTACACAGTGACAAGTTCTTTCACCTCTACTTGGGAATAACACTGTACCCAACACACACCTACAAACGACACGAGGGACTGATCGATCCATCAAGATAACAAACTATGTATCAATCATCTCGCGAATTCTATGCTCAACACAGCTTTCTTCTCGAGACTATAAACCCCGCTAGTCTTAGTGTCACCATACCACGTGGACGTTGTGGCCCCCATCTCCATAAAGCTTATGTCCTCAAGAACCAGTGGCGGCTGTGGGCATCGCTGCACTTCATCTTCTGCTGCTAGCCGCCGGAGCTCCGCCGCCACTAGTGTCATCGCCGGCCTTGTTGCACCTGGCACAACAAGGCATTGAGCTGCTAGCACCGCTGTCCGATTGATCACCCTCATGCTAGCTTCATCGACTATTTCGCTGTCAAGGAGTTCAACGAGTGTGCCATCCGCCATGGCCTCCTGGAACATCAAGGTCAAGCTTTTCCTTTCTTTTGACAGTGGCCTCTTACCAGTTAGGAGCTCGAGAAGAACGACACCGAAGCTGTACACGTCATTCTTGGCCGTGAGCTGGTACTCCACTAGGTAGTCCGGGTCAATGTACCCTGGTGTGCCTTTGGCAATAGCTTGAGTTTTCTCATCGATCGTGGAACACCCAAAGTCGGACACCTTCGCAACCAGTCCCTCGGCGAGAAGGATGTTGGCTGGCTTGACATCGCCGTGGAGTACCGGGTGCGGCAAGGAGTGGAGATGCGCGAGCGCATCGGCGGACTCCGCGGCGATTCTTAGGCGAGTTCCGAGAGTGACATGGTACCTCCTACTCCGCTGGAGGTCTAGCAGCTCCTGCAGCGTCTTGTTCTGCACGAACTCGTATACAAGCATTGGCGCCTCGAACTGGAGGCAGCAGCCGCGCAGCTTGACGATGTTGGGATGGTCGACGCGGCAAAGGATGACCAGTTCCTGCATGAATTCCATCTTCCTGCTCTCGTCAATCTCCTTGCACCTTTTGATTGCAGCGGCATCTCCGTCTAGCACCGCCCTGTAGACGGTCCCCTGCCCTCCTTCCCCGACGATGTGCACCTTGCTGAAGTTATTTGTGGCAGCCTCGATCTCTTGTCTGCTGTATAGGGTGAACCCAGCGTTGCCCTCTGCTTTCATCATTTCCAGGAGAAGCTGGCCTCCATTCTGTTGAAAAAATTCGTCGTTTTGTCTTAGTAGAGCTTGTCTCTTTATGCTCCGTTTGTGCCGGATCACTTCCCATCCAAGGAAACCGAAGAGGCAAGATAGTATGATGGCAGCAGCACCTTGAGGGAGAGAGACAAAGCATTAGTTGAAAGGTTTTATGAATGTACCATCTATAGCTAGCTGTGTTTGACATGCATCGGTGCACTTGAAACACAATATAGGAAGTTAGGAACAGATGTTACAGATCAAGGAAACCATAAAGATGAGGCAACGTAGTGTTGGAATGATAAGTATACGTACCAATTGAAAGTTGTACCTTTGGCGTAAAAAACTTCTTTCGGCATCCTCCTGGAATAGAGTAATTTCCTCGGGTACCCGGAGGACAGAAACAATCAAATCCTCCAGGATTATTGCGGCATTCTCCAAAGCACGAGTAGTTCTCAGGATGTTCACATTCATCAATATCTACAATCAATTATATATATATATATATATATATATATATATATACATTTATACATTTATATATATTAGTTTTTTGAAATAGAAAAACTATAAGATACACAAAGCTAGAAAGGAAAAAACAGTTATTTTTTATATGGTTCCGGGTTGCTCCTTAGTCTGGTCTAGTAGTGAGAATACACAATAGGAAAATTATACATGGAAACAACGGATCCTAACAACTTTCAGAAGGGAGAAACACACACGAGGGGTATTTTTGTAAGTTGAGAGAGGGTATCGCCGGTTAATTATTTAGGCCTATATTTATATAAATTATAGAGAAGCGGATGCATTAGTTGCTTAGTTGCATCCTTATTTAAAGGTAGAATAAATAAAAAACCACAAAAACCCTGCTTATATGATGGTTGGATGTATCTGTTTGGACTTCTGTGCCTGGGCTACCGACAGAACTGAAATGTCATAGTCAACGTAGGAAATATTTTGGTACGAAAACTTGAAATTAGAATATATGTTTTCAAAATTCACAAGCTATCAAAAATTTGGGTCTAAAATTTTATTGTCGAATTCTGAAACCAGTTTATATATATTCTACTTCCTTCATCCCTAAGGCCCCCCGTGATTCAAAGGAATTTAATAGAAATTTTAGATAATTTTATTCCTATAGAAATTTTTCCTACAAAGCCTTTTGAATCAAAGGAATGAACCCTATGAAATTTCTATGGAATGCATCTTACTATACAAGTTTTGGAGGAAATTTAATAAGAGGTTGAACGTCATGGAAAAAAATCCTGAGTCTATATCTCTACTGAAATTTCTGTATTTTTTCTATGGTCCAATCAAACGGTAATTTCTACGTTTTTCCTATGTTTTACAATCCTCTGTTTTACACCTACATTCCTATCAGAATCCTACGTTTTTCCTATATTTTGCGATCCTCTGTTTTACACCTACATTCCAATCAGAATCCTATATTTTTTCTATTCTTCCGTTTTTTATTCCTGTGATTCAAAGGGGCCCTAAATGTTTGACGCTGTTGACTTTTTTTATACACGTTTGATCTTTCCTCTTATAAAAAAATTTACATAATTATTAATTATTTTTATATCATTTCGTGTATTGTTAAATATGTTTTTATGCATATATATAGCTTTACATATTTGACAATTTTTTTGAATAAGACGAATAGTCAAACGCGTATAAAAAAGTTAACGGTGTCAAATATTTAGTGATGGAGGTAATACGTAATAAAGAATACAGTACATTCTAACACTACCTACTTTATATACTGTTTGTCGAGAATATATGCATATGAAATAATAAGGGTTTAAAAACTTGTAGCTAGGATATAGGATTATATATATGGGCAATTTATTATCACTGAGAAAATATCCGTAGGTACTAAAATTTACTATTAAAATTTAGGTAACTCAATATACAATATACAAAATAACCGGAGATACTAAATTTTACATTAAAAATTTAAAAATTTATTGTACCTCCTATTTTTTTTAAAAAAAGTAAAATTTCTGAATGATATTTACCTTGACAACCATCATGACCTTTAAGATAAGGATTGCCTTGGTATCCTTTGGAGCAGTTGCAGGTGTAGGCTTGTAGAACGGATGAGAAGCAGACACTGTCCTGGCTTTTGCAGGCATACGAAGTAAGATTCTTCTTCGCTTCTGTGCAGTTGGGGGCGGACCAGATAGCCCAATCAAGCACCACAGGCGCGCGGCCGTTATAGGTGTTGTTAAACTCCAATGGCGAAGTCAGGTAGGTGGTCGAGAAGGAGAAGTTGGACGATTCCATGAGCACCGCGTAGCTGCAAGGTGTCCGGTTGTAGACCCTCGACGTGACGTTCATGGTGTCGTCGAACCATACCTGGTAGAACTCCAGGCTATTTGGGATGGTTGTCTGGCAACAACCAATACCAGAGCAGGTGCCGTTGGTGGCGCTGCTCAGGTCACCTTGCATGCAGGAGGAGACGCAGCCGCTCATGTAGTTGTCCGCATCATCTCGGTTGCCGATGTAGGCTAGTGTCCGGCAGCCGATGACCGTGAACTTGTTGGTGTCGGAGAGCATGAACGGCGTGCTAGTCAGGTCCAGCTCCCATCTGGTGGAGTCCATTCCTTTGGAGGTGGTGTTGTAGCAGGAAGAGGATATGGCGTTCATCACCCGGATCTGCGCAGGCTGGAGGGAGATGCCGAGCACCTCGACATCTCCGTGGAACGGTATGCTGTTGTTGCAGTCGATCGCGAAGCCAGGAAGAGAGCAGTTGTCCGAACGGATGCCGAACGGGTAAGGGATGTCTAGGCCACCGCACTTGCTGTTCGGGCATTGCCCCTTCGTGCCGCCGGCAAGGAGCGCCGCAGCAAACGCTACGGTGAGACATAGGATTTCTAGCGCTCTATGGGAAGCCATGGATGTCATGAGCTGACCGTGTACATCCATGTGTACCTCCGTTCGACGAATGCTCGAATTATATGAAGAGACGAGCGGATCGGCTTGGTGGTTCCTACTTGGACAATAGCCATGCACAAAATTTTAACATATACGAGAAAGCGATAGATCCAACGACCTGGACAAAGTCTTCGCACAGGCTACACCCATTTCCCCTGGTATAAGCATTCCTGCAAAGATCAATATGTTGTTTTTCATATTAAAGAACATCCAACAGCCTTTTTTTAAATGCCCCTAGCTTTGCTTTTCTAGCTAGTGGTGCAAGAAGCTTCCGGTTTAAATCCTGTTGGAAATGTTCTCGTCATAATTCGTATAGTCGTTGGTTAAACGCCGAGTTTAATAAAACAATTTTTAGGTGAGCCGAAACTATATATGTTGTTTTATATGATCATTCCAACAAAATAATATATAGCAAGACTACTGTGTACCCCTTAGGATAACTACTTAAACTAGAAGCGATAATTGATCGATAATAGCAGGATAGTAAATAAAATATTTTAAATTTCAGCTTATAATTTTTAATTGTATATTTAGAAAATTTCACATATTCTAGTTGAGAAAAGCCGAACATTTTGAATTTGGTTAATAGTAAGCAAGGACGACTATTATATGTGCATTAATAGTCTACTAATTATTTGGTCACGGCAAGTCAATGCAAGGTCCATGCTAAATATTTTAATCGGAGAAATAATAACCAACGATCAGGATTGAACAGAAGCTATTACCTCTTAGGGGTAAGATAGAGCGCCATAAAACACCTAATATGTTGGCACTAATGTTGTTTTTTAAGAAGAATCGGCACAAGAAAAAGCCGAGACAGCCGAACCAAACTAAACCAATAAAACCAATAAAGTAGATGAAAATATGTTTAAGTCCATTCTCCTCTCATTCAACATAGTTATTCGGATCGAACTAACATAGTTATCAATAGGGGTCATTGAATTTGTTTTTAAATTTGTTTCTGTTATCTTTCTTCCCACTTTAAATACAAACACACATAAAAAAAAGAAAAGAAAGCCATATGGGCACCCTAAAAACCCTAGCCACCGTTGACGGTGTTGCCGCTTCCGTTTCTGCTGCTGCTGTTGCTGCCGTGTTCTGCTGCTACAGCGAGAAGAGAACAAAGAACCAAAGAGAGGCAGGAGGAAAGTAGGAAGAAGGGAAGATAAGGAATGGGAGATTTTTGTTGGTTCCTAAAAATTCAAGATTTTTTTCTTAATCTTGAGTTCTTCTCTGCAAGAATAAATTTATTTTTAATCATGGAAATTTAATTTTGAAAAATAAATCAGTTTGATCACTGGTCGCATGAACTGAAATTCTTGATTATGGGTTGAACCCATATTTTTATATCTAGGATTAGATCGTCGAGATCTAGATTAGACGATCTAAACAAAGTTTATAGCCACCATGATTATCTTTCAAAAGCCACTAGTTTCGTTCGGTTCCGATAAACGGTTTAGGAAAAACCCTAGAAATAGTACCACAATCAGATTTGAAAACTAGTATAGAATTTTATTTTCTTTAATCCGAGATCTACAAAGGTATAACTTAATATTCATAGCAAAATAAAAGTTCTAGAGAATTCTATGTACATGTCCTAGTTGATATCATTTTTCGCTTTTCGTTTGCTGGTTTATAGGAACCACTATTTTCACGATGTTATTTTCATATGAATATTGTCGATTCTTATTCTACTCCATGTTACATGCTAATCGTCATAGATGTTTTGTTCTGTTTAAATAATTCATATCCATGGAGCCATCGATGTGCAATCTAGCTACTTTATTCATGTTTCATTGGGTAAGCATTGCCACTGTTTAGTTGGCTTTAATGGTAAATGGTAAGGATGTATTCACGATTATCTGAGATGAAAACAACTATTTCAATTTATGAATATCCGGGATGGAAACTACTCTTGTTGAACTCTTGGGTTTGTTTGAAATAAAATAAAATTCCTTTCATTTTTAAAAAATTGAATTCGGTTTAAAAATACGTTATTATTTTTTATTCACTAAATATTCTGCTTTTCTTTTTGTCAAGTTTCATATTGTACATGCTAAGTACATCTATCCTCACTCTTGGTTTTTTTGGTTGTTAATATAAAATGAGATCAGTATGCATAGGCAGGTAATAGGCCGTTGTTTACGTACATATAGCCAAACATAATTTAAACCATACTTTTAGTACCACAATATTATTTAGTAGTCTATGTGGTGATTTGGTCTTGTAATATTCTTTTGGCCATCTCTTAGCATACACGTTGACCTAGTTGTGGATTGAACGATGTGGATGTGGATCTCATACAACTGCTGTATATCCCTATTTACATATCAGAAAGGGTAGTAGATATGTGGGAATTGAATTGAATTACAAGAGTAAAGATTGAGGTTTTTTTATCTCTAGTGAAATAACTTGCATTTGCATTTGTATTTAATAACTTAAAAAAATTCACGCACTTGTGCACAATAGGATTTGGTTTTAGGGTCCTCATATCATTTATGCTTCCGTTGTTTTTATTTATTTTTTCTTGCTTTGTCTAGTGGTGGAAATATTATTGTTGACTCTAGTTGAACTCGTGTGTTTGTTTCAAATAAATTAAATTCCTTTCATTTTAAAAAAAGTACTTGCATTTGATTCAAAGAAAATAAATGTTTTATTAATTCTTTATTCGCTAAATTTCTTGCTTATACTTTTTTTAAAAGTTTCATGCCGTACTTGCTAAGTATGTCTATCTTACGTATGTTTTTTGGTTGTTAATATAAAATGAGACCAGTATGCATGGGCGGGTAATGGACCATTTTTTACCCACATCTAGCTGAATATAGTTTAAACATAGTTCTAGTTTCACAATATTATTTAGTCTATGTCATGATTTTGTCTTGTAATACTATTTTGGCTATATCTTTGCGTATACGTTGACATTGTGGATTGAGTGATGTGTATGTTACTATTATTTGTTTCTTCTCATACAACTGTCTATCGTGGATATCCCTATTTACATAGCAGACTTTGCCAAAATTTTTAATTTATTTAGGGGTTAGTGGTTTTTGAGTATGTCTTAGTGTAGCACTCCTAGTACGTTAATATCAAAGGCAATACAGTTGGTACTAGAACGATGGTATATCTATAGGAATTGAATTAAATTGCAATAGTAAAGATTGAGTTTTTTTAATCTCTATTTTGGTTAGCTTATAAAGTAAAAGTTTTAATTAGGTTGTTAACTAACTTTTATTTGCGTTTGTACTAAATAGGCTTCCAAATTTCACGCGCTTGTGCACAATAGGATTTGGGTTTGGGGTCCTCATTTCATTTATGCTTCCGTCGTTTTTATTTATTTTTTTGCTTGCTTTGTCTAGTGGTGGAAATATGATTGTTAACCTAATTCTTTATCGTTGTGGTTTGGTAGTATCAAGCCTAGGAGGAGTATTTCGTGTAGCTAACCATTGCAGGCAACAATTCGCAACCACAGCGACATACGGTCTCACAGCGACGCACGATGTGCAAGCTACAAATATAACAAGTAGAGGACGATGCATGATACATCTCTAGGAATTCACCAGCCTAGCTAGCTTGTTGGCCCCTTCACGGTGCTGCTGACGAGTCCTGATCGAGAATGCTTTCAAAACGTAACATGGAAAACAACACCATTTTCCACGATTTGCACTGCCATATATTTCAACTAACGAAGGCAGGGTTTGATCCTGCGCTACGGTTTGCCATAGATTGCTGACTTGCCTTGGCAACGGATATATAGTCAGTAGCTGCGCCCATTCCACGCCCAATCGGCATGGGATAAGCTTAATTGATCCCTTCTTCAGCGCACTAATATATATATAGGAAAAATCCACGCCCATTATATATATTGTGTACTGTCAGCTCTGAATTCAGAGACCATGAGAATGCTGTAGAGGTTAAACATATGTTTAGAATTGCGTAACGTTTAATTACTAAAGTATCCTTAGTAGCTTTCTCAAAGTGGCTAGGAAAAATGATATTTTAAACCTTGAGAAGATTCTGAGAACCCAATGCATAAAACGTAAATTCTGACAAGGATTGAAGTATTTAAATTGTAATTAAATTGTGTTCATTTCAGAAGGCCACGCTCTGAAAACCTCTTAAAGGCAGAATTTAGTATGGATGGCTCAGCCTGCAAAGGGGATGGGATGGATCGGCCGTTACCACCCCTCTCTGGCTCATTTACTTTGATGGGCTGGCCCGACCCGACCCTTCTTTGGAGGGACAGTGGCCGGACCATTAGATTTGTGGGCTGGACCGTTTGCAGTGTCTCACTGCATGTCTGCATAAGGTCAAAACATGAAACAATAACACAACTATTCAATTTGTTTTATCATAGAACATGTCTGTTTGATGCCGTCTCGAGTTGATAGGCCAAATAAGAGAAAGGCAGGAAACAATAACATAGCAGTTCAATTTTTTTATTATACGTTATGTAAGCAAATGCTCACAGTTCAAAGTAGCATCACACCAAATATTATTCAATAACACAACTAGCAAAGGTAATGGAAGAGATCACTAAAGGTTTACACTATGGCACCATCGTTTACAACAGTTAACAAACAATAATAAAGTAGCTCTGTTGGAACTTGGAAGTGCTTAAAGAAGCAAATAATAGCGATGCAGATACATAATCGATCGTGTATGAGATGAAAGGTTCAAAATAAGGAGCGCCGCAGCAAACGCTACGGCGAACCATAAGAATTCTCTCTCTATGGGAAGCCATGCATATGTATGGAATTCTATCGTGTACTTGTGTACCTCTCAGTTCGACGAGGGCTCGTATATGAAGACGAGCGGATCGGCTTGGTGGCTGCAACGACCTTGACAATGGCCACAAAATTTTTAACCTACGAGGAAGCGATAGATCCAACGACCTGGACAAGTCTTCCCACAGGCTACACCCATTTCCCCCTGCCAGAAGCATTCCTGCATAGATCACCAAAACACTGGGTCATCTTTTTACCTTTTTTGAGAAAAAAAAAAGATAAACGATATATATTACAAATGAAAAATAATTTATGAATCAATTTTTTATATACATACTCATAACGATCTAAAAACCAAAGCTAGAAAATAAATTATAATAAAAAACCTATGAAATAACTCCGAATTTAATGTTAAAAAATTAAGTTTTAGCTTGTAAGCCCAAGTATATGTCAAAAGATAGGGCTATATTGTTTTTCATATGAAAGATCATCCAGCAGCCCTTTTTTTTAAATTGCCCCTAGTTTTGCTTTCTAGCTACTGGTGCAAGAAGCTTCTAGCTTAAATCCTCTTGGAAATGTTCTCGTCATAATTCGTATGGTAGTTTGTCAAACGCCGAGTTTAAAAAAATTAGGTGAGCCGAAACTATCATTTCGAAAATAATATAGTATATGAGAAATTAAATCTCTAATTCTAGATATTATCTTTATTTTTTAGATGATGAGAATATTGGCTTTACTTCAGGAGCAATTTTGTAGTACTTGAGAAACTACCAGGAGCTACTAATTTTATAGTTCTTGAGAAGAAGGTACCATGAGGTAAAAAATTTAGTGTAAAATTTGGTACCTTCTAGTACCTATGTATCAATAGGTACCAAAATTTTACATTAAAAATTTGATATCTCATGATACCTTCTCAAGAACTGTAAAATTGCTCGCTGAAGAATTGGTATCTCCTA
The DNA here is from genome assembly GCF_000231095.2 of Oryza brachyantha. Taxonomy (NCBI): domain Eukaryota; kingdom Viridiplantae; phylum Streptophyta; class Magnoliopsida; order Poales; family Poaceae; genus Oryza; species Oryza brachyantha. The sequence goes on from NC_023166.2 coordinate 8,109,594, forward strand.
TTAGCACACTAAATTAGTACCTCTCTCGGTGCATGTACAGTAAAATTGTTTTTACTTCAAAAAAATCCACGTAGATTTTCTTCATGGGCTTTACTTGTTTCTGCTTTGGTATTTATTTGGGCGAGGGGAACTATGCAAAGTACTACTAGAGAGAGCAACTTAATTACTACGTGCCCTACTAATCGAGTTATATTTAAGATTTTTATTTACGCTTTTGCATTGGTCAAACGTTTGATTTTTTTTTTTTGTCAAACACACACGTAATGCATAGGGCTAGAGAAGGATGGTGTGTATGGAATTTTTGACTTGCGTACATGTCTTTAAATTATCATTCAACATCAGTAACCGGATTTCATGGATGAAATTAAAAAAAATTTAAGGTACACCAACTCTATTTGTAGTCATCCATTGTGCATTGATCGGATGACTAGTATTACACTAACCTGTTATATGTGGTCAGAGTCATTTATTCATTTGTTACGTTATAATAAGTAATGAAACAATGTTTTCGTATATAGAATGTGGATTAATAGAATATATGTTCACATACTAAGAAATCTTAGCCTTTGACGTGTAGCTCGAGATACGTGCTATATATATATATATATATATATATATATATATATATATATATATATATATATATATATATATATATATATATATATATATATATATATATATATATATATATATATATATATATATATATATATGTGGATGGATGGACGGAAATGATATTACTTCATTTTAGTGGTAAATTGTCTCATCACAGTTGAGTTAGCGTGTACTGCTGTTAGGCCTACATGAACAGCTACAATTCTTGAATTTTTTTTTTTTAACTAGAGTAAGCCTATGTAGTTTGACTATTCATTTATCATGCCTAAAATGCCCCTGATAGATGAAGCATTCATGTTATGTTTCCGGGGAACACATACAACACAACAAATCGTCTCTCTCCTGTTTTGTATAACTCGCTGGCGGCCGTGCTCATTTGCGAATCAGTAATCCAGCGTGAAAAATATAATAATAAATTAACACATATATAATTAATTAATTACTAGTTATAACAAAAATTAAAAATAGATTAATGTGATTTCTTAGAACAATATTTAGATTTTTTAAAAAAAATACGTCGTTAATCAGTTCAGAAAACATACGCACCAAAAACGAATAAATTCTGGGTTAAGAGGAGGAAAACTCGGCCGGCGTCTCTCTTTCAACAGCCGCGGGCGTGGCAGTCATCTCGGCAGCCCTCTGGGATCTGGGAGGACATATCCATTGTGACGCCGGTGAGGCGTGCTTGGGCAGTTCGGCCAGACCTACCGCTCGGAACCGTCTCAGGGCTCTCTGCTCTCTCGACTCTGGAGTCTGGAGCTCAATCTGAGCCTGAACACTCGGAGAAAAAAGACAAAAATGTTTCGGGCTACAGAGGATGAGACTATATATAACAATTACTATCTCCGTTTCATATCGTAAGTTTTTTAGTCTTGTCTAAATTTTAGTTTTAGAGATTAATTTTAGACAGATCAGATACTCTAAGGTTGTTTTTTTAAGAAGAATTGGCACAAGAAAAAGCTGAGACAGCCCAAAAAAACTAAACCAATCAAGGAGAGGAAAATATCCTTAAGTCATTTCTCCTTTGTCTCCCCCTCTTATTGAACATAGTTATTCGGATCGAACTAATCGGCAAGGCCCTCAGGTTAGAACCCATCCATATTTTTATTTTAACATATGCTATGATTAATTTTTTGGCACATGTTTCATCATTTGTCTTATTTTAAAATTTACGTAATTAGTATTTATTTTTTATAATTGGATTAATTGCTAAATGCATTTTAACTGTAAATTTGCAATCAAACAATGATCAAATTAACACGTAGTATTTCACTAGTTTAGCGTATTGGACGACAGGTCCAATACCGTTTCCTACCTCAAAACCGTTTCCTACCGTGTTCGAGATCGCCTCTCTGCCTGGTCCACTCCGGTTTATTGTTTCCTATAACCCAGGGAAATGTTAATACCTCCATCCTAAGATTTTACGTTTAATTTGTCTCTTCATGGCACTTTCAAATTTCTAAAATGTTAATACCTCCATTGATCATGTATATTGCTATGATCAAATACATAGCCAAAAATTATTGTATATTTGGGAGGAAAGGAGGAAGTAGTTAAACGGCCTACTTATAAATGAAAAATAATTTATAATAAAAAATTACATACGTCTTTTTATAATCTATAAACAAAGACTAAAAATAATTTTTGATAAAAAACCTAAATCAGCGTAAAATTTAAGATAAAAGTTTAAATAAATAAAAGCGGAAAGATGACGATAGAAATATACATTGGTGACCCCTTTATTCGTGGCAGCACCGATGACCTTTAAAAGAACCGGCACCATGACCTCTTCTCCTTAAGATATAATGGACATGTTTATTCCGGTGACATGCACTTAACCATTTAATTATTATAATGTAGTGGCGTGTAAAGACTTATAATCAAATTATAGTTTTGTAAACCTTTGGGTATAAAAGATTGCGATGCCATTATGGCAATATCTTTCCGGTTGATTTACCACAGATAATTATTATAAGCCCTTGTCTTTTTCTCTCGTGCTTTGAATTTTTGTCCTTAAACTTAGAGTTGATCTTGGCGTTTGTTCATTGTAGTTTATTTTTTCGTTGTTGCTTTTAAATTTCTAAAAACGCATATATAAAAATTTTATTTATAAATTATTTTTTATTTATAAATATATCGTTTGACTTTTTACGTCGGTATGATTCGCACACCGACCGTTTCAAAGAGGATGCTCCAACGAACGATAATTATCAAAGTCTCCTTGGCAACTCGCCGTGTTCGTCCAAACAAATAATGTTCAACGTTACATTATCACATACATCACATACAAGAATTTAACGCGCATGCAGCGTCATATACTGATATACTCATATCGTATTCAACACTTCAACTTGCGTGCGTTAATTCCCTTTACCCTCGTCTTTTTTCTGCTTATATTTTATAAGTTAAGCTTTAAATATTTTATTCATAAATTAGAGTGTTGGGTAATGTCATTGACGCGCACCCCTCGAGCATAGAGTAAGACAAGCCGTTATAGAAGATCAGCGAGCAGTCGAGAAACGCGCTACCTAGAAACGTTATTGACGCCTTCTCCCAGTACAGAATATTGAAGGTGAAGGTTCCGGAGACCAATTCCTCCGATCTTTGATGCATGCCAGGGAACGGGATGGAGTAAAATACGAGCAACGACACAGTACAGAGAAGGACACAAAATCGTTGATTGTTTTCATGGCTTTTGGCCTAAGGCGGTGAATCGATTTATGCAGAGATAACAGGATGTCTGATCAGTGATGCACCGTCTCCACTTCGCGTAACCAAACCAGGTAAGTCACACATAAATCTTAACCGGACTCCACGTCATGCCGCGTCATGCACCAGATTATTCAAATAAAACAAAACCAAATTGCAGCAAAATAAAATTACGTGAGCGTAAGGATGAGGAATCAATTTTAGCAGACCATTCACACACATGTCACGTACGTACGTGTGCGCCTGGCCGGTCTAGCCTGGCTGGTCAAGCCAGGCGGTTGGGCGTGTGTGCGTGTTCTTATTCTCTGGACGTCAAAATATTTGCTGAATTTTATGTTCCGACAACAGCAAATGCTTCGCCCTCATTTTTGCTCTTTTGCATACACTTATAAGTTAAATTTTTAATTTTTAATCTTAAATTGAAAGTAGATTTTTAGAGTTTTTCATTATTTTTTTCTCAACTTTTAGATATGTATATCTAGAAACACGTATAAGAAGGTTTATTAACAAATTATTTTTCATTTTCAAATAAGTCAAATGATCACCCCTTTATACTGGCTGATATATATCGACTACATCTGAATTCAAATACCGTGAGTATGCTGTAAAGGTGGAACATATGTTTAGAATTTCCTAACATTTAGTTACTAAAGTATTCTTAGTTGCTTTCTTTAAGCGGATAGAAGATTGCGATAACCCCTAAAAAAGTAGATTTTGAGAAAGATTGAAATATGGAATTGTAAATCTGTTCATCTTCAGAAGGCCACGCATAGGAAACCCTTGCAGGCCACGTTCGGCCATGATCATAAGTTAAGTAAGCCCTTCTCGTTTTCTGCCGAACTGCGTATTTTTTTACAAAATTTTCTATAGTAAAGTTATTTTAAAATATCATATTAATCTATTTTATATTTTTTAATAATTAATAACTGATTAATCATATACTAATCTATTAGTACGTTTTCCTTGTAAAGTATAAGTTAACTTATGCCCTCCTTAGATTCGGTAGTCACATCTCAAACATGTAGGGACCAGGCATGCTACCTTTTTAGTTCCATCACGACATTACTGATTTCAATAGCCTGTGTGGTAGAACTATGGCGCGAGAGAAAGTTTGAGTTCCATTTATCTTGGCTAGACGGAAGAAAATATGAAAGGTCAAAAATATACTCATTGCCGTGTGCTTCTGTTGATGCCCGAACATAGATAATTGCTATATATATTTTGTTAATCATGTTCTATCATAAAAAATGCTTCGTTCGTAGTTGTCGTGTAGACAAGAGGGTCACAAGATATGGATGCTTCTGCGACAGCACCTACACGGTTGAAAAATTGGACGCACAATCGAGCAGGGACCAGCAGTTGGAAGAGCCGGGCTGCCTAGCAGGATGGGAGTTGCTAACAAGATAGCTACTCGCTACGAGAGCCACACCGTCTACGTTTAATAAAAGACGGAGTTAAAGAAACCACTGCTGAGCTGAAATCATGTGGATTCACTGCACCGTAACACAAAACCCTCAAACAGACGATCCATCGCTAGAGACCAGATATGAAGACAAAATGTCGGTTGCGTAAAACTCAGCCTGCAAAGGGGGCGGGCCGGCCTGTTAGCCCACCAGCCCGTCTCTAAATTTTGGCACCAAAATATTTAGTTTTAGGATACAGCTAAGGCTAGACCCATTGGACCCTATATTTAACCCTTGCTCATTGGACTCCAAGCAGAGCGACGGCGGCTGCAGCTCCCTTCCTCTGGCACCGGCAGCGGCGTGGCGCTGTTCTTGATCCCCTACAGGCTACAGTGACGGCTTCAGCGGCGGCGGCGGACGATGGCTGTGGCGGCGAATGGTGGACCATGGCTGTGGCTGCGGCGGCCTCCATGGTGGACTGACGAGTCGATGACCTCTCTGCTCCCTGACGGCCTCGACCTCTCTACAGCCGCCGTCGTCTCCTAGGTGCGGAGGGGAAATCATCTGTAATGCAATGCAATGATGCTGTTAGTATCTAGGATCTTGTAATTTGACTGCTTTCTAGCTACATTTTCTTCAGTTATTTTGGCATCAAAGTACGTGGGAACCTACACATTCTGAGGATTTGTTCTGAACTCTAGTTGTCGTAGGTCTGGGACAACGATGTGTTGAAGAAAAACACGATGTTGAATTGTTGATAACCTGTAGTTTCCAACAGTGGTTTAATTTTCTCAAGTCTTTTTTAGCAATAACTCACTATTTGTCCCTAAGGACATTAACCTCACTAATTCAGTATTTTTCTGAGCGAGCTAGATAAGTCTGCATCCACCATGAGAACGCTAGCAATAGAACTTTTTGAATTTTGAATTTTATTTATTAAATAACTTATAAATTTAATTTTGCATTTTCAAAAAATCACACCGCCCTCTAAGAGAGCGGAAAGATGACGTGGCAAACGGCCACTCAGTCCTGAAGGACGACCAGAAACGGCGACACGTCAAATTTTATATTTAGGCCACGTCCAAAAATTTTACGATTTAACCATGGTTTGATAGACATGTGTATAATGTATGAAATTGTTTAATCAATAATACTACTTGGGTCTCTTATGGAGATTCGACCTCTGGTCTCCAAAATAAAAGCAAGGAACGATGACCACTGAGCCAAGGGAGTACTTGTGATTAAACAATTACGTAGGTAATACATATTTGTATCAAACCACGGGTCAATAAAAAAATCCCAGTTCAATCACAAAATTCCCAGACGGCACGACGAAATTTGCATTTAGACCCTTTCCGCCATCGCCGTGCACCGTTTCCAGCCGTCCCTAGTAGGAAGAATAGGCACAGGGAAATTGTACATGAATATCGAAAGTGGTATTGGAAACTTAAGAGTCTTTATTACCTACATAGTATTCATGTTAGAGCAAGACTAATAATATAGCCAACAAGCTAGCTATAAGACTTTTTATAGTCTTCTCTTAGTCCACCCATATACTAGTTAGCTTTTCATCATTAATGCAGGACCCACATGTCACTCTCAGAGTTTCTTGGTTTCTGTGCCCAAGCTGACTACACGCTTACAGTCTGCTTACACTCTCTCTCATCTACTCTATCCTCCACGTAAGCATATAGCCAGCTTATAGCCTAATATTATACTTGCTCTTAGGCTATTGTGGGAATACCCTGTTTGAGCTCGGTATCCCGAAACCACCCACGATCGTCCAGGATTTTGATCGTGCACAGATTGATAAACAGAACGGCTTCAATTACAATACCGATATAATTTACATGAAATAACATACAAGAGACAACTACAACAGCTTTTAGGGGCCAAACGGCCAAACTCACACAACAGACTAAAACACAACAGACTAACCTACAAGCAAAAGAACCAAACACAAAACCCAACTAAACATCACAGGAACGCCTGAGAGCAGGCCGACCTAAAAGAACTCCTCGCCACAAAAGAACTCTTCACCTTCTGACGCTTCTTTGGCGAAGAACTGCTCCTCTGAACCACATTATATGCAAGGGGGTGAGTACTGACGTACCCAGCAAACCACAAACCAAGAATACAAATAGAATACATGCAAGTAGTACAAGGATATAGGGTTTATCAAGATTGGTTGATAACAAGCCTATTATAAATAATAATTTTTTTTTCCTATTTTCATAAAACAGCTTATTTGCAAACATTTATAAATCAAAGGTTTAAAAGGTAGCAATATAAATCACCATCATTCTTATCTGATTCCAATCCAGATTTTAATTATAAAAACTACTCATACCATAAGAATAGGAATCACCCAATGACACATCTCCATTAACCGGGAGCACGGCGTATTCGAATACAGTACGACTCTGCAGCGTCTGCCCAGCGTTACCCACACGATACCACGACTGGATCAGAGTCGAGACAACAGAACCGTTCATTAGTCCCACTTACTACTAGTACCGCCCAGTGGGATATCATCCGTCCTAGCAGTCGGGCACTCGCTCGGCCACAAGCAAGGCATAGTAGGGTCGCTGCTTTCACGGGTGCCACTGTTGTGAGATCATGTCAACTTGGCCCGTGGCCCCTTCCACATGTCCACTCCTATATGCTCCTAGAGCCTCTAACAGTCGTTCGTATAGTGGGACCACGTACTAAGTTAAGTCCGATTACTCGGTTCCGTGGATGGGCGCGAACTATATCATTTTCCATGGCATAAGAGGGTTTTTATCCTTATATCCGGGGAAGCAACCAAATTAGCATAGCACATGCATAAAATAAACACAGTAATACATGTCATAATATCCAGAACAACAACCTTCACCCGGAATCACCTTCCATATCACTCAAGACAAGTGATTTATATCAAAACAATATTTTATGTAGCTCGATAGCGTCATCATGTGACGACGGGCACAACAGATGTATGTGTATAGAAGTTTGGTGGTATTATCCACTACAATGTTATTCTGAAGTATGCAAAGCTATACCTAGGTTATCAAGGTACAGGATGTAACAATTCAAGGTATTGGCTGTAATAACAAGTATATAAAAAAGACAGTAACTAATGTAACAAGATTATTTGAAAGTAATAATACGCCAAAATAACTTTGCAAGTAATTAATGCATAAAATAACTAAGTGGTTCTCTACTTAGGTTCTCAAAATGATCAAAGGATGGTTTCGTGGCTTGCCTTGCACAACGTGGTCTTCTGAAGCTTCAACGTAGCCTTCAGGGTCCACGTCAGCTCCTGCAGGGTCGTCGACGGCTTCGGGTTGATCTATCGCGCACACACACGAATTAAAAACAAACCAAATAAGCCTATAAACAAAATCTATAAATAAACGAAATAAACAAATAAAGAAAGGACAAAACTGGAGCTGAAAGGGATAGATTAACGATTCAAAGGGGTGTGAAAGGCTTCAAATGGATTTTAGGAATTCTTGGATGAATAGTAACCCTAGGTATAATTTAGGGTTATGCCTTCGAAATTTTAGATGACAACGAAACTATCGCCGTTGAATTTGGAATGACTCAAAGAGTCGGATGATGGTTTCGGATTTTAAATCCGGGATTTGAAAGTCAAGGAATTATTTAAACTGGAGAAAGAATTATTTAAATTTGGAGAAAAGGATAATTTTTGGATTTATTTTGGATAGAAAAAGAAATTAGGATGGACTCCAAATATTTTATTTTATTTATTTTTTTCATTTTTTTTCTTTTATTTATTTATTTTTCTTTTCTTTATTTATTTTTTTTTCTTCTCCTCCTTTCTTCTTCCTTCGATCGTTCTCCTTCCTTCACGTTCTTTCTCTCTCTTTCACAGGATGGTGCCCGACCATGGAGGGCAGCCGGGCGGCCAGGGGAGCATGGCTACGGGACCAGGAGGCCGAGGGGGTTCCATTCCCCTCGATGGCGGTGCCCAGGACGGCGCCGGGAGGGCCGGCGGCGGTGGCCGATTCAGGCCGGCGGCGGCTGCCATGGAGGCACCGATTCCGGCGAGCTCCGGTGAGGTCAGAGGCTGGGGAAGGTTCAGGGAGTTGTGCGGAGGCTGCTGCACGCCCAGGTGAGGCCGAGACATCCGGAGGTGGCGGCGCGACGTGCAGCCGATGTAGGACGAACAGAGGAGCAACGGGTGGCGGCGACACCGGTGGGTTCCGGCGGTGATTTGGCTCTGGAAAGTGAGGGGAAAGAGGCACACGAGCATGGCGAAGGTGATTGCTACCTTGATCTTGGAGGATGGCGATGGCAGCGGCGGATTTCGTGAAAAACGGCGTCGACGGCCGGTTGAGTCCGGCGGCGTCCTTGCGCCGGCTGCGACGAAATAGATGAAGATGGTACTCGCCGCCCCGAGGGAAGGATCGGAATGGACGGCTTTGTTTTCTCTGGGTCGTCGGCAGCGGGAGAGAAAGGATTGGAGAGGGAGGGCAGAAACGGTGGAGAGAGGCGGCAACCGAGTAGCTGACGACGAGCTCGCTTCGAGTCGGTTCGGCCGCACTTCGAACGACGACGCGTGGCAACGGAGCAGCTACGTGTCCGCTGCCTTGGCAAGGCATCGACAGCAACGCGCATACGGAGAAGAAAACGGAGCGAGAGACTGTGCGCGCAAGAGAAAAACAAAGAAGATAGATGGCTGGGTGGATGGATGAATGGATAGATTTAGTCTAAAATAAATTAGACAATGTTTTAGAAATTTAAAAGGAATTTAGATGACGACCAGTGGGAGCGAGAGAGAGTTGGATGGGTGAATGGATGAATGGCTGGACGGATGGATGGATTTGATTGGATGAATACACAAAATGGCGATTCGCGTGAGATCGACGACGAATCGGAACGAATGAACTCGGGAAATTATTGTTTGAGATGAATTTAGAAGATTTGCGATAATTGGATGAAATATAAATATCCGAGATTTGGATTCGGACTATTTTGAGCGAATGTGATATTGTCCTGAATTTTTTTTTTAAAAAAAATAATTTCGCAAAACTTTTACCCTGAGAAATCTAGTATGTTACAGCTATTCACAGTGTTGGTTTCATTTTCAATAAGTACGATGCCATGTCAGCAAAACTGATGACATGCTATAAGATTTACGAGGGGTGAGATGAAATTAGTTTCACCTAGATAAAAACCGGTGGTGCACTATTTCCAACACTTTGAAACTAATTGAAACTAGAATTGGAACACAATCAGTTCCATTTCAACTTCTCCCCACCCAATCCAACCATAGTTTATGTGGTAAATTAAATACAAGTTTGCCTAACAAACAACGAAAAAAATAAAACTGCACGTTAGAAGGAATGGTTTCATTGATGGTTTTATAGCACTTGAGCTAATGTGGTATCTTGGAAATAACAAAATGAAATTTGCCATTAGGAATAGCCTTGGATTATTAAGAAGGTAAAATAGATAAATAATGAATGTATAGGTTCATTTAGGTAGTCTAGAATTGTTAAAATGGGTCCTTTTTCCAAGTAATCCTTCAGTTAAAGCTATCCCTATTTATAACTTGTAGGAGAAAAGACGGAATGAACATAGTTAAATCTTTATTGCAGCCCCTGTTTATGTTTTTCTTGTTAATACGTCATGTTTTCACATGTTGCGGTGACAAAATTTGATTGGGTAAGAAACTAAGGGCGTGTTCCATATTAGTTAACTTATCTCCCTCATTTTCCGCGTGTACGTTTCTCAAACTGTTAAACGGTGTATTTTTGGCAAAAACTTTTTATAGAAAAGTTGTTTTAAAAAATCATATTAATCTATTTTATATTTTTTTTAATAATTAATTAATCATGTACTAATCTATTACTATGTTTTTCGCATTAGGGTAAGTTATGTACGAGCACTCAAACAAACACGGCCTAAGCATATCTTCGCAATATTGCCCTACCAAAAATTTTCCTTTAAAGAGAAACTCTAGTAAAAAAATAGCAACTTGGGTGAACATCTTGCATTTTAAAGACCAGATAAAAAGAGTTTTTATGTAAAAAAAATATTTGCCTAAAATATACTATTTTATAAGTTCAAAAAGCATGTTGACAAAAATCCATAATCTCGTGGGAAAAGAAAATATCGAAAGTTTCTTTCATATAAATTGGTTTTTTTAGAAAGGCAAAAGGCGTGTTTGGCGTAGCTTCTGGTAGTTAGAGATTCTAACCGAATCTCTAAAAGTCAGAAACTCTCTAAACAACACTCAGCTGATAAGAATTTAGAGTTACATAATCTAGAAAATAAACTAGAAAAAAAACCAGCTTCGCTAACTTTTTACGAGATGCTTGTCAGAATATTAAGCTCCCTAAACAGCCCTAAGTTTACTCGCTAGGGATAATTGGGCTACCTACCAGGTGAGAACAGGCTTAAGCGCCTCAACCGGCGCGTGCATTTCAAGGCAGTGCGAGACAACGCGGACCACCTCCCGCTCCGGCTCCACCTACGTGCGCGGCTCGCCGCGACCGTTCACATGGCAGGCAGGTCGGGATGGGCCGGGCGGGCTGGCGCGCCGCGTCACCCGTGACGCGCCCCCCAAACCCCCTCGTACCTTCTCGAATCCCGAGCCACAGCCACCGCCACCCTCGCCGACAACGTAGGCCCCACACGTCCGGACCTAGAGATCCCCTCACGCCACCTCGCGTCGCGTGCGTGCGTGCGTGCGTATAAATACATATACCCAGCACAAACCCGCACGACGAACCAACCAACCGACGCAAACCAAACCCAACCCCTCTACTGCAGCGACGAGATTCTCCCCTCCCCTCCAATCTCTCCGCTCACTTCTTCGTCTTCTTCTTCTCCTTCGGTTCCAACCCCTCCACCCTCCTCTCTCTCTCTCTCTCCTCCCCCATGGCCGCTGCCGCCTCCGGGACGCCGCCGGCGAAGATGCGGGCCGTGCAGTACGACGCCTGCGGCGGGGGAGCCGCCGGGCTCAAGGTACCGAGCGCGCTCGCACAACCCGCCTCCTCCTCTGCGCTTTCGGAAGAGTTCTCGTAGCAGTCGATTGATTGGTGATTTGATATAATTTTCCTTGCTTGATTCGTTTGTTGGCGACCTCTGGACTGGAGTCGCGGACTCGCGATAGAATTTTCTTTGTTACGCTTTTTATGGTCAATGATTTTAAGGGCTTTACTGGATTTTTATAGATGCCAGGATCAAATTACTTCAGGTGCTGTGGTGATTACGATTTAATCCTATATTACGTGACTACAGAGTAATGTTTGGTGATTCTCCTGTTGTAAATTTCATGTCACTGTATATTTAGCGGAACCAATTTTTCTTTATCCCAAGACTTGGAAACAACTTCTTCTTTCTCCCAAAAACTTGGAAACACTAAAAGGTGTCAACTAGTTAGCCAAAGAGTAATTAGGATGATTGACCGTTGACTCTTTTCACTCCAAATAAGGAAAATTACTAAACTAGAGTTACTAGAGTCAACTAGGTACCTACACCATTCCTGTGGGCCAGATGGATGATTCCCCTGTTCTTAGGGTTGAACTGTAGAGATGAGACTCTGGTTGTACTCAGCATTTTTTTTTCTCGTATCCTATTTTTCTCCATTTCTTTACAAGAATCGGTAGAAACATTTTAAAATACTCCTTTTGCAGCATGTTGAAGTTCCGGTCCCTTCAGCGAAGAAGAACGAAGTCCTGTTGAAGCTGGAGGCGACAACCATCAATCCAGTTGACTGGAAGATTCAGAAAGGGGCGTTGCGTCCTCTGGTGCCTCGTAGACTGCCTTTTATCCCAGGTAAATTAGATACTCTCGTTGTGGAATCACATAGCTTTTTCTTTCGGAGTTCTTCATATGTATCGATTCAGGAATTAGAAATACACTAAGGGGTGGGAGTCAGGAGATGGATGGACAGTTGGGGCTTAGCAACAACTCAAACATTATCACTGAACTGACAATTTGCTAAATTTATCTTCTACACTTATTGCTGGCAGCAATGATGCTCAGCCTTTAACACACGAAGTGCTTTTTGTTAAGATTGACAGAAAGAAACCCTGTTTAGAGTTAATTGTCATATATATTGTTCCTTACTGTATCTGATTGAATTAAGACCAGATGACAGAGTAAAACATGCCTTTCTTCCAGCAACTATGCCTGGAATAACGCTTCATCAGTGTATAGTCGACACAAATAGTAATTGATTTACACTAAAATCTGTTCGTGAACATGATCATAGCTGCATCTCTATATTCTTTTTTTTTTTTGAAATTCTATAATAATTTTTTTTTTTTGAAATTCTCATCTCTATATTCTGTTTCGCAGTGACCGATGTTGCAGGAGTAGTTGCTGGTGTGGGTCCTGGAGTGGAGGAGTTCGCAGTGGGTGATCAAGTAGTTGCTATGTTGAATTCTTTGGTAAGTTCATTTCTTTATCATTTGTGTCCTTCAACTTCAACAATATCATGAAAATAAATATATTATTGCCAGTCCAATTATCTCAGCGTGCGTCTGAATTGTAAGGTCGATCAATGTCTGAAAATTTATCCTTTTGGGACTACAGAACGGAGGTGGATTTGCAGAGTACGCCGTATCGTCGGCGAGCCTGACCGTCAAGAGGCCGCCCGAGGTCTCGGCCGCGGACGGCGCCGGGCTGCCCGTCGCGGCGGGCACGGCGCTCCAGGCGCTGAGGTCCATCGGCGCCAGGTTCGACGGCACCGGCGAGCCGCTGAACGTCCTGGTCACCGCCGCGTCGGGCGGCGTGGGCCTCTACGCCGTGCAGCTGGCCAAGCTGGCGAACCTGCACGTCACGGCCACCTGCGGCGCCCGCAACGTGGAACTGGTGCGGAGCCTCGGCGCCGACGAGGTGCTGGACTACCGGACGGCCGAGGGCGCCAGCATGCGGAGCCCCTCGGGGAGGAAGTACGACGGCGTGGTGCACTGCACCGTGGGCGTCGGGTGGTCGGCGTTCGAGCCGCTGATTAGCGCCGCCGGGGGGAAGGTGATCGACATCACGCCCAACGCCTCCGCCATGCTCACGTCAGCGCTGCACGCGGTGACGCTGCGGAGGAAGCGGCTGGTGCCGCTGCTGCTGTCGCCCAACAGGGCCGACCTGGAGCTGCTGGTCGCGCTGGTGAGGGACGGGAAGCTGCGGACGGTGGTCGACTCGAGGTTCCCGTTGAGCGACGCCGCCAAGGCGTGGCAGAAGAGCATCGACGGCCACGCCACCGGCAAGATCGTCGTTGACATGGAAGGCTGATCATGTAGCAGCATCTGCTTGCTTGGTTTGGTGATATTACGTTTATTTGTTTTTTTCTCTTCTGCTTTCTTAATAATTTGGGAGTTGTAAATCCTAGGGCATAGATCGAGACTACACTAGTTCTATTGAGTTTTTCATTGTTACTGTATACTTTGAATATGTACATTTAATGACAATTCATGAACAAACGATCTTGTGCTGATTGTGGAATCTCTAAATCATCACTTGCTTCAAGAGTAGATAAAAACTATCAACTCAACCGCTAGAAAAGAGGGCACAAGACAGAATGAGGAAAAACAAACATCAGATGCTCCAAAAAAGGGTTAAGCTTACCAGGACTACATCTGAAAATTCTGAATAGACGTATATGCTACAATTAGTAAACCAATATGACCACTGCTTTCCCTTGCCACAAAACAAGAGAAGCTTTGCTTCAATTTATGACCCGATTTGTGCTCATAATCTCTCTCACATGAACCCCAACTCAACACATACTCCCTTGCCGAATCTGTGACAATTCCAACCCACGAAAAATATCAAACTTCTACCGACGCATATAGCCACTAACTCCGCTCACTTCGCGGCTGCACTAGTGCCCGATGGCACCCGGCCAGCACGACCACCTGCTGCACCAGAGTGGTCGACACGCTGGTAGCCAACATCGCCACCACCACGTGATGAACCACCTCTACCAGCACCTCTGCCTCCGTAGTCGGATCGATAATTGAACTCACCCCTTCCGTAGCCCCTCCCTCCAGTGTAATTGCCGCGGCCTCTCATGCCTTCACCCCGGAAGTTACCACCTCTACCAGGAGCAAACCTTCCTCTGCCACCACCACCTAACAAAAATAGGACATGTTGATGCTTAACGGAAAAGAGAAGTGAAAAGCAAAATGGGGATGCAGACAGATAATGATATTTTTGACCATGGCATATGTTTGAATTTGAACAATGAAATGCAAAAATCAAATGGTTCTACAGAACTTGTATTTTCAGGCAATTCGGTTTTTCTTTTGTCAGAAATGACATTGTTTTCTCTAAATATAATCAGACAATTCAGGCCCTTTCGATTACTGGGACAGAACCAGGAGGGGCAGTGTATGAATTGTGATGGGCACAGCACATTTTTTTTATAACAAATGTGAGCACAAACTAAAAGAACACATCAATTATCAAACCAATGCAATCTGCATGAAAAGTGAGCTACATCAAATATTCATTTGTCATAAGTGCCCAATTCAATAGCCCATAGAAACATATCCAGAATTTCTTCCAAAAGACCCAAAACATTGACAAGACACTACAATACTTTATGAACTTACCACGTGAACCATTAGTTCTCTTTTCCTCCACAAAACATTGACGATCACTTATCATCACAGGAGAACCCTGCAGAGAGTTCATCAGATAAAAAGATCAGTTAGTTTGTACTTATCATGATGACCTGTTGGTGTATTCACTTGAGCTCTTGTAGTCTTGTCAAAGCTGATTCAGCATTAGAAAAGAAATTGTATTAAGGTAGAGTATTTTTATAACAACAGTACTAATACACACAATGCTTAAATTTCTTAACAATAGAATGAAATAAAGCATCTGTGGTTTGCTCCTCGGTGGAGACATGTGAAATAATTCTCTCTTGTACATAAATCACCATTTATCTTAATTGTCAGTCAACCCATGGGTCATATTATCAGCACCATTAAGATAGTAAAATGTATTTTCAAATCAAAGAATCCAAACTAGATATATTACTCAGGGACATTGATAATCATCAACTTTGTAGATGTAAAGAAAATACAACATCCTTTTTCCAATAGTGCAGGCATGCTAGTGTTAAGATATTGGGAATAAAAGAGAATCATTATTCCCAGCTCCACAATTGCTGGTTAGATTATGGCCCATGTAGTTGAATTAAGTACAGAGGAAGGATCACAAGAGCTTTAACCACTAGTCCAAATCCATGAACATCCCCATGCTTTAAAAAAATAGGTGGGGACGGTAAGGGGAATCAAAGCTCTCAGCAGTCCAGAACTAATGGGATCATAAATTGCCTACTAGCAAATAACAATGAACAGCTAACATTCCAACGGCATTGATTCCACCAACCGAGCAGATAGCAAGGTCCTAAAGGTTGCATAACAGCATCAGGCCACTACCGGAAAAAGGAAATGAAAAAAAGGGTGATGGGACAACAGGGATTATACAGCTTTATCAGTAAATATTAAGTATGAAGGCAGAGTTGACTCAAGTAATTCAGGAAAGTAAGGGTGGATTTAGCTGAGCAAGGAAATCGCCTTTCTTATATATTATGTTCTACATCTAAAACCAGAAGAATTTGGCACAGGCATAGTTACATTGTAATTTGGACTAGCTCAAAAGCTAATTAAGAAATGATAATACACACTTTTCTTAGTTCTATCTGCTAAAATACGAATAAACCAACAGTCATAGAAGAACAAAATTAGAAAAAGATAATGCCATGTATACATGCCCTCACAAACATCTAATCCCTCCCAAGAAACTTATTAACACCCCTGTCAAATGAACTTACGACAACTCTTTAGTCACATATGCAAGCAATTATCATCAAAATACACTTTGCAACAATTCTATAATAACTAGATGAAAGAAATGAAGATGAGCAATCTTCAATATCATTGAAGACAGATTAGTTAATGGGAATTACCGCTATTGCGCTTTGGACTGCACTGGGATCTTCAAACTCCACAAAGCCGTAGCAGAACCCTTGAATCTGTGTTATCAATGAAAATAAAAGGAGGGATGGTTGGCATTGAGACTGACTCACATAAAGCTCTACTTTTATGTACAGCGATAAAAAGTACCTTGTGACTTCTAACTTGGATTCCATCCGGCTTAATAGCGCCAAATTTCTTGAACGCTTCTTCTAATTGTTCAGGTGTGGCATTTAAAGGCAGACTTCGTACATATATCGCGTGTGCGTCAACTTTGAAGATGATTATGAAAGCATTTCAGGCAGAGATCAATCACATAAAAAGGATTTTAAGTACAAGTTTCAATCTAGATAATACCTTCTGCTTCTTGAATGTTGCTGCTTTCAGGGTTAGGACTGAAAGTTGGAGCATCAGCAACTGGAGCAACAGGAACTGGAGCAACTTGCCTCTCTTGTTTCGGTGGCACCGGCCTGGAAGGAATTGCAGAAATTTGTGGTGGAGCTTCTTTCATGACTTTGACCTAAAACACAAGAAAATGCAACAGTGATAAATCTTACCATTACCAGCACTGAAATGTACAATATTGTACAGGCAGTATAACTATCTTAATAAAAGTAAACATTTATTATTTTTTATTGTATATATTTTAATAGAAACTCATAGTCAAAAATAGATTTAGAAGACCGTGTCGTTGTCCAAAACGACAAGAATTATAAAACTGGAGGGAGTAGATAATCGCAACCAACTAAACTGCTACTGCAATTGAAAACAGAAAAATCATGACGCCAAGAATTAACACATCAATCTTGATATAACCACTCCTATTCCCAATCACCAAAATGATATTCCCCCCATTGATTTATTGCGTAGTGCAGTATTAACATTTTCAGCTGGGTTTATGCAGCACTAACATAACTGGAAGGTTTCATGTGAACATCTACACATCAGAAATTGAAATGCATCAGGAAGCAAGAAAAATCCTGGCAATTACTTATGCATGTTTGCTCGAGGTTGAAACAAATGCAGAACTCCATGAAGGAACGAAAATTACATCTCACCTTTCATGATCAGATTCAGAGGTATTAAGAAACGTATGCAAAGATCTATGTATCATACAGGTGACTTTCAACTTGGTGGCTGGTAGGAAAACAGCCTTAAAAACTTACAATTGAAGCATACGACTTCTTGGGGGCCTCCTCCTGCGGTACAGGGGCAGGTGGGCTCGGAGTAGCCACTGCTACGTTATTTGGCACTTCATCTATAACTTCAGGAATCGACGTTTCCTCCACAGCAGGCTCCTCTGGGTTGTTAGGCGGGTTATAAGCCTCCTCACCGTTCGGATCAGCCTCCTGAGGGTGAGTTGCAGTTGCAGGCTCAGCCACATGCTGCTCCGGCTGCGAAAAAGCCTCTACAGATGGGCAAACACAATGAATTTGACCATATGCTCCATAGTAAAGAAACAACATTGAAAATGCTCAACGACCACGCACCCTGTTCCCGAGGTACACTAGTGCCATTTGCTGCAGGAGCAGACACCGAATCCGCCTCCTGAGCCAGATTCTGCTGTGGCGGTGGCAACGGCTGGTCCAGCTCTGGCTCCTGCTCCGGGTCCTGATCCCCCTCCCCGACGTAGCGCAGAATGTCGTTGAGCACGAAGTAGCCCTTCTCCTGCGGCGCGAGGAAGAATGACTGCGAGAACTCCCTGCGCACGTCGTCGCTCCCGGTGAGGTGGCCAGTGACGAGCACTGTGACGCCCCCTCCCAGCGACTCCTGCGCATCGACCGCCTTGATCTCCGCCCGCACGATGTCCATGGACACGATCTTCGCGTTAATCGCCTGCGCACACAACCAAAAACACACCCAAACCCCTCACAAACCCTTCGGGTCTGGGCAGATCTGAGCCCGAGGGGAGCCAAAACGGTGGCGCGAGAGCGGCCGGTACGCACCTCCATGGTGGTGACGGTGTCCATCTCGGCGCCGGCGCCAGCGGGGCGGCCGATGCGGCTCCCGTCCTGGTAGAAGCGGTGCACGAGATCCGGCGACTGGTGGAGGATGTTGTAGTACTGGTGCACGAACGCGTTCCCCACCTGTTGGTAACCGGAACACGCACGGGAACGAATCGAGTCAGCGCGGATCCAGCAAAGCTCGGCGGCGGCGGAAGGCGTACGGATCAGGGGAGGGGATGGGAGAAGCTGTCGCTGCTTACCACTTGCGCCGACGGCGGCGATCCGGGCGCCGCCGCGGCGGCGGCGGCGGAGGGCGGAGGCGAGGCCATGGTGGCGGGTACTACGACGTGCGGCGGCGGCGGCGGCGGAGGAGGAGGAGGAGGGGTTAGGGTTTTTGTCGGGGAGGTGGGGCTCTCCTCTCCTGTGCGCGTGCGCGTGTGGGCGGTCGCGTTTCCGGCAAAATTGGCGAGAGAAGGAGCGACGCGGCGGCGGCTGCGGGGGTAGTAGTATACGGGAGGGAAAGAGAAACGGAGGTGGGAAGCGGGGCGGCACGTGCGATGCGATGCGCGGGGGATGCCGATCCGACGGCGGGGATAGGATGCGGGGTGGTGGTGGCGGCGGTGGTGGGGACGGGCCTCGGCCCGGCGGCACGGGCGTCACGTGCGCGGCGGGTAGTGGCGGCAGCGACTCGATCAGGCGAGCGGGCGGGGGGAGGCTGGCTGTGAGAGCGTGAGACTATCTGTGTGGTTTTCGGTGGTTGGGATCTCGACGGGGTATCTGGGCTTTCCGAATTATTGATTCTGGTGGGGGATTTTTGGCCGAGAACGGCAGCGACGTGTACGAAGTGTTGTATATGGGTGGTTTGACTGGTTTGGCTCAGGTGAAAGAATCGGCTAGATCGGCATGTTGGGCTGCGGGACCATATCAAATCGGATGTTTGGACACTAATTTAAAGTATTAAACATAGACTAATAAAAAAACTATTTTCATAAATGAGTGCTAATCCGCGAGATGAATTTTTTAAGCCTAATTAATCCATAATTAGAGCATGTTTACTGTAGCATCACATAGGTTAATCATGGATTAATTAGGCTCAATAGATTCGTCTCACGAATTAGTCCAAAATTATGAATGAGTTTAATTAATAGTATACGTTTACTATTTATAATAAGCGTCCAAACATTCGATGGGACAAAGGACTAAAAATAAGTCCCTTGTCCCAAACACCACCTATGCTACGGTATAATAGAGTGGTTTCCGTTACTCACGTAGGTGAACAGTTTACGAGGAGGAGTTTGGGAAGTGGGGTAGGATAAATAGTTTCATGGGCCCATGCGTATCTTCTACAAAACACGGCAACCACATAAAAAAATATGTGAAACCCCACACACCATACTAGATATGGAGGAGGAGATAGCGGAATGGTGGTAGCGTGATCTAGAAAAATCAATGTACTAGTTTGTGCACACGAAATTAATGAAAATAAGAGGACCACAACCAATGCCAAAGCATCACTACAAATGACAAAACTGTGTCGGCTAAGCGATGGCAGTAACAACCATATTAATGGGTCATTCCTCATAATTGTCATCACCCTGAGTGTTAGGAGCTCCTCCACATCACCAAGCCAAGCTCCACATTCCCTATACGCATTAGGTGCAGAGTGGCAGTGACCTTGCAGCCGAAACTAAAACTACCACCAAGCTCTAGCTCCAATCCACATTGTCACTGAGCTGCACACACCACCAACCTCTGAGATAGTTGGGTCATGCCTCCTTGATCGATCGCCCTTGGTGTTAATTGACTACATTGCATCAATCTTGGAGAAAGGACTAGTGACCTTGGAGAGTGGAGAGGGCAAAGGTAGCGGAGGAAAGTCAACCCTGTGAGGAGGGAGGGATGTGGGAAGGGAAGGATTTATGTTCATATGTTTATATTTTTGGGTGTTTGTGTAAAAATTTGGACTTACATGTGAATTGATAAATACAAGTACTGAAATATAAAATATTAGGGGCTAACATGAAATTTTGAGACTATCAATTGAAGCTAAATGCATCATGAAAAAAGAAAATTGCCTCTTGAAGCTACATGCACCATAAAAGAAAAGAAGATTTTCGAAGAGCGGTCTTAGCCCACGTGGCACTGAAGACAACTCAAATAAATTAGGTTGTATTGTGAATGGCATAAGCATTGGACCTACATTATGCAGAGGTTTAACTATTCACCACTATTTATAAGATCTATCAATCCCTCTCACAACACCCTTTCATACAGAATGGCAAATATGTTGTCGCTGATCCCTTAAGAGTGGTAAAATTTTAATTTTTCCAAAGTCGTATGGGTGTATAAATCTCATTTAGGTCATGTTTAGGATAATCTCTTCCAACTTTAGCTTCTTTGAAGATCTCCAATTCTACAAATAATTTATAACCATGTAGATCTTAAGAATTTGTAGCTAGAGAATGAACTACTTCCTCCATAAAAAATACAAGGAGACCAAGAGTTTGAATTTCATCCAACAATATAAACACATGTCCACCTACCTTCTCATCTCAATCAATCATAATCATCCATCATTTGTTTTTATCACCTACTTCTCCATCAATTTCCACCAATGACAACCCTCCACTATCTCAACTTTGATCGCTCAAAAAAAAACTCCAAATGTTCTTGGGGCATGTACAACCCATAACCCATAGACAAGTATCGTCTATAATCCGCCACGTAAGTAGAACTGGCTCATGTGTACACTATTGAATGAAGAGAGAGATCCAAGTCATCGTCTCATGAGACACCAGCTTCGCCCCGTGCTCTGAGAAGAAGGCGACACATTATAGGGAGTGTCTCCTTCTAGCGACGATGCAATCGATCTTGTGTGGGCACACTCATTTGCCGAGTAAATCTGTTGTTCGTGCAAGAACTCCACCCCTGCGCGCTTTCTCCCCAGCCTCACTCCACCTCATTTGCATTCTTAATATTGTAGCAGTTGTGATATATATCACTCTGCTTGTTATACATGTGTAACCTGGTATCCAACTCGCTCAAGCAAGTGGCTTGGCTTCCTTCACTTCAGAATCTGCAGCTACTTTGATTTCTATTGTTTCACTCTTTACCGGTGATGCCACACCTTACTTAGATATACTCCCAAGCTACTTTGGCCTCTTTGGAGCGACATGATTAAGTTCCCAAGCAGCAGGGGCAATCTATTTGAGCTTGTCGGTGAGTAGCTTCAAGGTGGCATCATGGGCAAAGGCAACTGCAACTGTGGGGATATACCTAGATCTTGGTGATGGTGTGTGTGGTGGCATCCTCGGTGTGTTGATCTGCAACTACATTAATGAGAACATCACTCCTTCGGATATAAAAAACAATCCTCCACTAGTCATTCAAGGTACAATCCCAAGAGCTCACGCGTGACAATTGAATTTAGAGGTGAGCTCGTTCCTAAGTTCTTTTTTATATGATTTTGAGAATAGATTGTTACCTAATGATTATATTATGATCAGGGCCGCGTTCGCCGGAGCCAGTAAGTTAACTTACTCGTCTCGTTTTTCGCACGCACGCTTCCCGAACTGCTAAAGGGTGTATTTTTTACAAAAAAATTCTATAGTAAAGTTGTTTTAAAAAAATCATATTAATCTATTTTATATTTTTTAATAATTAATAATTAATTAATCATTTATTAATCTATTACTACGTTTTTCGCGCCGGTGTAAGTTAACTTATCCGACGCCTCCCGAACGTGGCCCAGGAACAATTTAGAGGACAAGAGGACACTTAGATAGATACTTAGAGGCGTGGAGTACCAGCAAGGGCGTCCAAGTCAAGATGGAGGCCCAAACCACGTCGACTTCGAGTATATTTTAGAGTCAAGGACTAAATTTGTACTAAAATAGGCGTCTAGGTCGCATACATGCTTGGATTGAAGCGTTCTTTATATGGATGGAAAACTAAGAAGATAACATTTTTAATGGTTCTAGTCCCATGTCCAAATTCATTACGATTCATTGGGAATCGACCAAACAAGTTGATGTCCAAAATCTGCTCTAGTGTTGCGTCACTGAATTTTGGACTTTGGGCCATGTATCATGTTGGAGTCCGTTAGGGTTGTGTCAAGGAGTGTTTGCAAGCCCCTAAACTCCATATATTGGTAGCCGCCACCACTTATAGGGTTTGAGTTTTGCTTAGATTAATATGTGAAGAACATTTTCGTCGATCCTTCAGTTTTTGAGACCCCAACTTGTGACTTTAATCATTCATGTATAATTTGGTTGCAATCTTTCTTGTTTGCGTTCTTTGATTCGCAAGCAGGGATTAGCCTTCTCGCGTGAAGTCAACTGGGTTTCGACATGGTCGATAACTAGATGTGACATGGTGCTATGCTTCGGGGCTCGACAATGTGTTGTTTAGAAGCCGGATCGACTTGTTTTGCAACTCCACCAAATCGATTGTTCATCAGAACCTTTCGAAAGATTGAGAACCCTTGTCCACATCGGTGGTGGAACATGGTGGGAATCCGATGAAAATGCTGAAAGCAGAGGAGGACGGAAGGAAGGAAGAGGTGCAAGAGACGTGAATGTGATGGGATTCTATGGGGTTGTCAACTATGGTAGTTTGATCTTCTCGATAGCATTGGTGTTGCTCCATGGGCTTTTCCATGTGTTGTCTCTCATTCGCTTGTGACCGCTAGTCATTGGCCTCGACCTCAATAACCATGACAACCATATGTACATAACCAAATCTATACATCATCTGGGCCTTCTTGGTATATGCATTTAAGTATAAAATCTCATCAAGCTAACATTGACAACAACATTGGTGTAGATCGGATGCAGATGGGTTGTCGTATCAATCATCCACCACCTACACAGAGGTTCCAAAAGAGGAGGATGTGTGCACATAGTTGTATACTTGTATATTTACCTCTTTCTTCTATCTCCCCTTCTAGAATGCTCCTTGTTCCAATGACTTCAATCACCCCTCTTTGTTATACGAAGATTAGTGTGGAGGGAGATATTTAGCCTAATTCTTTCTTATAATTAATTAAGGTGTAATGACTACGGTAGCCTAGACAATGTAGTCGGAGTGTAGGACCCTTCAACAGTGATGAGACGGTGGCTGTCGATTGTATAATTACAAAGTAAGAGTGCATCATTCAAGTCCTTTGACAACACACGGATATTTAGTACTTATATTTAATTTCCAAGCAGTTTTATCTTTTTTATTCTACTTATACAGAATTTAAATTTCTAACCATTAGATTTGGGGGGTTTTATCTTAGTTTACTCTTTAATCTTACCTTTTAGATTGCCATGGACATGTATATAAATTTTTATTTATAAATATATCGTTTGACTTAATGTCTAAATAAGCCAAACTATCGACCCCAGTATGTCTAAGGTAAATTAAATGAACTACTTGAATAGAAATTACCCCCCATTACTTTCTGGAAGAGAAGCAGCAGACGAAAAGTGATTACTATGGGCTGTCAGTGGGCTAGGCCGATACGAAGGTGACGAAGCCTATCAACTCCTGTGGTTAGATCGATCGAGCTCTATCATCTTGAATTTTTACATCACAGACAAATCGTTCCATGCATTATTTATATCGCATTAGCTCTATCCCATCGTTTGCTGGCGACGAAAATATATATGATACTTTAGATATTTAATAACAAAAATGATGTCATTAACTATTACTCTCTTCGAGTTTTTTTACACGATTAACTTTTAGATTTACGTTTAGCTATTCGTCCTATTCAAATTTTTTATTCAAATATACAAAATTATAAATCATACTATAGTTACTTTAGTAATAAATCAAATCATAACAAAATAATCAATACTTATATAAACTTTTTGAATAAAACGAATTGTTAAACGTAGATCCAAAATCAACGGCGTCAATTAAAAGAACACCAGTGAGTACAAAGCTAAAAATTACTTTATAAAAGTGAGATAAGGAATCTCTATATAAAAACTTTTAAAAATTATATTTAAGTACTACCTCCGTTTCATATTGTAAGACTTTCTAGCATTGTCTAAACTCATTCATTGATGAATATATATAATTTATATATGTTTTTAGATTCATTAGCATCTATATAAATCTAATCTAGACAATGCTAGAAAATCTTACATTATGAAACGGAGTGAAACGGAGGGAGTAATTAAAAGAATGCATAGCGATATCTTGGATTCGTATACATGCCATTGATTTGATCATGGGACCCGTGAGGCGTTTAGGCATTTGATTGCTAGTATGTATGCGCATATTTGAGGTCAAAATTTTAGCTCCATGTGTGCTAAGACACAAAACCATAGAAGTTCCTTTGTCAAAATGAAATCTTTAAAACAGGAGAAACCTTAGAGCTTGTGTTGCTATAAGTTGGAGTTAACTTTTGCCATACCAAAAATTTGACAACTCCAATAGTATCCTATATGCTAGGTAAGGATGAAAGTGATACGGATAGTTTCCGAGTTCCGAAGCTATTTTTGAATTCGGATAGGGCCGGTTCGGATTTTTTTCGGATTTTTCCGGATTCGGATTCGAATTCGGATAGTTTTTCCCGGATACGAATTCGAATACGATAATGTTGTTATCCGCCGGATTGCGGAATCGGTCGGAAACTATTCGGTCTTTTTTTCCGGATATCCGCCGCTTCATAGGCCATAGCCCAAATATTGTTGATTGAGCCCAATAGCCCATAAGGCCATAGCCAGGTTAACTCAGACCCAGACACCCAGTACGTGCGTGCAAGCTGCGACTGTGAGCATGCGACCAGTGCGGTATCGGCAACTCCACGCCGTTGGTGGGTGGCGGCGCATCTAGATCCCCACGCGCCCACGCCACCCGCCCGCCCCTGCCGCCGTCGCCCATCGCCAGGCGTCTCTCCACCTCCCCTCGTCTTCCTCCTCGCCATCTCTGTCGGCGATGCCGACGCCCCCACCACACCACCTCCACGCGTCGATACGGCGACGCCCCGCCGCACCACCTCCACGCGCCGACACGCCGACACCTGTCGCGGCACCATCGACGCCTTGTCAAGTCGCCGTATGTGACGCCGCTGCTGCTACACCACCACAAGTACGACGACGCCTGCCGCACCATCACCACCAACGAATCATCGTGGAGCCATCTTAATTCAGCGATTCATCATCTCAACTGGTGTTTGTTTGCTCTCTTGTATTCTGTGCATTTTACTGCTCTCTTCTGGATGAACTATCTTATGTATGAACTAAGTGTGAATGTGTGACAGGCTGTGACTGTAATGAATTTATTTATGATTAACTTATGCTGTTATGTACTTCTCTCTAAATTTGAATCTGTGACAGATATGAATTATGTGATTTACATGTGGTGTTTCGAATTTCAACACATGAATGTGGTGATGAACTGATGATGGGGTCATGTCGATGGTTTTCTATGATGTGTTTCATTGAAAGTCAATTATACAACTATTATTTTAGAAAAGGTAATCAACTATATATCTTCCTTGATTTGAGACGCGTGGCTTGAGGGGTTTTCAAATCCAAAAATTATTCGTTACCGTATTCGTTCCGTTTTATATTCGGTCCGTATCTATATTCGACACTATTCGATTCCATTTTCATATCCGGAGTTTCTGATTCTGATTTCATATCCGAAAAAAAATATGAAAATGAATATGATATAGCTAGTTTCCGTCCGTATTCGATCCGTTTTCATCCCTAATGCTAGGAATGCTATATTTTTTGCTCACACCAGTTTAAATTCTACACTACCAAATTGAAAACTTAGTTTCAAACCAAACAAACACTTAAAGTACCCCATTCGTTTTTTATTTGATGTTGTTAACTTTTAATTCTACGTTTAACGATTTGTTTTATTAAAAATACAATTTATTACTAAAAGCACTATAAGCATGAGCATAATTTCATATATTTGTATAAAGCTTTAAATAAGATGAACAATTAGATCTAAAAGTTAACGGCGGTAGGTGGACCGTAGCGAGCATAACCGGGGATAAACTTGGCAAACATTTCTCTAGGTTGCGCCGTGGTTGCTCTTGATTAAAACCCCCGTACTCTATGCTCTATGACATATGTGCAGTGATTAGTTCGATGAATATGCGCTACGATGTTGTGTTTAGTAGTGCTTAAGCTCCAAAAAGTTTTTGATAAACTGAAAATAGACTTAAATCACTCTGTTTTTACTATGTGCGCTCATGTTTCTATAGAAAGATTGAGAGCCAGAACCGTACCAAACAAGCATGGCGAATTAAAGACCATTTTGGATTGCCACATAAACGTGATTCCATATATGCAACTTCAGCAGTACTACCTGATTGGAGCTTGGAGTGGAGCTAAATTTCGATCATGTTAATATGGTAGCTTATAAAATTATTAGCAGTGCCAAAACCTATCCACGGGCAAAGAACCAAACTTGTCCTGCACAGAGGCTTCAATTAGGCATGGGGACCAAAAAAGAAACGAAAAAACAAAGCACTTTTGGGCCTAATCGTGCTATACTTTGGGCTCGGTCCAGGCCAGATTTCATGTGGCCCACCAGAGATAGCCAACAAAGCTGGTTCCACATTGACTATCGATAAATTTGAATATTGTTTTTTTTAAATCCATTATTCAACATTCTGGTGAACTGTCACGATGAACCCACGTATTAATATAAATAAATTGATAACAGAAAAAATTTAAATCATCCTGTCCACTTTCTCTATTTTTTTGTATTTAAGACCGTTGACATTCATCTTATTTAAAAATTTCATTGAAACAATACTAAATTATCAAATTATCATTGACGACAGGTGGAGAAGGGAGCACAAATTTCATTGAAACAATACTAAATTATCAAATTATCATTGACGACAGGTGGAGAAGGGAGCACACTGCACGCATATGCAAGAACCGTCATCGTACGTACAACTACTAATCTCTCCGTTTTTTTAATTAACTTTGTTGACTTTTCATCTGCGAGTGATCATTCATTTTATTTAAAAATTTATATAACTATTAATTATTTTTTTATAGTTTGATTTATTGCTATAATAAATTTAAACATGATTTATAACTTTACATATTTATAAAAATAAATAAATAAGATAAATAATCAAATTTAGATAAAAATCAACAATGGAAATTAAATAAAACCGAAGCGAGCACCTTGGACGTGCGTCCAAACCCAAGAATCTCCGAATCTTTCTCGCGTGAGAGACCAGGGTGGCAGTGCAAGGCACGATCCAACACTCGAGAACGTGCACACCAGCTAGCCGGAGATGTCTACGTTTCGTCTCGGGCTCGTTTGGGAACCGGTGAAAATCGCACGAAGTGTTGACTAAACTTTCTAATCGGATAATCGGATGTTTGAACATTTATTATGAATAGTAAATATAGATTATTAATAAAATTTATTTATAATTTTGGACTAATTC
Source organism: Oryza brachyantha (assembly GCF_000231095.2). NCBI lineage: Eukaryota > Viridiplantae > Streptophyta > Magnoliopsida > Poales > Poaceae > Oryza > Oryza brachyantha. The sequence goes on from NC_023166.2 coordinate 8,137,642, forward strand.
ACGAGACGAATCTGTTGAGCCTAATTAATCTATGATTAGCCTATGTGATGCATAGTTGTGAAAGGGCATGTAACCTAGTAGTTACAGTGAACTAAGTAGCACCCAAAATCCTAAGTTCAAATCTCTATAGTAGCATGAATTTCAGATTGGGTATTCAAGGGGCTAAGTCCCTATTTGGGCTAAGTTCTCGAAATAAAAATAAAAAAAAATGACCTTATATATCCAAGTGGATACAGAGGCCGGGTAAAAGTACCCTTCTCTAAGAAAAAATGTGATACACAGTAAACATACGCTAATTATGAATTAAGTAGGCTTAAAAAATTTGTCATGTGAATTAGCTCTCATTTATGTAATTAGTTTTATAATTAGTCTACGTTTAATATTTATAATAAATGTCCAAACATCCGATGTGACATGAGACTAAAAAGTTTAGCCCGATCTAAACACCCGATCTAAACACCACCTTATACACCTCAATCTTCTCACTTTTACTTATAATTATAACTTAAAATTTAAAATTTAATGTTAATTTTACAGTTTTTAATCATAATTTATTTCACTTGATTTTAGTCGGTCATTGCAGTAGTTTATTCTCGGTATTTTTTAACTAGCTAAGGATGCATATTAAGAAAAAAAATACCTAAAAGTGTTACATGGTCGCTAAAGGCCATTATGCTTTATAATCAACATAGACCAAACATTATTTTGCTCTCGTAAAACGTTACGGCTTATTTTTTGACAAATGGGGCATTAATAATTTACATAAAAACTTGAGTAGTATAAAATTACTTTCTCCGTGCTAACATATAAGACGTTTTTGTTCTCCTCAAAGTTAATATTTAAATATTTTGATTAATAATTGAGGTAATGATATAGGTGTTTTGTATCATCTACTATGTAGTACCATTAAATTCGTATTTGAAACAAATTCATATCATGCAGGTACTGGTAATATATATATTACAAAGAGAATAATATCAAAGAATTAGTATATTTGGAAATGTTCTCTGTTAATACCATGGGGGCTAATAATTTACGGGATCCCATTTCCAAATAGCATGATATCGCCCGTCAACATTATAGGAGCTGGTCATGTTTGATGTCATTATATTTATAAATTATGTACCTGATCTGATATTAATAGAGAGATAGTGATACTTGTAATTATCAGATCGGATAGTCATCAATACAAAGTTATATCCGATGATACAACTAAGAGGAAGAGATGGGAAATGGTGGAGATGGTTAAGGAAGGTTAATTGTATAATCCAACTCATGTTAACGTTAATGTATGACCCAACATAATATATTAATATCCAACACTCTCACAATTTGTTGGAACATATATTGGATTGACTACAAATAGCACGGCTAAGGCCCTTTTGATTCAAAGGATTTTCATAAGTATTTTAGAGGGTTTTATTTCTATAGAAATTTTTTCTATAAAACCCTTTGGATCAAAGGAATGAATTCTATGAATTCTTATGAAATGCATCTTTCTATGCAAGTTTTGGAAGAAATTTAGCAAGAGGTTGAATCTCATAGAAAAAATTCTTTGAGTCTATATCTCTCCTTAAATTTCTGTGTTTTTCTTATGGTCCAATCAAACAGTCATTCCTACGTTTTTCCTGTGTTTTACAATCATCTGTTTTATACCTACATTTCTATCAAAATCCTATGTTTTTCCTATTCCTCTGTTTTTTCAATCTTGTGATTTAAAGAGGCCCTAAATATTTTTCTTTCCCCTTCGACACATTTAAATGTGATGTGTTAATTTTTATAGCTCATCTTACTGTACTCGTTTTATTTAACCTAGCTTATTCTCAATTTCTTTCTTCGCCTTTACACACGCGCACCCCTCGCTGCTTAATGGTATATTTGTTCCTCGTCTCATAATGCCAAAGTAATTTTCAACTTTATAATACTACAATTCCATAATTCATACCATTAACTAGCTATAAAAAAATCGATTTCCCCTTTTCAAAGTTGGTCTATATAAACAACACAGCCTTGCCAGTGGGGAGCAATTTCATTTTCTGAAAAGAAAAAATATTTTTTATGAAAAGAAATATTAATTTTATGATCGGTCGCTGCCAATGTGGCAGTCCCGTGCTCGTCCTTTTCCGAAAGAAGTTCCCATTGTAACGGAAGAAGAAGAAGGCGATCTTCCCCTGCAAAATCCGAGCGCCACCCGCCTCCGCCTCCTTCCCCAAGCCGCGCCGCCGCCGTCTCCTCCTCCTCCTCCTCCCCTCCGGCGATCTCCCCCCCCCCCCCCCACGGCAGGTACGCTCCCCCGGTTCCGTCTTTTCCCACCCACTCTTCCGAGCCCCCGTGAACTCTTGTCCGCCATCCTTTGCCTGATCGCTTCGTACGTGGAGTGGAATGGATGAGCCCTAGACCGTCCTCCTCCTTCTCGGGATCTTCTCGTCTCCGGGGGTTTCTTGCCGTTTGAACCCTAGATTAATCGCGAGTTTTAGCAATCAGCATTACCAGAATTTCTCTCTCTCTCTCTCTCTTTTTTTTTTTTGATAGGGAGAATCGGTTAGCGTGATCGATCCATCGGGGTTCTAGTCTGCGTGTTTTTTTTTCTGTTTTGCTGTTCGGCGATTAGCCATGGATTCTTTGTTCTTGTGAAAATAATTGGCACTAGTAGTGTTCTTGAGGGAAGCAGTAATTCGAAGAAGCTTGTTGTCCACAGTACGATCGTTTCGTTGTTCTCGGCGCCTTTATTTCCCCTGCTGGACAGACCGGCGCAAAAGCTTGCACCTTTCTTTCTTGAAATGCTTTTCCCGTGGTTGGCTTTCTCTTCTATCGTTTACTACTGCGAGCATCTACTGCTCATCTATATGTGTAGAGTTTGGCCGTGTCCTTTTCCTGCGCCTCACGAAATGCGTCCATTTGAGGTGTGCCAATAAGACGGAGGTCCACTCATGATGGAAATGGGACTCGCTGTTTTGGTTTTGAGGGAAGTGGTGGATGCGAGTTGCGACGACCGATCTTTTTCGTGATCTGTTTGGAACCGACTTCTCGTGAAGTGGTTTGGAACCTCGATTGGAGAGTTTTTCCTTGTGGTACAACTTTGTGCTAGTTGTTGCTAACTTGCTATTTACCATGTTTTCTTTTTTAAAAAAATGTTTTTAATTATTTGACTGGCTCACCATCTATGCTAATGCTATGCTCTGTTTTGTCTCTGCACTTGCCCTTTCCTTTTGTTCCAACTTAATTGGAGGATTCCAATTGAGTGGTTGGGCTCTTCTTGTGGATCTACTTCTATGTGCTCTATAGGTTGTTTATTCCAACTTTTTTAATTAAATTATGAATTCTCTTGTTCAGTGACCAAAATCTTGTGAGCTCTAAGTACATACCCAGGATTACTTTTACTGAGAGATGCAATTATTGCATCTAGGGCTGTCTGATAGATCGAAACGATTGAACTAGTTTAGCGGTTCCGTATTGGGTTGTTTTATTGTTCTTGTAATGGCACTGGATGCACCACTGCTACAAATTGAGACACTACAGAGTTGATTCTATATCCTATAACCCAAGGTTGTTGCGTTCCTTTGAGAAACAGAATCTAAACATTTTTAAGTGGTTTAGTGAATGGAAACTCTGTTGTTGTGTAGGACTGTTATTGGATTCTGCTGTTTTGGAAAGCAAATAGACTGAGATGGTGATGTCCATAGACAATGTGAGGGGCTTCGCACTGGCCACATCATCAAGTGCATTTATTGGTTCAAGCTTTGTGATTAAGAAGATTGGGTTGAAGAAAGCGGGGGATGCTGGGGTAAGAGCAGGTTGTGCCTCATCCTTTTTCTGGTTAAATAATTCATTTTTTATTTGCATATAAGGCGTTTTTTTAAGTGGTTGTTTGGATCCATGGACTTTTTTGGTCCCTTGTCACATCGGATGTTTGAACGTTAATTAGGAGTATTAAATATAGAATGATAACAAAACTAATTGTATAAATAAAGACTATTTCACTAGACAAATTTTTAAAGCCTAATTAATCTACGATTAGCAAATATTTACTGTAGCATCGTATTCGCTAATCATGGACTAATTAGTCTCAATAGATTCGTGTCACGAAATAGTCCAGAGTATGGGGTAAGTTTTTAGTCTATATTTAATACTTTTAATTAGTGTCTAAACATTCGATGTGGCAGGGACTAAAAAGTTGAAGAGAATGCCTTGTCCTGCAATTACGCTTCGGTATCTACACAGGCTCTTTAATTATAATCCATTCTATCCTCATGATTTGCAGGTTCTGGAGGATACTCATACTTATATGAACCATTATGGTGGATAGGAATGACAGCTAGTAAGTAGGGATTACATTGTGCTCTTTTCTATAATTCTATTGATAGTGCTTGCCAAAGAAGCCATTCTGAGTGTAACCCAGTTGCCATTTGTTATATCTACTAATTCATGAAAATAATTTTGTTGTTACTACTAAGGTAGCTTCTACGCTCATATGTTAGACACAATATTAGATGAAAGATTAAAATAATGAGTAACCGGTTGTCATAAGTACAACACAGAAACCTATTTCTATCATTATTTATATATGATACATATAAAGCTTCAACAATATTCTATAATAATACAATGTAAGCTCAAACTATAGATTTTATCTCCTCTTTTACAGTGATTCTTGGTGAGGTGGCCAACTTTGCAGCGTATGCATTTGCTCCTGCAATACTCGTCACTCCTCTAGGAGCACTGAGCATCATATTCAGGTTTTACACATATCTTTGCTTCTAGGAGATAATATTGCTTAATCAATAATATAATGTTCCCTTAATACTCTTTTATTCATTCAGTGCAGTGCTAGCACACTTTATTTTGAAAGAAAGGTTGCATATGTTTGGTGTTGTTGGTTGCATATTATGCGTTGTCGGTTCAGTTGGTATAGTTCTACATGCTCCAAAGGAGAAAAAGATTGATTCTGTTAACGAAATATGGCATCTTGCAACTCAACCAGGTAGATCTTATCTCAAAGTTTTTTAATAGTTGTTCTAGTTGTCATTGCAGTAGATATAGCTATATGTTTACCTTTAGGAAAAGTGATTCTCGAACAATCAGTTTCTTGAGAATATTCACATGCATGACCTGTTTTTGTGGAAAACCCATTCAATGTGCTGCGATTTTCCCATCATTCTACCAGAATTAATGTATGTATGTGCTGCTTGTGGATATAGTTTCTAGGTAATTATAGGTATTCTACTTTTTAAAATTCATTTTGGTGCATAAGAATAATTTTTCTTTCAGGTTTCATAGTCTATTCTTGCCTGGCGGTAGTTGTTGCACTTGTTTTAATTTTCTGGGTCGTTCACCGGACCGAACAAAGGAAAATGCTCGCATATATTGCAATTTGTTCTCTGATGGGATCTCTTACGGTAGGCTCACTGTCCTTAACAATTGAACTGTTTGAATCAAGTTGATCCATTACCTTCTAATAAAGCCTGTACTTGAGGCAGGTTATCAGTGTAAAAGCAGTGGCTATTGCTTTGAAGCTCTCATTTAATGGAGTGAACCAATTTATCTACATCCCAACGTGGTTCTTTATTGTTGTGGTGATTATATGCTGTTTAGTGCAGCTCAATTACTTAAACAAGGTACATGGTCACATCATATGGAAACATTGAGCACTTTTTTACTTGAAGAGATCGTGCTGTTTCTTGTAAATAGATCGCTACTTTTTTTGTTACTGATATATGTTTATTACTGGTACCATCTATTTATTTTGGTTCTTGTGGCTCAACATGGGACTTCTGTTCAGAAAAAAAATCACATGAACAATGATCCATGCCAAGAACATCTAGTCTTTCTGTAAAATAAATATTTACTTCACACTGAATCTTGTGCGCTGATTTATTTCTGTGTAGAGTCTATCACGTATGAATCATTCCCCATCTCTCACAAGTTCCTTGATTTCTTCATTTTACATTTCTTAATCGTGTTCTATGCTTTACATCATTTTATCTCGGCCTGTGAGTCTAACATATTGAAGTCAATATCTTCTTTCTTTTCTTAACCTTTTCTGTGAATTTTTTTTATTGTAGGCACTTGATTCATTCAATACAGCTGTTGTTTCTCCTGTCTATTATGTGATGTTCACCATTCTTACTATTATTGCCAACATGATCATGTACAAGGTGATGTGCGCATTGTTTATATCTTTCATTAGTTCAGTTCATATGATATTTCTACATTAAACCACTTGCCTATTTGATGAAACCCAACTCTGAAAGTATAGTGTGTTTCTTGAAACTTCATTTCACGGAGAAGCTATAGCACCATCTTGAAATTTGCTATGTAAAACTAAAACTTTAACATCTGTCATAAGCTGGTGTATTCCATGTCTAGTATGACATTGTTGACCAAAAAAAATATTTCATGCCAGTATACATGATATGCATTGTTCATAAAAGGAGCCTGTATCAAGATTCTTGTTGCAACTGGACTTGTAGCATTCTTTTAGTTTGACTCAGAGAACTAGTTTTCGAATTATGCGTGACATTCCATTGTTCATCTTCTGTCTTTTGATAGTGTTAACTCATTGTTAATGTGGCTTTTTTGGAGATTGACAAAACATTTGATGGTGACTAAATTTTCATTCCAGGACTGGGCCTCTCAGAATGCAACCCAGATAGCAACTGAGCTTTGTGGGTTTGTGACAATTGTTGCAGGAACTTTTCTTCTGCACAAGACCAGGGATATGGGAAACGAACAATCTGAATCACCATCTCTGAGAGGAGAATGTGAACTCCAGAATCATTAGCTAGTAACATACGTCGTTGAACATCTAACATATACAATACCTTCTAGGATCTCAACACATGATGTACCTTGGAGTCACTTAAATGATACTGAGTTAGCTCGTTGGAAATTTAGGATATATATACAAGCAGAATCATATGCTTTTCGCTGGAATATTTTGATAGATCAATCATGGAAATGGTTGACCATTTTGTTAGTTCATGAAAAACTAAGTAATTTTCCTTTGTAAATAGAGTTTGCGAAACTTGTGTAAGTACGTGCTGTGAAATGCCGAAGCAATGGCTCAGCTACTCCTGTCGTCCTATGTTGCATAAGCCGAACCATTTATAATATCAATGCAATGCCCATCTTTTGGTTTATTATAGGAATAAACGGAACGACATATTTATAAATAAACAATAATTTATAAATAAAAATGTTATATATATATATATATATATATATGTTCTTAGCGATCTAAAAGTCAAGATTGAAAAATAAACTATGATGAAAAATCCTAAAATCAAATCTAAATTTAAGATTAAAAATTTAAATTTTGATTTATAATGAGGGTGGACACAACCAGCTTTCCTACTGTGCTCATTTAAACCCTCATTGGTTTTGGGGACAAGGCCAATTTTGTAAAACCTTAAATCAAATTACCATAAAACTATAGATTTAAAAAGTAATCACAATTCTACTTGTTATGGATCTATTTATTCATATAAAAATTTTGATTTATAATGAGGGTGGATACAACCAGCTTTCCTACCGTGCTCATTTAAACCCTCATTGGTTTTGAGGACAGGGCCAATTTTGTAAAACCTTCAATCAAATTATCATAAAACTATAGATTTAAAAAGTAATCACAATTCAACTTGTTATGGATCTATTTATTCATATAACTACATATTTTGTAAACAAATATGCAAGGACAAAAACACAAGACCTAGATAGACCATAGGAAAAAACACATTGGTTTCTTAGATTCATAATTAATATGTGCATCCACAAATAAAAAATAATCTATCTCAATGCTTGAACCGCAACAGAAAAAAAAAAGGAGGCTGCAACGATGCTGACGATGATGGACATCCGGGCTTTACTTTAAGCATGACTTGATTTTTACATAGTTATAGAATTTTTTTAATAAGATGAATGATCAAACACATATAAAAAAAGTCAAAAATGTTATTTATTGAAAACCAAAGTGAGTACAACAAATCATTATAGCTACATTTTTTTTGTTATTTTCAATCAATTTGTGGTTTTATAGTTTACCATTGTCCATCTTATAATTGACCACAACATCAGTATTATATTTGGTGTTGGTTGTGGCTTCTTTAAAAGCAAAGAACAAATTTACTCAAGTATCGTTTGATCTGAAGCATCCACCGCTGATCGAACGGCCAGGACTAATCCTCGTGCTGCAATTCTGCAAATGCTCTTGTGCACAGGTTGTGCAGAGAGGCATCTCAGCAAAGCTGAATGATTGACGTGCGCACACTATATTTAGTTTTTCTTTTTCTTGATTTATGTGGGTGCGTTTCATAAGTAAAATGATACCACATTTGATCCAAAATAAGTTTATTTTTTAGTTTTTAAAATAATATTTCGACTCTTCGTCTTATTTAAATTTTTTTACGATTAATATTTTTATCGTTACTAGATGATAAAACATGAATAACACTTTATGCGTGACTAATTTTTTTAAGTTTTTATACAAACTTTTTATATAAGATGAATGGTTAAACATTAAACATAAAAATCGAAAAATAAAATTATTATGGGATAGAGGTAGTATGCTATTTTAAAGTTTTTTATATAGAAATTGATTATCATACCTTTTAAAAGTAGGTTTTAACTTTTGAGTGAGTAATTTCATAATATTAAAAAAGTAGATAATCTTTTATGTTTTGCTGTATTAGCAACAAAAGAAAATAATCATTTTTCAGTTTTTTGATAAAATGTTTTAACTCTACGTTTTATTTGAAATTTTTCTGCGATTAATATTTTTATTTTTACTCGATGATAAAACATAAATAGTATTTTCTATACGACTAATTTTTTAAATTTTTTAATAAATTTTTTAAATAAGACGAATGATCAATTGAAGAAAAAATAAAGTTATTATGGAACGGAAGAGGCAGTAGCAATAGCGTGGTGTAGCATTGAACGAATCCAACACCATTGCGCCAATTTTCGTGTACGCTCCCGCCACTTCACGCGGCGTCGTTTGAACGGAGGCGGCCGTCGCGACCCTCCGTCTCGTCGTATCCCGGCGCCACCAAAACCCCTCCCTCCCGCACGCCACGACGCCGCCGCGCGCGCCAGCCCTGAGCCTGAGACATGGAGCCGACCGTACGCGACGTCCTCGCCTTCCACCGCATCGACCGCGCCGCCTACGAGCTGCTGCTCTCGCTGGGGGCCCCCCGCGCGGCCGCGCGCAACGCCGTCGCGCTCCTCATGTGGCTCCACCACCACAGCGCCAGCGCCGGCGCCGGCGCCGGCGTAGACGCCGTGGACCGCGCGCGCCGCCTCGTACGCACCCCGGAGGACGCCGCGCGGCTCGTCTCCGAGGCACGCGCCGTCCTCCACGGCGGCGGCGCCGCCGCCGCCAGCCTGGAGCTCACGCGGTGCTGCTGCGGCGGCGGCGCAGAGGAGACGCTCATCTCGTCCATCCTGGGCGGCGGCGGCGTCGACGTCCGCCGCTTCTTCGCGCTCGTCCCGGACGACGCCCCGCGCCGCGGCGTCGCCGAGGTGCTCGACGGCGTCGGGGCGCTTGTGTTCGACGACTCTCTGCACGCGCTGCTGCGCCGCCACGAGGAGGAATGCGGGTGCACCGGCGGCGCGCTTCTCCCGCCGAAGCTGGCCGCGCCGTACCGCCCTCACCTGGCGCCGGGTCCGGCGGATGCGGCGATCGGGGACGACGGCTGCCGGTCGCTGTTCGTCACGTTCTCCAAGGGGTTCCCATTAACGCGCGAAGAGATCGAAGAGTACTTCACTGAGTACGTAGCTCATCTCCAACTCTCAAAGCAGTGCTACTTAATTACTGCATGCATGCGATAAACTTTGACCGATTAGTTGGGAAACCATGCATTTATGGGTTCACCATTCCGGTTCATATTGGGATTTGGGAATACCATTTTTCAAGCCTCTTTTTCTTAGTCCAAAAGCAAAATTATTATACAATCACCTATGATATTAAAACTAAAAAAAAATCATATTGTTGCCCTTAGCTTTTTCGGCCACTCGTGCTGTTCGAAAACTTTCCAACCTTAACATTTTAAATTATGGATTCAGGAAACTGTTATCTACTTATCTTTCTCCTTAAGATTATTAGAATATTTATTTCAAAGTTTAAATCTCTGTATTTTGATATCATAGGAAAAGAAATGTTTTTAATTTGAAGTTAAAAGTTAACTATTTTTCAGAGGTTGAATGATATAAATCCAGGTTATATATAGATGAAAACTTGAAGGTCAAATTTTCAAATTCCAATATAAAGAAATTCTCCATATAGTTTGGTAATTACTATCATTTTGGATATGGTTAAGGTCAAACTTTTAAAATTTTGACTATAAATATTTTTTTAAAATATTTAGTTTGAAAACTGTTATACTAGGATAACATGTATAAATGGGTCTAAAAATTTCTTTAATAGAAATACATTTTTGTATATAATATATTAATATAATGGAAATTCGTAGATAAATTTTGGAGAGCATTTTGTTGTTCAAAATGATAGAAATTATCAAACTGAAAGGAGTGATAAGCTAGGACGAGGATGAAAAGTCCAATACTATATAACTGACCATCCTAAAAAAGTAGACATATACAAGAAATTGGTCATTTTGGTTGTGTGCGTGCGGGTAATTAAATGGCCATGTTGCGACTTTAGTAATAGAAAATGTAATGAAGGTGATATGTTAGGGTTTGTGTCATATGGTAACATTTATCGGTGCGCCGACGGCATATACTATGGTACTATTTCACAAGTCATGAGGGATCATGGTGACATTCACAAAATTCTCTTATGTGTGACAACTGACAACCAGTGTTAGTGGGGAATTTAACTATTTACCACTATTAAAAGTGACATCTATTTAAATGTCATTCTTATGTTTGATCTTATATTTTTGCTATCGGAGAGAGAAGATTGTCTAATGTTTTGTCACTATCGACTACATGACATGTCACATCATAGTGCCAACATGGATATGATGTCCAGAAAAGTCTATTTTGCCCATGGTCCAACGTATTTGATCTCCATAGTGGTGTATACGGTATTTTTATTTTGGTGATTCAACTTATATAAAAATATTTTTCTAATAAATAAAAATATTATTTAGTTAAAAAATTATATAAGTTGAATCACCAAAATAAAAATCCTGAATACAAACTACGGAGAGAGAGGGAGATCAAATACATTGAACCATGGGCAAAATAGACTTTTTTAGGCATCATGTCCATGTTGGCAAGGTGATGTGGCATGCCATGTAGACGAAATTGGCAAAATATTAGACAATCTCCTCTCTCCGATGGCAAAAATATAAGACCAAACGTAAAAATGACATTTGAAGAGTTGTCACTTTTAATAGTGGCAAATAGTTAAATTCCCCTGGCTAGCAGCCACAGGTTGGTTGAGTTTTTTTTTTCTAGGACTTTTTTCTATATATTCATGGTTTTCAAACTACAGAGAAAATTGTAGTTTTGACAATCGAAACTAGTGGCGGAACTAGACCTAGTTCATAATTCCTTTAGTATCATATAAAATTTAAAAATAGATAATACTACATTAACTTAGCCTTACTCTTTGAACTTCTATGTTCCGCCCCCTAACCGAAACTACTGTTCCACTTATGCTGCAGGAGGTGGGGCGACTGCTTGGAGAAGGTGATGATGGAGAAGACGCCGGCGGCAGGTGGGCCACCGACGTACGGAAGGGTCGTGTTCCGCCGCCCGGCGATGGCGGCGGCGGTGCTCGGCGGGGAACGCCTGGTGAAGCTGGTCATCAACGGTCGGCAGCTGTGGGCGCGCAACTACGTCCCCAAGGCAGCCTAATTCAGCCATAGCTCCACCAATTAAGCTAGAACACACACCAATTACATATATATATATACTCCTATACTAGCACGCTTATGAGAGACAATCCACAGTTTTTGTTTAGGCTATATACATGAGAAATTCCACGGGGCTTGACCACGGTTAAGTATCAAATTTTACACTAAAAATGTTTCGCACCTTAAGACATTGTATCTAGATATATTAAATTTTACACTAGAAAATATGGTAACTTCTAATAACATTCTAAGGATACTATAAAATACCTTATATACGTATATAATTAGATATCAATACGTAGCTGACTCCGGTGCATTTTACTGGTAGTAGAATTTAATCCATAGTTCCATATCATTGATATATTTTTATCGGATGACTGTGATTAAATTATACTACTAATAATATTAGGTGTAGTATAAATTTAAAGGGATAATATTGTCGTTTTTATTGTGGTCTTTATTATAAAAAAATTATAAAATACTACTAATCAAGTAATTAACAAAGTATAAAAACACCCCTTTTTACTGGTAGTATAAATACTACCAGTAAAATACACTGAAGAGTTGCCCTTTCAATATACATAGCCTCCCATGCATGGGCCATTACATACGTTATGTTCTGTGATCCATCATCCACCATGGCCATGTCATTCGTAAAGAAGAAAAAAAGTGGATCAAGACGTTTTTCAGATAATGGCAATAAACCATGTTGGATGGCTTTGATAGAAGATAGGTGATTAAGCAATTGGACATGCAAATTTTATTAGATGACTTTCATTAAAAAAAATTAGTCCGTTAAGCCAAAATGAGATCGGTTTGATGGATTTTGGGAGATTTGCTGCCCACCTGTTGAACTACATTGCATCAAGGCCAGCGGTTTTCAGACATTGAACAGTGCATCAAGAGAACAGCTGGAGCTGGACTCTTGTTTACAACTTGTATTACAGGTAGACAACTGCACTGAGATGTTATATATAAGAGGAGAGAGTGATTGTTTGGCTTATTTAGGGAAAAAATAATTTGTAAATAAAAAATTCATATACATGATCTTACCGATCTAAAAGCTAAGACTGGAAAAACTATGATAAAAAGAACTTAAAATCTACTTTAAATTTAAGGTTGAAAATTTTAATTTTTGTTTATAAGCATAATCAAAAACGAAAAGATAAGACTCAAGGTTATGTATGTTTCAAATTTTAATCTGACATGGAAGGATCAGATTTGTCAGAATGCACACAATTTCATACGTTATCTCAGAGAAAAGGATTTCAATATTGACCTCCAATGCTTGCAGTTAGCCAAAGACACGCCAACCAATTGTATTAAGACTTGGAAGTATGTAGCTAAACTTCACATCCATTGAAGCTATATTAATCAGGACTGTGGAATGGCAATTCATCAATACAGTTTTTTCAGCTATACACACTGGAACGGTACAACAATGATATGTTCAAATACTATCAGTTATCCTTTTGACATTCAGAAAAGATCAGAATAACTCTTTAGCTTGAGTTGAGCTACCGTAATGTACAGGCTACAAAAAATGTGCTATGTCAAAGAATCAGGTATGACTCCCAGCTACAATTACACTCCTGTTCCTACACACATGTTGGCCTGCCGATGATCAACCTATGTATCTGTATGTCCGAGGGTGGAACGACCTCCTCTGCAGCCATGAAACAATGACCCTAATATCCTTCTTGGTCTGCTCTGTTAAATCAGTATCTATAGGCATTTCCAAAATCCCCTCAGAAGATGTTTCAGAAGATGTGTCACTGGCTGATCTTTTTGAGGCAGATGCACGAGCAATGTTGACACACCTTTGAATTTTCGCTTGGATGAAGGTATCCCAGAGGCTCTCAATCATCTTCTCGCAGTTGTCATCACCAACAAATGATTTCAGCTTATCCAGAATCTGAGTCATGGCCAGCTCAAAACCCTTAGCCTGCAACAAGATGCTGCGGGCTTCGTCCACCAGGTTGTCGTCGCGCAACAAGGATATAGCAGCATCTGCTACTCCCTCTCTGAGAAATCTGCCCCAGTTCTCCTGTGCTTCGCAGAGACTGGCGATTGCCATTGCCACCGTCTGCTTGACATCTCTGTCTGCCACCAAGAGCAGCAGCTCCATCAGTGCAGCAAATCCTCCAAGCTCACCAATCTTGATCTTGTTGTAGTAGTTGTCAGCCAGCAACCCAAGGATTTGAGCACACTTGACTCTTGTGGCCACAGGCCCTAGCAATGCCCTTGCAATCAGCACGGGTATGGCATATCGATCATCTCCTAATATCACTTTATTGGGGCTGTAGGAAGCTGTCTTCGCGATGATTTTGAGGATAATGCCGTCCAGTTCTGGGTCAGGGTCCAGGCATGTCTCTGGTAAGATGCATGCAAGCTTTGTGATCATGCCTGGGCTTCGGCCGAGCAGATGCAGGAACGAGCACTGAGCATTGTTCATGAGTTCGTGCAGGCGTAAAATGGCATCAAAAGTTTTGTCAGAGATGCTAGGGGAGTGAGCCAAGAGGCTGATTTCATTCAACAAGGCTTCCTCATCAGAAGATATATTTGCTGGTTCTGCAATTGCCGTCACATCTGCAATGTCATTTTCTCTACGCCATAGCGTTATGCACAGCGCGATGAGGATATTGGGGATGAATATGTTGTCGTCGAGAATCTCATCAGTTACTGGACAAACGCGTCTGTTTTCGCTCCACCATTTATCCAATGCCAAAACATCAACAGTCTGTTGCCACAGAACAGATGCAGTCAGTTATCAGTGAGATAAAAAAAAAGCAAGTAGAATCAAGGAGTTAATATTCACCATGGATGATTTCTTTTATTCTTGACGAAAGAGATAAATCCTCTAACCGACTAAGAAGCACAGTAGTTAGAAAAATTATGGTGAGATTTAATAGGACAAATGGAGATATATAATGAAAAACAAATCCTTTGTAATATATGATCAAACAATTTAAACATATGGATTTTTCTACATTGCATCACTTGAACAAACTCAAGGCATCTTGCAGGATCAAACTCAGGCAACAAAAAACTCCATTTTCACGTATAATCACATTTGAATCTCTGAATTGCGTTCTATAAAAGGCCATTGCTGAAATCTACATGATGAAAGACAGGAACTCCACAACAATGGTGTACTTCAGGGAACTCGTCCCATCAAGATTATGTTTCTTTCCCTTTTTAAAGAGAACATGTAAAAAAAACAACAATTGCAAATTATAATAGTTTTGTTTGGTGATATCCTTTGGCCCAAAGGAGCAAGCATAACGTTTTCTGAAACAAAACAAACTCTAGTTGGAATCAAGTCCTCCAGAACATGTAATCATAGCACCTAAGGGAAGATTCCAGTCAGAACTTGATTTTAGCAATCTAAGAGGAAATCTGACATCCAAAATAAAGTGCTTCTAGAATCCAAACTAACAGTAGCGTTACTAGATAAGAGCTCAGTTCCTCATAGACAGACACTGACAAGCCAATAGAACACTAACATTTCCACATTGCTACCAAGCCCAAAGGAGCAAGCATAAAGTTTTCTGAAACAAACTTAATCAAGTTCTTCAGAACAAGCTACAGGGGATCTGAAATCAACCTAACAGAAATAACATAACAAGATTCCAGGCGGAACTTGATTCAAACAATCTAAGAGGAAATCTTGAACCCAAAGGAACAATAACATTGCAGATTCCTCACAGACAGAAATTTGAACAAGCAGACAGATCGCACTAAGAAAAGATTTCCACATTGTCACCAGCACTAAGAAAATAGTAGGAATTATCCAAGAACAAGTGTAATGGCAAAGAACAGCGCAAGAACATGCTAATAAATTGAAGAAGGTTAAAGATTTGGCGCACCTTTCCAGAGGAGATGACGACCGGATTCTCCATGACCTTGTTGGAGATAGGGCAGAGGAAGAACTCCGGCACGGACACCGAACCAGTCCAGTACTTCCTGAAATCGGCGCCGCGGTGGGGCTCGTCGGAGCGCGCGGCCTGCAGGGCCCGGAACGCGCAGTCGAAGAGCTCGAGATGTGGCACCGGCGAGCGCTCCTCGTCGTCGTCAGCGCACATCTCCGTGAACCACGCGAGCTCCTCGATGGCCTCCCACCGCCGCAGCCACCGCTCCAGCCCCGCCAGGTCGAGTACCTTCCGGTCGACGAGGAGCGCCCTCTTGATCTCCCCCAACCGGACGCCGGCCGTCGCTGCCATCGTCATGTCCAAGAACTCCACCCTCGCCTTCTCCCTCCTCTCCGCCTCGACGTTGGCGAAATGGCCGACGACCGCCGCCGCGTCGACGACGGCCGGCGGCGCCTCGAGCTGCGGGAAGGAGAAACTCCCGGGCTTCTCTTTCCCCTTCCGCGTGACGGCGGCGGATCCGCCGCCGCCATCCGACGGCGCGAACAATCTTTCCCTTGAGGCGCCCTCCCTCAGCGAGGAGATGATCTCCTCGACGAGGCTGCTGCTCCCGTTGTCGGCTCGAGCGCCTCCAGATCGCTGACCCGAGGCGACATCCGGCGACGCCGTCGGGCTCCTCCTGCGCGTCCGCGCCGAGGCGGCGGGGGACCTCGGACTCGACGGGGCATCCGGCGACGCCATCGGGCTCCTCCTGCGCGTCCGCACCGAGGCGGCGGGGGACGTCGGGCTCGATGGGACATCCGGCGACGCCGCTGGGCTCCTCCCGCGCGTCCGCGCCGAGGCGGCGGGGGACGTCGGGCTCGACGGGGCACCCGGCGACGCCGTCGGGCTCCTCCCGCGCGTCCGCACCGAGGCGGCGGGGGACCTCGGGAGTCCGCCCGGCCAGGGAGTCGGCGGAGGGGACGGGAGCCTCGCCCTCCGCGGCGGCCGCGCCAGGGGAGGTATGTCCTCATCGCTGACCCCTTCCTCCATCCAGTTGATGATACCGCAGCCTCCGTCCGTGGCCGGCGAAGCGGGGAGGCGCCGGCTTCTTGCGTTCTTGGCGTCTTCTTGGCTAGAGAGAGAGTTGGGGAATTTGTGGGAGGGATGGGTTTTGGCGGCAAGGAGGCGAGGGCGGTTTGGGTTTCGGCCGTGCATGGACTGTGGATGGGCCGAGATTGATGCCCATCTAAAAGAGATTTTTATTTTTTTTTTCATTTTTTATTATCAAGAAAAAATTGTTTTTAAAAATAGCAAATCTAACCCCCAACGCCTAGCAGCGGGCGTGAAATATAAAATGCTCACTGGCTAGCCGTGGCATACTACGCGGCAACCGACAAAAGAAGTGTGATGTGCGATCGTTGGATAGTCATAGACAAGAAATGTGACTGCAATGGTTAGATAGTCATAGAGTGTGAATTTTGCAGTTAGTCCCTCACCGCCCATCTACTAGGCGTTCTATCACGTAGACGAGGCCATCTGCAAAATTGCTAATACAGATAGGTAGAGAGGGCCTAACCATTTTGTAAGCAGCCCCTTAGAGTATTCCTAACAACTCATCCATACTATCATTTGTATAACCATCCAAAATAGATTCTCTATTCATATCAAATATCACTCCAACATAATCTTCACATTACATCATTCATATATATTTTATTAATATTTTACGACCACATCTTCTTATGTTGTTATCGCTCTATCCTCTTGTGATTGGATTTTGAGATATAGAGAAAAGAGATAAAACATCCATATTTGGAGTTTCTCATTTTAATATGAATGATACTTTATTTTTTGATGATAGAATAGATGACTTGCTGAAACCTTTTTTTTCTCACATCATCTATTATTAAGATGGATGATAGGATAGATAATACGCCGAGTTTGCTCTTACTGCCCTATAGCTGATCGTTTTAAGACTGAGCAAGGGACTACTTACAAAACAAATACGAGAAGTATTGGAAGGCTTCTTCTCTCCAGTGAAGAGAAGAGAGAAAGAACTTTTAATTTAATTTTATTTCTTTGATATTTTTTATTCACCTAGATGCATAGAAGAACCAACCACAAAAAAATCTAAGCTCAAACGGTCGAACATCCATAGAATTCTTCAAAGTTCTATCCAATGGGATTTCAAAGCTTCTTGTCCAAAAAAACACAATTTTGTAAGTGGAGTTTCAGATTCTAATTTTGTCAAACCTAGCTAAGCAGAGATCTAAATGCAAGATATATTTTAGCGATAGATCTGATAGTGAATGCATTTTGTAAGTACAACTCTTTTAATTTCACGTAAGTGGTGGTGTCGAATGCCCCCATCTTGTGTAACAACGATCGAACCACTGTCTCTTCCCATGGAAGATGCAACGCACATGACACGACATAGACCCTATCGTGGTATCGTGGTCACCGGCGTTTTGCGACGCATGCCGGTGAGGATTCTCTACAGCACCGTTCCATTTTTGAGCGTGTTTGGTTAATAGTTGAATATTCTTTAAGACCTATTCAGTTTGAATGAATTTTTAAAGAAAAAATGGAGGAATTGAAATGTTTTCTTTGAAAATCGTATAAAATTTCTATGACACGAAGAAGCCCTTAGCCTGGCTGATGTGTGATAGGACGTGTAGTGTATGGTTGTATCTGTTGGTTGAGTCTGTTTTTTTCCGGACGTTTGGTTGGTCCTGCCCTTGTTTAGTTGTGAAATAAATATTTTGGATGTCACGTCAGACGTTTGACCAGATATCGAAAAAGATCTTTTGATACAAATGAAAAAACAAATTTCGCTTGGAAACCACGAGATGAATGTTTTGACCCTAATTAATTCATCGTTAACACATGTGAGTTATGTAGCACATATGACTAATCATGGATTAATTATGCTTAAAAGATTCGTCTCACGATTTTCCCCTAACTTTGCAATTAGTTTTGCTTTTTATCTATGTTTAATGCTCTATTTAGGTGTCCAAAGATTCGATGTGATGTTTTCGGAAAAAGTTTTTTGAGAACTAAACCGGCCATCATATTAGCCATAAAAAACAAAACTAACTGCACAGTTATGGGGAAATCGTTATACAAATCTTTTAAGTCTAATTAGTTTATGATTAACCATAAGTGCTACATCAACTCATATGTGCTATGTTAGGATTTATCTTGTTGTTTTCATTTTATTACTGAGTTGAGTTGCTGAGCATTGAGTTAGTTGCATGTGCTAGGAGCAAGTGAGTGAGTGTATGTAGTGATAATTGTAGGCTGCATGCAAGTGAAAACATGCAGCTACTGCGCGTTGCCTTGGAGGAGTGGCCAAGTCACGGCTGTTAGTGGTACTTTGCATGCAAGAAAGTGCAGCTTGCATGTAGATTAGTTAGTGAGTGGGTGGTTAGCCATGAGAGTGCATGGCCGGGTCGTGCGGTCAAATCGTGGTTGAGTGATTGCTTGATTAGCAAGTGTGTGTGGCTATTTAAGCATGTAAGTGTCCTGTGATTAAGTGCAGTGGAGAACTGAGAGTGCATTGCTTTAGCCGCTGGTGTGCAGCGCTGAAAAATTCTTGTGCGTGCGTCCTTGTATTCATGTGTTTGCCTTCTGGTTAGAATTTCCAATCGCGTGTGTGATCTTGTGCTTGAGCTGGGCCATCGTGTTAATGACGGATTTATTAGACTCAAGATTCGTCTCACGGTTTCTAGGTAAGCTATAAAATTTATTTTTTTAATTTATATCTGAAAACCTCTTCCAACATCCAATTAAACATCCAATATGACTTTTTAACCAACTATAAACACACCCTAAATCTCGATTTCACATAGCTGGTTCTGTGGAATGCCCCACTGCCTTGCATGCCGCTGCAGCATCTATCGTTGAGTTTGTCTGTTCCCATTGACGCGACGCACCAGAGATTGCCAACTAGTATTGATTTTTTGATGCTGGGGTGTGTGTAGTCGTGACCTCGTGGGAATTTATAGCACACGTATAAATATGGTTTATTAGCTGACTCTTTTAATCGTCATATAAGTAATTTGGTGACGTAGAGGAAAGAGAGGTAATTAAGAAGGTAGAAAAGCTATTGTCATGCATGACAACGGCTTAGAGTCGACTCTGATTATTTATTAAAGAAAACTTTTTTGCATGAGGGTGTATAAATAGAAAACTAACGTAATAAAAATTATTTTATTGCATTAGTGAAGAAACCACACCTGACTGTATCTTTATACGTATTATTATAAAATACTCTTGTTGTTGACGTGGCTTGAGATTAAGCCTACAATAAGCTCTACCATTAATCATATTCTTAGAAGGAAGACAACTAGAGTTTGAATGGTAGGGGGTTATTGACCGTGCTATTTGGATGGTGGGTATCGAAAGTTTTAGTGGTAACTGAGAAGGTGAGCTTTTTTATATCTGTAAAAGATAAAAAAAAAGTCTCAATTAGCCAAAAAGAAACAACCAATGTATCTACATGAGCTATCTCCCTTCTCTACCCAATTTTGGCTCGGTCCAGTTCTGTCATTTTCACCAATTTTTTTTATCATTTTATATGTTCCGTACATTGCTATTATTTAACTATCATAACATTCATATATTGAATAAGTTTAGTTTTGATATTATACAAGTCAATTGTTTAGGTTTTGGATGCACTAAATTTTGTTAACCTTCTGCGTTTCAAACACCCAACTTTCTTAATCTTGGGCCCACCACAGCCCCAGGGAGGCATGGATCGACCCAGGGGTAAAATTTACGTTTATTTCAACTAAATAAATTAAATTTTATTTTATGTTAAAAACTAGTTTATTTATTTTATGTACAAAATGCTATAAAAATCAATGTATGCTTGATCATGGATATATGTATGCATTAAACAACATACAAACAACCAAATAAACAACATCGGTCTGAACTATTGCCTAGTTTATCTGTTTCGCTATCTATATGTGTCAAATAGACAACAACTGTTGAATATGCTCATAAACGGGTAGGAGTTATTGACCGTGCTATTTAGATGGTTGTTCAACTAAATAAATTAAATTTTATTTTATATTAAAAATTAATTAATTTATTTATTAAACCAAAGCTGATCCTAAATTATCGACGAATAACAACAGATGTCCATACAGTGGATGGCTCCTGGAACAGTGTTACTACCAACCAATCAGATCGAGCAGAGAGAGCGAATAAAATTTAGGCTAGCTGGAGCCTGACGGCGATCGACCTACCCTGTTTTCCTCCAAAATTTTTAAGTTTATATCACATCGAATCTTTATACACTAATTAGAAGTATTAAATATAGACTATTAATAAAACTCACATTATACTTGAACTATTTCACGAGACGAATCCATTGAGCCTAATTAGTACATGATTAGCAGTAAACAATCGCTAATTATAAATTAATTAAACTTAAAAAATTGTCTAATAAAATAGTCTTTATTTATGCAATTAGTTTTATTAGCATATATATTTAATAGACCTAATTAATCTATAAACATCCAATATGATAAAAGACTATAAAAAATCACTAGATCCAAACAGCCGTGGGAGCTCTGGATTCTAGTATCTGTCCAGCCATGCATCCAAAGATCCAGCCGTGATCTCCAAGAAAAAGCACACACTGACAGGCTGACAGCCATGAGCCATGGCCCCAGCACCGCACCAGCCACCGCCGCCGCCGGTAGCCGCCCGTTGCTCGCGCGAACATGCAGATATGGCGCACGCAGCAAACACCACCCGTTTTTTTTTTCTTCTCTCTCTTTTGATCTTTTCTGATGATTAGCTAGCCTCGCCTCTCTTGTGTCCGTCCGTCCTGCTCCTGCATGCGAGTCGGACTCAAGGCAGCGCTTTTCGTTCTTCCATCTTGCCCGAGGAGGACGACGAGGAGGAGACGGTTTCTCCTCCGTCTCCGGTCTCCCTCGCCGCCGCCGCCGCCGCCATAAGTGGCGCCTCCTGCGGTAGCGGTAAGCACGGTTATTATCGGTTTTTTAATTTTTATTTATCATCATTTGTGTCGCGTCGAAGAGATTGGCTTCTTCAGGAGTTTTTCCTGCCTCGTTGTTTTCTCTTCTGTCGATTCTTCTCCCTAAGTAAATTGGAATTGAAATTGCGAATTTCGTTACGCTTGGACTTATTATGGATACACTTGCTAGACTTTGTTAGTATTAAAGTTCAGAGGTACATTTTTCGTTTTTTTTTAAAAAAATTGAAGATTCTTTTTTACCATCTTTAATGAGGTACTTTAAGATACCTCAAATCAAATATAAGAACTTGTAACGTCAGGTATTAGGCTCCTTGCAAAATTTTAATAGCTCTAAGTATTTTTTTTGTAAGGATCATAAAATCTCTCATTTTTAAAACAGCCTTTAAACTTTGTAATGTAAATAGATGTTTCGTTCGACTTTTGAACCTTATCCTTGCAGTTTTGAACCAAATGCATTCTGCTATAACAAAATGCCTCCAGAATAGTCAAACTCCAGTATCGCCTCACTCTTGTGGCTCTGAACCAAATGCATGCATCTGTTGAACGCTGGGTCGTCGACGTCGTAATCAGAACGAGTCTTTGGCACGCGAGGGTCAGGCATGAGAAACAGAGAATAAAAAAAAAACTGAATGGTATTTTTTTCAGAAATTTTGACATGTGCTGGTTCAAAAAAAATATCGATTTCCTCTTCCAATTACTAATTCGAATTATAGTCGTGTCACAAGTTCAAACGGTCCTTTTATAAGTACAATTCTAGCTCTTAATAAGCAACTTAATTAGTTGCGAAGAAAAGCGAGCTAAATTTCACTCGGTACATAAGAAGGCGATAGAGAGTACGTGCTCAGTTGGGGTAAAATGCAGCTCAATTTAAATGAAAGATAATTTATAGGATAACTTTAGAGCTCCATCTTTTTGTTTCTGTTCATACTTATAAGCAAAATTTTGAATTTTTAACTTTAAATTTGGAGTAGAGTTTGAAATTTTTTTATCGTAGTTTATGTTCTAGCCTTAGCTTTAAATCGCTTTGAACATATATATATAAATTTTATTTTCTAATTATTTCTCAATTACAAATATACCGATTGGTTTTTCCTTGAATAAACCAAACAATCACCCCTTACACTATGTAAATATATTATTTACAGGATAAATTTGAATTTTATAAATGTGACTGCTGTGAGACAGAGATAGGAGCATAGGAAAGAGGAGCAGATCTGGTTGATTAACCTAGCTGTGTTATTTTGTTGATGAAAAATAAAATATTATCTGATTTTTTGTAACTAATTAATGATATAAACGATGAAATTAACTATTGAAAAGATAAAAATCTAGTTTAAGAAATATGAGATAATAAACTTTTGTAAATATTTTCTAAAGACACACAGTTTAGCCGTGCCATATATAAGGACATAGCCTAATAGTACCATATAATTTGTTTCCGACCTAATCTTTTTGCTTTTGTTTATGCTTGTAACCCAAAATTTAATTTTTTTACCTAGAATTTGGAATTAATTTTAGTTTTTTTATTTTATTGATTTTTTTAGTCTTTGCTTTTAGATCGATAGAATCATGTATATAAAAGTTTTATCCATAAAATATTTTTGTTTGCAAATATATATTTCGTTTTATTTTTCTAAAAAAACAAAACGATGAGCCTGTTCATCTTTAGACTAGTAGTGCAAAGGAAATAGCCACACATTAGGTTATCTAGTGTAGAGTGTCCTAATCGGCAAACATTTCTTCGTTGTTTACTGTTGAATCCAGTATTATAGTGTTATATGTTAACTTGCTAAACTTGGCTACCAAGCTAGCTGTTGTTTTCCCATGTTATACTGAACTTCAGCGCTTTGACTGCAATATATATTACAGTTACAGTGAAGCCGGCTCACTTTGACTGGCGATAGCAGTCTTAGCCTCGTATTTTTGCTTTTTATACGTATACCTAACTGTTAATGATTAAAAAAATAATTTATAGGTAAAACTTTTATATATGTGTTCTTAGTGATCTAAAAATTATTGTTGAAAAATAGACTATGAAAAAAAAACCAAAATCAACTTCAAAATTAAGTTTTAAATTTAAATTTTGGTTTATAAGCATAAACTAAAAGGTTTGATATTTGTCTTAAAAAACGGTTTCAAAATACAATGAACTGCCATACATCTTTTTATAGGTTTTACAATAGTAATAATAATGAAACTAGCGCTTTGCTGACCGTTTTGCCATCCAAATTGATACATTTTAAAGTATTTATATAGTACTGCTTAGTATATTCTACTTCGGTATTTGTTCATAAAAAGAATCTCGACCGTTGCTTAAACGCTACTACAAGCAGAAAATATATGCTGCCACTAGTCGTTGATTTGATGGTAAATAAATATGATCATTGAGTTTTAATATACTATAGTTGAGAGCATGGTTAAACAGCTCAGCATTTTTTTGGGTACAGGTAGTACTACTGTCATGACCAGTTTGTCCTTAAATCCAGTTCTATAAAGTGCGTTAGTCTTCCTTGAATATCCTCTCTGGTCACAGGCTAGTGACTGCTATTTCGTAATGCATATATACCCCTATATTTTAGAAAAAAGCTAAACACTATATTTTAGAAAAAATAATTTTATGAATAAAATTTTATATATGTATTCTTAACGATCTAAAATCCAAAGCTGAAAAATAAGAAAAGATAAAAAAAACCCAAAATCAAATATAAATTTAAGGTTAAAAATAAAATTTGATGTATAAACATAAGCCGAAGTGAAAAGATAGAAATGATAGTCAATACTTTTACACTGTAACCATCGATAACCCTTAGAAAAACAAATATTTTTATCCAACTATTGAAAATGATGTCTCCATACATTTTGTGTTAAAAACAGTCTTAAAATACTGTAAATTTGCTACATGCTTTGTCGATTTTATAGCAGTAGTAGTAATAACACGAACAATCAAACTAGCGACTTGGTGACAGTTTTGCAATCCAAATCATTGCATTTTTTCTTTGTGTGTGGAGTTAATAGTATATACAACAGTACTGTCATGATCAGTTTGCCGGATAAGACATATCTTTGTTCTTTCCTCTGCTCGTTTTAGCCTCTGAACTTGGCTGTCAAGGCATGCGTGCCCTTGGTTTCCTCGCGGTTTCGTCCCAAATCGCATGTCCTTATAAAGACTTTTTTCAGATCATCGACTGATTTGCTGCTGTTGCTCACAATCTTCACTTGAGTTAGTTCGCTTCTCATCTCACAAGCAGAGCAAGAAGCTTGGAGCGAGCTGGCATGGCGCAACCGAGCATGGTGGAGCCTCTTCTTGGAGGCAATTGGGCGAGGAAAGGAGGAGAGAGCTTGGTGGTGGCCGAGGTGAGGAAGCAGCTGTACCTCGCCGGGCCGCTCATCGCCGGGTGGCTGCTGCAGAACGTGGTGCAGATGATCTCCGTCATGTTCGTCGGCCACCTCGGCGAGCTCGAGCTCTCCAGCGCCTCCATCGCCACCTCCTTCGCCGGCGTCACCGGCTTCAGCTTGCTGGTACGCGTTCCGTACATGAACGAAGCCTTCGTCTTTGGGCAGGTTTTCTTGAATTCGCCTGACAGCTTGGTGTTCGACCGGTTTCACGGCTATGGCTGGCGGCGGCAGTCCGGCATGGCGAGCAGCCTGGACACGCTGTGCGGTCAGGCGTTCGGGGCGAAGCAGCACCACCTGCTCGGCGTCTACAAGCAGAGGGCCATCCTCGTGCTCGGCCTCGTCAGCGTGGCGGTCGCCGCGGTGTGGGCGTACACCGGGCAGCTCCTCCTCCTGTTCGGCCAGGACCCGGAGATCGCCGCCGGGGCCGGCAGCTTCATCCGGTGGATGATCCCGGCGCTGTTCGCGTACGGGCCGCTGCAGTGCCACGTCCGGTTCCTGCAGACGCAGAACATCGTGCTCCCCGTCATGCTCAGCTCCGGCGTCGCGGCGGCGAGCCACCTGCCGGTGTGCTGGCTGCTGGTGTACAGGGCCGGCCTCGGCAGCAAGGGCGCCGCGCTCGCCAACGCCGTCGCCTACCTCGCCAACGTCGCCATGCTGGCCGCCTACGTCAGGCTGTCCCCGGCGTGCCGGAGCACCTGGACGGGGCTCTCGCCGGAGGCGCTCCGCGACATGCTCGGCTTCCTGAGGCTCGCTGTCCCTTCTGCTCTCATGGTCTGGTAAGTTTCATCTCTTCTTCAAAATTTCAGGTAAATTTCTTGTTTCGTGTTGAATTTGGCGAATTTTACATGTTCTGCAGCTTGGAATGGTGGTCATTTGAGCTCCTTGTGCTGCTCTCCGGACTACTCCCAAATCCTAAGCTGGAAGCATCAGTATTGTCCATTTGGTGAGCGATCGATCGATCGATGTTTTTCATGATTTCAACGCACATTCTTGGCAACCAATTTGCCTCCTCTCCTCTGATCGCAGCTACTGAATTTCCCTGCAGCCTGAACTCCGGCTCCTTGGCATTCATGATCCCTTTCGGTCTTGGTTCAGCCATAAGGTCAGTTTCATCAAATCAAACTGACAAACACACCCGTTTCAGAAACAAAAACAGGAACTGATCAGAAAACTTCTACGATTTGGTTCTGGAGGTAACAATTCTCTGTGATCATTTCAGCACCCGTGTTTCAAATGAGCTCGGCGCCGGCCGGCCGGAGGCGGCCCGTCTGGCCAGCCGTGTGGTGATGGGGCTGGGCCTCGTCGTCAGCGTCATGGTTGGGCTAACAATGATCTTGGTGCGCCATTTATGGGGCTACGCGTACAGCGACGAGGAGGAAGTGGTCCAATACGTTGCCAAGATGATGCCCATTCTCGCCGTCTCGTTCCTCTTCGACGACCTGCAGTGTGTTCTGTCAGGTCGGATGATACTCATAACAAACAGAAATCTGAATGTTTTTGGAACATATTATATCTAAATTTTGTATGATTATCTCTGAGAAATCTGGAATCCTTGTTTGATGTTTATTCAGGTGTTGCTAGAGGCTGTGGGTGGCAAAAGATTGGTGCCATTGTGAACCTTGGAGCATACTACCTTGTCGGAATTCCTGCGGCGCTATGTTTCGCCTTCGTCTACCATCTTGGTGGAATGGTGATCCTACTGCTCACATGAGAAATCATCAACTCCCCCCAAATTCTCTCTCTCTTTTGAATAGAAGAAATTGATCTCTGAACTCTGAAGTCTGAACAATACTTTTTCAATCTTGCAGGGGCTGTGGCTGGGGATAATGTGTGCACTCATCGTGCAGATGCTGTTGCTGCTGGCCATAACGGTGTGCACCAACTGGGAGAAAGAGGTGAGCAAATCATTCAGAGCTTCTTGCTAGCTAGATCACATATGCAGATATACTCCACCGTGTTTTTGTCAGCTTTTGTCAGTGTTTTTCTTGATGTTGTGGCCTGTTTGTCCGTGTGTCTTACCATAGGCTCTGAAGGCCAAGGAGAGAGTTTTCAGTTCGTCCTTGCCTGCAGACATGACGAATTGACGAGATGGCAATACAGGGACTGATGCAAGATAGGAAATTTTTGTGTCTGGCAGTAGTGGCCAAGAAATTCTGCAAGGAGATAAGAAGCTCATGGAAAATCGCAGCTCTGGAGCATCATCATTCATCTCCATGGAACCCATCAGCAATTTAGCATGGAATAGCTTTTCTACGTTGAAACGCCGGCCAGTGAAAAAAAATTCCGATTTGGTTACTTTCGGCAGATGCAGAAACAAAATATTTCGGTCAGATGCAGAAATAAAATGTTATGGAATAGAGAGAGAGAATTTTGTTGACTATAGTGGATGTCAGGATTTAGACAATGAAACAATTTTGGTTCTACTATTGATTGGATGATTACCGTTACGTTTTTGTCTCAATAAATCTTCCTCATCCTTATAAAAATCCCCTATATTAACTCTACATGAATATAAATGTTAAGAATATCGAAATAATCAGAATCGATAAACTCCTAAAATTCCCACATTAATCGATAACATTAACAGCATAAATTCAGAGGTTCTGGTGGCTGGCAGGTTTGGTTGATACACACGGGCACACGGCACAAGTAGAGGCGATGGCAGATGGGCATGGGCCTAATGGGCCATGGAATGGCCATCTTGAGCATTCAATGCTAAGGGGAATAAGTTCACCAGAGGTCTCTTAACTTAACATCGAGTTTTCAAATCATCCCTAAACCATAATACCAAAAATATTGGATCTTGAACTTACAAATCCCGTTTAAAATAGGTCCCAGGACAGTATAAAAAGATGGTTTCTCTGACGTGACATTTTAACCCAAGTATACTTGTGCTGACTAAGCGCTTACATAGCAAGAGTAAATATGGGCTGAGGTGTCATCCTCACCCTCAATCTCTCTTGTCCTCCATCTCTTTACCGGTGAAAAGGGGGGTCGCCACCGATAGCTCGGCTTGGGAAGAGAGGACGGCGGCGGCGAGGCAGGTCGTCGTCCGGGGTGTTTTACGGCGGACGAGGCACGCCTGGCTCCGGCTCTCACTGTGATCTCTGCATGCATTGCCACCGTTGCTTACATGGGAATTAATTGAACAAACACAAACAAAAAATACATAGGAAGAAGAACACATGGCATTGCTGATACCCTCAGATCTTGGAACTCAACAAAAGACCGATTTTGCATCAACAACTTGAGCCATTTCACATGAGATTAGCCTTTTGCTTACCTGTATCATCTCGACACCTTAAATCCCTAGCCAAAAAAAAAAGCAAATACTGCATTACCACTAGCTAGCATTACAACAACTAGAGTTAGATCCAGATGGAACCCGAACAGAGGAGGGGAAAAATTTTCGCAAAAAATACACCGTTTAATAGTTCGATAAACGTGCGCATGAAAAAAGAAAGAACCTGGGGCTAGAAACATGGATGCCGAACATAGCCTATGTACAATTCGTACTAGTATAGATAGAAAAATGATATCAATCCAAACATATGTATGATATTATTAAAACTGTCAAAATTTTTGTTAAGGCTAAAAGTTTGCATTAATTTAGTTAGGGCCAAGGCCTCGTTGTTATAAACAGTGTATTTTATGGAAATTTATACTTTGTTGAAATAATATATCGTTTTCTATTAGCAAGTTTTTCAAACTACTACCAGACAACGTTTTTTGGAAAAAAACATAAGTTGATTAAAAAATCAAGTAAATATATTTTTCTAGTTTATAACAATTAATAGTTAATTAAACATATACTAATAATAACAACGTTTCTTCTACGTCTAAAAAAGCTTCTGGTAGAACGAACCGACTATCGCTAGAGCTCTACGAGGACTTTTTTATTTTTAAACTTTTTAATAAATAATTTTATTACTAATTATCGAAGAAAAATATTTTTAGCATATAAAGTTTTTGGCCATTCTATCATTGGTGACATAGCAACGCAACGCTGCCACGCATGATGTTTAACATGGTAGATAACGTTGTCTAAGCTGGTAGATAACTTGTCTTGTTTTGTCATGCTGTTAATGAGGAGACCAAAATGTTTATACAGAGAAAATATTTTTCTTTATACTTCAGACTTTCAGTACTAAAATTATTTATTAAAAATGTTTTTAAAAAATTCAGCTACAAGACAGTGCGCACCGTGGCCGTCACTTTCCCCCAATCCCCATCCAAAACCCTCGCTCCCGCTCCGCTGACCATGGCGCCGCCGCGGGAGCCGACGGCGGGCGACGTCACCGACTCGCTCGCGCCGGAGCTCCTCTCCGAGATCCTCCTCCGCCTCCCGCCGGACGACCCGGGGCACCTCTTCCGCGCCTCCCTCGTCTGCAAGGCGTGGCTCCGCGCCGTCTGCGACCCCTGCTTCCTCCGCCGCTACCGCGCCTTCCACGGCTCCCCGCCGCTGCTCGGCCTCCTCCACAGGCTCCAGGTCTTGCAGGGGGACCCCGCCCCGCGCCTCGCCCGCACCACCGCCGTGCCCCTCTCCCCCGACCCCGCCTTCCGCCGCGCCCTCGACTGCCACCATGGCCGCGTCCTCCTCCACGCCTCCGACGACGACTGGTACTTCATCGTGTGGGACCCCGTCACGGGCGAGCAGCACCGCCTGCCGGAGCCCGGCATCCCGTGGCTCATCTACTCCGCCGCAGTGTTCTGCCCAGTGGGTGGCTGTGATCACCTCGACTGCCATGGCGGTCCCTTCCGAGTGGTCTTCGTCGCCACCGACGATGATGACGAGCTCGTTAAGGCGACCGTGTACTCGTCGGAGTCGGGTGCGTGGAGCACACCAATCATTCTTGATTATGTAAGCCCACAACAGCGTCTGCAAGACATCTATAGCGGTGAATTGTTTGCGCCGTATGTCCTGCCTAGGCGAGGTGCCCTCGTCGGAGATGTAATCTACTTCACACTTCGGAAGAAAGACAGTACAATCATTGAGTACAACTGGAACATGAACTGCATATCTAAGATTGATGGGCCCGCGCGAGATGTGTACGCCGTGGCCCTCATGGAGATGGAGAATGGTTCACTGGGGTTTGCCTGCATTCAGGGTTCCAGCCTTTATGTGTGGTCGAGGAAGGTGAATTCAGAAGGGGCTGCAGAATGGGTACAATGCTGGGTCATCGAGCTGGAGAAAATGATACCCGTTGCCAATGGCGATCGTAAACCATTTGTGGTTGGCTCTGCAGAGGGTCTGGGTCTCGTCTTCGTGAGCACGGGTGTTGGCTTATTCACGATCGAGCTCAAGTCAAAGCAGGTGAAGAAGGTTGAAGAGCCTGGGGTCTACTATAGTGTCTTACCCTACATGAGCTTCTACACTCCTGGTAATTTAATAGACCTTGACTATCTGCTGTCCTACATTTTCTGTGCAGATGCTATTTATTTTTGTAGTTGTAATGTGACTGCAATATTTGTTACTTTGTGTTACACTGACTGACAAAGACAGTTTTTTTATGTTAGAGAATACTGAATATATGGCATTGGAAATAAGAAACTGATTTATTTTAATGAGATTTGACCATGCATTGTTAATTGCTAATATGCATAAGAACTCCAGTATCAGCTGTTACCTGCTAGAAAAATTAAGAGTAAACTTTACAAAACTACACATAGTTTGATCAAACTATCACAAAAAATATAGATGTAAGGGCTTGTATCACAAAACTATAGATTTAACACTAATTTTTTTCACAAAATTACAGATTTAAGTCACTGTATCACAGAAGTACAAATTTAACATCAATTATTGCAAAACTACAACTTTTGTAACTTAAAAAAATAATTTGGATCTCTATTAGTTAAATACCCGTGCTTTGCTACGGATTTTATGATGTGTTATCAAATTTTCTTATATGAAATAGTCACCTTAATTTGAATTTCTATGTAGATACCAATCTATATTTAACTGGTTTTTAGTATCAAGAAATTTGAGGGCTAAATTGTAAAACTGTACTGAGGGTAGGTGGTGGTGGCAGATTCACTGCCATCACCACTACTCCTTTTTATAGGAGTATAGATGAAATAGTCACCTTAATTTGAATTTATATGTAGATATCAATCTATATTTAACTGGTTTTTAATATTAAGAAATTTAAGGGCTAAATTGTAAAACTGCAGTGAGGGTAACCACCACTACTCCTTTTTATAGGAGTATAGATGAAATAGTCACCTTAATTTGAATTTATATGTAGATATCAATCTATATTTAACTGGTTTTAAATATCAAGAAATTTGAGGGCTAAATTGTAAAACTGTAGTGAGGGTAACCACCACTAGTCCTTTTTATAGGAGTATAAATGAAATAGTCACCTTAATTTGAATTTATATGTAGATATCAATCTATATTTAATTGGTTTTTAATATCAAGAAGTTTGAGGGCTAAATTATAAAACTGTAGTGAGGGTAACCACCCCTACTCCTTTTTATAGGAGTATAGAAAACATGTAGTTCTTTCATAGTATAACCACAATTTCTGTAGTTTTGTGATACAAGACCTTCGATATGTAATTTTATGAGTAATTTGTAGCTAATCTGTAGTTTTGTGATAATTTGGTTAAAGTACCTGGAGTTTTGTGTTTACTCAAACTTTAATGTTATTTTAATTTCTGGCTTAGCTGAAGCTAACTTCTTAGGCTAAAATGATAATGTAGTTGATGAAGCATGAGGTGGCTACTAGGCTAAAATGGATATTGCTACATATTAGAGAACCTTGTTGCTATAGTATTATCCTTTTCCCTCTCTTAAAATTTTTTAGAAAGTATTTTGTTACTTTCTGGCAGAGCTGAAGCTGACATCTCAGACCCAATCCTGTAACCTTTGCCACTGAGCATATAGCTTGTCTAATTGTAAATTTTGAGCTGATCAGTTGGTTATGAATTGTTTCCTTGCCTCCTCGGTGTCTTTTCAGATTGTGGCATATTATCATCGCTAGCGAGGACTTGCTGATCTTTGATGTCAAGCTCAAGAGCAACATTTTGCAAAATGGACAAATCCATCATCTTGATTCTGCTGCCATTGACTTCTTACAGAGCTACTACTATGAACTCATCTATTTTCTGGTTGGTAGTACAATTATGAACAATGCAAGTCAATGTGGTTGTCGTGTTGAATTCATTCTACCAATCATGAAGGCACTAGCTATATTCAGTTTAATAGGCTTGGCATCTTTCAGCTACTGTTTGGTTTTATGTTGGGCCCAGGTATATGAAACTAAATTTATGCTGACTTGTGTTGCTTCCATTCAGAGTTCTTCATTGTTCGTTTTGATCATGTTTGCTTTGATTCCAGCCTTATAGAAATGGGCCAGCTATCCAGTCCCATGCCATAATGTTTGCTAACGATCGTTTGCATGCATAGTTCATTGGTGTTAGCAATCATAATTTGTCGTTCTGAATTTTATTTTCCTAATGTATGTATCGGTTTTGCATCTTGATGAGTTTCTCGCTGTGAGATTTGACCAAAACGTTCCACCAGAATCAGTGAGAAAAACAGCTCCTTCCATTTTCCTTGGATTTTTTTAAGGTACACTCCGGTGCACGTGAGCCATCCATTAAGACTAATCCAATGGCTTAGATAGATTATCAATGTGATAGTTAAATTATGTAGTAGTGCAGTAAAAGGACAATATAGGTTAAAATAATTGTGGCATTGTTGTAATTTGGGAGTATTGGAAGTGTAGAGTGCTAAGGGCTTCGTATGGGGATTAGGCTGGTCTTGTCCTAGACCTAGGGCAGCACGGGATGCCGTCGCCGCCGCCGTCGGGAGGGCATCCCGCATCGACGCCCGCCGGTCCCGTTGCCGGTTGGGCAGTTGGCCGCCAGTCCGCAACCGCCATCACAATCCGCTCCCCCATCGACGCTGACGCCGTGAGATGGCACTCCCGCGTCGACTCCCATCGGTCTGGTAGCCCGACGGCCGCCGGTCCGTAGCGGCCGTCGCAAGCCGCTCCGGCCAACCGTGCATGTACATGGATGCTGGTCTCGCTGCCACCGTCACAGCGCTCCGCTACCTGCACTGACTTGGCACACCTGGCGCACGTCCTACTCCAATTCCGCCTCACCTACATCTCCTGCGAGTCCCTTGTCGTCGGTTGCACCCCTGCGCCATCGCCGCGCACTACGCCCGCTCCCTCAAGGATCTATAGTTTGACATCTTCGTCATCCTGCCCATCCCACAGGTCAGCTTCATCTCTCATCACCATTTTCAATTCACCCCCATTTTCACCATGGGGATCAAGGATCCTGAACACCTAGACCGGCATGATTCATGCACATCACGATCTAACCATGTAGATGGTTGATTAAACGCTCGTGATTAGTAGGCATTCATTATGTCTGTTTCTGAGACACATCACAGCTTCCTTGTCGAACATGTTACAGTAGGAATTGTAGGGCACACTACATTAGCAAGTACATTGCAGGTGCAGACAATCTCCAGTTGCTAGTGAGAGAGCCCATGTGTAACCGAAAACCTGCAAGTTTCTACTTCCCTACTTGTTTATTGAATGTGACAATGGATGTACGTAGTGACTAGTGAGGCTTCGACTACTGGAATTACCCTGGCCACAATGATGGATGGGTTAGCTAGAATTCTGACCGAAACTCAGTAGTAGATAAGTGATAATAGAGTTCAATGAGCTTACTGAAGAAGTATGGATGGATGAAGGTGTAACGCCAATGATTGGCAGTGGTCGTAGACTAGTAGTCCACAGCCGTCGTCACAAGGTGTTCCCCCGTTGACGCTGTCGTCGTCGGATGCCACTCCCGCCCCTCCACTTGCGCTAGCTCCGCCACCGGTGACCCACCCATGCGGCCCTGTTCTATCATGGTTTTCAAATAACTAAAGCCATCTTTTGAAATAATTCAGTTCTATCTTTTTTGTTGCCTATGTGAACCATAGTTATCTGACAAGAACATTTCTCGTAAGGTGTTTATAGGACTTGGGCGTCTTCTGTTGAACTGGCAGAACATATTCCGGTATGGTTCTCTGAGCACAAGAAAGGTAACATTTAAACATCAACATATTTCTGTATTGGAGAACAATGTGAATGCTTGATACATCTGAATGCAATGTTCAACATTTTGGGTTCTCTGTTTCAAATATAGTTAAAAATGTATTCAAGGAGTGTCTGCCATCTGCAGGATTTTCTTTTTTGCCTACTAGTATATCATGAAATTTTTTTATCCTGTATATTCATGTGATGCACTCAAACTACATTCAGTTACAACTAAATCAGTATGTTTTTCTTGTACATAATTTCACTCCTTCTTAATATATCCCCCGGTTCTTACCGGAAGTTTTCAAAAAAAAAAATCAGTATGTTTTTCAGGTTCTGGTATGTTGCTTTTCATGGCTAAATTTACCATTTTTTTTACAGTGGAAATTACATCTCCTGCATTACTTTGAACATGGAAGCAATAAACCAGCGTTTGATTGTCTTCTTTTGCGTTGCCATTTCCTGTTGCACCTGTAAACTTAATCAATATTCTTCTAAAACAAAGGAAATACAACAACTTAAATCTAGCTGTCTAAAATTACTCGTGGGCTCGCCTGCATCTGGCATCCTTATTAGTTGAAATGTTTCTTTGATCATTTTCTAGCTCTACCTTGTTAATTGATATAAGGCACCTAGATGTCACATATTTATTGAGATACCCTTGTTAATTTATATATGGGACCTAGCTAAAATGTTTCTTTTTTCTAAGAGTTTTACTCACATTCTTCCTTTTGTACCTCGAGGTGCCGGTAGCTCGTGATACCAAATCATTTCTGATCGCTGGATCCAACAGTACACATCCTACTTAGCTAGATCCAATGGTGAGAAACGATTTGGTACCGTGAGATACCGGTACCTCAAGCTAAAAAAAAAGTAAAACTCTAGCTAGATCCAATGGTGAGAAACGATTTGAGGTACAAAAGGAAGGACGGAAGTAAAACTCTTTTTCTAAACTGTGACTTATCCTCCCTTGTTTCCGAACACCAGATGTTGAAACCAGGAGGTTCAGCTGAAAGAGGTAGTAACACAGAAATTGGACGAGGCAACTGGGATTTCTGCATGCCCTGTTATGAAATGTTAGGATATTATCTTCCATTCTGTCTAAAAATATGTTTGTTGCAATGCAGGTTCCTAAGCTTAGAAAAGATTACATTGATGGGGTTTCTGTCCAGCTGATTTGGAAGAGAAACTTGCTTTTGGAAGATTACATTAATGAGGTTTCTGCCTGTTCCAATGATTTAGGAGCTTAAGGAGACCGCACCTTGCATTTTGTAAACAAATTAGGTAAAGTAGCTGGCTGTATTTGTTGGCTTGTGCACATTTGGTTTCGGAATTGTATTTGTGTAACCAATCCATGTTGGTTGTAATTACTTTGTGATGTATATATGATGTTTGGCGCACAAACCAGATTGTACTGCTGCTGTAAATTATTTCTACAGATTGTGTGATGACATGTGTGATAGCATGAAAGAATATAACATCGCTTTATATAGTGTTTATTGGGCGTCCCTGCTGGCTGCTCTGCTGTGGGCCTGTGGCCAATCTGTTATTGTTTGTTCAAAGTAGGGAAACGATACTGAATTCTATCGTAAATCCATAATCATGAAACATGACCTCGTTCGTACAGCTTACTGAGCAAACTTTAATGGCATTCAACCAGAAGAAACATACATGGTCTACTCCCTTCCCTCCATTTCACATTGCAAGTTTTTTACCCTCATACAGATGATAACCTCAGGACATGTAAAATTTGCAAGATATCTCTAGGGAACAACTAAACAAGGGGCATACTTGCATATTCGCTCCATCTTGTAGAGCATCATTACTTTGACTGTTTTGACTGCTCAAATGGTGCTCGCACAAATAATTGTCTATGGAGAGTGACAACTGCTGAAGTTTGGTGAGGATCAATTCGGGAGAGCAAACTAATGACCTAAAGTGTACCAAAGGAATTCAATTTATGACGGACGGAGAAGCTGCCGGAGACGGATGGGAGGCGAGGCCAACGGCTGAGGTCCGGCTTGTGGATGGAGACGGGGCTGGCGGGTGGCGGAGGGCCTACAGCCGAATAGAGGCGACGTAACGACGCCGTTTCTCTCTGCTCCAATGCTCCATGCGTTCTTCTTTCTCCCCAGCACGTTCTCTTTGTTTTTTCTTTGCCGCACGTTGAGCCGTAGACGGATGGGCCTGCTATCTCAGCCCACTCAGAAAATAAAACAAAAAGACTAATTTATCCCTCAATTTATTTAAGCAAATGACGAAAATATTCATTAAAATCAATGGTTATAGATTTATCTACTACACTACTACGCATCTAAGTACGGGGTACCGTAAAAGCTCCCTTTTCCTTTGCCTCAGAAGATATTTCCCCTCTTCGGTTGTTAGGAGAGATTCTTCCGTGACCGTGCTTGCTTGTAAATTTGAGGCAAGAGGGGACTGTTTTAATGACATGAACATATTCATCGTTTTTGGCAAACGTTATGCTGACTGAGAACAGGCAGTCATGATGTAACCAAGAAGTGGCAAATGGCACATCATCGCACGTTATTGGCAGTATCCGTGAGAGTAGCATTCACACTGTGGATGAGCCCCATAAAAGATCCCCATCATCCAATTAGGATGAGACCAAGTGGCTTTAACCGAGTCTACGTCACCCTTACACTTTTCTATTTTACCCCACATATTTTTCTTACTTACATAAAAGTATAAATCTTTACAACAAGAACCTTAAAAATAAAAGATTCCTATTAAATCTACTCCTCTACTCTCTTTCTATCATTTTCCTCTTCTCCACCTCCCCTCCAACGACATTGGTTCCTCCCTTCACTGCCGCCGACGCTTCCCTCCCCCATTCATGCTGGTGATAAACTCCTCTCCTGCTCCGCCGCCACCGTCGACAGCACCTCTCCTACTTCACTGTGCGGTGCTTTCCCTTCTCCCTTCTTGCCGGTGTCATACCCCTCTCCTTCCCACCTCCCTAGCCGGTGACGGTCGTGCAGTGGCGGTAGAGCTCAGGCGACTACGTCACAAATTGGGGGCTACACCTATTATTATACTCTATGTTTAATTCTTTTACATTTAATCATAGAGTTGGGGGCTACACCTATTATGTATGTACTTGATGCACCTAAAGTTTTAATTTGATAGAGTCTTTATCAGACTTTATGTTTAAATTGTTTCTGATTTAAGCATAGAGTCGGGGCTACACCTAATAGGTGAATTTATTCGATGCACCTAGTTTTTTCTTTTCTTCGAAGCCCTACACAACCTCTACAATTTAGGAGAACAAAGCATTGGAGAGATGTCCAACATATTGTGTGAAGATATTCCTGGTGATCAGTCTAGTTAGTTGTAGTTGTCTGGGATATGATAACATGTGGTGGGTTAGGAGGCTACCTTTGATGGGTTTTGGATCCCAGGCCATCAGAGGTGACCCATACACCAGTAACCACTTACCTATGATGATATCCATACCCGACAGAGATGAGGGTTTTGGCCCCTATGGTCATAGCTAGGCTGGGCCGGCATAGTGGCGCCAGCTTCTATAAAAAATGTAAAATATTGTCCTAACACATAATTAAAATATTCTGTCCTAACATAGAAGGGCCGCGTTCGGCAGGTAGGGGTAAGTTAACTTATCCCTGACATGGAAAACATAATAATAGATTAGTACATGATTAATTAATTATTAAAAAATATAAAATAGATTAATATGATTTTTTAAAACAACTTTCCTATAGAAAATTTTTGTAAAAAATACACCGTTTAGTAGTTCGGGAAGCGTGCGCATGGAAAACGAGAGAGATAAGTTAA
Organism: Oryza brachyantha; assembly: GCF_000231095.2. Taxonomy (NCBI): domain Eukaryota; kingdom Viridiplantae; phylum Streptophyta; class Magnoliopsida; order Poales; family Poaceae; genus Oryza; species Oryza brachyantha. Next base: position 8,175,589 of record NC_023166.2, read on the forward strand.
CTTGAGGGGGGCAAAGAACGCGGCCTGACTCCATTCTATGAACTTCTTCGTTGAAAAGGTCTAGTCTACACTAAGGGGTTGTTTAGATGGGGCTAAACTTTTTAGCCCTATGTCACATCGGATGTTTGGACACTAATTTAAAGTATTAAACATAGACTAATGAAAAAACTAATTTCATAAATGAGTGGTAATCCGCGAGACGAATTTTTTAAGCCTAATTAATCCATAATTAGAGCATGTTTACTGTAGCATCACATAGGCTAATCATGAATTAATTAGGTTCAATAGATTCGTCTCAAGAATTAGTCCAAAATTATGAATGGACTTTATTAATAGTCTACGTTTAATATTTATAATAAGCGTCCAAATATACGATAGGACAAGAGACTAAAAATAAGTCCCTTGTCCCAAACACCACCTAAGACTGACTGGTCAGTCAAACATATGGATTGAGCAATGGTATCTCTTTCTCCAGCCACACGTTCTCCTTCGAGATATTCACGATTCTTCATAGGCGCCGTTTAGATGGCAAAATTTTTTGGGGAGAGGTCTCATCGACGAATACAGTCATACATTTGAAGTATTAAACGTAGTCTAATTATAAAACAAATTTCAGATTCCTCCTGGAAACCGCGAGACGAATTTTTTGAGTCTAATTAATCCGTCATTAGCATATGTTCGTTACTGTAGCACTTATGGCTAATCATGTACTAATTAGGCTCAAAAGATTCGTCTCACGATTTTCTCCATAACTGCGTAATTAGTTTTAATATTCATGTATATTTAATGCTTTATTTAAATATCTAAAGATTCGATGTGATGTTTTTAGGAAAAAAAATTTAGGAACCTTAGTAATTTCCCAGAAGGCTAGCTGACGAGTTGTGCGTGGAAGCAGCGTGTGGCCACTAAAGAGAGTTCAGCCCCTTCTTCTACCTAGGAGGAGGAGGAGTGGTGTGTTCTCTCCGTTTGAAGTTGGGAGACGAAATTGGTACTCTATCTGGATCTGGGACTAGCGAATCTGTATTCTCCTTTCCTCCTTTCCTCTCTAATCTCTGTTCATATAAATCTAATAGTTTTTGTGAACAAACAGGTGATTAATTGCTTCGCTCGTAACATACGTTAAGAAGAGCAAGGTGAAGAAGAGGAGCTAGCCATAGCTATGTAGTACGATTATTTGATAGAAAGATTTGTGAAGGACCCAGGTGCGTGATCCAATTAATTCCCCCTTTATGCCCAGCTTGGTATATTTTAGAGTGTTAGAAGAGCTTTTTTTTATTATTTTGAAAAAGTATCTTGCAGTACCATATTTTTCAGTATAAAAATTTAGGATCTTGAGGTACAAATGTATTTAGGTACTATAATTTGACACTAAAATTTTTGATACCTCGAGATACTTTTCAAGGATGGTAAAAACCTATGTTAGAAAGTACTATGGCTGAGAATAGAAACTGTTATTTTCCAATTGTACACCAGTCTGCATGTTTAAATCATGTGTTCTTCGTCAATTTTATACGTACCATAATAGCAACCGTTAATTAAAATTTCAAATTGTGCTTGTTGTCATATATGTCATAGTTTTTTTTACCATACTTGACAAAGTTTCATAAGGTATCATATTTTTTAGTACGAAAATTTAGTACCTTAAGGTACAATATATCTTAAGGTATAAAAGTTTTGCACTAAAATTTTTGATACCTCAAAATAATTTTTAAATATGGTAAAAAACAAGTACATTTTAGTAATTTACTTTTAATAAGTCTATATATGTTCTTGTAATTTTCATTCTATAGATCATGATCTAGACCCATCATAATTGTATTTAATACAGCCATGGACAGGTACGTCTTTGGAATATTGAAGGGAGCTGCTGGTCTTGCTGCCGATGCCAATGCGTTCCATGAATTCTTCAAATGGGTCAAACCACACATCTTAGCTGCCACACGTACTCAGCGGCAAGTGGATTCAGGAGGGCTAGCATCAGCATCAGCTGGAGACAACAGAACAGCTGCACAGCACCAAATTCAGGATGAAGATAAGCTTGAGAAGCTCGAGCACAGCCTTTGGGCGATCCAAACAACCATTACATCCACAATGTATGACCTCATCGACCGTCTTGAATGGCAGAGCCACAAGGAAACAGAAGCCAGACACCTTCGCCAGATAAAGGATGTAGTGTACGATGCTGAGGACCTCCTTGATGAGTACAATTACTATGCTCTAAAGGTGAAGGTGGAAGCGAGCAAGAACGACTTGGGGCAAGATCACAGGCATAAAACCTTTCTGGAGTTCTTGGACAGTGTTAACTTCAGCAAAGTGATGGAAATCCAAGACAGATTGAAGCTTGTTCTTGACCAATCCAAGGATTTGGACTTGCACAAAACACCCAAGAAGTTTGACCGATTAGTCAGACCAGAGACATGCCGTGTCCTCGACGAGCCAAAGATATTTGGTCGTGAAAAAGAACTGGAGGAATTGAAGCAAATGCTAGGAGTGCATCAACGCAAGAGAGGCAGGCCTGTGGCACGCCCCACAACAGGTGAAGCAAGAAGGGCAGAGTTACCTGTGTTACCCATAGTTGGCATGGGCGGTGTCGGGAAGACAACCATGGCCCAACAAATCTGCGAGGATGGAGCGGTACAGAAACACTTTGGCTGCATAATCTGGATATGTGTTTCGGATGAGTTCGAAGTAAACAGGTTAACAAAAGAGGTTCTGAAGTCTCTTGGAGAAAAAAACTCACAAGACACTGATTCAAGGGATACTCTTATGGTCAATTTACGTGATCGTGTCAAGTCAAAGAAGTTCTTTCTTGTCCTGGATGACATGTGGGATGATGTCTTAAAAGATGAGAAAGGATGGAGGACATTTCATAGAGCTTTAAGCAATGGTCTCGAGGGTAGTAAGATTTTAGTCACTACTAGATCTTCCAAGGTTGCTAACCTAGTCAGCAACAGTAATCACTATGAGCTGAAGGGATTACAAGAGGATATTTTGTGGAATTTCTTCAAACTATGTGCATTCGGATCCAACAGTTCTCCCAATAACCCAGACTTGGAGTGCATTGGTAGAGATATACTTCCCAAGTTGAAGGGTTCACCTTTGGCTGCCAAAACTCTTGGACGCTTGTTGAAAAGCAACCTAAGCATAGAGCATTGGGAGGACATATCAAAAAATGAGCTGTGGCGATTACAACAAGACGAGACTGACATTTTGCCAGCCCTTCGACTGAGTTATGTGTACTTGCCACAGTACATGAAAAGATGTTTCTCAATCTGTGCTCTGTTTCCAAAGGATCACATATTTGAAAAGGAGTTTTTAGCAGATATCTGGGTAGCACAAGGCTACGTGGAGCCTCAAGATGCATCTTCTTGCTTTGATGACCTTGCAAATCGGTCTTTTTTTCAGCATGCAGCTCGTCAGAATAATAAGTACGTAATTCATGACTTGATACACGATACTGCACAGCTAGTCTCCAAGGATGAGTGCTTCATCATTCAACATGTAAGTGACCTAGCTAAAATCCCTTCCAAGGTTCGCCATCTGTCAATATCTACTGATGGAAATATCAGCTGTGAACAATTAGTGTATATTTGCACACAACACAAAAAACTGCGGTCCTTGGTATGCAAAAAATCTTACAGAGGTCGAAAAGGTGTTGCTCCTATGATTGATCGTTGGTTCATGGAACTTGACAATATCCGTGTATTGATTTTTAATCTTTCAACAGTGCAAGAGTTACCTAAAAGCATAGCCAACTCAAAACATTTGCGTTACCTTGGTTTATTCGGAAGTTCTACTTTCGAGACCCTTCCTTCATCTGTTAGCCTGATGTATCATCTCCAGACTATAAATGCCAAGGATTGTAAATTCAAAAGATATCCTGAACGTTTGGGCAATCTGATTTCCTTAAATAAAATTATATCAAGGGGCTTCAGATATATTAAGAATAACTTTGATGAGCTATACCTAAGTTGGCCGGAAAGAAATAATGACGAGACACAGATGACAGAGGAACAGATTAAATTGTTACCACATCCACATTGGAATTTTCAGCATTTGATAATAGAGTATTACCCAGGTGAATCTTTCTCCAGCTGGCACTGGCCTGACTTGCTGTCAATGCTAACTTCACTTAGAGTTACTGGTTGCAAGAACATTCAGAGCCTATCCCTCACACCCATCTCTGTCTCTGAGGCAAGCAGAAATTGCACTGTTGAAGTATTTTCATCCCTTTCAAAAGTCATTATTAATCGTTGCGATGCACTATTGAGTCTTGATGAGTTCCTGATGCCCGCTTATATGCCTGCCCTGAAGAGTATTGTGGTGGATGCTTGTTACCAATTGGCATCTCTGCCGGTTGATCAGCTCCACCGTTTTTCTCGATTGGAGGAGTTAGGCATTTCAGCATGTCCCGAGTTGAATATGCAGAGGATAATGACATTACCATCCTCTCTTCAGAAGCTCTGCCTATGGAATTGTCCAAGCATAGAGCGCATTGATAACAGCCATCTGGGGAGTTCTCCGGCACCGCAGTTACTCGGACTTCACCTTCGTAGATGTCCAGATCTCACTTCTGTTCTTGGTGTAATATCTCTTCCCGAAATAGGGAACGTATCCATAGATAATTGCCCCAAGCTGACGGAGATTCAACAGCCTTTCAGAAGAGGTTATGCCTGGTACGTGTTATGCAAACCTAACTTCATAGCTCTTCGATTAATCTGTTAAAAATGGTCATCTCCATATTAGAATAGAGTGATATCATTAACTGATTGATAATCGTTTCATGCTAGAATTGATCGTGTATTTTTTTTTTGTATAATTTCTTGGCCTCCCGGCTCCCTCAAAATTTCGTAACTGGTATTATAATTATTTGTATTTTCATCAATTGTGGTGAATGGACCGACTCCCGTTGGCAGCTGTCAAGTACTCTCTTCATTTCAAAACATAGGGCATATTTTGTTTTATTAGGATAAGGATTCAATCAATAATTACTTCATTAATATATTAATTGTGACACAAAAGTATAATCATGAAAAAAAATTAATACGAATATAACAATATCAATTTTGTGTCATAAAAGTTATATTCTAATAGAGTGATCTTTGATCAAACTCTTACGCTAACAAAGCAAAATACATCGTATATTTTGAAATAGAGGGAGTAAACAATGAGCCAATACTTTTTCAAGACTTGATGTTTACATTAGAAAATAAAAGCGATCTAGATTACGTTTACTAACTGTAGAGAGCATTATAGAACAGCTAGTTCCCGACATAGAGACGGGTTATGTAGATGATTCCACAAGTTGATGGAAATAGAACAGATTTTCACAAGAGGTGGCTGGTATGTGTTATGAAACCACACTTTATATCTCTTTCCTTGTTCTGTTAAAAATGGTTGTCTCCATCTGTCGTAGAGTGATCTCATGAGCTTTTTGATAAGTTTATTGTGTAACCTATTAATGTCACAGCAATTTGGCATACTGAAACTGCGCTGCTTCCATTATATACGGCGTTGTACTTTTTGTACAATCTTTAGCCTCCTCAAAATTTCATAACTGGTATTACAATTAATCACATTTTCATCAACGATGGGGAATGAAATGATTCCCGTTGGCTGTCAAGTACACGATAAGCCAGTACTAAATTTCTCAAGACTTTATTTTTATATTACTATGGCGTAGAATACTTGTTTAGCTCTAGTTTTTTTCTGTACGCAAAGAACACTTAAATAAAGTATGAAATTGTGCAGGCCTAATTAAAGTTGCACATGTGAAAATGAGCTGTACAAGGTTCCGTTTGGCTGGCGTCATGGGCACAGGAGTGGAAGATGTGGGAGATAGTCTGCAGAAGAAAAGCTCAGTTTAATTAAGCTGTGGTCTGGATGCTTTCTTGGCCACTTGGGGATTGTAATTCTGTATGATGAATAAAAAAAAAACAATGTTCTAGGTAGAATGTTATTCTCCTAGAGTGTTTGGGTCTTTTGGCACCTGGGTAATATGTGATGCACAGCAAACCTTGCTGTAGAACTCCTCTGAATTATAAAACTTTGTAATAAGTGGTTGTAGCTTCTTTGAAGTCAAGGTTGGATATTTATCCATTATCTAAAAAAGAACTCCTCTTATTTTGCTGCTTATTAAAGTATTTGGTTCTGACTGTAATAACTGCTTGGTTTGAATCAGAGCCTCAATGAACATAACTTTGTTTTACAGTGTCTGGTGCCAGCTTGATTGATCCAGTCAGGTAGTTTTCTCACATACATGTCTACCGTGAACAAAAACATAAGGATGTTGATAGGTTGTTTGAGATAAATTAGAGCACATAGAAGCAGCCATGTAAAAATCGTCTTGAAATATAGATGACTGTAGCCCTGTATGCATGGTCAGTGGAGGACAACGACGATCTTCTGGTTCCTCTGTTCCTTTTCTACCATTTCCCTCGCCGGTAGGGGTGAAAATGGCTTGGAAACCACTTCTACCATTTCCGTTTTTATATCTATTTTAGAATTGGAATCAAATCGAAAAGTTTGGATATGAAAACGAAATCGAATATTATCGAGTGAATACGGCAAGGAAATTTATTGCATTATAAAAATGCTCAAACCGAGCTTCCAATTTTTTTTTCTAAAACAATAGACTAAAAATTCCAAACTTTAGCAACTCACAATACCACTTCGTATCATAAGAATTACAACCAAGTTCATAGAATACTTTGTCAATGTTTGTCTCAATACTACGTAACATATTATTATAAATTAAAGTGTACATCTCACAAATATTACAAAGCACATATTATATAATAAAGTAAAGTATACATCATACGTGATAACAAAGTGAAGTGTTTGTGTATACGTCTTGATTAGTTAAGAACTTAAGGTTAACTTGCTATGGGCCGAGCTATCTAGGCTAGTATCGTGAATTTATGGCATATGGGCACGTGGAAATTCTGAGAAAAATTGCTCAAAGTTTTCAACTGGTTCCGATTTTCTAATGGATAGTACTCTTACGTATCTATTCCGTTTTCAAGAAAAAAATATGAATCCATTTATGATAATTTCAAAAAAAAATCGACCTATGATTTCTGTTTCCAAAAACTGATCCGGAATCCAGAAAGTTTTTGAAACTTTTTCATCCCTGCTCCTTGGTACAACCTGTGACTGTATGCATGGTCTGTAGAGCACATATTTGTAATGGTTTATTCTCTTGAAATGGTGGCTCGTTGGTACACTGGAAATAACCTAATCATCTTTCTTTTTTAAATAACTTAGGCTGCGTTCGTCGGTCCTCATAAGTTAACTTATCACCATCGTTTTCAACGCACACGCTTTCCAAACTGCTAAACGGCGTATTTTTTGCAAAACTTTTCTATAGGGAAGTTGTTTTAAAAAATCATATTAATCTACTAGCAAAATATCCATGCTTCGCCACGGACTTAAACAAAAGTTGAAAAATTATGAAAATGCTCAATTGAACCATGCTTGCTTAAAGATTATAGCTGACATGTAATATCTCTTTTTGATTTTGTATTCGAGCTTGAATTTTTTTCAACACAAAAAATGGACAGTTTCAAATATAGGGATGAAAAATAAAGAAGGTTGGACTCTTATAGTGGCCCATGTCCTCTCGTTCTCCTTAACGAGGCATGCAAAACGAGAGACCTCATCCAAGAAAAATAAAAAGGAAAAGGACATTCTCGTATTGTAATCCAAGCAAAAAGTATTCGTCCCATATTTTCTGTCTTAAGTGAATTTAAGCTAAAACTTGCTCTCAGTTTCTTTCAAAGCATTTAGTTTAAAGACAAGGGAGCAATAGGAGTTTATAAAAAAACATTTAATAAAAATAAAAGCATTTATCTATTATATATAATTATAGTTAAACATAGATTTTGGAGATCACATGGTTATTCAAAATTACAAGAAGTAATTAAATTGGAGGGAGTAATTTTTATGACTTAAAATATATAATTATAGTTAAACACAGATTTTGGAGATCACATGGTTATTCAAAATTACAAGAAGTAATTAAATTGGAGGGAGTAATTTTTATGACTTAAAATTGACATTACTATGTTGCTTATACTTTCATGTCACACTGATGACAATACATTGATAAAGCACCTTATTGGTTAAAGCTTGTATGAAAAAAGAAAAACCCAAAACACGCCAAGACGAAGAAAGTACTGTACTGCTATTGCTGCTATAGTCCATAAAGAAGAAATAGCACTCGCTGTTGTCGTCGCCAGTGTAACGGTGATGAGGTGAAAGGAAAGGAAGCAAGCAAGAAAGAAAAAATGCTGTGCTGCATCCACCACTCGTCCTGCTGTGTGGACGAGACGCAGAGGCCCATGCGCGGCCTTGTCGGACCGTCCCCGCGCGCCTTCCGCTTCGTCCCCACACAGCAGCCAGCCAGCCAGCGAGCGAGAGCGCACGCCATTGGTGAGTCTAGGACGACGACCCATACGCAGCCGCAGCCAGCCAGCGAGCGAGAGCGTGGGCACCATTGGTTGGCCTAGGACGATGGCCCACACGTGGCCTGGTTGGCCTAGGTGGTGACGGACGCAGAATCGTTACCGTTTTTTATAATAATATAGATTTTATGTTTTTTTAATAATTAATAATTAATTAATCATGTATTAATTTAGTTATACGTTTTTCACGCCGGGATAAGTTAACTTATCTTCACTCTAACGAACGCGGCCTTACTAATCTCCTAAGCAGGCTACGAAAAATAGTGACCGCCCCTTCCGTAATCAGCACTGAAAAAACAACGCAATGTTTGTTATAAAACTGGCCCCAAAATCACTAATGGAAATAGAACACGGAAACACTGATAGTAGATAAAGGATCCAAAACTGACGACGACAACACCTAGACACGAAATCTGTTAATGAGGTTTAATCGTAGCCTAATCCTCAGGATTACGGGTGCTCATGCCTGATCCCATTTAGTTACAACGTATTAGAGTTACAACGACCATTAGCTTGTTGCCGCCAACAGCTATTACCTCTCACCTGTGCTATGTCACCGTCAAATTGAAGTAGAGGTGTCTCTCTATTTATAATAGAGAGCGTAGGACAGAGTTCAACTCTTCTACTATCCTAACACCTAACATAACATAAAGTCATAAACTATAACTAATTGTGTACACTTATTTGACACAAACTCTAACAATGTTGACGGACATCAATGATATTGTCGGTCGGTGATGAAAAACGTAAGAGGCTTCTATGACTGCAGTACAGATAAATCTTTAAATTATCAAACCTATTAATATAATACAGAAAATATTAAAAACTTAAGTGGGCTCCTGATGGCAAGGGAAAACAAAACAGAGTTTTCAATAACTTGTCATGCTATTGCAAGGCTACCTATCATCAATGAGCTTTACTCTCATCCTTCATTTCGTACCACGAGGTACTAAAATTCTCACTTGTGCTATCCACCTCACGATCAAGTTGATACTAAAATCCCGACTGTTGGTAATGATAGATCAAACGGTCACGATTGCATGGTACCTCGAGGTACCAACTTATTTACACGAGTGGAGATATTAATATCTCGAGATATAAAAGAAAGAATGGGAGTAAAACTCCTTATCAATACCTGCAGCCTGGTGTTCCAGCCAGTGCTTTATATACTGTTCTCTATAATCTCAGATTGAAAGGGAGGGGATGAACTTGCTCCCGTCCGGGAGATTTTTTTTTTCCCGCTAGCAGTCCGTACGGTCAGTGCATTAACAAACTTAATTAGCTACCCATTCATAGTGGTGGTGTCGTACTGTTGGTAAGGTCTGAAGCGTTGCATCACCACCACTGAGGATTTTTTTCTTCTTCGCTACTCCCTCCATATTTTTCATATGACACCGTTAACTTTTATGTCCACGTTTGATATTTCGTCTTATTTAAAAAATTATATAATTATTAATTATTTTGTTATAATATGATTTATTATTATAGAAACTTTAAGTATGCTTTATAATTTTATATATTTAGATATAAATTTTAAATAAGACGAACGGTCAAACGTAAATAAAAAAATATGGAGGGAGTATTAATTTGGCAGCTGTTCTTGACTAAACACCATGCTTTTTTTCTCACTGTTTCGCAACCATGAATTCCAGATAATAAAGCAGCCAGTGTAACAATACAACCAACCCCTCTCCTTTCGCCATGGCTACCCTCCTCCTCCTACTCCTCACTGCGCTCCTCTCCCTACACGCCCCAGCAGGATCATCTGCGACGGACACCATCTCGGCCGGCCAGCGACTCGGCCGCAGCGACAAGCTCATCACCAGGAACGGCAGGTATGCGCTCGGGTTCTTTGAGGAAGGCGGAGACTCCTCCCAAAACACCACAAGCAGCAGCAGCAGCAGCAGCTGGTACCTAGGCATCTGGTTCAACACCATTCCCAAACTCGTCGGTGCCATACTGGTCCAGCGGTGAGTGGAACGGCCAATATTTCTCCTCGGTGGCAGAGATGTCAAGCCGTGGTTTTTTCAATTCTACGTTCATCAACAATGATAAAGAGAAGTACTTCACATATACCTTGGACGATGCGACTGTGGTGATTCATCGTTTCTTGGATGCCACAGGCCAAACAACGATGCGCATTTGGTCCGAGTCCTCGATGGACTGGGTAATGGTGTATGGACAGCCTAAAACCCAATGTGATGTCTATGCAACTTGTGGACCTTTCGCTATTTGCAACGACAATGAACTTCCATATTGCAATTGTATGAGAGGATTCACCGTGAGATCACCCAAAGATTGGGAGCTAGGGGATCGAACTGGTGGGTGCTTGAGAGACACTCCATTAGATTGCATTACCAACAGAAGCACAAGTTCAACAGATATGTTCTATTCTATGCCATGTGTCAAGGAGAGAAGCAATTTAGGGCCGAGGTGAGCTCAATTGGAATAATACAACACATCAATTTAGTAAAATTAATCGGTTTTTGTTGCGAGGGTGGAAGAAGGCTGCTTGTTTATGAACACATGCCAAAACAATCCCTTGATGTTCACCTATTTCAAAGCAACAATACAATGTCTTGGAATACGAGGTATTAGATAGCTCTCGGAGTTGCTAGAGGATTGGCCTACTTGCATACGAGTTGTCGTGATTGTATTATTCATTGTGATATCAAGCCAGAAAACATTCTTCTTGATGCTTCATTCGTTCCGAAAATTGCAGACTTTGGAATGGCAAAAGTTTTGGGGAGAGGCTTTACTAGGGTTTTGACTACAGTGAGAGAGGAACTGTGGGATACCTTGCACCTGAGTGGATCAGTAGTGTTGCGGTGACACCAAAGTTAGATGTCTATAGTTATGGAATGGTTTTATGGGAGATAATATCAGGTAGGAGGAATTCATATGCATCATGTTCCTGTGGTGGAAACCATGATATTTATTTTCCGGTCCACGCATCATATAAACTTCTCGAAGGAAACGTGTCGAGTTTGGTAGATGACATGTTAGAGGGTGATGTTGATCTAAATAAGGTTGAAATAGCTTGCAAGGTTGCGTGCTGGTGTATACAAGATGATGAACTCGGTCGGCCAACAATGGGAGAGGTGGTTCAGATTCTGGAGGGAATTGTTGAAAAAAAAGATGCCCCCAATGCCCAGAATGCTCCAAGCTATGGCTGGAAACTCATATTTGACATGCTCCTAATTATTTCTGGAAGACAAAAATTTAAATCTCAAAGAATCAGGAAGATACTTGTTTCTCTTCCTTGTGTTAGAAATATAATTATCTACTTGTAAAAACGTATACCAAATATCCATATGATGGAGTAAGTGATATAGGATGAAATTAAGGTGCTCTCACTGATTCTGCCATATAGACTTTATACACATTTTATTAGTTTGTGGAATAAATTCTTGTGCAATGAAGCCTGTTACCATCTATTTTCGATGTGTAGTCCCTGCACTGATGAGAAGTCTGTCCTTCTCATTAGCTACCTTTCTATTTGTGCGAATTTTCAATGTTTTCTTGTGTGAATTAGAGCCGTCCAAAATTGTTAAAAAATTCGATAGAATTAGATAATGTCATGCACATTCTATGCCATTGCAAATAATTAAAAAAACTCAATTGCATTTGCAAATTAACCATATGCTTCGTGAACAAAGCTATAATGAATTTGTATTTTTAAGAATAAATTTAGTTTAATTTCCAGTACTTTTGCAACATGCCAGGTTTCCTCTATGTCAGGTAATGTTTTGGAAATTTGGAAACATTTTATCTGGTGCAACAATCATATCTATCTTGGATTTTTTTTTTTTTGAAGAAAGCAATCACAATAGGGTAAGTGAGCTTAAAAAAGAAGCTCATCCCTGTCATGCAGTTAAGCGAGGAAATGAGCCTCACTAATTCAACTGCAAATGTGCCATACGGCAACCGGCAAGTTTCACACCACCTATTAGGGCACGTACAAAGATAATTATGAGCTGACTCTCTTAATTATCACACGAGCAAATTTAGTGACGTGGAGGAGAGAGAAAAACCGTTGTCATACATGGCAACGGCTTAGAGTTGACTCTTAGCATTTATTAAAGGAAATTTTCCTGCATGACGGTGGATAAAAAGGAAACTAGCGTAATAAAAAACATTTTATTCCATTAATCAAGAAACCATATCTGACTCTATCTTTATACGTATCTTTATCAAATAGGCTCTACCTTTGAACATACTCTTAATAGTAATTAATAGAGGCTCCTCTTTTGGCTTTATCATAGAAAAAGTCAAATATCATATTTGCAATGAAAATATTTTATAAATAAAACGTTTATATACATGTTCTTAGCGAATTAAAATTAAAGACCAAAAAATAGACTATAATAAAAAAACTCCAAAAAACAACTCTGTTAAAAACTCGAAATTTAGTTTATAAACATAAGAAAAAAACAAAAAGACAAGATTGATATAATCATCACTCGTGTTAAGCAGTCAATCCACAAGGTATATGTACACAGATGTCCTTGCACAGATTTATGGTCAGGATGGGACACTAGACCGTACCCTGCAACATCTGCAAGCATTTTCGTGGTTGAGGACTTCTGAAAGAGACCCTCGATCTTTGATTCATTTCAGATATACTGGATTTTGGGAGTAAATATAGCCCATTTTCGATGCAATTTACTCCGTACATGTATATTAGATGTAACTGCACACAGTTAACTATGTTTTCTTTCACTTTTGACGCAAGGTCAACAAAGAAAATCAAATATCGATTCATGTTTATTTGATAATTTCCATGGTACAGTTTGTTAGCATGATATTTTTAGGACAGACGATGTAAAAATTTAGGGCTTGAGAAGTAACTTTAAGTAAGTTTAGAAGTAACAAAAAATCTAGGCAATGCTCAGTTGACTAGTGTAGCGGTCGGTGCACACAGCCCACCCAGATTCAATCGGAAGTAATCACAAAACCCGAGTATTCCACTAGCGGTTGTGTATATCCGATGGATACAGAGGTCGGGTCTTATCTTATTTTAAAAATTTATATATATGAAGTACCTATAGAGTATACAGAAACTTTACAAGTTCAAGTTGTGCTTAAATTTTACAAGTTCAAGTTGTGCTTAAATTTCTAGGTAAAAGATGCAAATATTTATTATGGGAAGTGGGTTTAATCATGTTTAGAAGTAACGTTAAGTTAGGCACAATTTTTTTTTTGAAGCCCCAGTTAGGCACAAATTTCAGAGATAACAGATTCTAGGAGTAAATATGACCCATTTTGGAATTGTATTGCGTATGTCTTAGATTAACTGCATATGACGATGCTTCGTTTCACTTTTGACGAAGGATTAATAGAGAAAGCCAAATATGGATATTCCTTTAATAGTCTAGAAACCAAACAAATCGATTTGATGGATGCAGATATGAGTGTTACAATACATAATAGATTGGAACTAAATTGATGAATGATTATTTGATAATTTCCATGGTACAGTTTATTCACGTAACTTTCAGGACAGAGTTTGATAAAAAAAAAATATGTTCAGGACAGAGGACTTAAACTTTTAAGGGTTTGAATAGTAGGTTTAACTAATTTTTAGAAGTAACCATGGACAGGCTTTATGAGCTGCAGCGCTGCTATTTTTTTCATAGTTGTTGTATATCAAAACATGAGAGAGGTTATCTGCCCCGCAAAGGGTGGCAACCCTAAGGAGGTCGGGAGATGACACATAAACGTCGCTCAGTCTTTTTTGTTAGACAAAATTCGCTATGGGACATTGAAAAAAGAGTAATTAGCCGGTGAACACTGAAGATCACGAATTTGCTGCAGGGCACCATAAAAATATGATAATTAGATGGTAGACACTCTGGTCATTATTTTATTAATTTTGGAGTCAAAAATTTTTAGAATGACGAGATTGCAAGCATTCGCGTTACTTCAGCGTGGTTGAGGCCTTCTGAAAGAGGCCCTCTTTGATTCATTTAACTGTTTTTTTTTTCATCTCAGTTCATGGAAGCTATATGACATTGACTCCCAGATTTTGTCATCTGCCTTTGTCACCAGGGCACTAGTTGCAATAACAGCAACGATGGACAAAGCTGTAAATGCATGGTGACATCTGTATGTTGAATATTTTGTCTGTGTACTGGCCTGCTCACCATCAGGATATGTAAATATTTCAATTTCTTAAGAAGCCTAGACAGACCTGTGCGCGTTCTTGCATTATTTTCTTTCATCCTTCGGAGGGAAAAAACTCAACGGATGAATAACTCGTCTCAGAATTCAGGAAAAATTGCAAAATATTGGGGATTCACAAGATAATGCTATAAATTAATGTCAAAATATCCATCGCTTGTGTAAAAGTTACTCCCCAATTGGCTCAACCGTCACCGCTGCCGCCCGGACGCTATGGTTTAAGTGACAGTGTCCATCAGTTTCAGCATTTCACACACTTGTACAACTTTGGTAGCTGAGCAGTTTAACTATTTTTAAGAAAATACTGATAGATACTATAATTTTTATAGTGTAAAATTTAGTGCTTTTAATTACTTTTGTATGTTGAGATACCAAAATTTTAAATATAAAATTTGCTATCCAGAGATACTTTTCAATAATGATAAAATTTCACTTAATAGATATGCGTGTGGCTTGCTGGGACGTATTTATTTCTTCGGATAAGTTTTTGGTGTTTCGATCGTATTGGTGTGCAAGAACGTGCCTGGTGTGTGTCACCAACTCTCTTAAAAGGGGTATCACTAATGCGCTCTCTACTATTATACTACTTGGCTACTAGTATTATCGTCAAATCTCGACCACTAATTTAGACTCTACTATGTGCAGTACATATAAAATAAATCTGATTTATGAGATTAAAAAATAAATAGTCTATATTAACTATACTATCATCAACTATTAAGTTAAGTTTACTCGCCAGTAAATACATACACCACCTCCCAGGCAGCCATCTATAGTTGTACGTAAGCATCACGACACCATCAAAATCTTGGCGAAAAGGTAACATTACGTATGTATTAATTAATCAATACCATTTGTCACACGTACGTAGTTGCCATACCAAGGATGTCTCTCAATTCACAGCAAAAGATCTTACAGAAACAAATTTTCAAGATCTTACATCACCTTCGAAACAATTTTTCTCTGTACCATTAATTCTGCCCTCCACCCAACATTATGTATATATGTGCTATATATAATACTCCCTCCATCTTCATTTAATTGTCACTCTTGACCATTACTATTACAACTTTGACCATTGATAACAATTAAATGATCCGTTAATGATTTGTGAAAGTTGTACTGCCGTATATTTATACGTTATATATCACAAATATAATATAGTTTTTGATATACACAATATTTTTTCAAAAACGACGAATGATCAAAGTTCCCAAATAAATAGTAACGGGTGTCAATTATTTGAAACCAGAGGGAGTACGTTGTTATTTCCCTGCTATAAAATGAAAGCAGAACTGGGGAGCATCATCAATTCATCACCTACTCTAAGGTTGCTCACCATGGCCTCTAAGGTTGCTCACCATGGCTCTCCTCATTCTTCTGCTACTAGCGTTCTCCCCATGCATCCCAGCAAACTCTGCTGTGAAGGACACCATTTAGCTGGCCAAACATTTGCAGAAACTGACAAGCTCGTCTCAAAAAATGGCAGGTACGCACTTGGCTTCTTTGATTCTACATATGCAAAAGGGTATCAGAAAACTGCAGGCAGGTGGTACTTGGGGATATGGTTCAACCAGGTCCCCAAGAAAACCCCTGCATGGGTTGCAAATAGGGATAAGCCAATGGATGATCCCTCATCAGTGGAGCTGACAATACTCCATGATGGAAATCTTGCTGTCCTAAACCAGTCAACAAGGACCATCATTTGGTCTACCCAAGCCAAGATTACCTCCAATAATCATACCATTGTTGTGCTCTTGAGCAGTGAAAATCTCATCCTGACAGACCCCTCAAGCTCTTCAGAAGTTTTCTGGCAGAGCTTTGACTACCCAACTGATACATTTTTCCCTGGGGCCAAGCTTGATGGGACAAGATCACTGGCCTAAACCGCCGTATTATTTCTAATAAGAACTCCATAGACCTAGCTACCGGTGCATATTGCAAAGAGTTAGACCCTGCTGGTGTTGATCAGTCCTTGCTTACACCATTGGATTCTTTCATACCATATTGGTCTAGTGGTGCATGGAATGGAGAGTACTTCGTTTCAATCCCTAAGATGGCAAGCCATACTGTCTTCAATACAACATTTACTCACAATGATAAAGAGAGCTACTTCACATATAATTTGATGGATGAGAAGACTGTTAGTCGTTATATACTGGATGTTAGAGGCCAATCAAAAACGTTCCTTTGGTTTGAGGGATCAGAAGATTGGACAATGATCTTTGCCAACCCTAAAACCCCATGTGATGTCTATGCAATTTGTGGGCCTTTCACAATTTGCATCGATAACGAACTCTCAAATTGCGATTGTATCAGGGGCTTCACCATAACATCACCAGAGGATTGGGCACTGGAAGATCGAACGGGTGGATGCTCAAGAAATACTCCTATAGACTGTATTAACAACAAAACCATAACTCATTCGTCAGATAAATTCTATTCTATGCCATGTGTTAGATTGCCCCCAAATTCCCAGAATTTAGGAAGTGCTAAAACTTCAAGTGACTGTGCACAAGTTTGCTTGAATAATTGCTCTTGCACTGCTTACTCCTTCAACGATGGTGCATGCTCTGTTTGGCACAATGGATTGCTCAACATAAGAAAAAACCAATGTGGTGACAATAGCAATACAGCTGGACAAACTCTATACATTCGTCTTGCTGCACAAGAATTGTATAGTCAAGAGGTCGATAAAAGAGGAATGGTTATTGGAGTTATTTTTGCATGTTCTGCCTTTTTAGGATTGCTACTACTAATCCTACTTGTGATGATTTGGAGAAATAAAACAAGATTTTCAGGTGGCACAGCCAAAGATTCTCAGCTATGCAATGGGATCATTGTGCTTGGATACACTGCTTTGCAACATGTAACTAACAATTTCACAGAGAGGCTTGGGGGAGGTAGTTTCGGTTCAGCATTCAAAGGTTCCCTAAGTGATTCCACAACTGTAGCAGTGAAAAGGCTTGACCATGCATGCCAAGGAGAGAAGCAATTCAGGGCTGAAGTAAGCTCAATTGGAATCATCAGACACAACAATTTGGTTAAACTAATTGGTTTCTATTGTGAGGGTGATAGGAGGCTGCTTGTTTACGAACTCATGCCAAATCGTTCTCTAGATCACCAACTATTCCAGACTAACACTACAATGACCTGGAATACTAGGTACCAAATAGCCGTTGGAATTGCTAGAGGATTGGCTTACTTACATGAAAACTGCAAGGATTGTATCATACATTGTGATATTAAACCAGAAAACATCCTTCTTGATGCTTCATTCGTTCCAAAAATTGCAGATTTTGGGATGGCGAAGCTTTTGGGAAGGGATTTTAGCAGAGTTTTGACGACAATGAGAGGAACTATAGGTTACCTTGCGCCTGAATGGATTAGTGGTGTTCCCATTACGCCAAAAGTCGATGTTTATAGCTATGGGATGGTTTTGCTAGAAATAATATTAGGAAGGAGGAACTCATGCACATCATGCTCTTGTGGAGGTGACCATGATGTTTACTTTCCAATGCTTGTGGCACATAAGCTTCTTGATGGAGATATGAGTGGTTTGGTTGATTATAGATTACATGGTGACATCAACTTGAAGGAGGCTAAAAAGGCTTTCAAGGTTGCATGCTAGTGCATTCAAGACAATGAGTTTAATCGACCAACAATGGGAAGAGTGGTTCAAATTCTCGAGGGTCTAGTTGAAATCAACGTACCTCCAATGCCAAGGCTACTTCAGGCAATTGCTAGAACCTCAAACCCTACATGTTCCTCACCTTCTTTTTCAGAAAATGTTTCAGTTATAGAATCCTTGTAAATATGTATAGTTCATTTTACTACAGATTTATGTACAAGTGATGGATGGACATAGTGTGCAACTTTTGTTGACATTTTTGCAAGGACTAAAAGGGGCTTTGTAATTCCTGTTATAATACTTCTTCTTCAATGGAGTTGTTTGCAGCCTATTCTCTACTCATTCCATAGCACTGCTAGAGTTCAGTCAAAAATTAAAAACTTGCATGGCCAAATAGAACAAATCTCTGACCTTAGGGTCTTGCTTCGTGACTATGTAGCAACAGGGTCAAAGGCAAGGTCATTGCCTTTGCACCCTCATGGGCTTTACCGATTATTAAATAGGAATGATGTTGCTTCTTGATTCTTTTAATATTAAATTTCTCCACGGTATCCCAAGAATGAGCAATGGTGGTAGGAAGAAAAGCCTTTTTATGGCAAGTGATTGGGTTTCTCCATCTTCATTATTATTTCCACCATGGTAATCACCTTTCAAACAAACAAAAGGATTCCCATGGGCAAATTAACTCCACATGCAATTCTTGGTGGCTTTAAAGTTGAGACTAAAACACTGTTATATATGATATATGAATGGTGCCTTAAGAAATAAGAGGACCAAGCCCAAGGGAAGGGGCACCGTGGCAACCCCTAGACGTATAAAAGGAGGACTGAGCCCGGGAGAAGGGGGACACATACATTCGTCATCATCCATATCACAGGAATATGATATTATGCACCCAAGCGGCCCGCGCCTGTATACTTTGCTTGCTTGTTTCCTCATTCACCCAAAGGCGTCTCTCGCTTCCCACCAGTCTCCGCTTCCACCCTCTCTCCCCAGTGACCCAGATGGGCAGACAAGACGCTCAACGGCAACCCCAAAAACAGATCAAGCCTAGCGGTGACAGATCAATCTGAGGCATCGAGTGCTATGCGGACGATGACGGATTGAGCTCGAGCGATTATGGATCGACCTCAACAACAGTGGATTGGGTGTTGTTCGAGCTTGGCAGCAACAGATTGACCTCCTATGAAACAAATTGAGCTCTCGACAGATTTCGAGTACGTTTCTCGACTGCTACCCCTCCTCCCCTTTGGTGCTCCAGCAAATCCAACGAGCTCGTAGCACATGGGTCTCCCCCTGGAGCTTCTTCCCTAGGTCATTCGTGGCACCTTCCTCTCCTCCCTACTGCTTCCTATGCCCACACTAAGGCTTGCTCTGCCAAGGACACCTGTGCTATCTATAGGGTGCATATATTTACACGCTTCTACGACATGTACTTAGATGTCTATATTATTTACAAAGACTCAAGCGTGTATAAAAAAATAGGAAGGGCTAAAACATAAAATATTGATGGGGTCTACTACGCGGGCTGCATTAAGGAGTATGGCTTCATTTTACGTGGCATCCAAGATCACTCCTATTGAGTGACTTTTGTGCATGCCCTTAGGCAAGAGACAACATAGGGACGCCTGTCTTCTCAAGGCTATGATGTATCCATATGAAATGACATACATATGATCAATGTACCACCAATGCAAAACTACCCATATCCATCTATTTTGGCAAATCCCTTCTTTCTATGAAGTTAAGACCCAAAGCTAAATTATGGTTGAACCACGTCACCTATAAATTTCAGCCATTGGATCTAATCTAAACGTTCAACAACCACTAAGTGTAATTAATGCTAATTCTCTCTCCTTTCATAAAGCCACATCACCTCAATTGCTTTTAGCTTTAGGATAATACATCAAGAGTGTAAATTATATCTCATCACATCAAAAATACACCATATAACCCGATCATTTATAACCTATGAATAGATAATTGATAAAGACAAAAAACATATAAAACACATGAAAAAATCATATAGTAGGCAAGAAAAAAATTTGAACTCATACCTACTATATTATTCCACGGTTCTCCCATGCCCGAGGTATCCATCTAGTATCCTCAACGACAATGTACAAAGACTAGTTTCGTCATTTGTCTCCCATGTATAATTGCAAATATTATCCAAAGGTTAGCTTAATGAAGGTGGCTTGGAAAGAATTGATATATAATTGCAAATAGTATCCAAAAGCTAGCTTAATCAAGGTAGTTTGGAAGGAATTGCAAAAATTATCCAAAACCTAGCTTAATCATAAGCCTACTGAGATATTAGGGAAAAACGAATTAAATGATATATACCATAAAATTTTGTATTGTCTGTGCGAAGTTGTATCGTGGAGTATTTATATTGATACGAAAATAATTATCACTCGGAGCACATTAGTTATGGATTTCCCTTCTGTTGAGAAGGCGATAAGGTGGATCAGATTGCATGCTAAGAGACGACCGAAATTTGCAGATCAGGCTTCAGCAAAACTATCCAAGATGAACAACGTTCAGCTGAAACTTCATCAAGATAAAAATATGTGAACCTCAATTAAGCCCTAGCACACTAGCTTTGCTATGCTATAGATCAGTCTACCATTTACATCTTACCAAAAAAAAAAGTCTACCATTTACAAGAAAAAAATCTCACGATTACCTCCCCCGTTTTACTCTCGTTTCTTAAGACACTATTGATCGTGAACCCATATTAGGTTATTTACCTTGTGTAAAACCGAACTATTATATACTACACGTAGGAATAGAAAAGGATTACAAAAAACTAAGTATTCATATTCTTGAGATTATTTAGCTACAGACACAATAAACAGCTCATAATTCTTGGGTAATTTGAACGAATATTAAGGTAATTATGTTAGAATTAAGCCATATAGTTTAATGTTCACCTCAATGAAGCCCTAAGACAAGCTCCGCTATGCTACAGATCAAAACCAAACAATGCAATTGCAAGCAGTAGAGCATGGGTTACCCACAAGTAAAATGTAAAACCATGTTGACTGCTGTCTTTACCCATATTGAATCCAGTATGGGCAACCAACATGTAAAATATTAAACCCAATTGCTGCCCACCAAATTCTTGGGTCTCAAACGAACATGCTTATAGATAAAAAAAAAAATTGAAACCCCGTTCATACCCATTGGGCATAATTCCCATGGATATCTGGTACCCATGGAACCCTAAGCTGAACCATGTTATCTTTGTTTAGTCGAAACTCCTGTCATATAAGCTAACCATCACATTTCAACACTGACTGGCTAACCAAATCACGACGCACAAAGGAGAGACAGTACGCAGTTCATGCAGTAGATCAAATACATTGTACTTAGGTGACAACGGATGTCCACACAAAACATCAAATTCAGGCAATTGGGCAAAACTTGACTGGTAAAACATGTGTCTAGTAAACTAAGCCTTAACAGCATACTTCCTCATGGGGAAATACTTCTCACGCTTCTTCTCCCTCTCAGTCTTCAAAGAGAGCTGCACAGCAGCAAAGCAAATCATCAAACCAAGAGTCCCAACTATTTGATTAATAACTGCAATTGGATCAAATTAAACCAGGAAAGATTTCATGACCTCAAAAGGAACAACATTAAACCTACTTATATAATCAATCAAAATCCTATGTGCATCATAAATAAACCCCACACTCTAAATCTAATTTGTTTCGGTTAAAATAGGTGCACAGAAAAGGACACAGTCTGACATGCAATCCATGTTATCATATCCTAGTGCGAATATAACTAGTAAAGAGCAACAGAAGAACTAAACCATAATCTTGAATATGAACATCAGGCATGCAAATCCAAATCAATAGTGTGGACCAAAAGGATATTAAACAAGTTTGGCTCATTGAATGACTTCATATAGGCAGCAATTATTTATATAATTAAGTGTATTCATACCAAGTGATGGACAGCTTCGCAGCAATCATCATATAACAATTTACAAACAGCTTATCACAATTAACCTGACAATTGAACCACAAAACAGCTAAACAGAATCATAGCACAATCCACCAGCAACAAAACCCACACAGAAGAACACACTCCATAAAAATCTGTTCTATAAACTTATATGCCCTAAAGATCACATTGGCATAGACATGGTCCCTACTTATCATTCTAGCAATGAAAAAGGCTCCCCTTCACTGATGGATAAGAAGTTTCAGTGAATGTTTCAACATCATTTTGCAGCAATCTGACCAATCCATCGTCCAACTAATAATGCAAGGTAGATAGATGCATTCTATACCTGGTGCTTGGTGAGGCGCCTGCGGATGGCGCGGGTCTTCTTGGGGCGGAGGTCGAGCGGCAGCAGGCTCTTCTTCTTGTACGCCTCCCTCAGCGCCGCCTTCTGCTTCTGCGAGATCACCGTCAGCACGCGCGCGATCGAGGTGCGCACCACCTTGCTGCGTCCCACCCCCAATAGAAACCACCAACCACGCGTCAGCGAGAGCGAGAGCGAGCGCAAGCGCGAGCGAGAGCGAGGGGAAAAGGAGAAGGACTCACATCTTGGAGAGCTTGTTGGGGGCGCCGCCCGTGACCTTGGCGACGCGGAGGAGGGAGAGCTCCGCCTTGAGGTCCTTGAGCTGGGCCTGCAGCTCCGCCTTGTTCTTCCCCCTCAGCTCGTGCACCTTGATCCGGGCTGCGCCGCCGGCCGGAGCCATTGTTCACGAAAATGGTTAGATCCGGAAGGGAAGGGGGGGGGCTGAGAGCTAATCGACATGGACCGGAGAGGGAGACGGGGAGGGCTTACCCATGGCGACCGGCGAGCTTGGCTTGCTGCGGCTGCGGCGGCGGCGGCGGCGGGAGGAAAATGGAGTGCGAAGCTGAGAGAGGGGCGGCGGCGTGCGGGCTTATATATGTGTTGCGCAGGATAAACCTCGGAGGGCGACGAGGAAACCCTAAGCTTTAGCTGGGCCGTAATGGGCCTATCGGTAATGCCTTATAGTGGACTTACATGGGCCTAATTGGTAATGACTTCGGTGGGCCTTCATAAATTGGTTTTCGATTTTTTTCCCTATTCTGTGGTCTTTCATGCTTTGTGATACACGTGACTAAAGTCCTCCGTTCCAGCGTTGAATCATTCATGTGATTTGAATCTTGCACGAAAATATAAGTAATTTAATATTATTTATAGTACTAGTTATCACATCAATCATTTTGTATTTGAAAGTGTTCATATTTTAGCTCCATCTACCCTCCTATTCCCATTCATTTCTAATCTAATTAGAAATCCTTACCTATTGTGATAAATCACCTATTGTGATAAAGGTAGTATCTGTTATGAAATATTTGGAGTGATCTGATAGATCTAATCTATCTAGATACAAAGGAGGAGAAGCATGATTCACATATTTCTTCAATAACTTCTCTCTGTAAAGAATACGATGTTTCTCAAACATCATACTCTCTCGGTTCACACCGTTTCCCCTATATATAATGGATTGACGATGAATGAGAAGATCGACCTATTTCTCTTCCTCTGTCGTAATTTTTCAATTTTCAACGGTTCGCTTTTTCCCACCAAACGCAAAGCGAAAGAGAAGAGAAGTGAAACAGAAGGTCGACATCTTGTTCGCTGTACAGGGAGAATGCGCCGGCACAATCCCCATCACCAGTGTCACCATGTCGCTGCCTCCTCGCTGTCGACGGAGTGCAGGCATGCGATGGTGCAGCGTGGACGACGACGACCACGGCAACCGACGGCTGCCATGGCGCAAGTCGGTGGCGGTCACGGCGTTGGCTGCCCGTCGTCGGCCACGGTGCGGCCGGGCACGGCGACGCGCGACTTGCGCGGCATGGGGCCCGGGCGGCGTCGTTTACGCGGCTTGGCGGCGTGCGCAGGCATCATTTGCGGCGGCGGCGTTTATTTCCAGGGGGAGGCGGCCACGACGTCGTTCGTCTGTGCGTCGTGGGGACTAACCCCCTCCCCTCCGGCCTCGCCACCCCTCCCTGATGCAACAAGCAGGCTGGCCCAAGGACTCTCCCCTCTAGCACGCGCGCAGTGGGCTGGCCCAAGGCCCCCCCATCTCCCCAGCAGGCCGTGCGCCCTTAATGGTGGTGGGCTGAAATTCCATATTTTGGCCCACCACCAGTTTTATTTTTTTATCACTTACTGTTTAATTTTTAATATTAGTTTAAAATTAGTTTTAGTCCCTGAAATTTACTAAAAGCAGTTTATCAGTGTAATTACCTTCATGTAATTGACTTTTTAGTCCCTGATGTCTATGATATTTACATTATTAAATATCCTGTTTTACTAAATTCATTCATTGTCTTAAATAAAATGCCTTCGCATATTATTTCAAGACATGCTCTACTTTCTCGCTTTATTAAAATTACAAAATTCTTTAAATTTTGTATTTTAATTTATTAAATTCTCTTAATTATGTCTCACATAATTAATGAAGAATTTAATGCATGTTTGACTTTAATAATTTGACTTGGCAATAAAAACCACATGTAGATGGAGCCTTATATTTTGGTCACAAATGATCATTACTAGTCAGCGAAATCTTCGCCTATCATTAAGCGGTCTACGTTACAAGATGATTAAAAGATGGAATCCTAATATTTTTGGCCACTAGCGGTCTTAAATTTAGGCGGCGAACATTTCACCCGTCACTAAAAAGGTCTACATCTTATAATAATTATCCGCATGTGTTATTCCAAGAATATGTTTGAAAAACACACAATCGTTTTTCAACACATGACAAATTATGAGGTCTTACATTTCGCATTGAGATTACAACTTCTATATATCATGTTTTTTATTAATTTACCTCCATAATTAATAAATGTTAATCATGATTGTAGGGACAATGGCAATCAGAGAGTTCGATGAACTCGCCCTTGATGGGAGTAACTATCTAATTTGGGCTTCGGATATCAAGATAAACTTTGCTTCTCGTGGGATTATTAAAGCAATTGAGGACCCCATTGATGGGGACCCGCTAGTTGAGGACAAGAAAATAATGGCTGCCCTTTTCTTCCTTCGGCTTTATATCCATAAAGACCTCAAACATAAGTACACGTTGGAGATGAACCATCTCACTTTATGAAAAGCTCTCAAAGATCGCTATGATCAGCAAAAGTAACTCATTTGGCCTGAGGCTAATTTTGAGTGGTCTCAACTACGCCTGCAGGATTTTAAAACTATGGCAGAGTTCAACTATGTTGTTCATCAGATTTGCTCCAAGTTGAAGTTTTGCGAAAAAGAGCCTACGGAGGCAGAAAAGATAGAAAAAACTCTGTCTACTATGCTTCCGGAGGACAGGGTACTGAATCAACAGTATCGAGCTAATAATTTCTAGAGGTATTCTCAGCTTATACATACATTAGCTAAGGCAGAAAAACATCATGAGCTTTGTCTCAAGAATGCTCAACAGCGCCCTCCTGGCTCTGCACCTCTGCCTGAGATTCACTTCAGTGCTAAGTATAATGTTGATAATACAAAAGGATTCAAGGGAGATTCTTCGAATAATCCCAAGAATTCAGCTGGAAAGCACAAACACAACAATAGGCGCAAATTCAAGGGCCGAAAGAAGTAAAACGGCAAGGGAAAGGCACCACAAGCCCGTCGCAATAACAACAAACATTGCGACAGGTGTGGATCTGACTATCATGTCGCTAAAGATTGCTGTATCCCAAAGCATCTTGTCCTCCTGTATCAGAAATCCCTCAAGGAGAAAAGTCATCTGAGGAACCAAGATATGAAGCTCACTTCAATCTCACAAATGAAGCTAGACCAAAGGTTGGAAGTTCTCAGAAAGCTCCTGTTGAACCTGAGAACAATCTCGATCTTCTACCAGAAGACATTGGTCCACTTTCTTCGACAGATGACATGCTCATTGAGTTTTGCTCAA
The DNA here is from genome assembly GCF_000231095.2 of Oryza brachyantha. Classification (NCBI taxonomy): domain Eukaryota; kingdom Viridiplantae; phylum Streptophyta; class Magnoliopsida; order Poales; family Poaceae; genus Oryza; species Oryza brachyantha. The sequence continues at coordinate 8,201,790 of NC_023166.2, forward strand.
TGGATCCACTTGGAGATTGTCACGCCTAGAAATTTACACCAAATTTCTGAACAATAGCATGTATTAAATCTCGGTCCAGGAATCAGCCCGAGTACACACTATGACAAATTAATACACAGTTCCATCACTTATAAACAAATAAAAACAATCATCTATCGAAATGCAACGGAAAAGGAAAACAAACTAAACCATCTACTCTTCAGCTTCAGCTGGCGATGACGGCTCCACACCACAGGCATTCTCGATGGCGGACTGAATCTCACTTCAACCTTGGGAACCACCCTCTGACTGAAACTCTGGCACATGCTCTGGAGGGGGAAAAATTAAGCAAGGCTGAGTACAAACCACCGTACTCAACAAGTAACACCCAAGAGAGGAAGAATAATGAATACAATATGGGATCAAGGATAGGTTGAGATTAACTTGCACAAAGCAGCATTTATTCAGCAAAGCAGTAAATAAGATAAACTGAGATAATAGTAAAGTAAATAGCTAAAATAACCATCCACTGTCCAATGTTACACCACGCTGCAACAGGCCCAGATCGCTGTCGAACGTTATACCACGTAGCGACATGGTCAACCCCCTGCCCAACGTTACACCACGTTGTGGCAGACCCAAACCACTGCCAACATTACACCACATTGACAGGGTCAAACCAGATCCAAGTTCACCAAGTTATTAAAAGGTTCACTAATCCCAGTGAATCTGTAAGTTCGCCCCATAACCACGGACACGGTTATTCGAATAGTTTTACTCCGCAGAGGTGTACAACTTTACCCACAAGACACAGTTCCACTACACTTGAACGTGCGTCGGTGTATCACCATGATACCATAGAAAGAAAACTGTGATAGGACCCGTCACATAACCCTCCCTATTTAATTGCACCGCACTTCAGGTTTCACCCCCTTCTTTACACCAAGTCGGGCAGTCCCCTCTTGTGCCTTGGTAGATCCGGAAGCAGCAGAGGCTTTCATTACACCACGATTGCCCGTCCATACTCCATCACGCCTACCCTTGCCTTGGTACGTCAAATAATTAGAAGCCATGCTCCAAATCCCACCTTACCCATTTTGGCTTGTGGTTAGTACCGGTAAGACTTCCAAGGTTTCTCGAGAACCGGTCCTTAATTGTCATGGGTGTGACTCTCAAAACCATGCACCCACAACCCACCATAAGCAATCTTTTAGTTGTATTTAATCCACAACGGGAGATTAATTATGATCACAACCATTAAAGGTCTATCAAAGTCTAAGCAATAATTAAGTAATAATTGGTGAGCTAGTTGTACTAAGCATGGCTAAGCATTGACTAACCCTCATTCTAGTCAAATTAACCCTGGGATGATAATAATAATGAGTGGGAATCAACAGGTATAAATAAGGGTAGTTGCCCAATAGATAAATAAAATAAGTAGGTTAAAACGATGCATGTTTGAATGTAAAGCTAGGGAATTTTATAAACATAGGTTCAATATGATCAAAGAAGGGTGCCACTTGCCTTGCTTAGACTCATGAGGAACTTCGGCGACGACTTCGCGAACGAACGACGCTGCGACGAGGTCAAAACCTACGACAACAAGGCAAAACAAGTAAAAACAGACTATAAAACTACTGAAACAAAGAAAGAAACTATTTTTAATAGATTCTTGACAATTTTATGAATTTAATGAAATTTGAATGGGCCTAAACGGAGACTAGATGAATTAGATATGAATTTTAGAAGTTTTCTGGGTTTTTAACTAAATAGAAAAGTCCTAAATCAATTATTGCGCAATTAATAGGGCTGCTGACGTCAGCGAGGGGAGAGGAGGTGCGCCGACAGGTGGGGTCCACCTGTCGGTGAGGGAGAGAGGGAAGGAGAGGCTGACGGGTGGGACCCGCCGGGAGGAGAGAGGAGAGAGGGGGATGGCTGGCTAGCGGCTGCCTGGTGGGCCACGGGGTGAGGGAGAGAGGGTGAGGCCGACGGGTGGGTCCCGTTGGTCAGAGAGGGGGAGCAGGGGAGCGGGGAGCAGGTGCTCGGCCGACGGTGGCAACCGGCGGGCGGCGATGGCGCGCGGCGCAGCGGTGACGACGCGACGACGCAGCGACGACCGGTGACCGACGATCGATGACGATGGCGACGGCCGGCGCAAGGTGACGGGCGGCGGCGCATGGTGCCGAGGCCGATGGCGACAGCGCGCGGGAGGGAGAGACGACGGCGGGCGCCGGGAGCGACGGCGTGGCAACTGCGCGGCGACGGCGACGTCGGGCGGAGATGCGGTGGCGAGCACCGGCAGCGCACGGCACCCGGCGACGGTGCGGGTGTGAGGAGACCCGGCGGCGAGGAAAAAAGAGAGGGAGAGAGGAGGGGAGGGCTCACCGGCGGCGACGGAGGGTGACAGCAAGTCGGCGAGGAGGAGGGACGGGTGACGGCGAACGGAGCGGAGGTGGCGACGCCCGAGGCACGGACGACGACGCGCTGGCGACGACGTCAAGCGTGGCGGCGAAGAGGGCGAGGAGGCGACAAGGGCGCTCGGGTGTCCTCCGGCGGGGACAGAAGCCAGCGGAAGGTCGGCGAGACGACGGGGCACGGGGTGGCGGCTGGCGACGAGTGGGAGAGGCGGCGGCGCACGAGATCAATCGGCGATGACGGTGGCTCGAGCGCGGCGACGGCTCGGGTGGGTGAAGAAAAGGTGGCGGCGGCGCGCGAGGAAGCGGGATTTATAGGGGGTGGCGCGGCTAGGGCGGGGACAGCCGTTGGAGACCGAGTCGGCGACGGGGCGGACTCGGCGGCGGCGGTTGCGGCGGCCATTGCGGCGGTGCGGCAAAGGCGGGGCGGAGGCGCACTTGGCCAGCGCCCGGACCGGTCGCTGACAGGCGGGCCCCGCTTGTCCGTGGTGTGAGGGAGGTGGCGGCAGACTTGGCGCGCGGGCGAGCGGCGGAGAGCTAGGCCGAGCGGCGGCTGGGGCCGGCCCAGGAGGGAGGAAGGGGAGGCACGCGGGAGGAGAGGAGGAAGCGGGCCGGCTTGGCTGGACCGGGCCGGGAGAGGAAGGAGGGGAAAAAGAAAAAGGAAAAAAAGAAGAAGGAAAAAGAGAGGAGGAAAATTGGACTTTGGCCCAATTTGGGAAGGAAGGGAAAAAGAAAGAAAAAGGAGAGAAAAAGAAAAGCCCCACTTTTGCGGAGTTCTAAATTAATTTTTGGGCAAAATTTTATACACTGTAATTTGAGTTTACATCCAGTTAATCAATTTGGAACCTCGATTTAATTAAATTAATTCCTTTAGAGAGATTTTTCCTGAGTTAATTAAGCCAATTATTATTTACGAATTTGTTTTACGAATTTAGCCTTGAGATAAACTCCGGGTGTGACAGAGATTTTCAATTAATCTCAGTGCATCTTACTTGAAGATAAAAAAAACTTTAAGTATTAGTATGTGTGTTACATACAATGATATCCATGTATTATGTCAAAACAATAGTTGTGGTAATAAGTAGATAAGTACGAACTCCCTTATGTAATAAAGTAGTAAGACTTTTTAAGTCTTTAGAGTATGTACTATTAAAGCTTATGTAAACATCATTTGTGTATTTGATGTTTTGTTACTTACTGTATGTATGGATTGATTAAAGAATTATTTACTACACAATTTTCTTTCTTTCAATATAGATGTCTTACGATATCACTCCGATTGGAGAGGAATTATGCCTTGTGGACAGCGGTACCACAAATTCTATAGTTAGGGAGATCAAATACTTCCAAACTCTTAAAAAGAGAGAAGGGAAAGTTTTGACAATCGCTAGACGCGATACTGTAATAGTTGACTCTGGACGAGCAATTATTACACTCCCAATGGGTACACAAATCATAGTCGAGGATGCTTTATTGTATCCTGATTCAAACCATACTCTACTAAGTTATTGAGATATCCGTCAAAATGGGTTACACATTGAAACCCATATGGATAATCGAGAAGAATTTCTTCTCTTAACCAGACAAAACGGATATGGCAAGCATACTTGCGAAAAAATTCTATCTCTTACATCGGGTTTGTACTATACATACATTAAGCTCATTTCCCATGTTGCGTACAAAGTAATTTTTCAAAATGTCAATGCATTTCACACTTGGCATGATCGACTTGGGCACCCGGGTATCGGGATGATGAGAAAAATTATTGGCAACTCTATTGGTCATAATTTGATCACTGAAAAATTTCCCAAATCCTCTGATTTTGTATGCACTGCATGTGCTACAGGAAAATTAATTTTGAGACCTTCTTATCTTAAAATTGGAGTTGAACCACTTCGATTCCTTGAACGTATTCAAGGCGATATCTGTTGCCCTATTGTGCCACGATCTGGACCGTTCAGGTACTTTATGGTTTTGATCGACGCATCTACAAGATGGTCTCATGTGTGTCTACTATCGACACAAAACCATGTCTTTGCTAAATTTATGTCCCAAATCATAAGGTTAAAAGTAAGTTACCCTGAACATAGGATTCAATCAATCCGTATGGACAACGCTGCCGAATTTATGTCCCAATGCAGTTAGTACGTGGAAATCCTCCAAGTATTTCCCATTTGCGTAAGTTTGGTTGTGCTGTCTACATACCGATCTCACCACCACAGCGTACTGCTATGAGCCCACACAGGAAAGTGGGGATCTATGTGAGATTTAAAACTCCGTCGATCATAAAATATTTAGAACCATTAACTGGTGATCTATTTACTGCCCGGTTCGCTGACTCTATTTTTGATGAGTAACATTTCCTGGCATTAGGGGGAGACTTCAAGTACCAGAAAGAATGCCAGGAAATTGATTGGAATGCTCAGGGTATTCCAGCCTCATATCCACATACTACAGAAACTGAACTACAAGTTCAGAAAATTATACATTTGCAAAGACTTGCAAATAACCTGCCAGATGCATTTACCAACTACAGAGGTGTGACAAAATCTTTCATTCCCGCTCAGAATGCACCAGAAAGAGTGGAGGTACCAAACAAAACCACTCAACATTCACTCTCTAAAAAGAGAGAAAGAAGTATGGTCACTAAGCGAGATACAATTGCTAACAAGCAAAGAAAGATGGTAAATGTAAACCAGCCTTTAGTTGGTACAAACCAAATTGATACTAGATATCAAGCGGATCATGATAATCTGCAACCTAGCTCAGTTGTGCACAATGCTGAGACTAGAAATTTTGAAAATCATAGACACATTATGTTGGGAAATCATAATGAGTCTATGAGGGTTGATGAAATTGCCATCAATTATGGTGACACTGGAAATTCTTTTGATAGAAGAGCTACAATTGTCGACAATAAATTTTCCGAACAAATTGATGATTGCCTCCAAATTGATCCAGAACCTAGGTCTATAAAAGAGTGCCAAAAGCGCTCTGACTGGAACAAATGGAAGGACGCAATTGATGCGGAATTAACTTCGCTTTATAAAAGAGATGTATTCTCGGCTGTTATGCCTATACCTCATGGTATCTTTCCTATGGGATACAAATGGGTTTTCGTTCGGAAACGAAATGAAAACAATGAGGTGGTGAGATATAAATCAAGGCTTGTAGCACAAGGTTTTACGCAAAAACCTGGCTTTGATTTCAACGAAACTTATTCTCCAGTTATGAACAGTATAACTTTCAGATACTTAATATCATTGGCAGTACAAAATCGTCTATCTTTGCAGTTGATGGACGTAGCAGCATATCTTTATGGGTCACTTGATTCAGAAATTTACATGAAGGTTCCAGATGGAATCGACATTCTGAATCAAAAGGTAAATCGTAACATGTATTGTGTTAAGTTACAGAAGTCACTTTATGGTTTAAAACAATCGGGCACAATGTGGTACAACCGATTAAGTGAATTCCTATCACTAAAGGGATACACTAAAAATGATGATTGCCCGTGCGTTTTTATCAAAATATCCCCATAGGATTTTGCATTATATCAGTATATATTGATGATTTAAACATCATTGGCAATACACAAGATATAAATGAAGCACGTCATCATTTGAAGACGGAATTTGAAATGAAGGATTTGGGTAAAACCAAATTTTTCTTAGGTATATAACTTGAGCATTTACCTTCAGGAATCCTTGTGCACCAAAGTGCTTATACCCAAAAAAATATTGGAGAAATTTAATATGGATAAGTCATATCCTTCCAAAACTCCGATTTCTAGACATAGAGAAAGATCCATTTAGACCAAAGTAAGATAGAGAGGATGTTTTAGAACCTAAATTTCCATATCTTAGTGCTATAGGCGCATTGATCTATCTTGCGAATAGTACGCGGCCAGACATTGCTTTTGCGGTAAATCTATTAGCAAGATACAACGCTGCTCCTACCCATCGCCATTGGACTGGAGTTAAGAGTGTCTTTCGATATCTTAATGGCACAAGAGATTTGGGATTATTCTTTAAAAAGAACCAGGATCCAACTTTAATCGGGTATACTGATGCTGGTTATCTATCTGATCCCCACAACGCCAGATCACAAACAGGATTCGTATTTTTACAAGGTCGAACTGCTATTTCATGAAAATCTTCGAAGCAAACCCTGGTAGCCACTTCCACAAACCATTTTGAAATAATTGTATTATATGAAGCATCACGTGAATGTGTATGGCTTCGCAGAATGGTTAACCACATATTAACATCTTGTGGTATTGGGTCATTAGAATTACCCACCATTATCTATGAAGATAGTGCCGCTTCTGTTGTTCAGATGGAAACTGGTTATATTTTTAAGAGCAACATCACTAAGCATATTGCTCCTAAATTATTTTATCCTCATGAGCTTCAGCAACATGAAGAGATAAAAGTCTTGCAAACCAAGTCATGTGATAATCTTGCTGATTTATTCCCAAAATCTCTACCATATTCCACATTCTCTAAATGTATTGAATGAATTGGTATGATGAGACTTAAAAGACTGCAAGATTCAAGGGGGAGTACCTCTCTCTGGAAAATAACCTATTTCTGTTATATTATACTCTTTTCTTTGTATGAGTTTTTCACCCTTTGGGTTTTTCTCATTCAAAGTTTTTAATGAGATAATATCAACACAAGCTCTTAATATCAAGTTATTCTCCTTTTTCTTTCCATTGGGTTTTTGAGGAGTTTTTACCTGATATATCTAAATAATGGATTATACAATATCTTTTCAAGATTTTACAAATCTTCCAAGTCTAGATTCGATCAAGGGAGAGTATTATGAAATATTTGGAGTGATCTCATCCATACAAGGGATAGATCTAATCTATCCAGATACAAAGGAAGAGAAGCATGATTCACAAATTTCTCCAATAGCTTCTCTCTCTGAAAAGAATACGACGTTTGTCAAACGTCGTACTCCCTCGGTTCACACCGTTTCTCCTGTATATAATGGATTGACGATGAATGAGAAGATCGACCCATTCCTTTTCCTCTGCCGTAGTTGTTCAATTTTCAACAGTATCTCTCGAAAATAATTCCATGTAGTAAAACGTTTAGTTATTCTTGTATGTATAACTTTTGCACTCGTTTTTGTGATGCATTTTCAATAACTGTGAATCCATGTAGAAGAGCTCTTGAGATTGTCTAATAACATTTAATAGGGATGAACTCATAAACAAACAGATAAAAGTACTCAATAATATTTTACATAAAAACAATGCATTTAAATTATATTCTGACTGGTGATACAAAGAGTTCATCTCCAAAAGGTGCCAGGTTTCCTTTCCAGTACAGCAATGATCATCAAAGTTTCTCCCATTCCATGAAAAATCTTTACAAAGGACAGGAAAAAGGTTAAAGTCTAAAATCTCAATTTCTGACAAATTTAGCACTATAGTGGTGTATGTAACACACGGCGCCTTGACAAAAATTATCGAGTCTTACACATATCTAGTGTAGCTATGGCTCCTCCTTGCTAAGTTTACCGAATGCCCGCTGAGCAAACAACTTCTCTTCTCGAGCCCGTTTCTTCGCCATTGCTTCCTCATCCAGCACCTGGATAGGAGACCATTCAGGGAGCTTAAACCAGTCTTGATCTCTAGAAAATTGTTCTTTCAGGGCATGCCATTGAGGGCTCAGCTTCAGTGCGGCGTAGTCCATTGCGGTACCAGCAGCTGCAAAGGTGACTGCGTACTTAACTGCTCCAAAGTGTCCGCCTACAGTGACAATGGTCAAATGCAAATCATGAGACATTCTTCGTGCGATCCCGGGGGCGCATACAAAGCATGTAAATATAACCTTCGGCAAGTTCTCAAACATTGCACATTTCCCAGAAAATGTCCACCAAGTTGTCTGGTAGTGGTACAGAACAATTAATATAATCATCTGTGTTTACGTCACTAAAAATGGAATTATCGTACCTGTGTAAACGCATTCAGACAAGTTTGGATCGTAACTCCAAAGGTGTTCATTCATCACAAGGCTTAGTTTTGACAAAAATGCCCAAACTTGCTAATAATTTCAGTAAGTTCAATCACACTGGACTATATATGAAATCTCAAGGCAATATAAAGCAATAGTCAAGTAGAAATTCTAATCGAACAGAATATAAGCAATTAAGAATATAGCCCTAGATATGCAAGCATACTGCATACTTGATTGGTTGGATCTAATAATGGGTGCGTTCTAGAGAGCATGTCCGGGCTAATGACTACCTATTTTTCCGTGCGCACGCTTCCCAAACTGCTAAACGGTGCATCTTTTGATAAAAATATTTATATAAAAGTTACTTTAAAAATTAGATTAATTCATTTTTATAGTTTATAATAGCTAATACTTAATTAATCATATGCTAATGATGTTCTCGTTTTGCGTGTGCTGCTAATTAGAATCTCAACCCATCCTCTCGAACGCGGCCAATAGCTTAAGGTTGAAAGCTTATCTCATTTGTTCACAAACATAGAAAAAAGATGGATCAGTGGTGGCCTGAGAGAAATCCAAGGTTAGCATAGTAGCTTTGAATAATGAAAACAAATACAATAACGATGCTTTCCATTCAAACGGAACTGAAGATCTTGTTGTGACTAGACTGAGCTGAGCAAGGACACTGGTACACTGGTCAGCCTTGGACAACCCATGAGAACCAAGTTAAAACACCTTAAGCTCTTGAATGGCATTAGGCTAAGATTGCCGGATTATCAAAAAGGCTACAAATTGAAGGAAATAAACTCTAATTTTCACTACAGACTGCAGGTAATAAGTGCTATTAACTACAGTGATGTTGAAGGCTGCAAGGTGAAAGTTTTTATTTAGATTTCTATTTGGAGGGAAATAAGACCAAAAGATGCTATGAACATTCTAGACATGGATAGGTGCAGAGATAAATGTACAATCTCTAATCGTGCATCTAATTGAAGATGGGAACTGAAAGACACTCAAGTTCAACAAGCGGATTATCCGTGCCATGCTTCCAAAGTGTGATTTCTCCTAAATCTTTCCTACATCAATATTGCTTATACAATTTGTTCTAAGCTATTTGTTATGTTTATAAATATAATACTTAGTTCATCCCTATGAACAAATTCATCATCCATCAGCCTTCATCTGCATTTCATCTATAAAAGAACGAGTCCCCCTTACCAGTACACACATCACACAAAATTCTGGGAAATCAATGGAACAAATGAGCATATCACAATTTAAAATAAGAAATCAATGGACATGGGAGTCAGCACATTTTCATTCTTATACAACCCTATGCCGCCCTATGCTAGTTTTGAGAAAATAAATGGGCCTAAATTGAAGTTACACAAGAGCACTTGCCCAGACGATGTCCAAAGCAGGCATAGCTTCTAGCTTATAATAAGTTGTCTGAGCTCCAAAGCTCACACCCATGCCTGTTGGCTATCAAGACTTTTGGTGAACCTCAGTTTCTTACTTTACATGATATGCATTTTGTAAAGAAAGCATGTTGTATATATGCATTTTGTAAGAAAGCATGTGGTAATATACAACATACGTACTGCCTCCATCCCAAAATGAAGTTATTTCTACAACCCACCATTTGTCCCAAAATGAAGCTATTTCTCCACCTACCTCATAATTTCAACCAATCACAACCATTCTCTACTTAATTTTCTCACCTATATTCTATTCTCAACCAATCGCAACCTTTCTCCAATTATTCACACCTACTTTGTTAATCCCCGTGCGCAGCTCTAGAAATGGTTACATTTTGGGATGGATGGAGTACTTTGAGATCTAAGTTGTAAAAAAAGTGGGAAAAAAGAACAAGAAGATTAAATTAGCTATGTGAAACATAGTATGGACTCTAGTTTTACTGACATGAAACACAAAGTTCCTGGAAAAGATTAAATTCTTCTAAATATGGAAAGAACCAAAATATGATCATGCAATATAATGACCAACCTTGTATTCGACCAAGAACAGCTCCGCTTGCTAGCCCCCCAACAACAGAGTTCATGGGATCATCAGGTGTTGAAGCCCGAGCATCTCTTGCAAGTTCACGTGCCCCTGAATGGCAAACAAGCATGTGCTTTACATTAACATATTGTATAACATATTCATATGGAGGCTCTCAGTCACATTTATTTATTCACATGAGTTAACCGAAATTTTAGGGTAATTAGTAACTGTTGAAATAAAGGATAAAACACTTAAAAGTCCATCTTTCACAAACATGCGTAACATCTTCCCAAAACAAAAATCATTGTGAAAGAAGACATATATATAAGATTTTATTCTAATATTTAATAGATTAAAAGCCAAAAAACAAAACTGTACAGTTGTACATTTGTACTGACAACTAGTAGAGTTAAAACCCATGTCAGCTTCTAATGTCAAAAGAACAACAAATATTCATGTTCATACTTCATACCATGTACAAATGTAGGCAATGATAGCTCATACTGGCCAAGTTCAAACTCGTCAAGTAGACTATTCCCAGAACCCATGAACAACTAGTGACATCCCTGGCTCACAAGAAATTTCTCCACATTTGTTGTAATGTTAAACAGTAAAACACTGAACTTATTTCCTCTAATCAAGTGCTCAGAACAAAAATTAGTAGTGAGCACTTAAAAAGTTCTGTTCTTGGCATGGCTTACAAGATTATAACAGCAGACGTTCCACAATCCTGTAGTACTGATGAGTAATGAACTTAACTTACAAAGATCTCATCATATCGAGGTCAATGGATCATGCAAAGATTTACTTAGGCACTGAAACTTTGCCAAATGAAAGTGAGGCTATACTAGCAATAAACTAATAATCATTCTTTATTCTTGTATTCACAACAGCTTTGTGGATGTTGATAACACAATTTACAGTATGCTCAGAGTATTATGGATAATTAGAACCCTTAATAAGGAGGGACTGGACGCATGTGAGAAGATTAAATTCCCCATCAAAAGCGGCTAACCTAACCTACACAAAAAGAAAACCTTTCCTGTTCAAGAAGAATAATAATTCAGTACCTAAGCCGGAGACATGAGAAATGTAAAAATCTTTATATAAAGTGTGTATCATTTTCCAGGCAACCTGACTCCAAAATAGTTTAATCTTGATAAGTAACTTAGGCTGTTTGTAGTGACAATACCAGTCTCTTATCTTTCATAATGGTGAAAACCGAAGTACAGATCAGCCAGTCAACCAACCGCCGCGGGGCTTGGATCATCAAATTCACTAGTTTAGTGAGGGGATACTACTCTCGCAATCCAAATTGAGGTATTTAAGCACAATTTACAGCGCCAAAGCTCACCATTTTCAGATTAAACTCATCTACAGGCTTTGCAATGCAACAAGAAGTAAACAAAATGGAGGGCAAAGAAATGCACACCGCCGTAGCATCCAGCGACAATGAAGAGGTTGGCGGCGTAGGTGGCGGTGGCGCGGGCGGCGCCGAGGCGCGCCCGGTGACGCGACAGCAGCCCGAACCCAGCCCCGACCACACCTGCAAAAGCATCCCCAGGTCAGCAAATTCCTCCCAAGAAATTCTCGACTCCAGAAGGAGGGGGGGCGGACTCACCGGCGACCGCGGCGGGCACCAAGATCCGCTCCTTCCAGTCGGCGGAGAACGGCGCTGATCCCTCCGGCGTCTCTGCTCCGGGGTGCTCGCCGACCGGAGTAGCCATCCTAGGGGTAGCGGCGGCGGGTGGGAGCAGCGCGGTGTCGAGGAGGACGCAGAGGCAGAGCTGCCACAGCGCCTGCCCTGTTTACTTCCAAAATATTTTTCCAAAAATATCGCAGAGAATTTTAGACACCTAAATAAAAGACTATATTTTAATCACTGCTTCAGTTTATGTTTGGTTCAAGTTTAATCACTACTTCAGTATTAAATATGGGTAAATTCCCGGTATAAACATGCAAACTTACTCCATCTCTTCTATACACTTGAAAGTTACCCGATCCTTTCCATACCTTTAAAATTTTAATTTGATCCCTTCTGTTCGCTTGCCGTTAGATTTTCCTTTATTTCACCGTTAAGTTTATGACAAATGACTTCAATGTCCTCAATTATTTAGGTTTGAATATAAGCTTAAAAAACAATTGAAAGTATACGTAACTAATGAGATAAACATAATTAGTGTAGAAATTTTTGAAACAATTTAAAAATAAAACAATATAATAAAATAATTTTTTATTTGAAAATTTAATAGGACAATATATTTTTTATCGGGAACGCTCTTAAAAAATATCATGAACATTGATCTATCTTTATACGAACACTCCTTATTTTTACGAATTTTTAAAAACAAAATAAATATTTTTTTATTTATTATCTATAATTATTTTTTATAAATAATGTATCAAATAGCAAACTCATAACTACTAATATTCTTATGAGATAAACTTTTACATTTTTAATAATGTAATTCATAAATTTATATATGTTTATCTAAAAAGTAAAATGGTCAATCTTATAGAAATTGGACAGTCAAGTAACGGTCAACTGACGGGAGTGGTATGGAAGAGATCAAAACTAAAATTTTAGAGAGTATATAAGGAAGTACGTAAAATTCGGGGGCATGGAAGAAATTAGCTAAAATTTGAGGTGCATAGAAGAGATTATCCCATTAAATATCGACTGATAATAAAACTAATTGTATAAATAAAGACTATTTTATTTGATATTTTTTTAAGCCTAATTAATCCACGATTAGCAAATATTTACCGTAGTATCACATTCGCTAAACATGGACTAATTAGGTTCAATAGATTCATCTCGCGAAATAGTCCAAGTATGGGGTGAGTTTATTAATAGTCTATATTTAATATCAAACATTCGATTTGACAACGACAAAAATTTTTTTTGAAATAAACTACTATATTAAGCTATGTACAATAGCATTTTCCTTTTACAATTGTATTTTTGACAAGTTCATGTGTATAACTGCTGACAACATGTGTGAAACACTAAATCGTGCCTCACGAGGCACTATTCTGTTTTGGGTAGCTCATATGAATAGTTTCTCGGGCATGCTACCTCCATTCCTAAATATTTGTCGTCATTAACTTTTTTAATATATATTTAGCTACTCGTTTTATTCAATTTTTTAATAAAATATGTAAAGCTAAATATATGAATAAAAATATATCTAATAATAAATAAAATGATATAAAAATAATTAATAATTTTGTAATTTTTTTAAATAAAATGAATAGTCAAACGTGTATAAAAAAGTTAACGGTACCAAACATTTAGGACGGAGAGAGTAAAACCATATTTAATGGATATCTATCACCACTAACACAATAGATGTGAAATAATCAATCGTGTTTTACGAGGCGCTATTCCTTTATATTTAACTAGCAAAATTACATTGGGTTGCAATAGACTTGAACAAAACTTGAAAAATGCTCTATTGACAAAGGCTTGCTTTAAAACTATAGCTGGCCTTTTTGTTTCAAAAAAAAAAATCATAGCTGGCCACAAGATCTCATTGTGATTTTGCATTCAATCTTGATTTTTTTTTTAACATAGAAAAGGGACAATTCCAAATTTATTGATAGTTTTGTTTAATTTGAAATATCGATTTCATTATAATAGTGACCGGTATCTTTTTTTTACTTTGATAATGTGTTGTTATTTGATTACCTGATTATTGCTGCTTATAAATACCTTGATCTGGTATATTGGGATACAAATATATCAAATCATAAATTTGAATCTAGATTTAGCTAAAAGTAGATAAAAACATCAACTATATTGTGAGAACTTATATATACACAATATTCTTCGTATACTTCTTTCTAAAATTCTTCTATATTTTTGTTGAATTGGTACTATTTCTTATGATGTTCTTCTGGCTCATATTTTGTTGGGAATGTTTTTTTCCTTTCCTTTGAATTGTGATCATGTACAACAAAAAGGCTATTTATGACTTTTCTTGATGTGACTCTAGAAAGTGCAGCGTATAGCTGACCATGAGAAAATATTGGTTCTGGTAAGTACACGCCAGATATTATATATGGTTTGACCATATGCCTTGTTTATTATACCAACAAAACTTAGCCTTATAGGAAATTATTTCCTCGTAAATCGGAACAGGAACATCTCATCATCAGACGGACACAGTGGGATTCGAGGAAGGAAAACTCGTGTCTAGAATGTTGTCATAACACAGTTTCTATATCAATGGTATTTTCTAAATCTTCGAACCAACAATTTTTTGTATTATAATACTCTCTCCGTTTTATATAATAACACTTTCTGGGTTTATCTAGATTCATGCATATATCAATGTATATGTTTTGTATATGTGTCTACGTTCATTAATTAGTACACATATGGATCTAGACAAGACCAGAAAGTCTTATAATGTGAAACAGAGGAAATGACTATTTTTATAGCCCATTATGATGGCCTTGCTCTCGTTGTCCCCACCATATAAGATTCTGTCACTTTGTCCTATCGATCAATTTTTACATTTAATTTATCTCAGGTCTATGATGAAAGAAATGAGGTTGAACCGTAATAATAGAATAAGTCTATGTGAACATAAGTGGCAAAAATGATGTGATCATGCTAGAGACCTATACTCTCCTACCATGAATGGACAAATTCTGCAAAATACATATCACGGGCAAATGACATGAACGAATAAAGAATATGCAATTAATGAGTTAAAAAATACATGTAAGAAATGCATGAAGATCTCATGTTTGCAATGGAAAGAAAAGAAAGTAGGAACATATATAAATCTAGGAATGGCAATTCCACCTGCTGGTTCGGATCCACGATGGGTACCGCCCCTACGGGTACGAGGTCGGATATGAATTTTGACCCATGGGTGACCGAGTCCGGGGCCCCGCATATGGGCGGGTGAGGGGCCGGGTATTGAGTCCTACTCACGGGTCACCAACGGAGACCCGAGGGGGTATATTAGACTATAATCCCTTAAATTATAACCCATAAAATATGCAAAAGCCCAATACTAAGCCGGCGAGGAGTAACGTATAGAAACCGACGAGTGATGGATCTTGATTATTGTGTATTCGAAATGATGGATTGATGGATCATGCATAAATATTTAATTTTTGTTCAAGCTAAATTCATCATTGTCTTTTATTTATTGTGTTGATTGAAGTGAGATATTACTCAGTACGGGTGAGCGGGTCACCCGATCGGGTTGTGGGTACCCGGTCGGGTCGGGTACGGGGATTGAATTCTACTTGTTCTCCAATCGGGTCCTGGTTCAGGTATATAATTCGGGTGGCGGGTTTGGGTCCGTTCCTGTCCAACCCGCTCCGACCTGCCCCGTTGCCATCCCTATATAAATCTTATAGAATTGTTAACTCAATGAAAGAGTTTAATAAAATTCAAAAGAGCATTTCTCCTAGAAGTGAAAATATCTTCTAGAAGAGAAATAATATGTAAGAGAAATATTATCTCTCTTAGGATTGAATAGATTGAATAGATCGTTGAATGACTACGTATATGAAGGACTTACTAGTTGATCTGTGTGTAACACCAATAAATTATAATCCTATAAAGTAGACGGACCCATACAGACTCATTAGAATAACTGAGTAGTCATATGTAATATCAAGTACATATATAATGCCCTAAAATGCAAGTGGAGTGATGATTTTCTCCAGGCCATGAAGGTACAATTATTGGTGATATTTTGTAACATTATTGATCACCTATATATATGCCAAAATATAGACCGGCTGTATCTCACTCTTATGTGGTAGCACAAACTAACAGTTGAAGATTGATAAAACAATCAAATTAGCATTCCACTAAGAGTTGCATATATGTAGAACTACAAGGATAAAACATTATTTTTATTGCGCATATAAGTAAGAGGTTATTGTATTGTTAAGATTACTGTCTCCCATGTTACTTTATTTTCACAATCATGATAGAATTAGTGAAATAAGTAAGTGAATACTTAGCTTTGTAGTAAGTTTATTATCATTGCTTTTCACATTAATGGAAATACGACTTATTTCAAATATGGAAGTTTCAATGAATATCGTTAATTTTGAGGGGAGTATATATGCTTGATCGTGATTTAAGACTTGCATGTCTTAGTTTTGATATGATAAGAAATAACTAAATTGATAATTATTTGTTAATTAACCTTGAAGGTTATATGACTTAACCGTATTGTTAATTTAAGTTAATTAACATCACAAATTGAGATCATTAGCTATTGATGAATAATAGTTCATCTAGAAGATTATAAGTGATCAAGAAGATCATGTGTTGTACTCTTTTTCACTTGGTGAAGTTTTACTAGGAATTTTCTCACATAATAGCATATTTACAAATAAAAAATAATTTGTGAAAAAACATTTATATACGTATTCTTAGTGATCTAAAAGACAATGCTGGAAAATAAACTTTGGTGAAAAAAACCTTAAAATCAACTCTAAGTTTAAGGTTAAAAATTCAAATTTTGGCACATAAGCATAAGTAAAAAGATGTAGGTGAAGGTTTTTAATGAGTCAACAAGTGCAACGCAACTGGCATGTATGATGTACTCTTTTCTCATATCCTATTTTCCCGTCGGGTTTTTGGAGAGAGTTTTTAAAGAGGCATACGTATAGACTGATATTCGTCCAAGGGACAGTGACATAAAACCACCCTCTTTCGTCCCTACTGTTTATCTTCTGTTAGAGATAAAGATGAGCTCTACCAAATATACGTACACTTATCTTGATAAGACTCCCTATTATGTGTGTATATATATCGAGAGAGATTGATGTATCCATGACAAAAGTAATAAAGATTATCACTCTACCTACATCTGTGTCTACTCTTTAGCTACTGTTATTACACGCAAATGACAACAAAGCCTTCTACAGCTCGTCAACTGGCCACTTGTTTCTCAGCAACACCTTTTGCCTAGGCCCTCAGCAGGCCTTGATATAAAAACTCCCTTTTGAGGAATTTCTAGATTTCAAATTCTACAGTATTTTCCTATTTGAACTTTAAAATAAAATTTTGGAGTTTTCTAAATCTTTAGAAATTTGTTTTTAAATCTCTTTGTACTTACATTTCTATCAAAATATCATATATATATATATATATATATATATATATTATATTCGTCTGTGTTTTGAATGTATGCTACCATAACTCTCCATCTTAGGGAAATCACAATTTTTTAAAAAACTATCATATGTATGTCTCATTATCTTGTGTGTAGTCGTGCGACTGTGGACATAGCGTAGACTAGTAGAGGCGGAGGTGAAATAGACATTTTCATTTAAAAAAAGGCTAAGGACAGTTCATGTAAATGTATATATATTATCTGTATGTATTCAAAAATTCTATAATTGTTGTAGAAAACTATGAAATATAGGTACATTTTTCCTAAAAGGGATTAGATAAAATCTAGAGTAAACTGCAGCAGGAGCCCTTGAACCTGTCGGTCACCACCAGTCTCAGTTAGGTCCAGAACATGTAAAATGCATATTGTAAAACTTGCTAAATACCTCGTCCTGGTTCAAAACTCACAATGCCACACAAACACCAATGGTTCAGAACCCACAATGCCAAACAAATGTCAATAGGTAGATTCAAAAAGTCAACGAAACCAAATAAACAAACTAGGGCAGTAGTTATATCACAAACGAGCGAAATACAAATTAGCAAAAGGAAATATCTTATTCTGTAAATTTCATCGAAAAGAGGGGAAAAAAGGTTTTATCTTACCATCGGAGGAGTGGTTTTCATACGCATAATTGTGCGGTTATCACAATAAATAGTGTGAAAATTGGATGAAATTTATTTTAAAAAATCAAAATTTCTATTTAAATTTCCTTTGAATTTGAAACATTACCGAACACTTAGGTGGTGTTTGAGATATCTAAGTTTGAAGGATTAAAGGATTATTTGGTTTTGTGGTAGCTATTTGACTGCATAAATAACTCAACAACTACTGTAAAGTGAAAATGTCAATACTTTATAATGGTCAGATAAGGAACTTCTATAAAGCAAATTTATGTGCAAAAACATTGTTTAGTAGCGTGAAAATGTGCCATAAAAATCAATAATTTTTCATGGGATAAGAAGCCTTACATTTACCGTAACTCACTCATATCTCTATTTCAATAAGATAATTATTAGTGGGCGAAACGACTTTTTAGCCGTGGAAGAGGATGCCGGCAAGATCGAAGGTCAGTAAAGATCGGCTATCTTCGTTGGCGGACTGGTGCCACTAGCGTTAACATATCTTTGTTGGTGGGCCACCTAACATAATCGTCAGCAAAAACGTTCTTCACTGGCTGGCAACATGGCCCGCTAGCGAGAATATCTTCACTGGATGACACAATGCAATGTGTCCCGTTAGTGAAGAAGCATTCGCTAGAATCGTCGTCGTAATGTGGGCTGCCAGTGATAATTGTGTGTGTAGGATGTAGTGTTATATATACAATGTCTATGTAAATACAATACAGGGTTACAAAATTTATAAACGGTCCAAACATTCGACAACATAAAGATTAGTAATATTTATAACTTCAAGCTTTTAGTATCTCATATTTCAACTCCGTGTTTAGGCTTCCTTATTTATCTACCATGGAGTACAACAACAGGAGTCATCATCCTCACTTCTACATCCTCATATCCAACGACCTATGTCAATATATCTTGAAATCTACGGTTGAGATCGTCTTCAATCTGCTCTCCCTCGAGCAGTCACCCCTCACCCTAACAGACGTCTCCACCCATCCACCGCGTCGCCCCCACACCTCCACTGCATCCACCCCTCCATCGCGCCGGTGCTCTTCCAACCGCCTCCTCCCACCTATTCTCCCACGGCCTCCTCCTCCCAATGTCCCGCCTCCATCACCACCTCTCGACCACCGCCTCCTTCGTCGCCTCCATCGCAGCCTACATCGCCACCTCCGCCTTAGATCCACCACCGTCGTCACCTCCACCACTGCCTCGACCGCCAACTACGCCGCTGCCTCCATCGTCCCTCGGCCACCGCCCTTGTCATTGCCTTGGCAGCTGCCTCCGCCACTTATAAGCCAAAATTTAAATTTTTGATCTTAAATTTGGAGTTGATTTTATGGTTTTTTTATTAAAGTTTATTTCTGCATTGACTTTTAGATTGCTAAGAATAGGTGTATAGAATTTTTATTTATGAATATGTTTTTTGTTTGCAAATATGCATCACCCCTGAGGCCCTTTATGATATTGGGACAACGGAGAACATTTTGACTTTTAGGGAAGAAGTTTCTTTGGAAGTAAGATGTGATTGCAATTTGTCAGGTTGGGACCAGCAGGACAGGAGGTCTGGAGGCCACTGACAGTTTGCGCTCGGGGGAGTCCATGAAGTCCCAAGGAGATAGCCTAGAGGGGGCTGAATAGGTGTCCTGAAAATGTCTTCGAAAGCAGTGGTTAGTACAAACCGTCCAGGCTTAGGGGCCGGACCGTCCGGTCAGTAAAAAGGGTGACTTTGAAAGGCTCCTTTTATAGTGGAGTTCCTAGGAACGTGGTGTGTTTGTGTAGAAGCTGGAAGCAGAAAGGTCACAAAAATAGAGAGAAACCGGGAAACACTCAAAGAAAGACGAGCGATTTTACGCCGAAGTTCATCAATCTTACTCTCCATTGATGCGCTCCTACGAGAAAGATCTCTCTCGATCCTTTTCCTCTCTTGGCTTCCTCCCATAAGGCTAGCACGGGTCTCCGGATTCCCACCTAGTGACTAGCAAGCCCTTGATGACCACCAAGATCAAGATCAAGTTGCCTCGCCTAGCCCTAGGTTGCAACCCGCTCTACCCTGCATCCCTCTATGAAGAAGCGTAAGAATCCACTATGAATCTTACCTATTTCCTTGCGGAGGTTTGGCATGGACCTTCACAAATTGCTCTAGGGTGATCCACAGATTGGAGGCTTGCGACGCCTATCCGTCTAGGAGCTTGCTCTCCAAGAGTAATAGGTCACCGCATCTCCACATACATCCACTCTTCACTCAAGAACACTCGAGTTCACTCACTAATCCTAATTTCACAATCCTAGTCTAGATCCTTGCAATAATCACTCTAGGATGTGTTTTCATTAGTGGGGAAGGCATGGTTAGGGCTAGAATAGGCCTAGGAACCCTAGTGTTTGAACCTCCAACGGCTAGATTCCCAAGGTTGAATATATAGTGTTGTCACGTGTCAGCTAGCCATTAGAAAAGTTCCAGTGGCCGGACCATCTAGGCTCAAGGGCCGGATCGTCTGGCCAACACTTAGGCTCAAGCTATGAGCAGGGGCTATAGACCATCCAGTCCTGACCGAACTGTCTAGTCTTGCTTCTCTGGAAAAGCTCTACAACTAAGCCTCTAACTCACACGGCTCACACATGGATGCATGTAGTGACTTAGTGACCCCTCTTAATACTTCGGGTGCCCTACGACTTAAAAACAAAAAAGAAAAATGTGTTTGACCGCCTTGACTCCTTCGAATTTTTGCCTTTTGGATCATTTTCACTTTGAATGATCTCGCTCAATCCATACATGAACCGAATCATTTTCTTCTCCGCAACCACAAATCATTAGCGCACACATGCTTGACTAGCATTGTCATTAATCATCCAAAACACGCTTTAAGGGCTAGATGCACTTTCATTCTAGTGGTCCTCTCAAAGACGATGGCGACTCCGGTAAGACCACCTTCCCTCTTGTTGATGATATTTCATTTTTGGAACGTACTTTTACTAACTCAAACTCTCTTAAAGAAACAATAGTAAAAAAATAACAATATCAAAGATGCATCATGGGTGCCATAACTACTCTATATGTTACTTGTCTAGTCTTTTCTAGTAGCTTGCAATAGCTAGCTAGTAATAGGAGTATCAAGAGTATTCAAGAAATTTCCTTCTTCATGACCATGTCGGTTTGTTTTGCTTATAAATAGGCATAGGTTGTACATCTTTTGCATGTATGTGAGAAAGAAATAAGTCTCTAACAAGTGCTCTGCTTTTAGAAGTTTGTTGGTTGTCTGCTCCTATTTTTAGTTCCTCTTGAAGCTCTCTTCATTATATGGTGCTTATAGCACACTAGCGCCCTCACGTCTTGTGAGGGCATGGCATGTGATCGTTGTGTTAGTCTCATAGTCATTGTGCTCACCTAGCTCGAGCATGGAGATCTTGGCTATTGCACTTGCTAGGTTTAACAAGTGGTTTAGGGACATGATGTATTGTTGCGTTGTTTTAGTTATATTTTCTAGTGGTATGTTGAGGTTTCTATATTTCACATGTTTAAATCAAATACAGATTATATAATCCTCCAAAATTTAGTGCTAAAAGTACTATTTCACTGATCAATGTTAGTTTTGACGGGCTTCTCTTTCCATTAGTCGAAAATTAAGTTTTTTTACACTGTCTTAGGGCTTATTCAGTTTGGAGTAATTTTAACCCATAGTAATACGACAAAGAATGAAGGAATAAAAATGCACACACACTTCTATCCATCATAATTTTCGGCACTGTCAAATGTGGGCACCAAAACCATTGTTGGCATTTTGACAATTTTCTCATTTGTTTTACTCCAAAAAAAATAAAATGATGGCCGAAGTGTCTACACCAGCTAATTAACACTTTTTGTAGTGCCCTGCAATAAATTCGTGATCTTACGGTGCCCACTAGCTAATTAAAAGTTTCTGCAATTACATTTTTTTGCTAATGTTATTCTATCATCAAAAGAAGTCAAGAAGTCACCTTGCACCTAGCCTTTCCAAGAGCCAATGCAGTTGCTTTTCCAATCCTTCTGGAGGCACCTGTCACAATAACAACTAGAGCTTCCAACTTTGTATCATCTTAAACAAATGTTTGCTCAACAGTTACAACATGGGTCCGCACACCTGCATATAGCATAATTTAGCTTTGCAAACCAGCGGCAGCAGAAGCACACGCGACAAGTTAAGTAGCCGAGGAGTTAACGGTGAACAGCTAAGAAAATAAGTTGAAGTGTGGAGGAATACCAATTAAAATTTCACAGATATAGACAAAGATAATGATATGGAGTATCGAGTTAAGGTTTAAATAGTGGAGTTCAATGATATAGAAATCAATTAAACCCAAGAAAAAAAAGACACGAGGAGTCCAAACCCTCATTTGAAAATGGGTTCAAATACAACGATTTTATCAGAGTTGGGAGTAGTGAAGTGCTCACCGAAAGCTCACTGATATCCCAAGAGTTCTTTGCCTAGAATCAGGCCAATCTTGGTCATAATCTTCAAATTTTCTTTTATATTTACCAATGTCTGCCAGGGGCCCAATGGCCTGATGTTAGCGGATGTAGCCATCGCTTCAAACTTTGGGGAAAGGTGGCGGAGGGCCTAAGAGTTCTTTGCCTAGAATCAGGCCAATCTTGGTCATAATCTTCAAATTTTCTTTTATATTTACCAATGTCTGCCAGGGGCCCAATGGCCCGATGTTAACGGATGTAGCCATCGCTTCAAACTTTAGGGAATGGTGGCGGAGGGAAGGCTAGAGGGTGGCAGAAAAAGTTGGGGGAGGTTCTAGAGGCTGATGAGCGCCGGGAGTGTGGGGGCGATCGACAGAGAAGTTGAGGAGGGAGAGTGCTAGAGGCAAAAGATGATCAGTCAATGGAGATGTTAAAATTGTTCTTCCAGGACTATGCAGTTCGTCATCATAGACCGTAACTGCTGACTTGCACTACTTCATGTAAAAAACCAATTTGTACTACCTCCTCTCAAAAAATAATTTATCTTGTAGTCAAAAACAAATGGTGTTTGACATTAGTTCCACATATCATGTTTAAGCTTCAATCATCAATTTATATTTAAATGGTTTCATTCAGCTGTTGAAAGTCTTATGATTTGATTTGTTTTGAAAAATACATTTGAAAATATTATACGTCTGCATATTTTTTCTAGTTGTATTATAGTAATTAATAATTAAATTCATACATTTGTAACTATTTTACTTACTAAAATATTAATCTTGTAACCATTGCAAGTATAAATATATTTAAATAAAGGGCCTCTGTAACCTTGCATCGCCCCTAGGCCCCTTATACGTTACGACCAGCTCTGCTTGGCTAGCTCAAAATAACATCCTTATATACAACAAGGGTTGCTACAAACCATAACTACAAAGCCAATTCAATAAAATGTAAGGTTAATTTAGTACTAAATGTAATGCTAAATAATTTACGATAAAACCAAATAGAGCCCGTTCGGGTGATAAAACCATAATACAAACATATAAAACAAATAAATATTCATAGGACCGCTCGAAAGACGACTACCGCCCACGTGCTAGTCCAGTCACTCAGCTTCACGACGATCCACTTTCGATGCCTCGATATAAGTGTGGCGATGTGCACTCCTGCAGATGACAAACAACTTTCGGCGTGTCCATATCGGCGTGGCGTGCCCATGTGCACTCCTGCACACGGGAAACAACTTTCGGTGCGTCGATATCGGTGGCACAATCAAATATCGAACCCATCGTGACAACAAACTTTCGACGCGACAGGACGAAGCATTTAAATCAACCATAGCATACCCCACTCGTCTGAACGACAACCCGTGCTCGAGTTGTCACTATCAACTATGAACGCATCACGACAACAAACTTCTGGCGTCCCTCGCTATAAGAGAAACGACCTTCACACACAAGCTAAACAAACAAGCTTACTCCTGAATTCCTTCTTTACCATGGGAGAGGTTCCATTCCTTGAACATCTCGACTGCTTACTCCTGGAGCAACGCAAAACTAGGAAGATTCAAAGCCCCTGTCATGTCAAGTATGCTATAAGAGCAACGATAGGGACTTTTGAATCTTCCTAGCTTTATGATGCTTCATTGCCCTTGCATTGTCGACGACGATCTCGTTGTAAGTACCATTTCATCTGCATATAAATTATCGGATGTTCAAGTATATAGATTTACATTATAAAGTACAATATATTTTCTTTAGTTCAAAGTTTTTGTAATGACATCATTATATACAACAATGGTTGGTACAAACCATAACTACAAAGACAATTTAATGAAATGTTAGTTTAATTTAGTACTGAATTTTACATTCAATAATTTACGATAAAAGCAAATAGAGCCTCTTCGGGTGATAAAACCATAATACAAATATACAAACAAATAAATATTCACACGACTGCTCCAAAGGCGAGTACCGCACACATGCTAGTCCAGTCACTCAGCTTCAAGACGATCCACTTTCGATGCCTTGATATCAGCGTGACGATGTGCACTCGTGCACATGACAAACAACTTTTGGCGCGTGGATATCGGTGTGCCGATATGCACTCCTTGACACGAGAAACAACTTTCGGCGCCTCGATATCGGCCTAGCCATGTCGACTCCTTCACACGACAAACAACTTTCGGTGCCTCGCTCTTCGGCACCTCACAACACTTCTATAAATTGACGTGAATTAGGTTAACCCGAACCACATCGACAAGTTCTATTCTTTACCAAGAGTCACCAGAAAATGGAAGCTCCATTCCTTGAGAATCTAAGAGTGGCGAAGTGATCCTCTCGCTGGACTAGTCCCCCCATGGATTGACAGGCCATTATGCTATTGCGGTGATCGTTGCATACTCCAGACATCCCTCCAATCTGAAATTAGGGGAAGAAGATTCTTTAAGTGCGTGAACATTACTAGGGTAAAGTTCTGTGTAACCTACACTATTTATTTATGCTTTTTAATGTCGACTTCTCATAGCACTTAAGAAAACATACCATTTTCTATAGATCTTTACAACTAGGTGCAACTTCGTCGAGTGGGTTGATTTGGGGAATCCGCCATACGACAGAATCTGTCGGTTCTCACGTAGTGAATCACACATTGACAACCTAAGGCGAAGGAATGAGTACGAACAACGTGTTGCTGCGGAAGCATTAGATTGGCAGGTACATCCTAACGGACTACCAACATGGCGAGAGCGTCCCCAATGTCGTTGTGGTGAACGTTGTCAAGTAATTAGATTGGTAAGACACAAGACTCTAGGACAGAGATGCTTCGTATGTCCACATATAATCGATGACGACTTTGTGGTAAGACATTTATTTGCTCCTACAATACAAGCAGTTTTTGTTCCTTTCTGCAAGCACCTATTCTAATGAATTTGTTATCCCAGGAAGAAGAAAGGCAATGTGGCTTCGAGCAGTGGATCGATATAGTTAGAGTACGTCCCCCCGGAGGGAAGGTAATGCAACCAGAATCAACTACCCAGTTCATTCAGGCTTGGATGGAGTACGAACGTCGCGTACAAACTGCTAGCTTGGATTAGAGACAAAATCCTTTAGTTATCCCAGAATGGTCAGAGCGTCCAAGATGCAGTTGTAGAACACATTGCCAGGTGACAACATCATTCGAACAGGATACATTTAGAAGAAGATTTTTCATTTGCCCCAACTTTGGCACCAACTTCGTCGTATGTTACAATCCTTCAGTATTTTCCTATACATTAATGTTAGTCACACTACGCACTCTGTTAGTAACCGTTTGTTAATTTTTACCAGGACAATTCCAGATTGTGCGGATTCGCATTATGGATCGATGATGTCGCTCCAAATTACAATGGCCATAGAATAACTGAGGTAGAGACACACAAAGAGTACAAGCGACGGAAAAGCAGAAGAGGCCTCACTACATGCAGAACGTCGGAGAAGGGAACCGTAGGGAAGATGGCTCGCGAATAATAATCTTATGGATCTATTTCAAGTTTATTATTAAGTTGTCGCCATTTGGGAATGCGTTCTCCATCTACTACTTTTCATACTCCTTTGTTCTGTAAACGGTACGAACCATGTTTAATGCTATCGAATGAACGAACAGTCTTTTTGAATTCTGTTTACCTTTCTAGATTTAATCCAATTTAATAATATATATTAGAGGTAAAACAAATACAAGTTTTTTATTCCAGTTCTGATAAATAAATGTTGGTTACAATACGACCCAAGAGATATATTATCCACCATTAATCATATCCGGTTCCGAATTTCAAAGAATATTTGGGTTAGGATGTTGGAATGTCATGATCCGACCATACCAGACCTGATTTTACCCCTACTCTCGGTTCAACTGAGCAGGCACAACTCCTGTCATGGTTTAAAAAGTACCCTAAACATATATCTCGAGCAGTCAACTACTGTATCATTACTATTTACATCACATCAACGGCTTGCTATTCCTTACAAATTTAATGCCTTGGATTTACCTCAGCATCCAGCAAATTCACCTTGCCACGCCAGCAAGCTGGGCGCAGCAGGTCTACCTTGCCATGCCAGTGAGCCTAGCGTGGCAGAGCTGCCACCTCATCCTTCCAACATCAGCAACGACGGCCGCTTACCGTCACCGTGTCAGCATTGCAACGCCACTAGACCTGGTGTGGCAGACCTATTTGGCCACGCCAACCTCCTTGGCGTGGCCAAAAGGTTTAGTTTTAAAAGTATTTGCCCCCTAGGTTTATTAATAAAATTATTTTGAAAAAAGGTTTATTTAATAAAAAATTTCTAATAAAAACTGGTGCAGAAGGGCTCAACTGCCTAATCCAACCACAAATGTAAAAGTCTACACCTAATATAATGTTCCAAGAACACAATCTTACCTAGAAAAGAAAAGCAAAAATTCGACTACAACTACAAGCTTCTCCCTCCTCTTGGCCAGATCTGGAGAGAAGCATTAACCAAAACCCTGGGTAGAGGAGATGAGAAAGAACAAGAACTGACCTAAGATTCCGAAGAGGAAGGGGTGGATTCAATTACTTATTTACTTATTTTATTCTATTTCTATCTTTATTAAATGTTGCTTTATGAAAATAACCTTAGCCTATCCTTGTGATCCAATGCATCATTTGTTACTCTTTTTTCGTACTACTTGTTGAGTACTGTGGTTTGTATTCAGTCTTGCATAATTTCTCCCTCCAGAGGTAGAGTACGAATCAAACGGAGGTAACTCTCATGAATGAAACTGATCATATGCCAAGAGTTGCCTATGGACTGAAGCGTCGCTTCGCTAGAGCCTGCTAGCTAGTCTGCTTTTATATTTTTTCCGTTATATGTCGTTAGATTATCGATTCAATTTCAGTTGTTTTTAAGGACGAAGTTATGTAATCAGCATTGTCAATTTGTTACTTGGTGTAAGTCGAAATACACCAAGATGCCAACTTGTATTCAAATAGTAAAGTTCCAAAACTATATATGCTTTTTCCTACGCCAATTTTTTGAGACGAGAGGAAAGGCGAGCTCATACACATGCGTGCCTTCGCTCAAAAAAATTCTGATAGTTGGTGTAAGTCGAAATGTGGAAAGTTACAAGGTGTATTCGAATACTTCGAATGCTAAAGATGCTTTCTCCTATGCCAATTTTTCGAGACGGGGGAAAGGCAAGCTCATGCACCTACTTGTCTTCACTGGATAAATTCTCATATTTGGCATAAGTCGAAATGCACAAATTTTTCAAGGTGTATTCGAATACGGAATTTTGAATCGTAAAGAACACACATGTTGGTAAGGCAACGCAGCAAGGGAGAAGAAGAGGGGTGAGGCAACGCAGCCAAAGGGAGAGGAAGATGAAGAATAATAAAAGTGAGGTGATGTAGCCGAGGGACTGGGTTATATGCAGCACACAAGGGTTCATCTTCGCTAGTGAACCACTTTCTTGTTTCCTAGCGAAGACGGAAACACTAGCGAGTAAGTTTGGAAAGCCTGTGTGTAGAAATCAACGAAATGTTTGGTAAAAGAAAACAACCTATGGGGGTGATTGTTTGGGTTTTTATGAAAAAAGTCAAACGATATATTTACAAAAGAAAAATAATTTATGAATAAAACTTTTATATACTTATTCTTGGTGATCTAAAAGTCAATGCTGAAAAATATACTTCAGTGTAAAAACCTTATAATCATCAAATTTAAGGTTGAAATTTTGAATTTTAGCTTATAAACATAAGTAAAAGTGAAAAATGTGGGTGTATATTGTGCTGCTGGCTTCTCCTGCTTACTTTTATTGCTAGGATGCTATCTGTGTATAAGTATAGGGTGGAAACTCGATCAAGATAAAAACACATGTAAAATATGGCGAAAGGTCATCTAAAATCACAAAAGGACATTCTAACAAATCTATCTATTTGGATTAAAATGCTTGCTCTTAGACTCGGCTGAGATAATTCTACCTCTTCAATTTTTTCTCCACAATAGTTTTTTTTTCCTTGTAAGATCTATCTATTTGGATTAAAATGCTAGCAAGCACTTTATTTTTTTTATACGAGCAAAGGATTTCTAACAAATCTGACGGTAAAATCACAATCATTTACTCCCTTCGTCCAACGATACAAGAACTCTATTTCTTAGGATTATAATCTTATGTTTTCTCATGCTTTGTCAATAGAAACTACGCAGTCCAGTGAAGTTGCGATGCTCGTTCAAAAAATGTGTGAAGCCACACATTAACTCTTTGCTTAAGTGGCAAGTCAACCGGTCAAAGCTAGCTTAAGTGGCAAGTCAACCGGTCAAAGCTAATCACCCCCGTATTTTCACTTCTGCTTACTGAGTCAAAAAATTAAATTTTAACCTTAAAATTAGAGTTGATTTTAAGTTTTTTAGCTGAAGTTTATTTTCTAGCCTTTGACTTTTATATAGCTAAGAAACCGTATATCAAATTTTTATTCACAAATTAGTTTTTGGTTGTAAATATGCCAAATAATTACCCTAAATGCCTACCTAGAATGGACCAGAGGAGGTATGCAAATTTTGGCATAAAAAATAACTTTCGGCCAAGTTCAAAGGCCAAAAGAAAAGGTTAGATATACGCTAAAAGCAAGGGGCAATACGAACATTTCTAGCAAATCTAACAATTAACTAAGATTAATGATCATCTATCATGATGGGCATATAGGGAATCAAGACAAGAAGTTAACACTATGTGGATGAAACAAAACTCACGGATGTGCAAGGTATTTGGCTAAAAAAATATAGCATTTTCATTAAAATAAGTCACAGAGGACAAAACAAACTCTCTCTGCTACCAAGTAGCAGCCGTTTCCTTCTCTCTAAATTGCACTAGCAAGAAATCTAACTGATTTCGCTACAGAAATTGAGACATCAGAACATCAAGCACATAACTGAACTTCCAACACCTAATTTATTCACTGGTGTTACAAATCGAGCGACAAACGACCTGTGTAGTCCAAAATCATATGCAAGAAGTATATATAAAACATCCTTTTCTACTGAGCAAATCCTGAACTCAACCAAGTTTCTTCAAGCGTTCAGCCTACATCACCATCCCCCCATCAATGGTAAGAACCTGCATAAAGTGAGCCAACGGCAAGTAGTTAGTTCGATGATGAATCCTTTCAGAGACACCAGGATGTAGTTGTGTGCATTAGGAATCATGCGCACCTGTCCAGTGATGTAGTTGGCTGCAGGATTAAGAGCCAAGAACTCGACCAACCCAGCAACTTCCTCCGGTTTGCCATATCTCCCTGCAAGTCATATCAATCATTAGTTATTTAGTTGACAGGAAATATTGAACTGCGTAAAGGGATGTGACATCTCACTCAGATTAGAAGAGACTTTCTATCACCTCTAGAATTAGTGCATGACGCAGAAAATAGTAATGTGGATCAGCAAAGGGGGGGCGTCTTAACACACATACCTAAGGGAATAGTTGACAAGATTTTCTTCTCAAGGTCCTCGCCAAGTTCAGCAGTCATGTCTGATGCAATGAATCCAGGCGCAATAGCATTCACCTGAAAGAATATACAGAGTTGTTTGAGAAGTCAAGCTAACCTAAAAAAGTGTGAGCTAACAACGGAAAGATGAAGGACAGACGTTGATGTTTCTGCTTGCATATTCCCTAGCCACTGTTTTCGTCAAGCCAATAACCCCAGCCTTGGCAGCACTGTAATTAGCTTGGCCAATATTACCAACAAGACCAACAACTGATGCTATGTTGATAATTTTTCCCTGCATTCCAACATAAAACAAGGATATCACGACTCATGGTGACATAATTATGAATAGCAATCTCTTTTTAGCACATCATAAAGTCAGCACAAAACAAATACAGCTAGTGGTTGTTATGAAGCCTGATTGAAGTCATTTAACATACTAACTTTGCTATCGCAAAGGTATGTCTATCATAAAATAAATCTTGTTCCAGATTTTATGTTATTATCAAAGCTCACCAAATGGAAGCAAGCACTGTTAATGCATGTATCAGAAACTACAATCCAGTTCAGAAATAGCAAAGCATTCCATGCAAATCGAACAATACCTTTTTCTTCTTCATCATTATTTTTGTAGCAGCCTGCAAGAATGTGCAGGTGTAAGATGAATAAAGTTCATTGAAGTAACCACAAACAAAGAAAAGGGCGATAGAAACTTACTTGTGTACAGAGGAAAACACCAGTAAGATTCAAATCAATTACATCTTGCCATTGTGATTTCTTCATCCTCATCAATAATGTGTCTCGAGTAATCCCTAATAACATCATATTATTTTATTTGCAGGCAATATAGAAGCTAAAAAATGTAAAAATATGCAAATTAAGACAGGCCCAACCTGCATTGTTTACCAGCACATCAATTGTTCCCCACTTATCAAGAGCCTGGTGAAGTAATCATAAACGAGCTTATAGTCAAGAATTGATGTCAATTTTAAGAAGCATTTCCATTTCATAAACAAACTGCCCTTACAGCTTTCATCATAGAGTCCACATCAGCTTCTTTTGAAACATCTCCCCCAAAGGTAATAGCCTGTCCACCATATGATTCGATCTGGAAAAAGAACAATGTAATTATCTGACTGAATCTAGGACAATGTGGCAAGCCAAATGGAGTTTTCTATACTGTGTTTTGTATATTTGTACATAGATCTCCATATACAAATTTTGACTGAACTGACTATTCTGGCCATAGTGAACATTCAAATTGATCAAAGATAACTACATTTCCTGATAAGTAAAAAAAGTTGTTGAATGAGATTGTATTGACCACATTAGATAATCATCTTTCTGGTTCTTATTAATTATTATTATTGCTATTACTATTCTAAAAGAAGTTATAATGATGGCAATGAAATAGACAAAAATAGGAATGAATAATTAGATTCTAAATTGCATTGGGTTGACCAGTCAAATGCGCAGTTGTTTGAGAATTGCATTTTCTCATAAACGACAATGACAGTGCTCCATAATGATGTATTTCTTACTTAGGAAGATTGTAAATGATTATACGTTAACGAATTCCGGTATAATGCTAAAAGGACAAACGCAATTTAAAAAATCCAACAATGATGAGGAATAGGTAGCAATAAAAGTTCTCTGAGGCATACTGATGGCCAGTACTGAAACTGAAGTGACTAACTAAAAAGCATTGGACTGTGAAAATGGCCACATAATGGTTATGAACTGCCTTAGAATTATCCTTATCTTAAAATTTTGGCACGTAGTGACAGATCTAAAAGGAGCATTGACAAACCTCATTGGAGACTTCTTCAGCCTCTTTTGAGGACCGAGCGTAGTTCACCAGGACCTGAAAATCAAGTCGGTGGTGAGTTCCTGAGATACCTTAGAATTACACAAAATACAATAGAAATATAAATGGTCTTTCTGCATTTGTGACAAACTGAATGGGTGTGCAGAAGTATAAACGTAACCACATGTCTATCCCTCTTATCAAATATCAAAGATAACAAATTGGAAAAGCAGAAAATAAAGTAGAAATCCAACATAACCTACACAGAGAAGCAAGCATGTGTACACAAAACCAACATTTGTTGGATAAACTGTTCAAACTTTCTGCAATTATAATTTTTTTTGCTAGTGTTATTCTATCACCAAAGAAGTCAAAAAGTCACCTTGCACCCAGCTTTTCCAAGAGCCAATGCAGTTGCTTTTCCAATCCCTCTAGAGGCACCTGTCACAATAACTACTGGAGCTTCCAACTTTGTAGCATCTTGCACAATTGTTTGCTCAACAGCTGCAACATGGGTCCGCACACCTAGATATAACACCGTTTAGCATTGCAAACCATGAGCAAAGGTTGTTCTAATGAGTTTAAAAGAGGGGGTACATTCAAAACATAGCTTTCCTGATGAAAGCTCTTGAAAAGCAATACATTTAGCATATAAAAAAGATGTCAAAATTTAAAGTAAAACAATATGAACCCAGCTGCAGAACAAAGACACAGTAAGTCTATAGAGGTTTAAAGAGACATTAACTATCAGCGGCTATTAATTCCAAAAAACAAGGGCAATGAATATTAAAGTCCATCATGCGAAATATCATGCAAATGTTTGGTCAATGATGATTACGAAATGGCATCCACAGGCTGAGCTACCCTGCCATTGAAGCAGTGAAGCACGGCTATTTGCCCTATGTGCTCTATTTTGGATGTTAGTTGTCCTCAATTTGATGATATCCAAAGTATATATGCCAAAGTTACACACTATTAAGGGGTGGAAGGCGTGATTATGTTAACACTGCTTTCTAAGTACTTCTAGAAAGGGCATGATTCCGAGTTTCCTAAAATTAGAAAACGATTTCTGTTGTTCTATTTGTACTTTTTAATAGTTCTATATTTTGATGCCTATCACACTTCAGGTAACGAGGACCAAGCATGGTTTAACCTCCATTGTCAATTGGCAAATGCTTGATGTATGTTTGGATTTGTCAGAAATAATATCCAAGTGAGAGTTCAATGTTTACATTCTTACGCTGCAGTATTTAGCATCATATGATAAACGATTAGGTTTTGTTGATTTGTTGCATAATTTACAGATAAATATAATACGGACAAACAAAGAATTGGAACATATGGTCGTCATATATCTCTAACCCTTTAGGGTAGTGCAAGTACATCCTCGACGAGTAGAGTCGAGTTATCGTACTAACCTAAGAGCAGGTATGCCAAAATATTTACACATTCAAGCAGCTAATCCATGAATGACTTCTCCGTAACAGTTTGAAGATTGGCTAGCAACAGAAGTGGTAGCAGGAGTTTGTGTGTGACTTAAATGAAAAAAAAAAAAAGTAGGGACACTATGTCCTCTCAAAGGGCAATAGGAGACTAGAAATCGTAGGAACAATAGAGTGAAATAAAAGAAGATAATTGAAGCCAAATCCATTTCATGGCGTATGAGAACTTTGCAACACGGATAATACTGGATTTACTGCTTGTTGGTTTTCTGGTGCAAGCGAAGATTCAAAAGAACAATATTTTATAACCCAAATAAAAAATCTAATTCTTAGGCAACAATTTGAGCAAGAGATTTCACTTTGCTGACAGCAGGATTAGGCAAACCCTTGTGATATTGGAAATAGAACCGACTTTCCTAACAAAATCAGACCAGAAACCACTAGTTATGTGAGGAACTACTGCCCAGTGAATTACAAAGTAGTCTGTCCAGTGTCCAGTAGTTAAGATCCCAAGGAAAAAACTTTAACACCTAGTCTAAACAACTAAATCATACTCCCATTGCTGAAAATCTGCTCTTAACACTGGTATCTGTAAAATGAAATTTTATTTCGGCAAATATGATAGGGTGATACCACTACAGCTTATATACATCAGAAAATAAAAATAAAACTGAAATAGCTAGTGCCTAGCATATCGCTAAACCCAGCAAGTGCGGATCCTAGGCAGTACAGAGCAGCAAAGCGTCCGCACGGGCGCCCCCAGATCTCCATGCCGGAGCCTACCCAGCACAACAACGACTACGAATACGACGACGACGCCGCACGACGAACGAGAGAGACAGAGAGAGCGAGAGAGAGAGAGAGAGAGAAAGAGAGAACGCAGAGGAAGGGGGCGAATTTTACCAGCGAAGCGGCCGGACCGCAGCGCGCGCGACCGGGCGGCCGCGGCGCCGCCGCCGAAGGAGACGAACCCGCGGGTCGCCACCGCGGTGGCTGCCGCGCGCGGGACGGCGCCGGCCGAGGACACGGCGGCTGCGGCTGCGGCGGAGGTGGCCATGCGCGCGGCGGAGGAGGCGAGGAGGAGGAGGTGAGCCAGAGGGAGCGGCGTGGCGGAGGAGACGACGGCGAGGGGGTGGGGGTTGGGGGAGGGAGGAGGGTTGATAAACAAGAGAAGAGAGTGTCGCCGGGCGGAGCGCACGAGGAGAGGAGATCTCGGCCCCTTCTGATGGGCGGCTGCCCACCCGTGTTTTTGACCTATGCTTTGCTGCGGTGCGTTGGATCTGACTCTCGCTCGCTCCCATGGTCAAATATTTCTATATTATTTAATATAATAAAATACGTATCAAAATATTCTCTTTTTATTACTTTAATGGTTAAATTTTAAATTAATTGGATTTTCTTTTTAAGCATCTGATTGGCTACGGGATTATTTGAATGGCAAAAAACATGAGAATCAGGATAGAAATGTCTATATTTTTATAAATTTTAAATATTATGAATGTTTATATTTTGGAAAGAAGGAAGAACCTTTGTAGCATAGTATATTCTTTAATCAAATTGATGAAGGCTCTTTGGAATTAAAATATGTCATTGTAATTCATGGAATTTAACTTGTACGGTTACAACTTTCACGTACATTATAGATATATCAGTATTTGGTCACTTAAGCATTTTCCAATTATTTTTAAGTTCAAATTACATTATTCACCCTCTTGTCTATCCTCCTCACAAATAGAGCTGGAATTGGACGATCAACGCAACACTAGGTTTCGTCTGATATCTCTTCAATAGCTGATCGGCGAGGTGAGGACGATGAACTCTGAGAGGAGGATGGACTCACATTTGCCACGATTACCCAGGAAGACGATGACCAAATCCGACCTTGAAAGAGCTTCCATGAACCAAAATCCCAACCAAGATTGGGATTCCCACTGGAGTCCAGGAAGATGATGACCAGATTTGTAGCTAGAGCTTAGCAACGAGGGACGATGACCGGTGGTTGATGGCTATGGAGAATGTCGATGTTGATGGGCCCAATGCTGATTGGATCAGTTGCCTCCATCGTTGTGGCCAATGGAAGAGAGAGCAAATATGAGGAAAAAGAAATGAACAGTTTGATCTATATGATCGAACATGAATATGAAGAGAACTCCATAATATACGATCTATGGTAGAATTCTACCGCTCAACGATGTATGCAACCCAAAAGGATCGAGTTGTCAAAGATGGGAAAAACTGTCTAACGTATTCTACCGAACACAACTTCCAAGTTACAGCCTGCTAGAAGAGTGGGAGAGGACTATGTGACTTAATAAGTAGGAGTATTTTGCAGTGAATATTAGATTTGGAGTCAGTATCGAAATTTTTTCCTGAAACAATTTTGTGATTTTATTCTGGCCATGTGTATATGTTGGAGAAACCGAGAGGAGCTCCTTTAATAAACGATGGTGTTGGTGTGGCTTAGGAAAATAAACTAACTCAGAGTTCAGAAGTTTTAGGAAACAATTCCCAAGTGTTTTAATTGGTCATGCTTGTATACCAACATGCCACAAATAAAGATCCAATAATGCAGGAGCGAACTGTCTGCGTCATATATATCCAGTTGAGTGTTGGCAATATTACGACAGATCGTGGCTAATGATGTCCTCCTTGTTTAACCTATGGAACAGATCTCGTGCTTCTAGTTATGCGTTGATTGGATATTTGGACAATTCGCTTGCTGATTGAGCCCCACTAGTTGTGTAGTACTGCACAGCTTTCTATAGATCAACTGATATATATAACTCAGATATGGACAGCCCTCCACATTGACCTATCAAAACAAAATCAGCATAATGTGTCCTTTTTAGAAAAAATAAAAGAAAGAAAATCAGCACGAGGTGTACGGATATGTCATGCATTACACTTGTGAAACATGAAAAAGCAAGCATAGGTGTGATTAATGGACAAGTATTCCCACGCTAATATGGTCAGATATTTCCCACACATCCAGCTCATTATTCCTCATTTTATTTGAGCCGAAGCTACCTGCGCTAAAAAGCCCGTGTTGTTACAGCGTGTTCCGTTATTTGGGCGCGTTCACGAACCCCAATTCCATTTGGCTAATTAGTACACGCAACGAGAAATTTTAGTGTACGGTTAATCGAATATTAGTTATTGTAAATTTAAAAAATAGATTAATCTATACTTCTATATTTTTAAAGAAATTTTCATATTTTTTTTAAAAGTACATGCTATTTAGTTGTTTGAAAAACGTGCGCATGATCAAAGAGGAGAAAAAAATACACCATTTAAACCTTTGTGAACACGTCCAAATTTATAGATTTTTCATGTCACGAGCACAAATAAGCCTTTCTGTCAACTTAACTGGAACCGCCGGAGTCGCGTCAAAAGCACATTCCTCCGCTGTGTTTTAAGGTAGTTGTAAGTTCCTATAGGCTATGCAAATTGTTCACTCTTAATTAAGTGAGAATAAACTCTCAAACACCCCGTACTTTTGGCCATGGAATAGGATCAGCAACAGTGCAGATCCAGCCATGGGCTTGCCCAATTCGGCCGCAGAGCAACAATGTCTATGCCATTGCCTGCCATGGCAGTGAGTCAACGACGGCGATGATCTTCCTAATGGCAACGGTGGCAGCAACAACATGTTCTTCTCCGATGGCGGCGGCGTCTTACCACGACGGTTCTTTCCTCCCCTCTTTACATCATCCGCTTCCTTTCTCCCATGAAGTATCATGGAGTGATTATTTGACTTTTTATGTAAAAAAAAAAAGTCAAACAACATATTTATAAATAAAAAAATTATAAATATAAATTTTATATACATATAAAAATAATCTCTAAAATAAACTATGATGAAAAAACTTTAAAATTAAGTTTAAATTTAAAGTAAAAAATTTAAATTCTAGCTTATAAGTATAAGCAGAAACAAAAGGATAGATGTGTCTTCTAAGAACCACACTAAGGCCGCGTTCGCCGCCTTGGTTAGATAACTTATGCCCCCTCGTTTTCCACGCGCACGCTTTCTGAATTGTTAAACGGTGTATTTTTTGCAAAAAAATTCTATAAAAAAGTTGTTTAAAAAATCATATTAATCTTTTTTTAATAATTAATTAATTATGTACTGATCTATTACTATATTTTTCGTGACAGGGATGAGTTAACTTATCCTCATCCAGCCGAACGCGGCCTAACATGTTTGAAGCCACTGTATTTTCTCTTTTTCTCATCTACGCTTGTTCAAATCCAAGTTGGAGGCTTGAAACCACACTCCAGTATGGAGCATTGGGCATGGCCTTAGAGTTAACAGGTGTTTGGATAGTGATCACATTTTACAGTAACTTTATCGTGCAACTTTGACCAACATATATAGCTTAGTATTTGTTTTGTTATCAGATATTTGTTATGATGCACCCTTAGATTATGCATCCTCACTTGTCATAAACCCATATATTTGAGTAAACTTCTCTAACTTGTGCTAGTTATGTTTTAGTTACACAAATTGCGACAATAACGTATCTTAGTTACAAATGTTTGGCAAACCGAAATCAACAACAAAGTGAGTATAGCAATCAAGTACTGACCACTACACTACACAGGAGGGGTCGGGTTGGCTGGGTTGAACTAAATTTTCTTTTGTAACAGAACTATTTAGTTAAATTAGAGCCGTCACTAAATTTAACTGCATGCCAAATCACGGCCATCCCTGCCACTAATGAATGTAAGTGCTTCAGTGCCCCCATTGCACATTTTCAGTGAAGCAGCTAAGTGAGTTATGTCAACCTGAAGTACTCCCAACATTTTCACTGTCAGTCGCTAAACCACACTGTTTTATACTCCCGCCATATTTTTATGTATGATACCATTGACTTTTAAAATCACGTTTGACCATTCATCTTATTCAAAATTTATATCCAAATATGCAAAATTATAATGCATAATTAAAGTTTCTATAATAACAAATCATATTATAACAAAATAATTAATAATTATATAATTTTTTTGAATAAAACGAATGGTCAAATATGAACCTAAAAGTCAACGGCGTCATATAAAAAAATACGGTGGGATAACCATTTTGTCGATGTGAACTCCTATTGGAACCTGCTGCTATGGTACAAATTGAAACGAAATTACAAATACAACGAATGGCTAATCTGGATTCGAGCACGGCCGGCCATCTTCATCAATACCAAAGAATTTTGTGATATTTTTTTTTCTAGACTTGGTAGCTGAAGAGAATCAGAGCACCCAGGTGGATATGCACAAGCAGAACCAGCGTTGTCCAGGATAGCCGTGAGGTCGCCGATGGCGACGTCGGCGCGGTCGGCGCAGGCGACTGGAGCGCCGGCGGCAGCTGCACCGGCGCCTGCGTCTGCCGGGCACCGCCGGTGACGTTCTTGAATTCAGAGGAGGCTAATTTGCTCTGAGTCCAGACTTGTGATGCTGCAAGAAAAATGAGGAGCTCGGTGTTCAGTAATGGCGCGCGGGGAATGGAACAGTGGAAAGCTTGGGAGGGAGCATGGGTGGCTCCGTGGCTAACCTCGCCTGGAAACGGTGAGGTTGGCGTCGTCGTAGTTGACCGGCCAGAGGAAGTAGCCGCGGAGGCCGCAGCGCGCGGCGAAGGCGAGCTTCTCGGCGACGACGGCGACGCCGTCGAAGGCGACCCAGACGTCACCGACGGACACGTACGACGCGACGGAGGCGTTGTCGTAGGCCGTGATCACCGCGCGCGCCCCGCGCGTCACCGTCGCGGCGAGCCACTGGACCTCGGCGTAGGACATGGCGCCCGTGGCGTTGCTGCCTCGCTGCTTCGGCCCCGCGGCCACGACCGGCGCGCCGACGCCGTTGTTGGCCTTGTTGCGGAGGAACCAGGAGCGGCCGTAGAGCGGGATCCCCATCACCACCTTGCTCGCCGGCACGCCGGCGTCGAGCCACGACACGACGCCGTAGCTCGCCGAGTAGTGCGACTCCCTGTCGTAGAGCGGCGCGTCGAACGCCGTGGCGTTGGCGGTGGCCGGCCGGAGCCCGAACGCCATGACGTTCACCCAGTCGAGGCTCCTCGCCACGGCCTCGGACGGGTAGTCCACGCCGGCGAACGGCGCGTCGAACACATGGTTGGAGAAGTACACCGTGGCCGTGAGAAGGAACCCGGCGGGGGCCGCGGCGCGCCACTCGGTGACGAGGAACCCGAACTCGGCCATCTCCACCGCCGACGCCGGGAACCGCCACGCGACGTCGAGCCCGTCGAACCCGTTCTCCCTGGCGGCCGCGATGGCGGCGCCAATGAAGGCCGCGCGGGACGCCGGGTCGGCGGCCATGGCGGCGAACGCGGGGTCGGACGACCCGGACCCCGCCACCGCACCGCCGGCGGCAGCGCCGACGGAGAGCACGGTCCTGACGGCGCCGTTCCTCGCCTTGACCGCCCTGGAGAAGTTCCCCAGGAGGCTCGCCCCGGCCGGGTCCGCCGGCAGCAGCAGCGCGCGGCTCGCCGGGTGGACGCCCACCGCGTAATAGTACAGGTGCGTGTACAGCGACGCGTCGAGCGCGGCGAGCGGCCGGAGGTGCGCGTCGGCGGCGAGGTAGTACCCAGCCCGCACCGCCTCTCGCGGTTCTTGGCTCCTACGAGTCGCCGCCGGCGGAGCCGCGTCCGCGAGCGAGAGCGAGGAGACAGTGAGAGCAAGAATGGTGGAGAGGAGGTGGAGGTGGCGGCGGCGGCGGCCGTTCTTGGCCGCCATTGGCGAGTGAGGAAGGGCGCGGAGGTGGGGGTGGGTGGGGAGAAGGCATTGTTTTTGTGCCATGGACGCTCATGGGAGTGAGGGGAATCTAGGTTGGGTTGGGTTGTGTTGGTATGCAAGTGTTTGCATTTGCATGCAAGTTTACTCACTCAAGTGACAGACCGAGATTAAATAAAAAAAAGCCTTGTGGCTTTGTGGTCATGGACTTTTTTTGTGCTTGTCGATGACTTCAGTGTTGGATGGACAGAGTTGGCATTGCTGCAACAAAATTATGTTTTCATATTTCCTTATCGGCATTTTAGGTTAAACTAGTAGTTACTGTAGGAAAATTAGATATCTCTGAGTTTATATTCTATATTGTATGTGAGTAAATAAATAAATTGCAGTATGTTTCTATTCGGTGCTTATGTCATGAGGTTATCCATGGTTCAAATATCTTAACGAAGGAGTTCTCCATTGGACCTATGGACAGTCGCAACCTAGAAAAAATATTAGTAGGATTGGACTAGTCTCTTAGAGTGGAGTAGTAAGAAATGTAGATAGTCATAAAACTAGTTGGCTAGTAAGATTTGACTAGCCTCTTGAAGATGGTCTAACATGTAAAGTCATTAGACTTATGGAGAATTTACCGATATTGAGTGTAAAGTCATTGTTACATGAATCTACTAACCATGTTAGTTGTGCTTACAATAGGAATTTAGTAAGGTCTGATATTCGCTACTAATCTCATCTCTTCGAGCATGTGCTCGTCGTAGCGACGTACTCAAAGATGTGTATACTAACCAGGAAAAAAATACCTACTACCTCCGATTACACTTATTTTAGGTTGGAGAAAATAACAAACTTGTGAAGAAGAACAGTATCCATTTTGCAGAGATGATCGAGTTCCGTCTAAGGCTCCTTTGGAATAGAGGAAAGGTCTAAATTATTTGAAAATATATATATATGCTCATTCTACCATATACGATTTTCTATACGATTTTATGCCAACTTCTCTTCAAGTTCCTATACGATTTTCCTTAAAGCAACTAAACGACATGGTTGAGCAATTCCTCCGTATGATGAAGTTGGCATGGCATGATAAATCCTATGTTTTTTTTCTATGCATATGTGTTTTTGAATTCTGCATTCCAAAAAAGCCCTAAACTATTTGGAACTCTTGCGTGTATATCCCGCAAAGCTTCACGTGGTTAAAACCAAGTGGCAACGGAAAGACGTACCAGAAGGCTGTGATCACAAGGACCCAATAATCCAAGAGAGGAGGAGGCCGGGGAGGCTGAGGCTGCGTTTAGTTCCAAAAATTTTTAGAAAATAAGTTCACATCAACACGTAGTCTAATTATAAAACAAATTTTAGATTCTGCTCGGAACCGCGAGATAAATATTTTTAAGTCTAATTAATCCGTTATTAGTATATGTTGGTTACTGTAGCATGTGTGGCTAATCATGTACTACTTTCATCCCTAAATGTTTGACGCTGTTGACTTTTTAATACACATTTGATCGTTCGTCTTATTCAAAAAATTTACATAATTACTAGTTATTTTTATATCAATGTATTTATTATTAAGTATACTTTTATGCATATATATAATTTTACATCTTTTAAAAAAATTAAATAAGACGAATGGTCCAACATGTATAAAAAAAGTCAATGGCGTCAAATATTTAGGGACGGAGGGAGTGCTAATTAGGCTCAAAAGATTTGTCTCACGATTTCTCCCATAAATGTGTAATTATTTTTAATATTCATGTATATTTAATGCTTCCAAAGATTTAATGTGATGTTTTTTAGAAAAGTTTTTAGAAACAAAACGGTGCCTGAATCTTCCAGGAGCAGGAGGAGAATTGTTCCTGGCCGGCCACCGGTAAATGTAATTAAAAAAAAGATTTTCTAATCTTTATAATAACTACTTAATAAGTACAAATAATAAAATTAACCATTATAAAGTTTTACTCTATACATATGAGTTGACAAACTTCTATATATAATTATTTTAAAAAATATATATCGTTTAACTAAAAACGTCCCAAAAAACCAAGAAAATAACAGGGGACAATGAATAGTAAAAGCACACGGCCTACTACTACAGTGGAGTAGTGCCGATGCGTATATG
Source organism: Oryza brachyantha (assembly GCF_000231095.2). Classification (NCBI taxonomy): domain Eukaryota; kingdom Viridiplantae; phylum Streptophyta; class Magnoliopsida; order Poales; family Poaceae; genus Oryza; species Oryza brachyantha. The sequence goes on from NC_023166.2 coordinate 8,243,968, forward strand.
TGACTCTGCATCTCGTGATTGCCCTCTGTATTTTGGAAGGAGATGATCCTCGTGACAATCCGTGCGTGCAGTGCGCACATACATCTCTGCTTCTCTTGTCTCCACTCTTCAGGGTGGGTCATCCGCCGTGTATGTCCGGACCAACCCAGCAGCAGCAGCACTACCGTGGAGAGGGATTAGTAGTAGATGAGGTTTAGCAATTTGTTTATCTTGTGTGTTTAGGCTGTTGTTTTTAAAGTAGCTTACCATGATCATGATGCCTGATTTTTGTAGTTCGTAATGGTTCAGCTTATGACCTCTGTAGTATGTTTGAAGCAAAGCCAGTAATTAATTCTATACAGTAATTGCTGCATATAGCCAACTTAGTTCACCTATAGAGTAATTAGCTACAGATATAGTATAGTGTGTTATTAACCGTCATCTCACCTTACAACTGGTTGCATATATATGTAACATGTTTGTCTTCTCTCCCCCTTCTCTCCTCTTCACATAAGCACGACTTTACCGTAACCATTCTTATAACTCGCTCACGCCATCTTACTATACTCACCCTTAAATTTTTTTAAAAAAATCTCAACATCTTGGAACAGTTCTTTTTTTACTGTAGAATATTTCTAAGAGGCAGGGGGGAAGGAGTGAGCAGGGGATTATTTTTGAAATGTGAGCTTGAGTTTGAGTAAATGCAGAGGCAGAGCTATATAGTGTCTGGGGGGTTTTCTAGTCATCTGGTTCAGAATTTTTTTTTAACTACAATATATCTATTTTCACCATATATGTATCATCTTAATTTAAATTTTAGTAATCTAAATTTGGTTCAAAATACTAAAAACAAGTGAACTAAATGGGATGGCTGTAGCTGGGCCGGCTCTGTCTGTCTCACTCTGGTTGTTTCTGCTTGCCCCGGCTCTGAATGGTCCACGGCGAACGCATGTGCATGTGCCCAACCTCACCCTTCACCGAATAGGACACAGACCATCATATGTCCTTGGAGAGGCTGTTTGGATTGTGCCTCACTCAACCTAAGTAGCCAAGTAGTAAAACCCAAGCTAAGTAGACACTTGTAGGCACTTTTAAAGTGTTAACCATATATTTTATCACGTCTAACATTAAGCAATTTTGAAAGTAGTTGTTTGGTTGCTAGCCACAATTTTCTCTCTTACGATAAAATGTGTGATATTTATCGTCAATTATTAGGAGGGAAGAAAAAAAATAGTGAGAAAATTTGCATCGAGGAGGACCCGGAGATAGGCCAGTGGATTGCTCATGACATGTGACAGCTCCCTTCATTCACCGTTATCTTTTTGTTTCATCTTATGATTATTAACTAAAATTTATGGTTATTAACTAAAATTTAAATTTTTAACCTTAAATTTAAAGTTGATTTTGGTTTTTTTATCAAACTTTATTTTCTAGCCTTGGCTTCTAGATCGCTAAGAATACATATATAATTTTTATTCATAAATTATTTTTATTTACAAATATACCATTCGTTTTTTTCATAAATAAGTTAAACAATCGCCCCAATTACCTTTTAGTTGAGCTATGCACTGTTCGTGGATTGTGAGTAGTTAAAGTTTGACTCGACTTCTTTTGATTCAAATTCAGACAAAATGGAAGATCCAAGTGGCCAAATTCTCTGGTCATCGTTTGGCTCTTTTCAAAAAAAAGATTTGCAAACAAGAAAATAATTTATGAATAAAATTTTTCTATAAATATTCTAGCGATCTAAAAACAAAGGCCAAAAAATAAACTTTAATAAAAAAACCTTAAAAAGAACCCTAAACTTAATATTGAAATTTAATTCAAATTTTAGTTTATAAACCAAGTAAAAAATGACCAGACCTTTCATAAGCAGCATACTATCACCCACCACCCTGGGGAGGATATGAAGTAGCTTAAGCCGCGTTGGGCAGCAAGGGTAAGTTATAGAAATCCCTTATTTTTCACGTACACGCTTCACTAATTGCTAAATCATTGCTAAATCATGTATTTTTTGTAAAAATTTTGCTAAATCGTGTATTTTATATTTTTTATAATTAATAATTAATTGATCATGTACTACTCTGTTATTACGTTTTCCCGCTAGATAACTAACCCTCCAAACCCAAACGAGCATCCTTGCATCGAAGATTAATGAAGTTGAATGTATTTTAGGAGGTCCATTATTCAAATTTTGAAAACTCCAACATCTCTTACATACTCTCATATTTACTTTCTGCATCTCTTGATTTGACTATTGAGGAAACAAAATTAACCATTCAAATAACATAACAAGTCATATGAGTAATTTCTGAAAGATCATTTTTACAATATAATTACTGTAATTTAATATAAAGAGTCATTTGTCATTTGATCGTTCTCTTGTAGATGCTCAAGTTCTGTACTATCCAGTTAGTTGCTATCAACTGTCATAATTGTGCTCTACTAGTAAGCAACACAACAAACAGTCACAACAGCTGCATTCATGGAGCACCAATTGTTATCAACCATTCAACGTCGTCTAAGATGCTGTTTGGAAACAAGTACTCTAGACCCAAACAAGCAGTAAGCAAGCTTGCCACTTGGCATTGGCAGAACCACAATCATTTAATTACTATATCGCAGTCATTTAAATTGAGTGAACTGGTAATGATTTAAACATCACAACAAACCAACGAAATGGTAAAATCAATTGGTAACACTGCAGGCTTCGTATGCAGAAGATTGGTACAGTATGATAGTGTCTTTTTAGCGGAACCTGAATATCTGGCTTTCTTAGCAAAATAGGCTATGGGCATGCTTGCATAAAGACCATCGCAAAATTGACATCTAATACAATGCTTAAAGTCAAATCCCACAACTGCCACTCAACACCTAGCCGTCTAATCTTCCTGCAAAGCCTTCATCAAGTATAGCCTGTTGAAGTTCTGGCCAGCAACCCTGTAGTGGTAAAGGCAAATAAAGGCAAATATAAATATGACTGGTGAATAGGCGCAAGGAGTTAAAGGGCACCTGAAGTTCTATTTTAGCTTACTGTGAGGACCATTGCCAATAATTAAGCGATTCCATAAAAGAAGGGCATTTTATGTACCATACTGCACCAGGAAATTGCTACAGAAGTACAGAATCCATACCCATTAATATGGTTGCAGTAGCTGGAGATCTGGTTGGTTACAAGATAACCCTCCAAACGTGAGGGCTCAGGGATTGGCTTGAAAATGGGATTAGATGGATCCTCTTCTGGTAATGGCTCCTCTCCGGCAGCTTTTCTTGCCATGTTCTCTTGCCTGAATGTAGTAGCACAAAACAAGGAGGGGGTGTAAATGGCCATACACAAGTTGCATGCTTTGCTCATTTCTAGGAGACCACTTCATTTAGAAAGTTAGACTAAAGATTATGGCAAAGAGCTGCTTTGCTTATTTCTGCAAGGGCACCTTGTGTAGAAAGTATGGACTATGGCGAAGAGCTGTATTGCTAATTTCTATGAGGGCACCTTGTGTAGAAAGCTATACTATGGACAATGGACTATGGCAAAGCCACAGAATATGAAAGGGTCACAATATGCAATACAGTCAACAGTACAAGAACTAATGGATATCAATATCATTATGTATTAAGCATTTGTTTTCCACCTTCTCTTTTGAAGCCATGCCTGCTGCTGTGACTGTTGCCTCGAGACGTTGCGATAGTAATATTGGAACTACATCGCAAGGACAACACTCAGTTAGATAAGTAGATTTATCACATTAACATCACAAATTTGTGCAAATGCTCAATTCAAAAGGTAACCTTGTTCTGTTCCGATGAAAGATCATCCATGCACCCAATCAGAAATTCCAAGTTCCTTTCCATAAAGGGAGCCGTTGACAATTTAAGGCGGTCAAAATCACACTGAAACAAGTAAAACAAGTAATATAATTCCAGAGTAGCTAAAGAAGGACGGCAACAAAGGCCACACAAGAAATTTCACAGGTAAACTCTCAGCCATGAACCTGTGAAACAGGTGATTCAGGTTCCAGCTCCGTCATGAAGGCACTGACAAGTGCAGAGTTGGAAACTTTAATCTAAGAGACAAATAAGACAATACACATCAGGACATAAAATCAGTTCAAATTGACATGGAAGATGAAAAAAAATGCATACCGGTATCTCCTCAAAGATATCAACCCATGACAATTTCTTCTCTCTTAACCTGTAAAAATATGGAATCATTTGTATGTACAATCTTACAGATTATTACAAGGATTGAGTTATAGAAAAGAAACAGTACTTCTCTCCAGTTAAACCATTGTTACGGTAAAGATCCATGAATGAATCTGTGAGTTTCAAGGCCTTGAGAGCTAACACCCCTTGATTTGATCTAGACGGATCATAAACAATGCACACACACCTCCTGATATTCTCCTGTAACATGTAACTGTTATATTCCGCTTGCCATTTAAGAAAATTAAGCAAGTGATTCTTTAGACATACTCATATATATTTGATATAGGATCATAATGTAACCATCATACATCTGTTACATGTAATCTTGTGTATATACTACATTGGATGTACAACATGAGTTCTCGGACACTGTGGCGCAAATAGATGACAATGGACTAAAGATTGGTTCATGCCAAAAAAGATTAAATGCTAATTAAAGAAGATAAACTAAGAACACACTGTTTTTGCTGTCCTATTTGTCTGTACACGCTGATGCTATGTGAATGGCTACTTTCAGCTACTTCTATGGTAAGCCAACAAAGTTGGGAGAGGATATTCCAACAGTAATGGAAAAAAAATGATCAATATGCACCTTATATATATTTGCATACCTGATAGTTCATGAATGTTTCAATCAGTTCCACAGTTTGAAAAGACCCAAGCAAGCAAGATTGATACCTGTAAGCATAGGTACGGAAAAAATAAAGAGTCATTACAACTTATTATGATAATGTATTAAATCTGATAGTGGGGCCATACAACAGGAATGGCAGTTAAAACCTAAAATTCTTTATGAATAAATCAAAGCCAGCAGATCAAAGACCACAAAACAGAGTGCGATAGCACTTATAAACTCAAAGGTTATTCGTCGAAGCACATGTAAGAGGCCACTTTGAATTATGCATAAATTAATTAAATATACAAAAATATCACTGGCTTATCATATGAAATGTCTCATCATACCATCCAACAGTGTTATTGTCAACGTTAACCTCCCTCAAACACCTCATCATCTCAAGCTGATAATTTGCACCATCTGCATCCGCTTCTTCATCGTCTTCTCTCATCTGTGGTAAAATTAAAGTGTTAAATCTATGAACTGAAAGAGACCCAAGTATACTGGAATTAATCAAGTCATAGTAAAAGACATAAGCCAGTATAAACATATGCTAGACTCACCGGGAAAGGAAAACAGTTTGTCACTTCGAGAACACTGCCAACATCCAAACCAAGCAGTTGCCCTGTAACCAAAGCGGGTGCAAACTCCTCGCAGTGCTTAATGATCTTCAGGACAGCCTGCATGATTGAGAGAGAGAGAGAGAGATTTCAGAGTGCGAACCTAAAAGTACCAGAACCAAACGTGCTTCCTAAAACAGAGGCTAAAAGAAAATGTGGTTGGTCCTCATAGCATCTGATCTAAAGGTTCAATATAATTTATATGTTCAATTATTGTTTTACATTTCATGATTGGCATAACGATAAATCAGCTACGGGAGAAAAACTTGTCCTTCGTCAAACCCGGTCTATACACTACCCTCTATGCAGCAAATCAATAAAGAACCAAAGACACTACAATCTTTTTTAAAGAGTGCCACAATATTCCTAACGACCTCAACGAATCCCTCCACTTCTAAACCCAAAGGTTGCCGATCAAATATCACGGAAATCAGGTAACTAGCTTGATCTAGAAAAATTAAACGCCTCGGCTGGTTCAAACACTAATCGCAAATTAAGAGAACTTCACCACACAAACAGATCCGTCGGAAAGCTATTGCTTCCCACTACATCTCATCTCACGAGCCTACACATAGGAATCCTACGAAAGGGAAAACAACGGGGGAGCGGAGGAGGGATCGAGCAGAGGGACAAAAAGAAAAGATCACCAGGCCCTCCATCTGCACGACGCGGAGCGGAGACGGCGCCTCCTCGGTGACGGTCGACACGGCCTGCAGGAACGACCTCACTCCCGCCGCCGGTGCCCCTGCTGCTGCCGCTGCAAACACACCCACCCACCGTCCAGCCAGACCGGAGTCAGAAGCCGTACACAAAACGGGGATAGAGACAGAGACAGGGGGCTAGGGTTTTCGTCTCTCTTACGGCTCGCCATGGCTGCTCGGTGGAGCTTGGTGCTCGTCGACGGCGGCGGCGGCGGGTGTCGAGGAGGAGGCGAGAGCTAGGGTTTTGGGTCGAGCCTGCGGCGGTTTGATATGCGGCGCAGATCTGCTCCGGCCCCCCCAAACCGGTTTGGTTTTAGTGTTACGAGTGGTACGTGTTCATTTGGGAGCCGTCGGATGAAAGGGTTAACGGCCGGAATTAATCTAAGCGATGGTTTGTTTTTTTCCATTTCCTTTTTCAGTTTTACCTTTGCGAAGCCAGCTTAGGGCATGCTCAACGTGACGACGGGTCGAGTAGCTTGGACCCTTCACGTACGCGCCCAGGGCATGCTCAACGTGACGACGGGTCGAGTAGCTTGGACCCTTCACGTACGCGGCGCAGCTCCAGCTCGGCCTAGCCGACCGCTCTGCAAAGCTTCTCGCATCTTGCTGAGGGCACCGTAGCCCCGGTCGTTCGGCGTAGCTTTCTATCTACTAGCATCCGGCGTGCTCTCTACTAGTGTCGTCAGCTTGTTTTTCACTAGATGATTTTTGTTGGGGCTACGTGGCAAGGGTTGCAATTTTTTCTCGCATTTTTCTTTTCCACTCAAACTCAAAGTGTAAACTTTGCTTCTTATCTTTTTTAAGATTGAAAAATCAAATAATATATATGTTCTAATGATATTTCTTTTGTAATAGCTCCATAAGCTCTCGACTAGCACCTTCTCATTTTGTGTGTGCTTCTTTGTGTTACAATTCGTATACTCATTTTACTTTTTTCTAATTGATTGTCGTGTTTTTCACACATTCGTGAAAAAAGAAATGGTATTTTATGGCCTCCCAAGAGGTAAATGATAATATCCTTTCTCGGGTGCACAATGATTTAAGGCTTTTGGTTTTAAGACTTTTAGCCCAACAAAGATAACAAATAATGCCCACCGTGGTCATGCCAATCAAACATATCTAACCAAACTCAAAGTTGTGAACTTCACTATGCCCTATAGCTTATACAAGAGAAGAGTTGCCATTGTCAATGTTTATGTTTTTTTTTTTTGTCTCCACCTTACATACTAGCAAACAAGCTAGAGGTGACTATGGTTGTTCTTGACGAGCTTTTCTGAAAGTAGGCTAGGTAAATCCTGCTATGACATTGGCAGGTTGACATCGATGATCTTTATCTCAGCATCGTAGCTAAACACCAGGTCCACTAATCGAGCGCGCTCATGGACAACGTTGTCCACTGTTGATATGGAACACGAGTCTAATGATGTGTGACAACGTGGACAAAACTCAAGCATCCGAACGTCACAAGAGAGCATCTCATCGTGTGCAACAATCTCGTCCAGCTCCTGCAATAGTAGAAGTACTGATGCACGTTGGCCATAAGATAAGTCAAGTCATATAGAATGTGAGGAAAATAACCACGAAATACATTAGTAGTGACGATAGAGGGCAATCTCGAAACAAAGTGAATTACAAGAGAGTTATTTGCTACAAATGGAAATCTCAAACTACGATTTACATTTTAGGAACGTGTGTTTCACCATTTTCTCTTGCAAATAAGGGATTGTCTTTCTCTTCTGTCATCTATTGACGGTGCCTTCTTTACCGTGTTCCTTATCTCAATGTACCACCGTAGATTATTTTCCACATATTGTTTTTAGATCGTTAAAAACACATATGTAAAAGTTTTATTTATAAATTATTTTTTAATCATTAATAAATCATTTTGTTTATGCTTAATTTCAACAAAACAATGAGACTCTTAACAAATAAGATATTGCCTTCTTAAAAAGAAGAGATTGCCTTCTTTTATGGGAAGATTTTTGTTTAGATAACAGTGATGCTACATCAGAACATATTTTAACATGTTTCAACTTTCAGACGATTGCGTCAGGGACTGGGGGTAACTGATCGTTAACCTAATTGACTGTCTTCTGACAATAGGAGTATTGGACTACCTCAGGTACTTCCTGTTGCCAGTCTGTAATGTATACACAATGTAGTACTGGATGTAATAACTCCATTGTATGTGTAATATATATTGTAAGAAAAAAAATAATAAAATGTCAGGATTACACATTCTTTCCAGAATGGACAGCGATTTGAAAAAAATGGGAGAAAATCCTGAACAACATCTGACTTAAGTAGATGCAGTAGAGGGAAATTGTTTCTGAACGCAAAACTCTCTCATATATAACATTAGCCGCATGCCGCTAATGTACACAGGAAGAATGGTGAATCTTTGAAGAAGTTAGCCATTGGTAGTCATCCTAAATACCAAATCCATGGGGAAAAAACTGAGATGGGAAACCAAAGAGCTGTGGAGACCAAATTGCTGAGAGCAATTGAGGTAATGGCTGAGAAACAAGTTGTTAGACTGTCAACCTTTTGTTCTTAGTATTGTGATGCTGCCTCTGCCCCCGTCAGTTTTGATTCTTGTCTTGCCAATGACTGGCTTGCCAGAGAATGCTGAAGTGCCCAGTGTTTCCGGAGCCTTCTTTGGAGGAGCACGGATTCGCTGATTTATATCCTTCAGAGTGATGACATCTCCTTCCTCCCAAGATGGTTTGATGAGGGTAAAAGGGTATGCTATAGTTGTAGTTAAGTTCTGCTTCACCTTAACCTGTGAGTTTCCTATGTAACAGCAGAGACAAAACTCAAAGTTCAAGTCAGTTCGAATAAGAAATGCTGATTACATAGTAAGATGTTGTCAAACTGAAATACCTTTAGATACTTTAAGTGTAGAAAGCTTCCTAGTCTCCTGCATTACAAGACTCTCTGTCACTGAATCATTCTCAGTTGTTCCTGTCATAGAAGAACTGGTAAGTTGCCCACCAAAGTTACAAAATCTTGGTTGCAGCAAGACACTGAAACTATATGACCGTCAATCATTACAGAGTTTTGGAGCAACTGAAAATATGGCATTGCACTGAAGGAAACACAGCACTCAAAATGTTCTCTAGAAATATCTCAAGGGACTAAAGGACAATCAGTGATGAAATGTTCTCTAGAAATATCTCAAGGGACTAAAGGACAAACCGTGGTGAAATGGGAAGCTGATGCATAGATTACAAACTATGTCCGAAAACAAATGAAAATTGACTTTAACAACACTGTAGATGTACACTCTGCACTGACCTGACATCCCACCTTGATCAGTGGTATACGTAACGCTCTCCTGGCTAGAAAGCCTAAAAATCAATCCAAGCTTAGCTTGTTACGACTGAAATTAATGATAAAGTAAATACTGTGATTTCTGTGGACATAGAGGCGAATTAACGTTTGGTCATGCCTGAAATGCACTTGACTTTCATCAGAGCAATTATTCATATGACTATTTGATGGCTGGTAGAATGCTCCATTTGCCAAAGAATCTATTGTATCAGATGCCAAAATTTTCAGTTAGCTAGCAAAACAAAAGGCATAAAAATAGAATTTGTCAAACATACAATGTGAAAAGCAAAAGACAAACCAAAATTATTTGAACTGTTCTGTGAATCCCAATTGAAGCTCTGAGGTTCATCAGTGCAAAGCAATGATATCTCTGATGCCTGAGACACGGATCAGGAAAAGAAGAAATGAAATGAACATCACAATGCACTAACTTGGAAGATAGCTAGGTGCTAATGGATTACCTCGGATGTGGTCAAGGGGGAACTTATTTCATGTTTACCATCTTCTGACCGATTAGACTCAGAAGGGTACTCCAATATGCGCCGCCGCTTCGATTCCCGAGATTCCTCTATGTCTAATGTCTCCTTGCAGGTGAAATCTGACTCAAGTAACAGCTCCATTCAGCAAACATTCCAGAGGAATATCAATTCATAGTAGTAAGAACAAGAAACTTCCTACCATCAATATCAAAGAAGCCACGGCAGTCCCTTAGAGGAGTTTGATTGCCCAGCAACCCCAGTAGGTCATCATCATCTTGATTGAGGCAATCCCACACGAATCTAGACGCGTCTGATGTAAAAAAAGAAATGACAATAGTAAGTGGAAACTCGAAACAGATACTACAAATCTATGAAACAATGTTATGATTTACTGATTTTGAGTGACATACCATGAGATGCAACATTGCTTTCACAATGCTCCGCGGCTTGCCAGTCCCACAGGCTGCAGCAAGAATTACAAAAATATGATATAAAGCAACTTAAGTAGCACGGTGAAATAGCGTGCCATTTTCAGACAATAATCAGTTCTGCAGACGGTCGAAACAGCTGAATACCCAAAGGTTTTGCGCCCCCCCTTCCCGACAAGAACAGCTGAATCGGCAGACGAGGAACGAATTCAGCATGCGAACCTAACGAAAGCACACGCTACACACGCACACACGACCCATCCAGCCCCGATCACCCCAAATCCACAGCCTAGCATCAAATCACCACAACCCATTCGCCATGGCTGCTCGGTGGCGCTTGGTGCTGCTCGACGGCGGCGGCGTATCATCCAGACCCGATCACCCCAAAATCCACATCCTAACACCAAATCGCCACAGACCGCAAGGTTTCTCCACCATTTCTAGATCCCCAAACGGCGATAATCCTAGCGGATTCCAGTCCCTCCATCGCCGTCTCGACCAAATCAAACGCACCCGCCCACCAATCTACGCCGCCGCCACAAACCCCCGGAAAAAAAAATAAAAACCGCCAAGAACCCACACCTCCCCACCCACATTTGTTCATCGGTGATTCCTCTGCCTCCGCCGCCGCCGCACGGGTCCATGGGTCTGATCGACGACGACGACAACTAGCCATTGCAAACAATGTCCCCGCACACTCCTGCTCCCTCCCTCCGTCTCCTTTGACTCCACTCCACGCTACTCCGCCACTCTCCTCTGCCTGCGCCGCAGCCGCAGCCGCATTTGTAGAGCCCCCGGAGGAAGGGGAAGCGAGAGGAGAAAGAGAAAGAAATGGAAAATTTTTTTTGGTCGACGCGCAGTTGGGCATGCAGATGCAAGCGTTCGTGGGCCGTTGCCACTCCGTGCTCAAACGCCTCCCTCGCTCCCACCCCTCTCTCTCTCTCTCCTCATTCTTTCTCTGTCTACAACGCCTACGCGCACAGGGCTGGATGGATGGATGGATGGATGGGTGGATCTCTCTCCTATTCATGGCCTTCCTAATCCAGAAGCCCAGCCAGCCATTGCTCCTCTCGCACCAGTGCATATGTTTGATGAATTCTTTTTATAAGATATATAATAGTTTTGTCTCATTTTACATGTATAAATATATATGTTTTGTAAAGGCCATCTAAACTTATGCGAACCAAAATTTAATTAATCAATTAAGAAAATTAAGTAGATAGACTAGTGTGATTATCAATGAGCAAAATTTGGCAGGGACGTAGTACACGGGGTGTGTGTGCGGCATCGTCACCTCTATCTTCTGGCTTTGGATTATGCTTATAACCCAGAATTTAAATTTTTAACCTTAAATTTAGAGTTGATTTTAAGGTTTTTTTCACCGATGTTTACTTTTTAGTTTTGGTTTTTAGCTCACTATGACATGTATATAAAAATTTTATTCGTAAATTATATTCCGTTTGCAAATATGTCATTTGACTTTTTCTTTTTACCACCCTAAAGACGACGATGGGACGCGTCACCCAGCGGTGCCGCAAACCCGTCCCACGGTATATGTACATTTTTATAAATTTTTTCAAACCATGTACATACATGTAAATATTTTTCTACGTTTTCACACAAATTGCGGTTTTACATTGTTTGGTGTTGGGGTGGGGGTTGTCATTTTTGGCTCCAATCATTTCATTTTTTTTTGTTTACATTACATTGTTTGGTGTTGGAGCCAGAGGAATCGCCGATGAACAAATGTGGGTGGGGAGGTGTGGGTTCTTGTGGTTCTTGGCGGTTTTTATTTTTTTTCCGAGAGTTTGTGGCGGTGGCGTAGATTGGTGGGCGGGGGCGTTTGATTTGGTCGAGACGGCGATGGAGGGACTGGAATCCGCTAGGATTATCGCCGTTTGGGGATCTAGAGATGGTGGAGAAACCTTGCGGTCAGTGGCGATTTGGTGTTAGGATGTGGATTTTGGGGTGATTGGGTCTGGATGATACGCCGCCGCCGTCGAGGAGCACCAAGCGCCACCGAGCAGCCATGGCGAACCGTACGAGACAAAAACCCTAGGCCTCTGTGTGTGTGTGTACGGCTTCTGACTCTGGTTTGCAGCGGCAGCAGGAGGGGCACCGGTGGCGGCAGGAGTGAGGTCGTTCCTGTAGGCCGTGTTCACCGTCGCCGCTCCACGTCGTGCAGATGAAGGGTTGTGGTGATTTGATGTTAGGCTGTGGATTTGGGGTGATCGGGGCTGGATGGGTCGTGCGTGCGTGTGTAGCGTGTGCTTTCGTCAGGTTCGCATGCTGAATTCGTTCTTCGTCTGCCGATTCAGCTGTTCTTGTCGGGATGGGGGGGGGCGCAAAACCTTTGGGTATTCAGCTGTTTCGACTGTCTGCAGAACTGATTACTGTCTGAAAATGGCATGCTATTTCACCGTGCTACTTAAGTTGCTTTATATCATATTTTTGTAATTCTTGCCGCAGCCTGTGGGACTGGCAAGCCGCGGAGCATTGTGAAAGCAAAATCAATAAATCATAACATTGTTTCACAGATTTGTAGTATCTGTTTCGAGTTTCCACTTATTATTGTCATTTCTTTTTTACATCAGACGCGTCTAGATTCGTGTGGGATTGCCTCAATCAAGATGATGATGACCTACTGGGGTTGCTGGGCAATCAAACTCCTCTAAGGGACTGCCGTGGCTTCTTTTATATTGATGGTAGGAAGTTTCTTGTTCTTACTACTATGAATTGATATTCCTCTGGAATGCCAATAATTAAGCGATTCCATAAAAGAAGGGCATTTTATGTACCATACTGCACCAGGAAATTGCTACAGAAGTACAGAATCCATACCCATTAATATGGTTGCAGTAGCTGGAGATCTGGTTGGTTACAAGATAACCCTCCAAACGTGAGGGCTCAGGGATTGGCTTGAAAATGGGATTAGATGGATCCTCTTCTGGTAATGGCTCCTCTCCGGCAGCTTTTCTTGCCATGTTCTCTTGCCTGAATGTAGTAGCACAAAACAAGGAGGGGGTGTAAATGGCCATACACAAGTTGCATGCTTTGCTCATTTCTAGGAGACCACTTCATTTAGAAAGTTAGACTAAAGATTATGGCAAAGAGCTGCTTTGCTTATTTCTGCAAGGGCACCTTGTGTAGAAAGTATGGACTATGGCGAAGAGCTGTATTGCTAATTTCTATGAGGGCACCTTGTGTAGAAAGCTATACTATGGACAATGGACTATGGCAAAGCCACAGAATATGAAAGGGTCACAATATGCAATACAGTCAACAGTACAAGAACTAATGGATATCAATATCATTATGTATTAAGCATTTGTTTTCCACCTTCTCTTTTGAAGCCATGCCTGCTGCTGTGACTGTTGCCTCGAGACGTTGCGATAGTAATATTGGAACTACATCGCAAGGACAACACTCAGTTAGATAAGTAGATTTATCACATTAACATCACAAATTTGTGCAAATGCTCAATTCAAAAGGTAACCTTGTTCTGTTCCGATGAAAGATCATCCATGCACCCAATCAGAAATTCCAAGTTCCTTTCCATAAAGGGAGCCGTTGACAATTTAAGGCGGTCAAAATCACACTGAAACAAGTAAAACAAGTAATATAATTCCAGAGTAGCTAAAGAAGGACGGCAACAAAGGCCACACAAGAAATTTCACAGGTAAACTCTCAGCCATGAACCTGTGAAACAGGTGATTCAGGTTCCAGCTCCGTCATGAAGGCACTGACAAGTGCAGAGTTGGAAACTTTAATCTAAGAGACAAATAAGACAATACACATCAGGACATAAAATCAGTTCAAATTGACATGGAAGATGAAAAAAAATGCATACCGGTATCTCCTCAAAGATATCAACCCATGACAATTTCTTCTCTCTTAACCTGTAAAAATATGGAATCATTTGTATGTACAATCTTACAGATTATTACAAGGATTGAGTTATAGAAAAGAAACAGTACTTCTCTCCAGTTAAACCATTGTTACGGTAAAGATCCATGAATGAATCTGTGAGTTTCAAGGCCTTGAGAGCTAACACCCCTTGATTTGATCTAGACGGATCATAAACAATGCACACACACCTCCTGATATTCTCCTGTAACATGTAACTGTTATATTCCGCTTGCCATTTAAGAAAATTAAGCAAGTGATTCTTTAGACATACTCATATATATTTGATATAGGATCATAATGTAACCATCATACATCTGTTACATGTAATCTTGTGTATATACTACATTGGATGTACAACATGAGTTCTCGGACACTGTGGCGCAAATAGATGACAATGGACTAAAGATTGATTCATGCCAAAAAAGATTAAATGCTAATTAAAGAAGGTAAACTAAGAACACACTGTTTTTGCTGTCCTATTTGTCTGTACACGCTGATGCTATGTGAATGGCTACTTTCAGCTACTTCTATGGTAAGCCAACAAAGTTGGGAGAGGATATTCCAACAGTAACGGAAAAAAAAATGATCAATATGCACCTTATATATATTTACATACCTGATAGTTCATGAATGTTTCAATCAGTTCCACAGTTTGAAAAGACCCAAGCAAGCAAGATTGATACCTGTAAGCATAGGTACGGAAAAAATAAAGAGTCATTACAACTTATTATGATAATGTATTAAATCTGATAGTGGGGCCATACAACAGGAATGGCAGTTAAAACCTAAAATTCTTTATGAATAAATCAAAGCCAGCAGATCAAAGACCACAAAACAGAGTGCGATAGCACTTATAAACTCAAAGGTTATTCGTCGAAGCACATGTAAGAGGCCACTTTGAATTATGCATAAATTAATTAAATATACAAAAATATCACTGGCTTATCATATGAAATGTCTCATCATACCATCCAACAGTGTTATTGTCAACGTTAACCTCCCTCAAACACCTCATCATCTCAAGCTGATAATTTGCACCATCTGCATCCGCTTCTTCATCGTCTTCTCTCATCTGTGGTAAAATTAAAGTGTTAAATCTATGAACTGAAAGAGACCCAAGTATACTGGAATTAATCAAGTCATAGTAAAAGACATAAGCCAGTATAAACATATGCTAGACTCACCGGGAAAGGAAAACAGTTTGTCACTTCGAGAACACTGCCAACATCCAAACCAAGCAGTTGCCCTGTAACCAAAGCGGGTGCAAACTCCTCGCAGTGCTTAATGATCTTCAGGACAGCCTGCATGATTGAGAGAGAGAGAGAGAGATTTCAGAGTGCGAACCTAAAAGTACCAGAACCAAACGTGCTTCCTAAAACAGAGGCTAAAAGAAAATGTGGTTGGTCCTCATAGCATCTGATCTAAAGGTTCAATATAATTTATATGTTCAATTATTGTTTTACATTTCATGATTGGCATAACGATAAATCAGCTACGGGAGAAAAACTTGTCCTTCGTCAAACCCGGTCTATACACTACCCTCTATGCAGCAAATCAATAAAGAACCAAAGACACTACAATCTTTTTTAAAGAGTGCCACAATATTCCTAACGACCTCAACGAATCCCTCCACTTCTAAACCCAAAGGTTGCCGATCAAATATCACGGAAATCAGGTAACTAGCTTGATCTAGAAAAATTAAACGCCTCGGCTGGTTCAAACACTAATCGCAAATTAAGAGAACTTCACCACACAAACAGATCCGTCGGAAAGCTATTGCTTCCCACTACATCTCATCTCACGAGCCTACACATAGGAATCCTACGAAAGGGAAAACAACGGGGGAGCGGAGGAGGGATCGAGCAGAGGGACAAAAAGAAAAGATCACCAGGCCCTCCATCTGCACGACGCGGAGCGGAGACGGCGCCTCCTCGGTGACGGTCGACACGGCCTGCAGGAACGACCTCACTCCCGCCGCCGGTGCCCCTGCTGCTGCCGCTGCAAACACACCCACCCACCGTCCAGCCAGACCGGAGTCAGAAGCCGTACACAAAACGGGGATAGAGACAGAGACAGGGGGCTAGGGTTTTCGTCTCTCTTACGGCTCGCCATGGCTGCTCGGTGGAGCTTGGTGCTCGTCGACGGCGGCGGCGGCGGGTGTCGAGGAGGAGGCGAGAGCTAGGGTTTTGGGTCGAGCCTGCGGCGGTTTGATATGCGGCGCAGATCTGCTCCGGCCCCCCCAAACCGGTTTGGTTTTAGTGTTACGAGTGGTACGTGTTCATTTGGGAGCCGTCGGATGAAAGGGTTAACGGCCGGAATTAATCTAAGCGATGGTTTGTTTTTTTCCATTTCCTTTTTCAGTTTTACCTTTGCGAAGCCAGCTTAGGGCATGCTCAACGTGACGACGGGTCGAGTAGCTTGGACCCTTCACGTACGCGCCCAGGGCATGCTCAACGTGACGACGGGTCGAGTAGCTTGGACCCTTCACGTACGCGGCGCAGCTCCAGCTCGGCCTAGCCGACCGCTCTGCAAAGCTTCTCGCATCTTGCTGAGGGCACCGTAGCCCCGGTCGTTCGGCGTAGCTTTCTATCTACTAGCATCCGGCGTGCTCTCTACTAGTGTCGTCAGCTTGTTTTTCACTAGATGATTTTTGTTGGGGCTACGTG
Source organism: Oryza brachyantha (assembly GCF_000231095.2). Classification (NCBI taxonomy): domain Eukaryota; kingdom Viridiplantae; phylum Streptophyta; class Magnoliopsida; order Poales; family Poaceae; genus Oryza; species Oryza brachyantha. The sequence continues at coordinate 8,260,905 of NC_023166.2, forward strand.
GCAAGGGTTGCAATTTTTTCTCGCATTTTTCTTTTCCACTCAAACTCAAAGTGTAAACTTTGCTTCTTATCTTTTTTAAGATTGAAAAATCAAATAATATATATGTTCTAATGATATTTCTTTTGTAATAGCTCCATAAGCTCTCGACTAGCACCTTCTCATTTTGTGTGTGCTTCTTTGTGTTACAATTCGTATACTCATTTTACTTTTTTCTAATTGATTGTCGTGTTTTTCACACATTCGTGAAAAAAGAAATGGTATTTTATGGCCTCCCAAGAGGTAAATGATAATATCCTTTCTCGGGTGCACAATGATTTAAGGCTTTTGGTTTTAAGACTTTTAGCCCAACAAAGATAACAAATAATGCCCACCGTGGTCATGCCAATCAAACATATCTAACCAAACTCAAAGTTGTGAACTTCACTATGCCCTATAGCTTATACAAGAGAAGAGTTGCCATTGTCAATGTTTATGTTTTTTTTTTTTGTCTCCACCTTACATACTAGCAAACAAGCTAGAGGTGACTATGGTTGTTCTTGACGAGCTTTTCTGAAAGTAGGCTAGGTAAATCCTGCTATGACATTGGCAGGTTGACATCGATGATCTTTATCTCAGCATCGTAGCTAAACACCAGGTCCACTAATCGAGCGCGCTCATGGACAACGTTGTCCACTGTTGATATGGAACACGAGTCTAATGATGTGTGACAACGTGGACAAAACTCAAGCATCCGAACGTCACAAGAGAGCATCTCATCGTGTGCAACAATCTCGTCCAGCTCCTGCAATAGTAGAAGTACTGATGCACGTTGGCCATAAGATAAGTCAAGTCATATAGAATGTGAGGAAAATAACCACGAAATACATTAGTAGTGACGATAGAGGGCAATCTCGAAACAAAGTGAATTACAAGAGAGTTATTTGCTACAAATGGAAATCTCAAACTACGATTTACATTTTAGGAACGTGTGTTTCACCATTTTCTCTTGCAAATAAGGGATTGTCTTTCTCTTCTGTCATCTATTGACGGTGCCTTCTTTACCGTGTTCCTTATCTCAATGTACCACCGTAGATTATTTTCCACATATTGTTTTTAGATCGTTAAAAACACATATGTAAAAGTTTTATTTATAAATTATTTTTTAATCATTAATAAATCATTTTGTTTATGCTTAATTTCAACAAAACAATGAGACTCTTAACAAATAAGATATTGCCTTCTTAAAAAGAAGAGATTGCCTTCTTTTATGGGAAGATTTTTGTTTAGATAACAGTGATGCTACATCAGAACATATTTTAACATGTTTCAACTTTCAGACGATTGCGTCAGGGACTGGGGGTAACTGATCGTTAACCTAATTGACTGTCTTCTGACAATAGGAGTATTGGACTACCTCAGGTACTTCCTGTTGCCAGTCTGTAATGTATACACAATGTAGTACTGGATGTAATAACTCCATTGTATGTGTAATATATATTGTAAGAAAAAAAATAATAAAATGTCAGGATTACACATTCTTTCCAGAATGGACAGCGATTTGAAAAAAATGGGAGAAAATCCTGAACAACATCTGACTTAAGTAGATGCAGTAGAGGGAAATTGTTTCTGAACGCAAAACTCTCTCATATATAACATTAGCCGCATGCCGCTAATGTACACAGGAAGAATGGTGAATCTTTGAAGAAGTTAGCCATTGGTAGTCATCCTAAATACCAAATCCATGGGGAAAAAACTGAGATGGGAAACCAAAGAGCTGTGGAGACCAAATTGCTGAGAGCAATTGAGGTAATGGCTGAGAAACAAGTTGTTAGACTGTCAACCTTTTGTTCTTAGTATTGTGATGCTGCCTCTGCCCCCGTCAGTTTTGATTCTTGTCTTGCCAATGACTGGCTTGCCAGAGAATGCTGAAGTGCCCAGTGTTTCCGGAGCCTTCTTTGGAGGAGCACGGATTCGCTGATTTATATCCTTCAGAGTGATGACATCTCCTTCCTCCCAAGATGGTTTGATGAGGGTAAAAGGGTATGCTATAGTTGTAGTTAAGTTCTGCTTCACCTTAACCTGTGAGTTTCCTATGTAACAGCAGAGACAAAACTCAAAGTTCAAGTCAGTTCGAATAAGAAATGCTGATTACATAGTAAGATGTTGTCAAACTGAAATACCTTTAGATACTTTAAGTGTAGAAAGCTTCCTAGTCTCCTGCATTACAAGACTCTCTGTCACTGAATCATTCTCAGTTGTTCCTGTCATAGAAGAACTGGTAAGTTGCCCACCAAAGTTACAAAATCTTGGTTGCAGCAAGACACTGAAACTATATGACCGTCAATCATTACAGAGTTTTGGAGCAACTGAAAATATGGCATTGCACTGAAGGAAACACAGCACTCAAAATGTTCTCTAGAAATATCTCAAGGGACTAAAGGACAATCAGTGATGAAATGTTCTCTAGAAATATCTCAAGGGACTAAAGGACAAACCGTGGTGAAATGGGAAGCTGATGCATAGATTACAAACTATGTCCGAAAACAAATGAAAATTGACTTTAACAACACTGTAGATGTACACTCTGCACTGACCTGACATCCCACCTTGATCAGTGGTATACGTAACGCTCTCCTGGCTAGAAAGCCTAAAAATCAATCCAAGCTTAGCTTGTTACGACTGAAATTAATGATAAAGTAAATACTGTGATTTCTGTGGACATAGAGGCGAATTAACGTTTGGTCATGCCTGAAATGCACTTGACTTTCATCAGAGCAATTATTCATATGACTATTTGATGGCTGGTAGAATGCTCCATTTGCCAAAGAATCTATTGTATCAGATGCCAAAATTTTCAGTTAGCTAGCAAAACAAAAGGCATAAAAATAGAATTTGTCAAACATACAATGTGAAAAGCAAAAGACAAACCAAAATTATTTGAACTGTTCTGTGAATCCCAATTGAAGCTCTGAGGTTCATCAGTGCAAAGCAATGATATCTCTGATGCCTGAGACACGGATCAGGAAAAGAAGAAATGAAATGAACATCACAATGCACTAACTTGGAAGATAGCTAGGTGCTAATGGATTACCTCGGATGTGGTCAAGGGGGAACTTATTTCATGTTTACCATCTTCTGACCGATTAGACTCAGAAGGGTACTCCAATATGCGCCGCCGCTTCGATTCCCGAGATTCCTCTATGTCTAATGTCTCCTTGCAGGTGAAATCTGACTCAAGTAACAGCTCCATTCAGCAAACATTCCAGAGGAATATCAATTCATAGTAGTAAGAACAAGAAACTTCCTACCATCAATATCAAAGAAGCCACGGCAGTCCCTTAGAGGAGTTTGATTGCCCAGCAACCCCAGTAGGTCATCATCATCTTGATTGAGGCAATCCCACACGAATCTAGACGCGTCTGATGTAAAAAAAGAAATGACAATAGTAAGTGGAAACTCGAAACAGATACTACAAATCTATGAAACAATGTTATGATTTACTGATTTTGAGTGACATACCATGAGATGCAACATTGCTTTCACAATGCTCCGCGGCTTGCCAGTCCCACAGGCTGCAGCAACAATTACAAAAATATGATATAAAGCACTTAAGTAGCACGGTGAAATAGCATGCCATTTTCAGGCAGTAATCAGTTCTGCAGACAATCGAAACAGCCGAATGCCCAAAGGTTTTGCGCCCCCCCTTCCCGACAAGAACAACTGAATCGGCCTAGGGTTTTTGTCTCCCGTACGGTTCGCCATGGCTGCTCGGTGGCGCTTGGTGCTCCTCGACGGCGGCGGCGTATCATCCAGACCCGATCACCCCAAAATCCACATCCTAACACCAAATCGCCACAGACCGCAAGGTTTCTCCACCATTTCTAGATCCCCAAACGGCGATAATCCTAGCGGATTCCAGTCCCTCCATCGCCGTCTCGACCAAATCAAACGCCCCCGCCCACCAATCTACGCCGCCGCCACAAACCCCCGGAAAAAAAAACCGCCAAGAACCACAAGAACCCACACCTCCCCACCCACATTTGTTCATCGGCGATTCCTCCGCCGCCGCCGCCGCACGGGTCCATGGGTCCGGTCGACGACGACGACAACAACTAGCCGTTGTTTAACAATGTCCCCGCACACTCCTGCTCCCTCCCTCCCTCCGTCTCCTTTGACTCCACTCCACGCTACTCCGCCCTCTCCTTTGCCTGCGCCGCAGCCGCAGCCGCATTTGTAGGCCCCGGAGGAAGGGGAAGCGAGAGGAGAAAGAGAAAGAAATGGAAAATTTTTTTGGCGTGCTCAAACGCCTCCCTCGCTCCCACCTCTCTCTCTCTCCTCATTATTTCTCTCTCTACAACGCCTACGCGCACAGGGCCGGATGGATGGATGGGTGGATCTCTCTCGTATTCATGGCCTTCCTAATCCAGAAGCCCAGCCAGCCATTGCTCCTCTCGCACCAGTGCATATGTTTGATGAATTCTTTTTATAAGATATATAATAGTTTTGTCTCGTTTTACATGTATAAATATATATATATATGTTTTGTAAAGGCCATCTAAACTTATGCGAACCAAAATTTAATTAACCAATTAAGAAAATTAAGTAGATAGACTAGTGTGATTATCAATGAGCAAAATTTGGCAGGGACGTAGTACCACGGGGTGTGTGTGCGGCATTGTCACCTCCATCTTCTGGCTTTGGATTATGTTTATAACCCAGAATTTAAATTTTTAATCTTAAATTTAGAGTTGATTTTAAGGTTTTTTTCACCGATGTTTACTTTTTAGTTTTGGCTTTTAGATCACTATGACATGTATATAAAAATTTTATTCGTAAATTATATTCCGTTTGCAAATATATCATTTGACCTTTTCTTTTTACCACCCTAAAGACGACGATGGGACGCGTCACCCAGCGGTGCCGCAAACCCGTCCCACGGTATATGTATATTTTTATAAATTGTTTCAAACCATGTACATACATGTAAATATTTTTCTACTTTTTCACACAAATTGCGGTTTTACATTGTTTGGTGTTGGGGTGGGGGTTGTCATTTTTTACTCCAATCATTTCATTTTTTTTGAAGAAAAGGTGAAACGATCTATTAATAAGTTGAGGGTAAATCTTTTATATATATATATATATATATATATATATATATATATATATATATATATATATATATGTGTGTGTGTTCATAGCGATCCGAAAGCAAATGGTGTATAAAACTACAATAAAAAATCACAAATAAACTCCAAAATTATGTTTTAAAATTTAAATTGTTGCCTATACGCGGAAGAGGAACGATGGGAATCTTTGTCATCACTGTTCCCTATTTTGGGTTGGTATGTTTCTTTCTTTGGGTGATGGGATGGGTTGGCCGTATGTTTAGTTTTGATGCTATAAATGGAAGGGTGGTAAATACTAACACCTTTGTTTCATATATTATATTGCACCTATTTTATATTATAAGATATTGTATGAATGTTAGTGAATTTGAACACACATATACCCCTGTTGTCGCTGCTACCAGGGCTCCCCTTGGACGACACTAATAAACTCAACACAAGCCCCTGTGCCCGTTTGGTAGGACTACAAAATTTAACTCTTAGCTCTAAACTCCCACTCTAGTGTGTGCTAGCTCCTGTGGAAGTTGAAGGGCAGCTTAAAACTGTTTGGCTAGCCTGGTCAACTCAAGAACTCATGAAAGAGAGGATAGATGATAGGCTGACAATAATATCATAGCTGCTAGACGTGTGCAATTCTTGTTATTGTATGTGCACCGCCTAGCCGCCTCTTCAGTGCCCTCTAGTCGCTGCCCGTGCACTTCCCAACCTGAACGAACAAATGGTTCACTAAATTCAATATGTCAAGTGTCTCCTCTACACTTTCATATAGTTCTCAAATGCAACAAATATGGTCCTTAAAGAAAATGGGACATTGAGTCCTTATCGAACAAAACCTTCACAATAATTTAACTTATCGTTCATTTATTTGATTTGAGCATCAATCATGATCAATTCAGTAGGTCAATTGCTTTGGTTTCAATTGAATGAGGTACATATGAAATCATGTGAACCTGCAAAGATGTGTCTAATACTCTAATGCAAGACGGGAGAGCAACAAGGGAATGCCCTTGAGAAGACGCCACAACGCTGGGAGGTAGAGCCTTGTGGAAGGTCACACACCGCAGGAGAGGTACAATCTCTGTGAATGGTACATACTATGCATGTAAGCCGCCGGTTATAGAGGCACACTACTGCATAAGGGCTGCATGGGATTCCCCGGTCGTCAAGGGCAGGCTGATGACGAGGTGGCTGAACGAGAGGGTGTCACACTCGCACGCGCCACGGGATTTGTCGGTTTTGAGGCCTCCAGCTAGGGCTGGATAATGAGCCAGCTCGGCTCGGTTTGGTCTACCTCCTTAAGATAACAAGCTGGCTCGGTTTGGCTTGTTATCGTAACAAGCTAAAAACCTGGCTTGGCTCGGCTTGTTACAAAGCTCGAGCTGGCTCGTTAGGCTCGTGAGCCATGCATTGAAAGTGAATTTAAACAATTTTTTAATAGATTATACAAGCAAATTTTTAGTTCAAACATAAAAATCATATAAAATTGTATCTAAATACTAAAGTTTGAATCAACATATCACATGATAAACCTATGAAATTCTGAACACATGTGTTTCGGGGTGGAATCAATAAACGCCGGTGAATTGCATGTCTTTGGTCTAGCTCGTTAGGCTCGCGAGCAGCTCACGAGCTAGCTCGAGCTGGCTCGTTATCTCTAACGAGCTAAAATGCTAGCTAGGCTCGTTAGAAAAATGAAACGAGCCGGGTCGAGCCGAGCCGAGTTTGTCATGAGTCGAGCGAGCTAACGAGCCACGAGCTTTCTGTCCACCCCTAACTCCAGCTAAACAGAAGGAGCCGTCGACCATCGAGGTATGTGGTTGAGTGCGAGGTGAGAGGCCTTCTGCCACACGCCTCTTGTTTGGGTGGTTGGGGCGACGTGTGCTCCGAAGTCCAAACACAGCTAGCGGTGGGACGGGGCGGGGTAGGGAGATCGACCAATCGGTCATTGTGTGGCACGACCGCAGACACGGCGAGAGGGGAGACGGCCGTGTGTCATGCTCGCTAGCCACTGACCTAGCAGAAAGGGTCATTGGGTTGATGCGCAAGGGCGGTGCCATGCAATTGGTGGAGGATGAAGACAATGATATGGTAGGATAGGGGTATGTAAACGGTATTTTCTTATAAATATGTGAAAAAAATTAAAGAGTAGTGGATCTTTTGGTCTTGAGTGGAGCTCTAAAGCGGCAAAAATTCTAGCTCCACCCATCACGTTCAATTATTTTAGCAACTCTCCCAACTACACTCCAAAATGATGGATTTGGACTATCTGACACAATTTCGACTCTACATAAGTTGGAATTGAGAATAAGAGTTGTGCCATCAAGCAGAGAGAGAGAGAGCACTAAGGGCAAGGGAATGGGGGAAAAGAAAGGAGAAAAGAAAACTAAGAGAATTTTAGTCTCCCATTGTCGGGGGTTAAAAAAACTATCAACTCGGCTCGTCTATGGGTGTCAGTTCTTTAAACAACTATTGGCTTGAATTAAGAACCAAGACACCTATGTCAACTATTGCGAATTCCACATAATAAGTGCCGAGTGATACTTATAGGTGCTAATTGCTACTTTAAGCCAGCACATATTGTATAGGTACCGGTTTGGTCTTTCATCCGACATCTATAGGTATTTATAGAGGTATCGGTTCACGCTAACCAGCATATCTGAGCTGTCACCTATTAAATTATTTATAGCAGTGAGCATTGCCTCCCCTGTTCACCCAATATCCAAAGCTGAACCCCAAAAAAAAAAACATATCGTACGTTCTACAGAGCAGCAAGCAACCTTTCTTGAGCTAGCAACCAATCCAGAATCGATACAGTAAAAGCATCTTAAGAAAAGAGTCTGAATAGACGAGGAGATCGGCTTCGTCGGCTGTTTGCTCCACACACCGGCGCAGGACTTGGTGGTGTGGATCTTGAGCATGCAGGAGGACTAGGATGCTCATGAGACGCGTGATGTCACCGGACAGCCTGAAGGCGTACGTTTCGTCTCGCCGGCCGGCCACCGGTTCGGTAAGCCCCGAGGACGTGAACTTCCCTGAACTTGTTACTGATATATGAGCCGGTCGATGATCAAATTAGAGAAAAGTTAAGTCATGATCACCCCATGTCTTTTTGCTTTTGTTTATGCTTATAACCTAAAATTTAAATTTTTAATCTTAAATTTAGAGTTGATTTTAAGGGTTTTTTTTCACCAAAAGCATTGCCTTTAAGATTGCGTAGAATATATATATAATTTTTATTTACAAATTAATTTTCCTTTGACAAAAAACTAAACAATCACCCCACATGTCTTAATCCTGCTGAATAGATTCAATAGTAGGAATCAATAGTAGGAAAGGATGCGTGAGTCCCCACCTAATTTTGTATCGATGGCACGTAGATATTTACTTGGCTACGGGTCTACGGGCCACTCCAACTCTAGAAAATCAACTCCAAGATCAGCACAAATCCAGGATTTACAACTTTCGGATTAGCAAATCCAGGATCCCAAATACATCTTCGGTAAATTCGTGTATTCAGCTCTAGAAAAAGAAGAGTTTGGTGTTATATGACTTATTTGCCCTTTTACTGTAGCAAGTACTGTAGAGCTCGGCCGGGGCAGGCGGGACGAAGGGGCTACGACCTCGGGACGAAGTATTAGGGACTGCCATGGATTTGGAGCATGTTAGAGGATGAGAAAAATTGACATGAGATTAAACAAAAACAGTGACATACTTATATTGGAGGGATCCCGGAGATTGGAAAGATCTATTCCGCCATCCATAGAGGGCCACTGACAACAGAAGGGGCGGTGGCGCCCTAGGGTTTGGCGGCAGGGAGGGCCGGTGGTGTTACTGTTCATGATGAACAGTGACGAACGGGGGAGGAGAGTCGGGTCTTTCTTTTTTTTTAGTGAAGGGGTACGTGTGTAATGGGTGACATTGGTGGGTAATTATCCCTCAACTCCATGTCTAGATTGATTAGATTGGTTTTTGGAGCACCCCTTGAGTAGCTCCAGGAAAAATATGGAGTTGACCTCCAACTCCAGAATTTTTTTTGGATCCGGAGTTTTTAAAGTCGGAAGCGTCTGGCAGAGAAAAGTTAGAGCGGAGTTAAAAATGTTAGAGTAGAGCTATGCCACACAGGCCATATATAAGTGACTCTGAAGTCACAACCTTATTTTAGAAGGAGCGGAGGGAGCTGAGCCGTGCCAAAGCATTCGCTGCCATCGGATCAAACCCTTGGTGATTGTTGACCATCCGATCAAGCATGTGCCACGTTAGTGTGCTGAGTCATGGACACGATTTTGCCTTGAAGCAGCAATGGCCAATGAGATCTGGAAAATAGCACCATAACGTGCAACAATTCTAATCAATTTAGGATTAGATCACTCATCTCTCTTTAAATTTAAATTTAATGTATGCACAAATGCACCGCAGTAATCTGATTATCAGCCTTATTGTCTCGCTTCTGCTTACGCTTATAAACTATTTGTCTTAAATTCAAAGTTGATTTAGGTTTTTTTAATCATAGTTTATTTTTTAGTCTTTTCTTTTAGATTGCTAATGACACATATATAAAAGTTTTATTCATAAATTATTCTTCGTTTGGAAATATATCATTTAACTTTTTCCTAAAAAGCCAAAAGATGACCCCATATATATAATCGGATATAGGAAATACGATGGTCAATTGGTCAAAGCTTCTTTATCAACCAATTGTGTCTTTGTCAAAAATAGAATGTTCCATGAACACCGGATGACCGTATTGAAAATGACAGTAGGCAACTTATATTGTGCGCTAGTGGGAATGTTTTTCTTTTCCTTTTTTATAGATCTTATGTAGGCTCAAATATCTAGTCAGAGCTCACTTGTGTGGCTTCTTTGATGAAGTTTTTTTTGGTGATTAACTAATTCTGCTCATGTGTAGGTGGAATATCCTAAGTGGATCATAGAGAGGAGATTGCCCCTTGGACATCAAATTTATCTATATTTATAGATTACCAAATGTTCATTACCATTGTAAAAGTGTCACATAGTTCAATGTTAGTTCACCTATTCACCTCGATGCCATATGAAAGGTCCAATTCACCCATCATATCAGAGCTCAAACTGGAATGCTAGTCTACCACTAATCGTATCAATGGCATAATAAAAGATAAAAAGGGTAAGGGAAAACAATGGTTAAAGAGTGGCATGCACTCTCACGAACTGACATTCCTTAATTAATACTCTTTACCGTTTTACTTTTCATTGATTTTCTATGTGATTAGTGATCTTCAAGGTAGAATGCTACTACTGGTTACTAAGTATGGTGTGGCGACTATGAATATCACCGTTGCATAGCTTACATCACACATATTTTCCATTTGCACGAGGATTGGTCGAAACTCATTTAATCTCCTCTTTCATATCTTGCCAAAGCTCCAACGCGTAATCCCAGCGGGGATTGCTATCATGTATGAGGTTACTTTCCTCCCCATACCAATTTTTCGACCGTCTAATCGCTTTAAGATACGTGCAATACTCCTAACCCTAGCCTACCCTCTTCTTCCACTTGATGTCGCCACTGATTCTTGATCCCACCACAACCATTGGCCTCGCCGCCCTATCTCCTTGCTCTACCTCTCTTCGCGTGGCAGCGAGCCGCCCACCGCCACACCACTACTCACCCACTGCTAAAACCCACCCACCACCCTCCTCTCCTGCATCTGAGGTGGCGTCACCGCTGCCTCACCACCACACCACCGCCATGTCATGCCCAGAAATTCCTCATACGAATTTCTGAACTTAATTGTGTATTAAAATCCCTGTCCAGGACCAGCCAGGGTACACAAAAAGACAATGTTGATTACATAACCATCGTTCTTAGAAACAACTGAAAATAACACTTATTCTACCAAAAATGCAGCGAAAAAAAAGGTAGACTAGCTCCAGCGGGTACGGCTCCAGTCCACAGGCAACGCTTCGACGGCAGACCAGCCTACTCTTGAGAGTCACCTCCATCGGACTCAACTTCTAGCTCTGGAGGGGAAAATTGAGCAAGGCTGAGTACAAACCATCGTACTCAACAAGTAGCACGGAAAAGAGGGTAATAAATGATGCATAGGGATCATCAAGGACTGGCTAGGGTTAGTTGCAATAAAGCAGCAGTTAAACAAATAACAGAGATTAAATGAATAAAGGTGATTGAATAAATTAAAGGATAAGTAAATAACAGTTGTAAAATACCACAACACTGTCCAACGTTACACCACGTTGCGACAGGCCCAACCCCTACTCAACGTTACACCACGTTGCAGTAGTCCCGAGTGAAAACCAGTTTACTCAAGTTATTAAAGGTTCACTAATCACAGTGAAGCTAGGAGTTCGCCCGTAACCGTGAGCACGGCTATTCGAATAGATTATACTCTGATCAGAGGTGTACTACTGTACTCACAAGACACGACTCCACTACACTTGAACGTGCGCCGACATACCACCATGGTATACCGGAAAGGAGACCGTGATAGGACCCGTCACATAACCCTCCCTATTTAATCGCACCGCACTTCAGGTTTCACCCCCTCCTTTACACCAAGTCGGGCAGTCCCTTCTTGTGCCTTGGTAGATCCGGAAGCAACAGAGGCTTTCGTTACACCACGATTGCTCGTCCATACTCCATCACGCCTACCCTTGCCTTGGTACGTCAAATAGTTCGAAGCCATGCTTCAAATCCCACCTTACCCATTTCGGCATGTGGTTAGCACTTAATTACTTTCAGGGTTCCTCGTGAACCGGTCCTTAATTGCCATGGGTGCGACTCTCAAAACCATGCACCCATAGCCCACCATTATCAATATTTTAGTTGACATTAACCCGAACCGGGTGATGAATCATTATTACAGCTATCCAGAACTAAGCATGATTAAATGTGATCCCATGAGCTACTTGTTCTAAGCACGGCTAAGCATTAACCTAGTCCTAACTCTAATCAAGTTACCCCTGGTCCATCATGAATAAAGTTGGAGAAACAACGACATAATAATAATGTTTACCCGAAAAATAAAATACAGCAAATACTTTAATAAAAACAATGCATGTTTGAATAAATAAAGCGGGGAATTTTCATTAATAGGTTCAATATGATCAAAGATGAGTGCCACTTGCCTTGCTCTGGCCCCTGGGGAACTTCGGCGACGATCTCGAAGTAAACGGGGTCCGAATCTAAGCGACAAAGCACAAAAATAAATAAAACAGGCACAAACTCTACTGAAACAGCAAAAGAAAGTATTTTTAATGAATTCTTGAAAATTTTATGAATTTAATGAAATATGAATGAACCTAAACGGAGACTAGATGAATTACTTATGAATTTTAGAAGTTTTCTGGGTTTTTAACTAAACAGAAAAATCCTAAATCAATTACTGCGCAATTAATGCGGCTGCTGACGTCAGCGAGGAGAGAGGAGGCGGTGCTGACGGGTGGGGTCCACCTGTCGGTGAGAGAGAGGGGAGGATGAGGGGCTGATAGGTGGGGCCCGGAGAGGAGAGAGAGGAGGGAAGGGGCGGTCGACGGCTGACAAGTGGGACCTACTCGTCAGTGGCCCAGAGCAAAGGAGGAGGGGGAGGCGGCCTCGGCCGAGAGGGGAAGGCGACGCTGGCGACGAGCGAGCGGCGGTGGCGGGCGGCGACGGCGCGGCTCAGCGACGGCCACGACGCGACGAGCGCGGCGGCGATGGCGCGACCGGCGGCGACGACGGAGATGGCGGCCGCACCAAGAGGAGGGCAACGGAGGACGGCGCCGGCACGGGGAGGAGGCGGCGACAACGCGCCGAGCCCGGCGGCGCTTCGGCGGCGGCGGGGCCACCACGGCGACGGTGAGGCGACGAAGACGGCAGGCGGAGGGGCGACGACGACGCCCAAGGCGCGCACGCGCGCGGCGGCGAGGAGACCCAGCGACGTCGGAAAAAGAGAGGAAGAGAGGAGGGGAGGGCTCACCGACGGCGACGGAGGACGGCAGCAAGTCGGCGTTGAGGAGGAACGGGTGATGGCGGACGAAGGGAGGACGGCGTCGATCCGAGCGCGATCGGCGACGCGCAGACGGCGAAGTCGGGCACGACGGCAAAAAGGGCGAGGAGGCGGCAAGGGTACTCGGACGTCCTCCGGCGGTGGTGAAGATGGCGGAAAGTCGGCGAAGCCGAGGCGGAGGTGGTGACGCGGGTGGGTGGCGACGTCCGACGGTCAACGGCGAGATCGGTCGACGGCGGCGAGGAAGCGGCGGTGTACGGGTGAGGCAAAAAGTGGCGGCGGGGCGGAGAGCTGGGGTTTTATAGGGTGGCGGCGCCGGCTAGGGCGGGGCGGCGGTTGCGGAGGAGACTGAGTCGGCGACGAGCCGGATTCGGCGGCGGCGGTTGCGGCGGAGGAGTTGGAGTCGGCGGCGGCGCGGCGTGGCGCGGGCTCGGACTCGGTCGGCTCGGGCGCAGGCGCGGTCGCTGACAGGCGGGCCCCGCTTGTTAGCGGCGCAAAGGAGGAGGGAGGTGGCGGCGGACTTCACGGGCGGGCGCGGGCGCGCGAGCTGGTCCGGCGGCTGGCGGCCCAGGCGGAGGGGGAAGGCGCGCGGGAGAGGGGAGGAGGAAGCGGGCCAGGCGGCGGGAAGAGGTCGGCTCGGCTGGGTCGGCCTGGAGGGGAGATGGGCTGGCTCGGCTGGGCCGGCCCGGGAAGGAAGAGGGAAAAAAAGAAAAAGAGAGAGGAGGAAAATTGCACTTCGGCCCAATTTGAGAAGGAAGGGAAAAGGAAAGGAAAAAGGAGGGAAAAAGGAAAGCCCCACTTTTGCCGAGTTTTAAATTAATTTGTTTGGCCAAATTTTATACTTTTGCAATTTGAGTTTAAATCCTATTAGTTGATTTGCGAACCTCGATTTAATTAAATTAAGTTCTTTTAGAGGGATTTTTCCTGAGTTAATTAAGCCAATGTTTATTTACGGATTTCTTTTACGAACTTAGGCTTAGGACAAAACTCCGGATGTGACACGCCATCGCCATCCTTATAAGCTAAGGAAAACCAAGGGAAGGTTTTAATTCTGGGAACAGCGAGGGCCGGTTCTTGGCCTACATGGAAGGTAGGACTACCTAGGACCCGTACCATAAGAGTACCCCCATGTCAATAGCAGGTGAGGGAGGTGCAACAACCATGATGATTCGGATTGCAGGCGCCACGAGGGGTTCCTCTTTGGTCTTGCTTTGGCCTTCAATCGTTAAGGGCTCGTTTGGCAGGCCGGGATCCCACTAGGATCCCGGCCCATTCCCGAGAAAACCAGCCCATAGGGAAAAATGCCACGCGGTAACTTATTTTACAGTTTGGAAGCCCATAGGACGAGGAATTCCCGGCCCAATCCACGTGAAACTCCCGTGGAACGATACTCGACCTCGCGAGGTCGGGATTTTTCTCCCGTCTCGTCGTCTCGTCCCTCCCCGCGAGCGAGCGACGCCGCCGGTGCTAGGTCTTCGCCGCCTCCCCGCCGGTGCCGTCCTCGCTCCCGCCGCCTCCCCTCCTCCCAACGAGACGCCGCGGCGGCGGCGGCTGCGCCTCCTCCTTCTCCCGACGAGAGCTGCTCTTGCTCCTTCCCCACTCCTCCTATCTCGCAAGCGCTGTCGATGGTCACCATACCTCGCGAGACTCGACGGACTCCTTCTCCTCGACACCTTCCTCTTCGAGATCTGAGGTTAGCCCTGATTCTTCTTCCTCCTCTCCTTCTCTTTGTATTCTAGGGTTTTGGGTAATGCTTCTAGGACTGGGTCATGTTCCGGTTCTTGATTTGGTACACACCTTGTTCTAGATCTAAGTCTAACTATGTAACTGTGTAAGAGGTGGCAGTAGATTATGATCTTGCTTTGATTTTAATATATAAACTGCTGATAAGCAAGAATGTTAATGCTGATAAGCTGGCTAGCCATAGCCATGGCTGCTAGCAGCTGAGCTGAGCATGGATTAGTGCCGAATTGCAACCGGTTGGATCGATGATCGATCAATCGAATCGCCACTGCTGCAACACCGAACGTCGATGGTGGAGTTAATGTTAATGTATAAACTGTTGATAAGCAGGAATGTTAATGTATAATAGTGCCTTTTGTTTCCAGAAACTTGATAATATGGGTTAAGATTCTAGATGCTTATGATTTAACTATGCAAAAATGCTCACATATGGTGTGATTGAAGGGATAGGTGGTTTGCTCTATCAATAAACATTGCAAAATATCGGATCACATTAACTCAATAAAATGCCAATTTGCAAGGAACATGGTTAGTTATTATATTGATGTTTACTCTGTGCAGATTGACTGAATACAAAATTTAATACTTGCAGAAACTAAAAGCCAGGTCATTTCTAAAGCACATAGTTGGCACAATTGTTCGATCTGTGCAGGAAGATCAAACTGAGCAGGGTATGTTGTAATGTTCTTTTATTCCCCATTTTTTATTTATCGATCATATGCATGAAATCCTACTTGTTTATTAGAATATATCAAAAGCTTGGAAGTAGAGGTCCAGGCACTAGAAGAACTTTTCAAACAACTATTCCTGGAGATATACGAACTCCGCCAAGCCAAGGTATACCTTTTGTAATGCATATATACTATTTGGATAGTCAAACAACGTATCTTGATTTACCTTATTTCAAATGTTAAATAATTTGGGTTTTACAGTATGCTATTTTTGGCATAATTTGGGTTTTACAGTATGCTATTTTTGCTGCGCTTTAAGATTACTGCTATGGTGTGCTATTACTGCATAGTTTATAACTTATATACAATATACTAGCCGGCCTGCGTTAACTCTGGTACTGCATAATTTGTTTGGTTGGTTACCTTCTCTCTAGGACCCAATATAGAGGGTGCTAGCGTGGAATATGTGCACAATGGATCAAGCTCCAAAACCATCTTTATATTGCAAAAGATCAGGTCTAGCCCAGATCTAAGATAACTTGTTCTATTTTCCTAAATGAAAGTTGCAAAACCCTCTTGGCTCATTGTTCTTGTAGTAATCTGCTACCAAAGAAGTGATGGACTCTGCAAGGGAGCAATTAAGAATTTTTTTGCTAGAGGAAGAGGAAGAGGATGATGAACTCTTCTTTGCGTTGGTCCCTGCTGCACTTGCAGCTCTCCAAGCTGAAAAAAGACCTCTGCACACCTCAATTCTAACTGGTTCTATAAAGGTTAAGGAAATCCTAGAAGGACATGAGAATTGGTCTAAGGCTGAGTTTCGGATGGAACCAGAAATATTTAGAGCTACAGCAAGATATCTTAGCATGAAGAGTCTTCTATGTGATACGCGAGGTGTTGATGTTGAGGAGCAATTAGGAATGTTTATGTATATGATTTCTCACAATGCTAGCAATCAAGATCTACAGAATGCATTCCAACATAGTGGCGAAACAATAAGTAGGAAGATAAATGAAGTTTTTCATATTGTCCCTACCCTAGCTGAGCGATTTGTCAAACTTCCTGATTCAACTCATACCCATATGAAGATTGCATCGGATCCTAGATTTTGGCCATATTTTCAGGTCAGCCTTACAAACTAAAAACCTAGGTTTGTGTAATCTTTCCTTGACTTAAATTTCCCTTCTTTATGTGCATCATTGTATTGGAGCTATTGATGGTACACATGTCCCTATAACTATAGCTGAAGAGTTGGCCCCCCCTTATCGCAATAGGAAAGGAACCTTGTCACAAAATGTGATGTTGGCTTGCAACTTTGATTTGAATTTTACATTTATCTCATGTGGATGGGAAGGATCTGCATCTGATGCTGGAGTATTTCAATCTGCTCTTGTCAAGGGCTTTCGTGTCCCGGAGGGCAAGTTCTATCTTGTTGATGGTGGATATGCCAATACTTCATCCTGCATTGCACCATATCGAGGAGTTCGGTACCACTTGAGTGAATTTACAAGGCAACGATCATCTCGAAGAATTATCTATGCAGATTACAAAGAGTTATTTAACCATCGGCATGCAATCCTTCGAAACCATATTGAGAGAGCAATTGGGGTCCTTAAGAAGCGATTTCCAATTCTAAAAGTGGGAACACATCATACCATAGAGAATCAAGTTAAAATTCCAGCAGCAACAGTTGTATTTCACAACATCATCAGAGGGCTAAATGGTCACGAGGGGTGGTTGGATCATCAACCTATTTATATCCCAGAAGAAAACTATGTCGATCTTCCGGATTGACGAGATATATCCCGATGATGTCGACTCAATGGATGGGAATAATCTTAGGGATCAGATAGCCATTCAAATGTGGGCCGACTATATTAGTTAGATAATTATGTTTCTAGAATAATGTTTATGTGTACTGGATAATTATATTGCTGTACTTTCTCTTTCTATTATATATTGATGCACTTTCTTTCTCTCTACTATATATTGTTGTATTTTGTTTTTCTATATTATATAAATATTCATGGAAATTGTAGCCATGTCGAGGGAAGGTGGAAGAGCATCGTGGAATTCTGCATTAGAGAAAGGACTTATCGATATACTTCATGACCATAATTTACCAAGATTCAGGGCTCAAAATGCTTGGAATACCGAAGGATGGAGAAGTATCACCTCCAAGTTCAATGAAAAGTTTTCACACATTTATTTCACGAAATAACAGATCCAAGAAAAGGAGAAGGAACTCAAGGGGAACTACAAAGTTATAAAAAATGCACGAAAAGAAAGTGGAGTTGGATGGAATGATTCACTTTGTATGATTGTTGCTGAACCAGCTATTTGGGATAGGATACTTCAGGTGAGATGCTTTATCACTTCGAAAAAATAATATAGAGTAAAATATTATTTTATCATACTAACTAATTTTCGTATTGCATTGATTAGGCTCATCCAAAGGTCAAGAAGTTTCGCTCCAAACCATTCCCACTTTTCAATCAATTGGCCTTACTGTATGAAGGTCATTGAACTTTACAATTTCGTTTCATATTGATTATTAATTCTAATTATAACTATGCTATTGCAACTTACTATCTTTTTATTTCAAACAGGAAGTGTTGCACCAGGTGATTTATGTTTTACATCAACTCAAGAAATATCTCATTCAAGTGATCAGAATATGGGAATGACACATGAGGTTTTAAGTCTAGATGGGTTGACAAACCCATTTTCAAATATGGGTGCGCCGGAGACTTCAAGTACAAACATGGCAAAGGAGGCACAAGAGAGCTCAACACCAAACAAAGAAAAAGAAGTTGATGTTGGAAAGAAGCGCAAGCATAATCAAGTAGCATTGGTACTCGAGGACTACTTGGAATTCAAAAAAGAGCAAGCAAAAAGGGCAGTGGGTAAAATAGTGGAGGCATCAAGGCATGAAATTGACACTTCTATCTCCAAGTGTATTGCTACGATTGAATCGATCCAAGAGTTAACAGATGAAGAAAAAGCAAAAGCTCTTGGACTCTTTAGATGTCCACTCAATAGGGAAATATTTATGAACACAAGCATCCCTAGCGTGCGCCTGATATGGCTAAAGAGCCAAATTGCTGGATAGAAGGTATGTTGTTTTTATTTTAGATATGGTTCTTTCAAATAATTGAAGCAAACTTAAATTCATGCTGATATGTTAGGTTAATAATTTAGCAAACTTAGCGTGCGCCTGTGCTTGCTGAACTGATATGCTTCAGATAAGAAAGTAATATAGTTTTGGAAAGGACTAATTATTTATTAAATAATAGATAAAATAAATGGTTAGTGGAGATGCTACTAAGCCTGTCTCTCAGCAGAACCACAAGCAGTTGAGAAAAATATACAAGATACAAATACTAACTTTTGTGCTGTGTCTTGGAGTAAGTGGATCATGTACTCATTATCACTAATTTTCCTAAGCAATTCTTCATTTCTCTCTTCAGCTTCAGCAAGAGATTTCCAAATCGTGTCATAAGCTGGCAGTGCATGAAAGAATATATGAATTTGTATTGTCTAGAGTAATAAAGTATCCTAAAAGCATTAGTGGAGGTACAAATTTGATTATGGTGTTTTGAAGATGCTCAATTTTTTTGTTAGTGTCTTCAATTCTCACTGGTAACTCTTCATTTTAATATATTTCCTGTCCATGGTGTGTTCTAAGGATATCATTTGATATGATATATCATGTAGAGGTTGTTCTTTTCAATACTGCATGGATCTAAGTCTTAGCCTGGAGCTACACAGATTATCATCATTATTTTTTGGACAGAGTAGTGCTGATCTGATGCTGTTGCTGATCTGATGCTGTTGCTGATCTAATGATGTTGCTGATCCGATCTGATGCTGTTTCTGATCTGATGATGTTGCTGTTCAGATTATCGTCATTAACATTTAAGAGGCCTGTTGTTGATCTGATACCGTTGCTAATATAAAAAACTTACCTTCCTTCCTCGTACTCTTTTGTTTTCAGTTCATTTTTTGTTAAATATTGGGGGATATAAACAGAACAGTAATCCCATGTTATTATCGAATGGTTCCATATAGCGTATAAATGGACCAATCTTTCATGTGAAAGTGGACTTTTTTTTTGTTTTTTAAAATTTTATGCCATATTTAGTTCACTAACGTATCATTATTCAGTTCACTAATCTAAAAGTACATGTCTTTTCATTTTTAAAATTCGTTTTCACGTTCCTGGGGATATTTTCCCTTTGTTTCCAAACAACAGCTGGGTAAATTTCCACAGGGAAAAAGGATCCCATAGGAAAGTGGAGGGGAGCACATGTCACCCCAAAAATTCCCTCATGGGAAAATTTCCCAGGGTTTTTTTTCTTATGCTGCCAAACGAGCCCTAAGCGGTTTGTTCCTTGTGCATGATTTGGCGATTCACGTTTGTGTCTCCACTGTTCCTTCTCTAGGTCTTTGGTGTGACAAGTAGTAGCACCAGTGAGGAGGTGATCACAGAGGCACAGACAGGCAAGCTACACAAGCTGGCAACAGGGTGCCCCACACTGGAGAGGAGGTGAGGTTGCTTCTCTTTTGCATCTACTAGAACCTATTTAATATGAAAATCAGATTAGGATTTGTTTTTGTTCTTGTTGTTTAATTTTACTTCGCAATTTCAGGTGTTAGATGCTGCTTTGTTTTTCGATTATACTATTAATGTTATTATCTATTGAGAATTATATACCGTATTGAACTACTTGGTTTGGTTTATCATGTTAGTAATGCATATTGTGTCGCTTTAGAGGATGTATGGTTTATAAAATATATTCTACAAGTAAAAAAATTTAGCCTAAAGGGCTAATGGCGTGGAATTTGCATAGGGCCTCAAAAATATATAGTCAGCCTGTCCCCAAGGCCCAAAATCCCCTTCTCCCCTACCTTCAACCTTGCAATATAATTGTTACATCCTATATCAAACTTTAGAGAAATCACCGGTCATGAAGGTGAAGCATGAATTTGAATGTTTTGAGTCGTTAGATGTGTCACGTGATGATGATGAGTAAAACATGTTTGTTCACTATAGGGTAGACTAGTTGCATTCTCGTGCTTCGTAACAAAACTAAAATCCACATGATAGCTAAAATGAATCAGTTTACAGATTTAAGACATGCTACTGGTTCTAGCAAAAAGATGTGCATTACTTTGAGATGGATATGCCATTAATATGCATGACAGGCTGATAGGGAAAGAAAAGGCAAAAAAACACAGCTCCCAAACAATCAAAGCTCTCTTCGTTCTCCTCCAGCGTCAGCGAGCTGGCAGCGATGCCGATCGGTGACTAGGACAGGGCGGTGGTGGACTGCGCCGGTGGATACATGTCCTAAAAACCCCCTTGCTCGGCTACACCTACATCGTCCAGGAGTTCTTGTTGAACGCCAACTTCAGCGCCACAAGCCTCAATGTCACCTTCGCCCCCTCGTTGCACCAGCCGTCGGGGGACGCCTCTGGCTCTGACTACTACCTATTCGTGAACGACATTGAGCTTGTGCCCACGTTGGATGCGTTCACAACGCCGGTGCCCACTTTCGCTGACGGTGGCCGCCCGATCCAGGCACCTCTCCGAGCTGAGAAGCCCTTCTAGACCATGTACCGCCTCAACATCGGCGACACGGCCATCACCCCGGGAGCTGACTCCGGCGACTTCTACCTCACATGGGACAACTTAAAAACGCCCCCTACATATTCGTCGCGACATTGCGGTGACCTTCGAGAAGGACAACAATGTTAGCAACCAATACAACCTATCGTTCATGCCGCTGCACTCTGCGACAGAGGGCGTCTACGCGATGGCGAGGTCGATGGGCCCACCGGTGTAGAGGGGGTGGAGAGGCGACAGAGAAGGCCTCGGACTGCACCAGTGGAGAGCGGAGGAAGAGGTGGCGGTGGACGGTGGTGGTAGAGTGTGTCAGGGTGCTGCGTGTGTTTTTTTCATGTGTGGGTGGCATTTTTTTTCCTTTTTAGTGTGTTGTGCGATACATTTTTATTTTTCGTGGGTGGACGGACAGACGAAACTCCCACTTTAAAGTAGTATAAAGATATAAAGATAAGATTTGATCAAAGTTATTATTTTAAAACTAGACACCAATGAAAATTACACGGACAGAAAAGAATTACAATTGACCTATGAGGCCGAAGGCTCATCTTTGCCCCATCTTTCCATCTAGAACCGACTCATAGACCAGCGAATCTCAACCTGTGATGTGTCTTTTCTTTATTTCTTTTCTTTTTGTGTGTGTGCGCCGTGTGTGATGTTTCTTTTCTGCAGGGTGGACGAAAACTCCCCTTTTAAAATAGTAAAGATGTGTGTATGGCATTTTTTTTTGGTGTGATGTGTGATACGTTTTTATTTTTCGTGAGTGGACGAACGGATGAAACTATCCCTTAAAAGTAGTATAAAGATATAATTTTTTTAAAAAAATATTTAATAAACTAGACAACAGTAAAAATTACACGGATAAAAAACAATTACAGTCGACTTACAAGGTCCAAGGCCCATCTTTTCATCTAGAACCTACTCACAAACCAAGCCATCTCAGCCCATGATGTGTCTTTTTCTTTTTCTTTGTGTTGGCGTGTTTGCGCAGTGGACAAATGGACGAAACTAAGAGCAACTCTAACAATCCCTCATCTTAACTTGATATCTTTGGTTTTTTGGCAAATTGTAAAAAACTGCCTCCAATAGTTTGCCATCCGGGTTTTCATATTTTGGTAATTTGTCATATCCTCTCATTTGCGCGCATATATGGGAGTCCTGATTTCACTTGGCATCCAGAAAGTATGACGTTGGGTTTCTCTCTCCTCCGCCAGAAAAATTCACGCGCTTTGTTTTCTTTTCTGTCCGCCTCCAGTGGCCGCGCCGCCACCGACCGGCGTTCGGCCGTCTCCGCCCGGAGTCCCGCCGCCGACAAGGTCCATTTTCGTCCGCCGCCGACCGCTGCGCCCCACGCCAGCTCGCCCGCCGCCCGCCGCCCGCCGCCGTCGCCCGCACCGCGCCCTCGCTCGCCCACCACGGGACGGCTAGCCACGGGTGGCGCGGGACGGGGCCGGTGGCGCGCCGGCGTCGCGGGGTGGCGCTGAAGGGCTGGCGCGGGGCGCAGGCGCGGGCGGCGCGACTTTCACTGCTTAGGGCGACGAGAGCAACAACAGAGACGGCAATCTACGATCTCCTTCAACTTACAACTGTTTTAATAACTTAATCTGTTTTGGCAAGTGGAATATCCTTAACTGTTGGAGATAAAACAATTTTCTATTTATCATATTATTTACAAACTTGCTAAAACAGTAGATTTGGGAAACGATTTATGCCTAAATTTTGGAGTTGCTCTAAGTAAAGATAAACCAATTTTGTCTAACAAATATCGTGACCATGCAATTGCAGGAAGACTGGCAAGGTACTGAGGTGAATGTTGATCAGTGACGTGGCAAGCCAGCACAATCCGAAGCAGCTTCGGTGAACTGCATACGTCCAGCTGTCCACGTGTCCCTACGATGGCTCGAGTCCGACACGGGATCGGGGAATCCCTCAGCAAATAGCGTCTCGACGTCGTCGCCTCGCCTCGCCTCGTGTCGCGTGGGCCTGCATCAGCGACACATGGCTGTACGTCCGCGACGCGCTCGTCGGAGCGCGCGGCCGGCGTCGAGCACCCGCCGCGGGGGCGGCGAGGACCGCCTCAGCGCGCTGCCCGACGACCTCCTGCTCGTCGTCCTGCGCGGCCTCGACAGCCGCTCCTCGTTCCGCACCGCCGCGCTGTCCCGCCGCTGGGCGCACCTCCCGCGCAAGCTCCAGGAGCTCGACTTCCGCGTCGGCGACGCGCTCCCGCCGCGGTACCACCAGCGCGCCGCCGAGCTCCTCCGCCTCCGGCGCGACCGCGCGCCGGTCAGCAGGGCGCTCGAGGCCTCCCTAGCGCGGTACGAGCGCCGGGCCACGCGGGGCCTCGCCGAGTCGATCGACGGCGTCCTCGACGCCGACGGCGGGGACTGGGAGGGCGGGGCCGCCCAGCTGGAACGCCGGCGCGTCAGGAGGCTCGGGGTGGAGTTCTTCGTCACGCCGGAGCCCCGCCACATGGGCTGCTTCCACCTCCTGATCCACACGGCCATCTCCACGTGGGGCGTCGACGAGCTCGAAGTCGCCGTTAAGCCCGCGCCGCGGCGCCGCCGGAACCTCCATTACTTCTTCAAAGTCGAACACGTCGGCGACGAGCCGCGGCGGCTGACGAAGCTGACGCTGCGGAACTGCCCGCCCGCGGAGTCGCTGCGTCACCTGCGCGCGCTCACCGCGCTCGTCCTGCACGACCTGCCGAAGTCGACGCAGACGTTCGTCTACGACCGCCTCTTCACCTTGGGCTTACCGCATCTGAAGAAGCTTCACCTCAAGAACTGCCGCTGCGACAGCTTCGTCTTGGTGGTGAGCGCGCCGCCGTCGCCGGCGACGGCGACGGCGATCACGGAGCTCTTCGTCGACAGCTGCTCGTTCCTCGTGATCGAACTGAGAAAAGCCGCCGCGCTGGAAGACCTGGCGTGCATCGACGACGCGAAGCCGGTGCTCATTCAGTTCACGAACGCGCCGCGCCTCACGAGAGTCCACCTCAGCTTCTCCGCCAGCTCCGGCGGCGGCACCGTCGGCGACCACGCCCAGTACCCTCCCCTGATCTATCCACGCAGGTACAACCTCAGCTGGCACGTCCGCAGCGAGCACATGTCCAGCCTCGCCGTCCGGTTCACCGGGCCGGAGAGATGGATCCTACCGGCGCGGATCACCACGCGGCTGCTCAGCCTCAGGCGGCTCCTCGTCGCCGACGTGCTGCCCACCTGGGACGTCTCGTGGCCGCGCCTCCTCCTGCAGGCCGCGCCATCCCTCGAAACCCTACACATCCACGTCGCCTCGCAAGCCCGGCGCCGAACGACGTCCGAGGACGAGGAGGAGCACGTGGAGCCGGGCCGAGAGATCATCTGGCCGCCGGCGACGTTCCGGCACCGGAGGCTGCAGGAGCTGGTGTTGGCCGGGTTCGGGCGGACGCTGGCGCAGGTGCGGTTCGTGAGGTACGTGGTGAGGGCGTGCAGGGTGCTGCGGCGGGTGGAGCTGCTCCGGCGCGGCGGCGTCAGGTACGATGGGCCGTGGGAGTGGGAGGTGGTGAGGCAGCAGCAAGGTGGAGGAGGAGGAGGAGAGCGCCATTGGAGCAGGGAGGAGGAGGCTGGCATCAAGAAGCAGATCTTGTGTGGGAGGAGTTGGTTCAGGGAGGACGTCGAGGTTGTGCTAGGATAGATGGCATGTTTGTGGGTAATTTATTTTTTACATTTTTACTATCAAACGTTATTCTGTTAAACGCGCGCGCAATATATGGGGGGCTTAGGGGAGAGGGCGTGTATGAGATTTTTAACTTGCGTGCATGTCTTTAAATTATTATCTAACGGCAGTGACTAAATTTGATTGATGGAATTAAAATTTTCAAACGTTTGATTAGGCGGACTCTTTTTTTTATTGTTCTGGGAGGGTTTATTACTCAGTTTAGCTTCTTGTTGCAAAAGGATTTTAGACCATGAGGTTGTCTCTACATATGATTGACATGTATAACTGCAATGGCTTGGTTTGACAATCGATGACGTTTCTTGTCAGAGATAGTGCGGGAAATGTGAGTCTAACATTATTTCCTTCTAGAAATAGGGTAGAAAATGTGAGTAACATTGTTTTGTTATAGTGTGGAAATGTGGATCGGCCACTCTACGAGGGAAAAGTTACATGAGTAACAGGGAGTGGATTTTTAAATTCTGACGTCCACTTATCTAAATAGTCATTAAAAAATAAAAAAATATAAAAATAGATTAATATGAGATATATCACTACACAAGCATGCAAGTTAAAATATAACTTCTACAATCCATAACAAAAATAAATAAATTAAATTATAAATAGTATACATGTACTCACAATCATATATTTGTTATTGTTGCTATGTATCATGGAAGTCATATTTGAACTTGCATGTTTGTGAAGTTGTATTTTAGTATTAATCTATCTTCATAATTTTTTAATTTTTTATAACATAACATGCAATAAATGAGTAGATGTTCCTTGAGAGTTTAGAACACTTTCCCCAACAAGCATATATCCTGTGTGGAAGGAGTTAATTGGTTCAGGGATGAACGTTGAGGTTGTGCTAGGATGAATGGATGGCACCATTGTTTGATTGGGTCTTGTGTTTATTGGGTAGGCAACAATGAATTTGTAAACTCAGTTGGGCATATTGTTGCAAAAGGTTTTTACACCATATGATAATGATTGCAATGATGAGATTGGTTTTTTTTTTAAGAAATAGTGTGGAAATGTGAGTCTAACATTGTTTCCTTTGAGAAATTGTGGGAAATGTCATTAACATTGTTCCCTTATAATGTGAGAAATGAGTCACTGTGAGAAAGGCTGCTTTTTTTATCGAGAAAGGGAGATTTTATATATTAGCTCAAAATAATATCAACATCAAAGTTCAAGATCTTCCATAAAATTAAGAACTCCCACCAACCATACTAATGAACTAGAGTTGTGTCTAGCATGAGGGGATATCGGGATATCTTATAGTCCGAGAGAGTGACAATAATAAGATATCGATAAATATATAATCAATCAAACGCTATTAGCATAGTAGATGTGACAAATATGCCGATGTCATCTCTGAACGAGTGTCATCACAACGAATTGGCCAAAACTCAATGGCTAGTGGATAATTGCAGCATCATATATTTGCAAACATGCAAAAGTTTATTTTTTTCCCTTGAAGTCCAGTATTTAGACACATGGTTGTGTGAAATTTTGAGCATCGACTATTCGACCATATATGATGGTCGTGTGCTAGATGCGTGTATAACTAGCTATGATGGCTTGGTTTTGTAACTAATGGTATTTACTTCCATGAATAATGTGGGAAATATGGGTTGGCCACTATGTGAGGATTCGTGACCAACATATCAGTGCAATCGTATGGAATAATATGGTGTTTTTAAACAATAAAAGTGTTGCACGGTAAGAAATATATAAATATATGAAGTACTAGAAAATATCCGTGCATTGCAACGGATTAATTTTATTATGCAAATTAAAATAAATTTTGAAAAATAAGTTTCAAAAATAAATTACTTGTTGAGTAAAAATATTAAGTGTGATCAACGTACAATTGATTTGGTAAGTATATGTTATATTAGGAAGCTTATAATTGAAAATAGTAAATTATGCTTAACATCAAAACAAATTGAGTAAGATAGGTGTTCTTTCGATGACTAACTAAGACATAGGCATGGTATGTCATTTTCAACCATATTCTCTGAATACTACTTCGTTTGATTTTTATTTGATGTAAATATTCAATTTTAAACATTACATAACGACGGCTAGTCAAAAACAAAAACAAAAGGAGAAAAAACACCGGAGCACCGCACCGACGGGAAGAAAGTCCAACCCACCAGCCCGCCTCGATCCCGAGGCAGCAGCACCCTCCGCCTCCCCGATTCCCAAACGGCTAAACCCCACCACCGGCCTCCTCCGCCGCCGCCGCCCGCGATGGCCGACGGCGCCAGCAACGACGCTCCCGCGAGGCCGAGGCAGAGGAAGCACCACGTCCCGGACTGGCTCAACAGCCCGATCTGGTCCGCCCCTCCCCATCCCCCTCCCGCCCCCGCGCCCGCGCGCCACTCCCTTCCCCCTCCGCAGCAGCACCCGTCCCGCGATCCCTCCCCGCCCCCGCCGCCCCCTCCTCCCGCCCCCCCGCAGCCTGCACGGGGCGCCGGTTCCGACGGCGACGACGGCGGCGGCGCCGCCAGCTCGTCGCGGCCCCACCTCGTCCCGGAGTTCACCGTCGCGGTTAGTGTTTTCTGTTTCTTATTAACTCTCTCTCTCTCTCTCTCTCTCTCTCTCTCTCTCTCTCTCTCTCTCTCTCTCTCTCTCTCTCTCTCTCTCTCTCTCTCTCTCTCTGTTGGTCTCGCGGCGATCGGGCAGGGGATTTCAGCTGATGATTTTTTTTTCCGGTTTGATCGTGCGTGCAGCTGGGGAGGAAGGTGGTGGATCTGGCGGAGCTGCGGAGGCTCGCGTGCCAGGGCGTGCCCGACGCCGCCGGCGTGCGACCCGTCGTCTGGAAGGTATGTGAAATCGTCCTTGCTTTCTTACTCTTACTTCGCTGGGTTAGGGTGGCCATGTGTGCTCCTGTGTGAGTGTGACGGTAGCTATGAATTAGGATTGCAGACATGTTAAGCTGCTCATGCGAGTATGCGACTTAGAATGTTATATTAGTTGGAAGATTTTGGGAGCAATCAGGGTTCGCGATTGATGAGTAGAGTTATTAGAGTAATTATCACAAAACCCCAGGTTTTGGGGCATGATTTATCACAACACCCATCTGTAGTCAGTTTTCTTTCCCCTAATCCCCTTCGACAATTTCGGTCCTCCCGTGTCGTTTCTGTTGGCCAGCCCCACCGTGCCATGCCGTTTCTGTTATTTGGTGAATAAACATCTCTGAATTGCTATAATATGGTCTGCAAGTATTCTGCTATCCAGGTATTCTCACAGAAAATAAAGATTCATGTCATTTCCAGCATTTTTGAACTATTGGTTCCGCTATCTTCACCAAAAAGCAAAAAAAAAAAAAACAATAAAATAAAATAACCCATCAACCAGCTTCTGAGACCATCTACTTCTCTTCTTTTCTTCTGCAACTTTTTGTTTGCTTTTATCTCTCTAGCAAACAGAACTTGTGGTTTTGTGATACAACATGCCGTGATAAGTGTGGTGTTGTGATAGAAACTTCTAAACTTGTAATGTGATATATGTGCCCCAAAACCTACTCAATAGTCAATAGAATGTGATTTATAGTTCATAGGTGTGTACATAAGAAGTTAGTACTTACTACTAATTAGTTTGAACGGAGCGATGCTTATATGTCATTGCCCAACTTAATGTGAACTGTGGCATAGTCTTTTTGCGTATGAACATAACTTTTGTGGTTGGATTAAGCTAAATGAAATCATGGAATGCTATGCAAGGATTTTAGGTTGATAGGTTTAAGTGTGACTTCTTTTATGATGTTGGCTTAAGCTTCTTGCTGTTTGTTTGCTACACTACAAATTTATTTGACTTGTTTGATAGTTAGCAGCTTCTATTGGGATACTTACCAACTGATCATGCTCTGTGGGCGTATGAGCTGGAGAAAAAGCGGTCCCAATATAGTGCTTTCAAAGACGAGCTTCTGGTTAACCCTGTAAGTTCCTTAATCCTCATCCATATTTCTGAAACCATTACCGGTATGTTGCTACATTGTATGTATAGATAGAAAATGTTAGTGTTATGAGAGAGATGGACATAAGAGTTGGAAACTATGTGTGCTGATTTAGAACATGTAATTTAGACCAGAGAGCGATTCTTTGGGGGTATGCTAAAGTTTTTTTTTATTGCAGTAGCAACTTCTTGTACATTTAAAAGTTATATCTGGCACTTATCTCCTTTTAATAAAGATACATAATAATACATTTTGGTTATGGTCAGTCAGAAGTAACTCGAAGAATGGAGGAAATGACTATATCCAAAAGGAATGGACATAATTCTGAAGGAACCGGTGTGCTTCCAAGGGCAGAAATTGTCCATGATGAACATCCTCTAAGCCTTGGGAAAACTAGCGTCTGGAACCAACATTTCCAGGTAATGTTATCTCTAAATCTTAAATTATGTACTGCCACATGTTCACCTTGTATTTTGCTTTAGTACAATCTGATGCTAGAATTTTCAACTCCTTGATATTGAGAGAATTGCTTTGGTCCCTTTGCAATCGTTATCTGAATTTTTATATTGAATATTTGAATATAATGTGTAGTGTTTTCTTTTCTAACACATATTGTTTAAGTGTTTGCGCTAATAAAGATATAGCTTGCTATTCAATACTTCAGGAATCTGAAATTATAGAGCAGATCGATAGAGATGTTAAGCGTACTCATCCTGAGATGCAATTTTTCAATGGGGATTCTTCTGATGCCTTGTCTAATCAGGTAAGCATTTGTTATCTGATATGAAGCATGTTTTTTATCTCTTCATCTCTTGTCATTGTCCTATTAGGCTAAATGTGATATATATCTTCAGGAGTCGCTAAAGCGTATACTTACCATATTTGCAAAATTAAATCCTGGTATAAGATATGTACAAGGAATGAATGAAGTTTTGGCACCACTCTACTATGTTTTCAAGAATGATCCAGAGGAAAATAATGCAGTAAGTGTTCTTTTCATGTCGCTGTTTGCTTCAAATGTGTTGAGCATTGGTTTCGTACATCAATCTCTGAGGCCTTTGGCCTTAAGGCTTATTTGCCTCATGTGATAGATTTCTTCTATACCGATTTTCTGAATTACTTCACCTGTAAGTGGTGCACTGTCTGTTGGAGTCATGCCTCGTCTTTAGACTAGCGCACCGCTCAAGTGGTTTTATTATTTTTCTTCTGAAAATTACTTCCTCCGTTCCACAATGTCAGATTTGCTAGCCTTGCCAGATTTATATGGATAATAATGAATCTAGACACATATACAAACCATATACATTGATTAATGGTGAATATAAACACGTCCAGAAAGTCTTACAATACAGAACAGAGGAGGTACCAAAGTTGAGGCATTTTCTATACTTACATTGATCAATGGATAAATCTAAACAAGTCTAGAAAGTCTTACGATATAGAACAGAGGGAGTACCAAAGTAGAGCATTTCCTATGGATATATGACTACTACTGTCAGATCGCTTTACCTTATATATTATACTTTATTATGCAAGTATGGAAGCTTGGCGAATGATCACTGAGAAGAAACAATTACAGTGTCTGTGGAATAAGCATCTGCTGAGCATGTATCCGTACACCTTTTTTTTTTGTTTATGTAAACAGGAGTCAGCAGAGCCGGATGCATTTTTCTGTTTTGTTGAGCTGCTTAGTGGATTTCGTGATAACTTTTGCAAACAACTGGACAACAGTGTAGTTGGCATACGCTCCACAATCTGCAAGTTATCCCAGCTCCTGAAAAGGCACGATGAAGAGCTCTGGCGGCATTTAGAGGTTGTAACCAAGGTATGGATTTGAATAACTCTTTTAGCACTATTTTCTTGTGACAATTTACAGTATATTTCTGCTCCTTCTATATTGCTTCTCTGTGTATTTCAGGTTAATCCACAGTTCTATGCATTCAGATGGATCACCTTGCTGTTGACGCAGGAATTCAAGTTCCGCGACTGCATTCATATATGGGATGCATTATTAGGTGACCCTGAGGGACATCAGGTTTGAAACTGCCACTCCTAGCTCAATGCCATCTGAGAAATTTTGAAGTACACCATACCAAACCTCTGCCTTTCTTGTTTTAGGCCACCTTACTACGAATCTGTTGTGCAATGCTAATTCTTGTTCGAAGGAGGCTGTTGGCCGGTGATTTCACTGCAAACCTCAAGCTTCTCCAGAGCTATCCACCCACAAACATTGACCACCTCTTACATATCGCTAACAAACTGCGAGGGCCAGTTCCCTACTGACTAATTGTCTTCTCTCATGTTTGTTTTCATGTTAGTTTGCATATGTCGAATTTGAATGTTTGTAAATGATTCTCCATGCCCTATGTGACTGGATGGTTGATTTGAACCATCGCGCGTCTCATGTAGATGCCTTTTGGAGCATACTGCTTGTCTTATTGTTCGCACACTAATTTAAGCACATAGTAGATGCCTTTGCTGTAGCTAAAAGCAAACGGCCAATAAAAAAGTATCCTCTGTTTTGAAAGATAAAATGAAGCAAGAGAGCAAATAACATCCTTTCGTTGCTGATGGAGGGGTGTTTATTTCTTTTGCATTTTTCAAACCGTTAAAACATTATGATTTTTATTTTTGCAAAAAAAATGTGTAGAAGTTTCTTCAAAATTTTAGAAAATTATTTTTTGTCTGTATTAGCTAATACTCCCTATATTCATATAATCTACATTCATATTAATGGATTAACGTATATATGTTATATATATACCTATTGGTGTCATATAAATCTATAGAGAACCAGAAAATCTTATATATGGAACCTATGTAATACCAAACTTAATTAATCATCCTTTTATGTGTAACATCCATGAACTTAAATAAAGCTATAAAGCTATAGTCTATAGAGGTAATACTTAATTTTAATCATGCGCTAATAGCTCGCACTGTTTCGTGTCATGGAAAATCGCTATAGCTCAAATTCTCAATTACGTTTCGCGAGATCTCAAAAGGTCTCTCGCAGACAAACTCACGATAACGTTTCATGATATCCCAGAAGTATCAGGATCATATTTCTTCGAAAATCTGAAACTCTTTTGAGCTTCGTGCAGTCCCAATATATGAACAGGTCTACCAGTGTCCCATACTTCATTCCAGATTCAAAAAATACGCGCAATCAGCCAAGTTTCTATATCACACAAGCTAGCAAGCAACCCAGCGGTGCCATTTTCTCGCAAGAGCACCACAAGAGGACATATACCAAGCATTACAACTTAGCAAGGAGACATGAATAATGAATTTGATTAGGCAAAAATAATATGGTTTCTTGATATAGGAAGTTCTCAAGTTGTAACAAATATTTTCTATCTTATAGTTCACAAATAAATGCCGATGCTGTTCTCTACACTCACTGTGCCAGACCAGATCATATCACTACACCAATAATGCAAGGAAATACTTCAATGGCTCTCGAACATAAACAACCCATGAGTCAGCAGAAAGTCCACTTATGTATCAGCAACAGTAGATTAGCTTCTTCCTTGGTAGGCCCAGACTTGTGTTTTGTGTAGGCACAATGCCAACACCGGATAAGGTTGAATGTGAGTTCTCACAGAGCCCCAGAACAAAATTATTTTACCACTGGAGGCAGCGGTATGCAAGCAAAATTCATCAGGAATCCACCCGCAGCTATTATGATGCTCTAATATGTAAGGATACTGATCTTCAAAAAACAAGCTTTCGTCAGCCATTAGCCACAAAATAGTATTTGCGCTGGTACGTGTTCTACTCAGCGCCTTTCTTGCTCCGGAAATTCTTTTGCATTTCTGCAACCTTTTTCTTGCACTGCACAACGGTTTTACCTGGGACTGCGGCAGCCACACGCTCCCATCTTTGGCTTGCATCCTTAGGAAAGGCCTTCAAAGCTTGAACCAGTGCTAGCACCTGTGCCTCTGACCAAGCCTCTGGATCTGTTACAGAAGGTGTTCCATTTGATACAGGAGCAGCACCAGCTTGCTCGTCGGCTGTTTTACTGCTTGCAGGTTGTGCAGGCGCTTTGGATGATGCATTTCCAGATCCCTCAGTAGGCAAACCAGCTGTTTCAGTTCTTACAGAAAGAGGTGATGCAATGGATGGCGCTGGCTTGCGTTTCTCGAGGAAAGAGTCAAAAGCTTTGGTAGAGTCTGGCTTCTGCAAAAGAACAGTCTTCGTAGCCTTCAGAATCTCTTCAACAGATCGTCCAGTTCCAAGAAACTCAGAAACAACCTCCCACCTCCGGGAGGTTCCCTTGGGATACTTTTGTATGGCTTTCCTAAGCATCTCAATCTCTTCCTTTCCCCATGGTTTTTCTTTCTTCTCATAGCTGCTTAGTGTATTGCCTTGTGCAACCTTTTCTCCTGATGAGGCGGGTTTTGCTGTGGAACCATCCACACCATTTGCTTGTATTTTCTTTCCATCATTTGAGGTACCAGACGAGCACTCTTTGCTCAGCGCACCTCTGAGCAATCTGGCCTTTTCAGATACATCTATGTTCTCCATGCTATCACAGAGCTTCTTAAGTTTCTCCATATCAAGTGAAGAGCATGCCGTTTCGACATCATCTTCTGACAGAGAAAAGTGGCTCTCTGCAACTACCGGTGCAACAAGATTGCGCAGACGGGTTTTCTCTTTGCGTAGCAGCTTCTTCTCCTTCTCCTTCAACTTCTTCTGATTGAGAGCAGCCTCTGCAGCTCTCTTTGCTTCCTCTTCTTTTCTCTTCCTTTCCTCTTCTGCAGCCCTTGCAGCTTCCTCCTCCTGCATCTTTTTGGCCAGGTATTTTGCCTCCTTCCTCCTCTGTTTCTCAGCCTTTTCCTCCTCCTTTCTCCGCTGAATTCTGGGGTCCTTTTTGTAAGCATTGTCAACAAGAGTACGTACTCGTGCATACTCTACCTTTTTAGCCTTCTCTTGTAGTTTCACATTCTGCCTCTCCATCCACCTCTTATGCTCACGGGACTCAGCTTGTTCTAAGTCATACTCATCTGCATGTGGAAATTCCCTCCAACTCTTGAAGTTGTACCAGAAATTGTAGAATTTATCAACTTCTTCTATAGGTGTAGCATCATCTCCTAAAGAAGGAATAGTCTGATTAACAGACCATCGTCCATTTCTCATGAATGCTGGGCCAAAAACCTTGTAGAAATCTTGCGGGGCACAGTCTGTTGGGACATCATCATCGAATTCATCAGTTGAGTCAAAAATTCTTCTCTTTGTAGGATCTATGAGGACCTCATAAGCTTCCTGAATGGCCTTAAAATGGCTCTCTATCTCATCCTTTTTTGCTTGCTTTGCTTCCTCCGTTGCCTCGGCAAGAATAAGAGAAGCCTGCTTGTCAGGATGATGTTTAAGAGCCATGTCACGGTAACTCTTCCGGATTTGGTCTTCAGTTGCCAAGAACCGCAAATGTGCCAAGCCAAGTAATGCATAATGATCTTGTTGTTGGCTTCCAGATTTCTTCTTTCCTTTGCTGCTAAAGGTATCAGAAGCAGCGGAAAAATCTTGGCTTTTGTCATCTGATGAAACACTACGGTCATCAGCTTCTGCATCTTCTTGCTCCCCAAGACCAAGGAGCTTCAACGCTGCAGCATGGAATGAATGACCAGCAGGTTCATATTTGCATGCTTTTATAGGCAGGCAATTCGATGAAACATGCAAAGGAACCCCATCTATGATCTCTGGAGAATAAGTGATCAGCAGACAACTTGTCCGGATATCCATTGATCAATGCTGCCTTGTTATTAATTGGAACTCCTATGCTCAGATGTTCAATTGAGTAACACTACTGTACAACCTGTAAAAGTTCAAATATTGATTGCAGAATTAGACAAACTTGAAAGTACCATTTCATACAGCAAAAAAAAAGGAACAAAGCAGAGCTACTAGTAAAGGCACCAAATTGAACAGACATTCATTCATGAAGTCAACTTCCAAATTGATCAATACTCTATACATAAGCAAATTAATGTGGGCCAGTTTGGTCAGTTGCCAGCTTGCCATACCAGGATTTAGTAATGCCAAACCATATGCATGTATTGGTCATACAAACTTTGGTGGTAAGATAGAGGTGTTCGCTGTAAGACAGAATTTTGGTAGAGTTGCTTTGGGGATGCTTGGCCTGGTATCAAGAGTACCAATATAAAGCCAGAACTTTTGTATGGTAACAAGTTCCAGTAACAGTCATAAATGGATGCAGTTCACTAATATTGGTAAGGTAATTTCTAGGAAGCAAACCAACGCATGTGGACTATCACAACGTGCACACTTGTCTTATTGGCCACATGTAACAAATCCCATTCATACTTTTTATTTCATTGGGTTTCTAAAACTGTCTACCCGAATTCACACAGACAGTCAGACACTTTATCACGGCGATGCAATATGGAAATTGAATCGATCGAAAACATGTATACGGCATTACGTGGGTGCAGAAAATCAACACTTATGTGTTGTACTATATGTTTCAAAGATGACGCAACATTCCTTCTCATTCAAGTTGATCGTGAACTAATTAATCAGCCGGCCATGTGTTATTGAAGATGCAGTCATTGCCCATCGGGGGGGGGGGGGGGGGGGGGGGGGAGTGCGAATAATAGCTTCCTCACCTGCGATTGAAATCGGCCTGGGAGATCTCCACCCCGCCTGATCAAGAGCAGGCGCGGCACGCTTCGGTTGAGCAGCAGCTACTGTACTGTTCCACCCCAAGATCGAGGGTTCACGGTCTGCAAATTAGAAGGAAAAAAAAAACAAAAAACTGAAACAGCTGTAGGGGAAAAAAAAAGATAACCACCCGCCACCCGATCCATCCTCCACTCGCTCGCTCGATCAAACCGCGAGACGAACCCCCACCCAAACACCCAACAAACCATCACACGGAAAGCGATCCTCACCTGCGTGTGAGGCTACGCCGTCTGCTCGGCGAGTCGGCGCTCGAGCCCAGCCGCGGACAGCCGTCGCACGGGGGGTGGGGAGGGGGGGCGGACGTGGTGGTTCCTGCCGTCCAGGAATCGCGGAGCAGAGCGGAGCGCCGCGCCGCGGTGGAGGGGGATGGTGGGGAGAAGGCGTGCGCGCCGCCGGCGGGAGGGGGGGAGTGTAGTCGTGGCGGGGGGCGGCTAGGGTTTGAGGCGGAGGTAGGGGTGGGGATGTGCGGCGTGCGTGGTACGAAAGGCCTTTTTAGGGCTTGGGGGTGCGTTTGGTTTGCTCTGCCGTGTTGGGCTTGCCCACCGGCCCTGTAGCCTGGATGCCAGGTGGCACTTTCCTTACAGAGTTTCTCTTTGTTTGGTTTACAATAAGGCGAAAAAAATAGCGGCGGATTAACATATGATTAATGAATTACTTCATTCGTGTTCTTGTATATTTATTTATATTTATCCATATATTAATATATATGTTTTGTATATGTCTAGATTAAATTTAGGCAGAACATAAAGTTATATAATATGTAAGAGCAACTCTAACAGCTCCCCAAATTTTGTTTTCCAAATCCTAGGTTTTAGCAAGTTTGTAAATAATATGGCAAATGTTTTTTTCTTTATCTCTAAGAGTTTAGGATATTGAAGTTGCTAAAAACAGAATTAGTTTTCAAAACCGTTAATAGTTGAGGGAGATTGCATCCAGCTTACCGTCGCATCCAACCTCCTGTGCCGCGCCGTGACGCCAGCGCCGGCCGCGCTCCCGCCCCGCCCGTGCGCCGTCTTGCACCTCGCTGCCCCGTGCCTTGTCTCGTGCCTTCCTTCGTAGATTCAGAAAATTAAGCAGTGTAATTCACGGAAAAAGGAACAAGAACTTAATTATCTGAAAGATTGGACTTCGATCATCCGAACAAGAACTTAATCATCTAAACTCCAGCACACAAAATGTCATGTTCCTACTTCGAAGCTGACTGTTCCAGATGCAACGACGCTACTTGTCCTCGCGCAATGGCCTTCTTCTTCTCCTCGAGGAAATCAACGAGGCCCACGAGCACGACATCGACGTCCTCGCTGCAAGGCAACATCTTCGACACCTCGGTCGGCGTCACCTCCACCGCGCCGAGCAACCGCTGTATTTCCTGGAACATCGGGTGGTCGACGATGACGAAGTAGTTGTGGACGAGCGTCTTGAAGGTGTCCCAGCCACAGTAGCCAATGCGGCCTGGCCAGAGCAGCGTCGGGTTGAGGCGGTCCTTGTAGTTGGTGGTGAAGACGAAGACGTGTGGCGTGGGGCGAGCAGGTGAGCGGGCGAGCGGACACCGGGGTGTAGCGGGCGGCAACGGACGGGAACGGGCCTTGGTGGCGGCGGGACGCCGGGCGACGACGGCGAAACGCAAGTCGGCTATGGCTCGGGCAGTGGGCGACGCCTCTGGATGGCAGTGGGCGATGCGGGGACTCCACTGAAAACAAAAACGTCGCACATGAATTTTCCAGGCGGAGGTGCAAGAGAAACCGAGCGTCGTACTTTTCTGGATGGCAAGTGAAATCCAGACTCCCATATATGCACGCAAATGAGAGGATATGGCAAATTACTAAAATTTAGTAACCCGGATGGTAAACTATTGGAGGCATTTTTTTTACAATTTGCCAAAAAACAGAGATGTCAAGTTAGGATGGGGAGATGTTGGAGCTGCTTTAACGGAAGTCACTCAAGTTAACGTTGAATCCGTCTAAGTCCCTTAACCCTAAAACTATAAATATATACTGCTAATCTTAAAGAAAACCATTTAAAAAAGGTTCACTAGCAGTATCGATTATATTTTTGTTTAGTTTTGCTAATGTCGCGTACCATGTGCCCCACATGTCAACAACTAATTTTTTTTTCTATTTTCCTTTCTCTTCCTTGTCTCCCATTCACGAGGGCAGTGGCGATGACCTGGGCTGGAGTGACGATAGTGCTGACCGGAATAGGCATGCTTAGACTCCACACAAGGCAACTAGCGGCCACGGGCATCATCTACTAACTAGTGAGTAGTGACTATTATCAATCGGACCCTGTACACACCGTGTTGACGCGTATGCATGGTTAGGCTCTGCATGACAGAATCGACGTACATGCGCTGCCCACACCCAACACGACCTGTTGCCATCGCCTTGCGAAGAGAGAGGAAAGCACGGGAGAGAAGGAAGAGATTATAACATGTGGGACATATTGTATGCCACGTCAGGTCGTCAGTAAAACCTGGCAATAACCTGGCAATAATAAAGTCCATACGACTATCATAGAACTTCTTGGAACGGTTTACATGAAATTAAAGGGTAATTAGACGTTAAGTTAAGACCGCCCTGGAACAAATCAGGATTAGGAAGGCCGGGCCTGGCCGGGCCGGGGCCGGGCTGCCCTGGTTAATCCCCTCCTTGAAAGGGCAGTGCCACAGACAGGTGGGGTCCACGTAAGCCCAGCTAAGGAGCCCTGCCCTTCGTCGTTCCTCCCTCCCACGCGTCCATCTCTCCCCCCTCCCCTCCCCGCGTCGCCACGAACCCTAGACCACCACCACCCCCGCCTCCTCGTGGCCGTGGAGGGCAGCGCGAGAGAGGGAGAGACAGGAGGGTAGAGGGAGTAAAGCGCCGGTCAGCGAGGGATGTACTCGGACCAGATCTCCACCGGCCGGAAGCGGTCCGTCCACGACCGCCTCGACGGCGACCTCCCTGCCGGCGCCGGCCGTGGGGCCCGTAACCCGGCCTCCAAGAGGTCAGTTCCGGCATGCCCCCCCCCCCCCCCACACACACACACAAAACCCGCTCTCGGCTCTCGCGGATGAGCGGAGGCGGGCGAGGCGCCTCCCGATTCGGGAGCCTACCTGGCTTCCTTGCTCGAGTTCCCGAGTTCCGCTCGTGGCGGTGCTGCACCCTGACGCGCTATGATCTTGTTGTGGCGAGTGGTACCATGCATAGTTACTGTTGATCCTATGTCAGCATAAAGATTAGAATTTCAGATATAGGTTTTCGTTGTGTTTTGCGCTTGGTGCTACTTGGTTGTACTGTAGTTTCGTTTTACATCCTACCAGCATGACTTTCTTGTTGTTGCTTATGAAATTCCTTAACCAAGCCATAGTTGTTCTGCTGTTGTTTTTTGTTGCGAAAATTAAGTCTCTGGCATTGGAGCAATTATATTAAGTTGTGCTATTATCTTATAGAATGAGCTATAACTTGAAGTAGTCTTTTGGTTTCCATGGTTTTTAGTGAAAATTTCAGGCCAAGTGAGGTGTTCTCGGGAAAAAGTTTGTCACCCAATGTTAACACTTAGGTTGTGTTCTTTTGTTGCTGAAAGATAAAAGGTTATTGATTTTTTAATAGCTATTTAATAATATAAACAATGGAATTAATCACTGCAAAGGTGAAAATCTATTATAGAAAGGTAAGATGATGAGCTTCTATATAGAAACTTTTTCCAAAACACACACCGTTTAGCAGTTTGGAAAATGTGTGCGCAAAAGTCGAGAAAACATCTGTAAAAGAATGCAGCCTTGGTCCTCCATGTTTGATGTTTCTTTAATCTCCTAACGAAAGTGTCCTAGCATTTGCTGTGTTCGTGCATGAAGGGATAGTCAATGTATAAGCTCAGTTCTATTGTCATGTCCCACCTGTTCATACTGGGTCTTCCATTATCGGATCACATGGTGTTTTTGTGAGCAGCACCATTCCTGTATGCTCATTTCACTTGGCTATCTCTTTTTTAAAACTGTAGATCTCTATATTCTGTAGGCAACGGCAAACTGATGAAAAATGGAAGCATGATCTTTACCGGGAAGATGCTGAACCAGCTTCAAGTAAAAGAAAAAAAACTTGTTGATATACCTTAAATAAAGACAGACCTTTTGTATTTTCAATTAACTCTTATCTGCCTCTGCATTGTCTTAAGAATCAATTGATCCACGGGATTTGCGATTGAAACTTCAGAAGAAAAGCTCTCAGCAAGGCTTTGCTGGCCAAAGGGGTTCTGGTGTACGTGATCTACGTGAGATGCTTTCTGGAACAATGCACCCACAGCCAATCAATGCAGATCCTCCAAAGGCGAAGCCAGCATCAGAGGTTGTGAAAGTCACAAGGCGTGAAAATGCAGATGAAATACCTGTACGTCAAACTAAGAAAGTACCAAAACTATCATCATCGAAGAAGATATCTCAGCCAAAGGTCAGGGTTATGTTGGTAATGATGCCATATGTGTATAGCTTTCCAGTATTTAGTTGGATGTTGATCTCATTTGTTTGCAATTAGCTTGAGGTATTGCTTTTCTTGGAACTTCTTCCTTGGTGCCCAGCAAGAAATTCCTAGTAGAATTCTATGTTTTTCCATTGGCAAATGACCGGTTTGGGGTTTAGGTGTCCTTGTTGATGGTGTCAAATTTAACCAACTTAACAAACAAAAGGGTTTGATCTGTACGGTGCAATAATAATCTAAACAATCAGCACATTCTTGAGCCCCGCCCAAATACCCAATCACCACCACCGTCACCAAGAAAAAAAAACAGCACTCTATATATATGCGCCTAGCAGATTAAAGCTGTCAGGACATGGTGCAAGGCCCGGTAGATTCAAGCTTTATTTGGACATGGCTGTAGAAGTAAATTACTCTGTACTCAACCGATGCTTGATTTAATCATGTCCCGTGGCATAAAGCTTCTTTCGCCACAAAATCTGGAAAGCATCGACAACCAAGTGTTAATCTGTCCTGCATCTATCCCCCACAAGAACAATGTGCATAGATTCATGAGGGCTAGATTCCTCATGCCGGATCTTGGCTCTGGGTGCTGTGCAGAGGTGCAGGACATGGATTCAGCTGCAACAGCTGCTAGCCTGCTAGGTGAAGTGGATAACTTGTGCTTCCGCAGGGCGTGGGTTCATCTTGTTGCTTATGGATGGACAGAAGAGAGAGTTGGCTGGCAGGGCCCATGTTCGTGAGTGTAAATAAAAGGAGTTTCTCCAAAGATATTTAACTGTGGCTTGGCTTGAGGGAAGATAAAAAGAACTGGTGGCAAATAGGGAAGGTCATTTTTCTGATGGCAAATAAGCAATTTGTTTTAATACTTTTAAAATAAAGGGTTTTCATGCTTTTATTGAAAGTAATTAGGTTCTGTTGTTTGGGTTAATATTTGATGCTAAATTATGAATTTTCTAACGCTTTTGGACATCTTGTGCATTATGATGCGATGTTAGTCTCACTATGTTGTGCTGCCCCTTAGAGGATATTGTAACTCCATGTGCTTTCCTGATGATCTTGTTGTGTAAATAAGTGTTGATTTTATCTTTATCAAGGAATTTTGGGATCTTTTCATTTCATTTCATTTCCATTTATAGAAGAGTGTTATTGCTTTTTATGGTGCATTTCCGACTTCTGAGTTTCTCTGTGATCTTGTATGTAGAATCATGTGCATACAATTCTGGCTGAGCCCACTAGCCACTGGCTCGGTACCATTTAATCATTGGCATTTCTCTAGTCGGAAACTTGAGTTAGTTTGGCAATTGAAAGAAAGATGTTGCCTGCTGGACTGTGCAATTGAGGTTATCTTAGTTTATTGAGTTTTTCCTTAAGGAAATTTAGTTATACCCATAATATAAACTCTCAAGGAAGTGTAGCTCATAAGCATGAACACTTTGTTTTGCATGAGAGAAGGCAAGATCCATATAAAATATATGTTGTCTGGTAAAGAGTCATGGTAGGTTTCAGCATGGATTGTTTTCCTGTGGATACGTCAACTTTAATTTGTGCAAAACTTTGCCCCATTTAAACAGCTATGAGTGGTGTAGCTTGTTCACTAGATGCTTTGTGTAGAGCAAAATATAGTACTTGTAGACAACTTATTTTTTATGGTTCAGATCCAACATCGTTTTTTTTTCTCTGTGGGAACTCTTTATAGGTTGAAAGTCCACTTGATATTTTCCTGAAATCACTTGGACTTGAGAAGTACTCGGTTACCTTTCAGGCAGAGGAGGTTTGATTATTTCCCTGAATCTCTACATGAATTGGATGCCCTCAATTTTGTTAATAGCTCTCTTTCTTGCAGGTTGACATGGCAGCCCTAAGACACATGACTGACAGTGATCTTAAAGCTTTGGGCATTCCAATGGTACATGCATTGCATCTGAGATCTCTATTCTGTTTTATGATTATTAATTTGCTCATCTAATTGAGACATTTTTGGGTTCTCACTCCTCATCCATCATTTAGCTATGTCATTGTGCACAAGTGTAGTAAATTTGATTTGAAATGTAAAGGTGAAACTCAAGGTGGGTGCTATTTCAGGGTCCCAGGAAGAAGATCATGCTTGCCTTGGAATCGAGAGCTTAGGGTATGACTGGCTGGCGTGTAATGTAGAAAGGTTGGGCGACTAGGACTTGTGTTCATCTGCATGCTTGGCAAACCCGGATTTCGGCATGAGCTGGGATTCAGTGCAAGAACAACAGCGTTGGGCGCCTTCTGATGCATCTTCTGACCAGTGGAGGATTGCGAATCCTCAGCCTAAGTTTAGGATGTTTTAGAGGTTTGGTTATGAAGGTTGACAATGTAATATTATTATTCAGTCTCATGTTAATTATCTGGTCGGCTTGCTTGTTCTTGGGTTGCTTTGCTGCTGTATACGATCATTATATTGTTGTCTTCTCTTTGTAGGGAGGGATGACACATTTGAAACTACCTGGATTTAGGTTTATAAATTGGGATCTCCCGCGTCAGTAACTCAGTATCTTACGTGCTGAGTCCTGGAATCTTTATTTGGTGAATTTCTGCATTCTCCACGGTTTCCTCATGCTGAAAGTTTTCAGTTTTTTTCTGGACAATTCCTTGTGAAACCAACATGATTCTAATTTGGCGAATGGCTGCATTCTCCATAGCTTTCTGGACTTTGATTTTTTTTTTTTTTAAGTAGCAAGCAAGATTGTAAGGATGCTGGGATAATTATAGCACGTTTTTGAGGAAGCCGGTCTGTGACTCCATTTCAAAATATAAACACTTTCACGACTTAAATTTTATTTAAAAAATATAAACTTTTTTTTGTGTCGAGTGCTATGACCTTATCATTTCAATGGTTCCACGACCAATCATCTGCTTGAAATCCATTTCAAAATATAAACACTTTCACGACTTAAATTTTATTTAAAAAATATAAACTTTTTTTTGTGTCGAGTGCTATGACCTTATCATTTCAATGGTTCCACGACCAATCATCTGCTTGAAATCCAACGAAATCTAGGAAATTTAAAAACTCAAAAGCTAACTATTCAATAATTCCAAAGTTGACCATCAAAATGACAAATTTTGACACAACCTTAACACTGTTTGCTAAACAACATATAATGGAACTACTATCAGTAGTTTGGAGAAAAATCCTACCATGGGCCGATGGCCTATTGGGCCGATGGCCTATTGGGCCGAAAAAGCCCATTATCCAACAGTGACAAACCCTAGGTTATCCACTCCGTCCATCCCCATCTTCTCCGTCTCTCTATATATCCATGGCCGCCTCCCATTCCGCGAGAGATAGAGGGAGGTCTCGCTCATCTGCTCTTCGCCCGCTTCGTCCCGATCTGGAGCCGTAGCCTGTAGATCCGCTGCTTTTTTTTTTCTGCTTTCTTCTTGTTTGGTTTTGGTTGGTGGAAGGTCGCTGGTACAACGGCGGCGAGCATTGGGTTGCTCGGTGCTCGGCGCCGCTCCTGAGGCCAGCAACATCAGAAACCCTAGCCGATCATCTGACCGAGCGTCTCTTCGATCTCCACGGATTCGCTCTTGTCAAGATCTGGCACATCTCCAAACATATCCGCCATGAATCCGAAACCATAACCTTTTTTTCCCTTTTTTTGGGGTTCTGGATGTATCTTTTTTTTTTTCTGTCACTTCTCGTCTCAAAATCTTTCGAGCTGGTGATGTGGTGCCGAGGATTGAGCAGATTCTGTTCCTCGGACACCTCCCATACCCAGCGAGATGGAAGGGGGTGATTCTTCTCGGCAGCCATTGTTGCGACCACGGATGAGCTTTGATCTCTCCCCTGGGCTCACCCATGCCCCGGCTGCCACATCGCACCCCACTCGCACAGATGCTTCCATTTCCTCTACGATTACAAAAAAAAAAATAATTTTTCGGTCTCCAAATTCCTGTCAGTGTGAAAAAGAACGAATCTTTTAAAGAAATGATTTTCGAGTTTCAAATTCATGTAGAAGAACTGAAAAAACGCATTTTTTGTTGGAAAATTAGTAGCACTCCAGGTGTAAGTCAGGTGGCAGCGTGGCACCCCTCACCAGGGATGAGCTGGCACAGTTACACGCCTGGGAGAAGAAGCACCAGGTGCCCTTTCGTTTCATGCGCCGCGGCTGATCTCGATCGCGGCTCGTGTACATCAGGGCTCCACATTTTCATTTTCCTTTTTATTTTGATTCTGCTTGTTCGCTGGATTGGAAAATGCTGCTGCGTCTTTGAGCAGATTCTAAACCTCTGCATGGCAGTTTGGGATTGGTGATGAATCTCTGGACGCCAGATTGGATTGTGTTTTTTTAGCAAGCTTCCTAATGTTGATGGAATGTTTTAAGTTGATGCTCCCAAGTGAAAGATAGGTTTGCCCGAAGACTGATTGATTGCTTTTTAAGCTATAAGCGAAAGATATACGCTCATCTTTTTTCCCCTATGCATTAAATTTAAGTTGAGAATCGTACACAAAAATTTAAGTTGCTGATAGATAAATTGGTTGCTTGTAACATAGATGATGTCTGCTACGGGTGTG
The DNA here is from genome assembly GCF_000231095.2 of Oryza brachyantha. Taxonomy (NCBI): domain Eukaryota; kingdom Viridiplantae; phylum Streptophyta; class Magnoliopsida; order Poales; family Poaceae; genus Oryza; species Oryza brachyantha. The sequence continues at coordinate 8,305,400 of NC_023166.2, forward strand.
TGATAATCAGCAGAGAATGCAATATGGCGATAATCGGCTATGTTGGAACGACATACAAATATAAACATTGGTTCAGTAAATATTGTGAGAAATTTAAAAATTTTAAAGATGCTAGAAAGAAAAATCTAATAATGTTTATGGTGATATGTTGTGGTACTTGTGACATATTTTATGGTATTATTTTCACCAAAACTGTGACGATAATTGCTAATTGTTTTGTATGGTATGGTTTGACTCAAACCGAGATGGTTTTATTAAAAAAAATTGAATTTAAATTTGTATGGTTTTCGTGTGACAACAATGGTATCTTAAAGAACGATAATTGTAAAATGATAAATGAAACCGTGGTAATCACTAATCAGGCGCATATGCACTAATTCAACGCTGTTATCCTTAGAGAGAAGTTCAATTGCATAGTAAACTACTACTTCAATTCATCTATAATCTATAGTTAATATAATAACCAATTTACATAATAGTTATTCATAAAATATCAATACATGGTTTCATATGTCATACACACGATGTGTAGCAGCTGACTATAAATTAAATTATAAATTAAATTAGTAGTCGACTTTTTTTCTTTTTTTTTTCTTATTTTTTTAAAATATGCTTATAGTCTGCTAGTGTACATGCTCTTAGACTCTCGTTTACTCCATGCAATCGCCGAATCGAAACTGTCGCACATTGTTCGTTGCCGTTGACGCAACAAGAATATACCGTAAGTGGGTTGAGGGCTCATTCGTTTTACGGGAGAAACAAAGGATTCTAAATCTTGAAAAATCGTAGGACTTTTTCCTTCTCTCCCAGTTGCATACAAAAAACGAAGGATTATTCATCCAGTTGTGCCTCATGGAAACTTTTCCTGGCACGAAAGTGCGAGCGTGGCGCATGAAAAAGACACGCAAGGCGCGCTCTTGCGGTAAAAAAGAGAGGTATCGCTTAGAAAAAATATTAAAAAAATCATAGAAGGCGTGTTTATCATTGATTCAAACTTAAAATATAATATTTCAAATGGTAGATTTTCTAATTTTTTCTATGATGCAACGGAATGCAACAATTCCTATGGTTTAGATTCCTATAAGATTAGGGTAAATGGCTATTTCTAATCCTTAACTTTTCATATTCCTGCGGATGAAAATTCCTTGAAATGAAAAAGCCCTCATGAAAAGGAAACTGCTTTATGTACGAAAATTTTGTACGATTTTTGTACGATTTTCTGCCGTCGTCGCTAGCACCGATACGCATAGCACTACTCTATTGAAAACTGCATCACCACGATCATTTCCGGTTACGAGAGAAGGTTGGATTGTAAGCCAAAAGCTAACCATAATAGCAAGGCTAATAATATACTAGCAGATAAAATGGTGGTAAGGCTATTCTGAGTGGTCTTTTTTATTTCACGGCACACGTTAGCGTTTTAGTTTTTCTGTGAAATGAAAGGATATCTCTCAGTGTGTGTTTTTTATTTTACAATTTTACAGACTTAATAGATCATTAAATTCTCGTATGAGAGTAATTATTGTATGAGAGAAAAATATGAGGTGGACCCTACACGGGATCTAGATGAAAGAAATGTTTGATCTCAATAAACTTTTATTTGGCTTTCATTTGCTTGGAAATTACGCCACAAGCCTTTCATTATAGGACGAAAGAGTTCTTTTCTCTTTTCTAATTGAATTCTTGTCATGTCATTAAAAAATCTGATGTGACACCTAATTAATGCTAAATGAAATGACCACTGAGAATGACCTAAGACTCTTTCTAACATTCTCTGCCTCAGCTCTATATCATTAATACAGGTCGTACTTGCCTATTGTTTCTTATTCCTAAGCCAGTTATAGTCTTATCATCCGTTTCTCGTATCTCTCCTCCACCTTAGCATTTAGGGGTTGTTTGTTTGGAGCGGCTAATCCATTAGTTTCTTCACTTTAGTGTCACGCTCAGAAATTAATACCAATTTCTGAACAATAGCATGTATTAAATCTCAGTCCAGGAATTAGCCCGAGTACACACTATAACAATAACATGTATGAAAGTTATACCATATTTAATGTAGGCCCACTGCCCATTGACATCGGGGGTAGTCCCTCAATGTGTGTCAAGGGGAGTTATACCCTATTTAAGGTAGGTCTCACCAAGGAATTTCTTGTGTTCAAAATAAATATCACAATGTTTACCGTCTACTCCCACCATAAGTGGGTCCCACAAGAAAAAATGCCTAAAAAACATATTGATAAGAACTACATCCCCAAAATCTTTTCCTCGGAATGAGAGAAAGAATGAATTTTATCGTTCTGGTTGGATTGTAAGCCAAAGGCTACCCATAAACAAGTATCTAAATAGCGGGCTAAGCCGGTTAGCGGTTGGACTCTTCAACGGCTAAGATCAACTATAGCTGGCTATAGCCATAATTAAGGCATTTAGCGGATTTGAAAAATATTGGGAAAAAAATCAAAAGATCGATAGAGTTTTGGTTAAAAATTGACACATTTCTTCTCTAATTAGTTCACCATAAATTCATAGTTGATAATTTCATACAGAAAATTCATAATTCATAGGATGAGAGATTGACTAGGTTTTTAGTAGGACTGATTCCTGTTGAGCCCAAAAATTGATGTCTAAATTTTGCCACCCAAACTTTTAGCGGCTAAATGAAGCTAAACGAAACCTATTTTAGCAGCTATCTCTGGTTAAACATAACTGTTAGCGGTAGCTAAATTATAGTGGTAATATTCAATTAGCTTAGCTATTTCCCTCTTCAACAGCTATCTCTGCCTATAGCAGCAACTATAGTCGGAGATTTAGAACCATGCCCATAAGCCTAAACCATCCTTGATTCTGTCACAGTGTATGTAGACATACTAAAGGGCTTATGACCGGCTCTTCTGGCCAAATTATGGATGGCCTAATGCATTAGGTGTTGTACAGGGTTATAGAGTGTGTAGCATAAATACTATGTTATGAATAACAAATCATGTTGTATAAGGGCTTTGGGTAGTTTTATTATTGGGGCAATTGCAAATCTGACCCTACTTTAAACGTGAACTATGGATTTGATTCTACTTTTTCAGTTCTGCAGATCTGACCATCTTTTTCAAAAACAAAGCAGCCGAGTGACCCTAGTCCGTGAAGACCATTTAACACCATTAATGAAGGACAGCTTGACTGATTTGTACTTGCTCTTTTGACCTTATTATAGGTTACTTTTGACCTTATTATAGGTTAACTTACAGGAAATAAATTTAGTATTTATTTGATAGATTTGCGGTTAATTTGATATATATATATATATAATTTTAAATTCAATAAATTTGATCTGAAATTAATATACTTCGAAATTTGGTTTTTATTTGATAAATTTGAGGATAATTTGACATATATAATTTCAAATTCGATAATTTGAACTTAAATTAATAAAATTCGAAATTATAGCACGTAATCTCAGATTTTATTCACAAAACTTTGACAAAATCTATCAAATAAATACCAAATCTTACAAAATTTTGATAGCATAACCACATCATAATCATTTATTCAAAATTTCAACCAGCAACACCGTGCTGCAGCTCTTCACCTTGCGGCTCGAGGCAACAACCACCATCTTTGGCCTTCGACACGACCACGACGCGATGCACGGGCGACGCTGGGGAGGACGAGGAGGACGACGACGCCGGCGATGAACCAGTGCAGGACTGCAGGTTCCCACCGGAGGAGAGGTACAGCACAAAGGTGCCGCACCCCGCCGCCACATCGTGGTCCAGCACCCTCTTCGCCAGCCTCGTCGTCGACGCTGATGCCGCCACATCCAACGCCGTACGCAAAGCAAGCGACATCGACGACGACCGGCCACACGCACGCAGAGACGTCAGACTGACGGGGATGTCAGACCGACGGGGGCGAGCTGCAGCACGACGCCGCCGTCTCCTCCCCCCAGCCTGACAACGCCATTGCCCGACACCGCCGCCTCCTGCCCCCGGCCCGACGTCGCCGCCTCCTCTACCCGGCCCGACACCGATGCTGCCGCCTCCTCCCCTCGGCCCGACGCCGCTGCCGCCTCCTCCTTCTCCCCGGTTCGACGCCGGCGCCGCCACCTCCTCCCCCCACGGCCCGACGCCGCCGCCGCCGCCTCCTCCCCCACGGCCTGCTGCCGACGACCCGACGCCGCCACCTCCTCCTCCACGGCCCGCTGCTGAAGCCGTCGCCTCCTCCCCCCATGACCGACTCCTCCCCCACGGCCTGCTGCCGACGGCCCGACACCGGCGCCTCCTCCCCACGGCCCGACGGCCGACGCTGACGCTGCTGCCTCCTCTCGGCCTCTCCCCATAGCTAGAGTTTAGACAGAGAGGAGGGATTGAAAAATATTAGTGAGGGGCAGTCCATTCATAATTAAAATTTAATTTTTATATTTCATTTATCCTAAACCCTAACGGCATACATCAACGAGGTCAGACGACTGCTTCGTTTTTAAAAAAGAGAGTCAAATTTACAAAAGTTGAAAAAAGAAGGTCAGATCTATAGTTAGCTTTTAAAGCAAGGTCAGATATGTAATTATCCCTTCATTCTTTCAATATAGATGATGGCTTATTTTTAAAGAAAGGATGGAATATTTGCTGGAATAAATTTTTCTAGCATACTTTATTTTTAGAATGAATGATGAGATAAAATATCCATAGGGAATGCTGTAAGCCACTATCTTTTCTACGTATTTACTGGACTTTCAAAGTAGATTATTTGCTTCATGCTTGAAAATATATCTCTAAAAACTCAATCTTCTGTATTAACAAGACCACCTGTTTAAAGCCATTCATTAATTAAATAGGTACGGGTCTTGCTATTCATGAATCCACTTAGGTATTGACGCTGCTGTTGCGACTACAGAGCAGAGGGAAGTTAGAGGCTTGGTTAACGTGACATTAAGAGAAGGTTTGTTTCATATTTATTTACGCTGGGGATGTAGCTCAGATGGTAGAGCGCTCGCTTAGCATGCGAGAGGTACGGGGATCGATACCCCGCATCTCCAATTTTTTTATTTTGTTAAACCTATTTTTTCAGGAGTTTAGTGATTAAACTTATTTTTTATCAGTCTATGATCAAGATTGTTATTTTAAGGTCTAGTGAGTAAACTTATTTTTTCTATGAGTCTAAACTTATTTTTTTTATTTTTTATGAGTCAGTGACGATTAAACTTATCCATTTTGTTATTTTTAAGTCTAGTGATTAAACTTATTTTTTCTATGAGTCTAAACTTATTTTTTTATTTTTTGTGAGTCAGTGACGATTAAACTTATCCATTTTGTTATTTTTAAGTCTAGTGATTAAACTTATTTTTATCAGTCTAGTGATCAAGATTGTTATTTTTAAGTCTAGCGATTAAACTTATTTTTATGAGTCTAGTGATTAAACTTATTATTTTTATTTTTTATGAGTCAGTGACGATTAAACTTATTTTTTATGAGTCTAGTAATTAAACTTATTTTTTATGAGTCTGGTGATTAAACTCTTCTCCATTTTGTTATTTTTTAAGTCTAGTGATTAAACTTTTTTTTGAAACTTCTCCATTTTGTTATTTTTAAGTCTACTGATTAAACTTATTTTTTGAAAACCGTATCATCGTCTTAAACAAAGAAATTCATCATTGTGTATTTAAAAGTAAGTTGCAAATTTCATCCGCTAGGATCTATCTTATTTAATTTTGCACCAGATTTATATAATACCTCTACTTAGTATGAGTTTTTGAGATAAATTATCAATCCTACCCCTAACGTAGCAAGAGGTTTAAATTTTTATATATTTGTACATTTGCCATAACGTAAACTTCAATAATTATTGTAAGCTAACATATATACGTGTTAAATTTTTGTACACTTAATATGTGGGAAAAAACTTGTATTCAGACAAGGTTAAACCACATAAAAAATGCATTGCATTTGCATGACATAACATATCAATTACATCGGTCCACTCATAAATTAAGTTATTAAAAAAATAAAGTATTATTGTATTCTTACAAAAATATAACAACTACAATGATACGAGAACTTTCATCTTGATTGCCATAATGTGTTTGCTAAGTTATCACGAAATATATCCATGGATCTATCACTAGAGTGTGGCGTAGACGTATTAGATATATTTTGTAAGATAAAATATTTTACATATATTGCAGTTATGGTTGGAACATAATCTGGATCACGATCACACCTAGGAAAATACTTGTCGGATGTATAATTCTGACATATAAAGTTATGTACACATACTGTTGCAGCAATAATCATTTCTTGCTTGTCCATGGGATATGTAGGCATCTTTAAAATGATTCGCCATTTCATCTTCCACACACCAAAGGTTCACTCAACGACATTACGTGCACTTGAGTGACACTGATTGAAATACTCTTGCTCTTCACTTGGAGGAGGTCCATTTCTCCACAAGATAATATTTACCTATAATACATAAATTGAGTTGTATTTATATGACTCAAAAATAAGACAAATAAAAGATTACAAAAAATCTATAATTGCATACCTTGTGGGGGATGTGGAAATATATCTTTATCAACTTCAGCGTCATGCATAGAACCAAGTTGTCCAATAGAAGCATAGGTAAAACGCATGTCAAAGTCGACCGCTACCATCATATTTTGAGTGGGACTCTTCTGTCTACCAATGTATCTAACATATTCTTCACGTGGTGGGTTTATTGTGATATGAGTCCCATCAATGGCATGAATGCAAATTTTGAAATGTGGCCACATTCTTTTGTGAAACCTTCGTCGCCACTATTATCGTCATCAACTCCATTCACTTCTTCTATGCCATCAACATTAATAGCAGGAGGAGGTTGGGACGAACTTTCTGGCAGGTCACCCTAGCAGGATTCCAATTATCATTTCCTATGTTTCGAAGGTCTTAAAAAATTTCTTGGAGTAAATGTTCATTCTGAAGGCCTCTTAACTTGAACTTAAGACATCTGAGTAGATCATATGGAACACAAAGATAATATTACGATAAATATTTACAATGCACGCTGAATTTTTTTAAAAAAATAAGCATTATTAATTATACCTTCTTCGCTTTGGTCCACCAATAATCGGATGCAATAATGGTTCTTCTAGCTTCATCCCAACCTAATCCCGTCTCTCCGCTTATCAATTTCCTCCATAGATTGTAGTACTTCTTTAACTTGGCCCATTTATTCTTGAACTTAAGTTTGTCATACTTTTAAGCCAGTCTTCTTTTCAAATTTAGTAATTACATTATCATATGCGACCGTATTCAAATGAGTACTAGGACACTTTCCATCCCTAACTTCTTGTGCAAACAACTCACAAATTATACTAGTATTCTCATATGTACATTCAAGGTTATTTGTTCCATTCAATTCATCTTCTGATGGGTCTACCATCTACATAAAAAATATTGTTGTGAGCATGCTCTCATCTTTTTAAGAATATTCAACTCATGTTGGATACCATGGCAAAAACAAGTAATCATTCATTGTTGTAGACAAGAAGTACTAACCACAATGTTCTTTGTGTAATTAATTATTACCACATGCACTGTTTGCATACAAACCGACCGCAGAGACAAACATCAATATTTTATCCGAATAGTATAATAGGCAGAGTAAGATATACTTCATTACAACAAGGTTCTAAGTACTGTAGTTTGTGATCATACATTATTGTCAAAATACTATAGCTTGTGATCATCATAAACAAGTACCACAACTAGCTATGATCATTAAAAAGTACTCCCTCTATCCCAAAAAAATCAATTCTTCGGTTTTTATGCCCAGTGTTTGACCTTCTGTCTTATTTGAAAAAATTTTCAGGAAATTAGAAAAAAATTAGTCACACGTAAAGTACTATTCATGATTTATCATCTAATAAAAACAAAAATATCAATCGTAATTTTTTAATAAGACAAAGAGTCAAAGATTATAGGTTTATTTTAGGACGGAGGGAGTAGTAAACAAGTGCTGTAGCTATGTTCAGGAGGCAGACAGCTAGCTATGGTCATAAGGCCATTCTCAGTGGCCCTTTCATTTGATATTAATCAGGTGTCACATCAGATTTTTTGATGACATGATAAACATTTAATTATAAAAGAGAAGAGAACCCTTTCATCCTAGTGAAAGACTCATGACGTTGTTTCTAAGCAAATAAAAATTGAATGAAAGTCCATTGAAGCCAAACTTTTCTTTCGTCTACAATTTGTATGGCACATTTAGGCTGCGTTCGCAAATGGCACTAGCCATGAGTCAATTCAATGCACGTAAAACGAGAAAATCCATTAATATATGATTAATTAAGTATTAACTTTTGCAAACTTGAAAAATGGATTAATTTGATTTTTTTAAACAACTTTTATATAATTTTTTTAAAAAATATTATCCCATATAGTAGTTCGGGAAGCGTGCGCACGGAAAACGATGGGAAAGTTTTGGCCGAGTATCAGTTGCGAACGCAGCCTTGATCACACTTTCATGCAGGAATTTAATGCTCTACTAAGTCTATAAAACTATGAAATAAAAGAGACAACTAGGGATGCCCTTCATTTCACAGAATAAAACTGAAAGGCTGACATGTCACAGTTTCACTATGAGTAGCCATTGAGAAGGGCCTAAAATAAACAAATACTGTAGTTGTATGCTTAACAGAACAAGAATGTCAATAGCTAGCTAAATTTGTTCTTTAAAGTAATGTTGCTTCTAGCAAATAGAAAAGTAGTATACTTCACTAGGTGAAGGCAAAAAGCTGTTCTACTGTTCAGGCTCGCGGAGAAGATGTGCCGCGGCCGGGGGTGTCTAAGACGACGGTCGGGGGCGCCGACATTGTCAGAGTTGGGTCCAGGGGGGTGTTGTCATTGTCAGATTTCGTTCTGGGCGACAGCAGATTTCGATCTAGGGGGCGGCGACGGTGACGTGTTTGGTCGGCGGCGTCGGCTACGACGACATCGTTCGGATGACGTCATCCTTGGTTCTGAAAGGGTGGCGACAAGATTCGTGCACCACTACGGTAGGAAAAGGGGTATATGAGTGATATTGGTGGACAATCTCTTTTCTATAAGACAAGGGTATTTCTATATTTGGTTGATTGGATTCAGGTGGGAAATTAACTTTTTGCATATTCACGTGACCTGTGTAAATAGGGGGAACTGTTTCTCTTGTTTCACCTCATAATCAGAATCACAAAAGAACTGTTTGGATTAGATTTTGCTAATTATGCAGGGAATTGAAGACGAGAATCTGTGCCAAACGGCCCCCTACTCAACCAAATCTCATCAAAATTGGCCAGGTTGAAGTTCATCAAGTGAGAAAGGAACTTACCAAGTTTGGTATCGGTCCAAGCATGTTTGATCCTCTAATTGCTGACTTGATGAAGACCGAGTTAGAGCCACCACTCTAAATCTGTACCTCTTCTTCTCCACTCACCTCTCCTCTCCTGTGATCTTACTTTGGCTGCTGCTCACTTTCTCTTCAATAGAGGATATGATTTTTCTTCCTATCATAAAATAATGAGGCAATCCTAACCATTGATCAACACATGAATAAATGACTCATATTTCTTAAACTTGTGGGCTACAATAAGCTGAGATGAATGGATCCATGCAAAAGAAATTTAGCCTAACAGGCGTGCTTCCTAAAAAAACTTCTAATAGACGTTTCTCATAGTTTTCTAAACTTTTCTATAGTAAGATTATTTTTTACTTTCACATAAGCCAAACAATCGTTAAATGAATCTCACTTAATTACCTCATTTCCGATTATGAATTTGCCCATTGCTGCGTGCTGACGTCTCCATATTTCATTTCCCCCGTGCCATTTTCTTTCTGTCCACGGCCATCCCTCTCCCTAAACCCCTAGGCTAGGGTTTCACTCCTCGCGCCCCAATCACCATGGCGACCACGCCGCCGGCGGGCGCGGCGATCCTCGACACGCTCGGCGACTTCACCTCGCGGGAGAACTGGGACAACTTCTTCAAGCTCCGCGGCACCGGGGACAGCTTCGAGTGGTACGCGGAGTGGGAGGACCTCCAGGCGCCGCTCCTCTCGCTCCTCCTCCAGGTCGGCGGCGGCGGCGGCGGCACGGGACCGGAGATCCTGGTGCCCGGGTGTGGCAGCTCGGTGCTCTCGGAGAGGCTCTACGACGCGGGGTACCGCCGCATCACCAACGTCGACTTCTCCCGCGTCCTCGTCGCCGACATGCTCCGCCGCCACGCCCGCGCGCGCCCGGAGATGCGGTGGCGCGTCATGGACATGACCGACTTGCAGGTAACGGTCCCGTGCTGCTTCGCCATTCAACTGCGGTGTGTGGTTAGCTGCTTTGGGAGCTAGGATTTCGGCCTTGCTGATGCTGTGTTTCTAGGGTGAATCTATATGGGTTGCAACACTGCTTGGAATTGATTTTCTACTTGACCATGCTATTAGGCATGACCGCATTAGCCATCAAATGGAGGATAAATCGGCCTCTACCATGTTGGTACTCGTTATTTAGTGGTTTGGTTAACTGAATTTAGTATCTGGTGGCTAGAATGGGGGCTTTTGGTAATGCGATGTTCTTGGAGTTTGAGTAGGCAATGCTGATAATTGAATGATATTTGGTTGATCGTGAATGCTTGTGAACGTATTATCATGCAAAGTCATCTAAACAAATTGAATGGTGTGTTATTTTCACCTTGAGGCAGCTTCCGCCGATGCTCATAAGTTTAATTTGTTGCTTGTGTGATATGATGGATCAAGCAAAGAACAGAAGGGGGCACTTCATTTGGTTGAGATTCTATTGAGCCTGGCAGAATACTCACGGGGCTTTTATTTTTGTATGTTTCTTACAATTGATATGAACCATCACTGACAATGTTTTCTGCACAGTACACTTTTCAAGAGTTCTTTACCTTTTTAGTTCTCATTTAACCTTGCGTTCTTTTTAGAAATACTGGGTTTTTCTAACTGAGTTTTTTTTTTCTATTTGTCCATCAACCTTTATTTCGGATATCTTATATAACATGCCTGATTCATCAAATCACCAGTTCACAGATGGATCATTTGATGTCATACTTGATAAGGGTGGACTGGATGCTCTTATGGAGCCTGAGGCCGGCACAAAACTAGGGATGAAATATCTAAATGAGGTGCTTAATGTTGTATTTTTCCAATTTTAAATACTGATGTTTGATGTTGTAATCGAAATATCATTTTGATTTTTAATAGGGCATGTTAGTGTTGCAATTTTATGTATGTAGCGGATTAGTGGACTTTATGGAAATGCTATGTTCTTTATGTTCTCCCTGACTTAGGAAGCACCTCTTTGCTTGTCTTGCAGGCCAAGAGGGTTTTGAAATCAGGAGGAAAATTTGCTTGCCTTACCCTTGCAGAATCCCATGTCCTAGGTAGCTTTCTGTCAATTATTGAGAGAACTGATACCTGACAATTGCAGTCTTTTCCTGTTATGTTGTTACACTTAGGACTACTTATATGTATTACAATTTTGAAGATTTCAGTTTTCAGCTATACTTCTTTTACTTTGTTCTTAGGTGACTGAAGATTGACATTTCACAGTTTCCACATAAACTTTTGTCATTGCTTTCATAACCACATCAACATTCTTTATACATCTTAGCGACTTTGAAGATTCGGAATAAATATTCTTCCAATGTTTCCAAGGAAACTTTAAACTGTCTTGGTATAAAACTGAATTAAAAAATTGTAAGATTATGAATGTGTTTTTAACAACAAAAACATCAGTGTTTTCTTTTTTCTTTGGAAACTAATGATGTACTTTTTCCTGCAGATAATTTGCATACTTCCATAGATATTTGTGGTCATGAATCAAATTACAAAACTGTACCACAAATGATAAAAATAACCAATTTAATGTATAAGAGGTTATTTACCTAGTTGAGTAACAGTAATTTGTCTTCTCCCCTCCTGCAGCCCTGCTTTTGTCTGAGTTCAGGTTTGGATGGGATATGAGCATTCAAGCTATAGTTATTGAATCCTCTAAGAAATCTGCCTTCCAGACCTTCATGGTGGTCATGGTAAAAGGAAAGATGGGTGTAGTAAACCCAGTAAAATCACTATTAGATCAGTCTGCTAAATTCTGTAACATGAAACAGGTACTGCTATATTTCTGATGGAAAACAAAGAACTAAAGTCCTGTCGTCACTCTTACTCTTATCTTTTTATATTGTTGCTACAGGCAAATGATGTAATTCATTCTCTTGAAAAGGAAAACACCATCCGGGAGTCATACAGTTCTGGTGTTGATGTTGTTTTGTCATTACGTGATCTTCAGTTAGGAGCTGTAGGAGATCTGAAAGTGATTATCCCAGGACGAAGAAGGGTGTTCATTCTTGGTGAACAGGGAAGTTCACTCTATTGCTACAAGGCTGTTCTACTGGATGCAAGAAAGCGAACTGAAACCTTTGTATATCATTGTGGAGTTTTTATTGTGCCTAAGGTCTGTTATACATTGTCAATATGCAGCTTTGATTTTGCTCCAGTATTTACTGTTCTCTATTTTTATTGAATCCCCTAGTGATCATTTTCTTGTTCTAATATGACCTGGAAGAAACAAGCATATGATAAAATACATTATGATCAGGAAGTATTCTTCAAAGTCAAGTTACACTTGATCTAGATGATGATGAAATGGAAAGCTGTGTTGATCAATGTTATTTAGGGCCCAGTGTACATCCGTGTCATTTACTTCATCAATGGAAGCGTTCAATACCAATTTCAATGCATATCTCAAATATTATATTAGTTTTGTAAGCAGATGTTTGTTGCCTGCTGAAATGCGATGCTGTATTGCATACTTGGCAAGGGACACATCCAATTGATTCAAATTAATATATATGAAGAAAAAATCTTTCGAGGTCACCCAATCTATTTCCTTTTTGTCATGATTCTACCTTTTTATGCGGGTTTAATCTGTCTCACCTTGAATTGTAGCATTGCGAGAGAGATGATAAACCTTCATGCAAATATGTTAATTGTGCATGTAGCAATTAGCAAATGCAAGATTATGTGGTCCAATCGAAGTCAGGATGCATGACAAGTGACATCACTGCAAGATAATAATGAACTTGCCGGTAGACAATATGGCAAAATTATACGGAAATATGTAATGAAAGAAGAAAATTATACCTATTTTAGCCATGCAGATGCAGCTGAGTTGTGTGATACATGCACATATTGGGATATAGCTGAGAGCGGAGGCAGGATAATCACTCCTGCAGTCCTGCTCCCATCCCCATTTATAGTGGCTGGCATGGGATGTAACTCAGATTAGTAAAATTTCTCTTCAGAATAAGTAGAGATTGTGATGGTGCATCTTATCTCGTATACCCTAGATTGAGTCTTGTATATGCTTTAAAGCCTTTCTTATATTTCTCATTCTCACCGTTCTGTTTCTCTGTTTTATGCCTATTGTGGTTCTGCATCAAAAGATTTGCTATATGGGTATTGGCTAGGCTTCTCTGATAACCAGAGTAGTTTAGTCCTCGAGTCTTTCTATTTTCTTCCATTAAGCTAGATAAAACCTAAAACAATTAATCTGGCGCTCATAATTGCTAATGGATATAATTTGCTTTCAGTCTCGAGCACATGAATGGCTTTTTGCTTCAGAAGAAGGGCAGTGGCATGTTGTTGAAAGTGCAAAGGCTGCTCGTCTAATTATGGTACAACTGTGATGGATTCAAGCCTGATTATTAATTTGATATTTGGGATCACTTACTGCATTTCTGTAGCTTATATCTGTGTTATGAACTTATCTTAGGTATTTTTGGATAGCAGACATGCAAATGCTGACATGGATGTTATCAAGGTGATTATTTGCAAGGATGTTGTGTGGTTGCCAATTCTGATACACCATGCTAATGTTATTGTTTTCGCAATTTTTTCCAGAATGATTTATCTCCTCTTGTTAAGGATCTGGAACCTGGAAATCCTGAAGAGGAAGCCCGTATACCGTAGGTTCTAATGCATTCAATTTAAAATTTCATCAGTATTTTTTACTAGATGTCATTTCCATGTCAATGAAATCAATTGTAAAAAGAATTGAAGAAAACTCTAGACAGATCCTAATAAAAATGTCAAATTATTAAGGCAAACTTTCTAGTGTGGTATTTTGAGTAATGAGTGATTTGTAAATGCCCAGGATTATAGTAATGCTTTGCTTTGGCCCAGCATGAAAACTCAATCTAGATCTAATAGAAATTTACTGACACCAAATAAATCTGGTGGACTTATCCTGCTTATAATCCTATTTTAAAGTGTATCATCGTCACCATTATTATATCTCAATCAACTTTTCAACTATGTAATGCAAAACCTATAAATATTTTCTAATCATAGTTGGGACGCAAAAAAAAAAATGCAGGTTCATGATGGCTGGTGATGGTGTGAAACAACGAGAGATTCTGCAAGAGGTAATTGTTAAAATCGATTAGTGGCAATGCTGTTTGTCCTTTCCTAAGGACTAATATTATCCACATTCACATCATCTATATGTCATATTGGAGGCTTTTACTGATTGGTACTCCCTCCATTCCACAATGTAAGACTTTCTAATCTTGCGTAGTCACATGGAAGACATATATACAATCCATATGCATTGATTGATCATTTGATCAATGGATGAGTCTAGATAAGACTAAAAAGTCTTAAAATATGGAATGGATGTTGTACTATTCTTTGCATAAGCATATTTACTGACTGCCAAATTACAGTAGTTGAAACCTTTCCGAGTCATTTAGCACATATTTAGTCCATGACATATCATGAATGATAGTTGCAATGGAACTGTATCCACTTTTTAAAATTTTCAAATATGAAACTAGTACTGATATCTCACCTCAATAAAACTGTTTGATGCTGGCAAAAGGACACAAAGTTTGATGTCTGCACTCTGGACATCATTAATTGATGGATTAACTTGTGGTTTTTGTTTAAAGATGATAATTAGGTACTTCTCTTCCTTATTATGAAGGACCTAGGCCGCGTTCGTTGAGAAGGGGGATAAGTTAACTTATCCGGCACGGAAAACGTAGTAATAGATTAGTACATGATTAATTAATTATTAATTATTCAAAAAATATAAAATAGATTAATATGGTTTTTTAAAATAACTTTCTTATAGAAAATTTTTGCAAAAAATACACCGTTTATCAGTTCGGGAAGCGTGTGCACGGAAAACGAGAGAGCTAAGTTAACTTAGCGGGTGGGACGAACGCGGCGCGGCCCTATCCTATGCCCTTAACCTCCTGATTTTCTTTTATCACCATTTACTAGTATACGTTCTAGAGAAATATCTACTCATATAGAGACAAGGTTTATACTGAAAGTAACACAAATGTTTTTTTTTCCATAGAAGGAAATGTCATTAAAAGAATTGCTATAAAACAGCCTTGTACTACATTCATACTACGTTTTAATTATATGGTATACATGCACCTATGGACTATAATGTTCCTTTAATCGAATTTTTTGAAACCGGTTCACTGGCTAGTTGTAACTTCTTATCACTCATGACTTGTATGCATGCACTACTTTCTCAAATGGTTTGCTTGCATTGCATTTTGAAGGTAACTTCAGAAATAACTGGTCCTATGGTTGTGGAAGATGTTGTTTATGAAAGCAGTGATGAAGACCAAAGTTCTATGACTGAAACAATGTACCGGCGCCTCATCTTTAAAAGAAATTCTGGTTTAGTGCAATCTGAAGCATTGCTTGTCAGAGATTCCACCAGTGACAAGGCAGATGAAAAGAACAAAAAATCACCTTCATCATCCAAAAAAAGGAGGAACCAGAAAAAGGGTCCCTCAGGTATGTTATGCAAATTTAAAATTTCAATATGCTGGTATTATTCGTTGTTTGCTATCTCGTGGTAGGAATAATCAATGCCCCTTTATGGGGTCATTAGTTTGAGACTTTAAGTTGTTTTTTTTTTTCAAAATTTGTAGGTCTATTTCTGATTTGCTTTGTCTTAATGTAGTCAGATGTGTGTGTGTATATGAAAATTAGATCCTACTACCAGGGTGTAGCTACTCCCTGCACGTCCATGATGAAAAATATTTTCATAACTGTTTCTACTCCCACTCAACAGAAAGTATGGACATTATTAAATCTCATGTGAATGATATAACTACATGTATAGAGTTTGTACTTTCTATTGAAAAAGAGAAGAAATATGTATAGAGGTGTTTCTGCACCTTAGACGTGAAGGGAGTAGCTACACCTGGTAGTAGGATAGAGGCTTCCTATATATGAAAATTAGATCCTACTACCAGGGTGTAGCTACTCCCTGTACGTCCATGATGAAAAATATTATATATATATATATATATATATATAAATTCAAAGGTATCTATTCGCTGCTAAACTAGTACTTGCATTTCACATATAGTTGATTTTAGTGTGATGTTTCTAATTTTCAACACCGTACAATTATCTTTATGTGTTTCCTCTAGTAATGCTGGACTGTTCTAAACCTGAGATATATGCTTTAGTGACACATCTGTTTTTCTGTTCTTTGGCTTTTGTAACCAGGTTTCCAAAATCTGACTGTAAATAGTTTTTACTGTGGTACTGGAGAACAAAACTTGTCAGAATTTTTTATTTTTATTTGAAACTTTGAATATAATCAATGGACTGTAATTCTTGGTGGGCTGGTCATGTTAATGTGTTTAAGTTCTATAAATTAGATGACAAAAAACCCGCTCCCGCTGTACCTAGGCAAGAACAAGTATATGTGATCAGGGATATTTTGTTAATTTAAAGTTTGAAAACCTGGTAGTAACACGGTGATAATTTTACTCATTTACAATAAGTTAATAAAAAAGGGTATAATTTTACTTTTGATCTTCCACTATTTATAAACGATTTTCTGGTCTTTGCGTAATATGTAGGATCCAAGACTATTCTGAGGATTGATCATAGCTATCTTGGTAGCTCTTATCACATCAGTATCATATCTGGCCTTTCTTTAATTACATCTGCCCTGAGTTCTGCTTCAGTATCTGGAACAAAAGTAAGTAACATGGTCTCATTCTACACGAGCAATATGGCTTGTTAAAGATTACTTCTATAAGGAACGAATTTTCTAGTTTTAATTCCTGGATGCTTGCGGTAGCCTTTATATTGTTTTCTCATTTGCTGTTGCAGTGTAATGCCATTTCTTAAACCACTATAATACATTTTGTAGGTTAGCACAACTGTAATAGGGCTTGGAGCAGGAAGTTTACCAATGTTTCTTCGTGGGTGTCTCCCTTTCCTAGATATTCAGGTAAAAGAAAGAAAAATGTCTTTATCTTGGCTGTTTGACTGGTTGAATGGGGTGATCAGCTTCTCAAAGTTTACAGGTTGTGGAGTTGGACCCTGTGGTAGAGGAGCTAGCAAAGAAATATTTTGAGTTTTCAACGGACGAGCAGTTGCAGGTGAGTCATTTATTTTACTATCAAAGGATTAAAAATGCCTGTTACTGTACAATCTAAGTTGTTTTGAAAGATAGGAAAGATCTCTCTCCAAGCTGTAATATGACTTTCTTGGAGGCTTTTTTAGTTATTTCAACATTTTGTTTTCCTGTGGGAAGTACTGCACTGCTGTTAATATGTGATATATAATATTTTCAGAGCATTTTTTAATTAACAAAGCATTATGGATGTGCTCGTTTCTTCTAAGTAATGTTTTGCTGTACTCCTGAGGGAAATCAAATTTAGGTGATGTTTAGTAAATATGGCAATAATGAGATTTTTATTTGTTGAGTAAGAATTCTTATGATGTTCTGTAGCATCTTTATATGGAGTTTCCCATCCCTATGTTAGGTGCATTTGGGAGATGGAATCAAATTCATAGGTGATATTGCTGTTGCAAACAGTGGGACCACCACCCAGCTCAATGCAGTTAAAATTCTTATTGTTGATGTTGATTCATCTGATCTGAGGTAATTGCTCTTAACATTTCCATGATTGCACTCTACCCTTGTATGTTTGTCCTCTTACAAAACAAATTCATATCAATCAATTCTGATTTCAAGTTGATGGATGCTCCACAGCTCTGGGTTGTCTTGCCCTCACCCAAACTTTGTTGAGGACTCATTTCTTCTGGCGGCAAAAACCTACCTTATTGAAGGTGGTCTGTTTATCATCAATTTAGTCTCGCGGTCACCTGCAGTCAGGGAGAAGGTTGTTTCACGACTGAAAGTGGTAAGATAGAGTCCAGACACACTTCTTCTTCTTCTTCTTCTTTTTTTTTTTACAGAATAGGATACATCAGATTTCTGAACACAGTTATTTATATGAAGTAACAATTCTCTCTGTAGGCCTTTGAGCACCTATATTCAATAGATCTTGAAGAAGAGTTAAATGAAGTTCTGTTAGCATCCCCGAGTGAAAGATACCTGGATATCAACAATATGGATGAGGCTGTGATCAAACTCAAGGCCATGCTGAAATTCCCAGTGGATGTAGAATCAGATATAAAGAAGTTGCAGAAGCTGCAGTAGTAGGCTCAGCTGCATCTAAATGTGCCATGCATCTGTCCTCGGCAGCCTAAGGAAAAGGGCTGGTCTAACTTCCTCCCAACTATAGGATCAAATTGCTTGTACCAAAGGGCATACGTACACCTTCCCTCGTTGTGTTGTCAAATTTTGTTCTTGTCAAGCTTTGCTGGAATCTGTATAGAGCTACGATAGGCGAGAAGGTGCCTGTCAGTTTTGGCCTACATTGCTGAGAGATTTTTCTAATCCATCACATTATACATATTAAAGTGACTCTCAACAGTTGATTAGTGCCTCGACGTCGGTAGGCTGGCAGACCTTGCTGCTACTGGCGAAGGTGCTTCGAGACAACCGCGTGCCAACTCCGCTTGTTGCCGTGCATGGAGTTTCACTCGGTTTTGGTTATATGTCTGAATCTTTTGAGGCAGAATTTTCCCTTTTACTATCTCTTTTCTTCAATTTGCCCCGTTCCACGATATAAGACTTTTAAGCATTATATAGATTTATTTAGATGCTAACGAATTTAGACACATAAAAAATATATATGTTGATATATGGATGAATATAAGCAAAGCCATAATGTTTTATTATATGAAACGGATGAAGTAGAATATAAGCATTTCTTGTTTAGCCAAGACTAGTAACAAGTATAATAGTTGCCTACAAGTTGACGACCTATACGTTGGAGAGAGAAAATGACTTGGTTTTGCTTTATGTTTGAATCTTTTGAGGCAATGTTTTCTCTTCACTATCTGTTCCAAAATATAAATGTTTCTTGTTTAGCAAAGACCAATGGTGAGTATAATAGTTGATAATAAGCCAAGTATAAGGATACTTGTAGAAGAGAAAATAAAAAAATTTATAGGATGTGTTTGGCTTGTGAACGAGATGAGATGTGTCCTATCCATCATTGGTTAATCTTATTTTTCTATTTGGTTAGGAGGATGGATTAGACAGTGTCTTTTTGTTTGTTTGAAGGGATGAGATGAGATGGAGTGAATCTATCGTATGTTTGGTTTGAGAGATAGATGTGAGATGGCTAGATATGATTTCCTCTCTCCCTTTCTGTGTGTGTAACGTGGGATGGATCGGTCCGGCCAAATTTAACGGACCAGTCCATTCAACATATGGGAAGAATATTCCTCACTGGGTCCAACACATCCTATCTAGTTTACAAACTAAACAATAGCAAAAATAGGATCGCTTTGACCGAACCCACTCCATCCTTGCAACCAAATACATCTATAGCTAATCTATTATCCATGCTACTAATAACATGAGCTTATAGCTAATTCTTGGCTATTATTAAACATGTTTTAAGGTGACATTAAAATATTCTCTTTTAACTTTGTTGATCGATTTTTGAATCTTAAATTGATAATATTTCTTTCCCAAATAACTGATTGGCTCCAAAATTATTGGAATGATTAGAATCATGAGAATTATGGTAAAAATGTTTATATAGTAGTGTAAAGAAATAAATCATGTTTATATTTTAGAATAGAGGGTATATGTTTTAAGAGTGTTTTTGGTTCTTTGACAATGCCATTTGCATTTTGCATAGGAGACGAAGATCAGAGATGCAGCATGCAATTGAATTTACCAGCTTGAATACTACTAAACTCATCATTTACGATCAACTCAACAGCTTGAAATAATGTTGAACAAGTTGCCCTAGTACCGGATCTTATCATCAACATTCCAGGCATTCAAGGAAGGCAACAGGTACTTTGTTTTTGCTAGATCTGTCGATTATGACTGCTTTTGGTTTTGCTTTTGCATATCAAGAAGAAGATAGCTATCGCAACATCAGATTACGATAATTTTGCCCATTAACAGGGGTTTAGGCACGCACTCTCTTCCTCAGATCCGGTTCCCATGCAGTGCCTAGTGTAACTGCAACTTAAGCAGTCATGCTAGGGCCATCTAAATAGTATTCAAGGCTTAAGATTTATTTAGACATTGTTTATTGAAGATAAAACACGGTGGATGTACTGTAGCATTTGATCTATACCATTCACTGAAAAAATGAAGGGATGAGATTGCATGCAGTCATTATCTTGCAGTTCCAATGATGACTGCATGTGATCCCAATCCCTCTTCCTCTGTTAGACCTGTCCGGTCTTTGAGTTTACCAGAGAGCATGCACGTTCCTTCCGAGTACGAAACTGTACATGCTATGCCTCCCCTTGGGAGCACGAGAATTTCATTGTAATTCTGCAGGATTCTCGTAGGAAGGAGTTGAAACTCAAATGGAGAGCTTTTCAAGGAGGCATCTTCTGTCTGCATCAGAAATGCACCAATAATACAAGTTAATTACTTATTTTTTCTGTTCTATATTATAATACTTTTTTTTGACATTGCTTAGATTTATGTATTGTAATGAATCTAGATACACATACAAAACATACATACTGATACATGGATGAATATAGATAAATTCAGAAAGTCTTATAGTATGAAATGGAGCGAGTATACAAACATGATTCTTTATTCAAAAGGGGAAGAACATGGTGGACCTGCATGATATTGAATTATTGATACCCTGTCAACATCTCCAAAATCCACGAGAGATGCAAGAACATTATCTTAGTTGCGTTTGGTAGGTGCATAGATCTTTAAAAGTAACACATGTGCTTAGTTAATTGCATCGCATTATCATAATAAGGTGTCAAGCTTTTCTAAGGTAATCAAGTGACATGCTTGAACAAGTCAAGACCATTTTCTTTCCCAACCTAATCTTTTCAATTACCTTCATTTATCGGAATTTGCTGGCATTCGACGATTATTATGGTGGCAAATAGCAAATTTGATCCTGAATTTATCAGGGAGAAGTGAAAGAACAACTATTCTCTGTAGTCTCAAATTGTAAAAGATAAGTGTGAATATATACGTAGCTGGTGAAGAGCCAAGAGCATATAAATATATAATAGAGAAGCATTAGATTTTTTTTTTTGGGGGATAATGATGCATGCCATCAGATACCCAGAAATACATAAAATAATATATATGAAATCTCATCAGATTCAGAAGGTAAACGCTACGTGGATATAGCACAATCCGCATGCCTACCAAACATTGGTCCTATGATTGTTTTTGTGATTAAATAATCTACTACCAAATATTGATCATATGATGATTTTATCATAAAATAATTTAACTCGAAAGCGCCACCTTTAAATATTCCATTACTCGTTGTCTCCCAAAAGATCGGTTTAATATTTGAAGTAGGAAAACAAGTAGCTTGTTCAAATCTCAAATTTGGCTATTCAGATGCCATGTCAAGCATCAGTCATTTGTTTATTCTTTCTTGAATCTGTCAGCAACTAATTATCACACAACATGCAGGTTTGGTGTTAGCAACTTTGTAACTGATCAAAGAAACATGAGTAATTAAAGCCATTTTCGTGGACTCGTAGGTCAGCAGGACTGAACCTTTGAAATTCAGGAAACAGTCAAATTTAAGAGTACAGAACCATCATGAGCATATGAACATTGTGACTTTGGTCTCATGACCTGATGAAAGTACAGACTCGAATTGACAGACATATTAAGGCCAGGAGACAGGAGTGAACATAGAACAATTTTGAAAGCCACTAGCAGTCTAGCAGACCAAGTCGTAATGTCCTAACAACACTTGTATTTTGATTGAATTTATCAAGTAAGAAACACTGACAGCTTATTAATTATTCTTTTAGCAAAGCTGAAACCCTGTCGATACAATATTCACTACTTTGCAGGACAGCTAAATGTAAATTAGACCAAGCATGAATGTGATGTCTAAGACAAATTTATCTGGTTGCAGAGTTGCATTAAAACAGACAAGCTAACTAAGGGATTAATATGCAGTGTCGGGCTCTACTCTTGTGCCGTCCTCAAGATTCTGACAGCTGACTGGATGAATTGAAAATGACACCCATATTTTCGTTCAGAGATTCAACATTCAAAGCACGGTCAACATTTGGAGCAATCCAGCTAGCTGATCGATGGCTGTCCGAGTCTAGCACCACATACTTTTTGCTTCTGTTTATACTTATAAGTTAAAATTTAGATTTTTAATCTTAAATTCGGAGTTGATTTTGAGGTTTTTTCACCGAAGTTTATTTTTCAGCATTGACTTTTAGATTAGTAAGAATATGTATATAAAAGTTTATTCGTAAATTATTATTTGTTTATAAATACATTGTTCACTTTTTTTTTTCATAAAACGAAATAATCACCCCTAGAAGATCGCGGCCCTTCTGAAAAGAAAGAAACTAAGGGGGTGTTTGTTTCTAGGGACTTATTTTTAGTCTCTAGTCACATCGGATGTTTAGATACTAATTTGAAGTATTAAATATAGACTAATAAAAAAACTAATTTCATAAATAAGAGCTAATCCGCAGACAAATTTTTAAGCCTAATTAATCCATAATTAGCAAATGTTTACTGTAGCATCACATAGACTAATCATGAATTAATTAGGCTCATTAGATTCGTCTCGCGAATTAGCCTTATAGATGAGTTTTATTAATAGTCTAGCTTTAATACTTCAAATTAGTATCCAAACATCCGATGTGACATGGCCCATGTAAACAACCCATAAGCTAAATGAATGCCCTCGAATATTTGTACAAATATGTACCTTAGGTATTCTTGGTGCACAGTGACACTTTAAGCTAGTGACAGCTAGCTGAATAGACACATATATACTCCCTCGAATTTATAACATATGCCATTCTAAACTGAGCCAAATTTAGATATTTGACTATAAATAGCTTTTACTGTCTTAGAATCATGCATCCCGTCTTTCGCTCGTGCAAATAATTATAAGCCAAAATTTAAATTTTTACCCTTAAATTTAAAGTTGATTTTGAGTTTTTTATTGAAATTTATTTTCTAATCTTGTCTTTTAGATCGCTAAGAATATATATGTAAAAGTTTTATTCACAAATTATTTTTTATTTATAGATATATTATTTGACTTTTTATAAAAAAACTTAACAATCACTCCTACGGAGATCATGGGATCATTTGGATCATATGCTAGCAACCTCCTCTCTTTGCAGGGTTAGGTTGGGCATTTGGTAGTTACCTAACAAACTTGTTTTGCTTGGCAAACTAATCTATCTTGGCTAGAAAATCCTGGTCCCTCAGGGAGAGCCAAAAATGGCTATCCTTCGTGGGAAAGCTATTGATTTTGAGCAACTTCACACTCACCATATTGTTTATGCTTATAAGTCAAAATTTAAAGGTTTTTTTATCATAGTTTATTTTTAGCTTATTC
This sequence comes from Oryza brachyantha, assembly GCF_000231095.2. NCBI lineage: Eukaryota > Viridiplantae > Streptophyta > Magnoliopsida > Poales > Poaceae > Oryza > Oryza brachyantha. The sequence continues at coordinate 8,329,167 of NC_023166.2, forward strand.
TTAAATCACTAAAATACATATATAAAATTTTATTCATAAATTATTTTTATTTGCTAACATGTCGTTTCACTTCTGCCATAAAAAACCAAACGATGACAACCCTTGCTTCAATGGCCATAGGCCCATAGCCTGGTTGAGCAAGGTTAGCAGAGCAAAAGCTATCTAGAGATGCAAATTTACCCCCATGTTTTTCTTTAAAAAAATAAATACTTCAAGAAAATTATATATTTGTTGATATTTCTCTCTCTCTCTCTCTCTATATATATATATTATAGAAAATAGTGGTGAAAATTTTTTTTGAGACTGTTCTTGCTCAAAACTACAAGTGTTTTTAAACAGGAGGGAACACATTACACATATAATAAAAATCTAAGTTCTGTACTCTACTAGAAATATACGCAGCTCTCATGTGTATCCTTGAAAAAGAATTTAACTATTATGCAAATAGCAGGATAAAGTTGGTCTAACTTAGATGTGTAAGTGGAAAACCGATAAACTTGTTTATAGGACAATTAAACGGGTGACAGCTCACTTACCCTTCTCTTACTATTTATATTAAAATACTTTAACATAATAATAGGAAAACTTTTAAAGCTAGAAGAAGACAGATAAATTGGTTTTCTCAGTTTTAGCATTTAACCTGAAATTCATGACATACTTAGATCCAATGCAAAACAAGCCTTTTGTACATGAGTAGTTGCCTTCTACCAGATTTAGATTTGAAAAATCTTCTAGATTGTCCCCAAAGATCTCAAGAATCAATCAACCAACTAAACCATTTCTTTGCAGAATGGCTTTTCATGACCATAGCATGGAATCTTCCAAAACGGCTCCATGAATACAGACTGGTACAGGTAGGTGGAAGGCAAGAGGTTAACAAGATAAATTAAATTTAATTTAATTAAACACAAACAAAGCAGTGCAGCAGTCTGGTTGCAAAAGCAAGTAGGGTGGACTTTTCCACCCAACTGTGGGCCAGGTTAGGCAGGCTGCGCAGGGTGCAAGCTCATGGGACCCACTTCGATGGAGTTGACTTTGACCAGTCCATATTTAAAACCATACGGAGAACTGTACAAAATCAAGCTGAATGTAACTATCTCCATATGGTATGAGGCTATGAGGTATATATATGGTTGGACAGTTTGGTAACATAACAACATCAGCAACAGCAGCAACAATAAAAACAATATCTATTCGGTTTAAAGGGATTTTATGGAGATTTTGAAGTAACTAAATTATTCCTTATAAAAATCGTGTAAAATTTCCGTGCGTTTCGAAGGTGCTCTATAGCTCCTTTTGAAATGATGCATTTATATACAGAGGTCCAAGAGGTCTTCTCGCGTATTGTTGATATAATGACTTGTTTATCCATTATGTGGTAAATGGATATTTAAGTGGCATGATTTTTTTTCAGTTTTGCTAATTTTAACTTTTCTTTTTCATATTCTGAACAATGCTATGTTTAAGATATTTACTTTGACGGCGTGAACCACACGGTACTGAGGTTTTGAGAGGTTACTTATATTATCAAAATAAACCTAACAATACTACTGGATTTACCATCATGCATAAGCACTTCTTTGGAAAATGGAAGAACTGATGAGGTCATTCACTTCCTATTCCTTTGCATGCGTGGCTGACTCAAACAAAGCCAGCTAGTATGAATAAATGGGTGTTATTACGTAACGTAAATACATTTAGTGATAAGGTTAATATATACCAGTTGACTTTATTCAGTTAATCACTCAAAATATGTTGTTTAAAAGTATAGTATAAAATTATATAGGTAGTTTTTTTGTTATAAATAGTTATGTAATATTATAATTTTATTAGAAACTATCGTTAAATGCTAATTATAAAACAATGATCAAAGTTGCGCAACTATAACTAAAATGCTCGATAATGTTATCTATTTAAATACGGATGCAGTATATATATGAAGCAGCACTTCAACAGCACGTGACGTTCAAAGTCTGGAACCAACATTTTCATGCCAAGCTGTAGAATTTGTTGATAAAAACGGAATTTGTTGATATACTTTGCGTAGAAGAATCGCTTTCGGATCGAGAAGCTTGGATTAATTCAAGCAGCCGGAGCTAGTATCGTCATGCAGTGCTCACCAGGATTACGTCATAGTAATGATTAATGTAATCAGATAGGATATTGCTGAGTAAATTTAGTCCAATTGGATGCAGCTTTTTTTAAAATTTTGTTTTACAGTCCTCTTTAGCATTACTGTCTCAATGAATAAGTTAAAAAATTGTAAGCTTTCAGTGGCATATGTGAGGAATTTATCCAACAATATCTGAAGTAATCTAACCTACTGTGGGTTGTACTACTCACTAGGCTTAGCATCTACATGTGCATTTTATTTAGTTACTCTCATTACTTAACATTGCCATTATCGGTGTTAATTAATTAACATTTGTTGAAGGTCTCTGCATCACCATCAAGGGTGTGGTAATTTTTTTTCCTAATTATATTACATGCATGAGAAACACATAAAAATTGTATGCCCAGAAAATATAAGTAGCTCTCTAGAAGCATGCTCAACAGACTGAACATATCTAGAAGTAAATTTATAAATTAAACCACCCATAATTTATTCTACTAAAGCACAAGCGAAGAAAAATCAGGTTTCAATAGAGAATTGGTAATGTATATACATGTGGTATACTGGTATATGTGAGTCCATGCCATTGCTCAAATGTATGATGCACTTAATAACCTTTTACTGCCAAACAGCTTAATCACATTAAAATACTCCAATGTTTTAAATTATAGACGTTCTACGTCGTTTAACAAAGACTTTGAAGGAAAAATACTTTCCCAGTAAATGAGGGATGGGTGGGGTATCAAAGACATGGAATTATGATGGGAAAAATAAAAGTGTATAAAAGGTGATTGATGGAAGGTGTAGTGTTGTAAATACTGGTAGAAATAATTATATAGTAAAATAATATTTTGAATCCTAAAAATATTTATATTTTTAAAAAGAGTAAGCGGTACACATCTCATCCAAAGAATAAAAGTGACATTTGATATCACTTTTTAAAACATATGCAAAAACATCTAAAAATATCTATGGTTAAAATTTAAGTCTATGGCTAATTATTTTTTAGTGGTATATAACAGAACTTCGATAATAATACGTCTGTGGTGACTTGGTCCTGATAGATGTGCACGTGTTTATAGGAAGTGAGTGTTCACGTGTGCTAAGGGTCTGAATTTCGAAAAGGAAGAGCTTTAGCAAATTTACCACTTATTTTTTTAACTACATCTATCTTAAAATGTAGTATTTCTGTACTGATTACTATGATTCCAATCATTTTAATGATTATAGAGCTAATTAGATGTTTAGAAAGGGAATCTAATCGATGTAGAATCTAAAAATTAACTAGTGAAATGAATAAAAGAAAAAAAATTGACATCTTTTTGGTATATACTACACAATCTAGAAATACTTATATTTTACAACAAATACGTTATATTTTAGAACGAATACGGTATATTACATGAATACTACTAGAACAACGGTACCAATTTTATAGTGCCAATTTTTCGATAACGTTTTAAATAAGTGGAAAATTTTCAATGCTTAAAAAAAAAGCTTGATGCCATGTGTGGCATCAATATATCAGCACCAGAATTGTTTCTGAGAAAAAAAAAACAAATAAAGACGGGTGCTTTCATGGCTTCGAAATGAAAAATACTGGCGCTCCCTCGTCAACGGTTTTGTCTTCTTCCTTCCTCCCTTCCTCCTTTTCTTCTCGCCCCCCACAGCTCTCCCTCCCCACCTCTGAATTCCCCGCTCCTTCTCGTTTGCTTCTGCACCTCAGAAGCTTCCGAGTCAGAGGGGGAGCAAAGACCCCCCTTTGGTTCCTTTTCTTTCCTCCCCAGCTGATTTTGTGTTCTTTCTTGCTGGGTTTCGATCGATCGAGCAAAGAATTGGAGAGAGATACAGGTTCTTGGAGAGAGAGAGAGAAAGAGAGATGCTTGTTTCTATGTGTTTTCTTGGAGGATATATTGTGTGAAGGAAGTCGCCCTTTCCATTAGTTTTGTTCATGAGTTGGGGCTGCAATCTTGGAGAGTTGGCGTTAAAAAAATTCCGTTTTTGACTGTTTCCGTTGTGTGTGTGTGCGTGTGTGTGATTTCTTTTCGGCCTTCTTGAAGCAATTTGGGTTATCTCCTGGGAGGATTGGTGGTTGGATTCTTGTGTTTTCTCTCTTCTAGTAGTTGAAGGGTGGAAGAAGGTATCTTTTGTGGGGGGCAATTTAGGCTCTTATATGAAGAATTTGGGGGACCAAACCAACTGCTTCTGGTTCTTGATTTCCCAGGAGGTTTTGATCTGATTGTTTTCCTTGGTGAAATTTGGTGAGAGAGCTTCCTTCAATCCTCTACTTCTTTTGATGGATGAAGGTGGCAGGAAGCACATTTAATTCTCCTCTGTAGACAAGCCACAAACTTGGACTTGGAATTTGATCCTTTCTTGGGAGGTTTTGGAGTAAAGGAGTCGAATTTAGTTTCTTGGAGAAAATTTTTGTAATTCGGTGCTAAAGTTTGGAGGTTAAGTCTGTTGATCCAAGAATTTGGGAGAGGCAATTTGGGAGTTTTCCTTTCTACAGGATTGGACGTCGCTAATGGCAGTAAGTAATCCATTTCTAATTTCTCTCACACTAATTATCTTACTGAGCTGGATTGGATGTCTTGGCACTGCATTCTGCACAAATGGCTATTGATTTTGATTGCAGGCGTTTGGTACTTCTATCTAGTAGCTCTAGTTTGTTGTTAATTTAAACTTGTTTTTAGAGGAAACACTTTTAGCAAATTACTTTCCTGCAACCTTGTCTAGTTCAGGTTTAAATAATTTTGTCCATTTCTTGCTTAAGAGAAGCTTTTGCGATGATTTTGATGTGCAGCATTTCTGTACGGGAAATACAGTGCATAAGGACATATAATGAACTGATTACTAGCAGTGCACTTTACTTGTTTGTTAATACATGATTATGTGTTTCGTGCTAATTATTTATGCTATATATGAGGGCTACTAATAAATGTTCTAGGTGATAGTTTTGACATTGCCGCACAGTAAATGATTTTCCAAAGAGGACAAGCTTAATTGTTGATCTCATTTGTTTTTCCAATGAAGATCCTTTGCTTAACTTGGACAACATAGTGTTGTAACCACTACAGTGATGTGGATAATCGAATAGCTGTTTGCTCCAAGCTGCCCTTTGTTACCTGTGCTTGATCATCTCGAACTCTTCATTTGAACTAATCATATACTTTGAGTTCTTTTGTGTAGCTATCCTGTCAATTCGCAACGCTATTGAAATAGTCCAGTATTTAGGGGATTCCTATTCATAGTTTTTTATATAAAAATATAGTACCCTGACTGCCCAACATAGTTTTGCATGTTAGAAATTTGGAAAACCTCCCTCTCTCTCTCTTGGCTAGTTTCATTTTTCTCCCAAAATGGTAAATACCCCGACAGCGTACGGGTGTTTTTATTTGCTTTGTGAATCATAATTCAGCTTGAGGCTTGACAAAATTCACTAACTTGTGTTCTTTGGACAGCAATCTGAAATTCCTGCATTTGGGAGCTGGGACACCACCGGCAACACACCTTACACACAGAAGTTTGAGAATGCGCGTAAAAACAAGAAACCGGGCATTTCTTCCCATCCAAATGACCCAAGGAGGCACCCTGAACCTCCAACCAGGTCACCTTTGCATCCAGCATACACACCTGATACCCAGGGCCAAAACCCACTGAATCCACCACATGGAAGAAGGCATGAGGCTGATCCCCATAGGAGGCACTCCCTTCCTCAGCGAGATGTCCGCGGTAGCGCTGCGAATGCGCCGAGAAGCCCATACAGAATGGTTCCTGGTTCTGCTTCACCAGCACAGCCAAGCAACCCCTCGAAGCCAAGGCAAAGGGCAGCTGGAATGCATACTCCAGAAAGGAGGAGTCCATCAGAGGGACAAGGTCAGCATACTCCTAGAAGGAGCAGGATGAAGCAGGGTGGCAGAGGCTATGATATGGTACATTCTAATCCTTTGTTTCTTGCTAATCCAGAAATTTTGTGTGACATCTCAGGTGACTATGGAGTAGTAATGTGCTGTTGCTTTTGCATTTCTGAATCCAGCCTGAAGATGATGTAGCTGTTCCACCGTTTGGTGAGTGGGATGAGAGCAATGCAGCATCAGGCGAAAAGTTTACCGGTATCTTCAACAGGGTGAGGGATGATAAATTGTCGCCAAACACTTCTACCAGGCAACCGGACACTAGTCGCAGTCAGGCAAATAAGGTGAAACAGGTAATGTGCACAAACCTCTCTTGGGTAAAACATTTTCAGGCTGTGATATGAACAATCTTTTTATACCTTAGTGTGACTTGAGTTCCTACTGGATACCACTTACACAAAGTGTAAATATTATTACCAATTTTGATTAGGGAATTGGTAGCTTTACTATCATAGAAAAAATGATGCATGTCAAACAAAAGAGTATTCACTTTGATTATAGGGTTAACCGTTAAATGACCATCAGCAGCAATTCAATTATTTTACTGTTCCCATATCAATTCTAATGCGAAAAAAATGAACAAAATAAATGTTAAACCTCACTCAAGATTCAATAACAAGCTACACACCTACAAGTACTGCAATTAGATCCAGCAGTTTTCATCGACAGGCACAACCGTGGAGTTTGAGCAAAACCTTCTTACTGATATGTCAATGCCTACTGCTACATCACAAAATTTTACTTAAAAGGCACAAACTCGTGTAGTTCTGTTGTTATTTTCGACATAGTACATGATGAAAATTAGCACATAATGTTAAATTATAATGTGTCCAAAACTTGTGAATAAACAAACCATATTCATGACAGTCTACAATATTGAACTGTAGCTTCTTTAATACTTGGCACAGCTAGACAATCTTTTTTATGAGTGACACACTGACACTGACACTGACACTCTGGTAATATTATGGACTGATCCTTTTGTTTCTCGCTTTTTCTCCAGACATGCCCTTGCTGTATACTTTGAGACAATGGGGATAACAGATATTTCTGGAGAGCTTCCTTAGCTACTTATGGATCAGATTGCTATCCTTGTGAACTTTCACTGAACTCTGTTCATGTGTTCTTTACAAGCTTATTGTTGTTAGTGTGAGTATGTATCTGTAATTGAATTGTCCAATCATTTCGTTTCTGTGATTATTTGAAACATATATAGGGTGCCATTTGGCTCTGTGAAGCATGGAGTGAGAAATTTTCCTTGCTGATAATAAAATATTTCTAGAATGCATCTGTGCCTTCCTGGATGATCAGAGTGTTATTTTGTCAGCCACCATATGATTCCTTCCTAGAATTAAGGATATACAGAGTAAGCTAGGATTAAGATTAAAACAACCAAATAAATGTCATATGCACTCTCATTTTCAGGCTGCTGCTTGAGAAGTTCACACAAAATTTCTTTGTAAGAACAGTGATTGTTAAGAATGAACAGATGAATTTCTAGAGAGCCTCTTTTAGTAAAAGAAGGTTCTTGAAATTATGAAATTACATTCAGTGTTATTTGCATTTGACATATAGTAAATTGCCATAAAGTAGAAGGAAAATAGCAGAACTCAAACTATCCTGATAAATAAGATTGCAGCAGTTGTACTAAGTTCACTATATACTTTTTTTTTCTGAATGGAAGTTACATGATTGTTGATGCTTTACATATAAATCTAATCTGGGAATGTTTTTGTAATAATGGGGATGCATTAGCAGACTCAAAACTTTTTGTTCTCTGTTGAATAATCTGTTACTATTGGCATTGCCTTGGTGAATATAATAATATACTTTGAGCATTACTTGATGGGAAACTGTTCTCCAAATCCTCCTTGCACTTGCTGGAGTGGCTTCTAGGGGCTACCTTAGTTTCCTTATTGGCAGGGCACGGCTGAAGACCTTCTCAACCTCAGTTGCTTCCATGTTCATCTGATCCAAAAGCTCCATTTCCTCCTTGCTCAACCCCTGCAAGAAGTTCATGATGTCCTGCTTCACCTCCATGAAACCATCTGTCAGCCTCCTAAACAATGTAACCTCCTCCTCCTCCAGCTCCTTGACCTCTCCCTCGATCTCCTCCACTTCCCTGATGATGGTCTTCTCTCCTTGCTCGACGGTCTTTTCTATTCTCTCCACGAGAGGAGGCTCAGGACCACAGGTGTTGTCAGTCCTGATGAATGTGGAGAAGTCACGCCCTATGCTTTTCGCCGCTCTTTCTAGCTCAGGCACTATTGTTTCAGGCACAACTTTGCTCCTGGTGTACAGAACAGCACCTCCATATCCATCCCATGCATCATTCCTGCCGCGGTAGTACACGAAGATGTAGTCGTCTTCCTTGTTCTCTACTTTGGATGAGATGATGTACCTAAAGTTCAGCAAATCTTAGTAGATGAATCTGAAGTACTGCAACAGATGATGATGCTATCTAAGGGACATACCAATCATCTTGATAGTGCAGGAACTCATTGTCATGGTTATAGAGGATTGCGGGTTGTGCAGGGTCCTGCACAAACCGCTGCATGGCCGACCTGGTGAAGAAACCAGAGTCGGGGGTGCGAATTCTCCAAGTCAAATTTGCGAGAAGTTTGTCTCCCTCAACATGAAACTCGTGAAGCTGGCAATCAAATGAGTCGAAAGTAGGATTGAGTCCACTTGAAATGTACCACTTGCCATTAAAATCAGCCATATTGAAGGTCTTGACAAGGGCCGATGGATCAGGGACTGGGAATTCTCCAACATCAGACTTTCTTGGGACACATTTCTTGCGTGAAACGGCACACTCATTGAATTCGTCAACCACGGTGTTCTCAAACAGATCCCCACATTTGATCTACGAGACGGCAAGATACACAATAGTTTACTCTTATGAAAAATATGATCTGAACTGATTGGTTTCTGGAAAATGGACCCACCTGGCATTCAGTCTCATCAGGGCGATTGTTGCATGTATTTAAGCATGCTACATTTGCTGCACAGGACGGGTTTGCTATGCATTTGGCCAGCTCTATTCTGAAATTGATTCCATTACATTTAAGTAAGAAACACATGACCACAGCATCATCTGCAGAACCCCAACTGTACTGTATGCATAGGCAGTTACTGATCAAGCATTGAAAAGGTGTATTGCCTTAAACAGAAACAAGATTAACTGTATTGTCAATCCCACAGATTCTTGCAGTAGATGCTGGTGTTATTGCTTTGAACAATGATATGTGGTGTTGTGGGACTTCGGTTAAGTAAAAGAACATAATGCCTCCTAAAATGGAGGATTGACAGAACCTAGTAATAGTCAAAACAAACAAACAGCCTCGAGAAAGTCCAGGATCAGCATTTGACAAGGTGAATACACACAGCTTGGAATCATGTTTAGAACAAATTGAAGAGAAAGAATACACACACCTGCATTCCTTGAGCAGGCAGGTGCATGTCTTGAGAGCATCAACGGCATCAGCAGAAGGGACTACAAGAACTGCACATGCCACCAGCCCTGTCATGGTGAACAGCTGCAACCTGCTCCACTCCTTGACGCCGCTGAAAACTTGCAGCACTGTGTGCACCTTGTTCTATCAAACAAACCCTTTTTCTTGTCAGTTATCATCACATCACAACAATCAAATTGCCGGTGCATCGTTCAGAAAAAGGGAAAAAGAGCAATCAGCCAATCATCACCTCGGAACAAGCAGGGATCTTGGCGTGAAGAGGGAGGTGACGAGCCCTCCTCCAGAGGTGAGCCCTCACGCAGCACCGGTGGAACCTGACAGCGCCATGGTTCCTCTTGGCCGCCGCCGCCGCACCTCGGCTCTTGCGACCATGGACAGTGCCTGCTCCCTCCGCTAGCAACGCGCCATTCCCGCACTGCCGCGACATCATCTCCTCCCCGACCTCACCTGCATTTCAGCAGCAGGGAAAAAATAAAATCCGGCGAGTCAGACACAAATCGCACCCAAGAATATCATCTCCTCTAACTGAACCAAGAAACACCAGACGACGAGAGCAACAAGTGCGAGCTCCAAGAACCAACCAAAAAAACCAAACCTGGGCTGCGGCGGCGGCGGCGGCGGCGGCGATTGGGCGGCGCGGAGATGGATAACGCGCGCCGCGATGGCTTGGCTTGGCTTGGCTTGGCCTGGCCTGAGTTGCAGACGAGGGAGCAGAAAGATTTCGCCTTTTTTGTGTGGCGCGGAGCGGGCGAGACGTGGCCGTGGTCCAGATCGCAATTCGGCGATTCGAGAGGGTGGAATTCGAAAAAAATGCCCACCCAATTTTTTTTCGAAAAGGGAGTTTTTTTGTTTTTTTTCGCTGGGCGGGAGAGGGAGCGGAGGAATCGCGGCTGCCGTTGCTGCGTGAGGCGGCCAATGGCGGAAACCCTAGCCCAGGACGGCGACGCGCCGCTCGACGCGGCGGCCATCAGGAGGTCGCTCTCTCCTCTGATTCACCCGTGCCGATTAGCTTCCTCAGATTGGCTGTACACCCTTCTTTTTCCTTTTTTCTGGGTTAGCCGGTTGGAGCGGCTCGTGCTGTCGCGGCGAGGGGAGGAGGAGGAGGATGCTTCGGTGGCGGTGGCGGCGGCGGCGGAGGAGGAGGACGACGTGGTGCGCCGCCTCCGCTCCGAGGACGAGGTGAGTGCGGCCGCCTTGGTGTCTGCGTGGTGGTTTGGTTTTACTGTTACTGGGTGCCTTCGTTTTGGTGTGTGCCATTGCGAGTTTGAGGCAGGCTAAATTGGTTTCTGTTGCTGGAGTAGTGTTTGCAGGAGGTGGATGCATTGATCTCGAGTGACTCCGCGCTGCAGAGCGACGGATTCGGTAAGCGGCCACCGAGATTGGTGGTTCTTGCTTTGTTACTGTCTGATCCATTTAGTAGTTGTGGTTGGTTTATCTAGTGGCATAGTCATGCCAGCTTGAGCTTAATCCGCATATGCTGTGTAAATGTAGTCACTTCTTGTAAGTCCTGGGATTGCCCCGCGGAGTTTAATTCCCGTGGCATTGTTGCTTTTCTTGCATGCTTTGCTTATGTATGTGACACTGTGCTAGATGCATTCATGGAATGGTTGAGAAAGGAGGTAAGCTTGGCTGAGGCGGAGAACCGCAGGCTACCTGTTGAAATTTGCAGCATTGAAGAGACAACTCTCAAAGGTTGCTTCTCTTGAGTCTGTCTTAGTAAGTTTCTGTTAATTGGCAACAGCATGCTAAGTTGCTAACACTGTGTTATATAGATATGATTCAGTTGGATGCTGATATTGCCGCATTGGAGTCTTCATTGAAGAAAATTGATTCAGAGGTTGTCCTTGAATGCTTGACCCTGCACCTATAGTTCCTCATTTTCCTATCTCGATCACTTCTGTACTTGCTACATATTTTTTCAAGAAATAAGTTGCTGCACCCAAACAGTTGGGAAGCATAGGATTGTTCCCTGAATTTTCCACAGTAGATGGAATGTATACGCCAACTCATTGACTCCCACTGTTATATAGTTGTATCACCTTTTATGTCAGTCACTTTCTCTCATTGAATCTCATTCGTAGCTGGTTAGTTGCACAATTTGAATATCTAGTACAGGGATTAGATTGCTGTAATGATATTCTATTGTTAGTGTTCACGTATCACATGGGTTGGTTAGATGTAATTTCGTACCATTGCCAAATATTTTATTTTTTTCTCAAAATATTTGCAATATTGTGCACTTTCTTCATACAGGCTTTGAAACATTTGGAGGCAAGTCACACCACTGAGTTGTCAGTTGCAACTAATTCATTCGGAGACCAAACTAATTTTGACAAGGACTACAAGAATGAGGTGTGGCTATCTGCTCTAATAGTCGACAGATTCCAAGTATCATGCTTTCTGTTAAATTGCCGATTATTAGACAACTTTAATCCACTAAATAGAAGACATATCGGTGCAATGTATTCACAATACAATTTCTTGAATGCAAGTTTTGTGCCCTTTGTTGAAGATTATATGTAATACAATACAATCTGTAGTCACTGTACATTTCCTCAATGCAGGTCTCCTATACAGTAATATAGTCAGCATTTCCCACCTACTTATGTAAATGCTGTATTCCTCAAACAAAAAAACAAGTCATCATCCACACACTTTCACAAGAAAATAGTACAGATGACAATCAAGCATATGGATCTAATGCATATGCAGCAATAGCCTCTTGTATTGAGGTTTTCCTCTTTTTGTGATTTGCCTTTTAATATACCCCTTTAATGATCTCCTAGGTACTGGAACTTGACCATCAGCTGGAAAAAAATGAGAATGACCTGAAGATGTTAGAGAATCTAAATAACTCAATGCAAAGGTAGTACTGTTCGTTTATGTTCAGAATGATTTGACATCTTAATCTCATAATGCAGTTACTCCCTCCATCTCAAAATATAGCTACTTCTAGGATTCAAATTTGTCTCAAAGGACAACTATTTCTCCACCTATTTTGTCATCTCAACCAATCATAGCCTTCCCCTAGTTAATTTCTTCACCTACTTTCTCATATCAACTAATCACAACCATTTCTCACCTCAACCTTAATCCCTCCAAAGAAAACAGCATAAGTAACTACATTTTGAGGAGGAGGGAGTAGTTTACAGCATATTAACATTGCCAATTCTATTACTACTCGTTTATCATGTTGAATGATATGACATTATTATTTAGTCATAATAATCTAGTTTCATATTCTGTATGTATTTCAAAACTTAATACCATTTGTTTTCAATGATGTGTCTTACTGATAAAGTTTCTCAGACTCCATGGGGTCATTATCTGATTGTTTGTTTGAATAAAACATTTTATTGGAATGTTTTGCTGAACATTGAACTCTGCCATGTTTCTGTTTTGAAACTCCCTGGAAATTGTAAATTTGTAGTTCTTTAAAACCAGAATGGGCCTAATCTTGGTTCGCTGTTATGTACTGATACCTGGAAGTTAAGCTATGTAATGTACTCGAGTATATTTTAACATACATTTGTGCTTTTGTCATTATCTTCAGTTTCAGCATTTCAATCTTGTGGAATACCTTCTCATCCCAAGTCCCAACACTATGCTTATTTGCCTATGTTCCTCACTTGAGGACATATATTTTTGGCAAAAATTGCTACAGGGCATAAAAAAAACACGTAATTAGCCGATGGACACCGTAAGATCACGAATTTGCTGCAGGGCACCACAAAAGTGTGGTAATTAGCTATAGGGCACTCCGGCCAATTTTTTATTATTTTCAGAGCGAAAAATTCTAAAAATGACGAGATTGCCCTTGGTGGCCAACCCACTATGCGCCCTTATCGCCGTTGGGTCGCCGCTTGCTCACTCGCCATGTAGGCTAGGGTTCGGGTGTGTAGCGGCGCCAAGACCAACTGGGCCTGGTTCGATTGGACCCAGTCGACATAACGGGTTGGCCGCCGAGGGCAATCTTGTTATTTTTAGAATTTTTGACTCTGAAAATAATAAAAAATTGGCCGGAGTGCCCTATAGCTAGTTACCACACTTTTGTGGTACCCTGCAGCAAATTCGTAATCTTAGGGTGTTCACTGGCTAATTACGTGTTTTTTCGATGCCCTGTAGCAAGTTTTGCCTATATTTTTCAGCTATGCATTTCTAAGTTTGGTTTTATGCTGACGATTCTGCCGCTGCTGTACATATCTTCATTATTTTCTGTCATGAACTCTTTGATTGGTCTCATGCTTGGCTTTATGCTTAAAAATTCAAGTTTATAGCCGCAGAATGCGTTCTTTCCCTTGTATCAATAAGTTTGTTAACTTCTAACTATTTGAACTATGCTTACCTGTTGGTGTCATATATCATTCCGGCCTTTTGAGATTTATTACTGTAGCCATTTGAGGTTTAACTTCATCTGCCCTACATTTAGGGTTTATGTTTGTTCTGGTCTGAAGACTTGAATTTCCTTCTGAAATCTGTACCATATCCAGGGTTGAAGCAATGTGGGAACTTGAATCTATGTTATCAGAAGCAAAGGTCTTGGACTTTAAAGACAATTGCCTCAGGGTATTCCTGAAGGCACCTGTACTCACGCCTGAATGTTTAATGTATGGGCAAGAGTTGGATTGTTCTAGTATTTCATTTGTTTCAGACCATGAATTGCTGATAGAAGTAGATGAAGAAAGCATGGAACCAAAGAAAGTGCAGGTAATATCACTGAATGTCTTCTAATTTTAAAAGAAACTATCTTTTGGATCTCTAATCATTTAACATTCTGCATCTACCATTGATTTTCCATGTAATGCCTTATGCATTGCCTGGGGTTTACTGCTTTCACAATTAAAATCACAGAACAAGATGTGAACAATAGCGTGAGTCCATGTGACCATTTCAGGGGATAATGTTTTTTTAAGCAATTCTTACATAACTGCAGACAATGAAACAAGCATAGGTAAGCACGGCACATAAAGGGCAGCAGAGCATGCAAAAGTCGAAATATTTTGTAGGCATTAGTTATTTTATCATCTTCTGAAATGTGTAATGGCATTTTCCCCGTTTTCCTGTACTTCGGATAGTTTAGTTTCACTGGCCATGCCATGTTTACTGATAATGACACAAGATGAATTTACCTTGTTAGGTTCTCTTTTAAAGAGCTGTATTGATTATGTATATTCTGAGTTTGTTCTATGTTTTTCAGATCTTTCCTGATGATATCTGTGTAGATACACTTATTGATAAGCTCAAGGCATCCAGGTATTCTACATTTTTACCTTTTATCTTACGAAGCTTGCCTGATAGTCTTCCAAATAAAAGGCTTGCCTATTGAAACAATGGGATCAATTAATGTTTTAGGGCCATGGTGCAGATTCAACATTCTCATGTCGTTAACAATAATGCGAATTTCTCTATTGTTCTACTCACCTATGTTGCTTTCTTCTTTATACATTCTTATGCACAAATGAACTCCTTTTGTAGAGAGATCATTTCTACTGCATCATTGGGATGGCTTATTCGGCAATTTCAACACCATATTATAATCAACACTTTGAGACGTTCCCTGGTGAATGATGCTAACAATCCCAGGTTACATGATTTGTCATTTATTTGCATTTTGCTGGTAATTTTTTTATTTGCTAGGTGTTAGTCAAGATTTGTTGATAAAACTTGAAAGTTCAAATTAGAGGCTTCAAGAATTCTGTGCTCTCTAAACTTGAACCTGAGTATACCAGGTTTCCAAAATTTTAAGTAAGCACATAATTTGTTTATTTCTATTAAACTTTTCTTATACAATATGTGGGCATATGCTTACAGGCGTTCTTATGAATACTTCGACAAAGATGGAACAATTGTTGCTCACTTGGCTGGTGGCATTGATGCCTTCATCAAAATATCTGCAGACTGGCCACTGTCATCATACGGCCTGAAGTTAATCTCAATTCAAAATTCTGAGGCGCAGTCAAAAGATATTACTTTAAGTTTGCTTTGCAAAACTAAGGTAAAGAAATGGTCATCTCAGCCCCAGTGCATGCATGCATGCTTGCTGTTATCTGCATCATCTCATCATCGAATGGCATGGGTGCAAATTCTGAAACCCATGAAGGTCCATTGTTGGATGCATGCATGATGCATCATTTTCAGTATCCACATTTAATCTTTAATATCTCTTTGAAACAACCACCAACCTAATCAGGTTGTGTTCTTTGGGTGTAAAACATATATATAGGAACTGGCCAATGGGTTGGATCTTCAGACTCGTCGACATCTGGTAAAGTTTGTGGATGCAGTGGAAGATATCCTTTTTCAAGAGATGCGGCCGCAGCTCCATTCCAGCAGCGTGTCCTAGACTGTGACCCAACCAGTTTTCCCATCATCTTGATGACCAGGAGAACATATCAATCTCATGTGACCTTGTTTGTAGCTTGCATTTTTGTAAAGGTCTGTAACATATGTCCATGAGCAGCTGAGTATTGACCACTAGGAATATGGGAAAACATAGACTGATTAAAATATATTTTTTTTCCTAGAGCTGCAGTGTGAATGACCATGGTAAAATCAGAATATTTTTCTCTGTCCAAGTGTATAACTAGAGATGAAGTAATTTTAGGATGGACGTTCCAAAAAATAAGTGATTGTTTTACCATTTGTAAACCAAATTACTAGGGAAGAAAAATAACATAGATGCCCTTATTAAATGAGAAATAGTTGGAAGAGAAAAGGTGTGTTTTAAAGACAATGAGATGGAAAGAAACTTGAGTGTGAGGTGATTAATTTAGCAAGTACTATAAAGTTTCACTTATTTTGGGTCATTAGGGAGTACTAACTAGGTACCACCAAAATAAGCTTTTTCTGGGGCTGTGCACCGGAATTATAAAAGTAGGTAGAAACGATTTGAGTGACAAAATATAAATATAGAAATTAAATTGAGAATGATGCGATTGGGAGATAGGTCATAGGTGGTAGGTGAAAAAAATGGCCACCCCACCTTTCCTCTTCTGCTAATTCTTATAAGCTAAATTTTTAAGTTTTAATTTTAAATTTGAAGTTGGTTTTAATTTCCTTTTTTAAAACTGAAGTTTGTTTCGGCCTTGAAGTTTGTTTCGGCCTTGGTTTTTACATCGCTAATACATACTCATCTGCAAAAAAAAACTAATTCTTTGGTTTTTTGTCCAACGTTTGATCATCCGTTTTATTTGAAAAATTTTCACGAAATTTTAAAAAAATTAGTCACACTTAAAGTACTATTCATAATTTATCATCTAATAAAAAATATTAATCGTAATTTTTTCAAATAAGATAAAAAATCAAACATTATAGGTAAAAAGTGAAAGATTGATTTATTTTGGGACGGAGGGAGTATATAGAATTTTGATTTACAAATTATTTTTCTTTTGCAAATATACCGTTTAATTTTTTCCACAAAATGTTAATCACCACAAACTTTATTTTAAAATAAGAGTAAAGTACATGGCCGATATTTAAACTTGTCGCGTGGTACCACTTAGGTCCATAAACTTAGATAATGCATGTTTAGGTCTATGTACTCGTTTTAACGTCTAAAATTATGGACCTGGATGGTACATTAAAACAACTTCATGAACCTGGTACATTAAAACAAATTCATGAACCTAAATGATACATTAAAACAAATTCATGGATCTAAACATGTATTTTCAAGTTTATGGATCTAAGTAGAATCGTGCCACAGATTTAAGGATCAGTAATGTATCTTACTCTTAAAACAAAGCTTAGATAGAAATAACTTCATTTTGATGGGGATGTTTTGTACTGTGGAGAATTGTCTGAAACGTCACCAGTTGGAGTGTCGTGGTGAGAGACTCCTGAAAGATAATTATTAAGTGCAGTCTGAAACGCGTGTTTACGTTGCAATCGTGTAAGAAAGCATCGGACAGCTGCATACAGATGGCATGAACAATTTTCTTGATGGTGCAGACCAACCGACCAATCATCAATACCACAAACAGAAAACATGGAATGCGGTTTCAAGCATCAGCTGATGAACGCGCAATGAGCATCACAAATATTTAATTTAGATTCAGAACCCAACGCAACAAGCTGGTCAATCTTATTGGAGCATATACAATAGCAGGCTATAAACTAACTATAAGCATATTTCAAAGAGATAAAAAAGATGAGAAGTGAACTACTAATTTCTAGCCAGCTAGCAGGCTATAAACTAACTATAAGCACATTTTAAAGAGATAAGAGAGAAGAGAAGTGAACTACTAATTTCTAGCCAGCTGCACACGGGCTCCAAAACAAAATATGTGCATGACATGTGGGACCATGTATTAATGTTTTATAGCTAACTATCGTATGCATTGACCATTAAATTGGCTATAGATGAATTGGAGTTAATAGTTGGCTATGCTATTGAACTAGCTCTTAAGACTACATTCAGATCTTATTACTACTACATTCAGAGCACAAAAGGCAGTTTAGAATTTGAGGCTACTCATGCGACAGTGCACACTTGTCCGTATACAATCTCCATTATTACTTTGAAACTTATACAAGTCATGTAAACCTGGAAGTACACATAAATCCCATCATACTCGATACAACATTTTAAGTTCACTCACATAAAGTTCAACCTGTTTGCAATGTAACCTTTTCATGGCTATTGGCAAGCAACTCGCATCAGCTTCTCACCAGACAACACATCCAACACTGTTGTCCAACTTACATAACATATTTTGTGAGGACAGATGGACAGGTAATTGCATTCTACCCAGCTAGATAACCTAGATTTTTTTTCCATATAGAGAACCCATAGCTTAAACCAATATAGGATGCAGTTTCAGTTTCTCAGGTGATCATGATTAAAGCTGCACTTTGCGGTCATAAACCCAGCTGAAAGGAATAACAGGTGCTTGCTTAGCCCTTGCTTGCGCTCTTTCATCCAGTCGCCTGATTCTCGGAGCCAACGTGCAGACAAAATCCTGAGCCCTTCTCCCTTCTCCGGATAGCCCGGTTAGATCTGCGACCTTCCACCTCTGGACCAAGAACTCCAGAATGTCAGCATAGTCTTTTGCAGTGTAGACGCCCAGCCGTTGTGCCACCGCACTGAAATGTTCAAACAAGTTGTCGTCCTTTCCATCATACATGAGATGAGCAGGCATTGAGATCTTCTTCCTCATCATGTCCGCGAATGCAAGAACTGTGTAGTCAGGATCAAACTCAAAGAGCTTCTCCACTATCTTGGTGTAAGCTGTCTCATGGCGCTTCTCATCAGCTGCTATTGTTCCACAAATCTGAGCCAGCTTTAGGTCCCCATACTCCTTTGCGTGCCTTGCAGTGTTGCCATGGGATATAAACGTAGCCCTTTCTTGAAATGATGTGTAAAGGAAACCCAAGTAGGGATTATTCTCGGTTCCTGGATCCTGCGGAAAGAACAAAAAGAGGAGAAATTAGATTCATGGCAAAAATAAAAGCACAAATCTATGAATATCACATCACACTTGATTCTAAAGGAAGGGAATCAACTAACATTGCCTTCAAAATCCAAAAATGTTCTTAAGTGTGAAACACCTATTCATGGACTGACATGTTCATCAGTTCATGCTATGTTGTTCAATGATTTAAGAAAATGAACATCGCTCACTTCTTCCAAGTATTGCTTTTAGGAATATTAGGGAGATAGCTACCAGTTATAATGTTATCCACAAAAGCAAATATACACTTTAACTATCAAAATAAAGGATATCATCATGGCTAATGGAATATTAGCTCTTACCATCCCAGATCCAATCAGGTATTGTATTGTCTTCTCAATTTGTTTCATGTCAACACGTCCAGTAAGGTACATGTACTTATTAAGAAGATCGCCATGCCTGTTCTCTTCAGCGGTCCATGCTCTTGTCCAAACAGCCCAGGTGGTTGGGCTTGCACCAGTTTCATCTCGGACACCATCAAGGGTGTTAAGCATTGTTTGGTAGGTAGGGAGAGCTTCCTCAGTAACCATGTCTCCAACTAAGCAAACAAAGTAGTCATCAGGGATCTCCTTAGCCCTCTCCCGCAGCTCTTTTACTTCATCATAAAACCCATCAGAAGAAGGTTCTGGCAGGAAGTCCTGTGGCTGCCATGACTTCTCAACAGGCTTCAGGAGGTTCAAAAGGTTCTCTTTGGCCCAAGGTTGAAGCGAATCGAAAATCTCCCGCTTCTGGGGTGGCAGTGAATGCTTCACTTGGAGATGAACTTCACGTGGAGGAGTGTAGGGCTTCTTAGCAGTCTTGACCCTACAAAAAGATTGAAGTAAATGAGAAGAATGGAGAAGGAATATCACATGGCAGAAATGAATGTAGATTAAATAAAGATATATAGAAAGGTTGAATGATATATCCAGCTCATAATAAACCACCTGCCACCAAATCTCTAGAATGGGAATTCCTCCTATAGTTCCTGAAGCCCTTTTTTTTACAGTGGCCAGCAAAAGCAATTCAAAAATGTGTAGAACAATGAAATTAAATTTATACACTATGGTGGAAGAAGACTTCTGACGTCTCTATAAGCAGTTTAATCAAAACAATGTTCATAAAAAATGTTTCTCTTCAATCTAACTAAAAGCCTAAAACAAGATAGGTTTTGATAAAAGTAATATTAGAAGTAGTAGTAGGGATTTTCCAAGAAAGGTAAATCAACAAGGATCAAATATTAATGCCACAATAGCAACATAGGTACATTAACAAGCTTCAAACTACCATTCTCTAAACTGTTGATGAGAAAATCCAAATGTTAATTGACTGAGAATGAAACCAAGCGAAACACAGAAAACATAATACAAAATCCACTCTATAATTGACATGGTACATAATCATGATTCATGAACCACACGTCTAATTCTTATCAAATCCAGACTAATGGAACATATTATCTTTCTGCAAGAATTACATTTTTTTTCCACCTTTTGTTCGACTAATACTACTTTCTTGTGGGGAATTGTACATTATTAGTGGAAAGTAGAAAAAAATTACAGTGCAGACCTAAAACAGAACATATAGTATTAAAACAAATGGGAGTGAAAGTTTCCGAAATTCATAATTCGAATGGAAAACAGACCACGAGTACACCAGTACATATGTGGTGCTTGTATGCTCTCTCAAAAAACATGCTACACAAATCCCAAAGCAGTATTGTTAGCAGTGTACTAGCGGGTGGTTGCAAATCAGGCCTTAAATGTTCACTATCAGTCCATCACCATCAACAGATTTCAACATGTTCAGATCTCAACAGCAATTCGACTAGTTCTCATCTTTCTGGACAGCATCCAACCTACGCAAAAAAAAGCACTGGAGGAAAAAAAAAGTTCTGGACTGCCAACCAGCTTAATTTTACCATCCTGCCTATGTCAATCGGTTCATGGTTCCTCAAGAAGCAGCACTTTCAACTCTTTAACAACTTCAACGGTACATGCAACTATAATTCTGTACAGTTCAAGAGCTCAACACAATCAAATAGCCAGCATCCACCAGAAAACTTCACGCCAATAGACCAATTTAAGAAAAGTGTCAAAGATACACAAATTGAACGGACCAATTTTTTGAACGAACAAGTCACCAATCGTCCTAAACAACAGCTCTTCCATTGCCTGTAGCAACTTACACAGGTTTTCGACTCATGCATAACCAACATAGTAGTCAATTTCATAATCCAGTAGATAAAAACAATCATAAAATACTCAAAGCTGCACAAGAACGCGATGGCACATGTAGAAGACAGACAAGTATCAGGAAGCTGCGGAAAATGGCTGGATCATCAAATCCGGAGCGGATCACGGACGAACCCGTCCAGATCACAAGCAGGGAGGAACAACAACCAGCTGGATCGGAGGCCAGCTGCCTAGAATCGAACACCACCCAAGATCAAATCTTGGCCCATCACTAACCCAGGATCTCGGGAAGAACGAGGTGAACGAACCCAAATCGAGCGTAAAAACACGCGCTTTTTTTTTTCTTTCTTTCTTCTTCACCTATCGATCCGACTCGATCCACCGCCCCACCAACCCAGATCACGCACAGTGAGTGGGGGCAAGCCACAGAGACGAGAGGAGGGAGGAGGGGGGGATCCGCGTCGAACCTGTTGATGGTGGAGGCCATGGCCACCACCGGCGACACCCCATTACTCCTCCTCTGCGCGGCGGCGCGGGCGGGCGGCGCCGACGGCGATGCGCTGTGCGACGCCTGGAATGCCATGCGCTCGGGCTCGGCGAGATCTCGTGGAGGAGCAGACGACGATGGGGGTTAGAGAAGGGGTTTGCGAGACACCACCATTTGGTTATTAAATAACCACAGAAGCCAGGAGGGATGAGAGGAGAAATGTGAGGGATATTTATTTTTAAAGAGTGTTTTCTATCATGTTTTTTATCTGGTCTGGTTTGGTTTGGTTTGAGTGAACCATATTTGCTAACGAAAAATATAACAGTATTTATCTTTTTTATTATGCATGCTGATTTGAATTTTTAATCTTATATTTGGAGTTTAATTTGGGGTTTTTCATCGAATTTTATTTTTTAACTTGGCTTTTAGATTGCTTAGAATTGTATATGAAAGTTTTATTTATAAATTATTTTGATCGTAAATATGCCATTTGGAACCATCACCCCTTTGGATAGAAGGGTTCCTTGTGTTTGCCGTTTTCTAAAAATACATGGCTAATGTTATAGCAAAGAAATAGTTATACACATCAATGACCTCAAGTAAATTATACTATACCCGTGAATTCACACAACTATAGTCACAGAATATAGTTGGGTGACCTAAACTATAAAAATAACACAAATTTTATGGTAGGGTGGTCCAAACACCACTTTCATAGAAAAAATACCTAAATTGTAACTAACTATCTAGTTTACCTAATGTTTTTTTTTGCCGGCTTGAGGTTTTTCTTCCAACCTCTTTTGTTGGCTTGCATAAATGCTGATCATTTTTGACTGTAAGGATCTGTTTAGTTCCAAAATTTTTTTTCAAAAACATCGTATCAAATCTTTGGACATTTAAGTGGAGCATTAAACATATAAAATAAAAACTAATTGCATAGTTATGGGAGAAATCGTGGAACAAATCTTTTGAGCTAATTAGTGCATGGTTAGACATAAGTGCTACAATAACCAACATATGGTAATGACGGATTAATTAGGCTTAAAAGATCCATCTCGCTGTTTCTAGGCGAGCTGTGAAATTCGTTTTTTCATTTGTGTCCGAAAATCTCTTTCAATATCCGGTCAAAAGCTCGAAGTGACCCTTTTACCAAAAATTTTTAACAACTAACCCAGACCTAAGACATGTGAAGAAATAAAAATAGCGTGCTCTAAACGATATGGAAGGTGAGGGAACAAAGCTAGCTTCTTAATTGAGAAAATTGACAGTTCAAATAAAAATAGCGTGCTCTCAATGATAAAGGAAGGTGATAGGAGACAGACCCAACTTCCTAAGGAAGAAACTTGATAGTTTTTGGTCACATAATTTTTTTTGAGGGCCTATTGTGTGAGCTGTGATAAATATGTTGTAAACTGGTGTATGATTTTAAGTTTGATAAATCATAAATGACGACTGTTGTAAATTATATAATTTGCTTGGACTTTAAAGTTTACAATAAAATTGAATATTAAATTATTAATATTAATTCAAGAACTGAACTGAATTAATATGCTGGATTGACAATATTTTGGTAAACTTGTACTCCTAGCAAAAGTTAATATGCAAACATTACGCTATCTGTGCATGGTAATGGTATTATAAGGCCATGTTTAATTTCCAAAAATTTTTAGGAGAAAGGTCACATAAACACATACGGTCACATATTTAAAACATTAAACATGGTCTAATTACAAAACAAATTTTAAATTCCGTCTGGAAACCGCGAGACAATCTTTTGAGTCTAATTAATCCATCATTAGCACATATTGGTTACTGTAGCACTTATGGCTAATCATGTACTAATTAGGCTTAAAAGATTCGTCTCACTATTTTCCTTATAATTGTGTAATTATTTTAATGTTCATATATATTTAATATTTTATTAAGGTGTCTAAAGATTTGATGTGATGTTTTTGAAAATATTATTTGGAACTAAACAAAGCCAAATGGGACTTAATGGGATAAAATTAAAATATGACTTCTTGCGCCGAGCTTATCTCAACATGCTAGAAAATATTATTGATTAATTAATTCTCTTTATACGGAAGTTGTGCAATGAGAATACAATTGTCCATGTGTTTTTAATTAATGTTCACGTTCGTCAAGTTGACTATAAATCTAGCATGGTTGATGAATAGAGATGCATATGGGTTCCACCGTAAACAATAAACATGACTAACGATCAACATGATCTCGATGTTCTTCTATGGCTGCGTTTGGCAGCCCTATTAGATAACTTATCTCACTTGTTTTCTGCGCACACATTTCCCGAACTACTAAATGGTGTATTTTTTTAAAAAAAACTTCTATAGAAAAGTTATTTTTTAAAAAAACATATTTATATATTTATATTTTTTAATAATTAATTAATCATATAATAATCTATTATAATGTTTTTTGGTCAGGGATAACTTAACTTATACACCATGTGCCGAACGCGGCCTACGTGTGCTTTGAAGATGAAGGATGACAATGTTAGTATTAAAGTCCCATTTGAGATAGCTAAAATTGTTGGATTGCTGATCCCCTATATTTTACAGCTATTTGTGAGTATAAACGGATAAATTTATAAAACTATAAAGTTAAAAATATTTAAAAAATAAACTATATTGAAAACTTTTACATGAAACTCTCTATTTACAAATTTGGTAAATGTGCAAATTAAAAGTCCACATTCCATAATCAGAAAAGAACATAGCCATCCTACTTAGCTAAAAAGACACCTCAAGCTAAAATTATTTTATTATTTAAACCTTTTTATTTTTAATTTTAAAATTAAAACTTCCAACTTGTATTCATATTTGAAACTTTTGGCTATGATGCCTCACCTGACGTGGTCAAATAATACTGTTATAACATGAGGTTGTTCTTCTGTCACACCCGGTGGAAGTGGCATGGTTAAATAACATCCGACGTGGCATCGTTATTTGGCTAATCATCCCCACTTGCATGGGCAAACTGAAAATCAGTTGTTGATGGGTTAGTTTTAAAATTAAGATAATAAAAAGGGTCAAATAATAAAAAAAAAGTTCACTCAAGCAGTGGCACTCCAAAATACTTCGTCGATCGTTCCAAATCTATAAGCATTAATTTATGTATGTTTCTTAAAATAAATCTGGATAAAAAAATGTCTACATACATTCGAAAAATACACAGAAATTCTTATGCATACTAATATTCATTTTTCACAACATAGACGGCGCCGTTTGACATTTTAACACATTTTCGACCATTGGTCTGATAAAAAACTTATGTACCATTGGTTATTTTATTGCAATGGGATTTATTACTAAATAATTTTAATTATAATTTTATTTTTCATATTGGCATAATTTTTAAATACAATAAATGGTTAAACATGTAAAAAATCAACCGTGTCATATATTAAAATACGGATGGATACTTATTCAAATAATGTTTTTTGATATTTTGGAGCAAGAATATCTCAAGAATGTCCTAGGTGAATCTCAACATGCGGAGCAAAATAATCATGGATACAAATTTATCTTGAATTTGAACATTTTTTTCTTGAGTGATGATTAACCTCTGATTACTATAGTAAATAATTACTATATGCCACAAAATTAAAACCAAGAAAAAATATTTCTCAAATTTTTTTTAAAAAGCCAATGGAAATTTTAAAGTGGTGATTGTACAATGGGAGCATCGAAAAGGACAATATACAGTATTTTTTTTAACTATGTGCAATTTTGGGTTTGAAGCCAAAAATGTGCCGTACCATGTTATTAGTACTTTGAATAGTATTAGCACATATAAGTTGCCAAATTTTGGAAATACCACCACTTGCCTAGGTTACTAACATTTCGACATTTTGGCATGCTAGTAAACCAAAGCAACCCTATGTACCCTAAAGCTGTATTGCAAGGAGCCATGGATAGGAGTATATCAAACAAGGCCATTTGCCTCCCCAAAACCATGCTCTGCTACCCTTCCTCATCCAAGATATCTCATAAAACTAAACAAGTTTCAGGGCTCTTGATTTAGGAACCATGAATTTTTACAGGATTTTTATAATAGAAATCATTTCAATTCTCATGAAAATTAACGTGATTTTATCATAGGAATTATACAAAACTTAACAAGACGTCTTTTTCAACATGTTAATTAACGTGCGTACTATACTGTCGCAAGGTGATGGATGGATGCCGGGCCAGGTCAACCTTATCATTTTGCTTATACTTATATTTATATGCTAAAATTTAAAATTTAAAAAATAAATTTAAAGTTGATTTTAAAGTTTTTATCATACTCTATTTTACAGGATTTGTTGATAGAATACCAGCATCGTATATATAAAAGTTTTACGTA
This sequence comes from Oryza brachyantha, assembly GCF_000231095.2. NCBI lineage: Eukaryota > Viridiplantae > Streptophyta > Magnoliopsida > Poales > Poaceae > Oryza > Oryza brachyantha. The sequence goes on from NC_023166.2 coordinate 8,355,154, forward strand.
TAAATTATTTAGTTATCAATAAACCGTTTCACTTATTCCGCGTATAATAAACTGAATAAAAAAAAGAAAGATGAGCAGCGTTGCACAAGAACCCCAAGCGACAAGGACGGAGCACAGTGTTTTGTGAGTACAACACACTGTTACAACGGCCATGAATTAAGGCCGCAAGTCTTAGGTCGATAGATTTTGTCGATCAATGGATCGGATCGTCGATTCAACCCCAGCGCCGGGGGTGGCGCATTAATCCGCGAGGAAGCAAGAGTCTCTTTCGAAGCTGTTTGAATGGTATTGTTTTGGTTTCTTTTTTTAGGTATTATTTTCAAGAAAAGAAGTACGTATGAATCCCTAAACAACTGCAACGGTACAATTTAATCTGAACTATGAAGCCTAACATTTACACCAATAATTCAATCAACAACAACGATAATCTCTTGCGAGATAGAGAGGCGGCTACGACAGAGGCACCACATTCAATTGGTGATACACATTGTAGTATAGAATCGTAAAGATGTTGTTGGCCACCTCCCCGCCTTCGTCTTGTCATGTTGATCACACCATTCCTGGACCCTTGCGTCATTACTACACTTTCCCATCGGTATCCTTATCAGACTATATTAAAATATGGTTGGTGTCAGACTGTCAGGTAGGCCTCTTCTTTGGGGCATTGAGCCCACCACTTCCGCAACACCATCCCTGCTCCTCCCTACTTCATCTTCTAATAGATTGACGTCTTTGGTGCGACCTTTAGCCGCTAGCCACCGTGGCCAGCTAAGAGGATGTGGTGGGGTAGCTAACTCTTGTCTCAGATGTTAGTTTTATCATGAACGTCACTCTCTTCCTCTTTCACCGCCCGCAACCTCCTCACTGCTCCTATTTGAGGTAGATATATAGTATATGTGATTTTTGTCATTTTTGGTTGACTAAAGTGCCACATTTACAATATGTAGGATCACATCTGCTTTAGATTAGATAAGGGGTTATTTATTTAGTTTAAAATAAGTGACATGTAGGATACCTAATTTTGTAACTCGGAAGGGTGATTTGGACCGTGGCAAGAGTCTAGAGGTAATTTAGAATTATTATTATTATTTTTATTATTGTGCTTTCTAAATAAACATAAGTATACATGCCAGGAACAACAAATAAATAACATGACTTTAATCTACATCTCTATTCTAGCACCCTATTTTTTCCTTCTGTTTATGCTTTTAAGGCAATATTGAATTTTTAACCTTAAAATTAGAGCTGATTTTGAGGGTTTTATTTCCAAAAGTTTATTTTTCAGCTTTGCCTTTTAAATCGCTAAGAATATGTACATAGAAGTTTTATTGACAAATTATTTTTTGTTTGTAAATATGCCGAGCCAAACAATAACCCCTGGCTAACTAACCAAAATCCAAGGGTGAAGAACCGAAAGAGAGACAACAAACATTTAAACCAAGTATAAAATAAAATGAACTTCCAAAAGATTTCAAACTGTCCACCGGGCATTCTTGCCACGGATTTGGTCAGACCATACGTTGGCCGGAAGCTTCTAGATCGATCATGGGACGGATATATCAAGGGCCGATGGAATGGACCTCACCAAACTCACTGCTAGCTAGGAGTACTACATTCCCACAATCATACCGTACTTACGTAGATTTATGCAGACATATATATATATAATATATTCTGATATAAGGATAAATCTAGATAAATTCAGAAAGCCTCGTAATATGAAACGAAGGGAGTATTTTCTTTGCTCTGTGGTTAGGGTTTCCTTCTCTCAAATCATCTAGATTTCTCCTAAGCATTTTAAGGGCCGAAGACCGGGGAAGTTGAGGAGAGATGGGGAGACCCAACTGCTGCCGGTCGGGACTGACAGGAAAGGGGCGGGGATAAGCTTGTGAAGAAGCAAGCTTATTGTCCCACCCCAAAAAACAAACCGACCCGGCAAGAAAACGTAGCTTAATTATAATGATCAATTGCTCTTAGTTCCAATTAACCTACAAGTTAAAAGACAAAAAAAAAGTTAGTACCAAAGATAAAAAGGTGCATGCATACATTTCTAAGTTTTGTTATATTAAATACAATATAAGAAAAAGTATCGTGACCTTATCACGTGGAAATGGCATTAAGGAATTTATTGCTTCTAAATCAGAGAACCTGTTAGATTCACTGTATAATGGCCTTCTGTAAACATATAATTATACAAAATAGCTAATCTAGTTAGATTTTCTTGTCGGTGAAACTCGTTCATCTGAGTTTAAATAATAGACTTGACACGAGTGCTCATGATAGGTGGCATATTCATCAACAGCGAAACGCACGTGATGATTTCGTCGAAATTGAGATAAATTGATGTAGTCTTTGAAGACCTTTATACATAGATATATGTCCTCGGTGGCAAATCTTTGCATAAGCTGTGGGGCAGCTGACCTGGTAACTTTTTGTCACTCCTATGAACTTTATTTTTCAAATATAAATCTAAAAAAAGAATTAGAAAATAACCTCACTTGAATATAATCTATTAACCCTACAGTGTTTTCTAACTATATCACTACGCGCGTTCGTGTTTATAGGGAAAATTGTGAATGTGTATATTTTAAGCGCTTGCATTTATACTCTGAATGACACTCCGTCTTCTTACTTTGTTTATACTTATAAGTTATTAAAATTTGATTTTTTAAATTTAAATATGGAGTTGATTTTTAGGTTTTTCTACTATAGTTTATTTTTTATCTTTGACTTTTATATCATCGTGAAGGCGTATATAAAAGTTTTATTCATAAATTATTATTTATTTATAAATATATCATTTTGCTTTTTCAAAAGATGAACCTCGTAGAGACGAAAGACACTGGGATTAAGAAAAAGAGAGCAGTACTACGTAGCGGCTAAGCTTGACCAAGTGTGCGTGTCTCAGCTAGCTAGCTAAGTACACACTAGCTCCTCGTGTTTTTGTTTGTTAATTGCGTGGCGGTTGCATGTGTTATCACGCACCGGCCCGCGAGATAATCGTGTTAATTACGATTTCGTGTCGGTGTTAATTTCTTGGTAGCCTAATTAATTAGTGCACGACAGGTCGTAATTTTTCTACCTGCTTCTACTAATTGGCTAGTAGTAACAACTAGCTTTTTGAGAAAACTTAATTCACGCACGCTGTAAGCAACAAGTCTGGTACACGTCGATATATTTGTTGATTATAATTAAGCTTTTAATGTTCTCCAAGTTTTGAAGAAATAACTTCGTTAATGATAGAGTGTGTGCAGAGCATGCGTTTGAGAGTAATTATTAATTACTCCCTCCGATTTTTTTTTACGCCACACGTTGACTTTTTTTATATACGTTCGTTGACTTTTTTTTATATACGTTTGATCATTCATCTTATTTAAAAATTTATATAATTATTGACTATTTTATTATGATTTGATTTATTACTAAAGTAACACTTTAAGTATGATTTATAATTTTATATATTTTGACAAAATTTTTAAATAAGATGAAAGATCAAATATGATAAAAAATTCAATGACATCGGAAAAAAAACCGAAGGGAGTATCGAATAATTAGGAGATGACAGTGCACACACTTGTCATGTAAATTTCTCACGATATATTTCTGCCGTGATTTCTTGACGGATTTCTCTAGAGCTGTGAAAGGTATATTCCTCTGGTACCGTGCGTATATATGTTTGTTGACACATCTTTAATGAGGACGATTAATATATGAACTGTGTCTACATAAGATGTCTATCGGCTAGCGTAAACTATTTAGGGGTTATTACGGTTGTATGGTTATGCATGATAAGGAGAGATGCCAAGTTATATTAAGATTAAATTGCTTATTGGATTGTACTGAGGCATACTTTTGTAACACCAAACCTCTAGGTCTATGTAGTCCACTCAATAAAACATTCTAGTTTATTTGAAGCCTAGTATCGGTATGAATTAGGCCCATATGGCTTATAAGTGGTTATACAATGATAGTTGAGTGTTACTGGACGAGAAATTGCTTATAAGACTCTGTGCTCAAACTATGATACCTCCATTAGTATTAGAGTCAAGTTACCGCCGAAATTTAGGCAGTGCATGATAAACTTATATGGTAAGTGGAATGTATGCTAGCATTATTCTCTCATATACATTTATTTATTTCACCGTGCATATTACTGGACATGATTTTATATAATTACTCAGATTAAACTTATTCATATTTCAAGTTGACAATTAAGTTTCCCATGTCGTTTTCAAGTTTCATGATAATGGTTCTTCTCCGATTAACTCAATTCAATATCATTCGTAGTCATTGAGTGTCTCAGATAATTTCCATTCATAATCATTGTAGTAAGCGTGCTAGCCACGCTTATTCAGCTTATCGGTAATGCTGAAGGATATCCAAATTTGCCATGGAGGGAAACTGTTATTTCATTGAGTTTGATATTTATTCATGTATACTCAAGAGGGGAACTATCGTTAAGTTGAATTTAGAGTTTCTTTTGAAAGAAGATAATTGATTCTGGTTGCCCTGCACTTCCAACTATGTAATATATGTTTTTAGTTCCATACTGCACTTGTTGAGTATTTCTATACTCATTCTTATGTATTCTTTGGTTTTTAGGTAGCAAGTAACATTGACATATATGAATAGGAATTCTTTGGCTTTTAGGTATCAAGTAACACTAACATAGAGCAGTGCTATACGTACGATCGTCGTACGTACTATTCAACGGCAATGCAGCGACGACGTAGTAGTGGGTGTATCGGCACGTGTGGAGGGGCAAACAATTAAAGTGACGGCGGCACGTAAAGCAATTCTCCACTGACATATATGGATAGGAAGTAGCACCCATTTATACCCGTTCTTACATACAACTCTAATTTGAATATAATTTCTTGACAATATAATACTTTATTTAATAGTTAGATTATAATGATATTCATGGTATCATATTTATATGATAAGTGTCATCAATTATGTTTGTGAACTCCATATCATGTATATAGCTCTATAGATTTTGAAAAAGGTTGTATGTGTGTTGCATAGTACTCTAAGTACGTGGATACCCTGGGTGTCACAATTGTTTAAGTTTTACTTGGATCACTCCTAAATCTATCTATTTATTTTTTATCAAGTAAATTTGTGTCATTGTTGCAGTTTGAACCATACAACGACTCTTAACGTAATCTTTTTATTTATTCTTATATTTATAAGCAATAATTTGAATATTTCATTCTTAAATTTAGAGTTGATTTTAATTTTTTTATTATACTTTATTTATTTTTCAGTCAATGCTTCTAGATCACTAAAAACGTAAAATATAATTAAAATAAAACCTCAAAAAACAATTTTAAATTTAAAATTCGAAAAGATAGGCCACCGAATGCGTATGCCTTCAAACTCTATGTGTGTGGAATGTGTATTTTGAATTTAAGTGTCAATGCCAAGTGAATATAAATATGGATGTGGATCTCTACTCGTGTGGATATTGATTTGGTACTGTGAACTATGTATATGATATGAGAATGTTGTGCATGTGAGTAGATAATTAAAAACATGACATTTTTGTTTTGAGAACATATTGTGGTGCAGAGCAGTTGGATTCCCCCCTCCCTTTTTTTTTCTTTAGTTATGTTACTGCAATACAAGTGGTTGTCTTGACAAAACCGTCTAGAAAAAGAAGAATCACTTTTAGGCTAACAGTTTTTTAAATTTTTTCCAAAAACATCACATCGAATGTTTAGACATCTAAATGAAACATTAAATATACATGAATATTAAAACTAATTACACAGTTATAGGAAAAATCATGAGACGAATCTTTTAAACCTAATTAGTACATAATTAGTCATAAGTGCTACAGTAGCCAACATATGCTAATGACGGATTAATTAGACTCAAAATATTCGTCTCGCGGTTTCTAAGCAGAATCTAAAATTTGTTTTGTAGTTAGACCACGTTTAATACTTCAAATGGTGTGACCGTATACGTTTAATACTTCAAATGGTGTGACCGTACGCCTCGATGTGATATCTCTCTAAAAAAACTTTTAGGAACTGAACTAGGCCTAAGCGAATAGCCCGAGAAAAAATGAGTTCTTTTAATACGGTTTCTTTAGATATCTACTGTGTAAAATATTTCATAAGTTGTTTTATTTTTCGTTGTGTCGACGTGCGATGAAATGGAAGTCGACGAATGCGTGCGTGGCTGTGCATCATCGTGACACGTGGCACGTATAGCACGCTGCGCATGCATGCACATGCAGCCGTATACCACCGTCCATAATGACCTTTCGCCGTCCTACGAATGTGAGAAAGGACAAACCGGAGATCCATACACACATAGGTGGTGGTCATGTTTGGCATTTTATCTTAAAAAAGCTAAATAATATGTTTACAAATAAAATATAATTTTTAAACCAAACTTATTATATATATTATTAGCGATCTAAAATCAAACGCTATAATATATAATAGAATGAAAAAAACATTAAAGTCAACTCCAAATTTAAAAATAAAAAAAATCATCAGATTTTGGCTTATAAATAAATGCTAATCGCAAATATGGGGCTGGTACGTATAGGCACTTTCCGAGGGGTGTTTGATTGTTGTAGCCTCTGAAAGTCAGAAAGCTTTTTCAAACAGAACTTTTGAGAATGTGCAGTAGTAGAATCAAAAGAATAGAATATAGAAGCCAAAAAGCTAAAAAAACCCGGAGCCTCCTTTTTTGACCTTTTACTATGGTTACAAACCAAAATTTAAATTTCTAATCTTAAATTTAAATTTGATTTAGAGTTTTTTATGATAATTTATTTTTTAGCCTTCGCTTTTCGATATCTAATAACACGTATATAAAAAATTTATTCATATATATTTTTATTTATAAATATATTGTTTTGGTTTTTTCATGTAAAGCAAAAAGATAACCCACCAGCTTTTCTAAAATCTGAAAAAGTGTTAATTCTCACAGATAGCTCTATCTCCCAGCCGGCCGGCCGGAAGTAACATGGGAGTTGGGACCAGTAAGGGTGGCCGGCAAGGTTTACAGAACCATGTGATAAGCACACATGCATGATTCATGAGAGCAAGATTAATTGTGATTTAATTTGAAAGATACGGATTACGCATACGGTATACCTTATAAGCCGTGAGATGAAAAAGATTCTATACAGTTTAATTCCTTCTTTTTGACTAAGCTGGAATTTTGTAATTTTTAGTCGTTCAACCTAATAATTCTCGCGTAATTGGGTATAATTTCCTTAAAGCAAACATCGAAACGAATTTCACTATCTAATGAAATATTTTGTTTTCGATTTCACATGGAAGACGTGCATATGCATACCCTATATTATAAGGCCAATAATAGAAAATAAATTACGATAAAAAACTCTACTCTAATTTAAAATTTAAATTTTAGTTTATAGGTATAAACCAAAACTAAAACATAAAAGATGTCAGCTTCATTTGAGCTTGTATGGATGAAACACATGTAGTTGTCATAATTATGGGTACATATACATATGCACATGTCGACACTCTCTCGACGTGTAGAAGACATAACCACGTGTTATGTGTGTAGAGGTACGAGGATAAGGGACGTATATCGATGTACATGACTCCAATTGCTCTAGAAATAATAACCCTTTCATTTATTTTGTTAACTCTTAGATATATTTTTTATTATTTAATATATTTATTCTTTTACAAACACAAAATTTAAGTAATGTTTTATTATTATGTATTTTCTAATAAAACAGATGATCAAACGTATATCTGAAAATTAACGATGGTAAACGTAAAAAAAAAAAGATGGAGCATAAATTTTGAGAATGCTCTTTTGATGAGTTAGACTACGCTTCTCTTCCGAGAGTCCACTTTGGCGAGCGAACGTATCCTCTGACTAGATGGGGCTGATGTGGGAGTTAACACGTGGGCCCAGCGAACAAAGCCCGTTTGTTTTGTCTTCTTTTCTCGAATATCTCTATCTATGAATATTTATATACCAATTTTTTGTATATTCTATAAATTTGCTATATATAAAATTTTATATGTATATATTTTACTTTGTATAATTTTTTAATTAGAATATTCTATGTTTTCTATACCAGATTTTTCTACATAAGTTTATTATAAAATTTATATATAAAAGTTTGTACAATGTATATATTTTTGAATTCTAATATTTGTAAGTATAAATATTTCAATACCGAATCTTCCTGTTGTATACATGGTCATCTTTTGGATTTGGGTTTGGGTTATAACCCAAAATTTAAAATTTCAACCTTAAAAATAGAGTTGATTTTGATGTTTTCACTGAAGTTTATTTTCTAGTTGTTTGCTTTTATATCGCTACGAACATGCGTATAAAATTTTTATTCTCAATTTAATTTTTGTTTGTAAATATATCATTTTGGTTTTTTTATTTTAAACATCCCGAAGATGACCCTGATAAAGTTTGTATACACAAAGATACACATATATATATATAGTTTCTAACAATTTTTAGTAGGACAAAATTCATAGATGTAAATGGGTCGCACGTATGCTTGTGGGCCGAACGGGAAAAGGTTCAGCACATGGGCCATGATCATTAGCGGGCTAAACAGAATGATGTGGTCTACTGGGCTTCAAAAAAGAAAAGGGACAAAAAGACTTGCTCTCATGGGCTATTTCCGTTCTGGAAGCCTGCCATGCGTAGGGTGGTATTGACCCAACTATTTTGTCATTAAAATTTAAGGGTCAGTTCAAAATAAGTTTAAAATAAAATTGTATAGAATTTTGAGCTAAAAAATTTTAAGAAAGAATAAGTTCACCTGACGTTCCTCAACATTACATCGAGTCTCCGAGACGTCCCTGAGCCCTAATACCAAAAATCTTCAACCCTAAATTATACAAAACGGTGCAAATTAGGTCCTATGACAGTATGCATGGATGGTTTCGCTGACGTGGAATCCTAATCAGCAGGAAGAAAATTAAAAAAGAAAGTGGGGCCCATATGTCAGCTGCAAGCCTCAAATCAAACACATACGATCTTACACCGATATGCTCCAAGATTCTAAGCTAGAAACCATGCAAGAGGAAAAGGTCCCTCCATTTGTTCCATCGAAAACCTCAACTCGTCCAGCCAATCGTACGTAGCTCCGGTGAAGTTAGTGTTAGGGGTTCGTGGAGTAGAGTGGAGTGAGATTCGTTGTGGACGGCCGGAGACAGATGATGGACGGCGGCGGGGACGACACGTACGGGCGCGTGGCAGCTAGCTTAGCTAGATAAGCTAGATGAGACGACGTACGCACAGCAACCACACGGCCACGCGCGCGCGCCGGCGGGAGGCTGGGTGCCCTCTCCGGCCGGGGAGGGGCCGTACGTGGATCGACCCCGCGCGACGAGGATCCGGCGTCGTCGGTGTCGCCGCGCGCCTGCCTCCGGTGGTGACCGGCAGAGGAGGAAGAGGGAGAGGGAAAGGATCGCGTATATACCTGTACGTACATGCCGGCGTTGCCGGGGAGGAAGAGAGAGAGAGGGAGGCATAGCCCCGCGCGCGCGGCGGGCGGCTGAGACGGTGGCGGCGGCGGCGGCGGACGAGGAGGAGGAGTGGAGACAGCGGCGATGATCGCTGGAGTTTATATATAGATGGTCGGAGGATGGTGAGTTGGGGTGGCCGGCTATCTTCGCGCGGATGGTGGACGGCAGCACGGGCGGGGTCGGGCGGCGACGGCCGACGGGCTAGGGACGACCGACGGTCCCTTGTCTCTCGCCGCGGATGGTGAGCTGGGGTGGCCGACGATCTTCGCGCAGATGGTGAACGGCGGCACGTGCGGGGTCGGGCGACGAAGACTGACGGGCTAGGGACCAGCGGCGGCGGTCGCCGAGCTGGGACGCGCACGGCGGTGGCGTGGACGCAGATGGCGTGCGGTGGCGTGGACGCAGATGGCGTGCGGCGGCGTGGGCAGGGGTAGGCGGCGCGGGCGACGACGCGGGCAGGGGGTGGGCGGCGTGCCTAGCGGCGGCCAGCGGGCTAGGGACGGGCGGATTGCGAACGATGGCGCGGGTGGGGGGGCCGATCGGCAGTCACCGAGCCGGCCGAGCTCCTCCTGCTGCTGGAAAAGGAGAGAAGAGAGAGATGGAGAGTTTTTTTTATTTTTATAATCATGTTTCACTGACCAGTAGGTCCCACAAACTTTGTAAGGCTTTTTTTTTTGCTGAGTGAGATACCACCTCACCAAAACCACCCTCCAATACTACCAAGGGAACTAATTTGAACGGTTTTCATAATTTCGAGGGCCAACATTTCTGGTATTGCGGTACAGGGACGATTTTGATACTTCGTGACAACTTGAGGGAGCCAAAGCAAACTTATTCCTTTTAAAATTAAATAGGATTATAAAAAACCCACAGATCTTAGCCGATTTCCACCCTAAGCCATGTCATACGTGGGCCGGATGCGTTCGCACGGCCTAGCACGCGCGTGCACGGTCGCCTATTAGGAATTAGGCTCCGAAATGGCTGATTGGCGTGCACGCGGAGAGACCGCACGCAAACGCTTTCAGAATAACTGAATAAGTATTTTTTTTATAGTTTACACCTATACATTTATATGTATAAATATTTCTATATATTAAGTTTATATCTGTAATGTTTGTGTATATATAATATTTCTATCTATATAAATATTCATACAGAGAGCTTTTATATATATATATATATATATATATATATATATAGTTTATACATATAAAGTCTGTGTATAAAAAAATTAGAGACAACTACAAAACTAAACCCATAACATCCGTGTAGTGGGATAAAACATCACTAACTAGGCTACGTGTCAAACAGCCGTTAGACGGGCAACCAATTATGCTAGTCACATTTATAGGTTGCCCCTTAACGCTCAACTGCCGAGCGATTTAACCGGAGCAAAGAGTCTGCCTATAAAATGTTTCCGCTCATGAATGCTATAAAGAGAAGGGGTAATTTTGCAAATGACCCCTGTAAGTGAAAAAACACTCACAGAAAGGGTGGTAAGGGGATTGCGTGCAAAATCGATAACCCCTCCTCTCTTAAACGCACTTGGCTTGGCATCTGGTCTAGCCTACCCAAATGCAAGATCCATCCTTATTTGACTTATTAGACTATTATTATGGCAGAATGTGTTCATTTGTATGCTAAATAATTTTCTATATGTACTTATTTTAGCACAATAGCTCCTAATTAAATTTGTCGACTCAGCAGGCCCATTCTGATAGGTACATACTTCCTAGAGTGAATTCACTTCAATACCCATCCAAATCTTACTACCTAATGTTTAAATGCATACTTGAGAGAAAGAAATAGAGGGTGAACAACTCCATCTCTTCACCTTTTGCTTATGCTCGTAAGCCAAAATTTAAATTTCAACCTTAAATTTGGAGTTGGTTTAGGGGTCTTTTCGCCGAAGTTTGTCCTCAAGTCTTAGCTCGTAGATCGCTAGAATACATAAATAACAGTTTTATTTACAAATTATTTTTTTTATAAATATGTCATTTGACTTTTTCAATAAAAAACCAACGATCAACCCTAAAAATTATAGCCAATCTTATAGTTCAGCTATTATACATGGTTAACTAAATTATATGCTTATACGGGACAAATTGATTTTAGCATTAAAATTGATCTGACGCTCTAATGCTTACACCGTTTAACGAAGGGAGTATTTTCTCCGTTACACAATATAAGACTTTTCGGTCTTACCTATAGTAATAAATCTAAACACATATACAAAATATATACATGTACAATCTAGACAAACTCATAAAGTGTTATAATATGGAATGGACTATGGAGGGGTACATGTCTGTGGCTCTAACTCGAGGCGTGACTAAACCAGGGTTCACAAAACCGTGATAATTGCACGTATCGTCAAGGTACAGCAACGGTTTTTTGGCGATATGGAATCGTTGTTTATCCTAAATTCGCCTCAATTCAAAAACTTTGAAAAAAATTAATAGAAAAATATAAAAAAATCATGGTGATAGTTATGTTTATCCTAAATTTAGTGGTGAAGAAAATTTTCAAAAAGAAGATATGAATTAATTAAAAAATATCAAAAGGTGAGAAAAATTAAAAATTTCACTGTTTATAAGTCCCAATACGACCTAATGCGGATGAATTCAAAATTATCGTGATAAGTGTCGCAAACCGCAGGATTATCACGATGAAAACTGCATAATAATGGTTTGACGTCGAAAACCATGATGAATTTTTTGAATTTTTAAGTTTTAGATTCACACATTTTTTTTTATAACCATATTCGTTCTCTTCCACGATAAATGAAACCGTGGGCTACACGAGAGGACGTGGTTCCCAAATAGGACCGGTGGGCGTCACGTCCCGCTTCCACTCCTCCTCTGCATGCATCTTCCTTCTTCTTCCCTTGGCTTTCGTTTCGTTCCGTTCCGTTCCGCCGCAACGCGCGCGCGCGGCCGCCGCCTGCTGAGTTCTCTCCAGTCTCTGCTCTGCTCTGCTTCGTCTTCGTCACGCGCGCGGCGCCGGTGAGCGGTGGCGGGTCGGGTGCGTGAGTGTGTGTGGTCGCTGGCCTGCCCCGCCATTGCGGTTCTTGGCCAGGGCGGGAGACTCTCTCTCGCCTTCTGAGATTTTCTCCCCGATCCGCGGGTGTGGTGGTGCGGCGGCCATGAGGTTCCGTCTCCGCAAGAAGGCGGCGCCTCCGAGCGGCGGAGGCGCCCGGCGCCCGCCCTCTCCTCCCGCGGCGGCTGCTGCTGGCGGCGGCGGCGGGAAGCCCGTCGTCGTCGCCGACGCGAGCCCAGATCAAGACAGCGCGACGAACGGTGCGTTACGTGCGCCCCCACCCATCTTCCTCTCCTCCTTCCCCTCTACGATCTTGTTCTTGACTTCTCATGGCGGCGACAAATCACGCGGATTATTGCTGTCATGAAAATTCATGGTGATCACGAATTTCGCCACGGAATTGTTGTTCCTTTCCTGTTCTTTGCGTCGCAGATTAATAGTAATATCTTGGAGCACCGACATGGCCAAAGCAATTCCATCACCACCACTAGTAGTGGGGTTAGTTGAGTCGTCGTCAAGGCAATGAATGATTAGTTTATCCCCCCTCTTGCAATTGATTTACTCCGTTTTGACAATCACAGCAACCCAATCCTTCCACGAAGAATTGGTTTGGGTGCGATGCGATCGATCAGATAGCAGTGCAGTCTCGTTGCTAAATCTCTTCTTCTGGCTCGGTTCCACCCAATCTTTTTGGCTTTGGGTTAGGTTTATAACCTAAAATTTAAAATTTTTAATCTGTTAATTTTGAGTTTTTTTATAAAGTCTATTTTCCAGCTTTGACTTTTGAACACGTATATAAAAATTTCATTCGAAAATTATTTTCCATTTACACACACCTTCGTATGGCCTGCCACTGCTACTCTGCCACCATGTGGTGGATAAAAGATTGACAGCTTTCGCCTCCGATCTGACGAGTTGGGGCCGACCTGATTGCAGAACAGTCCTTCACTGGGATTGTTCACCTTACTGCTTTGCTACTCTTGATTTGTCCTCTTTGAGATGAGGTTGTAAGCTTCATCTGCTTGCTGTCATGGTATGGTAGATTAGTAGTAGCGTTAATGTTAGTGTCAGGACAGTGATTTTCTAACCTCTTTGGACGTGCTTAATTTCTTATGGATCTTAATGTTTAGCCTTAATGTGGTGGGAGTGGGTTTTCAAAGATGGCATCCCGGAATTTAGGACATAAATAAGATGTTTATTGCAGGATTGTGTCGTTTGGAAAATATGCATAGTTGATACTAACGGGAGTAATTGAGGGTGAATTTCTTCGTCCTTAGTCCGTGCATGTTGAAAAACATGTTGCTGTTCGTGGAATTTTGTAGGATTGGAAACAGCTGATTCCTTTCACTTGTACAACATGATTTATTTATTTATTTTTCATCGATTAGCTTAAAATTTGATTGGCACTGTTGTTTAGTGTTTCTTCATTTTACTCCGACTACGTGTTTCTTCTTCTTCTTTTCATTCTTTTGCAATAAACTGAAGTTACAGTTGTTTTTGAGGATTATGAAGTTATTAGGAGTACGAATGTGATTCATATCTAGGGGAATGCAGCCAATATTTTGTGCCAGTTTCAGTTGCAATTCTGTTTCTTTGATAAATGCATTTAGCTACGGCAGAAAACAAGTTCCAGTGATGTCTTGTCAGGGTGAAAATGTCGATTCATTTGTTGAATTGGTTGATTGTGGCAGGAAGCAAAGATGAATCGTTCTTCGAGTCAAGACCATGGTTAGATTCCGACAGTGAAGATGATTTCCACAGTGTGAGAGGAGGTAAAAAAAAGCAAATAAAACATATGCTGCTGTATCAATAGGATTAGTTACCAAATATTAACACTACTGCCTTCTGTTTATCTGAAAAATTCTGCAGATTTCACTCCATCAAGAGGCAACACCCCAGATCGTCATAGACAGTCACCATTCGCAGGGAGAATATCTGTCGATAGATCAGAGCCATCTTTGGCTGAAAAGAAGCAGAGGCTCCTTGAACTCCTCCAGGAGAAGCAGCAATACGACGATGACGATGCTGGTGGCGAGACAGAAAATGGCGCCGTCCATGCTGAAGAGTACCTGAAGTCTTCGAAGAGAGGCGCGAAAGCGAGCAAGGCATCCAAGATAGGCTGCTGCTTCCCAAGCTCTGTTTGGAAGATCAAATTCAGGGGCTGCAGGAAGAAGAGGAAAGAGCAGGATGCTAAGCTCAACTAGCACTGTGAAGTTGATTTTCGTTTTCTTTTTTTGTGATTTTCTGTGAAAATCGTTTTTACGAGAGCGAGGGGAACATATACTTTTTTTATCCCCTGAAATGCTTCAGCTGGAAACAAAAAAAAAGTATTTTGAAGTGGCTTCTTATTGTGCTGTAAAAACAAGCAATATAGATATAATTGTAGGGTGAAAGCATACATGGTTACTTGTTTTGTCATTGATGATTATGATGTGTTGGTGATCTGACTATATTTGCTGGTCCATCAACATATACACTGTTGCCATGTCCAGATGATTTTCTGTGAAAATCGTTTTTACGAGAGCGAAGGGTACATATACTTTTATCCCCTGAAATGCTTCGGCTGGAATTTTTTTTTTTGAAGTGGCTTCTTATTGTGCTGTAAAAACAAGCAATATAGATATAGGCCGCTTTCGTCCCTGGACATAAATTAACTTAACCCTCTCATTTTTCACGCGCACGCTTTCTGAACTGCTAAACATTATATTTTTAATAAAAATTACGCCGTAGCATAGTAGCATAGTGAAAGCATGCATGGTTACTTGTTTTTGTCATTGATGATTATTATGTGTTGGTGATCTGACTATGTTTGCTGGACCATCAACATAGACACTGTTGCTATGTCCCATTGATCCTTTTTGTCTAAGCAAGGAGCCTTTCCTGGGTCCCTCTTTCCTTGTATCATTCACAAACCAAGTCACCTAACGGCCCTCTTGTTTTGACTGTTTTACACATGAGTTTTACTTCCATATTTCCTTTTGTACAATGAGGTACCAGTACCATGAGGTACTAATATGCTCACTCGTGCTATATACTACACGATCAAGCTGGTATCCCAAGGTACGATGCAATCGTGACCGTTCGATCTATCATCACCAACAGTCAGGAATTTAGTATGAACTTGATCGTGAGATGGATAGCACGAGTGGAGATTTTAGTACCTCGCGGTACAAAAGAAAAGAGGGGAGTAAAGCTCTTTACACATACATTTACTGCTTGCAAATTTAGGATGTTTAAATTGATATGAACTACAGCTAAGGTGCATTTTATGAGCTTTCCTGAATGAGCATTTGGAGCATTTCCACCTTGATTAGTATAAAAACTGTTTTAAGTAAAGTGCCACCAATTATCACCCAAATCCATGCAGGATAGTCACTGAGATTCGGTGCACATTTATTCTTCAGTCCAGCCAACCTAAGAAGGAAACGAAAAATTTTAATCAGAAAATATAATGGAATGTTTTTTATTTTTAAAATCATGTGTCTCTACATTTATTCCCATTATTACAATCCAGCAGAGAGAAACACTCCAGCAAGGAAGTTTAATTATGCTCAATTAATAAAATCATCCTTACAAGCCATGCTTCATGATCAATTTGGATGATGGCATACTAGTTTGTGGGGATCCATCACCCACTAGGCAAATTATCCCATGTCCGATCTCATGACAGGTGTTGGGTGCCAATAATTCTGGTCCTACTGATAACGAAAAAAAGAGACAAATATTGAGGCAGTAATGCAGTATTGTCAGTACTGTACTTAGTAGCAGAGCAGCCACTCATTTATGTTCAGATTTTTGGCTATTTGTTTCTTGTCTTTTTTTATGAAATGATTTACTGTTGTTACATATGAGAGCACTTGGACAAGACTAAGAGAAAAGGGAGAGCTGCTGTCAACTGCTCCACTGTTAAAAGCTCTTGCAATTTCAGTTAATATTAGAAAGTTGCTGCACTTCTGTGTCTGGTCCATCTGATATTGGTTATCTCTGTTGTCTTTCAGTTGATGACAAGAAAAGCCTCCGAAGTCTGGCTCTTAGTACCTTTTTACTTTATAATTCACAGTAAAATTGAGTGGGGCTAGTAATTGATCAATCCCTAATTTGCTTCAAAGACATGCCTTTTCACCTTCTGAGAACTTTGAAGCATTTACTGGTAACTTTTTCCTGACAGCATTTGTTGCTGTAGGTCCTCTAGGTAAGACTAAAGGACATAAGTCTACCGCTTATAAGAACTTATAAGATCTCATGAGTCATGATAGTCAATATGGGCCCTTACTATGCATCAATGCATGGTGTTCTTTCATTGATCGTACTCTGATGGTGAAGATGTTATCGATTATGAACCCATATTAGGCTATTTACACAGAGGAATGAAAAAACTGGGAAGCAAATGGAATCTTGTATCATCAGAGCAGTTAAATCGGATTCAGTTCACTGCAAGTGTAGTATTCTGAACTGGACTTCAGTACTTCACCAAGCACGGACATTATTCAAGCAGTCAAATATATACATCCCTCTCCCTACATTTAATTAACTATTTACATGTATTTTGAGAAAACGAGGGATATCCCATCGAAAGGCCTCGAGGTGTGAAAATACTTGCCAATGTTCCATCCAAATTAACAAGCTAGCCTAATGAAGAGTGAGTGTTTGCCGTGTTCTTTTATGAATGAAAGATGAAAGATTATCTGATTTTTTTTAAATATTTAATGGTGTAAACGATGGAATTAAACTACTGCAAAATTGAAAATCAACTTTAGAAATATGATATGATGAATTTCTATATAATTTTATTTTTGTAAAAAACACAATGTTTAGACGTCTGGAAAACATACCCGTAAAAACCGAGTAATAATTTGCACCTTAGCGCTGCAAAAGAACACAACCATGACAATCAGACTTCAATGGTCACATTGCATAAGAGCAGGTAGGCTATAAGCCAACTATAAACATATTTTAAAGAGATAAGTGAGAGAGGGAAGAGAAATGAGCTACTAATTTATAGCCAGCTGCAGCACGTGCTTCAAGACATAGCGTGCGTATGATATGTGAGACCATGTAGTGATGTTTTTATAGATAACTATTGTATGAATTAGTTATTAGACTGACTATAGACAAATTAAAGCTGGCAGTTGGCTCGAACTTGCTCTAAGGCCTAAGCACAGCCCTGACGGCTGGAGCGCCATTCAGATCCTGCAGGCGCAGCCCCGGGGATCGTACATCAGCGTCCGACACCCACCCAGGTTCTTCCTCCCGCGAGAGCAGCAGCAGCAGCAGCTCCCCATGGAGAAGAACCCCAAGGCTGAAGAGAGTGCTTGCTCGAGCTGCCGGGATCTTCCGTCCCAGGTGCTGAAGGTCGCGAGCGGGTGGGTTCCTCCACTCGAGGCAGGCAGAACAGCCGTCCGTCGAGGACGGCATTGGAGTTATGATGCTCAAGTTGCTGATCTAAAATTTTTTATTTGCAAAATATACGTCAGTAACAGATTACCAGTGCAAGATTACTGCTCCTTTTGTTTCGAAAACTATTTACCACTATGGAAATTTGAAATATTCGTCAGATGTAAGCAAAGAAAGGAACATTTGTATGCTTGTGCCGATTCTGAACCTACCTGTTCAGACGAGCTATCATACTGATAAACTTCGTCAGAAACAGATTCCTTTCCATACTCAACAACATAGCCAGCCATGACAAACAGCTTTCCATCAAGAACAACCACACCAAACCCAGATTTAGTCAGTCCAGGCATAGGAGGAAGTATCCTGTTCTGCTGCTCCCAGCAGGGGCCCTTCCCTCCAGCTCCAGTGAAAGGACATAAATCCGCTCATCAAGCCTCCTCCTAATCCTAACAGCAGTGAACTCCCTGCTCTCAATGAATTTTGGCTGCATTGTAGCAGGGAGGCAGGTCTCTGATGTAACAAGCGGTTTCTCTTGCTCCAACAAATGTTAGCATTGAAACAAGCAGAAGCAAGCACCTTTTAGCACTTAATCGCTTTGTGAGCACTAAACAACCTTAATGATCCCTTGCTATGTATCACGGCTGTCCAAGCAGCACAATTCATCACAAATGGGAATCATTACATACAATGGTCTGAACTATGCGAAGATGAGGTTCCTCAACTCAGATTTCTTTGCCTTCTCTGTCAAATGCCATCTGATGCTGGAAGACCTTAAATTGTTTTCTCCTTATTAATGAAGTAGGACCATGTCCCTCTCTTGTACATCTGGCCAATATCTAAATAAAATAATGGAAAACATTAATACCGACTAGAAATACGATGTTAGCATCCAAGCATATTTAGGTTATCATTAGTGTACCAATGGCTATACAAATTTGATAACTATTAACCACTGGTGATTTCCATTTTCATCATGGCCAGTTACCTACATAGAAAAAAGTTTAAGAGATAAGTATTAGGAGAACAATTTTCACAAATATAGTTATTAGTAAAGAAAAAAAGTATACAAAAAAATTATAAAGATTGATGGTTTACACTTTATATACAAACTGGACATCATACAAATACAAGGAGTTATCGGTTATCACACAATTACCACTGCTATAAAAAAAATTATCAGAGACTCAGAATTGACATATCAGAAACCAAAATACCAGAAGTGTTCAGGACTAATATATGAAGCTAAAATATCAGAAACTAAAATACGTCATCTTTTTATAGCTCCAAATTGCTGCAGATATATGTCGCAATGGAAACTGGTTGTCTCTTCCTCTCCTAAATTGGTGGAAGTGCAATAGTCATAGATTTGAAAAATAAGTTTCAAGTGACTTTAGTTTTAGATCATTTTTTTCATACTTGAGTAGGTACCATGAGGTACCACTGCTTTCTACATAAAATTTAGTACCTTCTAGTATCTAAGATACCAAGAGATATTAAATTTTACATAGAAAAACATGATAACTCTTCGTACCTTCTCAAAGATGATAAAAATGCTCTTAGTTTTATCATTAAAAACACACAAAGATTCAAAAAATAAAATAAAAACTCACCAACTGCTCCATATATAGTGCCAGACTTGAGCATCAGTTCAGCACTCGAGCAAATCGATGCCTCACCGCCGTCGCTGTTATGGATGGATTCACTGGAGTGGTAGATATGCAGGTATGTTGCTAATGATAAATGGAGGGAGGGACTGGGCCTGCAAATTAGTAGAAAACATTTAAGGAATACGAGACATCAGGAGAGAAATCAGTAAAGGAACCAAAGAAATATGTATTTGCAGTCTTGCAGAGTCGACTGAAACAGTATCTTGGTTGGTTCTCAGGGGGCTGAAAGCTTCAGGAAATCAGTCCAGCGCACCGTTGTTTCTGATGATAGCTTTACTCCCGTCTTTTCTTTTGTATTGGGAGTGAAGCATCTAGGCACCCGTTGTTAATTTTGGTAATTAATGACATACGTTAATTGTGGACTAACCGTTCCCTTTGAGTTAAATATTTAAGTTAGTACCACGTCCTTGATGCACATGGATGATTATCGAAGGATTAAAAGATTGGAGGCACGGAGCGAAGAAAAGAAACGGTAAAACTCGGACATTAGCTTTAAATTGATCGAGGCGAAGGACGATCAAATTTGATAGTTTGTTTTTAGCTCTGCCGTACTATTAAGAGGGGTAATGACCTAGCAAAGAGATAGTTTAATTACTACATTAGGTCATTTGCATAAACACTAGAAACATATTTTTATTCTTGCAACATTCACTAGAGTTGGCCAGACCTAGGCCGGTCAGACCGATGGTGATAGGGCGGTCTGACCACAGGCCACTGGCAGGTCTGACCGGCCACTTTGTGGCGGTCTAACCGGCTGGTTCGGTCGGTCTGACCGCAGGCACTTGGGCGGTCTGATCAGCCCCCCTGGAGGCCGATTTTTGGCCTCATGGGTTAGCCGATACAGAGCCGATGGAGCCGTAGTCGGTTAGATCGACCTGATGGCGGTCTGACCAAGCCATGGTCGGTCTGACCGGTCGGGCCCATGACATCATCTGTCAGAGCTCCAACGGCTAGTTTTCTAGCCGTTGCACAGTAGCACGGTCTGATCGACCACATACCTCCGGTCAGACCGACAGTACACAGAGTTAGGGTATTTCTACCCCAACGGCTAGAATTTGTTGGTGGGGGTATAAATACTCCCACACCAGCAGGAAGGGAGCTCTCTTGGCTGTCATTTCAATTGCTCACACCTCTTGCATCTCTCTCACACTCATTTGAGCTTAGGGTTCATCCATTTAGTGTGATAATAGAGGGAGTTCTAGCCAAGAGTTAAGTGCATTGCTTCATTGTAGAGCTAGTGTGACACTTGATCATCTCCACGCCGGGTCATTGCTTGTTAATCTTGGAGGTTGCCGTCTCCTAGACGGCTTGTGGAGGAGTTGCCCAGTGATTTCTCTAAGAAGTTGTGGAAGAGGCCCGGCATCGGCTTGTGAGTGGCACGGTGTTCGCCATTTCCGGAGTGGAAGAAGAACAACCCTAGTGATCAAGGCTTGGGTAGTCCTCTCCTTGGACCGGCTCCCGTCTTGCCCACCCCTTGACGAAGGGGCGTGCGGTGGCTTTGTGGTTGAGCGGTGGAGGAGAGTAGGAAACCGGCGAGTTTCCAAACTTCGGTGAAAAATTGCTTGTCTCATTGTCTCTCTTACTTGCCACATTTATATTTGTGCAATTTACATTTCTAGAGATATACTTGTGATCATTTCACCATAGGATTGCAAAACTAGACTTAGGAAGCGTGATTTACTTTCCTAGTGATATAATTGAGCCACTATCACCCTAGAATTGCAAAACATAACATAGTTGCTTCTTTAGTCTTGTACTCTAGCAAGCCTAGCAACTTAGGTTAGTTTTGATTAGGGGTGATTTAATTTTTAATCGCCTATTCACCCCCTCTAGTCGACATCTTGATTCTACAATGAGGTACTAGTACCGTGAGTACTAATATCCCCACTCGTGCTATCCACCCTACAACTAAGCTAGTACCCCGAGATACCATGCAATTATGATCGTTCGATCTATCATCACTAATAGTCAGGATTTTAGTACCAATTTGATCGTGAGATGGATATCACGAGTGAGGATTTTAGTAGTACCTCGCGGTAAAAAAAGATAAGAGTAAAACTCTTCTAATTGATGTCTTACTGTCCAATGATTAGGAATTATGTATGAATATTAGAGGAAATATGATCAAGCGATGTGGTTCCAGAATCAATGAATCTGGTCTTGTATTCAATTTTGTTGAAGGTGTCATGTCTTGCCTCGTATTCTGATTCTCACCTTTGGTGGTAGAAATTTAATGAAGTTTCAGTATGCTGTGACAGCCTGAAAATCAACACATTCCTCCCCGAATAAAGTCATGCTATGGTTGACATGAATAGTAAAGAAAACAGGGTGAAAAACTACTTAAAAAGGTTAGGGGGTGATTATTTGGCTTTTTCATGCCAAATGACATATTTATAAATAAAAAAATTATAAATAAAACTTTATATAAATATTCTGAGTGATCTAAAAGCTAAGACTGAAAAATAAAACTCCAAAGCAACTCTAAATTTAAGGTTGTAAATTTAAATTTTAGCTTATAAGCATAAAAATAAAAAAAAAAGAAAACAGCATTGTCGTTTCGAGAACGCACTCAAGTCCTTCCGGGAAGTGACGGGGCATCATGCTCCTTCCGGGAAGTCAAATATTTACATGCTGTCATGCTGATCAAGTGATCAGCATGATTTGCAACTTTTATTTTCAGATAACCCTCCGGCTAGGGCTAGCCAGAGCAATGTAGGATGATAACCATGTGACAGAAATAATCTTTTCTGGTATCAAGAGTACACAATTAGTACGGCGTTTCACCCTTTCAGAAGTGAGCTGATATATCATAGTGATTTAGATGGACCTTGCGTCAAACTTTGAGCTTTTGCTAAACAAGATCAGGTGTGGGATTTTACATTACATATGCTCTCAATATAGGGTTCTCTAAAACTATTTACTTATCCTACATAGAATCTTTCGTACATGACATGCATTCAAATGTTTCAATTGAATTAAACTCGATCATCACCTAAATGCCTATGTCTACCTACATATAGTCCAGGAGTACCAGACTTGAGAGCAAAAGTTCCAAACTAAATACTCTGGCTTCGCTACTATGGATGGATGAACTTGAGTAGTAGTAGATATGCATCACACAGCTGCCAATAAAGTAAGGAAGATACTGAGCATTTAGGAACATGAGGCATCCAGGAAGAAGCAGTTTCAGACTCTGAGATGCTGTGCATTTCCGCCGTAGTTTTTTAAGATAAAGGAAGCTTTTATTGATCTTAGATGATTTCCATTGTAGTGCGCGAGTGTTATCCACTTATTGCTGTAAGCAGGATTAGCTCCAATGGACAATAAAGGAAATGCGGTCAGATGATACTTATTTAGCTTTACAAATCCTCTTGTCCGGTCTGGTGTCGTTGGTCTCAAAATTGGTAGATCATTAGTGATGTTCACGATTCTGTATTATAGGACTTTCTGGCCATACTTAAATTCATCGATTGATCGATAGATATGGTTTACATATATGTCTAGATTCATTAGCATACATATGAATGTGAATAGGAGAGGGAATAGAAAAAAGAGCTACCCTTTCATTTCATATTATGAGATGTTTTGATTTTCTAGAGTTAAAACTTCAATATATTTGACAAAAAATATAGCTACATTTTCAAGATAAAAAATATAGTGTCATAATATATTCAATATTGTATTAATGAAGCTAATTTTGTATCATAAATTTAGTTAAACTTTTAAAAATTAACGTTTGAAAAAGTCAAAATATTTTAACATATGAAACAGAGGTACTTCAGAAGTAGTAGATCTCACAATATTCCATGGATGATTGTAAATATAGGACAAATGTCTGATATCTTCTTGATAGACCTTACGCAAATCAAAAGGACAAAATGCACTATTCCAATTTGCAAATCAAAAGGACAAATGTCTAATATCTTCTTGATAGACCTTACACAAATCCAATTTGCTATAAAACTCGCCGTCTCTTGTCTCTCGCAAGATGCTGGAACTGCGATCAGCATGTATTTACTGTTCCAGATCAGTTTCAGTTAAATCTGCGTGATATGGCAAAACCAGATGCTGCTGTTCAGCACAGCTGCACAGACATTTTTTTTTCAAAAAGGAAAAAGAAATGGAAGTCTCTTTGAAACTCAGTGCGGTATGAATTCAAATTTTCCGTAAACATATGATATGCATTCAAATGTTTCAATGGAATCAAACTCATCACCAACCAATCACACCAGGTTGGCTATGTTTGTGCATTTATAGCTCAGTGAGTGACAGTGTTCATCAATTCAGTTTTGGTCACCGCCTTCCATACTATGGAAGAATGCACTTGTGTGGTAGATATGTTATCATGTAGCTAATGGTTAATAGAGGGAGGGATTAGGCCTGCAAATTGGAGAACATATAGGAATATGAGGCATCAAGAAAGAAGATGATTACCTTGGTATGTTAGACATCAACCAAGGGTCCTTCACGGTGGCAGAGGCATATAAGATGTTCTTCATCCCTAATACAATTGATCCATGAGCTCATCTGGAAACCACGCACTCCCACTAAAATGAGTTCTTCGTATGGCTGGCAGAGAAAGACAGATGCCTAACAGCCGACAACCTAGCACTACAAGGGTGGCCACACCAACCGGGTTGCAAGTTTTGCCCCGCGTTCTTGGCAGTGCTGGAAGGAAAGGAACAACTGCCATTTCAATCAGCGCATGACAACCTCAGAGAAAATCTTCGACACGAGGATATTAGGGAAGAAATCGGGATTTGAAAGTAAGCCAATATTTTTAAGAGATAAACCCTGTCGTGCTCGACCCTGTTTGGGGCGATGTTTTTTCGTACAATGCTGCCCACCACATAGTCCAGAGAATAAGGAGAAGGTAGAGGTCTAGAAATTGGCCGACATGCTAACCACAATAAGCGACATGCGTTTTAGTTTTTCTTTTTAGGCATCCTGCCGGGGGGCGCCGCTGTGTCAAACCCCATCAGCAACTTCTTGTCGGTGTTACTTGATCAAAACATGTAAATTCTCTTACTTTTAATGAAATTTAGCCACAAAGTAAAAGAAGAAGAAAGTAGTTGCAGTCTTGCAGTACAGGGTAACTCACTACACATGACCCACTAAAATTGCGTGATCAGTTTAAACATCACCACCTATATACATGGTGGCACAACAGAGCAACCAAACTCAAGAAAAATATGATTCCATAGTCAATTACTAACGATCTTTTTGGACCAATATTTAGTTTTACTCAAGTCCCATATCATGTCATGTCTCATGGTTTGCGTTTTACTAGCTTCGGTAGAATTTCGGTGTAGTTGAGTAGAAAATTAATAAATATGTACTATGGCAGCCTAAAAATAGTATAATGTAGTTCATTGGCATGATATGTGTAGTTGTGTCTGTTGCACCTCAGCCCCAAATCCTCGTAACCCACTCTAGATGTTGAGTTAGCACACGTTCACATAGCATTTTAATTATATTTTCATCCACACTTCGCATAAAAGGGTTAAACCGATGGTAGTATGTTTTAGGTAAACTGCGTATATAAGTTGGTTCAAAACTACCTAAGCTCTCCATTGAGATATCTCACCGAACAAACACTTGGATCTAATGGTTTGGAACCAGGACCAGAACAAATTAACGTGCCGAAACACTACTAATGGGCTTGTTATTACAATGTTACTCTTCCTTTTCTTTTCTTTTTAACAATGATAGGTTGTGTGCATCTTAGCTAAGCAAAGACCGGTGGTGTTCTCGAATAGCTAAATCATGTTAGAGCAATTTTACAGTTTTTGAGTAGGTACCAAGAGGTACTAAAAGGTACTAGATTTCGGATATCTTCTCAAGTACCGTAAAGTTGTTCATCATATTAACTAACATTACAGAGTTATAGACTAGTGTTAGAACTAATCAGTTATTCTTCAACAGTTTTATTATAGTGTTGTCAACCCACTACCATCAGAGAGCATATTAGCATATTTGATTACTCCATAAATTACCTATTTACTAGTGCACTTATACATGTTATTACGACAGTCGCACAAAAAATACACATTCCATTAGGATAGTAATTCTGGTGGTAATTAAGTAGTGCTAGTGTGCTACACATAAGGCCTTTTTAGATAATATAAACAACTTTGAGAATTTTGTGGCCAAAAGAATTATGCATTATAGCCAATTTTACTCATAAATTATTCCTAAATGTCAAGTTTATATTCTAAACAATTAAAGAGACTTTTTGTTTGGTGTAAATAATTAATATCGCACATAAATATTTATATTAATCCATAGTTAGTTTAGCTCCAGAAATTTATG
This sequence comes from Oryza brachyantha, assembly GCF_000231095.2. Taxonomy (NCBI): domain Eukaryota; kingdom Viridiplantae; phylum Streptophyta; class Magnoliopsida; order Poales; family Poaceae; genus Oryza; species Oryza brachyantha. Next base: position 8,381,069 of record NC_023166.2, read on the forward strand.
GATCGAAAGATATGTACCTTACAAGTTTAATCTACGAATTAGAACCCTACTAAACACGATGTTAGTTTAGACTAGCATGAGCCCGGTGCCAAATAATCCTGGCTCCGCCCCTGTGCTCAAATGGTCTTAATTACTGGATCCAAATTCAGTTTTACCAAGCTGCATTCTACGTTGTGTTGTTTCCTCACCATGATATACTTCAGATGAATGGAAGAGACGGTGACAAATTAAGTAGGGTGGTGAGAGCTCGGGCTCTATCGTTTTACAGTTGAAACTGCTTATAAGCCAAAATTTGAATTTTAGAACTTAATTTTGAACTTGATTTTATAGTTTTTTTATCACGATTTATTTTACACATTTTGCTTTTGAGTCGCTATGGACATGTATATAAAAGTTTTACCTGTAAATTATTTTTTATTTGCAAAAACACGTTCTTGTTATTTCTCCAAAAAGCGAAACGATGGAAGCCCTCCTGTCTCCTATGTTATCTCATGGCTGCAATTCGCTGGAGATATTGTGGTGAAGATGGAAAGTCTCCTCTCTTCTTCTCTCCTAAACTGGTGGAACTGAGATGGTCAGTGCACCTACAGTTCCTCTAGCATCTTTGTTTCACTTATAATAAGCGAAACGATATATTAGTAATCAAAAAATAATTTGTGGGTATAATTTTTGCATAGGATTTTTTATCGCTCTAAAAATAAATGTTGTAAAATTAATTACGATGAAAAAACCAAAACTAACTTCAAAATTAAGTTATAAAATTTAAATTTTGGCTTAAACTTATAAGTTGTTGCCATGCAAAACAACGAGGCTGTGATAGCTGCTTGCTATGACCAAATGAACGGTTGTTCTTCTTCCATGTCATTTATTTCATTGGATGCCTGTTTTAAAATTTAAACAAAATGCGGAATGCAATTTAAGGGACACTCAAGAAGAATTTGTAGTGATCGAACAGCAATTATGTCGTTGTCGTAAGGCCGTGTTCTTTTCTGGCCATATATTTTGGATTTTTCATTGGTATGTTTCTCAAGTTCCTGGATAGTTTGTTTCGTGAAAAAATTCTATAAAAAATTTCTCATATGATATTTCTAAAGTAACTTTGTAAGAGTTAATTCAATCATTTATACGCTCAAATAGCTATAACAAAATTAGATAATAAAAAATCTAAAGATCTCATGAGAAAAATAACACCAACAGTACTAGTAGAGGATATGGTTTATATGAATGGGGGGTCAAATTAAATTCATAACCTCTTCAAAAATGCAAACTCTTCTCTTCTAAGAATAGAGTACAGAAAACTACGGCCTATTGTCTGAGGTATCTATCTTAGTACTAAACCCTAGGTTTTGAAACTTACTTTTGACAGAAGTCACAAAACCTATGTTTTGAGGTAAAATGTTTTTAAAGGAACACCACTAATTATTGCTACATTGTCCATTTTGAATATGAATTGTGCAGGATACTACTGTAGAAGGCTACGATGCCTATAGCATGCCTGAGAACAAGCAAGTACATAGCTGGAAGAACATTAAGGGGTGTTTGGTTCCTCTTAAACTTTTTTCAGTACCTGTCACATCGAATGTTTAGATACTAATTAGAATTATTAAATATAGACTATTAATAAAACCCACCTCATACTCTAGACTATTTCACGAGACGAATCTATTGAGCCTAATTAGTTCATGATTAGCGCATGTGATGCTACAATAAACATTTACTAATCATAGTTTAATTAGGCTTAAAAAATTTATCTAATGAAATAACATTTATTTACGCAATTAGTTTTGTTATTGGTCTATATTTAATACTCCTAATTAACGTTCAAACATTCGATGTGACAAAGGACTAAAAAAATCTCTGGATCCAAACAACCACTAAAACGATATGCAACCTGAGGATTTTGACACAATTTGCCCCAAACAAACTGGATTCCTTAAACAAAATCATGTGTGAAATACAGTTTTACATTACACATGCCCAAAATTTGGGGTTATCGGAAATTCACGTATGTTCCGATGAATCTTTCGTACATGAGATCGATGCATTCAAATGTTTCAGTGGAATTAAACTCATCACCAACCGATCACCTAGGTCTACTGTGTCCAGCGAGTGCCAGACTAGCTAACAGCTATCAACTCCTTTGCAGCTGCTAGATACGAGACATTCAGAACCGAAATTTACGCTATTTGTCCCTTCTTGAGAAGTAACTATGGAAATAGATTGGTTCTAAAACTTATTTAAAAAATACTGTTTTGCTTGACGCCACCCTTAAGGTGCGGAGGTTTTTTATCTTCACACTAGGACTCGACACAGACCTTGCTAACTAATTAGTACGGTGTGTCAAGAGGACATGTACCTCATCGCGGCAACGCCAATCCTCCTGGCATGGAGATGAAGGACCTCCGCACCATCGAGGGTGAGATAGAGCAAACAATCCATGTTTAAAAATAGTTTTTAAACCAATCCATTTTCACAATTTGTTCTCGGAAAAGAGTCCAATAGTGCAAAACTGACATAAATAAATGTTTGTAGACTTGAGGGAGCATACACGTACATCCTCTAAAGCTCATGCTTGTTATCCCCTAGCTAGTAGCTATCTCCAGTGGACAGCACATCTGTTAGATTTTTAATGAATTTAGAGTAAATTTCAAATTTTGTACAAATCCATACTTGATAATTGATATGGCTGGAGAGAGCATAGAAAAATAACTTATTTGGGAAATAGATCTCAATGCATTCTTATATATGGAGTAGCGAAAATACGGCAAATGTTTAGTGGAGCGTCTTTTTGGAAGATCTTACACATGACAAGGGCAACATGTACAAGTCAACTTTTTTAGTTCCATACTAAAGTAGACGTCTTTACTTTTTAATCTGCTGTTATAATATTATCACTGGATCCCTAAAATACTCTATTGTTTGGTTCATACAACCATTCAAATGTTTTAGTGGAATTAAATCGCCCTCATCTTTTTGGCTTATGCTTATGGTTATAAACCAAAATTTGAATTTTTAATCTTAAATTTGAGATTGATTTTGTTTTTTATTATAGTTTATTTTCTAGTTTTGCTTTTAGATCGCTATGAACACGTATATAAAGGTTTATTCGTAAATTATTTTCCGTTTGTAAATATGTCGCTTAGTTTTTTTCTTTTAAAAACCCAAAAGACGGCTAAACAATCATGGCAGTTGACAGGCCGGCGATGTTTGTGTATATATAGTTCACCAGCCAATCTATCAAACCTGAACATCAGTTCAGCACTTGAGCAACTGCATATGTCACTGACTCACTGCCTTCGCTGTGATGGATGGATGCACTATAGTGGTAGAAGTCATTATGTAGCCAATGCTAAACGGAGGGCTGGGAGTGGGCTTGCAAATTGGAGAACATGTGGGAATACGAGACATCAAGAAAGTAGCTGCAATTTTGCAGTCATTAGGAACTGCTTCATCGGTTTTGTAGCGTAATCTATGTCACTCTAAACATCCGCAATCTGCTGCAGAGGAGGTGCCACTTATTTGTTTTTCAGTGTTTTGAACTAGGTTTACACTGCTATCGTGGATACATATATGGTAAAAATTAATGAATTCTAGCTAAAATTTTTTCTGAGGGGTTTCCAAAGAAGCATCTCCACCCCTGCTCTGCTGCACTCACATGATATGTTTGAGTCAATGTATCAACGTTCTTTCTGGATCTATATATTTGTTTTACTCGAGTGCCATGTCATGTCTTGTCTCATGTTTTGAGTCTTACCTTTTGACAGAATTTTAGTGAAGTTTAGTACCAAATCAATAAATATGTACTATGCTAGCCAAAAAATCCACACATTTCCTGAATAAAGTCATGCTATGGTTCTCATGAATAATAGAGAAAAGTTAATTAATCTCAATGTATGTCATGGAGGTGGGAATAGACATGGGCCAAATATTTGATATCTTCTTGGAAGAAGACCCTACACAAAACAAAAAGGCAATTAATAATGCATAGGTCAACTTCTTTAGCTAATTATTGTCATCTCCTAAAGGCAAAATACAGTCCTTCTGGAAAAAAAAAAGATAGCATGTGCAAAGTCAAATGCTGCATATACAGGATGATAACTATAAATTTTATTTCTAGATAATGGCTTGATAGGTATATTCAGAGCTCCATATACAGAATGATAACCGTAAAGTATTATGATACGTCGCAGTTTATAAATATAATGAAGGCAACAGAGATTACAACAAACTCTAATACATGGGATACAATGTATCACAATACGATTATACAATCCTATCTCTAATAAAACACTGCTTATGCGGCGTTTACTCTTTCAGAAGTGAGCTGACAAGTCATGACAAATATTCAAGTAGATGTTAATTAGTAATTTGCATATGTATATTTTTTTAATCAAGTTGCACTATTTTATTATAAATAATAAAAATATAGGAGGTAGATGATCTACTCCCTGAGTCTTGTCACGAAGTGGGGTGGTAGGTTGTGGCTTCTGGCCTATTTTTTTATAACTCTATTTTTCTGGAAGTATTAAAAAATTTCAGGAGAAATTGCAAGGAGAATTAACTGCCTCTTCTTTTCTCCTCTCCTAAATTGGAGTTGATGCCATATTGGAATTATAAATGTTATAATTTAGTGATTAAATTGTCACTATGCATGTAGTCTTGTGATTACTTTATTAATAATTCTATTGTTTTGTTGCCTATTAATCTTAAATCTTCGGTCGGCAGTCTAGCCTGACCCGGCTAAAAAGAATAATTCTATTGTTTTGTGATAGTCCATCTCAAATGTGTAGTTTTGTGATAGTGCTAAAAATGTAGTTTTATAATACATCGTCATGAATATGTACTTTTGTGATGTTGATCAAAATAGTTTCATGAAATTTACTTTTATGGAGTACTCTGATGTCACGCCCGGAGTTTTATCCCAAGCCTAAATCGTAAAAACAAATTCGTAAATAACAATTGGTTTAATTAACCCAGGAAAAATCCCTCTAAAAAGAACCTAATTTAATTAAATCGAGATTCCAAATCGACTAACTGGATTTAAACTCAAATTGCAGAAGTATAAAATTTGATCAAACAAATTAATTTAAAACTCGGCAAAAGTGGAGTTTTCCTTTTTCCTTCCTTTTTCCTCTCTTTTTCCCTTCCTTCTCAAATTGGGCCGAAGTCCAATTTTTCTCCCTTTCCTTTACTTTTTCCTTTTTCTTTTTCCTCTCCTCCTTCTCGGGCCGGCCCAGCCGAGCCGGCCCACCTCTCCCCGCCCGGCCGGCCCAGCCGAACCGGCCTTCCGCTCCGTCCCCGCGCACGCGCGCGCCTCCTCCCGGCCGGGCCGCCTCGGCCCAGCTCGCCCGCTCGCGCGTCCGCGCCCGCGCCGCCGCGAAGTCCGCCTCGCCTCCCTTGCGCCACTGACAGGCGGGCCCCGCCTGTCAGCGACCGAAACCCCGCCTCCGCGCCAGCCCGCGCCCGCGCCGCGCCGCGCCAGCCGGGTCCGCCGCCGCCCCGACTCCTCCGCCCGCCGCTCCGCCACCGCAACCGCCGCCGCCGAGTTCGTCGCGTTGCCGACTCGGTCTCCAACCTCCGTCCCGCCCTAGCCGGCGCCGCCACACTATAAGTCCCCTCCCTGCCGCCGCGTCGCCGCTGTTTTCCCCTCCGCCACCAAGCCGCCGCTGTGCCCCGCCGTTCGCCGCCGACGTGCGATTGCGCCCTCTGCCACCCGTCGTCGCCGTCCAGCCGCGTCATCACCTCCGCCTCGCCGTCGCCGACTTGCTACCGCCTCGGTCATCGCCGGCGGGCATCTCCAGCACCCGCGCATCCTCTCGCCACTCGGTCGCCGCCGCTCCCGACCTCGCCACCGCCACCCCGATCCCATCGCCCGGTCGTCGCCGTCGCGCCGTCGGACGTCACCACCTGTCCCGCCTCCTCGCCGACCTGTCGCCGTCGTTCCCATCGCCGGTGAGCCTCTCCGCTCCCCTCCTCCCCTCATTTCCTCTCCGCAGGATGCCGCGGAGGCCGCCGCCGCCGCCGCCGTGCGCGCGCGTGCCTTGGGCGTTGCCATCGCCCCTCCGTTGTCGTCGCCCCTCCGCTTGCCGCTCGTTCCCGCCATTCGCCGCACCGCCGCGCTCGTCGCGCCGTCGTTGCCTCCCTGAGTTGCCCGGCGTCCCCGTCGTGCCGCTGCGACGCATCTGCTGCCGGCCGCCGGCCTCCGTCCCGCGCCGTTGCCGCTGGTCGCGTCGTCGCCGTCGTCGTCGGGCGCCGTTGCCGCCGTCGGCCATGTGCCTCCTCTCTTCCTCGGTCCCCGCCTAACCGCCGATCCTTAGCACCGCCCCTCGCCGCGCCGTCGGTCGTCGCCGCCGTCCGCTGCCGTCGCGCCGACGTCGTCGACCACCGTTCGCCCGGCCGCCTGCCGCCTAACCGCGCCACCTCCTCCCACACACAACCATCGCTCTGCTTTCCCCCGGTCGCGCCGTCGCTCGCAACGGTCGCCGCTGATCCCGCCGCTCCACTTGCGCCGGCCCAACAGCCGTGCCGCTTTTCCCATCCGTGCCGCACAACCACCTCCTCCGCGCCGCGCGACGCAAAGCCGTCGTTGCGCCGACGCCGCCGCCAGTTCCCGGCCGTCGTCGCCACAGTTTCCCCCTCCATCCTCCTCTGCCTCCCCACGCACGAGCCACGTCGCCAAGCCGTCGTCACGCGCCGCTCCTCCTCCTCTCCCCAGCTATGCTCGGCGCCGCCCCGGTCTCCCTTCTCCTATTTTCTCCCTGACCCTCGCCGCCGCGTCGCACGTCATCGCCGCGCTGCTTGGGGCCGTCGTTCGCCAACTCCCCGCAGGTCGTCACCGCCGTCGCCCCTCCGCCCACCACCACCTTCGCCTCCGCCGACCACCAACCACCGTTCTGCTGTCAAGCCGTCGCTGGCCGCCGCTGCCCCCGCGCCGCCGTCAAGCCCGCCTCTCCTCTCCTCTGTCGCTGCCGCTTGGCCGCTCCGCTCACCTCCGCCGCCGCCAGTCACCGGCCGTCGCCGGGCATTCGCCACCACTGGTCACCGGACCCCGTCGCCATCGCTGGTTATCGACCGCCGCCGCTCAACCGCCCTCTCATCCCTCCGCTCCGGCCGAAGCCGTCACCGTCCCCCTTCCCCTCTCTTTTTCCCTCCGCACGCTGTCGCTGAGGTCGTCGCCGCCGCCACGCGTGTGCGTGCCCCAGACGTCACCATCGCCCCTTCGCTCGCCGGGACCCCTGCCTCGCCGTGCGCCACCGCCCATCGCCTCGCGCCGGTTGTCGCCGACGCCGTCATCGCCCTCCGGTCGCCAGTCGATGTCACCGGTCGATGTCGCCGACGTCGACGCCCTCGCGCCGCCGGTCATCGCCGTTGCCACCTTCTCCTTCTCCTCGGCCCTCGCCATCTCCGCCGCGTCGTCGCCACGCGCCGTCGCGCCACTCGCCGCCAGCCGCACCCTCTCTCCCCGTGGGCCCCGCACGACGGTCTGCCCTCTCTCTCCCGTGTCGTGGGACCGCCTTGTCAGCCCTCCCTTCCTCTCTCTCCTCCCCGGGCCCGCGTGTCAGTCTCTCATTTCCCCTCTCTCCCACCGACAAGTGGCCCCCACCTGTCAGCCGTCAGCCTCCTCTCTCCTCGCTGACGTCAGCAGCCCCATTAATTGCGCAATAATTGATTTAGGACTTTTCTGTTTAGCTAAAACCCAGAAAACTTCTAAAATTCATAAGTAATTCATCTAGTCTCCGTTTAGGTCCATTCAAGTTTTATTAAATCCAGAAAATTGCCAAGAATCCATTAAAAATAGTTTCTTTCTCTGTTTCAGTAGTTTTATAGCCTGTTTTGTTTGTTTTGCCTTGTTTGTCGTAGGTTTTGACCCCGTCGCAGCGCCGTTCGTTCCCGAAGTCGTCGCCGAAGTTCCTCGTGGGTCTAAGCAAGGCAAGTGGCACCCTTCTTTGATCATATTGAACCTATGATTATAAAATCCCCCGCTTTTACATTCAAACATGCATTGTATTCAAATGTATTTGCTTTATTTATCTGTTGGGCATTTACCAATATATCCGTTGATCCCCATTTATTATTATTGTCATCCCAGGGTTAATTTGACTAGACTTAGGGTTAGGCAATGCTTAGCCATGCTTAGTTCAACTAGCTCACCATTCCTTATTTAATTATTTGATTAAACTTTGATAGACCTTTAATGGTTGTAATCATTATTAATCTCCCGATGTGGATTAATACAACTAAAATATTGCTTATGGTGGGCTGTGGGTGCATGGTTTTGAGAGTCGTGCCCATGGCAATTAAGGACCGGTTCTCAGGAAACCCTGAAAGTCTTACACGTACTAACCACAAGCCAGAATGGGCAACGGTGAGACTCGTAATCTAGCTTGTCCCTATTCGACGTACCGAGGCAAGGGTAGGCGTGATGGAGTATGGACGGGCAATCGTGGTGTAACGAAAGCCTCTGCTGCTTCCGGATCTACCAAAGGCACAAGAGGGGACTGTCCGACTTGGTGTAAAGGAGGGGGTGAAACCTGAAGTGTGGTGCGATTGTCTAGGGAGGGTTAGGTGAAAGGTCTTATCATGGTTTCCGTACTGAGGTATCGTGGTGATACGTTGGGGCATGGTAACATGCTTAGCAGCCATGTCTTGTGGGTAAAGTTGTACACCTCTGCTGAGTAAAACTATTCGAATAGCCGTGCCCGCGGTTATTGGGCGAACTGACAGACTCACTGGGATTAGTTGAACCCCTTTAATAATTTTATTAATCTTGGAACTGGTTTGACCCTGCGCAATGTGGTGTAACGTTGGCAGTGGTTTGGGTCTGTCGCAACGTGGTTTAACGTTGGGCAAAGGGTTGACCCTGTCGCTACGTGGTGTAACGTTCGACAGTGGTTTGGGCCTGTTGCAACGTGGTGTAACGTTGAACAGTGGATGTTTATTTTAAATGTTACCTTACTTTCATTTCAGTCTATTTTATTTAAGTGTTTTCCTAAATTACTGCAGCTTTGTGCAATTTAACCTTAGCCTATCCTTGTACCCTATTGCATTCATTATTCTCCCTCTCTTGGGTGTTACTTGTTGAGTACGGTGGTTTGTACTCAGCCTTGCTTAATTTTTCCCCCACCAGAGCAAGTGCCAGAGTTTCAGTCAGAAGGTTGTTCCCAAGGTTGAAGTGAGGTTCAGTCCGCCGTCGAGAGTGCCTGTGGTGTAGAGCCGCCATCGCCAGCTGAAGCTGAAGATTAGATGGTTTAGTTTGTTTTCCTTTTCCGCTGCATTTCGATAGATAATTTTTTTTATTTGTTTTTAAGACGTGGAACTGTGTATTAATTTGTCATAGTGTGTACTCGGGCTGATGCCTGGACCGAGATTTAATACATGCTATTGTTCAGAAATTTGGTGTAAATTTCTGGGCGTGACATCTGACTCCATAATTCACAACAATTTACTACCAAGATAAACTATCACCATTTTACGGTATATGGATATATATAGTACTAGCTAGGTAATAGACAGATGCAAAGAAATAGGAGAGAGATCAGCATTATGGGCGGTAAAACCCCATATATATGTATGAATAGGAGACATCGAGGAAGAAGTGGGTCGTTTCTTTTGGAGTGCTGATATTTTAGTGGACATATGTTCCCTCCACAGAAGATGGTCATGTCACCTTCACATATGAGGCACTTGATAAAGCGTATGGCCAAAAAAACTACTCAATCTCAGCTTGACAGGGCAACTACATAGTTGGACTTTGAACATAAAGTTTTGGCCGAGAACTCAAGACGAGCTCAACTAACTTGGGAGGCTTGCCAATGCTTAAAGATGTCTTATGCATGTAAACCTTATTTTTGCAATTGATTTGAAGGAAAACTATTTCCATATACAAAAGATAGGACAAATATGTTAAGAGTAAAATCAGGTCATTAATTTATTAAGAAATAATAAAACACTTTATTTGAGCAGGATTCAACATTCACGACTCACTTATCTAACAATTTAAGCATCGTAGCTCAAAAAAATAGGGTGTGTTTGGTTGTTGTGCTGGCATAGGAGCTCTCTCTCAAGCAGGTCGATCCAGTCGCAGGCAACCTAAATCCAACGCATGCATCAAGTGAGATTCCTAGGCGCGTTTGGCTGCCCATTACTTATCCTCACATTCCCTCGTTTTCCGCGCGCACATTTTTTAACCTGCTAAACGGCATATTTTTTGTAAAATTTTTCTATAGGAAAGTTGTTTTAAAAACTTATATTAATCTATTTTATAATTAATAATTAATTAATCATATATTAATCTATTAATATGTTTTCCACGCTGAATAACTAACACCCTTTTACTCACAAACGAATGCAGCCCTAGGACAGTAACCAAACAACCTCATAATCTTCCATATGAAATGTACATTCAGAGGATCAAATAAAAATAATGCCAACCACCAGCCTTCCAGTATTTAGATAGGCCATGACTTGTAATGTGCACATAAAAATCAAGATATATTTTGAGTGCTGACAGCCCCATACTTATTCAACAGTTTGCTACCAAAATATACCATCACAGTTTTCCTGTGTACATATTCCTCCATAAGTAATAGTTAGGGATTAGGGAATGCACAATCACTTAAAAACATGATGAATATATATATTGGGTCTGTGGGCTACAGCCTACAGATTAACACGTCTATGAATAGGAGATGTCGAGAAACAAATTTTTACCTATTCCATAACTCTAACTTTTTCGTTGATGTGAGTTCCCTCTTTATGGAGTGACTAATCCTCATGACACATGGAAATTATAAAGTTAGCATACAACTGGATTGTAGTTTCATGTAAATTGTGTGGTATTGGTTTTTGAAGATTTGTTTGGATATTTCTTGAATGCGGGGTGGGTGAATTTGCCTACTGTGAAATTTTTGGCCCCTCTTTCTTGTGTTTCATCTTGTCTAGGCCTGTCAACACAAAATCTGCATTATGGCATGACATTGCTTAAGCTGAAATGATTCTTTTTTCTAAGATTGGGTCAAAATTGCTTAGACATAAAAGTTTAATTTATGTAAGTTAGCGTTTATGTTGCACGATATCATAGTCTGCTTGATGCATCATACCGTGCTCATTGGCTTTAAAATGTACGAGAAGTAACCATTGTCTCTCTCTCGTACCAGAAGGCTCATAGGTGATTTAAAATTTTGGATTGTGCAGATTTTGTAGAATAACAAAAGATGTAACATGTGTTGATGATTTATGGTACAAACTGCTCAATGAGAGATGAAACAAAAAAATGGGTTTCCACACTTTTCCTTAATGCTTTGAACATGGTGGTCATTCAGCATGCAAGGAGCTCTCACAGAATTCAGTTTGAAATGGATAGCCAGTCTTTCCTAATCTGACACATGAATGTCTCTGCACAAGTCATGTCAATCCTCAATCTCAAGCAAATTCAGGAATTCAGAAGAAATTTCAATTCGTTTGATCTTGTTTTAACTGATAACATAGAGAATTATCTTAAAACTAGTTCAATGGTTTTAGCGAGGGGTATCATACTGATCTGTGGCGACGAGACCATCCATTTAATGGCGATAAATATAAAGTTTCTGAGCTAGAAGATTCAGTTTCTGCAATATCATCACAGATATCTACTTCTTATATTAGTGTAGATTAACATTGAGTATCAAACTTTCATCTCATAATTTTTTTTAAAAAAAAAAACTAAGTTCGAGGACATCATAGAGGATTAAAAACTACAAAAACGAGCACCGGAGGAATATGCAACATCAGGGAAGAAATGCCAAGGCAATACAGCTGCCATGCCTGCATGGCTCCAGCTATGATTTTTTTTTTCACCTTCCTGTGAATCCAATTGGCAGTACTTAATTATCCATTACCTGCTCTCTGTAGAGAATTTAGGCTACAAAGGTAGCGTATGAGATATCATAGATCGAATTAATTTTAGCATTTGCGCAGTTGTGTTGCCATTGACAAATAAAGGACTATTTTCTCTCTCGTGCTGACCATCATCTCATATTTTCGCTTATGCTTATAAGTTATAATTTAAATTTTTAAACTTAAATTTGGAGTTGATTTTGAGTTTTTTTATCATGGTTTATTTTTCAGCATTTGCTTTTAGATTGCTAACAACACATATATGAATGTTTGTTTACAAATTATTTTTTATTTAAAAATATGTTGTTTGGATTTTTCACTGAAAAAGGCAAACAACCACCCCACATTTTTACAGGACTCTCATGCTGACTTCTGTCGACAAATGTCACAATGATTTTATTTGTTTGCTAATAGCATATTTGAGAAGTGTTTTACTTGGCCATATTCAAACAATTTTTATGTGTCCTGAATTTTTATAAAACATATATTATAGGGGAAGTTAGTTGGAAGACTACGAAATACTATTTTTATCAAATGAACCAATTAATGCATCTTCCTTACGGATTCACTTAGGGCGCTCACAGTGCAAGACACTCAAATCGAGTGGTTTCAACTGTCACGTAGACTAGGCCACACCTTCTTTCCCACAGTGCAAAGTTGCTTAAAAAGTGTCTTTCAATTATATATCAGCCCTTGCAATTTTATATTTTAGTCCTCATATTTTTTTCTAATTCATTTAGTAGCCAGTATTTGATGTCAAACACCTCCGCAGTATAAATAAATAAAAATACTGCAGTACATCTTGCTCTCTCACTCTCATCTCCCCAACGCCAGATCCGGGGTGGCAGACTGGTGGCGCACAGATCCAGGGCGACCACTGCGAGCCATGCCACAGGAGCTTGGGGCAGAGGATGGCGGCGGTCGGAGCACACGGGGTGACGGGCTTTGCAGAGACCTCCCTTTTAAGTGCAACTCGACACGTAGACCCAGTGTGAGAAGTGTGAGAGCCCTTAGAAACTAGATATTCTCTTTTTTTAAAACAAAAGACGTCGTAATATTTCTCTTTATTTACGCCGCTCGGAAGGGCTCTGCCAGATGGGCTCAATCTGTTGATTCAGTTTGAAATGGATAATTGCGCGGATCACTATAAATGGGAACATGAAATCTGTGCGGAAGTAATTGCAATCCTTAGGGAAATTTAGCAACTCAGAAGCAATTCGGATGCTTTTGTTTTAGTCTGAAATTGTACCCAATCTAAAAGTTTGACCTATGCTTAGGCTAATTAAACTGTCATCTTATACTGTCCAGGGGTACAGGCTGCCTTAAAATAGTTAGCTTTCTAGCAGAAAAAAAATTATATGGGCATGATTCCCGCTTAAGCTAATGGAACCATATCATTCAGTTTCTCAAGAATCATTAGATGGATCTTTGAACTCATTCCATCACTCAGCTCTGAAAGGTTCTTTGGTGGTCAGGGAGTAAGAGATACCGGTGCTGCAAACGTTCCCAATGCCTCCATTTCACACTGTTCACTGTTCTCATGAGACCATCCATCGTCATCCATCCTTGCCCCAGAACAATATTAGAAAAGAGAGAAACTAAACACACCTAGACAAGGAAAATAGATATTTTCAAGATCAAACGCGGCAACGGAGATCAGAACGTTTCGAGTGGGAACCAAAATGGGCGGGGGGGGGGGGGGGGGGGGTCATCTGTTGGGTTTTTTAAAGAAAAAACAAATAACATATTTGCAAATGGAAAATAATTTATGGATAAAACTTTTATATACATGTTCGCAGCGATCTAAAAGTCATAGTTGAAAAAATAACCTGTAATGAAAAAATCTCAAAATCAACTGTAAATTTAAATTTAAAAATTCAAATTCTGGTTTATAAGCAAAATCCATAATATGTGGTTACAAGTTTGTGATTTTCTGTCAAAGCAGGAAAACTTTTAAGGAGGGATTGAATTGAGTGCACTTTTAAAGAGGAATTGAAAACTTTTAAGCAGGAAACCACCTGTTCCAGTAAGAATCAAGGACGGGTTTTCACTTGCAAGCTAGGTTGGGCATGGCTAGAGATAATGGGCCTGTTTGGTGGAGCTTCTCCTAGCTGTAACTTTTCCCAAAAGCTGCTCCAAACGGTTCACAATTTTTGAGAATTTGTAATAACATATTCTGCAAATGAACTAAGAATTCAGAAGCTGTAATAATATATTCTCGTATTATGAATGCTACGAGATTCACTAAAAAAAATAAAGTGCACCAGCGGTCCCTAAACTTGTGTGCATGTATCATCTAGGTCTCAGAACTCTTAAAATGTATTTTTAGGTCCTGAATTTATCTAGGGTGTTATATAGGTCCAAACGAGTTCCGACCCACTCCATCCGCTCCATCCGCTGACGTGGCATACCACGGTGACGCCTACGTGTTGGTGGGGCCATGTGGGTCTTATATGTCAGTATCTCTCTCCCCCTTATTCTTTTCTCTCCCTTCTCGTAGGCGCCACCATGACATGCCACATCAGCGGATGGAGCGGGTCGGAGCCGGTTTGGACCTATATGACACCCCCAGACAAGTTCGTGGACCCAAAAATGTATTTTGAGAGTCAGGGATCTAGATGACGCATGCACACAAGTTTAGGTACCGCTAGTGCACTTCAGAGGCTTCAAATGTTTGTCTTCTATCTTCTTCTTTTTTGACTTTAGGCATTTTTCCAGTCCTAAAACTATTATACAAAAGCAATGAGGATTTTGTGTCACGCAGAATTTGAAGTGAAAAGTATGTAATATGGGAAATGATTTATATTATAAACTGATCCAATAAGAGCTGAATATAAAAATATGAACAATCTTTCTCTTGGCTTCCACACATGACACACCACCTGCTGGTCTTACCTCTTGGTTGTGGTCCTTCTCAACTTACGCTTACCGCCATGGTAACCGTGTAGGGCAGATGGAGACATATCAGTTGGGTAGACAAAACCGTGGTTACTGTCATGGTAACCGTGTGCTCCGTCAGAGCCCGTAGCAGTATCAGGCAGTATGGACCAATAAAATTTGGCCGAATTTTAAAAAAATGAGAAAATTTATATGTGTGTGTAGAGAATGATTTGTAGTGATTTTTGGTGAAAGAAATCGATGAAAAATGGAGATGGTTACTTGTTAGGTAATATTTACCATGTGAATTATTTATAGGTATACATTTGCATTTTTAAATGGAGATGTTTATAGGAAAAATGGAAATGTTTGTAGTTAGATATTATGTGAATCAT
The DNA here is from genome assembly GCF_000231095.2 of Oryza brachyantha. Taxonomy (NCBI): domain Eukaryota; kingdom Viridiplantae; phylum Streptophyta; class Magnoliopsida; order Poales; family Poaceae; genus Oryza; species Oryza brachyantha. The sequence continues at coordinate 8,396,215 of NC_023166.2, forward strand.
TTGCTAGTTACATTTATACATGTGCTATATGAACTATTTCCTAACTGTTACAATTATAGTATATTAATTATAGTATATTAATTTTTTTAATCCTTTTTACGTTCAGTTTGCAATACGGGTGGGTTTCTACCAAAACCGCGTGTTTCTACGCCAAACCATGCAGTTTTCACCATCCTAGCACGGTCATCGTAGTTTTTGAATTCAAAATTTTTTAATATTAAATTCATCGTAGCTTCTGTGGTAACGGCACAAGAACGTCTTATTTACCACCGGGCGGTATGCAAAGGTCTTCGGCGGTTTCCTATCCACTGTATACGAGTGCCCCATAAGTTCCTAATGCCTCCATTTCTTACCCATCCTGCTATCTCAGGAGTCCATCATCCATCCCTTAGAACAATGGATGAGGAAAACCCTTTAGTTCTGTGGTCTATTTAAAGGCTCGTACGGACTAGCATCAACATATATATACCTATTAATTGATCTTCAGCATATGCATCTACCTACCATGGTCAGGTCCAAAGTAAAGGCATTCTGCTTATCACTGTTTACAAAAAACTATTTTCACCCTCGCTCTTACCATGCTTGCTTGGGGCCTTCGGCAAGTAGAGTCCAAACTTTCCCAACCGTTGGTGGTGATTGCAGTGGGTGTGCCACGTCCTCGAGCGGTAATAATAAACTTTTACAAGTGTTTTTTTAATGAAAGTGACAATAAAAATGACATTTGTAATACCCTAGCCCATTCGTAGTCCGGTTTGGCCTGTGTTTTCTGCTTCTGATTTAGACCCGTGAGACCGAATGATATGATGTATTTGGCTGATGAGAATTGTTCCATATAAAAAATTTAGATAGTTTTTGGCCAGATTATATACGCAGATTACTTATAGTATCTCTGGATTAACCTTTTTATACGAGTGAGAATGAAAGCTAAGTATGGTGTGTTGTGTATTTCCTTGATGAGATTTAGAATCTTATAGTTTAGTGTTTTTCGTTTGATATTTCTTTGGGGCCTACATACTCGCTAAAGCTCTCAAATCTGTTATTTTTAATGAAGTGTTGAATTTTTTTTGTAGAATTCTAGATGGATATATAAAAGTTGTATAGCTTGAGAGGTCTTATAGTTCACCTTTTTATTTAATATTATTTAGAGAGCCAAAAATGTATTATAAATCTAGGAAGGGTGAAGTTAAAAGAATATCATCCCTCCCCTAAGTGTTCTTAGTCTCTAGACGAGATGGTAACAATTCTATTTGTGCAGTGAGAGGTTCCTGCCCTATATATCGCACATTTGTATATTTTGTGTGAATAAATCATGTCTATATATAAATATGTAGTAAATGTGAAATATTTTTTGGTGTCTTTTGTATACGAACAACAAAAAATAGAAATCTATTATGTGAAAATGGATTTTCACGGCCGACTATGTCATTCGCCTATAAAACTTGTTGACTTTTGCTTGCCGCGGAGAGGGTCGTGAACTTGGCGGAGGGGATGCATATGAGAGTGTATCCATCAATGAGCGTGTTGACGTGGGCATCGATGTCCTAGCGCAAAACCCATGTACTAAGGTGGTGGCAGGAGCTGAAACCCAGTGTCTCACATATGATCAGTAGCGGGAAGAGAACATTGTGCATGTTAGGTCATCAATGGTGGTGGAGGAACTGTTGAGGAGCAGGTGTAGAGACGATAAGACAAGGGGGTTATGTAACTTACTATCCCCTAACATCAAGTGACTAACATGTAGGCATCATATCAAACGTGTCCACACATCAGTGACTCATGTTTAAGGGAAGTAAGTTAAAGAAGTCTCATCCAATGAGGAGTGTTGTCAGCCAACAAGGATATCAAGTAGGGCAAAGGCCGAGGCAGCAGGAAACGTGTCGGATCCATTAGGAATTTGAGGTCTCTTGCCATCTAGATGAGTGTGTTGACACGGGCATCGATGTCCTTAGGCAAGACCCATGTGCCAAGGCAGTGGTAGGTGTAGAAGCCCGTCATCTCACACATGATGAGTAGTGGGAAGAAGACATTGGGTGGGTCAGGTGATCGACAGTGGCAAGGGCACCGTTGAGGAGCAGATGTAGAGGCAACAAGACAAGGAGATTCTATGACTAAGTGGTTAACATATGGGCCTATTTGATGAAGATCCTATAACTTACTGCCCTCTAACACTAAGTGGCTAACATATAGACCCTACATCAAGCTGCCCTCTAACATTAAGTGGTTGACATGTGGACTTGTTTGATGGGGATATGTGGCTTACTGTCCCCTAAAACTAAGTGGCTGATATATAGACCCTATAGCAATGGGCTGCCCTCTAATACTAAATCGATCGCTGATATGTAGACCCTATACCAATGGGCTCATATATTAGTGACACATCTCAGAGAGCAATAAGTTAGTAAAATCTCATCCAACGAGGAGTGGTGGCAGCCAGCAAGGATATCGAGCAGGGTGGAGTTCATGGAGAGACGTGATGAATACATCAGCAATTCGAGCTCTCAGCAATTTAAGCTCGTGGCTTCTTGCCAACTAGACCTTAGCCGCGTTGTTCCCCCTGCAAGTTAACTTATACACCTTTAAAACGAAGCACGCTTCCCGAACCACTAAACGATGTATTTTTTACAAAAAATTTCTATAGAAAAATTATTTTAAAAAATCATATTATTCTATTTTATATTTTTTAATAATTAATAATTAATTAATTATATACTAATTTATTACTACGTTTTCCATGCCGGTTAAGTTAACTATGCCTCTACCCAACACGGCCCTAGTGGGATTCAAGCCTTCGAAGTAGCAGCAAACAGACTAGGGAAATAAACTTTCAACAATAGTAACATGTTTTCAGCAATTTTTTTAACAAAAAGAAGAGGTACGATCATCGTACGTATTCAGTAAATTAAACTTAATACATTAAGTAGCTGCAAACGTAATGGAGACTATATGTGTTTTCTGTATGAACCATTGGGGTGGGCGGTTCACATGGAAATATACAGAAAGCGAAAAACAAATCGACAAAAACAAGCTTATCACTTTCAGCAACCAAGTATTTCATCAACGAGCCCAGATTAGCATCTCCCAGTATGTTAACAGCAGCTGCCAGCGGCAGCATCGGCTTCTGGCGGCTTCTGCTTGAAGATGTTCTTCTTCGCACCTGAGGAAGCATCAGCCAAGAGGCTTGGTGTATCCAATATCTACATCATGAACGAATATCATTAACTGAGCTCAACATCAGACTAATTGTAGATATAAATTGTACTTGCTTCATTACGTATTACAAGTCTTTTTAGCTATACGTAAATTCATTTATTGATCAATGTATATTGTTTATATGTATATGTCTAGATTCATTAGCATCTATATGGATTTAGATAATACTAAAAAGTCTTATATAATGAAACAAAGGTAGTATCTGTCAAGAGCAGCTCTATAAGGAACTTTACCTGACAAAATTACTTATACTAATGTATAATTTCTGTGACAGTGCCACGAAATATGTTTTACGAATCTGACTATGCAAATTACTCTCTGTCGCTGCAATGTGTATTTTATCGGTAAGATGGTTTTGCTTCAAAAAAAAGTATGACGCAAAATTGCCCTGATGCAGACTACTACTGGTTCTCTCTAAAAAGCTGATATTAAAAAGATCAAAAACATGACACCAGTGCACTATCAGGTATATAAAAATTAATTTCCTATGACACCACAGATATATAAAAATTCATTTCCTATGACACCACACATATATAAAGGCAAATTTCTCTCACCACTAATTTCGCAACCAAACATGTAGCAAAGAATAAAGCATACCATGTACGAATCAAAATGAAGCCAAATGATATTACATGCATACCTTAAGGACAAGTTCCTCAAAGCACTGTTCAACATTCACTTTGGTTTTAGCACTGCATTCTAGAAATAAACACCCGTATTCCCTGGCAAATTCAATGCCTTCTTTTTTTGTGACAGCTCTCTCACTTTCCTGCCAAACCAAGCAGTTATATTTTGATATAATGCACCAAAAACATAAAAAACTATACAGAATACTATCACAATTAGAATGGGATTATAATTCAGTGAAGCATAGAGCGGAATAAACTGTAGAATTGAAGCACATAATCCTGGTTTGTAGCTGTAGAATAAACTGTAGAATGGGATTACCTTGTCAACTTTGTTTCCGACAAGCATCTTAATGCAATCCTGGTTTGTAGAATAGAGGTCAATTTCCTTAGCCCATATGTCAGAAAGGTTGGTGAATGTTTCCCGTCGAGTGACATCGTATACTGAAAAATTAATTTGCATTAATCAAGATAAATCTCTTGATATTTGACACAAGTTAAAAGATACTCCATCCATCTCTTTTATAAGGCTTAATTCGAGTGGACAAAATCTACGGAGAGTAGGAGATGAAGAGAAAAAGGGTTAAACGAATACGCTACACATATTTACATATCCTCGGAATAAGAGATGTGATGGTTAGTGATTCTTTTTTCTGATTATTAGTCAGTTGTTTGTTATTAATGTAAGAGGGAGACTGCATGCCTTACATAAAGAAATGGAACAAGTAGTAAAGGTTCCTTCAATACTGCAAAAAGAAGTGAGCATCTGCAGAGATGAGGTTGAAGACAATTACCCATAATAATACCCTGTGCACCTCTGTAGTATGAGCTGGTCAAGGTCCTAAATCGTTCTTGTCCAGCTGCAGAACAGGTAGACAAGGTAAAATAAGAAAATAACAGGATAATTTAATTATAGATATTAAAAGATTCTTGTGTATTCCAGACACAGGCTGTAAGGAAAACATCAAAGGTTCAAAAAACAGACAAGGAATAACACCACATCAAGGCTTAATTATTCAAAACAGTGAGGCGAATTAGAATAGCTAGATCAAATGTATGTTATATCCCATTGCATGAAAGGGTATTTGAGGATTTGCACTGCATTAGTAGTTGCAATATAGAATTTGTCACTCATGTGTCTATCCAATGTATGAGCATGTGTCTATCACATGTACGAGCAGGACCCACATATCATCCACACATGGCGTGGCGAATCATAGGACACCACACTTGAAGAGTGGCAAATTCTCAATTTTTCATCAAAACAAATTACCTAAGGTATTATCAACAGCAATTGGGTATCAACTAAAGAATAATCAGGCTCTTATGAGAAAATAACCCAGTTGCACTTTTCTTGTTTTCCATAGCCATCCTAAAACAACACTCGTATATTGTGTACATTTGAACATGCAGGAAAAATAAAAATAAATGGAACCATACCATATAGCAGTATGTAAGGAATTGAGAGAGTGCTTATAGATCAGGTGCACCGAGCATGTTTAATTCTGATAACCAAAACAAGTAAATAAAGGTGAGTAGGCTCATCCGATGGCCACATTTGACTTGATTGAAGCTCAGATACGAGATCACAGTCTTTCTGGGCTCCATTTAGCACAGATATGGCTTAGTTTCTATCGAGTAATGAGCATAATTAACAACAAATCAAGCCTTTGGGGACTGTAGTTGTGTTGTGACCGTAAGCATTTAGATGATGAGTGAAGAGATTTGAGTTGATAATCCACAAGTAATATTAAGAATTTAAGATGAGAAGAAAACTAAATGCAACATCATTTTCAGTGGTTAGCCCAAGTGCCGTACATTCTCGGAGCACAGGAACTTATTTTATGCTGGATATTTCAATCGATCTGTCTCCTCCCTATCTTCCATGGTCCTGTTTCTATAAAACGGCAGTTAGGATATGGAAAGGCTTAAATGTGTATGTGCTATACATATCAAGCTAAATGATTGCGCAAGTTTGTTCCGCTTTCATGGTATCAGCGAAGGTTGCTCCTTTGGCCTCCCACTACCGCTTTCGCATCCAAATTACATCGGTGTGAGTAGTACAACATGATATTCCGCATCTAAATCGCATCGGTGCGAGTAGTACAACATGATAATGGGGTTTTGCAAAGTGAAACAAATCGAAACGCACCTGTGTCCCAGATGGCAAGCTTGAGCTTCTTGCCGCCGGCGTTAACCATCTTAACCTTGAAATCGACACCTGAATAGGTCAGCCCGGGTTATTGATAGCGCTATGGATTGGATCCTCACACGAGGAAACCGACGAACACCAAGGAGGAAAAAAAAAGCACTAAACTTGGAGCTAGCAGGAGAGACGGGCTGACCTATGGTGGGGGAAAGGTCCTCGAAGGAGTCGGCGGTGAAGCGGAGGAGGAGGCTGCTCTTGCCGACGCCCGAGTCGCCGATGAGGAGCAGCTTGAAGAGGTAGTCGAAATCCGGCGGGCCCTGCGCCTGGCTGGAGGACGACGACGACGACGAAGCCATACCGTGCTGGAACCACCGCCGCCGCCCTCTGCGCGCGCGGAAAGCGGCGATCCACCGACGAGCGGAGGGAGGGAGGGAGGGAGATCGATCCGATTTCTGCGACGCACTCACGCAAACTCAGGAAAGGTCACGCAACAGTATAGTGTAGAGTAAAGAAATACTCCTGCTTGCGAGTAAAATTCCCCAAAAGAGGAGAGGAGGAAGACGAGGAGGCGAGGAGAAACTACTCGACTTGGGCCGGGCCGGGACGGGACTAGCAGGGCCTGTTTAGGTACCGGAGCATCTAGCGGCTGCAGTTTTGACCGGAATGTCACTCCAAACGTACATACATATTTACTAAAATTTGAGCTAATTAACTATTTTTAGAAGTAACTGCGAAAATAAGCCGGTTTTAAATTTTATTTTAAAATTCAACCGTTTCGCTCAGCGATACTCCTGATGATTCGGAGGTCTTTTGTCACCGCGATAGTGGATTGGCGTGGAGTTTCCTTCTACCTAGGCGTGACACATAGTCATAGGCCCGAACCGCGCTCTGGTGTGGAGATAAAGGACCTTCGTACCTTTTAGGGTACGTGGAGCAAATGATTCACTTTGAAAATATTTTTTTAACCAATTTATTTTCATAATTTGTTCTTGAAAATGGTCAAATAATGCAAAAACCCGACATATTCATATAGGTTCTTGGATTTTGTAATTGCTGAGTCTAGAAAATCCATGAGAATACAGAGGCTATGAGAAGTTTGGATTCCAATGACTGGTCCTCCATCTCTTAAGACTTCTCCAAATTTTTCTACCAAAGCAATCAAGCTGCGATGTTATAACTTTCTTTTTTTAAAATATTTCATCTTTGTTTTCAGCATGCTCTTCACAAGCACAAATTTGCTTTTTGTAGGCTGAACTTTTTTTCACAAAATACGCTCAGCATGGCCTTTTTGCTTTTGATTATGTTTTAAAGCCATAATTTAAAATCCCAACATTAAATTTAGAGTTGATTTGACATTTTTTATCATAGTTTATTTATAGCCTTTGCTTTTAGATAGTTAAGACTTAAGAGCCTGTATATAAATGTTTTATTGATAAATCATTATTTTTATTTAAAAATACTTCATGTTTCATATTGTAATGTGTTTTGGTTGTGCCTAAATCCACATATATATATATATATATATATATATATGGATAATATTAAAAGTCCTATATTTATAAAATGGTGTAACATATCATTTGTTTTATTCAGAAAAAGCCAAAAGAGGAGGACATCCATCTTTCCTGGTTTATTGGTTTTATAACAAAAAAAAAATGTAGAGCACCTTTTGACCTAGCTATCGACTTCCTTGTTAGGTAAACGACCCCAATTGAATGTTGTTAGTGTTTGTTGATCAACGATAGTAGCAACCTAAGGTCAATGATTTCGCTCCGTATATTACAAATGTTTCATCCATTTAAGAGTATACTCAGTTCTTTTGTAGATGGCATCAGACACTTCATATTAAAAACCTTGACCGCTTATCTTCTTTTAAAAAAAGAAATCATAAGCTCTTCAAATGATGTCATATTATTAAAATGCATTATATTCGGAATATAAGCATCAAACATTTGTTTATTATATTATTTTAGGCTAACTATTTAAAAAATATTTGCACTATCCAGTAATGTAAAGCAACAAGAGGGAGTAGTTGCACGCACTCTCCGCCTTATCATTTTGTCTTTAATAAGCACGGGAGAAGCCATTTATTGAAGAATTATCATATAGCAAGACTAATACGTGCATCCCCTAGTATAAGCTATTATACATCATTTTTCTTTCAAAGCCTTCCAAGATCCATTCCACCTCCCATCTCTTTTTCCTAGGCCCAAAAATCATCCCCACCTTAATTGGTCAAAGAGTTCTCCCCACGGGGCAAGGGCTTCCTCTCATGTCTATCTAAGTTCACCCCTCGTCTCACACGAATTCTGCAATAACACGAAAGGCAAAAAATATCTATCTAAGCTCACCCCTCGTCTCACACGAATTCTGCAGTAACACGAAAGGCAAAAATACAGTAACACCACAACTAATTCACAGTAACAACGTCGAAACATACCTACGAGGGATCTACTTTTTAAAAACATTTTTTATAACAACGTGGTACAAATTTTTTAAAAAATAATATATGAGGCGACATATAAAGTTGTTTAAAGTTTGAAATCTTAAGAAATATCTATAGAATTTGTATTAGTATACACTAATACTATGATAATAGCTGCAGTAACGCTATAACGTCATGTTACTATAAAATATATAGAAATATAGTGATACAAGTGCATTAACATGTGTTGTTACTGTAACAGTAACATCATGATACGTATAGTAATATTATGATCGAAGTGCAGTAACATGAGGTGTGACTGAAAGTTATTGCTACAGTACAACTAATACATATGGGAGAGTTAAAATGTTGTATTTCCAATTTTTAAAGAGCAATATCTTATGTGTCTTATATTATTTTTTAAAACCGTTTTCACTACAGTGGTTAAAAAATTATAATTTAAAAAACTAGATCTATCATGATATTGTTACTGTATTTTATAATGCATGTTACTATATTTTTACCTTTGTGTTACTGCACTTTTTAGATAGACGGGACTGGACAAAGTTGGGATGAGAAGAAAGGTCAAATGATGGGTTTGACCGACGGGGGAGGGCTTTGACCAGGCTAGAAGAGAGGTTTTGGGCCCTTGGAAGGGGCTGGGAGGTGAGTTTGGGCCTTGTGAGGTGAGTGAGGCTTAGAATAGCTTATTCTAAGGGGGTGTACATATTAATTTTGATATATATATATATATATATATATATATATTCTTAGCTGTGTAATAGTGAAAGGTTAAAAATAAATTAAGATGAAGAAAAACCTATATTCGACTTTAAATTTAAGTTCTAAAATTTATATTTTAGTTTCTAGGTATAAACATAATAAAAAAGACGGGACAGTTAGAACTAAAAAGCCCATTTTGCCGTTTCTAATACTCTAATGTAGCGCAAGATCACGAGCTTCTGATCTGCTGCTTGCTGCTGAGTACTCCCTATTGACTTCAAGATTACACCAGATGACAAGACGGTTTCATAGGTAAAACAGGAAAGAAAAAAAGATTGTTCGCTTCATAATCACTCTTCCGATATCATCTTAAAGGAGGATAAGTAAATTAGAACCGAAGGGGGTGATAGTTTGATTGATTTTTTTTTATGAAAAAAACATACAGCATAAATTCTTGTCATTGAATCCTCTTTTATCTTCGGCAGGACCATTTGACGGATCTCTGAACTCGGTCTTGGCACTCAATTAGACTGCAAAAGTTCCATATCTTAAAAACGGTGTAGTTTCATTGTCTATTTAAAGACTCATCAAGATGCATGCATATTGATATTCACCAGATGTGTTTATCTACCATTATGCCATATCAAGTTTTGAAGTGGTGGCTTAACTAGCTTCCTTGTCACACCTTTCAGCATATTTAATCCAAGCTACCAACCACTAGCGGTACCATAACTAATGTCACCACCAAAGTTCAAGCAATTTTTTTATAAAAAAAAAACTAAATTTCAAGCATACATTCCTGCTCAAAGACTCCACATGCGCATCGCAGCATCAGTGACATGTCTTTTTGTGCTAGAAAATAGTCTCTCGTAAACCAGACCAGCTTCAAGAAAAAGTTAGGAATCGGAGGAATCGTGAAGGAAATAGCTCCAAGTTTAAAAGATACAGCTTGGATCAGTGTTTTCATGAGATCCCCTTCAACTAAGTGATGCCCTAGTTTCACTGTTGCCATTGCTTAGCTGTATTCTCTATGGATCTAAGAGTCATGGGAAAGAAAGTGATATTTAGCTCTATCTTAAAGACTCATTTGGCACAGCTCCAGCTCTCAACTCCAACTTATCTGGAGCTAGAGTTATGTCAAACGGTACATATTCTAATTTCTTTGGAACGAAGTTGACGGAGCTGCTTCTAAATAATGAACTACAAGGGTGGAACTAGGTTTTTGCTACTCCACAACTCCACTCCATACCAAAAGACCCACTACTCTTTATTATTTTATTGTAATTACTCGAATCTGTCACTCAAGTACCCTAATCTATTCTCTTTGTCTCCCCCTGTACGTAAAGCGCACGGCGGTTCATAGCGGCGACGACACTCGTAGGACTCGGCGGCAGTGCTCGCAGCACAATAGATTTATACCATAGCATGTTATTTTGTGCTCATTTCATTTATGTTTATGACAATGATACTATATATTATTACTAAACAATTATATTGTGTGTTAGCTGTCATATAGTATTTTGTAACTATATAGTTATGTTGTTCAAATTTAAAAGAAAAATAATCAGTATTTAATTACATGAAAAAGAAACATGAAATACAGAGGTGGTATCGGTGTTTTAGACTTAAGAGTGCAAAACAATGCACTTGTGCTGAAACAAGTTTTATAATAAGCTTGATGTTCCTGAGGTCAATTTAATCTGGTCATCTTACTATATAACTTGAGGACCTCAGGTTTCCTTAAACTGTGGGTCCTTCTGGTGGAAAGATATTCAACAGTTTGATGTTTTATTCAGGGGATTGCAAGGCCAATAATCAAGTCTGGTACAACAGTGTTATTTTGGGATGATTGTTGGGAAGGTGTTGTAAGATCTCTACAGTATGCAAGACTTGTTTCTTTCTCAAAACATAGAACTGATACGGTTGCTTAGTTTCTTGCAACAGATGCTCCAGACCAATTTCAGCTTCCCCTTTCCCCCCACAAGCTTTTCAAGAGTATATAAATTTGCAAACTTCCTTGGCTCAGGTTATCTTGTCAGATGCTAAGGATACATGGTTTTATCTTTGGAATTCAGCTAAATACTCTTCCCAACGTTTCTATCGACTTTCATTCTGGTCCCTGGTACCACCCCAGCCTCTAAATTAGATCAGGCAGAGCAAGCTAAATATAAAAATCAAAGTCTTTGGTTGGTTGTTTATGATGGACAGGCTAAACACTAAAGATCTATTGGATAGAAAACATTGTCTACCGCCGAATACTTCCTTGAACTGTCTGAGTTGCACTCGATCGTTAAGGAAAAACAAGGATCATCTCTTCTTCTGCTGTGATTTTAGTCGTGACTGCTAGAACTTTATGGGCTGGATTTGGAATTTGCAGTTGGATTTTTTCCAAAGAATTCATTTACAAAGCTCCACCATCAACTGTCCCTGTTTTATGGAGCTTTTTCTCCTAGCTGCTTGGAATATTTGGAAGCAAAGAAATGGCAAAAGTTTCCATCAAAATCAGCCCTTGGTTACAAGTTGGAGACGCAGTTTCAAAGCAGATTTGATTCTACATTTGATTAGATTCAATGATTCTCACCAACTAGTCCAAACATGGATTAACCGCTTGTAATTTCGTTGTTTTGTTTTTGTTTCTCTCCTTCTTCTCTACTGTACAGTTTCGTTTTAAATATATATACCGTGGGGGCCTTCCCCACTGTGCTTGGATAAAAAAAACATAATTAAATTATGGCTTAATCATGACTAAAAAGATATTATTGTCAATCAAATTTCTATCCTATCTTTTAGGAGTTGTGAAGCAAACCAAGCTAGCCAAAGAGTTTTGATCTACTCTCCAACTCCCACAGGTGCAACTCTTACTAAAGTAGAAGTTTAGAGCTAGGATCTGAAGTTCAGAGGCTACAAAACAGGCCCTAAATCTTCACTAAATCGACAGTGTACCTTTAAAGACGACAGCAAGCAGGACAATTGGGGTTTAGTTTACTCTAATATTGATTATTATGAGCTGGAGTAGGTCATGGGTAGAAACGTGTAATATGGATTATTGTGAGCTGCATTATTTTACCCCACGTTAATTCTCGGACTTTGCACGTGCGTTTCCCAAACGGCCGGTATATATATATCAAAACTAATATGTGCATGTCTCTTAGAATAAGCTATTCTATGTCCCTCTCCCTCGTAAGGCTCAAACCCTCTCCCACCCCCTTCCAAAGGCCTAAAACCCCTCTTCTAGCCTGGTTAAAGCACCCTCCTGTTGGTCAAACCCGTCCTTTGACCTTCCTCCACACCCCACTTTTGTCAACTCCCGTCTATCTGAAAAGTATAGTAACGCAAAAACAAAAATACAGTAACATGCCTTATAAAATACAGTAACAACATCAAAAATATAGTCATGACGGATCTAGTTTTTTAAATCACATTTTTTTAATCAATGTGGTGAAAACGGTTTTGCAAAATAATATACAACACATGAGATATTGCTCTCTAAAGAATGGAATACAATATTTTAGCTCTCTCACATGCATTAGTTGTACTGTAGCAACAATATACAGTCATGATGTTATTGTAGTTTAGTTGCTCTCTAGAAGATTATTCCTCATCTTTTACATAAACATTTTCCGAATTGTTAAATGGTGTATTTTTTGTAAAAAAATTCTATATAGATGTTCAACATCTCATCTTTGTCGAGCAGATTTTTAATTTTATAGTAATTAATTTCATCGTTTATACTATTAAATAGATATTAAAGTTTCAAATAATATTTTATCTTTTATCAACCAAAACAACACAACTACAGCAAAAATACAACCAAAACACCACAGAACAAAGATAGTATCGCCCATGATGACTATATGGGTGGACCATTTTGCTCCACAGAAACCTTCTAATTTTTCAGAATTTCGAAAAGGGAGATGCAAGTAGCTTATTTAGGCTGTGTTCGTGTGGAAGTGCGCAAATGTTTTTTGAACCATTAACAGTGTAACCTTTTCAACAAATTTCCATATAGATGTTCAACATCTTATCAATATGGAGTAGATTTTTAACTTTATAGTAGTTAATTTTATCATTTATACTATTAATAGCTATAAAAATCAAATAATCTTTCATCGACCAAGAGAATGCAGACTTAGTCAAAGGAAGATTTAGACTTGAAGAGCATAGCATTCAAGCCTCCCTTATCATTACCTTTCTTAATAGCTGAAGTTCCCCATTTTCCTTTTCCATTATGTAACCTAAACCCTGTTTGTGTTTTTTTTTTGTTTCGGCAAATATGTCCCGGCAGGTGTCTAACGCCGTTTTGCTAAATAAAAAAAAACCCCTAGACTGCAAAACTTATTTAAAGAGACTCTCGTCTGTCCACTTAGTTTCCCTACCACATCTTTCAGCATATTTGATCCAGAAACCAACCACTTAATATGACGTATGAGCTAGCTGTTAGTATATACCAATGTGTTCCAGGATTTAGTTAGGACTTTGTAGTGTGTGTTTCTCTCTATATATACCAATTCTACTCCCACATAATACTTCAGTAAATCAGTACAGTGGATCAGATGAAAGTTGAAATCTGAACAAAATGAAGGAGGGCACAAAACTCAAAAGGTGTGAAGCACATATGCTGATTAGATAATTAGGAGTTGGAGGCACCAATGGAAACCATTGGTAACTGGCATTCAAAAAAGACCAATAAGTTTGGTGCTTGAACCGAGCGTTGGTCTAAAACTGGGAGAGATTAACCCAACGAGGAGAAAGAGTTACTACACCCAAAAAGCTATCTCAAAAGATGAAGTGGCCATCCACTTCTGAGTTGGTGCAACTCTCACTTAGTTTCTAATATGGACTATTAGAACAATCTTCCAGTCACACATATCCCTAAGCACTAACGGACCCTACACAAGCACATACGGGTCTCACATCTATAGTCCCACGCATTGTTAGGAGTCTCTCCTCTCTAATTGCTCAGGTGATAATCACTAGCACTACCAAAAGACACTTGTATTAAGTCGGTGGATTAAAAAACACGAGAACTAAACACACACTCAAGCTTTGGTCAAAGCAGCCACACACAGTTCACACAATTATCGTCTTTATATATAGGCTTTAAGTATATGCAAAAGATAAGAATTAGTCAACTTGGCCTTGACTCACGCCTTACTTTTACAGATGAGACATGCAACAAAGGTAACTAGCTTAGACCTATTCTTCCACAAAGAAATCAATTCGTGGCCACCCAGCCTGAGAGCTGCAGCTCTACATGCATCTCAACACATCCAACTAAATACTATCCGCGCAAAAAACGGTTTGGCATAGTTCATTCAGAGACGAGTTGGCTCATCATCAACTCACGCTGTGCAAGGAGCGTTATCTTCTTCTTCTTCTTCTTCTTCTTCTTCTTCTTCTTCTTCTTCTTCTTCTTCTTCTCTCTCAGGGCATTCATATACAAAGTGTCCAAGCTCTTGACAGTAGTAGCACATTGTCTTAGACCTGTCCGGCTTCTTGGCGCGACTTCGACCACCGATTGTGTCGCCGGACATGCTCACCATTCTTGTCATCCGGCTTGTGTATCCTTTCTTCGTGTGCTTTGAGACGGTCAATCCCCTCATCAAATGGCAGGATGTTGAAGTTAGAGAATTGTTTGACCACAATAGTTTAAGCTTCTTGACTTGCCCATTATCCTCCATGGTTACACTGAGATCACTCAACTTATTCGTGAGAGCACTAATTTTGTCCACGAAGTTGTTAATTGACATGCAATGCCTTGAATTCACTTTTCAAGGTTTGCACATGCGCCTTCTTCACTAGATCAACACCAAGGAACCTTGTCTTCAAGATCTGCCAAGCCTCTCTCGCCGTCTTCTTCTTGACATGCCAATGCCACCTTGTCCTTCTTCATTTTCACAACCTTGTCGGCCGTGGGCTCGATGGCATCCCAAATGCCTTGCGCCTCCATCTTGATCGCCCAGGTGGAGGTGAGCATTGGATATGGGAGCGCCACTCTGCCCCTCCTTCGACGTCGACCGTGGAACCGAGTACTCAATGATTGACATCTTGTTGAGCGTAGGTTCTTGGGCATATATTGGCTCTGTTTGACAGAAACCAAATGTTAGGACTGAGTTCTCTCACTGAGTGACAATGTGCAGCCGGATCAACATGGCCCTGCACTGTCCTAGTGAATTCTCCCAACATCAAATTCCTTGGCAGAGTTCTGAGTACAGTGCAAACAACATTTACAGGTGCCCTCTTTCAGTTTTGCTCAGGCCAGCCAAACTGCTGCATACGGGATACTCTTATCACACATGGTTCACAAGCCTCGCTCATGAGAGAACAGTTCAATTCATGAACCATCTTTACAAAAGATTGGGTGCTAATTAACAGGAGTTATCACTTGCTCAATTTTTTTAGTGTATATCCAAATGAATATACCTGTCATTTCTACCTCAGGCCTTCACACTAGCTAGCCCAAATTATGACTATGAGTATTCAGTTACTGGTCCTACAATCTGATTCTTAGTGAAATTATGACTATTTTCGACTTCCTTAGGTACATAACTCATTCTTTCTTCTTCGCAATATAATAATGCACAGCTCCTGTGCGTGTTTGAGGCACAGAAATATTATAACTATCCCAGAGCCTTTTTTCAGTGAGATAATGATGAAAGGTTTCTACCATACAGAGTTCGGTGAAATATGATGAATTTTTAGTCAAATTTCAGTATATTTTAATCCAGAATTTCATGAAATTAATAGTGTAATCATGAACATGAGTAATCCATTGCTAGTGGTAAACATGCATAAACTAACTGGAAATAAAACATCTAGTAATATATTTAGGATAAAAGAACGACATACCGGAGGTGACTCCTCCAGTCGTCCGTAAGCAAACTTTGGTTAACTCCTCTTTTTCTTACACAAAACATCAAGACAAGCGCACGCATGCCTCGCCCACAACCCAGTTCGGCGCGCATACGTAGAGGTGAATAATAAGCCAGATCAGCTCATTAAGACTCGGCTTGGTTGGGCTCGTTATCTTGATGAGCCATGCTTGGCCGACTTGTTAACATTAATGAGCGATATATCATTTAAATCATCTCTATAATATGTAAATTTATTATTTATCATAAATTAATGTAAGAACAGACACTAAAGAATAGACACTAGATAATTATAGGAATATAGTGATTTTTGGTACAACCGAGCTAAACAAGCAGTTTGCGAGCTGGCTCGTTAAGCTCACGAGCTAAAAGCCAAGCTCGGCTCGACTCATTAAGACCGTGAGTTCGAGCCAAGCTAAGATGGGCTTAATACCAGCCAATCGAAGTCACGAGCTTCGAACTTTTTTTCACCCGGCCTGTAAATACGTGTGTGCCTTTCTGTCTGTCTCCCTCGTTCTCTCAAGATATGCTCATTATGGTTATTCAAATTGAGTCAATTCCTTATTAATATACCATATGAGACTAATTCCACATAATATTTGTTGTAGGCCTAGAATTTTTGATGCAATTAATTTATGCTCAGCCCATTTAATCCCAACCAAATAGAGAGGCAATTGGTTATGGCAGATTTTTTTTTCACTTTGTGGTACATATATACTAGCTCGATATATTTTTTTTTCCTTTCAATATGCATATTCCTGCTCAAACATGCATCATATATATCGCCACATCAGTGGCATGTTTCTGATTGCCATGTCAATGGATGAAATGGATATATAGAAGCAGATGCAGATCAGCAACAAAAACGTTAGGAATTCGAGTAATCGTTAAAGAAATAGCTACGAGTTTGTCCAACTCCTTTTCACCTCTCTGGTAGAGCTCTCAAGCTATAAGCCTTGGACATGAAACTGTAGTTTTTAGTGTTGTTAATTATCCCAAGTGATGGGCAGTGTTCCGGTTTGTCCGTCCAAGATCATTTATATAGTTTTTTTGGTTAATTTAGGATAAATTAGGATCAATTTTCTCAAACACAAAATGGGAAAAATGTCAAACAGCATTACAAGTACCTACTAACCAAGAACCTGATTATCAGTGGTAGCTCATAACATTCCCACTTACTATATGTATGTTTTTTTTAGGAAAAAAAAGATCACCAAAACATTTCAATAAACAATAGTTAGCTAGAAATACCAATTGTATAATAAAATACTAAACTCCTGTGTAATGGTTCAGCAATTAAACTTACCAAGTACACACCACACACCACCTTTAGAATTGGGTGTTCGATATGCAGTTGCAACCTACAAGGAAATAAAGGTGGCTAGCTTGGTGGAATAGATGTTCCAAAAGGTGCAAATAGCGCCCCGGAATAGGTGGTATTAGGAAAGAAACCACTAGAGGTTTGGCAACAAAATATGTTATGCAAATGCTGTTTGGATGGCTCCCACAACTTAACTATGGTTTTATTACATCTTAAGTTAGGTTATTGTTTGGTTCATAGCCATACTTATGATAAGATTCTTTCTCTAGTATGTAGTTCCTACATGTCATTGAGACAAAAAAAATGTCTAGCAAGAGTGTCTCTTACTAGGCTAAAGTGTGGCTCCCATACTCAAGGTCTATTTAGTGGCAACTAACTTTGCCACAACTAATCTTAGGCGAGCCATACTTTTCGTGGATAGTGTTTGGTTTTTTATCACATTAACCTACCTAACTCTTAGCCGCCTGACTTACATGTCATTCTCTCTATTTTCTTATCTAACTTTGCCTAAGTTTAGTTTGTTATTTTGGCTTGTTTGGTTGGATGCCTCGACTTGCTTCACCAAAGGTTAGGCAGGTACAGTTGTTTTTATACGTACGCTTATTTAGTTCATGCCCGCTAGCCACAATTCTCTCTAAATGACCTCACACATCATAGCTACTCTCATATTCTAGGTTAACATTAGCCAAGTTGCCGTTATCATTTTCTTAGCCATACTTTTCTTATGGCAGCCACATTCTTGTCTAAAGTATGGCTTGGCAAAGTCAGCAAGCAAAAGTGTATAGCAAGACTAAAGTTAGTCACCTTAATCAATAATGTATGACAATGTTAATGAGCCCATCAATCTTGGCAACAGAATGAGACCTTATTCTTGGTAACAAGAGAATCTGCCATGGCATTCCATATGCCTCATCTCATCAATGACAACGTCTCATGTCCTGTGAAGCAAAACTCATCCTATCCATCTTGAATACCCCAGTTAGTTTTTCTTCTCTCTCCTAGAGTTTTCGGTGTGCAGCTTAGTCACCCAAGACTTTATTTTCCTTTAGACCATTCCCCAATCTTAGAGGTGTGTCGTGCATTGGGCCTACAAGTGTCCTTGAAGTGATAAGGATATCCTAGGCTGTTATTTGCCAATCGTATGATCCTAACTGATGTTATGTAGTTTCTAGACACATCTTGCAAAAATAATAGTCCTCCCTGCCGTGGTACGAAGGCACAATGGAAAAAACTCGGACCAGTGGTTGGACCCGGCCATTGTGTCGGTCCAGCGGTTTGACCATCTGGTTGAATGGAACATATGTTGAAACGCTACTCTATAAATACTATGTATTTTCTTTCCATCACATGTGTTGCGCTAGGTGAACGGTTAAGTGACCTCAATATCAGTAGGGATGAAATGTTCGAAAACGGATGAAAAATACATCTACCATATTTGTTTTCATACTTTTTTAGACTCAAAATCAGAATCAGAAACTCCAGATATGATAACTACCTAATGTGCCAAATGTAGTGCTAGTAATATATAGCTTGTGGCCTTGATGGTCAGTATCATTCCACACAAACGAATGAAGTGGACAGCCAAAGCAAAGAGGAAAATAACAACGGCACCACCAAGATCTTTTAGGAATAGGAGACATCAGGAAATAAATTATGAGTTGCTTTCTACTACCGTGGTCTAGTTTGTTGAAATTTTGAGAAACTTTGACAAAGACCAACCAAACCAGCTGATTGAGATCTCAGGTCACCAGCTGCAGCTGCTCTCTCCGGCTCAACAAATGTGTCTGATCTGATGCGCTTTTTGGTCACAAAATAGGAATTATACGTGCTTAATGTTCAGGCGTATTATGTGTGTGCTATCTTAAAGAAACATGAAGTTTCTAATATTTTTGCATATCCCTAGAAACTGATTACCGGTGTGCAGAAGTATACGGGGCTGTACCTTCAAAGTATGCCTAATTCACTACATGCTTTTGTAAGAACCGTAAAATCTCTTAGCAGTAAATCACCGATGTGCTGCTGCTTTGGCGGGTGGCCATGCAAGTTGAAGAGTACTACCATGTATTTTTACTGCTAAATACGGTTGATAAGTTTGCTAGACTCTTGGAGAAGTTTAATGCTAATCTTTCGTACTTCCCCGCAAAATTTTTAATGTTGAGATATGAGATATATATACCAGTAATCAACACTAGAAAGTGTTTAGTCTCACAGTACCTCCTCAGGCACAGCGGAAAGCTCTCCATTTAATTTAGTCAAGACTATTACACCTGCTTCTAATGCACATAAACAGGTGTGCTCAATGCTCACATGTTATTCTGAAAGAATTGAACTATAACGTAAGTTGTACAAAGTAGTTATATTTCCTTGGAAACACCTTATAAGTTATAAGTATACTCTAGGCGACGACGATATATAATGAATATATGCATTTAGAGCCCCTCTCCGGTGCATTCTACTGGCAGCAGAATTTAATCAACACCGTTGATCTATTTTTATTAAATGGTTATGATTAAATTATACTATCAATGGTAGTAAGAGTAGTAGAAGTTACCATCTTTTTAATTGTGAGCTACCTTTTTGTTTGCCAAAAAATCTAAATTACAAAATACTACTAATTAATTAATTAACAAATTACTAAAATACATTTTTTAATCAATGGCTCAGATTAATTCTAATGATAGTACTACCGGTAGAATGCGCTAGAGAGGGGTCCATGCATTTATAGTATACCAATTTCTTTGTGTTTATATACACAATATATGAGAAAACATTGCTAATTTTCACACACCACACAATAGCTGGAAAACCAAAAAGATGGATGAGAAGAAGTGGGAAGCCTACAGAGGTCTGAGAGAACCAGAAAACACAGGGAATAGGAGACATGGGGATATCGCTGGGGACATGAGCCATGTTTGCAGCCACCAATCAGGTCAGGGTCTCTGTCCCTGGTTTGCAACATTGTTCATCATGCTCACAATGCTGCTCCAGCAAAAGAAATACTGGCACTCTGAAGCTATATGGTTCGATGTGAAACCAGTGTTTACACCATACTTCATAGGGAGAAGCACTGCTCTGCACTCTAGAGCTTCAATGAATTGTTGCTGATTGCTGAATGTGTGGAACAGAATGTGCCAAAGCCTACTTCCTCCATTTTTATATTTTTAAACCATTAACTTTTGGTTAGTTTGATCATTTAAAAAAATTGTATAATTATTAATTGTTTTGTTGGACTTGATTTATTAATAAAAGCATATAAGTATGAGTTATAATTTTATATATTTGCACACAAGTTTTAAATAAAATAAACAGTTAAAAGCATATCCAGAAGTCAACCACGTCAAGTACAAAATATAAGAGTAACAATTAGCATCGAAGATATTAACACAAATGGAGCGGTGTGACTAAAAGGTGAAAAGAGAAAGGAAAGGTGTAGCTTACGTTAGAGGGGTGAAGAAATATTTTAGATTTGACACGCAGTACGTCAGATTCTTCAAATAAAACAATTGGCACAGGTTCATATTGATTTCATCTGTAGAATAAAACATAACACTAACAAAAACAAAACAAAAGATATGATATTCTTAATTAATTTATAACAAAGATTTGTAGTTGTGGTGATGAGACAGAGTATAATGCTAGAATGGGAACAAACATACTTCTACCATTGATCGCTTTGAAATCATCTCATTTTCACCCAACTCGAAGAATCGGTTGAATGTGTCAACAAAAATAGTTGTAGCACAAGTAGCAGGGCTCAAAAAATATAACATATATAAATAATATGTGCTTCTCTTTCTCTCTCGTTTCTTATGACTACGCCTGTGGCCACATTAGTAGATCATAAAGCTACACATTAAATTGAGGGTAGCTAATAAAAATGCCTCATTTTACTGCAATATTCATACATGAAAAGGCCTGCCAAGAACTTTCCATGCAGTGGTAGCTCTCTTCTTTTCCACTGCTTTATAGGAGTGTGTTGTGCTTGGCAAAACAAAACCCAATAATAAATAGGAGATAGAAAAAATGGACAAAAAGGAAAAAGTATAAAGCAAAAGAAAACTGCAGGAAGCATAGCACTTAGATCAGATATGATGTAAGAACAGGAGGCATAGGGAAAAGAGAAAGTTTGCTTTGATCACCAAGTAGACCAAGTTGTTGTCATACCCGTGGTCTAATCTAGTGAGAAACGCAATAGCTCTTCTCAAGTTTCTCGATACCGTCTTATGATAGGCAATGATCCATATACTGTGATTGAGTGTACAAAACAAACTACATTCAACATTGCCTTACTAAAAGAGGCCAAGTAATTTCTAGATACCAAAAACACATGGTAAAGGGACAAAAATACAAGGAGACACCAACTTGTATGATATAACAGGAAAACAAACTCCATGTCTACAGCATAAAATGAATGGATTGGTTTGGGCATGGTGGATACTACCTTAGATCATGCCATGTGTCCCTAACCTTCTATAGGGTTGTTTTTAAAAATGTATCATGTATTTATAGTTGTAGATATATAGTTGTAATTCAGAGTTATATGAGATATCATACTTTTCTATTATTAATCTATGTATCCTCTCGACACCATACTAGTACGGTCAAAGAGACTTAGAGGGCCATAAATATCAAAAATTAGTATCAAAAGTGTGCCAACTAGTATTCCCTTCGGCTTTTAATAGACGGTGTCGTTAACATGTTGAGAGCCTCAAATAAAATATGTACTAACCTTACTGTATTATTAGTTGTTACACCAAATAATTTACCATATGTGTTCTTAAAACATACATTAAGAACACCCAGGGGCTTGCACCTTGCTGTGTTCTCCTCTCCTTTTATGCAAAATCACTCGATGTGGAGACATGCCAATGACAAAAAAAAAAATACACAGGAGACACTTCAACAAGACTAAATAAACAGAATATAAATACTCAATATTCAGCGGACAAACTGAAGTTAGGCGTGTCATGCATGTCATCTTTCCCTTCTGCTTAAGCCAAAATTAAATTTTTAACCTTAAATTTACAGTTGGTTTCGATGTTTTTTCATCGTATTTTTATCGGTCTTGCTTCTAGATCGCTAAGAACACATATATAAATGTTATACTCATAAATTATTTTTCGTTTGCAAACGTGTCATTTTGGTTTTTTTTCCTTACAATACCAAACAATCTTGCATTAACGTCGGAATATTCAAATTTTAAAAGCCGTAACGTTGACTAATTAGCATGCAGAGTACCCCGTTTTCTGACGTAGAAATTTAAGATGATATCAGCTGTTAGCTACAAGTGTGAATACGAAATTAAAAAAAAAACATGAAAACCAGTTGATTTATGGCCGCTAAGGCGTTACTGTTACAGTCCTGGAAGAGGTGCCATAAAACACTTTATGTCTAAACAGAAGTATTTGGGGCATACTCAAAATGGTGATGGGCTATAATACATACATTTATGGGATTGCTAACTTTTTTCCCGACAGAAATTTGGGGTGGGCTGCTGCTGAATTTTGGACCGTTGATCCACACCAAGATCAACTATAGCATCCTTCAGATCTTGCTCCGGTGAATTGTGGTGGCTCGAGCGAGAGGTGGAGATAGCCTAGGCCGCGTTCGGCTAGAGGTGTGAGGTAGGTTAGTTATTCGGTACGGAAAACGTAGTAATAGATTAGTATATGATTAATTAATTTATAATTATTAAAAATATAAAATAAATTAATATGTTTTTAAACAACTTTTCTATATAATTTTTTTTCTAAAAAATTCACTGTTTAGCAGTTCGGGGAAGCGTGCGTGTGAAAAAAAAAAAGGAGAGGAGGAGGCCAACCGGGCATGCCTCATTGGCACCAACGAGAAGGAGGGAAGGAAGAAGGAAGGAGGAAGCACCAACGAGCCTCTTCACTCGGAGAAACAAGGTTGAGAGGAGAAGACATGGTTACTGTTTACACACAAATCTTATGCAATCCATGGAAAAAGTAACTAAAATCACATGGTTTTTCTATCAAATATGTCTAATAGGCGTTCTCACAGTGTGTCCTAGTCCCACGAGTAAATATCATTTGCATGTCACCACATAAACACAGTTCATCAGAAAACTTTACTTGCTTATTTACACATCACTGTAAATATGGATAAAAGGAAGGTAGTGAGAGGCCCATATAGTCAACTCTAACCATTGAGTCTACGTTCTCATAGTACTTCGCTTATAATTTCACCGTTGCATATTACATCACGTGTATCTTCATCTTCTTTTTTATAAAAGGATTAAACTATAGGTAATATGTTTGGAGTGAACCTACTTCAAGCCTACGTAAACTCTCCACGTGGGATTCCATATGAAACTAATCCCACAAAACAAACATTTGGATCTAATGGACCTAAATCAAAACAAGAACACACGAATGGACCGAAACACTAGTAAAAACTAGGATTTTACAAGAGAGATATCAATCAAGAGGATTGCTCACTCCGAAGCACCGAGTGTGCATCTCTTACTTGGGCTACACATGGTCCATCACAGTGTTATGGAAGATAGAATACGGGTATTGGTCGGACGAAATACTGTCGAACAATTAGTAGGAATACGGATGATTAAATGGAATTATTATGAATTATGTACGTTCACCGTAGTGCATATAGTTTTTATGTTAATGGTTGTAGTTGATGGAGATTATACA
Organism: Oryza brachyantha; assembly: GCF_000231095.2. NCBI lineage: Eukaryota > Viridiplantae > Streptophyta > Magnoliopsida > Poales > Poaceae > Oryza > Oryza brachyantha. The sequence goes on from NC_023166.2 coordinate 8,420,215, forward strand.
ATTTTAACCAAATATATTTGTACTTTTTAATAAGTATATCATGAGAACATCATTATTTGCTTCAAGAATACAAATAACGATCGATTGATATAACTAGGATTGTCTATGGAACGAGTGCAGCTGTACTGCAAGGTTACAATAGTTTAATAAATACACTTCAGGGTTGATTAGATCAATTAGACTAAATATGACCAATTAATCGTGTTATTTGGCTGCATAGTCATATTGAAATTTTCTGCTACTCCGACTTGACGATACGTTACAGGTCTACCACCGTTTCCACTTAGACGGCCAATTAAACGGTTGTGATTGTCGACTTTGACAACACTGGTTCTGTGGTCCATCGTACTGCCGTTCTTCCCAGTGAATCAGTAATAGAGCTATGCCTCTCTATATAGCTGTAAATATGAGGCAGAGGGCAACGCCACAATTGAGAGCCGAGTGCCTTTACCATACCATGCATCTTAAGTTTAATCTTCAAACGGTACCCATCTACCTTGCACTCAGCTGAAACAAATTCTCCTTGCTGCCAATCCATGAGTGTGATAACAGAAACGCAAATTACTCGAAAACAGAACGATCAAAGAGAAAAAAGTGCGGTCGTGTATATATATACTTGACGATGTGTTCTTTTATAGATAAAAGATTGATGTTTTCAATATCATTTAAAATGGTATAAATAATTGAATTAACTACTGTTAGATTTACAATATACTTTATAAAGATAAAATGATAAATTTATATATGTAATATTTTAAAGAGTCGTATTATTTAGCAGATTAAGAAATATGCGTAAAATATAAGAAGAAAGCTGGGAATAAGCGCATAAAAGCTAAACAAAAAGCTGTGAGTAAGCGCCTAAGCGGGATAGAAGAGCGCAGCTGTAATATTAAAATTTGCAGCATACAACACCGGCCGGTGTATCAAACATAGTGTAGTAAGGTTGTTCTGAACGTAAGTTTCATGGATACAATTATCTAGAGTAATATGTCATCTAAAAATATTTGAAATTAGGAAAAAACACACATCTCTCATATATAGTTTTATCTATCGTTGTTTCCTAGATTATATGCAATATCCAAACTGTCTAGTTAAGTGTGCATACAGATTTCTATCTCCACGAAACTCATTTCATCTCTATTCATTAATACGTTGTCACATCATAAAAATGTCTACATCTTATTTATTGTCCATAAAACCCCGGCACAGGTCTAAATGTATCGAGGTTATTCCGAACAGCCGAGGTTACTACTTATACGCCTTTGCTGAATTCATCAACATTTTACACCCGTGTCAGAATCAACTTCGTACCCAATCATGCCCTAAGTATTTTTAGTCAACACCCCGATAATTTTATGGTACAAAATTTGACTCCATTGTTATCTTAAAAGTTTATCTTTAATTGACCACTATTCCCACTACGATTCGTACCCTCGTCAGTTACTCCCTCAGCTCCAAACGTAAGTATTTCTATAATTTAATTTTATATTATAATATAAGTATTTTGGTACTGACCAGCATGCTTTCAATCTTTCCCATCATTTCAGAGCCAATCAGATACTCAGAAAAAGAATGCAATCAATTTAAAATTCAAAAATTAGTCACATAAATAATTAACAGTGAATCTTTTGATATCTTTTTAAATAAACAGAGGTGATAACATCCATACTAGTAGATGATAGTTAATTAGATGTGATGACGAGCGGTAGGCAACATCACCATTGCAGCAAGCAATCGCCTTGCAGACTTTCAGCAGAATACTCAATAAAAAAACCAAACGATATATTTATAATGAAAAATAATTTATGAATAAATTTTATGTGTTCTTAGTGATCTAAAAACTAAGCCTGAAAATAAACTACAATAAAAAAAACTTTAAAATCAACTTCAAAGTTAATATTAAGAATTTAAATTTTAGTTTATAAGTATAAATAGAAGTGAAAAGGCTGGGAGTATAATTTGATTCAAGGAGGTAGAAAACGAAGTCTGAATGCTGTTAAGGAAACAACAAGTCTTCGGTCTATTATGTTGACTTACACCTCACCAACTATGTGCCAGCTCGTCCATTATTTTGTCCCAGACACGGTATGTGCAATCTGTGGTCAAAGTATGTCTTTGACAATGACCACCTACCAATCAAGTTAACTCTTTTTTTCTTGGCATTATAAGGGCACGTTAAGTTCTAAAAATCTTTGAGAGATGGGTCACATCGGTACATACGGTCATATATTTAAAATGTTAAACGTAGTCTAATTACAAAACAAATTTCAGATTCCGCCTGAAAATAGCGAGATGAATCTTTTTAGTCTAATTAATCCGCCATTAGCACATGTTGGTTACTGTATTACTTATGGCTGATCATATGCTAATTAGGCTCAAAATATCCGTCTCACGATTTCTCCTATAACTGTGTATTAGTTTTAATATTTAAAGATTAGATGTAATGTTTTTAGAAAATGTTTTGTGAACTAAACTGGGCCTTAGCTATTTACCACTCTATGCCAAACTACCTTTTTAATCTCTAGCAAAATATCCTTATTACGAAGTGGCAAATTATTTGCCACTCATTCCTTTCGGAGCAGTGAAGAGTTAAATATTTCATTTTTCGTTAGGATGATCTCCAAGCAAGAAGCATAGATTTTTAAAAAATAAAGATAGTTCGTTACTAATGTTAAATAAGTATATTAAGATGATATAATTACTGTAGGACCACTTTCGGTCTGTTTATAGCACTAGAATGCATAATCATTAGAGGAAAACAAGAATGTGTTAGTAACAAATATCATGCCGTAGCAAACTATCATAAAATTGATCTTCATTCTCACACTCCAATAAAGCAAAACTGGTACTACTAGAGAGAGCTAAGAGCTTGTCCAACGGTTCATGGGTCTCATACTTTACAAAATAGAGGATAAAAGATAAAAAAAATATGGTATAGTATTTTCTCCAACATATTTTTTATTTTTTAGCAATCATTCATATAGGAAAAAAATCCTAAATTTGAAGTTTCTCTCCGTACTCCATGAATGAAATACTACTAGTACATGCTTAAGAGGAAATGGTTAGTTGGTATATTAGTAAAATATTGTTAGATATGATATGGATGATTTGTTTGAGTATAAATAGATACAGCGGAAGAATCTTTTTTCGATGATCATTCAAATGGAATGTAGACAACTAAATTTGGATGAGCTATTAGATATGCTCTAACAAAGAGCATTCGGTTCCATATTACTTACTCCATCTATTTCACAATTTAAGACTTATATATATATATTTATTTATTTATTTATAAGTCAATAGATAAATCTAGTCAAGACTAAAAAAGTCCTACATATCAGATATTTTAACTTCAAACTTATAGAATTTTGATTATCAATAACTTTTAAAATACTTAATTTAAAACCCTAGAGAATTAATATATATTATAATAGAAAATAATGGTAAAGATTGTTTTTTTACCGTCTGATAGCCAGGCAGGTATCGTGTGATAGCACTGCTACTACGTAATTAAGCGATTAGAGTAATTTTACTCATCATTAAGAAGGTATTAGGAGATACCATTGTTTTCTACGTAAAATTTAATATCTCTTCGTACCTCTTAGATACTATAAGGTACTAAATTTTATACAGAAAACGATAGTATCTCGGGTAACTCATTGAGGATGAAAAAATGCTCAAACAATTAACTCTCTGAACCCCTCATGTTTTAACTCTTGGTCACCGGGGCAACTACCAACTAGATTCTTGTAATTTGATCGCCCGTAGCTCGGACAATCCACTATGGCGGCGGAGATGATCAGCTCCGCCGTCGTGGGAGAAGCGCTGAACAGGGTGGTGTCGCGGCTGGCGGTCGCCGGCCACGGCGGCGAGGACGGGGCGAGGGGGGGCAGCGCCAGCGTCGAGAGGCTGGAGATAGCGCACAGCCGGATGGAGGCCGTCCTCGAGCTCTCGACGCGGTGGCCCGTCACCGACGTGTCGCTGCTCCGGTGGCGCCGCAGGCTGAAGCGCGCCGCGGAGGAGTGCGACGGCGCGGTCCGCCGCCGCAAGCAGCGCGCCGTGGCCGAGGCCGAGGCCGAGGCGGCGAGACGGCCGTCGTCCTCGCTTCCGCGGCGCGTCGCCCGCGCGACCATGTCCCTCGTCTCGGCGCTCCTCGTCGGCGGCCGCGACGACGGCGGCAGCGCCGACGACGTGCGGAGGTTCGAGAGGCTCGCGGACGGGGCGGGCGAGTTCCTGAAGCTGGTGGAGCTCGGCGGGACGCGGCCGCGGCAGCACGCGTTCTTCGACCCGCTCATCGGCCGGCTCCTCGCCGGCGAGACGCTGAGCTACCTGTCGCTGAGCCGGGGGAGCAGGCTGTGCTACCTGGGCGTGCGGCCGGTGAGCTTCGAGGAGCGCGGGGTGGAGGCCATGGTGGGGTTCGTCGTGCAGGACTTCGCGGCTCCGGCGAGGAGCTTCAACCTGGGCCTCATGGTGCGCCTCTCCGAGCGCACCGACCTGCTCGGCACCATGATCGACTGCATGCAGTCAGCCTCGTCCACGACTCACTTCAGGTCAACGAAATTTTAACCTCTTTACAGTGAAAAATTTTGGTCAATTTCGCTTCTAGAGCATCTCAACCATGGAAAGACGCACGCACAAATACTACTCTGTACTCACACCAACTAAAGAGTTATTACTACACCCCAGCAAAAAGGAATTTTGGTACAATATACCTCTTTAATTAAAAGAATTTTGGTAAAATTTAACCAGATCTAATTTGCATCCCCTCTTAATTCTTTATGGGGTTCATTGTTTGATTTTTCTTATGGAAAAAATCAAATGTCATATTTGTAAAGAAAAATAATTTATGAATAAAAAATTTATATATATATATTCTTAGCGATCTAAAAGTCAAAGCTAGAAAATAAACTATGATCTAAAACCACAAAATCACTCTAAATTTATGGTCTCAACGCACATGCAAATTAATTAGGATTAATTCGTTCTATGCCACTGCAAATATAGCTATTCAGAAGGATGTCATTACAATTTACGAATTATAGGGTATAGGGTAAGAAAAATTTGATGAAATGTGGACTCTACAGTGGCATATAAGTAAACTCATGAATATATCGACATTGTATTATATAGGGATGGAGCTATGTATACGGAGGATCCAAACTTTTTTTAGCTAAAGTTAATTAATTTTTACCATATATACATCCGGGAAACAGCTTTTAGCACACGGGTGTAGGTACACCCGTGTGCTTACATGCCATCTAAATATTCATAAAAAATTATGAAAAAAATTGACAAGATAGATTAATATGATTTATATCACTCCAAAAACATACAAGTTTAAATTCAACTTCTACAAGTTGTAGCAAAAAACAAACAAAACTGAAACTAAGTATACGCATATTCATAATTGTTTTTGTTATTTTTGCTACAACTTGTAGAATTTGAATTTAAACTTGCATGTTGATGAAGTGATATAACTCGTACTAAACTATCTTGTTAAATTTTTTCATAATTTTTTATGACTATTTAGATGGCATGCAAGCAACGGGTGTATATACACCCGTGTGCTAAAAAACTGCTTTCCTATACACATCCCCTTAATCCAAATTCAATCATAACATTTAGTACAAAGCATTAAAAAAACAAATAAATAATACTCTCTTCTATTTTACTCTAGCTCCGCGCCTCATATTATATACATACCTCTCTCTGGTTCTTGTTATCAATGATTTCCAACAATTTGGATAAAACTCACATATGTGTGCAATGATTTCTCCAGGGTCGTTGCTGAGGATATAAGGAGAGAGCTGGTGCAGCTGCCGACGCAGGATTTCACCTGGATGCCACGCTCACCTTACGCCCACACCAAATACTGGGTCGACGTCCACACCACCCTCACCCGCTGGTACCGCCCAAACCCTCTCTGTTGCACCACCCACCAAACCCTCCCCCGCGACACCACCGCGCCATCACCGTCGCCATCTCCGGCGGCGCCGCTCTCCGCCGCGTACCCCGAGCACGTCATCCAGGTGTACCTGCACTGCTGCGTCCCGGCCGCCAAGCCGGCGCCGGCGGCGGCGTGTAACAATAACGGCGAGCGAGAACAAACGCCGCCGCCGCCGCCGCTGGAGCTGACCGTCCTCTTCCTCCCCCACGACCACCATGGCACCCATGAGGATCGGGGGGAGGAGGAGGAGGACGGCGCGACGAAGAGGAAGCAGCACCCGTCCAGCCCGCCGTACCACGCCGTGGAGGTGGTCGACGAGGATCAGATCGAGGCGCGGCGGGTGCAGCAGCACGCCGACGGCGGCGGCGCGTGCCGGCTGCAAGACCTCGACGAGAGGCTCCTTCCAAGGGCGGTGGACCACCTCCGCACGCACACGGCATCAAGGACGTACCAGGTGTGCCTGAGGTCCGGTCACGGCGCGGCGCACGTCTGCGTGGAGAAGGCAACCAATGCGAGCGGCGGCGGCGGGAGTACTCCACGGGGAGAAGGAAGAAGAAGAAGTAGGAGCAAGATGAGGATGAGGTTTAGCGTGGAGGGGTGGCGGGATATGTCAGCGAGGCCGCTGCTGAAGCTGTGGGTGGTGCGGGAGTCGGAGAAGCTGCGTGCCTCTATCAGCTCGTGGACTATCGATACCATTTCTCATAAATAATTAATATGAAAAATAATGTCTTCTCCAACCATTTATGTTTCTAAAATTTAGTGTTTTTTTAAAAATTTCTGATGGTGTCATATTCAATTCACATCTACATAGGTAATTCATAAATGTGAAAAATTTCTGACTGTTACCAAACATTTCTGAAAATAATTTTAAAATGATACAGTTTTGAACTATGTTTATCCTAACTGATACTAGAATAACTGTTCTCGTCTAGCTCATCTTCCTCTCTCCTTCCTCCTCATGTCCTGATGCTTGTATTTCCCCTTCCCCTGCTTGTGCTTCCAGAGCTCCAGGAAAATCCACCATTCATCTCAGCATCCACACCAATATCGCTCAACATGCAATCCTTCACCCCCCCCCCCCCCCCAACTCCGGTGGCGCATCCTTCACTCTGCACGAAGCTAATAAACATGACTCAGGTTTTGTTGGCATAGCGAGATTGCCCAACGGCATCCCTCCTAGTCTGAAGATATGAGCGTATTCAACCAGTTTCATCACCACAGTATCTGACTTGACCCCAAATATCTGTGTTACTGGTCACAAGATCAGCACACTTGGGGATCCAGAACTACAAGTAGTAATGTTACTATTTTAGCAGTGGGCAAGCAAGCTTGTGTTACATGATGTCTAGCAAAACACTGCACGTTGGAACCTGGAAGAAGAATTTGTGGACTTCCGTCATGGACTCTCATGGTACAGTAAAATAGCTTTGTGATTGCAAGTAATTATTACGTAATATGCCGTTCCCGCTCTCACTTCTCATCAGAAGTGAAAAGTAAAAAAATGATACAAGGGGGTCAGTTCCATTGTGAATCTACACAACCACCATCCTACTGCCCCTGTTGGCTATGAATGTATGTGGGCTCCTGCAGTTCTTGCTATTTCGGTACAACTGCTAGATCAAGGTGCAGCATCAGAAATAGCTGCCAGTTGCAGCAAAAATAGCCCACAAATAACAACAAAATGAAAATTGAATTTACAGGGCAAAACTGAAGACCGTCACTTGAAAATGGCATGAGGATATGATCGAGATCAGATGGAGAGAAACCCACCATTAGCATCTGGATAAGAAGTTGAATCCGACGAATGTTGATCTGCATGAGATGCTTTCTTTGGATTGTGGTTTGGCGAGGATCCGTAAATGAAGCTGGGGTCGCCATTGCTGAGACCATGGATTTTTGGCAAGCCGGTTGCATATTCGCCAAGGCTGTACCCCTTCTCGACCTTTTCAGCTTCAAGAGGAAATTCCTCGAGCGTCTGAAAAATAAACAGATATCAAAAGATTGCCGAACAAATAGATTAGGACATCTAGGAGACTGGAGATACCCTATGCGCCTGTTCAAGAACTTGGAGTGTTTCTTGAATACGCTGCCTTCTGATAATTACTTCATCAGTTTCCCTCAGCATTTCATCCAGCAAGTTTTCTCTGCATAGCATAAACATCGTTCAGAACAATTCTTTTGTAAAAGTAATCTCATTCGGAATTAACAGTTTAATTGAACAGCTTGTTACAAACTAAAAGAAAGAACAACTCATTCACCTGTAAAGTTTCCGAATTAAAACATTATGCAGCTCACGTTTTGTGTGGTTCACCTGAGGTAAAATATCAGTCAAAAACCAGTGCTACTAATACAGCAACCAAAGATGTTAGATCACAGTTGGGCAGTTATAACACTATATCAACAATAATGATAGTTTGAGTGGACAATGACCAAAGTCCAGAGTTGATCCCATTAGTCACTTAGAAACTCAACTCCTTGAGCAGCATGCGATTTTTATTCAACAGTGTGAGTTTCACATGCTTTTGATTTAGTACATTGCACATGAGTTATACAAGCCTGAAGTAGGCTTTAATATCATAACCACCACCAATAATTACTGGAGAGCAGATGTTGACAGTGACTTCTAAATGTCCACCCCATCTTTTCACTTATACTTATGCTTATAAGCCAAAATTTGAATTTTCAACCTTAAATTTGAGTTAATTCAGGGGTTTTTTTATCGAAGTTTATTTGTCAGTCTTGGCTTTTAGATCGCTAAGAATACGTATATAAAAGTTTTATTCATAAACTATTTTTCGTTTGCAAATATGTCGTTTGATTTTTTCCATGAAAAAACCAATCACTCACCCACTGATCACCACCACTGCTGTTTCTTTTACAGATAACAAGATGTAAAAAACTAAACTTACCAGAAAATGCATTATAGCCTTTGGAACAGCATCTTCAATACTCTTTCTGACAATGTCATAGTATGATTTGATCAATAGTTTCACAATAGCCACCTCTGTTGCATCCTGTGCAGGCTGGTTTTCTGATGGCTTCAAAGTGATGGGTGGCTAGTGGAAATATAAAGTGGAATATTAAAATATGATGACCTCCATCTTCCAAGACTGACTTGTGATAGTGAAATTACCTCTTTTAACTGGATGATAGAGAAAAGGTTATCTAGGCTTTGAACTCGTGAAACTGACTTGCTTGCTGAACTCCCAGCAACCAATGAGTGACCCCTCTGAATTCTGCCTGCCGGACCTGTTCCTGGATTTTCCAAGTCATACGTCAGATCATAGACAAAATAAATCACTTATCTAAAGCTGCTACAATCATAACAGTTTAATGTATGGACTATTGCTGGAGTTAGCAAAAAGCAGGTTGGTACTTTCTGGTAAAAGATTGCCATAAGAAGCTATATGGTTCCACCTATTGTAAGGTACTCAGTTTTTAAAAGAAAAAATATAGGTGCATGACACACTGTACTAGATGCTCTCCTCCGCAATGTATTATTTACTTCAGAAGTGTGTCATGAGTTAGAACGCCTTCTAGTTAATTATCTCAAAAAAGAAGGGTAAATTTCAACATGTGCAATCTAATTACATCAACCATTAAAAAGGAGAAGTAAAATATACAACTGGTATTCAGCCATGTGGATTTCAAGTTAGCACTCTAAAAATCATGATACAAATAAAAAATGTGGATCCAACTATCCAAGAGTCCCAATGCAAGGATATTAAAAGAGTAGGAGACAAGATTAAACATCAACTGCTGCAGCAAAGACTGCAAATTAGCACATAAACTTGTTTTGCCAAATCAACACTACAGTTTGGAGCAGCAAGAGTATTTTCCATTCAAAATATATTATTCCTCCTTTCACTAAATACTTCTTCATTGTAAAAATATACACCCCCTGTCCCAAAATGTAACCATTTACAGAGCTGGGCAAAGGGATTAAGAAAGTAGGTGGTAATGATTGGAGAAATGTTATGATTGGTTGATAAGATAATATATGTGAGAAAATTAAATAGAGAATGGTTGTGATTGGTTTGAAATGATGAGGTAGGTGGAGAAATAGCTTTATTTTGAGACAAAGGGTGGGTGTTAGAAATAGCTTCACTTTGGGACGGGGGAGTAAGCCTTTATTTTGTACTTTTACAGTATGCTATATCCACAATGCCTTGGCAACAAAATTAAAACAAATATGTACATATATGTTGTGAAAGTATTCTGAAAGTCAAATCCAATGAAAGTACTCTTATGTACTAACAGCACAAGTTAAAGTTGTGGAACACAGTCACAGACCCAAGAGGACCTATATTTAGGAACAGAAAGAGTGCGTATCAGAACAAAGCAGCGTTAAGATGCTTGGCAGCGTGGTACCACTGCTAAGAGGTTCTACTCATGTAAAACCATGGGGCTAAGGGCATGACTTGTATAGTTATAGGTACACAGGTTTACCTGTATCAGCATCAGGCTGCACTCCCTGTCCAACAGAAGCAGAAGCAGATAATGAAATGAAGTAAAAAAAAATGAAAGGTTAATGTCCAATTCAAGATATCTGAAAACTAAAACCTAAAACAGACAAACAATAGCATTTGAAACCTGATTAGATGTGGCTCCTCTAGTAGCATCTCTTGCAAAAACAGCACGTGACTTTTGACTTCTGTCAGATGTTAATTGTATCTCAGAGCTAATAGTGCTACCATCCTACAGTATGGGAAATAGAAGATTAAGCAGTAATATTTTGAATGCAGGAGTATAAAGAGACTCAACAGAATAGTCCGGTGTATGTTAATATGTTACGTATTATCTTACAATCAAATGGTGAACTTGTATGCACATTGATTTTAGATTAACAATGACACATACAAATTGTTCTTTTTTTCACTTTCAATTAGTTGATTTCTTCGTAAGGAACATGAGGTTGACAGCAACTAATGAATTATTAATTACCGTTACTATGATTACCTATAGCACTAAAGAGAATAAAAAATGTAGGATAACACAAGTAGAATTATTGAGATGCAGAATAAATGAACAAGCAAATCCTCATTATTTGGCTGTGAAGGTACAATCACAGGACTCCAAAACTAATTCTCCCTTTATTTTCTTCTAAGAATAGAAGTAAACCCAAATCTAAGGGGCATAAGGAAGTGCCTTAGGAATTGTTGCAGAAGCTGGTGCTTTGGGAGGTAGAATTTCTTGCTTAGCAAGTTCGACAACCTTGCTGCCTCCAACAAAACTTGGGTGTGAAGTATTTATGTAATCCATCTGTAAAAAGATATGTGTTATTACTCATTACACAAAAAATCAACAAAATACAGGTAATTTATTTTGCACAACCATTGAACAAAACCAACAGGTACCTCATCAGAATGTATTTGTAATTCCATTAGCATGTGGCAACACCCAAAATTCAAAATAACAAAAACCCATGGATGAGATGGGATACTAATTAACAATCTAAAATATCTAATTAGCATCAGTAAGTGTAACACTTAGTAATGAAATTAGATTATTCGTTAATTAAAAAAGAAATAGAAATGTAAGATGATTGTGAACATGACACATTGTGAGATAATAATTTAATATGCCATTGGGAAACGAAAATGTCATTCCTAAAACAATACAATCTCGGTAATTCAACAGGTTAAAAGGTTTAAAACAAAATTGTTCACAGAAGCATCTTAGTTATTTTCAAAAGATACCCAATAGTGCATCATGGGATATCTCAAATGTTTGGTGGGAACTAAATTTTCGTGCAAACAAATCCTTGTTTAATGGTTTAGCTTATTTCAAAATAATATGAATATAAAAGTAAACACTCATAACAATAAACATTGTTTTGAGAACAATTCAATAATCTTTCAGTTGAACAGTTAGAATTCAGGAAAGTAAACACTTGCCTCCATCTCAATAATATGGGTTATCATTGTCTCTGCAGGTCGAAGACCATCTCTCAGGAAATTGCTAACTGCTTCACCCATCCGCTTTTTAAGAATTGGGTATTTCTGCAGCTCGCTGATTAAGCAACCACGGCTAATCTGCATGATTTAGGGATTATTAAACAGGTTGAATAAAGGCTCGTACGATATAACAGAGGTATAAATACATACTTTGACTAACTCATCATAGATAAAATTTGCACATTGAAGGCTCGGATCAAGCAAACGACTTATCTGCCTTCGCACAAGAATCTCAAACGGCAACTACAATTCCACAGAACATTTATGAGCATGCAACAAGTTACATTAAAAAAAAAGCATGAATCAGACATACCATAATTGTTCTGATGATACACATATTTCAGGAAAACACTAACCTCTGGTAGAAACATAGGACCCTTTGGACCGTCCGAATTCTGTATAGCTGTATGGATATCTTCATCAGTTATGCTCTTACAAGGGTCTACTTCCTGCAGATACAAGAGCACTAAAATATAAACTAACAGATGAAATGAAATGAGTAAAAAACAATGATGCATGATGTTGCCAAGAAGGTGGAAACGAAAGAAATACAAGGCAGGGTGTGATGTGCGCAGTTTATCCACTGAATGTCATAGTTTAACAGAAATATAATTGTTTCTACCTAGAAACAGTGATTTGCTGCAAGAAGTAATGTTTTTGTAGTAGACTAAGCAGAGTGCACAGTTTCTTTTTACACGAGCATGTTGAGATAGGTAATGTAGAAAGTGTTACTGGTAGAAAGGTCAAATGATGCAAAAGCACAATTTATTTTCTGGATGAGAAACTGCTCAAAACTCTAGATGGATAACTATCACAAGAAATTCCCAAAAATAAGCAATGTTTCTTTCATTTTCCATTATTTAAACCATATGACTTGGTCTAGTGTCCAATTCCAAAGTTCCTTCGAAAATTCACACATATATAAGTTTTATCACACTAACACATCATTGACATCCAAAAAATGTAAAGCTGTTGCTTTTGCTTACCTCCAAACTCTTGACGAAAATTGACTGAAAAATGTAGTGGATTCTTGCTCCACCAGAAAGTTCATCTGTTGACACTTTATTTTTCCCCTCCACCATGGAAGAAAAGGCTGAGAACAGAGAGAAAACGTAATCACATTAGAAGAGTATAGCATAGGGAATCATCAAAGTGGCAGATCGAAGAGGAAGAAAATCTATGCACAAGAGCAATAATCTTATGAAAGAATCGATTAGTTTTAAAGCTCAATACTGTGTGGTCTAAATATTTGCACAATCATCCTAAGACATTTACACAAATCAAGGATAATTTCTAGCTATCCTTTTTTCTATTTTTGAGCTTTCAACATGATTATTCTGTGGCATCATGCAAGTTATTTCTACAAGCAACAAAGGATTGTTTAAGAAAAACTGCATAAGAGCCACCTGTAATTCTAGAAAAACTGGTAACAAAGCACAGTTGGTAAGTCAAGTCTTACGATAAACAGGGTAAATTTATTCTCCTCTTTTTGTACCTTCACAATATTTTCTCAGTATATTCAACAGTTTGACCCCCTGACCAGCCTGCATGCATTGGGATGACAAAATCAACACTAAATGTATAAATGCTGAAAAGAAACTAAAACAAAAAATACAAAATAAAATAAAACACACATAAGGAAGCTGCTTCTAAGAAGCATGACAGCATCAAATAAGGCATAAGACATTCATAATAAGCAGTTATCTTGCAAAAAATCTAATAAACTGAAACCCCCTAGTAACAAAAGATTTGAATATTGATACTCAGGAACATATGCAGCTGAAATGCTGTTTTTGCCAAAAATACCACCTAAAATGTATGATTTGGTACATAAAAATGGTAGGAGTAATGTTATGAGCCAAATAAAAACACTTCTATAAAATAACTTTTTTTTCAAATACACAACAATAAACTTAGTGATAGATGTGACACTTTGTTTACTATGAAAAGTGAATAACACCACCCTTTTGCGACTAGAGGTAGAGTTTCCATACTTAATTGATGAGGCACATGTTACAAATTTACAATTATGAGCTAAAAATGTTATTACCGCTGATTCTGCAGTATCACCATACGCAGCATGCTCTTTTGCAACTGCTACCAACTGAGAATTTATGCGAGATTTCAGGCCTGGAAGCATATGTGTGATGTGATTTAGTAGAATCTGCAAAAAGAGCCAAGAGCTGCCATAGTCAATTGCAGATATACAATGAATAGCAAATCACTTGCGAATAAAGTAACAGTACCAAACTTTTGCATTTTCAATTAAAAGATAAAGCATTGTAATGAGTTTAGATTTTAATAGAAAAAATTCATTGTTTACTATTTTAAAACCAATGCTGATATGGGTATTGAAAGTACTCTTAAACACGCTACTAGCTCCTTAAGTGTATGTGATTTTCTGAGCTCCTCCCTAAATCTTTGGGGCTTTTAATTTAATCATGAAGCATCTTTCTTTGGCTTGTCATCCTTCACTAAATGACTACTAAGTCATTCCATGTAGTTTTGTGCTAACAAAGAATATTCGTTAAAGCCCATATTACCAACAATTGTTTAAGATATTGACAGGAGGAATCTAGGGACGCAGAGAAATGAATATTCAAAGGAAAAAACTAAATAGCGATAATTAACAGGAATACCATATTTAGCTTCTTGGCCAATTGAGGGACACCACAGCAATGTGTAAGACCATGATAAGCCTGTTAATAGCACAAAAAAATATTAACCACTGAGTTAGCAAAATATGCCCAGCTCACAATGAATAGTATACTGCTTGAAAAAATTATTGGGGTCTTAGCATATACAGGTAAAGTTGAGAAAAACTTCTCCTCGAAGGCAAGTGCATCTTTGATGCTTCGCTTAAAGTTGATGTCCTGTTAGAATCATCCAGGTGTTAGACGTTACATGTTACAAAGGTTATCAATCTGAGTGCAAATATTTCAATGTAGAAATGCATCAACAGTTATAAGACCAGAAGTGTAGCTGACAGTAAAGGTGGTCATTATGAATAACAAAAGGATAAGCACCTAAATTTAGTAACAATACAAAATATCATGTTTTGAAAGAATAGTTGTTATTTTCATGTGTACATTTTTTTTCATTTTTATATCAAGCTCAAATTCAACGAAAAGTATGTCATCTTGTATGTAACTATGTATCAAGCCATCATTTGGTACCAATACAAAACCATCAGTCATATAAGGCTGGAAGCTATCTACAAATATTCAATTTTAAATAAACAGTTCAAAATATTACCAGAGCATATTAAAAAAAAAGTTAGTTTGAAACTAAATTCATTTCAATTGAAGATGCATGAGCAAACCATATAACTTTCTTGCAGAAAAATTTGGCATATTACATGAGATTATGGAACTCAAAGAAGAAATTCAAGATGAACGTCAATCTAATGAAGGCTCATGGTATTGTCTTAGAAAGTACCTCTTGGCTACGATTTACAACACCTACATAACCAAGCTTGAGGGGGATCACATTTCCCAGTAAAAAGTTACGAGCATCAGTACCCCTGTCCATGATGTCCAACTAGCCCGTTGAAGCAAGGTTAACATACTGATCACAAAGTAAGTAAAGGGTACACATTATTGTTCATATATTACAAAGTACCTTGGTGATAACACCAATTGTCCGAGACCCTGCAAGAACGACAATAAACTTTCATACTTTTATTCCACCGCAAAGAAACTAATAACTATAATCATTTGATTTACTTGAGTTATTTAAGTACCATCAGGATCAGCAAGCTTTGCCAGTTGGAGCGCATCAGAATTAGCTAGATCTGCATTAGCTGGAGTGACAGCCAAGATAATACAACTTGGATGCTTAATATATTGCATGATCATTGCTCTTATTCTTGACTCAATATCACTGGGCTGATCTCCTACTGGCACCCTTGTAATTCCAGGGAGGTCCACCAAGGTGATGTCAAGGACATTTGGTGAAAATATTTTCAGACGAATCTGCTTCTCAGAAACCCCTTTATTACCTCCAGCTTCGTTGTCCGTTTCTAACTGAAAATAGGATTAATCTCATTAGAACATCACAGAGGCATAAAACTATATTCCCAAAATAACATTCAAAGATACCCCAAATAGAAAGTGTGGATACAATATGAGTAAAATGAATGTATCAGTGCCCAGTAGGCTCCCATCATCTCTTTGTTGCAACTGCTTATAAGCCAATATTTGAACTTTAAAACTTAATTTGGAGTTGATTTTGTGGTTTTTTTTTCATTGTGGTTTATTTTACAGCATTTGCTTTTGGATAGCTATGGACATGTATATAAAAGTTTTACCTAAAAATTATTTTTCGTTTGCAAATAAGTCGTTTGACTTTTCCTTTCAAAACGCGAAACAATGGGAGCCTAGAGTAAACAAAGCAAGGGTAACAAAGATTTCCATTTACTAAATTTAGCTCGAGATGTTTTCTTACCCAATAACATTTTTTTTGTTGGGGGTGCTAGTAATGCATCAAGTCAACAAAGTGAGCAGAACATTTTTCTCCAAGTCCAAACTACAACCTAAAATTACTGAATGGCTGTAGCATTATCGTTGCAACTATTTCACAGGCTAAAGATCTATCAACCTTCGAAGCATTACATCAAAATATTACCATAAACAAGGTGCAGCAACCAAAGCAGCACTGACCTGGATCTCGCGCTTGATCTGCTCGAAGTCGTGGAAGCGGCGGCCGGGGGCGTGGAGGAACTCCCCCCACTCCTCGGCGGCCGAGTGGCGGACGAGCTGGAGCACGAGCGGCCGGCGCGTGCAGATGTCGGGGCCCCGGGGGAGGAAGTCGCGGCCGACGAGCGCCTCCAGCACGCTCGACTTCCCGCTGCTCTGCCCGCCGATCGCCGCCACCTGCGGCAGCTCCAGGCCGGCGCCGCCGCCGCCGCCCAGCCGCGCGACGATGTCCTGCAGCCTGTTGACGAGCGGGATCACCGCCTGCCCCACCGTCGCCGGGGCCTCCGCCGCCTCCGCCATCGCCGCCGACGGAGTAGTAGGGTTTTGGGAGGAGGGAGCAAAACGCGGGTTTTTTCCTCTCACTTTTTTTTGGGCTGGATTTTGCACGGATGTGCTGTCGTGCTTGGTGTGACGTACCTATTGCGATGGAAGATTTTTGCAGTTTTTCAAATTTTTATCTAGGGGATATATTTATATTTAATTGGTGGTGCCCGTCACCATATCTATTCGCTTAGGCTTATAAACAAAAATTTAAATTTTTAATCTTAGATTTGAAGTTGATTTTAATATTTTTCACTAAAGTTTATTTTTCAGTTTTAATTTTCTATCGCTAAGAATATATGTATATTTTTTATTTTTAATTATTTGTTTGTAAATATGGCGTTTAGCTTTTTTTTCACGAAACATCCAAACAAGTGCTTTCTTGTTCAACTTTTTTGTCAGACATAATGATTATGTGGACGTTTTAAATCCATGTTAATTGAAATTATGGTATTCTAAAATTGTTCCATTAGAAAAAATAGTATTATTATTTGTTAAATCAATTTAACCTACTAGTATTTAAGTAAATTTAAATCATACCATTATATACATCTATGACCCATTAGACTAATCTTTTTTCTAGGACCAAATGCCCTTCCTATTTTTTTCACCATCTTCTTCATATATGGCTCATGGCAAATTTACTATGAGAAAATCTAACAAATGTCATTGACAAATACTTAATTCTAGAAAATGTCATCGACTAGTACAAGTTCTACAGAATACTACTGTACAAACGAATTATCTAAAAAATGCAGTTCTCACTAGGGTTCCATCAACACTTCTATGTTAAGTGCTATAGTATGAACAACGCATTTAACAGAAAAAATGGACAGAACCCTAGCGACGATGGTATTTCTCAGACAAAGTCATTTGTACGATGGCATTTCGTAGAACTCGTACTCGTCAATGACATTTTAGACTTAGACGTTTGTCAGTAGTATTTTTTAGATTTTCTCGTTTAATATTTGTCATTTTTCCGAAACAGTAATGCCTAAATGATGTCAACCTAAATTTTTGTTCTCATTTGCCACCATCCTCACTAAGATTCTCTCATGCACCACTTATTAAGCATTCTCGTCTATGTAGTATCATTTTTGCATTTTCCCCTCTCTTACATGAAAGAAGCGGTCAAAAGATAAAGATGCCCTCAATTCCACTTTGTAAGATGTGCGAGGAGGGACTAGACAATCCCAACTGACGGGACCGGTTGAGGTGACCATGGTGGTCGTAGAAGATGAAGGTGATGATAATTAGCAATAGGGTCGAAGAAGTCGGCGACAAACGCGTCTCTTCCTGGTCTTTGGAGAGAGAGAGCAGATAAGTGAACTTAGCGGCGTATAGCAGATGAAGACAAGGAAGCAGGAAGATGAGTCAAAGTCAATGAGGACCAGTGGTATAGTTGAGAATGCTAGTGACGAGCGCTCATCCCCTTGGTCTTCGATGAGAGAGAGTAGATGGGTGAGCATGGAACATCTAGTAGATAGAGACAGGAAGTTGGTGAATGAGTCGAAGGCTAGTTGAGGACGTGGCCATGGCGCTCGTCCCCTCAGTGGGCACCTGGTAGATGGAGATATCAACTCGATGACCCACCTAGTGGCAGAAGATATCAATAAGAAAGATGACTTTCTCGAGTGATGGCCTCATGCTCGGAGCGTCCTTCATTTGGTGGAGGCATCTACTAGACCAGATTGACGATAAGCTCTACTTGATTTGCACCACATCGAGTGCCGTCTCCTCCACCTCAACTCCACTCTCCCCGGACCAACCATGCATTCCACTAGCATCCATGGTCGAGGCCACCAACACACCAATCTCTACCGGAACAGGGAGGGGTCGCCTCTAGCACGATCGCTGCTTCTCTGCCTTGATCTCACATGGATGTGATGTTGCCACTACCTTCAATGGCTTCATGTCTCCAAGCCACCAATCCACCATCGTTGACGGTAGGCATCCATATTTGTCTTTGAGCCATTGCTTCCAAATAGGACATGGTGAGAATGTAAAAGGACTTGATGCAGATGAGAAAAGCTAAAAAACATGGTATTTGGAATCTTAGTTGGGATCAGGTGATAAATGAGAGCAAAACTTTGGAAGTGAAATTGAGTATTGCCGTTTTTAGAAGAAGACAAATGGTAAATTTCCTCTAACTAGCAGGGGTAACGTGTCATCATGATCCGTGGGTCTTTTCACAACCCACTCGAGCGTTATATATTTTTAGCTCCAAAATCAATAGGAACTCAACCCACCCACTTTTATACCAAGAACAATGGGTGGGCATTTGGTCATACTAAGCAATTTAGTTTCAGTCTTTAGTGAAAATTCGGTCTTCACAAACTCAAGATTGGTTGGTCTTCATCAAAATTGAAGTCTGAGTAATTCACTCTCAAGTATTGATCATGACCAAATTTCTAAGCTACCACAGATCATCCGCAATTTCATAGATACAAAAAATTAATGAAAAAATATAAAAAATCTTAGGAAAAAAACATAATTGCAACCACGGTGTGTGACACCTCCTATTATCACTAGATCTAGACAGCGAGAGGAGGCAAGAGTGGCCTGGTGGAGTGGAGTTAAGGAGGAGGGGCAGAATGTGCTACCATTGGATTTGCACGGTGGGAGGAGGCAACTACAAATTAGTGGGGTGGAGGATTGTAGGAGTAGCAGACAAGTGACAAGCGAGAAGAGGAGAAAGCAAGAGGGGGTTGGCAGCAATGGTGCCACTTGCATTCGCTAGATTTAGATGATGGGGGAGAAGGTGGTAACAATCTAGTGGGTTGGACCCATGGAGGAGGACATGCAACGACAAGAGGAAGAGAAGACGAGGACAAGCAGAGGTGGCGATTAGGGCGGCATCATAGAGCCAATAGGCGAGCTAGAAGAGCACCGAGGAAGTGAGTGAGGGAAAGTGCGCCACTAGTGGCTAGGTGCTGGTCCTGATGGTTTTGTAGCAAATAGGGTTTAGTCATGGAGCCTATTTTGCTAGCCCATTATTTGGGTCAATTTGGTTAATGGAGGTCGATAACTGAATTGGGCGCATAAAATTCATTTACTTGGATGCTAGGACCAAGCTAATAATCGAATGTCTCGGTTTTGGTATTTTTTTGTCTTAGGTGGTGTTTAGATTGCAAAATTTTTTGGCAAAAATGTCGCATCGGACGTTTGACCGGATGTCGGAAGGGGTTTTCGGATAAGAATGAAAAAACGAATTTCACAGCTTGCTTGAAAACTGCGAGACGAATCTTTTGAGTCTAATTACTCCGTCATTAGCACATATTGGTTACTGTAGCACTTATAGCTAATCACGTATTAATTAGTCTCAAAAGATTTGTCTCACGATTTCCCCCATAACTATGCAATTAGTTTTTTTGGTTCATCTACGTTTAATGCTTCATTTAGATGTCCAAAGATTCGATGTGATGTTTTTAGAAAAAAATTTTGTGAACTAGGCAGGGCCTTAGTTGTTTTCTTCTTACCCATATCCAACGCTTAAATTTGACAGGCTGAATAGTTAGGCTCATTACTACCCATACTACCGACCCACCCTAAGGAGTCTTATTTTATATAGGGGTTGCTTAATTTGTTGCCAAAACCAACCTTTCCCAATGTTGGTAATACATATTTTTGGTACATTTTGGTGTGCCACCAAAATTTGATACCATGGAATGTGTTTAGTTTAGAATCTTTTTAATTGCTTATAATGTTTTGATGACAGTGAGCTTTCAAAAATTTCAAATTTTGGTAGGATAGCGATGATAGGACGACAACAAAATTTGCCAAACATACCTATACCATTATTGATTACAGAACGACTATATAACGAAATCCCACTAGATAAGATACATTATAAACCATATGATACTACAGCACGACTACGTATAAAATGATATCAATTGGTATCATCGGCGTGACGCGACGCGAGCAACACAAATTGTGTAGGTGGAGATCGACGCTGGTGTGCAGGGCAACAAGGAGGAGTGGCGTCGGTGGCGCGGGTGCGGGGGAGATCGGCGGCGGAGCTTGCAGCGCCAGCAGCTCCTCCCAGCCCATCCGTTGTATAGTATTTCTGTATTGATTAACTAAATATACTAAATTTTTAATATAAAATTTGGTTTTGTCGCTATATTCTCTCTCTTAATCTTATAATCTTAAATATGAAAACGAAAATCTCGAAAAGGAAAGAAACATGCGAAGACCGTCACCACAGCGACCCGTCGACGTCGAGGGTCGTCAGTCGTCACACTCATCCGGTCAAATCCACATCTCCACAGAGCGCGAGCGCCGGCCACCCATGGCCACCGCCACCGCCTCCACCACCATGACCCTCCTCCTCCCCACCTCGCCGCCGCCAATGCTGCCGCCAACGCGCGCGCGCCCGGCCCCGGCAAGAAGGAGCAGGCCCCTCCCCCGCGTGGCGTGCGCCTACGCGCTGCGGGAGGGCCAGTCGCGGCGCTTCCACCGCCTGCCCTGCGGCCTCGACCTCGAGGTCGTCGCCCAGCAGCCGCCCCCGGCCCCGGCCCCGCGCGACGCGCGGCCGCCGCTCGTATTCGTGCACGGGAGCTTCCACGCGGCCTGGTGCTGGGCGGAGCACTGGCTCCCCTTCTTCTCCCGCGCCGGCTTCCCCTGCTACGCGCTCAGCCTCCGCGCCCAGGTACGTCGTCACCCTGCACCCCGCCGAGCGAGTGCTTGTCGAATTGCCTCAGAGGGAGTGCCATTGCTTCATGAAGCATCATGGATAGTGTTGGGCGCATATCTCCTAAAGCGAAAGTTCAAACATTGACACAAAATCACAGCGATTGACGTCGCGGTGTTTACGGGCATTTCAGTAAAGATGAGACATACAAAGGGGTCTATGTGTGTGGATTTTATATTAGGGATATGAATCATAGCGTGTTTGTTGCTGCCCAGACTTACACTGCTATCAAACTGTAGAGTATGTGCAGCATTCAACACTGCGGTTTTTGAGTAATGACTGATCGCATGTCTTGATTGTCTGCACTTCTTTTCCGTGGTATATAATGCTTCACTTATTTGGTTCTGCTGCTGCAGGGTGAAAGTAGCATTCCGTCAGAAAAGGTGGCTGGCACACTCGAGGTAATTCTGATAAACATAATTGGACTGCATTAAAAAATTCTCAAATATTGATGTGTCTTATGTACTTCATGGTTATGCATTCCATTTGAGGATTTTCTACTCCTCACTTGTGACAATTGAGGATTTGGCACTCATGTGTCTATGATTTGCGGGAGTAGGATCCACATGTCATTGGGATATTGGCAAATCCTCATTTTCCCCCAACCACAAACAAGGATGAGCTTTGAATTTACGTAAAAAATAGGATGAGCTTTGAATTAGTGTTGATATATCTAATCAATTCTGACCTTTCACTCGATGTTTTAATTTGTTAATTATAAAATCATATGAGTAAATATACTGGTAGATATCGAACTTGTAAACTCTGCAGAGTTGCAAGGATGTGTCACTTGAGAAAATTAATATTTTGTAGCAGCTTTTACATTAAGGTATTTCATTCCGCCATCTCAATATAGTCGGTCCAATATTTTATTAACTTGCAGTAGACACATACTGGTGATATTGCTGATTTCATCCGGAAGGAGATCTCCTTGCCGCCTGTATTAATTGGACATTCATTTGGAGGGTTGATTGTGCAGCAGTATATATCTTGTTTGCAAGGTATGCCTTCTCAATTATCAAATGAACTGCTGTTATTTATATGTTAAATCTGGTTATTCTTTGTGTTTTTTTTCAGTTTCTATTTAACTGAATTTGCATCATCAAGAACCTTATACTTTTCAATCACATATATATGCCAAACTGCCAATTGCCAAACGGTTTTTCAATGGTTTCTTGAGTCCTTAAATTAGAGGAAAAAGGTGAATTATCGTGCGGATTAGGGAATGATTGCCACTTATTATGTTCTAACACAGTAACTTATGGTCTAAGTTTGTGGCAACAATGGTCACTTTATTTCATGCAAAAGTTAATCAATGTTACTTTTTTGTTCCAAATTCAGAACTTCTGCATCCAAGTCTTGCTGGTGCTGTTCTGATATGCTCTGTGCCTCCTTCAGGGAACAGGTATTTCTCATGTAACTCATTGCAATATCACATCTTTATCTTTATACCGGGGTTTAACTCCAATTATGTTATCATATCTACACTTCTATAGTGGGTTGGTATGGCGGTACCTTTTGACCAAACCAGTTGCTGCTGTTAAGGTAAATCAACCTGTATACTTGTCCTTTTCTTTGATTTTTATCACCCATCTCTCTTGAAGTTCCATTGAATCATCTTGCATCTCAATCAATTTATCCACTTAACTATTTATACAGTTATACTACGCAGCATGTGTCCTCTGTTTTGTTCAAGGAAACAAGCAACTAGCATTTGATAAACTTTGACAATTAGTGCTGGTAGTCCAATGTTCACCTTGTTTCATAGCTTTGAACCTCTGATTCCTTTTTGCAAGTTCAGTTTAGTTAATATCCTGATAACAAGTAATTAACTGTTATTTTGATATTGTCATAATCATCTGCACCCAAAAGTGCATATATGAACTGATGTTTGATGCATTTCTTTTATTTGAATTAGAAATGATCCCTTCATATGCCTTTTCACGCTGTTAGAAATTTGTTTATGTATTGTTGACGTTTTGTGAAATCTTAAACATCTTTGAATCAGGTTACACTCAGCTTGGCTGCAAAACAATATGCAAATTCGTTGTCCCTCTGTAAGGAAACATTTTTCTCACCAGAGATGGATGATGAGCTTGTCCAAAGGTATTCTCTACAGGAAATGGCTTCATCATTTTAAAATTGGACCATATACCTGGAGGAATATTTCTATGCATGTTAACGATGTTAACGTACCAGTGCAGTGGTCATTACTTTGTAGTCTCTAATATGTTGTTTGATTACAATAATAATAACTTCTATAAGGAGTAATAAAGGTTCGATAAACTAAAATCTGAACTAAGGTCCTGTTTGTTTCCACTTAAGATTACTATAATCTAGATTATTGACCCAGATTAATATAAATTAAATTATTATAAGCTGAAGTATGTAATGGATGATAAGTTGAGTAATTACTTTAAAGTACCCAGGGTCTTTAAAGACCCTTGGAAGAAACAATTATAATAATCCAATAATCTGAAAAAAGCATCTTTGGAAGAGCGTATCAGATTATAGTAATCTGGGCTCTAGATTATAATAAGCTGTCATAATATTCAAATTGTTTGTTTCAGGTTATTTCTAGAATCTAGATTACAATAATCCTAAGTTGAAACAAACAGGGCTTAACTATGGTATTTAACCTTTCTTTTAGATTGTTCCATTCCATTATTTATTCTGTAACTCGGAAACGTTATTTTTGTGTAGCGGTAGCAATAAGCAACCATCAATCTCCTGCCATCTGCTTGGTTACACAGTTTATGCAGTATTAGTGTTCTGGAAAGATCAGTTAAACTCTTTGATCTTCACATGTCAAAGATCAATTGAATTCCATCAACTGTAACCGGTTATCTATGAACTAGCCAACTGTGCCTTTTCTTTTGCTCCATTTCATAAGCTCATGAAGGGGCATGCCTGAGTCAAACCTGGACCTATGCGATCCATAGTTAATCGATTATTTTTGTCAAAAAAAAAATTAATCGATTGCACAAGCTCACTCCGCATCTTGTAAGCTGCACTGTTTATTCCAATCCACAATTCATTCTGGTTGGTGACTTGGTGCTATTCAATTCAAAGTTGGTCATTTTCCACCCAATTGTAGAAACAGTTATCTCTGTTTTTGCAGTTCGTAAAATCATTAATTTTGTTTTTTGACATGTTAACAGATATTTCACAGATTTAAGTCTTGGTAACTTGATTACTTTACTAAATACAATCTGTTTGAAACATGTCTACAATATTCTTGCAGAAATGCTAAATTGTTCTGACAGTATTGATGCTAAATATTTTCAAAATTGCCGATTGCTCCTGAAAAACCATGTTTCAATGAGACTTCTGTGATCGGTTAACCACGATGAAAATAAACTAGTCATATCATCCAACCATGTATATTCCTTGAATTTGAGTGTGTTGCCTCCTGATCCTGATATTGGTTCCTACGAGGCATTGCCTTCTTCCCTATCGGATGATTGGTTGAGTACCACCAATCAACCATTTCATGATTTCAATATGGCATATGGTTCTTATTGGGACCTTTATATGTGGATTAATTGCATCACATTCAGATATAAATATATGTTGACGCGCTTCTGCATTCTAAATATTTCTTTTACTACTGATATT
The DNA here is from genome assembly GCF_000231095.2 of Oryza brachyantha. NCBI lineage: Eukaryota > Viridiplantae > Streptophyta > Magnoliopsida > Poales > Poaceae > Oryza > Oryza brachyantha. The sequence continues at coordinate 8,445,451 of NC_023166.2, forward strand.
ATCAATGTCTTGAAGGTACCAAGGGCTAATGAAGGACAGCTCAAAGTTGCCACTGTTTGACCTAAGGAAGCTGAATGCATCATTGCCTGTAACTTCTGTGCCAGACAAGACAGTAGACATTCTTGTTGTCGGCGCAAGCAACGACTTCATAGTTGTAAGGGTCCAGGGATACACCCCTTCAAAACTCACTCTCTCCCACTCTCGCTCTCTCTCTCTCTCTCTCTCTCTCTCTCTCTCTCTCATCTCTGTAGATAACATATTTACTTCTTTCCACACAAATTTGTTTTCTTTCCACCTAAACCATTTGATTTCCTTCATTTAGGATGCTGAAGGGCTTGCAGAAACTGCAAAATTTTACAATGTGCAACCAGTCTCTGTCGAAGGGATAGCTCATGACATGATGCTAGATTTCTCTTGGGATAAAGGAGCTGGAATAATCTTGTCGTGGTTGGAGAAACTCACACCATGATAAATCTATTATTGTTCTTTCTGATACCTGCCTGTACATTTTGTAGCCCTTTGTTCATTGTATTGTAGAATTTTCTGTTGCTAGGCAGTTTAGTTAGTGCTCTTCAGTTGTTTTTGTATTATTGTTTGATTGAACAAAAATTAAGCATGTTTAGTGCACGATATTGCAAATAGTATGACGGCATTTCGTCTGAATCTCTATGCTGATTAATCTTGTTACTGCTTTTTTGTGTTCTCGTCACTGTTAGTTATTATTCTTAATTCAACGGCTGCATGAACATTATGGCTGTTATTTGCAGGAGTTATAAGCTAGGGAATTGGTAAGAAATACATTTGGTCAAACATTTACGCAAATCCATTTCCTTTTTTCCCTGAAAGTACTCAAATCCATTACAAGACGGAATCCAAAGAGACTCGCTTCCTATTTGTGGCCGTTTTAATGCTTTTTTGGTGGTGGTGTTTTGGTGATTTGAATCTGGTCCAACGAGGCAACGAGGGCTGAGAGCGAGAACAATAACACGCTGCAAACTATGAGCTTATGTCGAGGAGAGAAAAAAAAAAGGAATAAAGAGTGTCGGCTCTCACGTAAAAGTTAGATCTATATATCTATCCAACAAGAATTCACTTCTATAATCTCTACTCTTTAAATTTATCGGTCTAAAATCTTTTTCATTCAAATGGACGTCCGAGTCTATAAATCCTCATTTATTCTATCCTCACTCTTTAAATCCAGCGGTCTAAATCTTTTTTATTCAAATGGACGTCTAAGGTTACTTCTAGGCCTCTCTTCCGAAATTTCTCTTCATGCATTCGCTACACCTTCACCCCTCAAGTTTGGTGCCACCATCTTCTTAGGGTGTGTTTGTTTACCAACATTTGAGAGGAGCCCTGTTGAAAAGATACACGATTTCTTTGTTTGGTTAGCTATGTGCAGGATAGAGCCTAACTCATCACATGCACCAGGTATAGCTCAATCAGGCTCCTAGAAAACGAGAGCAACATCCGTTTCTATCGAACCTGGCCGGACTATAACTAGATTAGCACTATCATTAAGGAGTCATTAGGGTAGATTATGAGATATTAGTGTATATAAATTTATATTAAGAATATATATGACACATATTATCTATTAAACTATGTTTCCAAAAATTTAAAAACTATTGATATTTTTATCACATCAATACTAGTTATCCAAGATCTCCAACCCAACCAACCAAACAATATCCAAGCAAATACATGCACCATATGAGAAAACGGACAATATGACACTCAGTTCGCGTGGCTTCGATGAAATACCACTCCTACAATAGAACCGGATAAAATGCCACTCCATACGCTGTTAGTCGGATATTTTACCACTTCAACCAGTTTAAACCATTTTATTTACTATTTTATTGTTTTCTTCTCCCTATCATAAGCGAAATGACGTTATTGTCCCCGAGGCAAATCACCAGATCTCCCCTCGTGCTCTCTCTCTCCCTCAAGCAAGAGAACAGATCGGCTCATCGCTGGAACCGCCCCGGCGCTGCTCTTATTTTTGGTGTGCTATGAATTCAAACTTTAGGTGAATGCAATCCAAACTTAAGCTATCAAATTATATGTTTGCTGCTTATTTTTTCTGCTTATATTTCGGTGCACTCACTGGTCCAAGAGAACACCACAGCGATCTGCTAATTTCGTGGAAAGAACGCACAGGCAGAGCACAAGATTGCATGCACACAGCGACATGGTGATTTGCCTCAAGGGCAATAACGTCATTTCGCGTATGATAGAGAGAAGAAAACAATAAAATAGTAAATAAAATGGTTTAAACTAGTTGGAGTGGCAAAATATCCGGCTAACAGCGTATGGAGTAGTATTTTATCCGGTTCTATTGTAGGAGTTGTATTTGATCGAAGCCACGTGAATTGAGTGGCATATCGTCCATTTTATCCGCACCATACACCAAGCGACCAAACAAACCTTAGTTTTTTTTCGAAAGGGTACAACTCGGGACGCACACGAACACACACCACACTCACGCCACGACACACGCACACACATGCGTGCGCGTCCCTACCACACGCTTAGGATTTTGGGGGATGCGCACGCGTGTGAGGGAAAAATTCCCGGGTGAGACACGAGTTGTGATCCCAGGATCGAACTCGCGTGGGCTGCTCGATCGTGCGCCCGCACGGCTAGCCATCCGAGCAACGCTCGGTTCTCAAACAAACGTCAGTTACATTCTACTATCCTGGCTTAACTTATCCAACCTGTTTTGCTCGAGCCCGGCTGCATACGTCATAACAACCAAACACACCCTTAGGCGCCCACTGTCACAGGCAGAAATTAAGCTAGCTAATTAGCAATGACATGCACAGTACACATACATCATCACTTGCACTGACGTGCTCGTGGAACTGCATGCACGAACTCGCTGCCTATTTATAAAACTACACTAGCTAATAGCTAATGACTACGTGTGGTCATTGGCATCGTCGGATATATTGTGCGCATGTGCATGCAATTTAGTGTGTTTACTTTTTTTAATCATGGCCATCACGTAGGCATGCAACCACACAACACACCTTCGTTTTTATTGGCCACACTGTTTAATCAATGATTGAACTGTCTTTGCGGCAACTATGCATTCTAGCTATTTGCTACCCTAATTTTTGACGTTATTCTGGTGTTCTCATGCTTCAAAATTGCAGGAGCTAGGTTACATATATATTTGCAGTTTGATGAAAGTCAAGGATACCATATGGCACCAGGGAGCAATTAAGCACAGGAAATGTGAGGTTCATCATTAATCTCTTTTGATTTTCATTACCACGTAAGTTGTAAGTCCTTTCCCTGAATTTATAGTTTTTATTACCTACTAAGTATACCACCTTTCTAACTACATTTCAAATTGCTTGTCATTTTAGGTTTATCCTAAATCAACTATTTGTATCTCACTATCAATTTTTATACAAATGCATAGTTTAACATCATAACATTTATGATTTTATATTCACCATGTTGGTAAACTATATGAAATTTTAGAAAGTAATAGTCAAAGATAGAAATATTTAACCTGTCACAAAACTAGAACAACAAGCCATCTGAAACGAATGGAGCAATTTATTTCTGTATTATGCAGCTATATGAAGTTTCATATTTAGTGTTCTCAGCATTTTCTTTTCGGTGATGGGTAGGCATACTACTTTATATGTTTGCGAAATATTGAGTCTATAAAATTGACAAATACATTTCTAATGCATCTTAATTTTAGAACGTCATGCATAATATACGGTTTTATACTAAAATGTACGAAGAGAACGTGATAGAGGAAATGAAAGGGGCTTCCACATAACTGGAAAATAATATTCTATATTTTTGTGCTTTATGCTTCAAAACTGATTCTGTTTTTGTGTGGTTAGAGGAAATTTAAGGCTACTTAATTCCAAAAACGTCCTTGATCCATGATGTTTTGGTTCAGAAATTACAATCTATGTTGTAATACATTTTGAACGAAATTATGTATTTCTGATGGCATAGACAAACCAAAGTCATAGAAGTTGCAATCTTCTATGAACATTTGGTAACACGTAGTGTTTTTTTATTTCCAAATAGCTGGCAATGTACAGGAACCAGAGATAAAATATATATATAGAGAGAGAGAGGAAAAATTCTAAGGTATCACTGACTTACGAGTGATAGGACATATTTCTCTTTGAAAAAATATATTGAATCTAATAGACAAGGATTTGTGATGATTTTCTTTTTCTTGTTATTCTGTTCTTCATGAGTGATCAACGACGATCATATCACTGGCCAGTGTATCCGATGGCACATACTTGAGCAATTAATATCTTTGGAAGATTTGCTCGAAAACCATATTCATTTTCACAACCCTGCAGTACACATCCCATATATTTAATTAATACCCTGAAAATCCAGAACAACTCTCCTCTAGTATTAAATGTGCACTCACTGTTTCTTCACCAAATAAATAAAAATCCTGATACTATATGCAACATCCATAAAAATTGATGAAAAAATAATCCAAGATGTTTCATGCTGGACAGCATTAATGCCCAAAGCCACATAAATCAGCCAATCAATATGTGAAAATATAAATCCATCCATTAATTAATTAATTAATTCCTGCATCACCATATATAATCATCCTATATCATATGCTCATGCAGAGCGCACGCTACTATCTTCATCACTCCAGTAGGTGCAAGATGACGACGACGGCTCCGGCAAGAAGCGCCGCCGCGCTGATGATCCTCCTCGCCGTCGCCGTGGCTCCTCTCGCCGTCGCCGCAGGTAACCCTCCATGCATGTCGTCCATGGCTAGCTGGAATGCTATGTGATCACGCACGTACGTAGCGTATGATCGATCTTTTGTTTCGGTGATCAACTGAAGAAGGTCAGGGAGGAGGAGGGGATGGTCACGGGCAGCAGCCGGGCGGCGGCGAGAGCGTGGTCGCGGCGGCGGCGGCGTGGAGTGATCGGCCATGGGAAGGCGAAGGGGAAGAAGGCGGGGTGGCGGCCGTGGCCGTGGGCGGCGGCGCGCCGCCGATGAGCACGGACTGCGTGGAGTCGACGCTGTACCGCGGGCCGTGCATCGAGATCCTGTGCGCGGCGGCGTGCATCCTGCAGCTGCACCAGGGCGGGCGCTGCCATAGCCACGGCCTCTTCTTCTCCAGCTGCAGCTGCTTCATCTGCTTGTAGCGCCGGACGGGATGGAGATTCATGTGGGGTTTGTGGAAAATTTTTAGCGTCGGCAAAAAGGGCGAATAAAATGATGGTGGGTAAATTAAAACCGCATGTTTTAATTTGTTTTTGTTTGATTTGGCTGTTGATTTTGTTAAAAGCAATGACTGGTTTATCCCCTTATATATTAAAAAAAGTATGTATTTTGGTTGATGTCTAATTTTAGGATGTCATCTTTTCATTTATATTTATGTTTATAAGTTAAAATTTAAATTGTAGAATTTAATTTTGGAGTTGAATTTTAGGTTTTTTCATTCTAGTTTATTTTCCGGCCTTTTTATGTATATGGTTAAGAACACATATATAAAAGTTTTATATATAAATTATTTTTTAATTATCAATAAATCGTTTTAGTTATATCTGTATGTCAAAAGATAAGTATTGCAGTGAAAAGTCATCAGACTACGGATAAAATCGTGTCAATACTCCTGTAAAATAAAAAAGTGGTGGTATCTGCCACCACTTTAGCAACTCTCTTCATCTTCTCAGTAAGATAACAAAAAGACTAGCATATCGGCTACATATATATAATAATTAAGAGATAATATAACAGAAAATCATGTAATAACAAGTTAATAACAATAATTTTAATTAAAATCCGTTTACAGCGGATAAACAACCCATCCGAGGAGAGTACCAAGAAGATCTGAAGCTCGCAACAAGATTTGACATGCCTCCTATGGCATGCATGCTAGCAATCTATTGAAAAAATAATTTGAACTGCGGTTGACCAACATAAATACTCCCACAAAACCTATAATCATACTGAGAAATTCCCCGGTCAACGCAAATTAACTGTCTGTATAAGGACGGTATATAATATATAGATATTAAATATCTAAAAAATTATGTATTTATGTTTGTCATAACAGATATTTTTACAATAGCAGATCTGTAGATTGTATACCTACGAAAGAATCAAGAGAACAAAGTTTTATCTTGTTAACTTTCATAAGTCTAAAATATTTTCATCCGTTACAAAATATAAACAACTCTATGTTATTTAGCAGAGAATAAATTTTTAAAAAACTGCATTGACTCTCAATAAATGATAGATGAATGAAAGTGGGACGGTAAAGTAGAGATGAATCAGGAAACATTTTAAATAAAACTGATTGATATGGCAAGAAATACTATAAATAGTGTCAGAAATGTTTAAATGAAAAGTGATGGATTTGGGTACCAGATTTAAATTATAAAATAGTTACATTTTGAAACAGATGGTCTTGTGTTTCTTCCGATAATACATAATACTTTCTAGGGATGAAGATAACCAGAAAATGATATCACTCATATGGAAATGAAAATGTGTTTCGATAAGTTGGAAATGTTCTATATTTATCGACTTTATTACTTAGTGTTGATTTTAATATAATAGTGATGAATATTTTTAAAATTTAAAATTTATATACAGATGAAATAAAAAACAATACAAACCAATCAAGAATTTTACCAGCGGCAGCAATTCTCTAGCAATTTTGTACAACTAGAGATAACAATGGGTCAGGTCGAGTATAGATAGACTAAATCTCTATCCGATCCATATCCGATAGTGTTGGTAAAACTCCGTACCTGTATTGAGCTCATCGGGGATATATCTAGTGAGCACCCAACGAATTTCATATGGGTAATATTTCGATAGAAATATAATTTTATAAATATCAACATAATCAATAAGTTATAAAATTATCATACAATTTAATAGAGCAACACAAATTATCCCAAAAGTTAGCAAACTATCGAAGTTTAAGATTTTAAGAGCCAATAGAAAAATGAGAGATATGCCAAAAAATTCAACCCCTACGTATACATCGACTTAGACGAGCATTATTTATATGTAAAATATAAAATCCAGCCGTCATCCACTGAGTTACGAGGTTACGAACGGATATAGGGACAGTACAAAATTAAATTCATACTCGCATTCATTGGGCTGGAGCCCATCACCAAAACTACCATCTCCGCCGGCGCCTCCTTGAGAGTTCCACCTCCATCTTTTCACTTATACTTATAAAGATAAAATTTGAATTTTCAATCTTGAATTTAAAGTTAATTTTAATTTTTCTTCACCAAAATTTATTTTTCGGTATTGACTTTTAAATTAGTAGTAGAAATACGTACATAACAATTTTTATTTATAAATTATTTTCTTTATAAATGTAAAGTTACAACCACCCGCGTGAAACGAGAAACCACGCGAAAATCCTCTCCATTCTGCTGTCCACAATCCCTCTCGTCTGTATCCACGAGAGAGAAGAAACCCCACCCGATTTCATTCCCCCCGCGAAAAGAAAGAAAGAAAGAAAGAAAGAAAAAAAAAGAAAATCCAGTGCGCCTCACCCGCGCGCCGCGAAATGCCGCCGCCCCTCCCCTCCACCGCCGCCACCACCGCGGCGACGGCGGCGGCGGCCGCGCTGCCCCACCTCGCGCGCCTCCCGCGGGGCGGGGGGCTCCGGCTACGCCGCGCTTCCTCCTCCCACTACTCCCCCCTCGCCCTCGGCCACTACCAGCAGCGGCGGCACCGGCACCACCACCCGCGGCTGCTGCCCGCGCCGGCGGCGTCGCCGCTGCCCCCGCCGCCGCCGCCGCCGCCCGAGGAGCTGCTGCCGAGCCAGTCGACGGGGCTGGTGGCGGCGTCGCAGGCCAACTACATGCGGGTCATCGTGGGGTCGGCCCCGCCGGGGCGGGAGCAGCACCTGGGCGGGGACCTGCTGTGCGTGGTGCGGGCGCTGCTCAAGAAGATACGCCGCCGCGTGCTCGTCGGGGACAGGGTGCTCGTTGGGGCCGTCGACTGGGCGGACCGCCGCGGCATGATCGAGGACGTCTTCGAGCGCCGCACCGAGGTGGCCGACCCGCCCGTCGCCAACGTCGACCGCCTCATCCTCCTCTTCTCCCTCGACCAGCCGCAGCCCGAGCCCGCCACGCTCACCAGGTTCCTCGTCGACGCCGAGTCCACCGGGATACCATTTGTGCTCGTCTTCAACAAGGTCGAGCTCGTCGATGACCAGGTACCCCAGCAGCCTGTTTGTTCCTTTCTTCGATTGAATTGGTTGCTACCAGTAGTAAACTGTTTCTACTTCTGCATCATCACGTGAACTGAATTTAGGGTATCGTCTAGTATTTTTCCGCTTTAAAGTAAAGAAGATGAATCATGAACCATTGTCAGTTGCAATAAGACATTAGGTGTTGTCCCTGTTGCCTGCTGTGTTTACTTGTCAGGAAGATTCAAGATGGTTACACTGAGCTTGTGGACTAACATTATCCGTATAATCGTATCTTCTCTTTAACAGTTTTTTTTTTAAAAAAAAGATTGAGGGACTGAAGTATATCTGAAATAACAACAATCCTTTTTCTCTTGCTCTGCTGTTCTCATGTTGATTGAACAGATATCCTATTTTAATTGTACCAAAGGAATGTGAGTGTTGCTTTTAAGCAATACTTAGTTATTCAAATGTGCCGCTACAGGAGCTTTTTGAGTAAAAGATCAACCAGGCCAATAGTAAACATGGTTGGGACATAATAGGATTTCCTGGTTCATCCAACATACACGGATTAAGTTGTGTTGCAGCAGACTATAACTTATTCTAGACATCTGGGGATCATGCTCCTTTGGATTCACAAAAGGTAGTGTTTATGTTGTTTGTGTTAAGATGATAATGGTAAATGCTAACAATTGCTGCAAATTTTGATGCTGGTCTGTCTGTAAAACACTCAGATGCATGTACATGGGTACATGTTTTTACTTAAATAAAAAAAAAATAATCATGTGCATAGAAAACTTATGTTGTTTGTGTTAAGCTGATAATGGTAAATGCTAACAATTGCTGCAAATTTTGATGCTGGTGTGTCTGTAAAACACTCAGATGCATGTACATGAGTACATGTTTTTACTTAAATAAAAAAAAATATCATCATGTACATATATAGTTTTCTCCATTATTTTTTAAATCATCATGATGGAATCATATTTCTACTTGCTTTTACAGGTTGTTTAGTTCATTTGTTTTGTGATGTCTCATGTTTTTCCTCATTTCATATTAACATAGTTCAGATAATCACTTATATTAGTCTATATGCAGACCATAGCATACTGGAGAGATAGGATGAAGAGTTGGGGATATGATCCGCTATTTTTAAGTGTTGATCAGAAATCAGGATTATCTGCCCTTGAAGAAATGTTGGAAGGGCAGACAACTGTAATTGTTGGTCCAAGCGGTGTTGGGAAGTCCAGCCTGATCAATGCCTTGAGACGCAATCAGAACATCTCAGAAGAAGACCCCATACATAAACTAGTTGAGCAGGTGGTTACTATTTCATTCATATCCTTTACCTGCTTCAATTATATTTCAACAATTTCCTTAATCTTGACTAGGCATAAGGTATCCATTCTGACCTTTTATTGTTTCTCAGTTTTATATTTCACTGAGCAAATGATTTGTTTCTTTGCTCTTTGTTGGGTAACGAACTAGTGACCAGCTCCTAGGATTGCAAATTTGATGGATTTTAGCTATCCAGAAGACCTTCCTATTGGATTATGAATTTTGGTAAACTATGCATCGTATTAATGAGGGAAAATTCCTTGCATGCCCTCCAAATATTAGCCTATCCCCTATGTGCCCCTCATTTTTGCTAACTCCTTTGCATACTCTTGAATTTTGATTTTGATCCCTTCCATGCCCTTTTTGGTCAATTGACCGTTAGTTGACCATTTAATTTTTGTAAAAATGTCAATTTTGCCCTTATGCCTAGAAAGAAAAAACAATAGAAATATGTGAAATATAGTATTAAAAAGCTATAAATTAGTTGCGTGTGATTATTATATTCCTTACCGTGTAAGTTATTATTCATGACAAAAATATTTTATAATAATAATAATAATAATAAAATATATCATTTTTATTAAAAATATATGTAGTGCATTTTTGTGATAGTAGTATAATAGATTTGCTACTTGTGGTATAACTTTAAAAAATGTTACCCATAATTTAAAAATGTTACACATATTTTTTAACATATATTTAAAATTTTAATGTGTAAATACGATAACTTAAATTTATTATGGTTACTATTAAAAATCTATTGTGCTACCCATATTACTTTCTCATACATCAAACTTATTCTCATAAAACAAAGTATTGTATTTTTAATGTGTAAATACTTTATTTCCTCATTTCTTACATATTCAGGGGTAAAATAGACATTTTTACACTTATTTAATGGTCAACTCACGGTCAACTAACGGGAGGGGTATAGAAGGGATCAAATCAAATTTTCGGAGGTATATAGAAGAGTGACAAAAACTCAGGGGTATACAAGGGATTGGCTAAATTTTCAGGAGCATAGAAGGAATTTTCTCTGATTGGGGGGCTATTATTGACTTGCAGATCTAGTGTCATCATAGGTTATCTACGTGGTGCATGTGTGCCACACGGCAAACGAGTATGCACTTTCTGTAAATAGAATGGCAAGCTGTAGCCCTCCTGTTGGGCAAAACGAAAGCAACCTGTGTTCTTACGTGCCAAGAACGCTACAGTTCTTCAACATTTTCTGATGAACCTAATGTTGATATTTCTGCTTGCACTATTATGATGGGATTTCTTTTGTGAACCTGTCATGTTCAAATACGATTTATTTGTTAAAAATAAAGGGAAACTGTTGATGACAAAATCATATAGGCTAAGGAAAGTGCTTCCAGAACAACTAGCATATTAGTTGCAAAAAGAGAAAAAAATGGCCCTCGCACAGAAATGGGTGAATATGCTATTGCAAAAAAGCCATAGTTCCAGATACAAAAGGAGTGATGTATGTGTGCCCAGTACTGTCCTTCCCATATGACCGCTCCATGAAGCAAAGCTAAAACTTCATTGCAACAAAAATGAAGATGGTTTTCAAGTGGATATGCTGTTGGCAAATATTACCAGTTAATATTCGATATGGATTTGCCTCTTTAGTCTTATTGTAAGGAAGATGATGGTCGAAACAAATTATGAATCTTAGTTTGAAATATAAATACAATTAAACTTATGACTAAAAGCCATAGATAGATTGCATTTTTGGACATTTGCTTTACCATACATGTTGTATCACGAATAAAATAGCCACATGCTCCCTGTTACAGAGTGATCGATTGGTCGTTATTCATAGCTATCCTGGTAATAATATTAGGAATTTGCACATTATTTGTTTAGTTTGGCTTGGAGAGAGGCACAAATAATGCAAAGGATGATGTAAGTAACCTGTACTTGATATGAACATCCTAGACATTCTCGATACCTTAGAAATTGTATGCCAGTTAGATTTGGCATCTTCTCCTTTCTATCATTGTTATAAAATGCCACAGGTTTGTTCCTGTAAAATCTAACAAATGCCAAATCCTTTCTTGATGTGGACACTGAAGTCGCTTTCTTGCGTACATCGCTTTCAGAATAGTAAATGGTTTGGTGAACAACGGGTCGGTACCGTTTCAAAGAAAAGCGGCAAAGGAAAGCACACAACACGTCATGTTTCATTGCTTCCTATAGCCGGTGGAGGTTTTCTTGCAGATACTCCAGGATTCAACCAGCCTAGCTTGACAAAAGTGACCAAGAAGGGTCTTGCAGAAACATTTCCAGAGGTATGTTAATTAATTCTATGTATGTGTCATTACATATGCTTTATAGAATGCTTTCCTCTTTTGATAATCTTCATTTTAGTTTCTATGCTTGCCAAATGTGCTTTTAAGGCCATGTATCTTGGTTGATGTCACTTGATTACTTATTATGTTCATTTGGCTATCCAGATAAGAAAGATGCTTGCAGAGAATGAACCCTCAAAATGTTTATTTAATAACTGTGTTCACCTTGGTGAGCGTGGATGTGTTGTAAAAGGTGATTGGGAAAGGTATCCGTACTATCTACAGTTGCTTGATGAAATCAAAATCAGAGAATCATTCCAGTTAAGAACATTTGGAACAAAAAGAGAGGGTGATGTCAGGTACGCTATCAAGATATATTTATTTATTAATTATTTTCAGTGCCAGATGTTTTATGCCTTTTCCTGCACTAGTACTGTGGTTGGCTCGTTGCTAATTCTCTTCTGAGAAATAGTCAGTTCCTTTAATGTTTTGGTTATGTACATCCACATTGGGTGTAGGGGCTGGAACTTAATCCATTTTCTGAAAAAAGTTCTTTTAATGTTAGACTTGATTACCTATGAAACTACTTTTACTTTATACACCGATGGACTGGTACATTAAACAAACAATTTATTCCCATATTGCCATGTTTTCAAATTTGAACTTTGCCAAAAGTCCCAGATAAGATGTTTGCGCTGATCTGTGCTTGAGAGAATATCTTTATCTGTACTGGCCTATACACATAAGGATTCTAACTTAAAAAATCAAATCCACATCCTCTCATCTTTTTTCTTGCGAATAGTTTCTCATGTCACAGTTTTTATTTGCAATGGAATACTGATATGTTAAGTTTTGCTATCTTAACAATGAAAACATACACATCTTGCTTCAGATATAAAACAGGTGTCATGGGTGTAAAGCAAGCAGAGCCTCGTCTTGAACTCAAAAAGCACAGAAGGGTATCTAGAAAGAAGATTAACCAGTCGATTCTTGATGATATTGATGATGACCTAGATGAAGACGACTGGTTTGATGTGAAGCAGCGTTCTAGGAAACGATGACCTAATTACTTTCTTATCTGACGGCTCTAAACATTTGTAACCCATGTATGTGTTGTACATAGCTGGATCTGTTGTTCCACCATGCCATTTAACTTGTATGCTGAACAGTGAACACTTGCAAATAGAAATCTGTAGACAAAGGAAACTGTACAAACGTGCTCGATTATTGATTTATTGTGTTCCCTGCGAGTTGTGGCAGAACGCTGAAAAGAAAGCAAGCTAAACAAAGAAGCAGAATTCTGAATGTTCTGCAGATATTTGTTTCGAACTGTTTGATTGGTATATTTAATCGACTATGCTATCTGTTTCAGTACATATGAACTTTATTATTGCCTATTATGCGCAAGGTTTGCAAAACCGACGGAGACCTGTTCAGATTTCATGAAATTCCGACTTCTTAACCGGTCTGATAACACAAATCAGAAAAAAAAATCAAACTGAATTTTATTTTTATTTTTGACGATTTCTCCTGTTTTTGTTGAATCATCAAAGGTGTCTTGGCCATACAACCGCTTAGTGTTTTTTGTCAAGTTCAAAAAATAAGGAGACTGAATTTTATTCTGTACAAAATTTCTCCAGTTTACGTTGATTTATCAAAGGTTTTTTAAAAATCAGATATACCTCTAGCGAGTGGTATTTAATATGGTATATGGACTGTAAACCTTGGACCACAAGAGCAAGGCTAATAATATAGTTAACAAGCTGGATATAAGATTTTTTATAGTCTTCTCTTAGCCCATATATAGTAGTTAGCTCTTTATCATTAATACAAGACTCTCATGTCACTCTTACAGAGTTTTTTTTACTTCTTGTGACTGAGCTGGCTACAAGCTTACAGCCCGCTTACACTCTCTCATCTCCTCTCTCTCCTCCACATAAGTATTTAGCTAGCTTATAGCCTGCTATTATACTTGCTCTAAAGCTATTTATAAGTCATTTAAGTGGCTAACCAAATCTCTCATTTGTTTGATTGGCTTAGGTCAGTCTCAATGGAAATTTCATGGACAATAAATATGGTGTTATGTAGATATTTTTGTTGATGTGACAACGTATTAGTGAAGAGAGAGATGAAATAAATTTCATGGAGATGAAACATTATATGCACGGTTACCTAAACAGTTTGTCTCTTATATGTAACTTAGGAAGCAACAATAGATAAAACTATGTATTAAGAGATGAGTGTTTTATTATAGTTTTAAACTTTTTAAATGATATATCACTTTAAATAATTATATTATAAAACTTACATCAAGTATGTCCGTCGTCTCGAATACTGAGTGTGAAGGTAGGTATAGGGCCCGGGGGAAGCTAAGCACCTGACTTGGAGCTTTCATGTATCCCAACGGATGCAATTAAGAAGAGTGCTAGTCATGGACTCAAAATGAAGTTGTGATGCTTTGGAATTAGCGCCTCAGTCGTGTGACACAAAAAACAGTCTTTCTTCGCGAAGCGTCCATAGGTCATTTTCAGTGCAATGTTTTAAATGTAGGAGTATGGCTTTTTTTAACAGTGTCATGTTATTAGAATATATTTGAGCCTTTATGGTTTTATTGGCTATCATATAAATTTTAATATTGCACCTAAATAATTAATAGAAGCTGATTAAACGTTATTAGAGTTTGTCACTGATGTGAACATCTGATGCGACGGCGAGTATACTGTATTTTTTGGTGGTCTAAGTCTCTATTATGGTCAGATCAAGCTCAGCATGAATCTGCATGGACACAAAACGCCTATAGCAGCAGCATTATCTTGCTGATCATGATACGAAACCCAAACCCCGACGCAATGCGATGCAACAGCTAGCTTAAGCTAGACGAGTGGTTCTTTGTTTCCTCTGACTTATCCCTGCCACGTCGAATATTTAAATATTTATTAAAAATATTTATTATAGACTATTAATAGAACACATCTTATACTCTGGACTATTCCGTGAGATAAATCTATTGAGTCTAATTAATCTATAATTAGCGAATATGGTGCTACAGTAAACATTTGCTAATCGTGAATTAATTAGACTTAAAAATTTATCTAATAAAATAGCTTTTATTTATGTAATTAATTTTATTTAGATATATTTAATATTTCTAATTAATGTCCAAATATCTAATGTGACAATGTGACAAGGGAAAAAATAAATCTCTGGAGCCACCAGCAACCAACCACACCATGCGCATCTGCCAGCAAGACAGAACTGGCCATGGCCGGTGATTACGTGAATTAACCGGCGCATGGCCCCATCATCGCAGCTGACGACGACGACGGCGCAGCTGACGACGACGACGACGACGACGGCGCCGCTGACCGCCGCCTGCCTGCCGCCGCGCGCGCGCGCGCTCGCCGCCGCGTGCGGTGTGCTCGTGCCTCCACGGTCCGGTCTTGTGGCTATTTAACTATTCGCCTTAATTTGCTTTGCTGCTGCTGATGCAACGCACAAGATGATATACAAAATAGAATTTACTCCCTCATCCCCCAATTATATATAGAGAGAGAATTTTTGAGAATAAATTTGGAAACTTATACCCTCGTCTTTTCGTTTACGCATGTGCTTATAAATCAAAACTTAAATTTCAAATCTTTAATTTGGAGTTGATTTTGAATTTTTTCATTGGAGTTTATTTTTAGCATTTTCTTTAGATTGGTAAGAACGCACGTATAAAAGTTTTATTCCACCATTTGTAAATATGCCGTTTCGCTTATTCCTCGAATAAGTCAAAAGATGAGCAAAAATATGTTTATGTTTATATTCATCATTAGAGTTTAACTTTTTTGGACAAAGAGGGTAAGACTCAGCCAATCATTAGAGTTTAAATTCCTTTGTGTTGTTGTTTCTTTTGTGTTCTTGAATGGTGTCAGCTGTACCTGGGGAGAAGGAGAAGAAGTTAAGAGGGAATGGTTTTTCTTTTTGTTTACTTTTATGCTATCCGGAGTTCATCTATGTTTTTTTTTTATTTCAGTTGGTATGTAGTATGCATTGTTTCTGGTCGAGGTTCATCTGGCTGTCACTCTCCCAAAGATGAGAGCTTCAATCTGAATATGTCATGCATCCCATCTTCTTTATTTTGGTTTTGTTTCATGTTTTTTTCAGGTTCGGCCGTCGGTGTTGTCACTCATTGGGGGTATGTTTCGAGAGCTTTCCATTCAGAAGATGCTTACTGGCCATGTTGAATAATTGGTACAACTAACAATGCTCAAGCTTTTTTAGAATTTGTTCATTTTTTGAATTCACAATGTTCATCGCGGGGGGGGGGGGGGGGGGGGGGGGGGGGTTCTTGTTGCATCGTTTGTTTTGAAGAAGATACAGAGTATAAGGCATCCTTAAGTGAGATTTGTTCCAACAAAAAAAACCTCGAGGTACCGGTATCTCACGGTACTAAATCATTTCTCATCATTAGATCTAGCTAAGCAGGATGGATATTGTTAGATCCAACGATAAAAAAACGATTTGGTACCATGAGATATCAGTACCTCGAGGTACTTTTTGTTTAACTGTAGCAAATCTCTCCTCCAGTAGTCTTGTCTAAGAGGATGGATAGACATGAAAACTTCTTTTAATATATTTTAAGGCCTCCTTTGGAACGGAGGAATTTTGTAAGAATTTTAGGGAAATGAGCTGATTCTTCTAAAACCATGTGAGTCCTAGCCACTGGAATTGGTTCTCTTCTCCCTAATCCCTATAAGCCACAAACGGTATTAGACTTCAGTGTAAGCATTTCCTTCAAGCAAGTCATCTCAAGTTTGAAATTCTAGAGAATAGCTCCGATCAACCCATTTTAGTTTGGTTCTGCAATTCAATGCAAAATCCTATCTAGGACATATATTCACATGCAAGCAGCAAAATTTTATTACCAAATTTGAACGGGTAAGCAATAGTATGAAATGAGTCTGGTAGGATTCGTACATTCGAAAGGAGCCCGAAACGTTGGTTAGTTGAGATGTATGACCAAATATCAAGGTTTTAGATAAGGATTAACCAGAGCGTCGACGGACGTGCCCTACTATCGCCCAAGACCTAGGGCGACCCAGACGGGTGACTAGGCCACCGACCGCCGCCACACCCTCCCTCATCCAACGACGGTGGTAGGGGTTCAACCGGTGTGGTCATGACCCTGACGGACGGGGGTGGCGTGGAAAGGCACTAGGCTGGGTGGCAACGGAAGATGAGGACAACCAGCAGTGGAAGATGAGGGTGGATAGATTTAGCGTCAAAATAAGAGGATCTGCCACCCTTGTGGATGGATCTGGTCAAAGGGGTAGAGGTGGTAGCAGGAAGGAGGCGGCGGGAGCAGGTTGCCAACCGTTGCAACCCTCGACGATCTCACAAGATCAAGGGCACATGCATAATGACAATGACGACGCGAAGGTATGGGGAGGCCCAGATCTGGACGGACCCCCGTGTAGGATGACCAAGACAGCAGGGCGACCACAGTAGGTGTCAGTGACCAAGCGAGGGGAAGTTGCCCTTCCAGGCTGTCCCCTTGGGGTCGTCCCTCACTGGTTTCACCGTGGGCTTTCATATGATGGTAGCAATGGGTTAGGGCCCCTCTCTGGTGCTCTTGTTGTGGGATGTTGGCAACACAAGTGTCTTTGTGTGCTAGTAGGGAGAAGAAAGCAACTTGTTTGACCACAAAGAAGTGATGTGTCGGTCATCGTTTTTTACGAGTTGGTTGCATGAGGGTGGAGGGGGAACTACAGGTGAAAACCAAGTCAGGACATTGGCCGATTGACAATAGTGATGCTCGTGGACACTACTACCCTCCTTGGAGGCATCATCATGGTTTTGTTTTCCCTTCTACGCACACCGGATCTTTGAGTAAAAACCTTGTTTTGTTTTGGATGAGCGGTGGCGGCGTTTCACGTCACGTCCCATTTGGGGTTGTCGTTTTGGAGAATATACCTCGTGCAACATTGGTCACTACTGACCTTCTGTGTTGGCTTAGTTGTTGTGCATGCTTAGTAGGTTTGTCGAGGCCTTTTCGCCTTGCTTCCCGTTGTTCTGTTAGTGACTGAGTAGCTCTCTTTGTTTTTTTTCCTTTGTGGAGTCGGAGCTACTTCATTGTTGGAGGTGTGGTGAAGCTCGGCAACAATAACATATTGTAGTCTCCGGCTTAGTGTGTGTTAGCTTTAGCCGTGTGGAGAAAACAATGCTCTGGTGGCTTCGGCTGGTGTCCAACATATATAGTCGGAGCTAGTTGTTCATCTTGATGGCAATATTGACAACATTGACGCATTTATTGTGAAGTCAAAGCTATTGTGTCGTTTGGATGGCAAGCTTGGAAACTATGACACACTTTTGCAAACTAGGACCTGATTTGTCGCTTTGGTGGAAAACCTATGTTGGGCTCTGTTGCTTGGCGGACTTCTCTCATCTATTTTTTTTTTATTTTTCTGTAATCATGTCTGGATTTGCTCTGCTTATGTGAAATAAAATTGCTAGTTCTCTGGCCGGTTTGGTTTCAAAAAAGTATCAAGGTTTTAAATATCTGGCTAAAGCTGTTTGAGGAGGGTATAACTATTTGTTCTCATGTACAATTAGCTACTATAGCCCTATTTAACCTGCTATTGGCTGTTTTAGGAGACCAATCGCTAAATGTCTTGGCCCGCTATCTGGAACACTGCAAATGCAAAAGTCAGGTAAACCACTAGATGTCTATATAATTCAGTTAAATTTGTACATTAGTAAAAACTTCTCATTTTAGATTTTATGTATTATATGCAACATAATTAACCATATGATACACTTCCTTAAGGAACATAAATAGACAATATTAGTTCAAACAAGTTTCCAATATTCTTGTTTTTCTCGGTTGATCTTATGCTCTTCCTTCTGTTCTGTTCTAACCTATCCATTCCCCATTTCTCCCCTTTCTATAGACTTCTGTCCCTACAATTTACCTTCTTGTTTGTTCCTGGCTAGAACTTTTCAGCTTGTCTCTGTCACAAAATATAAAAGAAAAACTCACAATGTCATGGCCATTTTGTGTGTATTTTTTTTTGTATATATACACTTCAACAAGCAGTACTTATATGAAACTACTCTAGAAGTTTCCAATCAAAGCTTCCTCATCGACCATGTCACAATAGGATTGTTTAAAAATGGTTGAGCCTTGGCCTTTGGGGTACAGTATTATTTGGCTTGCTTTGGAGCAGAGTGCAGAGTTGAACATCAGACAAGATGATTACTCAGCACATCAACTAAAAATATTTGTGGGTTTGTTAACGATGCAGCAAATTCATATTCCATCTCCCAAAAGGCATGACACAATTAACAAGTTTCAGTGATTGCATGGCTGGATAAGGCAAATATTCGCCACACAGTTTGGAATATATTTACAATAAAAATGTAAGTAACACTTGTGAGACAGAATATTCTATATCGATTTTAAATGTAAAAGTTAATTATATGACCTAGTTTCTTACATGAAAAAAATAGCACTTAAGATTTGCTGTGTTCTGTATGTGTTATATACTCGATTGAAAAGAATTGGCACTCTGAATTTTAGCATTTCTTCTGTCACTAGGGGACAACAATGTTTTGGCAACAGCACCAAATTACCTTTTGTAATTAACAGTGGTAGCTTAGTACTTTAAAAAAGTAGTGCACTCTCATTAATTTTCCTACTGACTGATCTGAACCTAGTGTGGCCCTGGTGCATAACTGCACTATCATAATTGAGAGAGGAGACATTAAACTTCCATAGGAGAGAAAAAAAAAATGGGACTATAGTGGACAATGTTAGGTCATCGCTGTACTTAGATGCCTATAGAGCAGATGAAGCTTACCCCCCCCCCCCTTTTTTTATTTGTTGTTAAAAAGGGAGGCATATTTTAAATCTTCGAGGGAATGCCTCTTGTATATTCTCAACTCCTCCGATCCAGCTTAATTATGCAGAATACTGAAGAGATCTAATAACCTTGATACAATATTCACATGTTACACTAAAAAAATTCAAGTGTAAAAGTAAAACCGAGTCACATGAGAAAAATAAAAGAGCAGTATGGTCAATTTTGTTTCCTCTTGTGAAGTGTGTATGGAGTTTAGACATGAAAATTTTGTGACATGATAAATTCAACCATAGAATAATATTTTTCAAATTATTTTTCTTCTTAAGTACTTGGATTGCATTTGAAGTGTGGTGACATCCATGTAAGGGTTTGAATGGCTTTCCCATCTCAAAGCTAATTCAAGCATATGCTCAAGCTCACATTGGAATGAGGCAAATCTAGAAAGATGGGATCTGATTCAATTCTAACAGAAAATCTAGACACCTCAAATAAGTAGCTTTGTTATCTAGTTTGTTTCACACCTCTGTACTTCTGAACACACAACAGCATTTCTGTTTGCATATATTATGTTAAAGAAAAGGTGAATGCCCACCAAATTAATGATTGTATCGACTTATCACAAATCACTTCAACACAAAATGAAATCGATTAGAGCATAAGCAAGTCCATTAAGGAGTAAGAAGAAACCACAAGATTCCCCTTGGTTGTTGTCATGCTGATGCATGTACTCCAAATATTTCCCATAAACTAACTCCTGACCAGAGCAACGATCGATGGTGATCTCTGTGATTAGTTAATGCCTTGCGTCTAATGCTAATTAAAATATAAATTAAGAGATACACAATCATGTAGCTATTTTATTTTGTACCAGCTTTTCAACTGTGCTAGCTACTTCAAGGGCCACATGGAGTTCTGTATATGGATGGATGCTTTGTTTTGTCAAAATGGTCGGAGCAATAGAACCTTAAACCTAGTTACTGCAGCATTACATCCTAAACCGATTATCTTTAACAGGAAGGATAAATGACGTTAATCTCTCTGACCATTTTTGTTTGTCACTTGACAATGACCTACTCCTTACTTTCTGGGTAAAACTAGCTCAGGATTTGCCTTTCATTTATGGAATAATTAACTTTTTGCCACTCTTAGAAATGGCACTAACATATTTGCCACTGGGCCCATATGTCATAGACACGTGAGGCCCCACGTGTCATAGAAAGCGGATGGCAAATATGTTAGGTGTCATTTCTAAAAGTGGCAAAAAGTTAAATGCCCCTTCATTCATGGTTTCTAAACCGGGCTACCATTACCCGTGAAGTCACTCAGTTTACCTCCTGACACACATTATGAAACCAATTTTTACGGATGCCTTCTGTTTTACTGTAGGACATTACAAAAATCTACCTACGATAATGACAAGAGGGTATTATGGTTAAAAACTACTTGCAAAGATCGACTTTCATAAGTGGTTCCTTAATTGAACCGCTCCTGTAAATAGTATTACCTTCGTTTCACGATGGATGCTTATGAACATATATATATAAACAATATACATTGATATATAGATAAATCTAATTATAGCCAAAACATTTTACAGTATAAAACTAATGGAAACGGAGGGAGCAAGTAAATAGCTATGGTTGCTTGCACCATCCTATCCTAAGGCCGCGTTCGTCCAGGGGTGTTAAGTTAACTTGTCTCGGCATGAAAAACATAATAATAGATTAGTACATGATTAATTAATTATTAAAAAAATATAAAATTGATTAATGAAATTTTTTAAAACAACTTTCCTATAGAAAATTTTTGTAAAATATACACCGTTTAGCAGTTCGGGAAACGTACACGCGGAAAACGAGAGAGGTAAGTTAACTTATACCGCCGAGCGAACGCGGCCTAAATATGATGGCTATAGTATGGAAAGAGGTACACGATATATTCTACTAGGATGGTAAATTACAAAGAGGACGATTTTTAGGGGCTTTAGATTTATTATCAAGAAAGGAGTTTTCGATTTATCCTCACCCTATTTGAAGTGTGTTTTGCTAAAGAACCTACACATGATTCTATAAAATTGCAATGTGCCATTTTACTAGTCATACAAGCATGGTTACAATATAATTCACCAAGGACACATTTGACATTAAAGTTATTTTCCATTCCCACTGAATAGAAAGTTTGCTGCAAATTATAAACTCAAACCTAAACTGCATTCGTACGGTCTAGTCCTTTGCCATGTTAGTTTTTTATATGGAATATTTATCTTTCTGCAAAGTCCACTTGTTATACAACTTGGGTGTATAAACTAATAAGTACCTTCCGTCCTATCATTACTGACAATTAAGCAATCATGTGGACATAAGAGCAAGCTGTGAAAGTATAAGCAGTCAATTATTGAATCAGATCCTTCAAGGAAAAAGTGAATACAATAAGATCCATAAAAGGAGAGAATAAAATAAGTTTGAGTGCTAGTATTTGATCATGTACTTCTGCTCTTCATCTAGAATCCTAAGTACACACTAACAATATCTGAATTCCACAAAAAGAGAAGAAAGAAAACACCATTCAAAATGTATGCAATAGTTTTCTCAAAAGGACTATTCAATGTATAGTTAACTACTCCATCATGTCACAAGAGCATGTCATGTTTCACATCACATTTCCAAATTTTGAACATCAATATTCAAATAGTTTAGACTGTATGCATGAAAATTATATTCAAAATTCAAATATTTTCGTTGAATATATTACATTTTAGTAGCACTGGAAACTAATTTTCTTGCTTAGATTTGTGGTTAGCAAGAGTTTCCAAGCATCAATGCATTTCTACTGTAAAATTGTAATGCATCTAAATAGTGAATGACGAATTCACAATACCATTGTCCATCAGCAGAGGTGGACACCCTCATCTTTAAACTTACGCTTATAAGACAAAATTTTAATTTTTTAACCTTAATTTGGAGTTGATTTTTGGGTTTTTCTAACCTTGGATTTTAGATCGCTAAGAACACGTATATAAAAATTTTATTCATAGATTATTTTTCGTTTGCAATTATACCGTTTTCACTTATTCTTCTAATAAGCCAAAAGATGGACACCGGAGCTTCATCAAGAAAAAATGATTCATAGCCCCCTTCCAGCTTTACAGGAATTACAATAAAGTCATTGGTTTTATCACTTTAGTATTGACCAGGTAGGAGTAGCAAAATAGCTTCTGCTTTACAAAAGATTTTCCCAATGGTCCCGTGAAAGTTACAATAAAACATAGGGCTTGTTCGGTTTGGAGAAAAAACAAAGTATTTGAATTCTTAAGTATTAATTCCTATGAGCTATATTTAATTTGTAAGGAATGAAGTATAGGAAAATCGAAAGAAAATTTCTTTCATGCATGTTGTAGAGAAAAAACAAATTAAATTTCATATCTACTTCAATATCTTGAAAAAATTCGTACATATTTGGTGTGCATATTTATTCATATTCTTCTATTTTTTTTTCTATTTCTATGGGTCAAAATTCATCAAAACAAAAAAAAACCCTAACCTTGCAGTATAAATGACTCCTCAGGCATTTAACATTTTTGGTAATAGGTAGTTGGTGCATGATAATTAAGTAACAACTTCCTTCAGTTTGATAATTTGTGTTGTTTTAGATAATAACACGGTCATCAGTACCTATTTTTGACTTTGATTATCTATTATAATATATAAAAAATAAATAAATTTTACTTTAATTAAAGCATTTTGTTACACTCATCTTCACATGCTAAGCTACTGTCTTCGAACTACTCCATCCGTTTCATAATATAAGATGTTTGACTTTTTGCTAGTAATGTTTGACTATTTGTTACTTACTTTATTATCAAAAAAAAGCTTTAAGCACGACTTGTCATTTTTTATATTTGTACTAAATTTTTAAATAAGATAAATGCTCAAACGTAGCAATAAAAAAGTCAAACATCTTAAAATATTATGAAACGGATGTAGTAATACTTTAAAAGTTATCGGTAGTTAAAGTTTCAAAAGCTCAACTTCATGTTATCCAAAACTATACGAATATGGAATCCAATGGAGTATTACAAATTACAAATTTTGAAATTTTAAATGATTATGAAGAAACTTCTATATAGATTTTTTTTCAGAAAAAAACTCTTAATGCTGGCTTGGGTATCATGTCATGATAATATAGCACTTTCTTTTTTACGTTACATTTGAAGTTACTTCCTCCTTACGATATAAAACTTTTTAGGTTTACGTTGGTTCATATAAACGTTAATGAACACATACAAACCTACACTAATCATTAGGTGAATATAGACATTGAAACTTTTTTTAGCTTAGAACGGAAGTAGGTAGAGTAGTAAAATGGAACGTGGCCTCGCGGAATTCATGGTGCCTTGCCTCAATATAACTTTTTTTTTCTTTCACCGGCCGGCAGCAAGCATTATCTTGTTTCTGTTAGAAATATGTTGAAACTTCGATTAATTAGTTAGAGTCAAAGCCTTAACTTACCTTGCCACACGCATTTCAAGAACGACCGTACGTGTAGAGACAAGTTAATTTTGAGCAAGAATTTTTAGACTTCCATAGGAAGAGAGGTCAGGGGGCGATTAAAAAAAAGGCTTTTTATAGAATTGTTTATAGCAATATAAAATCTAAGGTTAAAAGAATAAACTATAATAAAAATTCTAAAATATAATTTTGAGCAAGAATTTTTAGACTTCCATAGGAAGAGAGGTCAGGGGGCGATTAAAAAAAAGGCTTTTTATAGAATTGTTTATAGCAATATAAAATCTAAGGTTAAAAGAATAAACTATAATAAAAATTCTAAAATATACACTAAATTTAAGATTAAAATTTTAAATTTTAGCTTATAAATATATATATAAAAAAATGAAGCTGCAGTTCACTAATGACCTAAGGTATCTAACCCCGTGCCTTTGCACGCGTACGGCTTACTAACAATCAGAATCCATATCTTTTTTCTTCTACTTATATTTATAATCTAAAATTTAAATTTTTAATCTTAAAACTAGAGTTAAGTTTGGGCTTTTTTTTACTGAAGTTTATGTTTCAGCCTTACACACACAAAAAACACACAAAAAGATTCGAGATTCCTTCCACACACGCACACACTTGCAGAGCTGCTTACTCTATATAAAAAGCTCACCACTTTGAGGCCAAGATAAGCTTAATTAGCTCCTTAAGCCGCTGACAATTAATTATATCCAAAACAGCGCACCAATCCACCATCACCGAGCTAGTTTTGCAGCAACCATGGAACACCACCACCTGCTGCAACTGTCGTCGCCGCCGCCGCCGCCGCCGGCGCACCTCACGATGAGCCCTGGCTTCTTCGACGTCGGCGTCGCCGGCAGCGGCGACTGGGTGGAGGAGCTCATGCGTCTCGGAGAGCTGTTCGGCGTCGGCGTCGGCGGCGGCGAGGATGGTGGTGGTAATGCCGCCGCCGTCGTTGAGGATCAGGTGCTGTGCGTGTGGCAGGAATGCGAGGGCGGTGGCTCGCCGGAGCAGCCTAGCTGCGGGGGTGAGGTGAGCGCTCCTTGCGGCGGCGAGGTCGCCTGCCGCGACAACGACGGCGAGAACTCGGCGACGAGGAAGAGGCGGGACCGGTCCAAGACGATCGTGTCGGAGCGGAAGAGGAGGGTCCGCATGAAGGAGAAGCTCTACGAGCTCCGAGCCCTCGTCCCCAACATCACCAAGGTCAGTGCTCGCTCTTGCTGCTTTTGCAACGACGGCGACGGCGACGGCGACGACGACGACGCCATGGCCATGCGTGCGATCAGTAGCTCAATTGCTTGAATTGCGATCGATCCCGTCGCAGATGGACAAGGCGTCGATCATCGCCGACGCCGTGGTGTACGTCAAGGACCTGCAGGCGCACGCCAGGAAGCTCAGGGAGGAGGTCGCCGTGCTCGAGTCGCGCCCGGCCGCGACGTCGCCGTCAGCCGTTCGACGGCAGCCGCGGCAACCACGCGGCGGGCGCGCGGCGGCGCGCGCCAACGACGACGCCGAGAGCAACGGCGCCCCCGCCGCCGTGACGACGACGACGGCGCATGGCGCGAGGGTGACGCACGTCGGCGCGGCGCGGGTCGGCGAGGGGCGGTTCTTCGTGACGGTGGAGTGCGAGCCAGTACCGGGCGGCGGCGGAGGAAGCGTGGCGGCGGCGTCGCTCTGCGCCGCCGTGGAGTCGCTGTCGTGCTTCAAGGTGGAGAGCTCCACCCTCGGCTGCTCGCCGGACCGCGTCGTGTCAACTCTCACCTTCAAGGTACGTATCATAGGTGACTACGTGTCACACGTACCACTAATTCACCTAACCAATGTAATTATCCTCTTGACCACATCTGCCACGTCAATTAATCATCACAAGTTAACCGGTTACTTCATTTAACTATCCTCTCAGTCTTGGGATGTTTCTTTAAGCACTATTTTTTTTAAATATTACATCTACATCTTTTCGCTTCTTCTTATATTTATAAGTCAAAATTTGAATTTTTCACTTAAATTTAAAATTGATTTTCGGTTTTTTTCATCATAATTTTTTTTCAGTTTTTACTTCGCTAGGAACATATTTATAAAAGTTTTATTTATAAATTATTTTTGTTTGCAAATATTCTATTTGACTTTTTAACTAAAAAAAACCAAACAATGACCTTTTCACTTAGAAGAAGCCATACAAGCATATATTACAAAGGTCGCGAATCAAAAAACTATAACTGACATAATAATTAAAGGACAAAACAACTATTACCCTATTTTTTGTTATGACATGGTTTGTCTTTTCTTATATTCATATTAATATATATATATATATATAAAAGTTTATAAATGAATTAAAACAGAATATTTTATAACCTGAAACAAAACTAGAGTACTTACAACATTGACCTCTGTTGATTAGTTACTTATGTATGGATATAGGTAGCCAGTGAAGCAGAGGATGACGCAGCGGCGATCAGCGAATGCACGGTGAAGCTGTGGGTGATGGCGGCTCTTCTCAAGGAAGGGTTCCGGCCCCAACCAACGGTCCAGATCTCCTGATCCGCACACCAACCAGCTAATCCCCACCTTTGGATCGAACGGCTTCGTCTACTCTCTCTATCTCTAAATGTTTAACAGTATTGAATTTTTTATATGCGTTTGACTGTTCGTCTTATTCAATTTCTTTATAAAATATATAAAGCTATATATATGCATAAAAGTATATTTAATAATAAATAAAATGATATAAAAATAATTAACAATTATGTAAAATTTTAGAATAAGACGAATAGTCAAACATGTATAAAAAAGTCAACGTTGTTAAACATTTAGGGACGGAGGGAGTATTATACTTACCTCCGGTCGCTAATATTTGACACTTCCAACAAGTAAATTCACTGGCTTTTGTCTAAAGTTGTTTATCCTAACGACAAATATTAAAGTCTGGAGGTAGTACTACCGTTCATGTGTAACATGGTCTGACTGATGGTGAAGAGGTTACTTAAAAGCGTGCAATTTCTATTTGAATAAATAGTGGTACAAAAGGATACATATTGTTGTGTTAAGTTTGTGCCGGTTTTATTTCAGGAGCTGGCATGTGTTTGTATGTATGCATCTTACAATAGGATTAATTTTTCGCTCCTAAGTTGGCTGTCCTGTTGTTGTATTTACTAGAAAAGGGGTGATCAAAACGACCGATTTGTAAAAAAACAATTTATAAATAAAAATTGTATATATGTATTCTTAACGAACTAAAAGCAAGGCTGGAAAATAAATTTCAGTGAAAAACTCAAAATTAAATTTAAATTTAAGGTTGAAAATTCAAATTTTGGCTTATAACTACAAACATAAGTGAAAAGATGGGGTGAAAATTAGTAACACTTGTTCAAATAACCTTTTTTTTTTTGTAAAAAAGGCTTACGCACTTTGATAAGAGATTGGGGAGATTACATGGCAAAGATGTGACCTGGACCAGATGTGTATGTGAGTACTGATGTAAATTAGTAACAGTAATACGGCTTAGGAAAGAACCATCTATGATTGGAAGGGAACTTAGGGTCATAACCAGTGAAATGATCAAGTTAAGGGCTGTTTTATAGTCTCCTAACAGTTCTGTTGTCGCTTTCAACAGCAGTTGGTAGTTAGTATTTGGATTGGAGCCAACCTTTACCAAATCCATGTACTAGCTATTAAGGTAAATCTACCTACCAATATTCTATAGTGCCCAAAACCAAAGATTTGGCACTCCCAAAATTTTGGTAAGGATCGGAATCATAATGATAGTTGGAAGTTATAACTCATTTACCAAATTACCCACTTCTATATGTACCATATGGAGTTAAATGAAATATATGATGAATCAGGTTCCTAATCTTAGTCTAAAATGCGAGAAGCCTAAATAAGATTGCTCACCATCAAATAACCCAATTGCTCCCCACATTAATTCAAAACTAGGCCCTGTTGGGCAACTGCTGAGGATTCTGAAAAGCGGTTCGTGAGTATTTGATTTTGTTAAGAATATGAACAAGTTGGATTACCCAGCTTTTGGTTACTAATTTTGTTTCTAAATATTGCAACAACCAAGGCTCATAATTTGAATCCAAAGTAGGATCTAGACTATTTTTAAAGTGTGTTTGGCATGGATCTAACTCCATAGTGCAGCTGTGGAGAAGTCTGAACCTCCCTCCAACTTTCTAGTTCATTTTTTTTATTCACTCAAACCCGCTCTTTGCTCACTTTTAGTTTGGTTAGACTCCAGCTTAAAGAAAGAAAATAGATGTGATACATAGAGCTCGCCAAACATGCCTTTAGAGAGTTGTAGATTGAGTACCTGAAATTGCCATGACCCCTCCAAACAGGGCCTTAAAGCATCCCTAACAGCTCATTTAAATTTAGTCATCCATATTTTTATTTGGATGATCATCTAAACTAGTTTCATCCGTCATATCTATTTATACTCCACTAGATCATTCATATATGACATCCTCTATATTTTTTTGAGGATGGAGAGAGATCATCTAAATATAAATGTTCTCTCTCCTAATATGGATGACCTCTAAATCTCTCCTAATATGGATGACCTCTAAAAATAGATGATAGGATAACCGTTCTGTTGGAGCTCAATTTATAATTTTTATTCTCTATTTTCAGAATAGAGGATGGGATAGATGAGCTGTTCGGATGCTCTTAGGGATCAAACCGGCTGATAAATCCAATTTACCCCTATCTATGGAAGCTACTTCCTCCATTCCTGAAATTCCTCCATCCCTAAAAAAGACAGCCTTTCGGTTTCCTTGTCGAGTGTTTGATCATCCGTCTTATTTGAAAATTTTTTAAATTTTTTTAAAAAATAGTCACGCATAAAGTATTATTTATGTTTTATCATCTAATAAAAATAAAAATATTAATCGATTTTTTAATAAGACGAAGAGTCAAACATTATATCTAAAAATTAAAAAAATGATTTATTTTGGGACGGAGGAAGAATGCAACAATGGGAAAACCTTTATGAATTTCTACGGAATATATAATCTTACTCAGGATGATAGTGAATGGCATTACATATGGGACAATGCATCTTACAAATCAAAGAGAGTTTATGATCTGCACTTTGAACATTTTCAAGCTGAAGTCCCTTTAGTGTTGATCTGGGAAAGCAAGCGCACTATGAAGTACAAAGTTTCCCTGTGGTAGTTATTGAATGACATGTTAATACCATGGATATGCTACAGAGGAGACATTATGAAATACAAAGTGGCCAAGAATGTGTATTGTGTATGGATGCTCTTAGAAGATCTCATGCATATGTTTTTTTCTTGCACTTTTGCACAAAGATGATGGAACAATTGGAAAACACATACGTTTTATGAATATCCTCTAGGATGCAAGGAGATGTTTTCAACAAATTTTTATTAGAAGTTGTGGGGGTTGATTGTTTGGCTTTTTTTATAGAAAAAACCAAATGATATATTTGCAAAAAATAATAATTTGTAAATAAAACTTTTATACATGTATTTTCAACGATCTAAAAGCCAATCCTAAAAAATAAATTTTAGTGAAAAAACCCAAAAATCAATTCTAAATTTAAATTTGGCATAGAAGCATAAGGAAAAGAAAAAAGATGGGGTGCATAGCTTTCTAGAGTTTATGCTGTAGAAGGAATGATCTCATTGTTGACAATGTGAATCCAACATTTATTTCTTGGAAAACCACTTCTAGGAGGAGTTTGCTCTACTCGTGCACTGTGCACAGAGCAGTGAAGTAGCTAAGAGGTCGTTGTTCTCTTTTTTCAGACAAAAATCCAAACCAACATATTTAAAAATTTCCGACGAAATGGGCATCGATATATTTAAAAACCTTGCATAGTCCTTTTCTTTTTCCTCACTGTAAATATATTTTCACACTCATTGTAACTATATATTCATAGTACTTTTCTTTTCCCTCGTCGTAAATATATCCTGTAAATATTATATTCTCTTTAATAGTAAATACATTAGGAGCCCCTCCTGCTGTTTATCAGGGAAAATAAACAGCGCACTAGCTCCATCCCACTCTCACCATTTAGCCCACTAACGTGAGCCTAAAATGGGCTATGATTGAAGCCCACTAAAGCCCACTGCACTCCCGGCCCACACACAAGGCAGCCCAAGCCCAACATCACCCAGGCCCATCTGCACATCCTGGCCCACACACATGGCAGCCCAAGCCCAACACCACCAAGGCCCATCTGCACATCCCAGCCCACACACAAGGCAGCCCAAGCCCAAAACCCAACCCCATCTTTCCATTCTCCCCGAAACCTCCTTCCTCGCTCGCTTCGCCTCTCTCCCCAAACCCTAGCTCCCGAGTCCATCTCCCCACCGAGATCAGATCTCGCCTCCGCCTCCGCCATGGCCACCGGCGGCAACCCCAATCCGGCCTCCACCCCGACGCCCCAGCCGCGCCCGCCCCAGCCGCAGCAGGCGGGGTCCCCGGCGACCCCGCTCGGCCACCTGCGGCCGCCCTCCCTCTCGGGCTCCCCCTACCAGGGGCTCTTCCACACCCCGCCCACCCACAACCCGGCCTTCCAGATCCACATGGGGGCCTCCGCCTCGCCGCAGAACCCGCTCATGGCCGCCGCCGCCGCGGCGGCGGTGGCGGCGGCCTCCGGCAAGCGCCCTCCGCAGAAGCCCCCCGCGCGGCCCCCAGCTCCGGGGTCCTCGTCCGGCGCCGCCACGGCGGCGGCGGCGGCCGCGGCGTACAAGGCGGCCGCTGCCGCCGCGGCGGCGGGGGCCAACTCCGGCGGCGGGGGCGGCGGCGTCGACCTCACGCCCGCCGCGGCGCGCAGGAACAAGAAGCGGAAGCTCCCCGAGAAGCAGCTTCCCGACCGCGTCGCCGCGCTGCTCCCGGAGTCGGCGCTGTACACGCAGCTGCTGGAGTTCGAGGCCCGCGTCGACGCCGCGCTCCACCGCAAGAAGGTGGACATCCAGGAGGCGCTCAAGACGCCGCCGGCGCTGCAGCGCACGCTCCGCATCTACGTCTTCAACACCTTCGCCAACCAGGCGCCCCGCACCATCCCGCCGCCCAAGAACGCCGAGCCGCCCACCTGGTCGCTCAAGATCATCGGCCGCGTGCTCGAGGACGGCGCCGAGCTGGACCCCGCCAGCGTCGTGCCCAAGCACAACCCTGTGTATCCCAAGTTCTCGTCCTTCTTCAAGAGGGTGACGATTGCTCTCGACCCGTCCCTGTACCCGGAGAACCCACTGATCATATGGGAGAATGCGCGGTCCGCTGCCCCCCAGGAAGGGTTTGAGGTGAAGAGGAAAGGAGACAAGGAATTCTCTGCGAATATCCGGCTGGAGATGAACTATAGCCCTGAGAAGTTCAAGCTCTCGCAGCCTCTGATGGAGGTGCTCGGGGTCGAGGTGGACACTCGTGCAAGGGTGATTGCCGCCCTCTGGCAGTACATCAAGGCGAAGAAGCTGCAGAATCCAACTGATCCTTCGTTCTTTATGTGTGATCCTCAATTGAAGAAGGTCTTTGGGGAGGATAAGATGAGGTTTGCGATGCTATCGCAGAAGATATCGCAACATCTGTCTCCTCCGCCACCCATCAACTTGGAGCACAAGATTAAGCTCTCGGGGAATGGTGCGCATGCGAGTGCTTGCTATGATGTGCTGGTGGATGTTCCATTCCCTCTGCAGAAGGAGATGTCTACATTTCTCGCCAACACTGAGAAGCACAAGGACATTGAGGCATGCGATGAGGTGATATCTGCTTCGATCAAGAAGATTCATGAGCACCGCCGGAGGAGGGCATTCTTCCTTGGTTTCAGCCAGTCCCCAGTGGAGTTCATCAATGCGCTGATAGCATCACAGAGTAAAGATTTGAAGTTGGTTGCTGGAGAAGCAAATAGGAATATTGAGAGAGAAAGACGTGCAGACTTCTATAACCAACCATGGTAAGCTCAAGCAAATCTATGATTTACACACTGTACTTACTGCTTTAAAGCACATATGAATATGCTGACTAATAAATTGATTTCCGTTCCACAATGCAATAGGGTTGAGGATGCTGTTATAAGATATCTGAACCGCAAACCGGCTAGCGGTAATGAGGGTCCAGGTGGTGGTGCTGGTGGTTCATGAGGAAAAGGGTCATGATTTCTGTAGTGCCATTTTGGTGTAGAAACAAGTTATCTGTTATGTACTAGTAAAAATTCAGATATGTTAGTGACAAGTGATTTGTTCGCTGCTGTGAATGATCTTGGCAGGTGTACCTCTGTTGTCTGTCTGTCGAAACGAGCTATCTACTGTATGATTGTGTGATAAGTGATCCCTAACTATGGTGGCAGTATGAATTGTCATGCTAATTGCTAAATGCTGAAGGGGAAATACACTGTTTTTAGTTACCTAACATATACATATGTGGGCACAAAGTTACTCTATCCCGAGTCTGAGTGAGCTATCATTTGTCTCACACTCTCACTGGGTTGGGATGTGGACTGGAGGGGACCTGAGAGAAAGTGTACCTTTTGTATTTGAACATGCTGAGTGGAGGGAAATGGAGAGAGAGAGGGAGCATCTCCAGTCCCTATCTTTAGTGTCTGGATGGTCTCTTGGTCCAGCTTCTTCTCCTTGCTGTAACTTGTTTTTTGCTGGATCATCATGCCTGTCCACTGTTGGCTAACAGGTGGGCATATCATTGTGGGTATTTATGCACACAAGGCACTACTTGGTTCTGGTTCATTTATTTGTTCATTCCATGTTCTTCACTTGCCTGGTTGATTGGTTGTCATATTCTGGATCCGTAAGTTGTCATTCTTGTGCTCGTCCTATATTTGGTCAGTGGCTCCTGTCTCCCAGTTCAGTTTTCAATTCAATTCATGGAACGGCACCAGTGTTTCTGAATTTCTTCAATGTTACAGTAAACACTCTGAGAGTTGAGGCGTGCAATTTCAGTTCAGAGCTGTTGCAAAGGATGCATGATATGCCATTGCCCCGTACTGTAATCTGTCTGAGCGTGAGCTTCAGGCGTTCTTTGTGGATTTTGGATTTTGGCGGCACGTTTTCTAAACTTCAAAATAGCGCGTTTCTTACCAATCATCTAATATTTCTAATGTTTAATTTCGCATTAGCTAATTTAGTTGTTTATATTCTCGAATAGCTATCGTAGAATCAGATAATTTAGATTATCTAAAATCTAATGAGAGAAAAAAAAAAACACCACCTCAGAATCATCAGTCGGCAATGGTAGTTGGGCAATCGCAGTTACATGGCCCTTATTTTATCCCCTTATTAGTACACGTACTTCATTGTGAACTGTAACAGCATGATCCTACCATATTATATACTCCTAACTAAGGTATTAATCACGAAATGCTGGATCTGAAACTTTGAACTTCTGAAGCATGCAACAATAAAGAAATCCAAGCTCCAGAGCTGGTGCTCTTGAGCAGATGTGATCTTGTGGAGTGAAGGCCAGCTCGATCGATGTATCCATGTAGAAGTAGCAGTACTATGCATGATTGATAAGACTGATTGATCCCCGTGTTCTTATCCTCCTCTTCTCTCGTAAACATTCTGGTTCGTTTATATGTGTATATATATATAAATTCATTAAATTATCTAGTTTATTTAGATTTATTCACGTACTAATATTATATATATATATATATATCTAAATTTATTAGTATAAATATGAATATAGTTAGGGAAAAAACTTTATAATATATAACGGGAGAATATCAGATTCAGTCAAGTCACGGGTGGGTGGGCCATTTTAGCTTTGAAATTTTGCATCAACCCGTGAGCTCACAACGAAACATGCCAAGAACTAGGAGGCACCTACCAGCAGTACGGATGGTGAAAGGCGATCTCTGGTGCCTCACCTTGAGGCACCTACCAGCATAGTTTATTAGATTTATTCACGTACTAATCTGGTGCCTCACATTGGGCTTTTGGAACTGAACTTTGTACGAAGAAGATGCACATGGAGGAACATGCCAATTTGCCCACATCACATCCTATGCTGAGTTCAGGTTCAGAGAATCAGAGATTGGCAGTAATGTAAGACTTAGGGTTGATTTGAATACCGTCTTGGAGCTGAGGTAGGACACTCCATGAATCTTTTATAGTAATTGTATGCAACAATCTTGGAGAGATTGAAATATTGTGTTGAACATTATTTATTTATTTATTGCATTGTGCTTTAATGACCACGTTTTGCTCTTGTTTTATCCGATACACGTAATACAAAGGCTTCGGTAATATATTCCATCGGTTCTAAAACACAATCACTTTAAGATGTTCGACACAATTTAAATGACTACATGAAAATATATGAAAGTGTCTCTCAGCATCTCCAACAAATGGGCATTTTGGCTTTCCAAATATTTATTTGGCTAGCTACTCAAAAGTTTGGAGAGTAATTTTTTCTTTTTACTACAACAACTTCTCTAGACTCCAATCTCATCGTTGATACCTGTTGTATTTCTCCCTTCCTCGATCTCTTCCTACCCAAGCAGTTTGTTTGTTAGGAAGAAGGTGGCATGAGGAGGTGCACCAACGATCCGAGCAAAGGCTTCATTGGTAAGGCATCGAGCAAGTATTGGGGGAGGGGAGTTGAGTGGGACGGATGGGAGGTGGCGGATGAAGGAGGGTGTGCTGCGAAAGCCGGTGTTACGGAGGCTATGGTGCTCTTACTCAATAGACATAAGGACAAGGACGAAGGAGCGCCTGCACTTTAGGACAAACCAACGACAATGATTACATGAAGGCGAGAGCGAGAATCATAGGGCAAAGATGGCAGTAGCAACACTCCTCCTTAGTCCTCACTAGTAGAAGGCATAGGACAGAGCTGGCACGTAGAGTAGTCAGTGGTCTTATGTTAAATCGAGAGAGATAGATGAGGAGGAAAGTGGTGGGTTCTATAATAAGGCCTACCATTCAATCAATTGGGTGGCGCGACAATTTTGACTATCTAGAAGGGTGATTTGGCTAGCCAAAAGGCTTTCCATCCGGTTGGATAAAATGTTAGAGAACATTATTACTGAAATTTAGGGCTCATTCTATAGGAGGAAAAGAATTAGCCTCACCAATTTTTCATGTTTGTCAAAAATTTTCTTTCTTGTTGGAGAACATTATTTTATTATAGGTTGAAACATCTAAAATATTACTATTAAAATATTTTTCTATCTGTACTGCTTTAAAAAAAAGTAATGGTGATGGTAAATCTATCACCGTCCTACCACCAACTCTTATATTTGTCACCACCCTGCCACCAATCTCATTTACAAATGACCAACATGGCAGCCATCCTCATTTTTTTAAGTTATTTTGGATAGTAATAATGAGTTAACGATCACTTTCTTTAACTAAAATTACTTTACAACACACACGCAAAATATGCTAATGTAACCAAACATCGGAAATATTTCTTGTTGTAACACTGTCAGATGTTTCCATTCATGTCAATCATCCGATGCGTAGGCGCCTCGTTTTTACAAAAAGTTCAGATGTAATATCGATGGTGAAAATTCATGCGGTGCAGATGGGGCTGGACGTACGCATCAACAAATCATGTTTGTTGGATCTCAAAATCAGACGCTTTCCCTCCTTTATTTTCTCTTTGTTCTTTTCTTTTAAACGATGGAAAATCACCGCATTAACATGAATCTTTTATTAAATACACATTTTAAATACTACATCCGTTTCATAATGCAAGATGCTTGACTCTTTTGTTGCATCGTTTGATCATTCGTTTTATTTAAAAATTTAATACAAATATATAAACTGACAAGTCGTGTTTAAAGTTTTTTTTAATAAAGTAAGGCACAAACAAAATAAATAATATTTTCATATTTTTTTTGATAAGACAAATGGTCAAACATTTCAAGAAAAAAAATCAAACATTTTACGTTATGAAATGGAGAGACTATCAATTATAAGTCGCCCTCAGATTTTTCTCATTTTTCACACGCACCCTTTGGAAAGGTTAAACGGTGTATTTTCATATAAATTTTTTTATAGATAAGTTGCTTAAATACCATATTAATATATTTTTTAAATTTTTATAATTAATAATTAATTAATTATATACTAACTTATTACTATATTTTTTGCGCCGAATAGCTTATCGCAAAAGAACGCAAATCGAACACGGCCTCCATCACAGTTACCTTCATGACAATAACCCAATTATATTTGCTTAGTCGATAAAACAGAGCGGATAATAAAAGATTTTTAGAGGATTTAATTTTAGAAATAAATATTAAAAGTATTCATTTAATTTAATAAAAAAAATTTAGCGCTGCCATCTGCTTGGTTTCTCAGTTTCTCTCGTCCCCTTCGCATTGCCGTCTCCAGTCTCCTATCCCTCCGCCATTTCCTACTGCTGCTGCCTTTTACTGCTCGCGGCGGCGGCGGCGGCGAGCTCACTTGAACCAGCCGAACCCTAGCTGCCCCCCACGCCGCCGGCGATGTCGGCGCCGTCCGCGGCCGCGCCTCCGGAGGAGGGGGAGGTGGCATCTGCGGTGGGGGGAGGGGGAAACGAAGACAAGGTGCTGGCGGCGGCGCAGCACATCGTCAAGTCACTGGCCACGTCGAAGAACGCGGCGGACGACATGATCCGCATCCTCTCCGGGTTCGACCACCGCTTCTCCTCCATCACCGCCGACCTCTTCCCGTCCCCGTCGCCGTCGGGCGGCGGCGGCGGCGCGGCTGGGGGCGGCACCTCCCCGGTGCCGCCCCCGCCGCCGCGAGAGGCCTTCGAGGCCGCGGAGCAGCTCATCCGCCTCTGGGACGCCACCCCGGAGGCACTGGTGTTCGAGGCCCCCGAGGAGGACGTCGCCAGCTACCTCGCCGCGGTCGACGTCGCCGTCGACCAGCTCGCCTCCGCTGCCGGCGGTGCGGGGGATGCCGCGGCCGCCGCGGCGGAGGCGGCGGGCGTCGTCGTGCAGCTCGCGATGGCGCGGCTGGAGGAGGAGCTCCGCCACCTCATGGTCCGCCACGCGGTGCCGCTGGACGCGAGCGGGCTCTTCTGCTCGCTGCGCCGCCTCTCCCTCGAGTCCATGGACGACCTCGACACCTCCTCGGAGTTCGATCCCACCACCCCGCACAGCCTGGAGGGCGGGCCAGACACCGCTCGTAGCGCCAGCCTGGTGGCCAACCCCTTCGAGGACCAGGTGTTCGACCTCGTGCGGCCTGAGGCGATCGATGATCTGCGCTCCATCGCCGAAAGAATGGACCGTGCGGGGTATGCCAGTGAGCTCGCACAGGTTTACTGTGGCATCCGAAGGGACCTTCTCGAGGAGTGCCTCGCAGTGCTGGGGGTCGAGCGTCTCAGCATCGACGAGGTGCAGCGTATGGAGTGGAAGCTTCTTAATGACAAGATGAAGAAGTGGGTGCATGGGGTCAAGACGGTTGCTCGATCCCTGCTCACCAGTGAGCGTCGGATCTGTGATCAGGTGCTCGCTGTGTCTGATGAGCTGCGTGATGAGTGCTTTGTTGAATCTACCAAGGGTTGCATAATGCAGATCCTTAACTTTGGGGATGCCGTGGCGGTGTGCACTCGTTCATCGGAGAAGCTCTCTCGTATTCTTGACATGTATGAGGCTCTTGCCGAGGTGATCCCTGAACTGAAGGAGTTGTTCTTTGGGAATTCTGGGAATGATGTAATCTGTGATTTGGAAGGGGTTCTTGAAAGGCTTGGAGATGCAGTGAAGGGAACCCTTCTTGAGTTTGGGAAGGTTCTGCAGCAGGAGTCATCACGGCGGCCTATGATGGCTGGTGAGATCCACCCAATGACACGTTATGTGATGAACTATCTTAGGTTGTTGGTTATCTACAGTGACACACTTGACAAACTCTTGGACGATGATTCTTCTAGGGACGTTGATCATGATGATTCGCATAGAGATGCTGATGAAGAGGAGTATCTGGAGAGCTTGTCCCCACTTGGACGCCATTTAGTGAAGTTGATTTCTTATTTGGAGGCAAATTTGGAGGAAAAATCAAAACTTTACGAGGATGGTGCACTGCAGTGCATATTTTCCATGAATAATATACTCTATATTGTCCAAAAGGTGAAGGACTCTGAGCTTGGGAGGATTTTAGGTGATCACTGGATACGAAGGCGCCGTGGAAAGATTCGGCAAAATTCAAAGAACTACCTTAGGGTATCATGGACTAAGGTTTTGTCTTTTCTCAAGGATGATGCACACAGTGGCAGAAGTGGAAGTGGTAGTGGTAGTGGCAGTGGGAATAGCTCTAGGATCAAGGAGAAATTCAAGAACTTCAACTTGGCCTTTGATGAGATATACAGGAGTCAAACACTCTGGAAGGTACCAGATCCTCAGCTTCGTGAAGAGCTCAAGATATCTATATCTGAAAATGTGATACCAGCATATCGTGCTTTTCTGGGAAGATATGGTAGTCTAGTGGATAGTGGAAGGAATTCAGGAAGATACATCAAGTATACCCCAGAGGATTTGGAGAATCATCTGTCCGATCTATTCGAAGGTTCACTAGGGTCTGCCAACCATTCTAGGAGAAGATAGTAGCTCCCATTTGATTAAATTTGGTTACAGGTATGCTTTCGTTATAAGGGATGCTATGTTGCTGAAGTGCTGAGTCATCACATGTACTGACTAGTGCTTTCAAATAGTCCCCTTGGTTATTACAGTATTGTAATACCTTACAAGGATCCCCTGGTTTTTCACCATGGGATTATGTTTACCAAGAAGTGATGTACATACATTGCTTTTTTCAATGTGTTCATATCCTTGCACACTTCATTTCCAAGATCCAGGAACTTTGCACTTTGTAGAGTGGCCATTTCTTGGAATGCAACTAACAAGTAATAAGCATCTGTTGTTGGAGCAATCATATCTAGCAAGATACTGATATGAACTGAACTCATTTATTGTCGATTCTGAAATAAATGTAATTTTAGTCCATCTGTAAGCTATTGCTAGGAGGTAACGATGGTCTTCAGATAATATTATCTCTGACGGTGTGATTCATACATCTACATTTTGGACAAACTATCTCATCTGTTTAGTTATATTATGAGAAATAGTATTTTGCAGTGTTTATGAAATATGTTACCAGAGTCTTGTGCATATTAAGTTCTTTTTCCTTTTCTGATCATCGTACATAGTTCTCTGTCAGCGCCTACATATCTTATT
The DNA here is from genome assembly GCF_000231095.2 of Oryza brachyantha. Taxonomy (NCBI): domain Eukaryota; kingdom Viridiplantae; phylum Streptophyta; class Magnoliopsida; order Poales; family Poaceae; genus Oryza; species Oryza brachyantha. The sequence goes on from NC_023166.2 coordinate 8,484,790, forward strand.
AAAATGAGAACTTGTTATTACCACTGCCCAATCTTGACATCTTAGATGTATTTAACCAGCATGCAACATTTAATTTCATCTATGTTCTTTCACATTTAACATTTGAAAAGGTTGTCCTATTGATGCTCATCAAATCTAAATACAATTCACAATTTACATTTTGCAAGTATTTTTGAAGTTCCTTTAGAATGTAGTGGGGAAATGAAAAATATATACACATCCCTGGCACCCATTGGTTGGATGTCAAGTAGTCAGTAACACGTGACAACTATTATCTACGGAATATGAGCTTCTATCTAAACAGTTGCGCACTAAGTGCATAAAATTCCATGCCTTTTCTAGCTCCAAAATTATGAAAAGTACCATTAGTAGTTGCTTATATGAAGCGGCTTTCACATCTCTACTTATTTCAGCAGAACACCAAAAATATCCTGGTGCTGGTCATCTTCTGGTTTGAAAGTGTAGTTTCTGGTCTCGTAAGTTCAATACAGTATATTTTTCTATGTAATATTGTATTTTCCACTTTTAATTATTATTATTGTACCCCCTCCGGTTCCATACTTCTTGGCGTTTTGGACAACATTAAAGTCAAAACTTTTAAAATTTTGAGTGTCAATAACTGTAAAATATTAAGTTTGTAGGAAGTACTTTTATGTAATTAAATATTTAGTTGTTTTCGGTATAGATTATAGTTAAAAATATATTTGTCCATGGGAATGTCTGTCCATCTTCTACACTTCTTGATTTCTTGAAATTATGCAAATTTGCAATTGTGAAAATTTTTGGGAGGACTTAGAACATTGCTTATGTATTGTCACCGGAACATTGGCTTTGAGTTAAGCGAAGAAAGCATGTATTGCAAGAAAAATCTCCTAGTTTAATAATACTTACTGTCTCTTGTAATAACGTCTACCAGATCAAGTGTTTTAATTGATTCATCCATTTTTTTGGTATTTGCACCTAGCTGGAACAACTTGTTGAACTACCTGAGGTTGACACCAGAATTAGCATCGACAGGAGGGGTTTGATTCATTTGTTCTTTATATAGCTTGATTCACTTGATGGAACAATGCTATCCTTGTCTAGATCTGTCATTGTATTGGCAACTTCTTTATGACAAGCATGGTTTGGCAGGTTTCTCTCTATTGCTGTAGACAAATGAACATGATATGGTTTACGATAAAGCATGTGGAGGTGTTATTATGAAATAATAATTGATTGGTAAGATCATTAAACATCTTTCCTACATACTGTTTTATTATCAAGTACTCCCTCTGTTTCATAATGTACGATTTCTAGCCTTGCCTAGATTCATATGGATGATAATGAATCTAGACATATATACAAATTATATACATTCATCAATAAATAAATCTAGACAAGACTATAAAGTCTTACGATATGAAACGGAGGTAGCAGTAATACGTATGGGTAGTGGTACTCTGGTGTTGATTTTCATCGCCATGCTGCTTGTCTCCATAACTGGGACCAATATTTGCTGAATTCAAGTGCAATTATCCTTTTGTTTTCATGCCAATTCACAAATCTATTTCCTTTATTCTAATATTCTGGACCTGCTGCAGTTTCCGTTGTGTTGTTTGACAATAATTTCATTGATGGTTTGTTGGATAACTTCAAAGATACTTTTTTTATATATTTCTTTTCCCTGCTACTAAAAACAGTTCTCATTTTGTATCTATTGTCACCCCTACTCGTAGACAGCTAGACCTCAACTCTGACTGGATCTGGACCTCATCAACATGTAAGAGAAAAGTAGGTACATTGAATTGGTTTATTTTGGGCATTCAATTTATGATATATAGGCTGTATGTCACTGTGTTGCAGCTATTTTTGTTGCTTGTAGTGGTGATGACAATGATGATTTTGTAAATTTTGTCAAGTGTCAGTAAGAACCTTTGTTAAAATCATAGCTGCATCACAGTTTCTGATATCCAGATCCATGCTATAGAGATTTGAGATTTGACTTCTTTGCGATGCTTTTCAGGTCCCATCATATGTCTCCTAGAGTACGTTCGCACATATTTGCGGATTAGCAGCTATACACTGATACTGGCATACTGCTATGATGGTCCAGAAAACCAGATCCAACATGTCTATACTTGAGTAATATCTTCAACAGAAACGACCTTGTGAAAAAAAGGTCAAGCCGCGTTTTGAATTTCAGTATATCGCTGCATGATTCTAAGTGAACGACAAAATGGAGACTATGATTCCTTGTATAATGTTAATCTTGTATTCCTCCACGCAAAATAAATAAATAAATAAATAAATAACAAAACCTTGTCAATACTCTTTGAGGACTCTCAACTCTTTGGATGCTTTAAAAAAAAAGTTGATAATCTTGTACCAGTGTTTTGTTCTTTCTGTAGTACTGATTGTGTCCAAGTTAAGATTGGATGAGATGTTTCGAGCTACTAGCATACTGCATGTTTGCAGCAAAAACATTTAAATTAAAAAATCATCATTAACTCGTTATTAATATCATTTCCCATATATATCATTATATATTTGGTACTAACATATATAGCATTTGGGTTTACACCGTCCTTTTTACTTTCCACGGTAGAAGAGTTGGTGGGGGTTAGCTGTAACACCCCCAAGAACCATAACCACTATGAGATCTACTAAAAACTATACTGGAAACAAGAAAAATTTCAGCAGCATCGCCTTCATAAAATAAAGTATTGCGAAAGCAGCAAAAAATAGTTATAACATGACAAGTAGCTAACATTACAGAGACTATAAGTAACTGATATGTGTGCCATGCTGCTTCTAAGTATGCAGAAGAGGGCAAGTTTTGCATTACATGTAGGGACAGGTCATATTTGTTTTTGTGTGTGTGCAAGTATAGTACAAAATAACATTTACATCTGAAACTGAATTGATCGTTAAAATTTAGGCAGAGATAACACTGATTCCAGAAGTTCTGACAGACAGCAAAGACATAATCAAGCAGTGCAAATCCAATTCAGTAGGGCCATGGCACTGTTATATGCAGTGTAATGGAACATGGAATGCTGGAATAATCCTCGACACTTTCAGATGTTGGAGTTAGCCTTCTGTTTTTTTTTTCTTTGAAAGATGTCACAATGTTGACAGAAAAAAGAACAAGAATGAAGGGAGCAATTGTCCACTAGAAGGAAGAGACCAAATTCTGGTCAGAAAATGGTAAAAACACACAGCAGGGAGCTCATATTCTCTTCAAGTTATTCAATGTACACCGTTGCCATCCATTAGTCCATTAGTTGTTCGTTATGAGAAAAGAACTACAGGGGCAAACAAACTGTACACCATCGCCATCCATTAGGTCCATAAGATGGAAAGGGAGACATCACATAAAGTACATTTATACAAAGAAGAGTACAGATGCGTCATACAGTGCTGTTTGGAGGCAGGGGAACAACACCATCAAAGAAATCCCCAAAGTAATGGCGTGGCTCGTGCACCAGCTTGGAGATTATGTCCCTCAGTGTGATGACTCCCTCGGTGCTCCCCTTGTCATCCACCACATAGATCCTGTGGATCTTCTCTGAGTCCAGCTTCAGTATGATGTCCTTGATCGCGTCGTCCCTTTTGCATGTGATGACAGAGCCCAGTAAGGGTGAGGCCTCGTGTTGCTCGTGGAGATGTTGCCGGACCGCGGTAAGGAAATCCTTGGCCGTGATTGTCCTGTGGATGGATCAAAAAGTTACAGTGTCACATGTATTGCTGTGCTGGATGCAATTGGTTTTCCTACTTCCTATAGTGCATTGAAGTGCCTTGATGGATGGGGTGTGCGAGTATAAGTTGCAGCATCAAGTTTTGCATTGGTTAACAAACATAAGAAAGCATATCAAAAAGTGTGCTAAGAACTTCAAACCTGTAATCTTTGTATATGTTGGGGGCAGTTAGAAGATATTGGACATCTCTGATGCTGATATTACCGATTGCTTTTGTGCCACTTGTGTCCATAACCGGGAGGCCACCAACACCTTTTTCCCTCATCAGTTGGAAGGCTTTTAACACAGGTTGGTCTTCATTTACCTGGTTTACAACAGAGAGCCATTACAGATCTCATATGGAAAGGGAGCAAAAGAATAGAAGACACTGTATAAGGTTTAGTATCCCCCCCCCCCTCCACCTCCCTATAGTTGCTCAGGTGTGCTGAAACAGTTTATTATTGAAACATTATGTCAGTATTGCACAGCAGACCAAATTAACATGCTTGCACAGGTCGGTTAGTTATTACAGCAGCATGCTTCTAGCAAATTTATCTTGCTTAAACCTTGTTGACTGTTGACAGTCAGATTGCTGTTTATACTCACTACTGGCACAAGTACATAAGAACTATGGAACAAGAAATGCTAATAACTGAATGCAACAGATATAAGCATAAGAATTTGCCAAACATATATATGAATGAAGGCCCTTGGAGCCTTGGAGGTACCTTAACAAGTTTCTGTGGCTTCATAAGAGGAAGCCCAAGCTCTGAGAGTTTCTTAGTTCCCCAGCTCTCAAACCAAGGAAGTCCAACACACTCTGCAAGCATGTGCACAACGGAAGATTGTGTAATGATGTTCTCAATCTTATCTCCCCCCATGTCTACTACTGGGAGGCTCTTCATCCTGTACTTGGACAGAAGCAGCAACATGGTGAGAAATGTGTCGGAGGTCTGCAATGCCAGAAATGGTGCCCATCGGAAGCTTCCTGAGATATCGCCAACCTGTGGTGGCATAGGTTGTGTCAAGAATGGATCCTGGTGAATACATCTGCTTTTAAGTGAGGGAAAAAGAAAATCACCTTTGTGTTCTTATAGAATTCGGAGGAAGTGAGGGTTTCAAAAAAGCTTCCACCAACTGCCGTGGTTTCATCTGATTCTGGATCAGTGGTGGTTTCTACCCTGCCAGATGATGTTCTCCTGAATGTAAAAGAGCCCAGCCTAGATACTAGATTGGCTACCGGTGACCCTGCTGCAGATCCGTTCGTGCCATTAGCTGCAGCCTCAGACTGTTGCAGAAACAGAAGCAGCAAACATGCCACAATCCATGTCAGATAGATGGGATGTTCATGAATTCATACAGGCTATATTGTATCACAAAATATAAAATTTCCTTCCCTATATCAGATTATTTTATTTTAAGCTAACTACCTCTATGTTTCAATCAGACTCGTTATTTTGTAAAGAAACAAGCTTGTATGTTATTTAAATGTTGGGATGGCTAGAAGGAGCTAGCCATCCAATGGAATTAAGAAAGGAGGCTAGCTCCTTCTAGCCATCCCAACATTTAAATAACATACAAGCTTGTATGTTATTTGAAAATGCATTTTCATAAGAGAAAAACAAGCTTGTAAGGTGCTAAGCTACTGTGTATGGATTGATGGGCAGTCCAAAATTGAACAGCTCACTGCAAAAATGCGAACACCATGATTAGGGTTGAACTGAATGATATCGTATAGCACATTATAATCTACCATATCATTAAATCTGGCATTATGACTTGGCGTGCATAAATATAGCATGTTGATCAAAGATGCACTAGATTAAACTAACATGATATGATACATTATGATATGGGTCCAAGTGTCCAACCATTATTCTGAAAAGGAAACTAACTGAGAGGGACTAAGAAGTGATGTAGCCTGGAGTACTTAGGTTGCTAACCTGGCAGAGCAGCCAAATAGCAATGCCTGCAAATTCCACAATACCAATGTATTTGTCAATCCAACTAGCATCTTCTGGAGCATCAACGTTTCTTATGGGTGCACTCAAAATTTTGTTTTTGGACAATATTTCCACAGTATCAGCAAGGCTAGCATTTGAAGGTATCTCGATTACTGCACAAAAAACCATAAAGGTTGAAGCTTAAATTGATGATCAGTTAATATTTAGTCATAGAGGCATAGAGCACAGATTCTCTCTGAGGGAAAAATAATCAAATATGTGTGTATTAATTAAAACTGTGGCAGTAAAAGCAGTCCACAGGAAACTATTTGAGCCTATGATACACAGATAGTAATAATGCATTTCTGAATAATATCTTAGTGTATACTAAGCCTGTTGGAGCATAACTTCGTAATATCTTTGTACATATAAATATACTAGCCTATTGGAGCATAACCATACAAGGTGATGTCACAAGTTCAATACAATTCATAATTTATTACTTTTCATATTCGCTTGAATATAACGATTTATTTGCCTCAAAAAAATGAATATAATGATTAAAAAACATCTGGTTTTGTCAAAACATGTGTGACCGAATCAAATAAGCTGAAAGACTACACTTTTCTAAAACACAAGCAAAGTATGTCTAAAAGATATGTATGGATAACAGGTTTATCGATCCAGACTTCCTGAGATGAGATGAAATACCAGATAGGTTAGTCTGTGAAGCCAAGAACACAAGTTCTGAAAGAAGCAAAGTGAATATAGTCTGCTTGTTGGACGTGGTATGCTCGAAAGGTTCTTTAGATGCCATGATATCATAATAATATGTGTCCTTTTATGGTAATTATGACAGAACAACATCATTTTATAAATAATTATGCCAGAACAACATCTTGTTATGAATAATTATGCTAGAACAACATTTTGTTATGAATAATTATGCCAGAACAACACCATGTTATGAATGACTTCATGTAAATAATAAATTGAGGAGTTTTACAGTGCTCCAACTTACCTCTCTAGAGGTAAGAGCTCAAATGTATCTCAGCCATTGATGATTATCCATTTTTTCAAATAAAAATATTGTATTTATCTCAATTAAAAGATCACCGTGAAAGAAGGAAAAAACTGACACTGCTAATTATTCTTTCCAAACTTAATGCGTAATTAGTCGTGCATGCCATCAATTAGGGATACAAATTTGGCAGTAGTTGGTCGCAATTTTTAATAGTTTTACATGTCAACGTTGTCATATTTGAGATCACGCTAAAATATAAACTGGATACCACAAAATTAAATTGAATTTCATAAGCACCTTTGTAGACACTATTATTTTTTTTACAGCGGTTTACAATTAAATTCTGTGTGTAATATTCTACCTGATTTCACATGTTTGAAGTATTATTGGTGCCTTTGATTCTACACATGTGAAATTAAAACATGATATTTTAAGTTAACAAATTATAGCTGTGAGTTCAATTTACAAATATTTACTTACCTTATTAACCTGGTTGTTCTTAATGGCACATGCAACATAAATACTTTATTTCCTTGTAATGAAGTATTACCTCTAGCAAGGTAAGAGACTGTATCATCCATTGGATCAAACACCAATGAACGGTTCAAATATACTTGGAGCACCTTAAAATTTTCCTAATAAATTAGAGTGATGATTACAAATCCATTTCGTACAAGTCAAGGTGTATTCTCCCCTCATAACAAACTTCTGTAGTGAAGTCAACTTTCTAGGTATAAAATTTCCAAGTATAAAACTTCCTTAAGATCTATATGGTATATAAACTTCTCCAAGCAGACCAAAAATGAGTTTAATAGAAACACACTCAATGCCATCCATACAGCACAACATTTCAGTCAAATTCAGTTTTGGCTATCTAATCTTGTTATTACCAGTTGTCCAACTTAAGATTTTGAGGTTGGACAAAATGCTGGCTATTGGCAAACCTACACCTCTTTGTACAATCTGTATCGACCATAAAACCATCAGGGAATCACCAACCAAAAACATATTATTTGACAGAGATTCATAAGATGAAATCTAAGGACAAGTCTATTTTCCAAAATAATCTCCTGGTTAGTCCTCTAGCAAAGATAAGAATTAAGAAATCAAATGGTAAAACCATTCTAGAACATATCTTGGAAATCATGATAGTGAAGTAATTTGTCAATAAGCAGATACCTATGTTAATAACATATCGCATTTGGCATAAAGAAATGAAATTCCAAAAAAGGTTCTTCAGCCTGTGTAAGAAATGAAAAGGACCCTTCAACAAGAGCAATCACCATGTCCCCCCTGACTTGATCATACAGGTTTCTCTCCAAAACAAAAACTTCATCATACAGCTAAGAGTGAATTCCTAAAATGTCCTATAGCATTTTCGCCGCTCGCATAAAAGTGTGCCACTAATACCAAAGAAAAGGTGCCACCCTTTTGAATCCATCAAGAGCCAAAGTGGCCAGATTGTAGAGGGGATGTAGGCCATCAGCACTAGCACACACTAAGTGTCAATCCACATTTGATTCAGATGAGGACTGCAAATATGACCCAAGCAACCACACAAAGGAAATGAAAATACTATATAGTGGCCACCTCCATTTCATCAACAGGCTGGGAAAAAAATATAATAGGACAGCACAGAAAAGAGACATGCCTGATGGCTCAACCCACAACACTAACAACTGACAAGGTAGGTGCTAATGCTACCAGTTTAATCCAATCAGGATGAAACAGCAAACACATTCTTGCATCAACGAACTGGCTGTTTCATCAATGTTTCAATTCCTACACGGAACTGAATGTTTCAATCTGTTGAGCATCTCTATGAGGCAATTTCATCACCCAGCTGAACTAAAACATTTTACAAATGCTCATGTCAGCTTGCATGAAAGAACTAAACATCTGATCAACCAGAGGCACGCAGCAACAGTTCACAGAGCAAGCGGCAAAGCCAGCAGAGGCAGAGGCATGATAAGCGTTACCTTGGAAGGCGCGCGCGCGCGGGAAGGAGGCGACGGCGATGTCCTCGAAGCAGGAGTTGAGCTTCTCGGACGGCGACAGCTGCGGCTCCGCCACCTCCCACAGGTCCTCCACCCTGTGCCCGATCTCCGCCTCCGGGCTCCGCGGGCTCTCCATCCCCAACCAACAAACTCGTTCGCTCCTCCCCCTTCCTCCCGACCAACTCCCTCCTCCTCCTCCTCCTCCTCCTAGCGATGGATGATGAGCTCCGGGATCGTGTCGGCTGCTACTAATACTGCTCGATTGCTGCTCGCCGCGTGCTGCTCTGCTCTGCGTCTGCGCGTCAATGCAGGTGCAGGGGAAGTGGAGGGGACGAACTGATGATGACGACGACGACGGCCACGGCGAGGGCGAGGGCGAAATGCCGATCCAGCCGTGAGGCGGCGGGTCCCCACCATGTCGGCCGCAGTCACTGACACCGCGGGACGGCGGGGAGGTCGGGCCCACCGGTCATTGGGATGGGTAGAAGAGGCGGGGGAATGGTGCGCATGGTTTTTCTGGGCTTTTTAAAGAAAACCGCTGCGGACTGACGTGGTTTGGTATTTTCTCTTTTTTTTCCTTTCCGGCTGGCCCTCTAGGTGGGTGGCACACACTGGAGAGGTAGCCCTAACAATGACGTGTGGGCCCGGATCTTGGTGGGGTCCACCTGTACGTGTCGGTGGTGTACTCGTGTGGTGTCGCGCTTTCATTCCGGGGATCCAGTTGTCTGGGCTGTGGGGAAGAAATGCTACGCGGCACCATGGGAAGAAAAAAAATAAGGGACTCCGTACTACTAGGAGCATTTTACATAAAACATCCCTCCAAAAACTTTTGATTGAATATCCTCTCTAAACTTTTAAATATACCTATAGGCTATAGGCTATAGTATAATTATACTATAGTTATATTATAACTTGTATGTATCTGTACAATTTTTACTATCCTGAGAGGTACTCCATATGTCACAAAATAAACGTGTATTTAGAGATTGGCACAGGTGTTAAGAAAGTACGTGAGAATGATTCGAGAAAGTGTATGATTGGTTGAGAAGAGAATATAGAGGAAAAACTAAATAAAAAATTATTGTGATTGGTTGAGATGAGGATAGGTTGAGAAATAGCTACGATTTAAAACAAATGGATATGGTAGAAAAAAAATATTTTATGACGGTTAGTGTATCTCCTGGTACCATTATTTATACTGAAGTTTAACTTCGGTACCTCAAGATACTAGAGAGGTGCCCTTTAATTTCCGTTGATCCAATGTGATTGTTGACAAATTTTACATTAAAAAATTAGTATCTAAAGATAGTTTATTAACAGCCATAAAAAATTTCATAACTATAACATAATTATCTTGCATATAATCAATAAATACATGCTTTAGTATAGCCGGTAGAGTGTCGACAAGTGTACTGCCCCACGCATGCCTTGTTTTAATTTCTCCCCCATGTTCTATCTTTTTTTTCAAAAAAAATCTCTCTTGTTCTTGATGCAACCCTATGCACGTCTTGTTTTCATTTATCTCCTCTCTTCTCAGCACAAACTCACACGTGCCTCGTTCTAATTTCTCTCTCATATGCATGAATCTCAAGGCACATTCAACGGTTATGGGCCTAAATTCAAAAGTTCCTCCAATTTTGTGTTACAAGAAATATGATGAATCTAGAAAAATAATGATAAAAACCCCTTGGGAGAAGAAATAATACATAAATGCAACAGACTGTAGTTATAAACTAAAGAAATTAAAGAGTACATGTGCCGCCCAATTTTAAGTTTTTGAAACCAAACACGCACCAAAATAAACAGCTCATAATAAGCGTACAAGAAGCAAAACTGATGTGAACAACAACAACGAGTACGTACGGAGTATTTATTTATTTATTTATTCTTTCTTGGATGAGTGGAATGCATGTGCACGAGAGAATTTGTGGTAAGAAAGACAAATATCTGCATCGTCGTCGTGGGCAGATTAATTAGAGCGATAGGAGGGAGGGCCCACCTGCATCGTCATCGTGAGTGCTTAATGCTTATCTGATCTTGTCCTTCCTGTCTCCGATCTTCCAGAGTGATGTTTCGCTCTCCCTACAGTAGTAGTACTAGTACTGCGATATATCGATCATGCAGCACGAAGCTCACACACTGATGCTACAGGACTGCAGGAGTACGTTTTAGGGGTCGTTTAGTTTGCGAAATTTTTTTTTTACAAAAACATCACATCAAAAGTTTAAACACATATTTGAATATTAAACTTAGTCTAATTACAAAATAAATTTTAGATTCCGTCTGAAAACCGCGAGACAAATCTTTTGAGTCTAATTAATCCGTCATTAGCACATATTGGTTATTGTAGCACTTATAGCTAATCACATCCTAATTAGACTCAAAAGATTCGTCTCACTGTTTCCTCTATAACTGTGTAATTAGTTTTAATGTTTATATATATTTAATGTTTTATTTAGGTGTTCAAAAATTCGATGTGGTGTTTTTAAGAAAAATTTGGGAACTAAACGGGGCCTTACGAGTACGTGTTGCAATCACCAATCTTGCTCGATCGGACGGCCGATGTGATTTGCGAGACGGTACGGATGGATGCCGCGGATTGACAGAGAGATGCTTCATGGTGAGAGTACGTACTAGTATCACAAGGAGCCGTACGTATGTGTGATGCTCTGGAGAAAATTCAGTAGGATACATATTTACGTTGTTGCTAATCCATGTACTAGTCTGCACGACTGAAGAGGCCAGGACACAGTAGAGAAGCCTGGAGGCAGCAACTGCGGTGGTGATCCAATACAGCCCCCAGGATACATATCCTCTACATTACTACTCACTGATAATTAGTCGTAGGGTCCATATATCAATCAGTACTGCAGATAAGAGTCTGCAAGGACATGGAGTCAAGGCTGAAAAGACACATGGTTTTTATTTCCCAGCAATCGGGATGGTGAAGGGCAAATCGACCATGAAGATGGAGATGACTTGGATGCAGATAAATATCTACGGTCTGGACTAAGCATGATAAAGAGTTTGAATAAGAAATAACTACTCTCCCTTTCCATAAATATAAAAGATTCTAGTGATAAATAAGTGATTGTCTAGATTTATCCACAGACGATCTCTTATATCTTAGGACGGAGGAAGTGACAGAGTTACCGAAACCACGGTTACCGTGACGGTAACCGTGCCCTCCGCGGAGGCACAGTTTTGGTAAGCCGCGGTAATCGAGTTTAAATTTGAGGAGAATTAAAAAAATTGAGGAATTTAATAAAAAAATATATGTTGTATATGTTGATATATAGTGTAGTTTTGTCAAAGAAATTTATGAAAAAGATATATTTCTGGCGTAATTAAAAATCCTAAACGAGAATTTCAAGAAACAAAATTAAAAAATAGCCTATTGCAAATAATATTTCATAGGAAGATGGTTAAGAATATTTTGTTGTTAAGTCATTATTAATTTACACTAGACACTAGGGTACATAATGTTGAAATACAAATATACAACGATGGATATATGAAAAATATGTATGCAGAAAAATTATATGTACACGTTAGTAATAATTGGTAGTAGGTATAGTTCAAAATGTTTTCCTATTTTTCATGTATTTTTTAAGATTTTTTAATGGTTTTTTGTATTTGACATCACACCAGCGGTAACCGCGGTTTTGGCTGCAAAAATCGCGCGGGAAACCACTGTTTTCGCCGTTCTCGTGCGCTGTTTCAGCATATACTTACCGTGGTACCGCGCGGTTTTGAATTCAAATTTTTTGTTTTTAAATTCGTTACGGTTTTTTGCGGTTACCTTGCGAGATCCGCGGGAGTGCAATACCATGGTTTTCGTGGGAAAAACGGTTTCGGTAACCCTGGGAAGTGTATTTGATTGAGATTGCACTGAAATTTTGATAGCTTGGAAATTTGAAACAGAAGTGATAAGTAGCATCGTATACAATGACAAAATTGCTTATATCATAGAATAAATTTTGAATATTAATTAATATTTCCACTATTTTAGAATGAAGCGTATATATCATATTTATAATATTAGAATGTGTCACATCATTACTATATTACTGTATGTATTACTGTATGTTGGAAAGGCGGAGTATGTTGGAACGAAGAACGTATAAATTTTAAAAGAGAAGTGATCGGTAGAATATGTCATATTATAAATAATGCTAAAAATGCTTTTTTTTACCAGATTCGAAACATATAAAATACTTCTAGGAGGGACCGAGGGAGTACTTTGCAATCGTGCGTAAATAGATCTTTCAAGATTTTTTTGAATTTTTAATTTATTTATTAAATATTTTACAAATTTAATTTTGTATTTCAAAAATTCACAGAACTAACCTCCTGCCGCCCTCCGGAATGCTGACGTAGAAAACGGCCACCCGGCCTGGAGGGATGGCCGGCAACGGCGTTCGGGGCGTTTTACATTTAGCCTCTTTCCGCCCTCTATAAGGGCAGCAAGGGGGTAAATGTAAATTTGCCATGCTGTCCCGAGAACTTTTCGCAATTGAACCAAGTTTTGATAATTTATGCTACTACGAGGATTCGACCTCTAGTCTCCAGGATAGAAGAAATGCCCAAGCAAAAATCAAAGAAAAATATACTATTACGAGGATTCGACCTCTAATTTGTAGGATAGAAGAGTGGCAATGACCACGTATGTTATATATATATATATATATATATATATATCAAACCGCGGTTCAATCGTGAAAAGTTCCTGGGGCGCGCATGGGCATTTTGCACTTAGCCCAGAGAGCGGAAAGGGGCTAAATGCAAAATGGCCTGACATACCGTTGTCGGCCGTCCCTCCAGGCTTGGTGGCCGTTTACCACGTCGGTATTCCGGCCTCCTATAGGGCGGCAGGAGGTTAGTTATGTGAATTTTTGAAATGCAACATTAAATTTGTAAAATATTTAATAAATAAAATTCAAAATTCAAAAAAATCGATCTTTCAAGTACTGTGAATGGCCATCCTTTGTTTGGCAGGCCAGTACTTCGGCCCATTTTACATGGATGTCCAGGGATTGAGGCCCATCCAAACAAGGCGAATGTTTCGGTCCATTCTACATTTCTACATGTTCTATGAGAGAAATGAAAGAAAAAAAAACTCAAGATTACTGCATGTAACACGTAGAAAGGCAACAGAAATCTCAGATCGACCCAATTGAGTGTCAGAATCACAGAAAGAAAGTTTCTCCAATCTCTACATATTTTTTATCTTCTTTATTACTCATTAACTTCCTTGGAAGCTTAACAATCTCTTCCTCCCTCCCAAAAAGAACAAAAGAACATGACGAGTAAACAAAGTACATGAACCTGCAGCTGATCCTTGTCATCCTCCCTAAATAAAGCAGAGCAGCAGTAAACCACTTTCTACAGGAGAAGTATATATGCAGTAGATCTTGTCACTTTATTCTCTCTACTTACATGCATGCATGGATGGATCGAGTCACCGGATTAAGTTAATTTGTGTGATTAATTAACCTTGGCTTCACGGGTAAAAAAAAAGGAGAGTACTCGATCACCATGCATGCACAAGTGAGTGATATATCGAGAGCACGTCGTCGCCGGTCACCGGCCGCCGCCGGCGAGGCGATGGGTTAGCTCTCTATGCGCTCCTCTCGAGCATCTCGCAGAACCTCTTGAAGGAGTCGAGCTTCTGCAGCTTGAGCTGCTTGTGGATGCGGCGGATGAAGACGTCGGCGACGTGGTCGATCTCGTCCTCCAGCCGGAACTCGCCGCCCTCTCCTTCCTTGGCGTCGCGCACCAGGTCGATCACCGAACCCGGCGCGTTCACCAGCTCGTCGTCGTCGTCCTCCTCCTCCTCCTCCTGGAACAGCGAGTGGGTCAGGTAGTCGTCGCTGTCCTCCTCCTCCCCGGCGGCGGCGGCGGCGTCGTAGCCCCGCTCCGTGAGGAAGCTCGGCGCGCTGTTGTACAGCACGATGGCCTTCTTGCCGCCGCCGTCCTCCTCCTCTCCGGCGGCGCCTCCGCTGCTCGTAAAGTTGCTGCTGCTGCTGCTGTCCTGGCCGCCCATGATGGCGTGGATCTTGTGGTTGATGGCGCTGACGAGGAGCTTCCTGTTGCGGAGGACGCCGAGGACGAGCAGCCGCGTCTTCATGGCGCTCGTCTTGGCCCTCACCGCCGTCGACTTCGCCTTCACCACCGCCATGATCGTCGACACCATCTGCTTCAAGAACATAGACGCCTTGCTCTTCATCATCATCTAGCTTCTTCCCGGCCTTCACCTATATCTCTCTCTCACCACTAAAGAAAACTACACAATTAATGCAATTAGCAAAAGAACACACAGTAACTAATTAGTGGAGATCCAAAGGTGTAATCTCTCCTGATTGTGTGTGGTGCATTGGATGGATGGTTGGACATGGAGTTTGGCATGTGGGATGGCAAGGGTATATATAGAGGCAGAGCTAGCTTAGGGTGAGTGGTGAGTGGTGACCAACTGAGGGCTAGCTAGCAACAAGTTTAATTCAGCATCACATGATCAATTCATGAAAGGCAGGAGAGGTTTACAGGGCTAAGGAATTGACATGGTGGAAAAGGAGAGGGTGGTAACAAAGGCAGGCCCTAGCTAGCTGTCAGCAACAAAGCAAAAGTGCAGCTCGCTAAAGATGATTAACTAATTAGTTGATGGGGCATGCATGCAAAGCTGTAGAGAGAGAGAGAGAGAGAGTAAAAGTTTTTTTTTGAAGGCAAGAGAGAGTAAAAGTTGATGGATGTGTATAGTATGTGATGTATGCTTCTAACGCCGCGTTCGGCGGGTGGACATTAGTTCATAAAAAACGTAATAGATTAGTATACGATTAATTAATTATTAATTATTAAAAAAAATATAAAATAGATTAATATGATTTTTTAAAACAACTTTTCTATAGAAATTATTTTTAAAAATATAATGTTTAACCGTTCGAAAAACGGGCGTGCGAAAAACAAGGGAGGTAAGTTAACTTACCGTCCCAACGGAACGGGGCCTAGGTGTTGTATGCTCTAATGTTGGTTGTAAAATAGAGCATTTTTCTCATCCTCGAGTAGGTATTAGAAAGTATCATTGTTTTTCATGGTACCAAATTTTACGTAGAAAACAGTGGTACCTATTTAAGAATGGTAAAATTACTCTGTAAATTAAGCCTAAGCCTCTAATTATGGGGTGTGCACAGTAATATTTAGCGTGGATGTGATTGATGATTTGGTAAAGTGTTGGGGCCGCTTTTGTTTCCATCTTTAATTGTGCTTTTTAATTCTTTTTTCTGTGATGTGCATATGTTAGCCTGTCCTTGATATATATCGTACTGGTGTTTGTACAACACACGGTCGATGTGCTAAATCTTTGTCTGTGGGGTTTGTGTGTGTGCTGATCTGTGCTTATTTCCATATCTATAAGCGGTTGTTCCCTCGTTATCAATTAAGGTGCTTTGTACAATTGTGTACTGGCTAGCTAGCTCTTGCTACTTTATTATGTTTTAGAAAATATCTTGTGTTCTGCCTTTTCTTTTAGGAAATAATTTCCTTTTTGTTATGTTTTAAGAGTTATGTTAATCTTACCTCTAGAGAGCTAAGAGCGTGATTCATTATATCTCAGTAAAAACATTTTATTGCAAAATACATTTATTAAACAATGAAAATATTAATTATCCTTCCTAACTTTTTTTTGAAATCATTATCCTTGCTAACTTGATATGAATGCATTGCATGGTTGCATGGTATGAATGTAACCAATCTTTGAGACGGTTTAAAATTTAAAAATTCTGAAACTATTGTTAGTCCAAACATAATATAATCCGTGTTATATTATTTGCACTAGAAAACTTATTTATAAAATGAATGTGATTATCAGTCATTTATTTTTGCTATGCGAAATACATTGAGAGCAAATGTACTACAAAAGGTTGAAATTTCTTTGATTTATTTCTTATATGAATTTGAAAGTGAAAAAATAAGAAGAAAATTCAAAATATTTACAATATACTGGAAATGCGTGAAAAAAATAAATATAGCTCAAAATTTTAAAATTATTTCAAAAGTTCGATCACAAACCAAAAGCAACATGGGAAATAACATTTTGATTCAATTGACAATTAAAATTTTGGCTCAAAATTAAATACTTTTAGCATATTTATTCGATGTATTAATATCAATTTTTGTAAATGCAAAAAAGTTGATTCTTTTCTTATTTCATTATAGTATACTTAATCATAACAATCTTTATTAGTAGCAAATGATATCTTACCTCAAAGGATGTAAGAGAAATATGAGTCCTTTGATCAGTGCGTACGTAATGGATGGCTCACAATGTTTGGTGTACCCTAAAAAAGTCCATGTTAAATATCTAATTATGCCGACAAGCATTCAAGCACGAGATATTTGGCTCTAATATCTTATTCAGTTGTATTTGCATACGCACAATTAGTTCTTCAAAAAAACTTATACTGATGGATAAAACTAAGGGCCACGCAACAGCCTATTTAAACCTTACTTACAAAGGGAAAAAATATATAGAAAACCATGTAAAAAAATTCAACAGCCTAAAGGAGACCTTAAAACCTGACAAATTTGACATGCAAGCAATTTAATCTTGTAGCTTCATTTTTTTTTCTAACGGCAACGTGACAGCCTATTTAGACCTTCTTAAAAAGGAAAAATTATATAGAAAACTTTGTAAAAATTCCACGGCCTAAAGGAGCATTTATTATCTGACAACTGAAAATTTTGTCATGCAAAAATCTCATCTTGTAGCTTCAGTTTAGGGGTGGAGCTAGACAGGTTGAGGTACGAAGAAGACTTGGAGCATACCACCGGCTCATCTAAATTTAATTATTCATATCTTTATTTAGATGATCATCTAAAAACAGTTTTAGCCCCGTTCGTTCCCCTCTTTGTAGCCCAGATTCTCTCATTTTTCATGTGCACACATCCTGAACAGGCTAATCGGTGTGTTTTTTACGAAAATTTTCTATAGAAAACTTTTTTAAAAAATCATATTAATCCAGTTTTTATTTTTATAATTAATAATTAATTAATCATGTACTAATATATTGGCTATTGCTATGGGCCTGTTTGGGGGAGCTTCTCCCAGCGGCAGCTTTTCGCAAAAGCTGCTTCTGCTAGAAGCTGCCCCGAACGGTCCACAGCTTCTGAGAATCTGTAGTTACAGATTCTGGAAAATGAACTAAGAATCTAAAATCTAGAGAAGCTGGGTTTAGGAGCTTTTCCAGATTCTCAGAAGCTGGCTACCAAACAGCTACTTCTCAGAATCTAAAGCTCCCCAAACAAGCCCTATGTTTTCCGCGCTGGATAAATTATCTGTCACCGAACACGCCCTTAGTCTTCTCATAGCTTCAAATTTTACACGGGATTTGCTACAACATAGTAAACTTTAAAAACTAATACTATTGACCCTCTTAATAAAGGGTTTGCTCAAACTTCTAAATCTCTTGAAACAGAGTCTAAATTGTAACCTCAACTTCGTTTAACCCGTTCAATTTATTTTTCCGTATCATTCTAGTACTTATCGTTCTCTTAATGGAGTAGACCCATCTTTAAAAGTAGATCCGGAAGGCAGAACACTGCTAAACAGATCCAGATTCTTTTTAGCGTTTCTAGCTCAAGACCGGCCCTGCATTGATCGATTGCTCTTGATCACACTGTTCATGACTACCGCGAGTGCAAATTGCAGGTATTAGAGCCTCCTCGTTTTGGCAATAGGTTATATGCATAAGCCAAAATTTTAAATTTTAGAGCTTCATTTTGAAGTTAATATTTTTCATCGTAAATATATTTATGTATTTGCTTTTAAAACAATAAGAATATATATATATATGTGTGTTTTAACTATAAATTATTTTTTAATTTATAATACCTCGTTAGCTTGTAACAATTAGGCTCTACTTAGTTCCTAAAAATTTCCGCGTCCACCTGTCATATTGAATCTTTGGACACATGTATAGAATATTAAATATAGTTTAAAAAATAACTAATTGCACAGTTTAAAAGGAATTTACGAGATGAAACTTTTGAACCTAATTAGTCCATGACTAGCCATAACTACTGCTACAGTAACACACGTGCTAATGATGGATTATGTAGACTTAAAAAAATCCGTCTCGTAGTTTCCTGATACTGTATGTAATTAGTTTTTTTAATTAGTCATCGAAATAGTCTTTCAATATCTAATCAAACATCCCGTATGAAATCCATCGCAAAAATTTTCGCGGACTAAGACCCTGTTTGAATCCCTTAGAACTTTTTTTAGTCCTTGTTACATCGAATGTTTGAACACTAATTAGAAGTATTAAATATAGACTATTAATAAAACCCACTTCATACTCTGAACTATTTTGCGAGACGAATATATTGAGCCTAATTAGCCCATGATTAGCGAATGTGATGCTACAGTAAACATTTACTAATCGTGGATTAATTAGGCTTAAAAAATTTGTATGGTGAAATAGCCTTTATTTATACAATTAGTTTTGTTATCCGTCTATATTTAATACTCCTAATTAACATCTAAATATTCGATGTGACAAGAGACTTAAAAAAAACCCTTAAACCATCCCTTAGGCTGTTAGTGTGATTCAGACTCCTGAACTGTCTGACAGGCTCAACACTAGCTGTGGGAAAAGCTATATAGCCTAGCCATAGAAGACCATACCTTAGCCCTTGTTTAGTTCTTAAAATTTTTTTTCCAAAAACTTCACATCGAATTTTTAGACAACTAAATAAAATATTAAACATAGATGAACCAAAAAAATAATTGCACAATTATGGAAGAAATCTTGAGACGAATCTTTTGAGCCTAATTAGTCCATAATTAGCCATAAGTGCTACAGTAACCACCATATGCTAATGACAGATTAATTAGGCTCAAAAGATTCGTCTCACGGTTTCTAGGCTAACCATGAAATTCGTTTTTTCATTCGTGTCCGAAAACCCCTTTCGACATCCGGTCAAACATTTGACGTGACACTTCTCCTAAAAATTTTATCAATCTAACACCACCTTAGCAAAGCCTTCGTCGCTAAGCTTCCTGTTGCGGCATATGGCTTCACATAAAACACAAGTAAGCACAGCTGGCCGGCCGTAAAGTTCACCGTCGTAGGCGTACGTGGTTAGCTCAGCTGGAAAGTTGCTGGGCGATCCGACGGCCCCGCGTGGCTCGCGGGTCCGATCGATCGGTCCAGCTCGAGACCTTGTCCTCTGTAATTTCGCTTAGGAAAGAGTTCGAATTGAACTAGGTCGTGGAAACGAATTACCACATGAACCAAAAAAATAAGATATATACTTTTCACTTCAACTGGGAGTATCGGATGGAGAACCCAATCGAGCGGCGTTTAAACCGATTTTGGCTTAGATCAGTACATGTGACTATCCGAAAAATGGTCAAGTGTACTAATCTAAACCAAAACTGGCTTCAAAGCCACTCGAAGGGCTTCTTTATCTGGTATTGTTAGTTAAGGGTGCAAAATATTTTTTTATCATTTTATGGGGTAATTCATGCTCATACATTAGTTTAGGTGTGTAATTCAAACATTTTACTTTTGTTTATGCTTACATTTATAAGCCAAAATTTAAGACCCTTATCTTTTGGTTTTTTTGCTAAAAAGATAAATATCATATTTAGAAATAAAAATAATTCATGAATAAAACTTTTATATACATGTTTTAATTATACAAAAGCACAGACTAAAAAATTAACTACGATAGAAACTAATTTAAGGTTAAAAGTTTTAAATTTTGGCTTATAAGCATAAACAAAAGCGAAAAGATAAGACTCTAAATGTTAAAACTTAATTGCAGCTTATTTTAAGTTTTTTCATCACAATTTATTTTGTGACATTTGTTTTTAGAACGTTAAGAATATATATATATATATATATATATATATATTGCCCACAAATTTTTGATCATTAATAAATTATTTCTCTTACACTTAATTTGAGCGAATCAATGAGGCTCCAGCCTCGTCGGTATGCTTATATCAATTGTAAGCAAAATCGTTTATTAATAATTAAAAATAATATATATGTAAAAATTTTATATACATATTTTTAGCAATATAAAAGTAAATGCTGAAAATATAATCTGATGATAAAAAGATTAGTCCAGGGCTCAAAACGTTCGACACTGCGACATGCGAACTCCACTACAAGTGTGCGCGCCGGCTAAGATTGTTAAACTATTAAACAATATATTTCCTTTTAAAATGAATATGAAGAAGTTTATTCAACTGTACAACAGTTAATTCTATTTTTTTATATAATATTAAACGGTTATAAAGAATCAGAAAATCTCCACCTTCATCGTCGTCTAAAAAAACAGCCCATTTCGCCAAACTTTCGATGTGTGTTTCAACGAATAATCAATCGTCGTGGGTCGATCCCTTGTACAGTTGTTCCGCACCATTGTCGCAGTTTCTGTGCACAATCTGTAGCAGCTACACACAGATCGAAGAGCAACTGCTCAAAGGATTCGAACAAAATGCAACGGAGTCGGTCAGGTGTACCGGTCAGTGGTACTACTACCTACCAGCTTTATTATATTACCGATTTGAAGGAGATCATATCGATCGATCACGTACAGATCGATCATGCCATTAGCTATACCACCTTTATCCAGCCCATGGTATTGATCGTTCGTTCCTTCGATCGATTTATTCTTTGCTTAATTGACAGTGCATTTCTTTTTAGATATATAATTGGCCGTGCATATGTAACATGTACTACTGCCCTCCGTTCTAACGTATGATCAGCATTTTTAGATTAATTTTTTGTAATATAATTAAGTATTTGTATTTTCATTTCTATGATGCTTATTATTTCAATCATGTCGTAGCTAGTCAGGAGGATAAAAAGAAAATCTAATTAATTTAAAATTTACAATTTAATTATAAAGTAACTAAAACTGAACAACCTATAAATAGTTATAATTTTGACAGGGAGAGTATGAGTAAGAAAAATATACCAAAACTGAGAAACCAAAATTTTCGATTAGCCTTCTCACTAACACAAATTAATCCGGTCATCATCTTCAGTTAGCTGAGATGACCACTTAACCAAAATTTAGAAAAAAAGAGACCACATTGCTACCTTAATCCTAGTGATTTGGAGTATAAGATGGAAGTAAGAACCACCATGATTGATACTATATATCTTCGTTAAATTAGTGCATCATTTGTAGTTTGTTATTATCTTTTGTTATTTACTTTACAAAACATGTAATAAAGAGTGGACTAGAAATTTTTTATGTCCTCAAACTATCGTCATATGACCGAAGACCGAACTGAATTTATACGTCTTAAATTTTTTACAATGTAATTTTGTTTCAAATTTATATAACTGAACCGAATTTTGTTCCTATCCACCCCTGCAAGGAAGTACTGCTTCCGTTTTATACTGTAAGACTTTCTAACCTTGTCTAAATTCATCAATTGATGAATGTATATTATATATATATATATATTTATTTACTAGCATTCATATGAATCCAGACAAAGCTTGAAAACCTTATATTGTGAAACGGAAAGTACATGTTTAGTACTCCCTCCATTTTTTTCTATTTGATGTCATTAAATTTTATATCTGCATTTAACCATTGGACATATTCAAATTTTAAAATTATAAGTTATTGTTAAAGTTACTTTAGAAATAAATCAAATCATAAAAAAAATTGATAATTATATATTATATTATATATAATGAATTTTTAAATATATGTCTAAAAGTTAACTGTGTTAAATATACCAGAACATATGAGAGTAGTAGTAGAAGCCAGCTTATGGCCGGCGCCGGTGGATGCCGGCCGCTTTGCTCGATCAAATGAAAGCTTAGCCTTTAGCTAAAGCGGATCGATGTGGTCCGGCACGTCGATGTACACGTGCGTTCAGGGGCCTTTAGGCTTTTAATTAGCTCGAGTTCTTTAATTAATTTGGGATTCTTGGTGGTCGTGTGCGTCCGGCGTACGGAGGCCACTACACAACACGGTCAGTCCGGCCATCGCCCATGTCGTCCGTCGTGCGTGGCTTTTGTCGCGACCGCCGTCGCATCAACCGCTGCTTGCGTACGGCTCAACTGGTCGCTTTCTTTTCGCGAGATTTTGGTTATTACCGTCAAGCCACCGTCGTTTGTGTGCCCGCACGAGTGGAAGAAACTAAATGAAGTGAAAAAGCTAGATCACATCCGATAAAAGAAATAGGAGCGAGAAATGTCACGGATTTTCCGATTCGTGCTATGAGGGGCACCGACGTGACGAGGAGCTCTAGCTCATCACGTCGAAGTCGGCGTGCCACCGAGCTATGAACCGTGCCCCTGCAGAGACACGCGCGCCCTACAGAGAGCACATGTAGCTTTGTCAGAGAACGGGAGACAGAGGAGAGAGAGAGAGGCGCCGGAACGTACCATTGCCGCCGCCCCCAATCTGTCGCCGTGGAGGCCGGCCACCGCCGCCGCACCCAACCTGGTCCCATCGACGCCGGCCACCGCCCCTAGATTTGTCCACCACAGACGTGCCGCCGTACCCCTAGATACCCCTAGATCCGTCGCGGGACGCGACCATCACCGGGATAGCCGCTCTTGACCCGGCCATCGTCGGGATCCGCGCCCCCCCCTCCGCTGTCTCTTGCCCAAAGCACCGCCGCGCCCCAAAGTGCTGTCGTGCTCCACCGTTGTACAGACTGACTGCTTGCCGCGCCGCTCGAGTACTCCCCCGACCCAGTGCCAAGCTCCCTCGACGCGGCGCTAGCTCCACTGGGAGAGAGAAGAGAGAGCGTTGGATATATTACTAATTATATTATTATAACTAACTTACATCTCCACATAATTACATCATATTTTTTAGCGAGATGAATTGTTAAATATATGCCATAAAATCCATTTCAAATACGGAGGGGGTATCAGGTAGCAATAGCTTTGCTCTACAACGATGATGTATTGCCGTTACTGTTCCGGATATGTGAGGCACACAAACATCGTCTTTAGAAAGGTCAAACACGTCACCAATATCAACGGCACGAAGCTCCGAGATCTGGGGAAGGAACTTTGGTGGAGAGCGGGTGTAAAGCGGTATATATCCACGCGTCGTGTATCAGACCGGGGCTTTTGCACCGGTCTCCACAAAAAAAATAAAACCTTTTTTTTTTGTCCGCCTAAATAAAAAATTTTAATTTCATCCATCAAATCCTGTTACTATTGTTAGATGATAATCTAAAGACGTGCACACCGTCCAAAAGCTCATACATATCCTCTCCTCTCGGTCCTTATATATTATGCACGTGTTTGACGGAAGAAAAAAAATCAAACTTTTCATCAAAGACAAAAGTGATTTTTTTTTTTTTTTTGCAAGATCTGGTCATCCCGTAGACCGGATCCAAGCCATCACCGGAGACCTGAGTCTCGGACCCGGCGCTGGCTACTGCTAGCTGCAAGGATGCGGTGCCCCGCCGCAGCTCGGTCGCCGTCTCACTCCACCGCACATCCCTCCTGCGCGCGCTCGCTCGCGATAGACGATCGATCGACGCGTTCACAAACCAATATTCATTCCACTGACCACATCCACATGGAGATGTTCTGGTTTATTAATGAATAAATTAAAAAAAAAAACAGATCCACTAGCTCCAGTGCTCCACATCACAAAATCGAAAACTCCTCTATCCTATATCTGTCACCGTATGTGCTAGAGTATTTAATCATTATTAATCCTAATACAATCACTAATCACTCAATTAATTAATTTAATTATATACCCCTAGCTTGATCATGCATGCACGCTACGTAAAAAGGCCTAGCTAGCGAGCTAGCTTACAGCCTCCGGACGATCTGCTTCACGGAGCTGTATGTGCCCAGCCCGACGATCGCCGCGCCGACGGCGACAATGGCGACGCAGGCCGCCGTCTCCCACCGCGGCTTCCTGTACCCCATCTTGGAGCGGACCTTGAGGTAGCAGAGGCACGGCAGCAGCATGGTGGCCGTGCAGCTGAGCAGCGCGCCGGTGAGCGCCACCACGTCGGCGAAGAAGGGCACGGCGAGGGCCACGACGGCCGTGCCGACGACGAGCCCGGTCCTGACGAGCATGCGGAGCGGCCGGCTCTTGGGGACGTCGCCGCCGAGCGCCGCCTCGACGGCCTCGGCGACGGGCGCCACCACCAGCGCGTACTTGGTCAGCGGGTTCACCAGCGTCGTGTAGATGGCGACCTTGGAGCTCGCCTTCCCCGACGGGAGGTTGAGGGTGACCTGCGACATGAGCGAGTCGCCGTACATGAGGTAGCCGACGACGCCCATGAAGCCGTAGCTGAGCGTGCTCACGGCGAAGCAGATGAGCAGCACCATGGGGAACCTCCTCCTGTCCTTCATGCCGGTGTAGATCATGGGGAAGACGGCGTGCCCGCTGAAGCAGAAGGAGTACAGGCTCATGGCGCTCGGCATGCCCGCCCAGTTCACGAGCCTGCCCCTCTCATGGAACCCCACGCCGTCGAACACCCCGACCCAGAGCACGGCCGCGATGAGGACGACCGAGGCCAGCGCGCCGCCGGCGGCGACGTACGCGAGCACGTTGAGGCTGCTGAACCACGTGGTGGGCAGCACGGCGAGCGTGGCGGCCACCACGAACGCCTGCTTGCCGCCGACCCTGACGCCGCCGAGCCGGAAGCTGGCCTCCGGGAACAGCTTGTGCAGGTTGTCCCCCTCGAGGATGAGGAAGTCGATGGCGACGAGGTAGAGCTCCAGGTACATGAACGTGGCGACGGCGAGGCGGCCCCTCCGGCCGAACGCCAGGGCGCCGATGTCCGGGTAGGTGGTGACGAGGGAGCTGGAGTCCATGCAGCGCTGCAGGAGAAGGCCCGTGTAGAAGCAGATGACGGCGATGGCGAGGAAGACGATGAGGCTCAGCCACCCTCCCTGCGACAGTGCGTAAGGAATGGACAGCAAGCCAATCCCTGCATCCATACAACACGTATAATTAGTCACTGACTAACTTGATCAATATATATTCCTTAAATCATGTTAAAAATACTTGAATTATCACTATAAAATTAAGGTGCAGGGCTAAAAATCACTTGAAATCATGTTAAAAACTCTTCGTTTTATATAATAAGATGTTTTAGTGTTACCTGAATTATGTTTTATATATATATCCAGATTTATTAGGATACATATGAATTTAGAAAGGATTAAAACATTTTGACATAAAACAGAGATAACATCATATAATTCCAGCTAGTAATGAGAACAAAATCAAACCTGGCAAAAAAAAATAGTACGTATCGATAGCTAATTTCTAGTATCTTTTTGAATATATAGATACATTTTGTAGGAATTTTGAAGGAAATGAACTATTCCATATGTCCTAAAATGTACCTATCTATTACTACCAGATTTAACAATTTCTGCTAGAACAAATCCGGACATCTATCTGTCTAGATTCACTATACTATGAAGTATCAAATCCGGTACTGGATAGCTATAATTTAAAATAGAGAGATTATCTTCTTTAAAAAATTATACATTTAGAAAAAGGGTTTAATATACGTCTATGTTTTTGTCAGGTTGGTACGAATGTTTTGTGAAACTGGATGAACATAATGTTTTACGTACATGTCATTGTTGGTGCAAAATTAGGACATCGATCATGCATAAAGGTGACACACACATGGGTTAGAGCAAAGCCATTAATTAATAACCTGACAGCGCATTGACGCCATTGAAGCAGGTCTTGAGGAAGCTTGTCTTGGCAGACGACGATGGAACAGCACTGTCGCCGCTGTTATTATCAGCACCTCCTCCTGCCTCCATTGTAGCCAATCGCAAATTCGAAACACACAAATGGTACTAATAACTAAATCAACTACTTAGATACTAATTAAGCTAGATCTCTCTCCTCCAACTTAATTAATATATCAATTGCTAATTGAATCAGCTTCTACGTGTGATCTTAACAAACATGCAGAGAATTGCAGATGCAGTACGTACTGAACTACTTATACTGCTACTGATCGATCGATGTCTGCATGCAGCTCGAGGTTTTGGCAGAATTGGCCTGGATGCGTTGCCCTTTTTATAGGTGTTAATTTGCTGTGTGCTGCATGCATGCTTGGACTCACTCTAGCTAAAAGGTGGCTAGCTGCTGCGTGACTTTGTATGTCAGATATCGACGTGATCTTCGTCGTAGCATCACCGCCGTTGAAAAGGGCAACGGAAAATGTTTGCTTTTTGGAAGCTTTGCAGATGAAACGAAACGGTCGTACAGGTAAGTTAGGTGGGTTGAATTAAGGTTGAAATGAGTCTCATTCAGTGTATACATGCTCCCCTGTGGAATCAAATCAACATCACCGATCGATTCCAAATTGTGAATTGGTCTAGATCATCTATATTAATCAGCTCGCACCAGCTAGATTTGTACAACGTAAGTACGCACAGCATCTCTGTATATTGACCGTACCTACACGTGCGTGTATATATATATAGTATGTGAATATGTGATACGTACTCTTGGTGTCGCTTACCGCCGTCAAAATTTATAGTTTTTGTTGGGACCCTGTAGATATATATACTTAATTAACTTTGTATTATATTTACATATATTATATTAATTAGAAGCCCCCATTAATCCTATCAAAAGGGGAAAAATATAAGTTCTCGCGTTAATTACTCAGGCTAGTCAGGAATTCTCATGTAAATTGGAAAGATAAATCGCTTACATGCATCCAGCGAAATTTTTCAGTAAAGTGCCTGAAATAATAAGGTACCAGTTCTCTCTTCTTTTTTTTTTTTTAAAAAAAGTATGGTATATTTCACTGCCTTCTCAAGGACTATAAGAAGCCTCATATATCATGTCTGTGTTTGAGATCTTCCAATGTGGAATTTATGGGTTTACCAAATTCTTCATAAAAATAAATAGCTTGTTGTATTGGGTCTCAAATATTTCCCTCCTGATTTAATAATTGCAAAATTGGGAATTAACATATATAAGTTTATAAGTTGTACTTAGTACTCCTTCCTACATTATGATTTAATAATTATACGTGGGACCTATGTATATGAGTCCGTCAATCCCACCATCAATTCCATGAACTCGGTCATATGTGGGACCTGTTTAAACGGTATTGTTGCGCACATTGAAATATCTTATACCTCAACCCTCTGATCCAAAAGCAATGGTTGAAAATAAGAAAAATAAAAATATCCTTTCTAAAGTAATTTTTACATAGTTTTCTTATTCGTAATGTCTCGATGGGTTTTTCTTACACCGTAACAGCATATGTGTATTTTGCTATTATGCATATATATTTTTAGAGCCTTTTTATGTCTTAGAAGAGCTAGTGTGAGAACCCTGTAAGTGTAGTACAACAGTGATGTACCTTATTTTTTCGAGTCTATGTCACACTAATTAAGACATGTGAGCTGAAAGCTGCGGTGAAGTGAGCTACAAGCCCCTTGTCACATTTTGGTCTTAGTCGTAGCTTTGAATTTTGGAGTAAAAAAACAAAAAAAAGGCCTCTTCGATTGATTTTTCAAAGACTTGCAAAGAGTTGCCGCATCCACCGAAAAAAGGGAAGTTATACTGCTCTCAGATAGCCAGCCAGCTGAAGAAGAAAACACTTGCCTTAGGTCTTGATGGAATTAACTTCCAAACTTTTGACCTAGTGCTTAATTTCTCCGTATCGTTTTTAAGAGGAAATGGTATGCCAAAACAACAGGCCAGTTGGACTGAATAACCGTGTGCATGTCAGAAATAACTTTTTTTTTTCAAATGCATAAAAGTTCTCGTTTGTCTTTGCTTGTACGTTTTCTTTTTCCTCATATAATATATAGGCATGCTGCCTCCATATCTACGCCTGTGTGTGTATAAGTAGCCAAATATTACAGAAAAGTAGATTCTAGGTTGTATTCTTTCCACACAGTATTCTTTGATTATTTTTGTTGGCGATTACGCGCAAGTTTTCCGAACTACTAAACGGTGTATCTTTTGCAAAAATAAGTTTCTACATGAAAGTTCATTATGTTACCTTTCTAAAATATATATTTTTTACGTTGTATGAGTTAAGTCCATCGTTTACACCATTAAATAGATTTGATAAAAATCAGATAATTTTTCATCAATCATCTTGAACGTACACAACCTAAGTGCCATATATAAACTATGAAACAAAAAAAATTATAGAGACTAGAAGACGAAGTTTCGATCTCCAGCTTCCTAAATGAAGCATACCACATCAGAAAACCTCACCAAAAGTCTAACTAGCTCTTGCACCCTCATCGGTGTTCCGTTCAGCTCTAACCGACTCATTTATCAATCTGCCCTACCGTTCGTTGTCCATCGGTCGGATCCA
The DNA here is from genome assembly GCF_000231095.2 of Oryza brachyantha. NCBI lineage: Eukaryota > Viridiplantae > Streptophyta > Magnoliopsida > Poales > Poaceae > Oryza > Oryza brachyantha. Next base: position 8,513,820 of record NC_023166.2, read on the forward strand.
ATCGATCCAGATCCGACAACTCTTGGCCCAACACGCACAGTTTGCCATAGCGCAAATGGCTTTGGATAAGTACACCTTAGATCTAGCGGCACTTAGGCTTCAGATCTAGCGTTGATATCGCCAATCAGATAACCGCTTGGCGATTTTGAAGCGATGGTTAAAAAATAAACTATAATAAGAAAAATCCCAAAATAAACTGAAATGTAGTTAAATTTATATTTTGACTTATAAGTTTAAGCATAAGGAAAAGGATGGACGATGACAACTAAGCATTATGGATTTGAACTAAAGCAAGGTTGATTTTTTTTTATTATTATTTTTTCAGATATCTCGAATTGCTACTGTTCTGCTCCTGGTGGATCAAATTACCAGTATTCACCCTCGGCTTGGGCCGCAATTCATCCCCGACAACGGACTAACATTTCTCTCAACAAAATAGTAGGCCCAACCCATCCAGACCACCTCTACACCATTCCAAATTCTGGCCCACCCATATATCTGGGCCGGAAAAGTTCCTCGCGCGGACCCAAATTTTGGCCCACAACCAAAGGAGATGGGCCTCTGGGCCGGGCCCGGCCTGCGGACAGTCGCAGCTCCGCCTTTTCCACGTCGCGTCTCCGATCCGGGTCGGTCCACTCGAAATCCGCCTCCTCGCCGGCCGCTTCGCCGCCGATCCCGCCGGAGAAGACCGCCAGCTCGCCGCCGGGCGCTCCAGTGCGGGGATGTACCAGTGGCGCAAGTTCGAGTTCTTCGAGGAGAAGGCGGCCGGGCGCGGCGTGCCGGGGGAGATCGCGGCCCGGGTGAGCTGCTGCTCGGGCGGCAGGGGCCGCGTCGCCGTCGGGTGCGACGACGGCACCGTGGGGCTCCTCGACCGCGGGTTCCGCCTCTCCTACGGGTTCCAGGCCTACGCCTCCTCCGTGCTCTTCCTCCAGCAGCTCAAGGTACGCCCTTCTCGCGCGCATCTGGACCTGCACAAGTAGAATTCCTCGGTGGATTTGCTCTTTAGTGTTTGTCTTCCTTATTGGATCCTGTATAATTAGGGCAAAGGAAGACATGCCATGTTTTCAATTACTAATTATGACATGAGTATTGAATGCATAGTCACATAACCCTGAACAATGCCAGAACTTTTGTACTATACAATTTGTGTTGTAAGGAACTTGTTGAATCATTTGATCCTGCCAAGGATTATTGTCGGGGTTTCTGTTTGTATTAACATTTCCAATGCCGCAGAATAACTGAAGTTCGGTTGTTGGTTTGCTGATAGTGCTGCAAGTGCCACGTTGTTTCTTGTATTCTTATTTACAAATCGCTTCATTTCTTTTGTTTTTTTTCAGTAATTTGCCTGCTAAATATGTACTGGTTGTTACTGATCTTAATGCCTTTTGTATATTGTATTATCATGATAATAGAAGCTAACTGATATTTAACAAATGACCAGCAAAGAAATGTTCTTATCACGGTTGGTGATGATGATCAGCCATCTTCACAGTCATCAGCAATCTGTCTAAAAGTTTTTGATCTTGATAAAGTACAAGAAGAAGGTTCAAGTACAACAAGTCCTTTCTGTGTTCAAATTTTGCGTATCTTCACTAAGCAATTTCCTCAGGCAAAGGTAAATCCTCCTGTTTACAGATTACAGTATTTACTGGCAAACTTTGGGACTAATGTTATGTACTTAACATATTTTTCTATCCCTAATCTAATTTTCATGTTTTGTGGACCATTTCAGATTACATCTTTTGTTGTTCTAGAAGAAGCCCCTCCTATACTGTTAATTGCGATTGGATTGGATAATGGTTCCATTTATTGCATTAAAGGTGACATCGCACGTGAGCGTATTACACGATTTATGTTGCAAGTTGAGGCTGCTAGAGATGGCATAAGTTCACCTATTACTGGTCTTGGTTTCCGACTCGAAGGGCAAGCACACCAGCTCTTTGCTGTAACTCCTAATTCAATAACCTTGTTCAGCTTGCATGATCATCCACCAAGGAGGCAAACGCTCGATCAGATTGGTTGCGAGACCAATGCTGTGGCGATGAGTGACCGCATGGTAAGGATTTCATCTTCTGCTTTTGTGCATCTTCATCTGTTGTTCCTCTAATCATGTTGATATACACATATTCTTCAAAAATCTCCTTGTTACTCTGTAATTCTGGGCTTGTTTAGTAACCTGACCCAACTTACCCAAGAGATTTAAGTGTGCTGTTATTTAGTAGCAGATAAACTAAATTGCTCCTGGTAAACTTTGGCCCCTCACTTTTGCTCCTGGTAACTACGCAATGCCAATTGTGGTGACTGACTAACCAATATGTAGCTTGGGTCTTGTCAGAGTACTACCCAAAGTCTAGCGCCTTGCGTGACCGTGGCCATCTCCCTGTGGACCCTGTCTAGTGTACGATTGTGAGATAATGCATGGAAACAAGGGCAACCAAATAGACCACCCATAATAGATTATACTCAATTAGACCATTACAAAAGCTAGCCACAAGACATTGGTCTGTCCTCGTGCATTTGATTACTGCATTCATTCCTGTGATCTCCGTACATTTTCTTCTAGGATTTTTTTCTTGGTCAAATGCAATACTTATGTCCATTGATATTCATCTATACAGGATCTGATTATTGGTAGACCTGAAGCTGTGTATTTTTATGAAGTTGATGGTAGAGGTCCTTGCTGGGCCTTTGATGGCGAGAAAAAGTTTGTTGGTTGGTTTCGGGGCTATTTACTGTGCATCATTGAAGATCAAAGGAGCCGGAAGAATACTCTTAATGTATATGATCTTAAGAATCGGTTGATTGCACATAGCATGCCAGTGGGCGACGTTTCACACTTGGTCTCTGAGTGGGGATATATAATTCTGATAATGAGTGATAAAAAGATCCTTTGCATTGGAGAGAAAGACATGGAAAGTAAGCTTGATATGTTGTTCAAGAAAAATCTGTATACAGTTGCAATCAATCTTGTACAAAGTCAGCAGGCTGATCCTGCTTCAACTGCTGAGGTTCTAAGGAAGTATGGTGACCATCTCTATGGAAAACAGGAATATGATGAGGCCATGTCCCAATATATCCACACCATTGGTCATCTTGAACCATCATATGTTATACAGAAGTTCCTTGATGCAAAGCGCATCTATAACCTCACAAACTATTTAGAGAAGTTACATGATCGAGGATTAGCATCCAAAGACCACACCACCCTTCTGTTGAATTGCTATACCAAACTGAAAGATGTGGAAAAGCTTAACCATTTCATCAAAGATGAAGATGGGGTAGGTGAAATCAAGTTTGATGTGGAGACTGCCATAAGAGTGTGTCGTGCAGCTGGATATCATGAGCATGCTATGTTTGTTGCCAAAAAGGCTGGGAGGCATGAGTTGTATTTGAAGATTTTACTGGAGGATCTTGGTAGATATGATGAGGCACTGCAGTATATATCTAGCCTTGAGGCAAATCAAGCAGGTCTTACTGTAAAGGAATATGGAAAAATTCTTGTGGAGCATAGACCTGCTGAGACAGTTGAGATACTGTTGAGACTCTGTACTGATGGTGGAGATCCTATGACAAGAAGAGGTTCAAATAGCATGCGCTTGCTTATGATACCTTCTCCAATGGACTTTGTAAACATATTTGTACACAGCCCAAAATATCTCATGGAATTTCTAGAGAATTATACAAAAGCAGTAAAGGACTCACCTGCTCAAACAGAAATTCATAACACCCTTCTGGAGTTATATATATCAAAAGATTTAAGTTTTCCATCCATGTCACAAGAAAATGGCTTTGAGGAGCACAATATTAAGGAAACAAAAGGGAAAGAGGTTGCAAATGGCTATAAATCAGGCTCAAGGGAGAAAGGAAATCTGGGAAAGGAAGATATGCATATCTCACAGGATATTGTTGATAGGCAAAGTAAAGGACTTGCACTGCTGAAGTCTGCATGGACATCTGACATGGAAGATCCTCTATATGATTTTGATCTTGCTCTTATAATATGTAATGCAAATGCGTTCAAAGATGGACTGCTGTTTCTGTATGAGAAACTAAAACTGTACAAAGAAGTTATTAGTTGCTACAAGCAAGCTCATGATCATGAGGGTCTAATTGCTTGCTGTAAGAAGCTAGGAGATTCATCTCAAGGCGGGGATCCATCTCTTTGGGGTGATCTGTTGAAATATTTTAGTGAGCTTGGGGAAGATTGCTCTAAAGAGGTCAAGGAGGTATTGACCTATATTGAGAAGGAGGATGTTTTGCCCCCCATTGTTGTGCTAGAGACATTGTCGAAAAATCCATGCTTGACACTCTCAGTTGTCAAGGATTACATTGCCCGCAAACTTGAGCAAGAATCAAAGTTAATTGAAGAAGATAGGAAATCTATTGATAAGTACCAGGTTAGTAATTTAACTATGATACCTCATATAGCAGTTTAACTACAAGTTAGGAGAGGGAATCAGTATCCAGTAGCATTCCTCTTGTCTTTTGTTTAAAATCCTTACTGTAACCCAAGATTGAAAGGCCTTCCTCTATGTTCTGTTAAATGTAATACAAAAAATAGTCAAGCTTAAAGAAAATTTAAGGGAATTATTGTTCATATGTTCCCCTTAAAACATGTTCGAGCTGAAATTCAGATGATGCTTATGCTTCATCAAAGTACTCTGTCATGGGCAGGGCTCCATTGGCATAAACACCTCCAGAAGGACAGTTATTGAATTGTTTTCATCTAGTTTTGGACTTTGCATTGTTGATGCCCAAATTCTGTAGTTATATATGGTACTAACACAAATTTCAGCATATGGTCTTACAAGGTGCCTTTCTATGTGTTAAATCTTTGTATGAATCTACTTAAACACCAGATTTTCAACAGAAACGTCTGTGAGGACAAATTTGTCTAAATTCACTTATATTCAGCAATTTGTTTCGCATGATTGTATCACATGTTCTATTTGTATATTGTCTCTTAGTTTGATGACCTTAGCATTTTTAAGTATGACATGATTAAACAGCCACTTACATGCTTTCCAACACTGTTATTTTTGTAGAAAATATGTACTATTTGAATTGCCATAATTGTCATGAAAAATACATTTTTTAGTGCTTCACAATGATGGGTGCGAGCCTTTCTTTTGGAAATATGACATAAAACTTAGCTAACATCCTAGCAACAAACTACATTAAGCCAATAGCAAATAGATGACAGTTGATAACATTTTTCTTTGTTTATATACAGGACGAGACAGAACTGATGAAAAGGGAGATAGAGGACCTCAAGACAAACGCAAAGGTCTTTCAGCTTAGCAAGTGCACGACGTGCACATTCACCCTCGATCTTCCTGCGGTCCACTTCATGTGCATGCACTCCTTCCACCTTCGCTGCCTCGGGGACAACGAGAAAGAGTGCCCAGAATGTGCTCCTGAATACAGGTCCGTCATGGAGGCAAAGCAGAAGCTGGAACACAATGCCAGAGACCATGACCTCTTCTTCAGGCAGTTGAGGGGTTCAAAGGATGGGTTCTCTGTCGTCGCAGACTATTTCAGCAAGGGCATAGTGAGTAAAACAGCCATTCCTCCTGAAAATGGTCGATCATAAGGAAAGGAGAAACGAGCTCTGGTGTTTATCTATTCCCCCATGTACAGCATCTACGATGTGTGTGAGTGTGTGTTGTGACTGTTGTCTCCATTCCCATGGTGTTTTTGTCACCGTGTGAGTTTCAGGGTCCATCACAGCATGTGCAGATCTTGATAGCGCGTTTCTCTCGTGTACCAACAGTATTACAGTACGTACTCTCTGGCCTTTTTTTTTGTGGCAATGGCCATGCTCTGGACTCTGCAGTTTTGTGATGCGTGGCATTGTAAATCCTTGTGTTGTCAAGCATTTGGTTTTGATTTTAGATTCAAGCCCTTCATATTTGTGTTTGGCTACTCTGAACACTGAGTTTTTTTTTTCCTTTTTACTCCATCCATCTCAAAATAAGTTGAGCTTTGGTAAGAATTGTTTGCATTGTGAGTTTACTGTGTTTCTCCATATTTTTACACCCATACTCTGTTCAACTTTAATAATTAGTGACTGAGTGTAATACGGTGTTAAAAAACTCAAAACTTTAATTATATGGCCTTATTTGGGAAGCTTTATATTCTGAAAAGCAGTTATTTGGAATCCAGCTTTTGAGAATCTATACGAGCTTTAAAACCCAGTTTCTGGCTTCTTAGTTTGTTTTTTTAAAAAGGAGAAGCTCTCCCAAATAGGCCCATACAATTGGAAATGGCTGATTTATACGGAATGACGCTCAATCGGGCAGGATTTTTCTTCTTTGTTTTTTCTCTTTCGATGGGAAACTACTTCAACCATATAGACGATGAAACTTACGGAATTACGTTCAGTTATTGTATGATTGTCCCATGGAGAGACCGTTTAACTTCAGTTTAAATCTACCATCTTCACCACCCCCATACTATGGGTTACTTTATCTACTGTCATCTCAAGAGCTAATTCAGCGGGTCGACGCCAGGCCAGTACCTCGTCGATCGTAACATCCCGACAGAAATGTGTCGGGGTTTTTCTATGATTGTTTTCACCCATATTTTCTCACATTGGTGGCAGTCCCATGCAGATTCATGACCATAGTATTGCACATGTTTTTTTCGCTTCTATTTATGTTTATAAACGAAAAAGTAAAGTTAATTTTAAGGTTTTTTTATCAAAGGTTATTTTTCAGCCTGAGTTTTTAATCACCAAGACTACCCGTATAAAATTTATTCACAAATTATTTTCTATGTAAAATATGCCGTTTAATTTTTTTCATAAAAAACAACTATAGATCAATTGCTGTATAGATATTTGTTTTTCTAACCACGCAAATTACAAAGTGTCAGCCTTAATTATGACCTTGTTATGTAGTCTCTTGAAGAAACCAGTGTGTGTGGTGTCTCGTAGCAAAAATAACGGTAGAAATACGGCACGGAATACGGATTGGAAGTACGCCTGTCCAAAGAATCTTGTCTGTGGGCGTTATTTGTCCCAACCAGCAACAGCGAAACTGGTTCTTTTTTCTTGCATCGATCGATGATTCATCTGAAGCACCTGCAACTGCAAAAGAGCCTCAACTACTGCTGGTCCCTTAGAACATGGAGATGTCCCCCACTGGATTGAATGAGATACAAGGCCCTGATATAATAGTTTAAAGAACCTGACAGAGGAGAACGGTACAGATTAGTACTCTCTTCGTCCATTAAAAAGAAAACTTCATCTTTATTAGTTTTATGTGTTCGAAACAAGGTGGGGTGGAAAAAAGTCCAAAGCGTTCGTTGCTGATAAAAAGAGTATAAATGATATTTTGGAACGGATCGAGTATTATCTCCACTTTGGGTTATAATATATTCCCATTCCTATTATATTTATTGAATGGAGGGAGCGGGACAATATGTGTTCTTTTACTAGGTTAATCTTAAATTTTTTTCTCGTTTTTTACATGTTTACCAAACTATTAACGGCTTTTTACAAAAGAAATTTCTATGTAAAAATCCATTATCACATCTTTATAAAGCAGATTCTTAACTTTAATTTTATCACTTATATCATTAAATAACTATAGAAAATCAGAAAAATCTTTCTCCCTTTCATCGACAAATAACGAAGGGAGTATCATAATCGGTGTCCATATGCCCATATATAATAGCGGCACTCTCTGACATTGTACTGAACCGAAAGCTTTCTGGCATTATTTATACGTGGAAATGTGCAATGCATGCGGTCACCATTCATCGCGTCGTGGGCACATGAGGTTCACAATTAATCTCCCAAAAAGAGCGTGACACGACATCAGACTATGGCAAGAGACACAGCCAATTAACAGATATTGGCCATGGTCTGTTTTGGTTCATGGCCAAAGTTTATAGCATCTATCTTCAGTTAACTATGACGTAAAATAAGTGTTACACGTTAGATAAGAATAATTTTAATATAGTTGAGAAATTACCAGGAGATATATCTGATTACAGTTATCATACTTTTAAACTTAGTACCTTAAAGTAATTTATTAAGGATGGTAAAATTGACTATTAGATAAACAAGACTTATTACTATGCTTGAAAGTTACGTGAGCCCTTCGTTACATTGCATCTAACAATTTATTCACTCCGTTTTATATTATAAGGCTTTCTGATCTTATTTAGATTTATTTGTGTGCTAATAAATCTGAACATATATACAAAACGTATACATTAATACATGGATGAATCTAGACAAATCAAAATAGTTTTATAATATGGAAGGAGGGAATACAAGTATTTAAGGAAATGTACTCAAAGTATGGGACAGCCATTAATTTAAAGTTTTGGTGGAAGGTTAAATAAGTAATTCGTCTTAGATCATCACGTTAAAAGGATAAAGGCAAACAATTTTAAATAGACATTGTTCTTGATAATATCTTGCTCTTATTATTAGGAGCTTTTTTCTCGCCGGTGGTTAGATTGAGAGACTCATATGCAACGTTGATAACGCTTATCATATGTCATCCATAAACTATTAAGTAATTGGTCCGTATTACATATTGTGGAACTATATGTAATTGATCAAACATTGAATATTTATGCATGTGCCATGAGCTAGCTAGACACTAAAATTAAGAAATTTATCAATATTGCAGGGTGTCACTACTCGGAAAACATTTTTTTACAGACGGTGAAAACATATCTTTCCAGACTATCATTACTCTGGAAACAATTTTTACCATGAGCTAGCTAGACGGTTTAATTAATTGTAGAACAAGTAGAGTATGTTACTAAGGATTAAACTAACTACTTAATATAAGATGTTTGACTTTTTTGGTTGCACGTTTAAACATTCAATTCAAAAATTTAGTATAAATGTAAAAAATGACAAGCTGTCTTTTGATAATAAAGGAAGTCACAAGCAAAATAAATAATATTTCTATAATTTTTAGAATAAGATAAATGGTAAGTAAAAAATTAAATATTTTACGTTATGAAACGGAGGGAGTATTATTCATCGTTCAGGAAAGGAAGATGATATTTGGGAAATAACTGGTTCGTCGCCATGCGAGGGATCGAGTTCATGCGGTGAGCCGTAGATGGCTCTTAGGTCGTTAATGACAATAACGGCCAAGAACAAGATCTAAGTTAGACTGTTTACGACATTTTCTTTCTATTCCTTAACTAACCCTCAATTAATCAACGGTAAATAAACTGTGGCTAAAAACCCCCAACGTAACTTTTGCATACAACGGAAATGCTTGGGGGAAATATGATGACTGTGGGGTTATCTTTTCGCTTGTTGACGGAAAAAGACAAACGGCATATTTGCAAACAGAAAATAATTTATGAATTTTTATATATGTTCTTAGCAATCTAAAAGTCAATATTGAAAAATAAATTACGCTGAAAAAACTCTAAAATTGAGTTCAGGATTTTAAATTTTCATATAAATATAAACAAAAGCGAAAAGATGACATCATATATTCTTTGCATGCGCAAATTGAATCCCTTGTCTTGAGGCACAGCCATATGATTTTGTTGATTTTTGCAAGTTGGTGCAAGAAAGCTTGGACAATTCCACCTACAGGGATGAAAAAGAAAATTTAATATGCTTGTGTTAGAACGTTTGAAAAAGAGCAAATTGATTTATTGATCTGTTGGTTAACTAGGGTTCCTGCGGTGAAGCTTAATCCACCTAAGAGCATCCCCAACAGCTTATCTAAATTGGGTCATCCATATCTTCATTTAGATGATCATCTAAACTAGTTTCATTCTTCATATCTTTTTATACTCCACTAGATCATCCATATATGACATCCTCTATATCTCTTTGGAGAATGGAGAGAGATCATCCAAATATGAAGGTTCTCTCTTCTAATAGGATGACATCTAAAAATAGATAATAGGATAGTCGTTCTGTTGGAGCTCAATTTGTAGTCTTTATCCTCTATTTTCAGGATAGAGGATGGGATAGATGAGCTGTTGGGGGATGCTACAAGACATTAGTCTCTCAGTACTGCTGCTAGATTAATAGGCACGGGTGTTCGTGTTTTTTTTTTGAGATTTAGGGCTCTTTCGGAATAGATAATTTTTGAAAATTAAATTGATTCCTTCAATAAACTATAAAATTTACATGTTCCGAATGAACACTAAAATTTAGTCAAAAGTAGATAATACAACTCGTTGGAAAGGGAGAGCTTGAAAATCAAAATCTGTCCTCTAAAATTGTGTGCCCCAAGTGAAAGGAATAATTAACTTGTTACCACTCTTAGAAATAGCGCTAACATATTTGTTACTGGGCCCATATGGCATAAACATATAAGAGTACACGTATCATAGACAGCGGGTGACAAATATGTTATGAGTCATTTCTAAGAGTGATAAAAAGTTAAATGCCCCTCAAGTTTCAATGTTCTTTTCTTCTCCCTATACATAACCTATACATGTACTGCACCCAATATTAGAGAACTATTCGTTTTTGTTTCTATGAAAACATCGCCCTCTCAAATAGACAGGTCGATTTTCAAAACATTTTTTCGCAAAATATTATAAGCACAAACTCTAATAGCACATGCACAGTCACCATTACGAACGAGTACACTGTTCCTGTAAGTACTTTTAAACATTGAGCACCTCCTACTACCAATATACGTACATTGGTTACCATTTCAAAATATTTACGATTTTAGGGCTCCTTCCAAATACTAGGCTCTGTTTCGTAATATAAGACGTTTGACTTTTTTTTACAACCTTTGATCATTCGTCTTAAAAATTTAGTACAAATATAAAAAATGATAAGTGGTGCTTAAAGTTCCATTCATAATAAAAGTCAGATGATCAAACATTACAAGCAAAAAAGTCAAAAACATCTTATATTATGAAACGGAGGGAGCATATGATTACGAAATTCCTTTCAAAAAGACATATGATTTTAATAGAAATGGAAGTGCAAAACAGAAATTGTAAAACATAGAAATAACCATTTAAATAGATCGTACGAATAACAATTTAAGGAGGCTCATTCACAAATTTCCAAGAGGCCGAAGATCTTACTAGTAACTTTCCTCGTAACATCTACGTACACATTGAAGAATTTTATAAGAGTTTAAAAAGTTTCAATACTTTGTTTAAAGAGCCAAATTAGAAAATTCTATAGAATTTAAATATAAAAATCCAGTAAATTCTTTGTTTGAGACTTACCTCCCTTGCACGCATCAACGGCTCCCAAAAAAAAACGAAATAAAAAGGTGGTCGGTAGAAAAACAATTACCTAATCCCTCCGTAAAAAAACAATTTTATTGATAAATTCAGAGACCAAATTATCTAGATTTATTCTTAAAATTTGATTTCTTTTTTCTTTTAAGGACGAAAGATATACTCTTAGTCATATAAACCCGTTGTAATATACATGCACCTACTACCAAATACAAATATTTATAGACTTTTTAGAATACACTAAGAAGATGTTAAATATTATCCTTTAGCACTTCAATGATTAATTTTTAAATATAAATTGATTATATTATCTTTTTAAGCATATAATTTGTTCTAAAATTATTAGAATGATTAGAATCATAGGAATAAGTGTAGAGATGATTATATTGTATATAAATTTTAAATTGTAGAAATAATTATATTTTAGAATGGACGAGTTACCTTGTTACACGAAGAAGATAAAGACAATTCTTGTACAGTCCACGAGTGGAGGTTCCTACCACCTATCTCATCAACGTATCTCTCATGGGCTATGGCCTATCATAGTCCTATCGACAAAATTTTTTGGCAGAAATGTTACATCGAACGTTTGGTCAGATGTTGGAAGGAGTTTTTAGACATGAATAAAAAAATAAATTTCACAGCTCGCATGTAAACCATGAGACGAATTTTTTGAGCCTAATTATGTTGTCATTAGCACATATTGGTTACTATAGACTTATGGCTAATCATGGACTAATTAGTCTCAAAAAATTCGTCTCATGATTTCTCCCATAACTGTAGAATTAGTTTTTTGGTTCATCTATATTTAATGTTTTATTTAGATGTCCAAAGATTTGATGTGATGTTTTTGGAACTAAACTAAGTCCTAACTCATCTTTTGACAATCTCATACATACCAAGAAAATGGTTAGTGTATCTTTGGCTTTATCAAATCTAATACTATTGTTTTTCGCTTTATCTAATTTTAATATTTTTTGCCTCACATTACCAATGTTTTTATCTCACATTTTACATTAGAGTAACGATTTGTTTTTCAATTTATCTAATCCCAATGTTTTCCTCACAATTTATGTTAAAGTAACGATTTGTTTGAAAGAGGAAGTTACTGCCTCCGTACCAATAGAACTGTATCTGTGGTTTTTCATGTCAAACGTTTGACCGCTTATTTTTTTAAAAAATTTTATTTAAAATGTTTGTAAAAATAGTCACGCATAAAGTACTATTCATATTTTATCATCTAATAACAATAATCATAAAACCTTTTTAAATAAAATGGATGGTCAAATGTAGTTCCAAACATAGATTCATGTAGAACATTCCGCCACCATACGAACATGGTATAAAGGTTGAACATAAACCTTACAAAAAAAATACTCTTTTTATGGGACCGAGAAAGTATTTTGGAACAAATAAGGTCCTGTTTAGTTTGCGAAAAGAAAATATTTAAGTGTCACATCAGACGTTTGACCGGATGTTGGAATGGGTTTTCAAATAAGAATGAAAAAGCGAATTTCATAGCTTGCCCAGAAACCGACGAATCTTTTAAGCCTAATTAATCCATCATTAGCACACGTGGGTACTGTAGCACTTATGGCTAATCATGGACTAATTAGGTTCAAAAGATTCGTCTCACGATTTCTCCCATAACTATGCAATTAACATTTTGTTTCATATATGTTTAATGCTCTTTAGATGCCTAAAGATTCGATGTGATGTTTTTGGAAAAAAAATTGGAAACTAAGGGCATTCATAGTCGGAGGACATGGCGTTTAGCCCCAGCCTATCACGCATGATGGAAGGTGCCATCTTGCTCACTCCGCCCCTGACGCAGAGTCGCTCGCACCCTGAAGAGGAGACGTGTGCCTTGGCCTCAATTTCGATGAGGACCTTACTATAGACATGGACTACGTGAGCTTGCCACTGGCCTGGGCGTGGGAGGTGATGGCGCGAGGACGTCACTGGTGGGGGATAGCGCTAGGCGCAAAGCCTCCTTGAAGTAGAAGGCAGAGCGAAGTAGTGGCGTCTCGACCACCGACATGACTGTCTCGTTCTTCACCGCCTCTGCCTTTGACGTTAGGTCATCAGTGTCTTTGTCGTTGTCGCGAGGGCCGCCGGCGTCGTAGTCGTTGCAGGGAGAGACCAGCGGGAAAGGAGGAGAGGAGGGAGACCGACGGGGAAGAGGGAGACTGGCGGGAAGGGGAGACGACGGGGAGTGGCAAGGAGAGAAGAGAGAGGAGAGGCTGGTGGGGCCCATTTAAAGATGTCATTTTAAATGTCATTGGTCTCATTTAGAGTGGCTTGGGTCTTTAGAGTAGTTTCATCTAGGTAGAATACGGTGATGTATCCCCCACGGTGAATAGCCTAAACAGGGCCTAAGAGCATCTCTAACAGCCTCTCCAAATCTCACTCTCCAAATACATATTTTGCAACTCTCTATTTTATTTGACCACTCATATTCGCTTTTTACTGTAACAGTCTCTTCATCCACACTCTCTATTTTGAGTCAATGACACCTGAGCTCCACAGGTCATCCTCGTTTTCTCTCCCTCTTCCTCTCCCTCAATCTCTTTCTCCCCTCTTTCCTTCTTTTTTTTCTTTCCTTTTCCACCTCAGGGGCGGCAGATGCAGGGGGCGGTGAAGCCTGGCGTCCAGGCGCGGCGCGCAAGGAGGCAGCAGGCGGCGCGGCGACGTTCGCGTGGGCAGAGGCAGTGCGGCGTGGATGGTGTGGCCGATGCGTTGCGGCGAGCGGCGCCACATGGAGGCCGGTGGCTGCGGCGAGCGGAGGCGGCGAGCCGACGCGGAGGTCGGCGCCGGCGACTAGCTTGGTGCGGCGGCTTCCTGGTTTCGTGCTCCTTCGTGCTTGCCGTGTGGGGATAGAGGAGATTGCTATGTAGGGCCACTATTGGCCAGCCAAATAGAGTGGCCAAATTTGGCCATTGGAGCGAGGCTTTTGGCCAGCTGGCTTAGCCATTCGGATGGAGTGGCTGTTGGAGTATGTTTTTTTATTAAAATGGCTAAAATTTAACTTAGAGAGTGGGATAAGAGAACGGTCGTCTGATATGACAAACGATTACTTAAGAACGAGAACGAGAGAGGGATTAGGAGCATCAGTACACGTCGGTTTGCTGTCACGTACTGTACTGTACTCTACTGTAACTGCCCGTGGGCGTGCCTGCCCACTACGCCAATGGCGACAAGTCCCCCCAATCCATCCGCCGCCGCGCCGCACGAACGCACGACGACGTGCGCTGGCTTCTTGTTCTCGCCGGGACGCGCACGCGCACGCACACGCTTGCCACCACCATCCTTCTTCTTCCTCCTCTTCACCGCCACGCCCACGGCCCACCCGTGCGCGTCCTCCTCCTCCTGCTGCTGCTGCTGCTCATCATGTCACCACCACCAGCCAGCCGCTGCTGCTGACACAAAGCTCAGCCTCCGCCTCGTCTCCCATTAATAATGGGTATAGTACTACTCTATTCTTGGTTGCTCTGCTTGCTTGCTTGCTTCTGGCTGCTGCTACTGCTGCCATTGCACACACATTTCCTCGTTTCTTGAGCTCTCGGAACTGCACCGAACTGTCCGCTCCTGACCTCCTCCTCGGTCCTCGCCAAAGCTCCCTCCTCTCTCTCTCCATCTCGATTTCTCTTCCGGTTTGTCATTTCTCTTCGTTTCTTTCTTTCTGTTTCTTTTTGTTTTCTTGGAGCAAATTGGATTGGATTAGATTGTGTATTTGCGTGGCATTTGTGATTGTGTGGTTGTGAGCGTGATGATGTTCACGATGTCACGTCCCCTTTTGCCCAGTTGCTGCTGCTGCTTCTTATTCCTTCCTTTAAAGCTGCGTTTAGCATCCATCGGTCTCATCTTTTTCGCTTTTTGATTTTTTCCTCTCTTTTGATTTGATCAGCTTGTGGTGATGGTGACAGTCTTCACTTGAGCTGCAGCTCAGCTCAGCTCGGTTCTTGGCCACTCTCGCTTTGCTTTGCTGACGACGTGTTGCTGACCGTGGTCGTGTCTGCTTGTTGCTTTGCTTTGCTGTTCTTGGTTGGCGAGAGAAGCGGATCTTGCGGCGGCGGCGTGGCGGCGGCTGCAATGCGGAGGCGCGGCGGCGAGGTAGAGGACGGCGGCGTGGTGGTGGTGAGGCTGGACAGGATCCGGAAGCGGGGGGCGCTGTCGTCGTCGGGCGCGTCGAGCGCGGCGAGGGCGAAGCTCAGGTCAAGGAGCCCGGCGGTGCTGCTGCGGCGGGGTGGCGCGGGAGGGGCGGCCATGTCGGAGTCCTCGACGCGGAGCCGGCATTGCCGCGCCCACGCCGGCGCCGCGGACGGTGCGCGGGCTGCGGCGAGGAGGCTCGTGGGCGCGTTCTGGCAGATGGACAAGGAGAGGCTGTTCGGCGAGGACGCGGCGGCGACGGCGCGCCGGAGCGGCATGCCTCCTCGGAGCCGCGCGCCGACGGAGGTGGGTGCCCCCCCAAATCGATTGGTGGTTTCGCTGCTCGACCGTGACATGGATCTTGCTGGTGATGCAGGTGTCCAAGGGGTCAAGGAGAAGCAGGAGCAAGATTCTGGAGTCAGATGTGAAGGGAAGCTACCACGGCGGCCATCGCCACTGGTTCTCCTCTGCAGATGTGATGAGCAACGGCACCGCCGCAATGGAGGTACAACAAAAGAAATGCAAAATGCAGAAACCTAATTTTGCATGAGATTTTCAGTATTTTCAGACTTTCAGTTATGACATTGAAGAAATGTTGATTTGCATTTTTCCTGTTTTTGTGTGTGTGTGTGTGTGTTCAGTTGAATTGAAATCTGCAAAATGTAGGCCAAGGGTGTGTTATTATAGTTCAGATGAATTGGAACAAGCAATGTAGGCCACCATATCAGTGTTCCAAATCTGCCTAATTTCTTGATTCAGTCACATTGATGTGACTAGCTACAAATGTTTAGTTCTGTGCCGATAGAGTGTCTGAATAGGCTTTTATGTCTCGAGCCACCGATTGATTTTTTAATGAAAACCTAGCTAATCACAACCAGAAGGAATAATCTCTCAGTTCATAAAAGGTGAAAGTGTTTGATACTTTTTTTCGATGTAGTACACCTTTGTTTGTTCAGTTGTTTCCATAATATGCAGTGCAAGCTTAAAGAAATCCGATATGCTTCTCCAAGTGAGCATTTTCAATGAGTAATGACCACCTGATAAGCTACATAGTGACTGCATTGGTGCCTTAAGGATTTCCAAATAAAACCAACCTAATTGCATCTAAAAGGAACATCTACTTGAGAAAGGAGAAAACTTTTGACAATTAATTCAACATAGTGCATTTTTTTAAACAAATGTGACATGGATTTGTGAACATGGAAGCAGAAGCTAAAGTGAGAAGCATCCCCAGGAAGGCATTCTGATATGCACATGCATCTTGTCCACTTCTGTAACTGGCTATCGGCTAGGCTTGTACCAAGCTTGATTTGTTTATTCAGCAGCCGAAATGGCTCAAAAACACTTTCTCCTCATGTCTAGGCTGTTAGGGAGGATTAGTTATTTGGCAGTTGCTGCCTTTTAGGTAAATGAGGCATATGTTTATTGATCAAAAGTTGAACGATCTTGAAGCCTTGACAAGGCAAATCGTGTCAGGTTGGTTGAAGCTAATTTTCAATTAGAAAAAACAATGAGAATTTAGGACAGTACATACTCAGAGCTGTTTGATTATGTGGCTTGCATGTGCCTAAGTTTGACATCAGTCATGGACTTATATGCTTCTAGCTTTCTAAATGGGCAACTGGTGTGCTAGTAGTATTCTCTTTCCACTGAGCTTGTGATCTTTCTCAGCTATAATAAGAAATTATAATGCAGGTCATTAGTTTTTGCTTTTGCTGCATCACTTGTGTTCTACAACTGTGTTTCTGAATCTTGATAGAGCTAAGGTTTACAACAAAGACCAATATTGAGAACCAACACAATTTGACACGAAATATTTTCCTATATTTTCCACGAAAAACAAATTTGAGTAATTTATTTTTTTGCGTGAAAGCTGCCAATTTTGCAAGTGTTGATGAGAAATAGTTGTCAGTAATACTGGATTACACAAAGATGCGCAATTCTATTGTGTATTCTCTAAAAGTAATACTGGCTTAGGTAATGCTTGTGAATTTGCTTGTTTACACTATGGCAACACTTGATGTTTCTAAAACTTGATCCATTTCAGGTTGTCACATGCTCTCAAGATGATGTTTCAAGATGTCCTCAAGAGAAAACAATCCACCTGCAGGACCTGCATAACAGCCTGATTGCATCTAAAGAACTTGTAAGAGTATTAGCACACATCTGGGGGCCTGGAGAACTGAATCCATCGACCACTTCACTCATTTCAGCGCTATGCTCTGAGCTCGATCTTGCTCGCTCTCATGTACGAAAGCTTATCAAGGAACAAAAATCAGAGTGCAATGAACTCGACAGCTTAAAGAAGCAACTTGTGCATGAAATGGAATCATGGAAGATCAAGCAAAAGGAGAAGGTGGCAAATGCTCTGCAATATACAGTTTCAGAGCTGGACAGCGAGAAGAAGTCCAGGAAAAGAGCAGAGAGGATAAACAAGAAGCTGGGGATGCAACTAGCTAAAACCGAGGCCTCGTTACAGGCCGCGACGAAGGAGCTTGAGAGGGAGAAGAAGTCCAAAGGCAGAGTGGAGAAGATCTGCACCGAGCTCATCAGAGGCATCGGGGAAGACAAGGCTGAGGTCGAGGCGTTGAAGAAGGAAACCGAGAAGGCGCAGGAAGAGCTTCAGAAAGAGCGGGAGATGCTTCAGCTCGCAGACGAGTGGCGCGAGCAACGGGTTCAGATGAAGCTCCTGGAGGCGCGGCTCCAGTTCGAGGAGAAAAACGCAGCCATCAGCCTGCTGCACGACGAGCTCCAAGCATATCTGGATAGCAAGAAGGACCATGAACCTACAAATGATCAAACTTTGCCGCGATACGCATCTGAAAACGGCAGGGAAATTGCTAGCAATATTCAGAATATTCAGAAGGGCAATGGAGGAGGGTGCAGTGATGAGGATGAGGGTGGTGAAGATGATGGTGACTCGACCTCTGAAGGCAGTGGCATGCACTCGATCGAGCTGAACGTCGATGGCAACAGCAAGAGCTACACCTGGAGCTACACTCCTGCCACCAAGGAGAGGAAGAGAGTTGCATCAAGATCACACGGATCGTTCTCACAGAAAGGGATGGAGATGGACAGCGCTAGCTCCCGCGGATTCGACCGGAAGTTTCAGGAAACGGGTGAAGAGCTGCTGGAGGGAGACTGGGCTGAAGGATGCAGCAACGGGATCCTGAACTTTGAACACGATGAGGAGAGGTACCAGGCAATCAAGAATCTCAGAGAGCAGATGTTAGCTGGGTCTGGGTTCATCGTGTCACAGGGCAGGGAGCTTGCTGACAGGGAGTTCTGTGGCTTGTAAGGTAAATTATAAACTGATGAAAACAAAAACAAGCTGAAAATTTGAATGATATTAGTCATCTGTCATACGAATGTTGGCGTGCAAATCAAACTGGTTTAGTCCTAACTGGCATAAACAGCCAAGATTCTTCTCTTGTGTTTGATATGAAGGATAGAAAGTTGGTAGTATTACTTAAGTTGAGATGAAACATGCACTGATAATTGATAAATTCAAGTCGAGGAGAACTCAAAGTTGGATGGTAGGATTAGATTAGGGTGTTAATTTGCTGAACCTATCTCTCGCCACCACCAACCAACCAAACTATGGTCAATTCCAAAGATCTCTTATGGATGGTTTCCTTCTTTAAGCAGTAAAAAGATTACAAATGTTTAACGCACTGGGCATACCAATCACATCCATGCTAGTGACTACTCTTAAAAAGTGATGATCGGTGAAATCTTGCATCCAGAGTTGACACAAATTTGTTCTCTGGGTACATTTATGGACACCTTTGTAGCACCTAAAGGCCCTGGCAAGGCCGAAAATATATCTCAGCCCATATACAAAGATTAACAGAAATTACTGTTCAATTTCTAGGCATCACCCTTGGAATGGGCCGTGATTTGTTAGGACACAAGTGGGACAGCCTTAATATCTGTCTAATCACAATTATAGTTATGTTTATGTTTATAAATGGGATGCAAACGTATCTCTGAAACTGAGCAAATAATTCGCGATAATAATAAAGTGAAATACCCCCTCATCTCAAAATATAGCTGGTATTTGAAGCTTTTGATGAACAAGTCAAATGTTATGTACCCGTGTCTTGCGACAAGTCAATTTGGGGATGTATTGCACAGGCTAATAAATCGGGATGGGCTGATGGTGTGGATACAATAAGATTCAACCGGTTATTTTTTTAACTTATCTTTTCTTTGATTTTCTTTAAGGGTGAGTGGTTTTTTCTTGAGAGTGGGGGTGGTTAATTATCAGGTTATGTGTGTATCGCGAGAGAGGAAGGATGACAGATTGTTTTTATAGTAGCAGAGAGACTGAGGAGAGAACTGAAATTAAACGAGAAATTGGTTGAGATGAGAAAATTAACAAAGAGAGGCAAAAGAAGACACCACCCTATCACCTCACATGAGATGAGAAATTGGGGGACAAAGAACGTGGTGGTGGATTGAACTTTCGGAAGAGCAAAGAGTTTTGCTACGTTAAGCTAGCACCATTGAGCTAGCATAACATAGCGCTAATGCCGCCAGATTAGTTTTGTGAAAAAAATAGTTGTTTTTCTATGACGGTCAATGATTGCCTTAAAAAACCTTATGCATGCCACATGTTTAAAAAACCAAAGAAAACCATCTGATAATCTGGTGAACTTCAAGGAAGTAAATACTAAATTTTTATTTTTTTTATAAAGGCGAATCTCAATGTTAGTCAACATTTCTCACAAGAAGCCAGTAAAATTGCCTAGATTCGGTTTTTGAAGCTGGTTTAGTTTTGTGAACTCTAACCACAATTTGTTAGCCCTGTGATTAATTGGTTGATTGCTATAAATATAACATACTGAGATCCATGCTTTAGTAATTCTCCCACCCATATATCACACACACTCTCATCAAACGTAACCATAATTTGATTCACACACTTTGTTTGGTATGTCCCATGCGGTTTTAGCGAAGAGAGGTCCTTAAACTCACGAGCTACCAAGAACATAGTTGCATTCAAACAGACAAACGATCAATTAGCTGGGATATTTGAGCGAGAACCAACAAAGTTTTTGCTATTCAGGATATCCGGTTGGTTCTCATCATGCCAGTAGGTGGACCTAATTTGTCGCAACTATTTGGCACGACGCAAATTACTATTTAAAAAGGCTAAAACAGCATATTTTTAAACAAAAAAAATCATAAATAAAAATATTACATATGTGTTTTTAGCCATCTAAATGCAAAATCAAACATTAAAAATAAAAATATGATAAAAAACTCTACGATCAACTCCATTATGTAAGGATGAAAATTTAAATTTAAATGCACTGATGACCCGCGACGACAGTGGTAGGATCCAGCCCTGCCGACACTCCATCTCGATCTCGATCTGCCGCAGCACGTCCGGCCAAAACAAAAAACAAATTATTAATATAATTATGGGTAAACACAAAACACGTATGTACTCTCATTCTCCCTATCAATGTAATATAAGCATTTGAAACAATGCCAAATCAATTTTTTTAAGTTTAACTATCAGTAGCAAAAAGAAAAGAATTTTATCGTGTACTTTTGCCATAAGATATGTAACTCTCTTAATTTGAAGTAATTTATTTATAAATGTTATTGTTGAAGTTTCAAAAATCTTAAATCTATTGAGGGAGATAATAATCCCGTATGTATATATAATTGGTTTGGTGGTTCACGTGCAGATTATAAAGGCTGGATTTCTAATTTCCAAAACATTTTATTAAAAAGAAACTGTACATAAATGTATACAAAGGCTGGATTTCTAAACCATTTTATTTTTTAAATAATGTACATGAATGGTGGCCTCTGGCCGGTTGGTCGGCCGGCCGGCAGTTGAGCTCATCTGTCACGGCGGCGCTAACCACCGGCGCTCGGCGAGGCGATAAAAACTAACCCCGTGCGTCGCCTATATTTAAGTACTTATTACGTGAGAAGAACTCGGAGCTAATTAAGCTCGCTCGCTCGCTCCGACGTACGACGAAAATGGAGAGACACGCCACAGTAGCCTACACTGCTCTTCTTCTTCTTCTTCTTGCAGTCGCGGCGCCAGCCGCCAGTGCGGCCAAGCTAGTGGTCGGCAAGGCGGCGGCGTTGGTGGAGGATGACGACGAAGTCGCCGCCGGGATGAACGTCCTCCAGGCGGACCACGCGGCGGCGCCGCTGGCGGCGATGATGATGGTCGCGTCGTCGTCGTCGGCGGCCGCGGCGGAGGTGCACCGGCGCGCCCTGCAGGCGCAGGGTGGGTACCTGAACCAGGCGCTGGTGGCGAACCAACAGAGGTGCATCAACGGTTGCCCGGCGCAGGGCGGATCCTACACCGGCAGGGGCAACAAATGCTACTACCAGAACAAGGCGTGCTAGGCTCCGCTTCATGATCATGCAGTGCCGGCCTGATCCATCGGGTGATCCATTAACGATGAATTTCTCGAGTGAGCACGTCCGTCCGTCGATCCGTCGCCGGCGGTTGGAATGTGATCGTCGTGATAAATCTTGGTGATGAAATGTTTAGTTGTGCACTTGTGTTGTTGTATGGTCTCATACTCTGATCTGTATACCAGCAGTGCTGTTGCCATTTATCTGCATACCGCATTTCCCCTCTCTCTCTCGCTGTTGATGTTATTTACCGAGTGATAAATCTAAGAGTAACTTTATAGTGTTTAAGTAGGTATCGAAATAGTGCTTGAGTAGATACCGAGAGTTAAAAAAAATTAATATAAAAATTGATACCTTCTAGTACTTAAGATGCTAAAAGGTATTAAATTTTATACTAAAATTTTGATACATCCGGTTACTTTCTCAATAACGGTAAAATTGCTCTGAATCTAAACATACGCGAATTAACCGTTGGAATAACACCCCGGGATGGAATGGGGCCCCAGTATCCAGCGTATCCCTGCCGGCCCAATCGACCTCTTGCTTGGGCTTTGGAATGCGACTAACTGTGGGCCTTATCGTGCATCTCGATTACTGAGGGAGAAGCTGAGCCTGAGAAAAAAAAGGTAGTGCAGTTCAGTTCGACCAAACTTAAAATTAATTAAATTAGAAGGGGGGCGCAGTTGCTGAGACTGATTGTGATGTCATGCGTAAATCATCGTGACTCGAATGGTTTGATTAATTAGTTCGTTCCCTTCGCTAACAAGCTGCAAGCTAGACAGCGGCAACTAGCTAGCCGGATGCATGCATGGAGCAAATCATGCATGGGCGCACCTTGCAAATTGCAATATAAAGGCCCTCGTTGTCTGGCAATTTCTGTGAAAATAAACCAAATGGTACTTTTACAAACGAAAAATAATTTATGAATAAAAATTATATATATATATATGTTTGTAGCGATCTAAAGGTTGAAAAAGAAACTTTAATTAAAAACTTAAATTTAAGATTAAAATTTAAATTTTGGTTTATAAGCATAGGAAAAGGTGAGATGCAAGGCGAAAGTCGTTCCTTGTTTATATAACCAGGCCTTTTGTGATTGTCAGGCCAACATATATAGCACCAATGCACCATGATAAGGGACAGTGTGTAGTAGTAATCCATAATATTGTTGCACCAATGAACCAATGATGTATATATGGTACGGTACCAATAATTGAACTTTCCATTTGGTGCACTTGGTTGTTGGAGCTAGAAGCTTAGCTCTAGCTAGCCATGCGTGGCAGGCGGGAGCACTAGAGATGTCTTGCCGAAAATTTCCATGAAAACATTGCCAAAAAAAATTGTTGTGAAACTGAACAGTTGACATATGAATAAAAATCTTATATACATATTCTTATCGATTTAAAAACCAATACTAAAAAAATTAACTTTATTAAGAAAAACCTTAAAATTAACCCAAATTTAAGAACGAAGATTTAAATTTTGGGTTATAAGCATAACCATATACGAAAAGATAGGGTGCTCCTGCCTGCATTATGCATCATTATACACAAAACAAAATACTCAGTACTAACTCCCAGTCAGTCGATCCGGTAAAACAAGACAAATACAACTACATACTTGTTAAAATTCCAACCGCTAGTTAAATCTTAAAAGTCAAGGTACACACGAGAGATCAATACTATAAAATTACCTCGAGGTACGGGTAACTCGAGATATCAAATTATTTCTCACTATTGGATTTAGCTGAGTAGTATGTGTATTGTTAGATCTAATGATCCGAAAAGATTTGGTACCATGAGGTACTTTTTGTTAGAATGTAAAATTGCTCACAAAATTAAACTAGCTATCCATACCACCCTATCTGTGTCAATTGGCAAAATCACGGCACTGATAGGGGTATTCCGTCCACGCGCCTGACTGTCACCCTCTTTAGAAAAAAAAAAGACACAGATAAGACTACATCAGCGTTGATTAAGTAAATAATAAGTAATAATATTTGTATTGATTATTTTTAAAAAGCAACATTAATGTATATAGTATTATCTCTGTCCCATAATAACTTTATTTTGATTTCTTTATCCAATGTTTTGATTATTCGTCTTTTTTGAAAAATTTATAAGAAACTTAATTAAAAATATTAATCATGCATAAAATAATATTCATGTTTAGCATATGGTAACGATAAAAGTATTAATCACAAAAAATTTCAAATAAAATGAAGAATCAAATCATTATATCAAAAACTGAAAATAAACTTATTTTAGAACGGAGGCATGACATCAATGCAGGTTTATACAACACACCAGTACCAATAGCTTGAGCTAACCACCGGCGCTCGGCGATGCGATAAAAACTAACCTCGCGCGTAGCCTATATTTAAGTAGTACGTGAGAAGAACTCGGAGCTAATTAAGCTCGTTCGCTCCGACGTACGACGAAAATGGAGAGAAACGCCACGGTATCCTATACTGCTCTTCTTCTTCTTCTTCTTGCAGTCACCGCGCCAGCCGCCAGTGCGGCCAAGCTAGTGGTTGGCAAGGCCGCCGCGTGGGTGGAGGACGAAGACGTCGCCGCCGCCGTCGGGATGGACGTCCTCCAGCTCCAGGCGATGATGATGGTCGCGGCGTCGTCGGCGGCGGCGGCGGAGGTGCACCGGCGCGTCCTGCAGGCGCAGGGTGGGTACGTGAACCAGGCGCTGGAGGCGGACCACCAGAGGTGCCTCGGCAGCTGCCCGCCGCCTGGCGGATCCTACACCGGCAGGGGCAACAAATGCTACTACCAGAACAAGTCGTGTTCGTGAGGCCATCGATTGATTAATAATTACATTATTCCCTCCGTTTTACCGTCTCATGATGCACGTTTAACTATCCATCTTATTTAAAAAAATTCAAAATTATTAATTATTTTTATATCATTTTATTTGTTGTTAAGTATACTTTTATGCATATATATACCTTTACATATTTTAAAAAAAAATTAAATAAGACGAATGGTCAAACATGTATAAAAAAGTCAACGGCGCCAAGCATTTAGGGACGGATGGAGTATAATATAAAGCTTTCTGTTCTTGTCTAGATTTATTTATGTGCTAATAAATATAGATAAATATGCAAAACATATGTATTGGTATACGGATGAATCTAGACAAATTCAAAACGTTTTATAATACGCAGTGGAGGGAGTAATTGTTTGATTCAGCACGTCCGTCGCCGGCCGGTGGAATGTGATCATCGTGATAAATCTTGGTGATGAAATGTTTAGTTGTGTTGTTGTATGATTTCAGACCGTGAGTCTGATCTGTATACCAGCAGTGCTGTTGCCGTTTATCTGAATTTCTTCTCTCTCTCTCTCTCTCCCTGTTGATGTTAATAACCGATTGATTGACTGCTGTGATGGCGTGAAGATGTTCTGAAATCTCATGCATGTACGTGTTCCACGTCACCGTCTAGAAACACAACGGGGTCCTTTCAAATTCAAGATCGAATTTGAACACATGGGAATAGGAAAAAGAAAAAGAAAATGAGGTTAAGATGCCATAACTTAGTTTATTTTTCAACGTTCATTCAAATCATTAGAAATACAGATATAAACATTTTAGTCATAATTTATTTTTATCGCTGATAAGCTGTTGTTTTAACTTTATATCCCTATGTTTCATTACTGTAATAAGTTTTAACTTTTTTATAAAGTCACATTTGTTTTAAGTTTAACCAAATTTATTGAAAAATATAGAAATATTTTGAACATACAACAAATATAAGATCATAATATATTTATTGAAACTAATTTGGTGTTATAGATGGTGCTATATTTTCTTGTATGCTTGGTTAAAATTTAACAAGTTTCACTTTAAAAGTATTAAAATATTTTATAATACAAAATAGAGAGTATCTATAAATGACCAATTGCACTCACTGGAAAGATAAAAAATTAAAGAACTTTGACATTAAAAAAACAAAATATTTTATAATACGAAATGGAGGGAGTATCTAAAATTACCAATTTAATTGATAAATTTGAAGAAGCTCTAGCTTTAATTTAATATAAAAGCCTATAAATTAACAAATGAACTGAAGAAAAATATAAACATTATACGTTGATTGTAGTGCGGATGCACATTGGTCTTCATTAAACTACAGAGTTTTTATATAAATATAGTACGGAAATATCTTAAGTTTGTAGTATTAAAAATAAATGAAAAGTAAATTAAATAAGATTAAACATGAGATTAGTTACATTGAAAATATTAAATATAATATAAAGCCATAAATTTGGTTTCTATGCGAATTCCAAATTAGAAAACATTAAAGTTAAGATTAAAATAATTACAAAAACAGTAAAATTGACAAAAATTAAAGTGAATCAGGAACCAATACATCCTACCATATATTCCTTATATAGCAGAACCAAAATGTATCAACATTTGAGGTACATCATGGAGACACATTTATTACTGGATCTCCCCGAGTTTAATATCAACCATTATTTATGGCTTGAGTTCTGTTTCTTGCATTGTTGATGTCATTACTCTTATACATTTTCTACTCTAATAAAGCCACATAATCTCAATTAGTTCTAGCATCTCTATGATTATTAAAATGTGTTAAATGTCCAAAGCAAAGTCATGTCGTCTCCCTACGAAGTGAATAGATTTTTCAACTCATTTTATCATTACCATATAGTATTCCTGCAGGGACCCCCGGGTGTTTATCTTGTATGTATTATGAACAAACACTGCCGTCACACGCATCTGAAAATGGTATGGATATTACAAACATCATTCACACCAACGATGGAGAGAGTGCAGTGATTGGGGTGATGATTTGAGGATGATGACTCGGACTGAAATCAGGGCCATGTCACACGATTGAACTTTTTGTGATAATAAAATTTACAGCATTTACATGAAAGAAGCTACAATTAATTATTATAGATGGCGTATGACAAATGATTGTGAACTACAAAATAATATTTTGATTAAAAAAATAAAAACTATTGAGACTATTTAAAACATAGATATTTCTATCTATGGCTGATAAAACATGCATAACCATTGTGTCTCCCAACATTAGGGCCCCTTTGAATCATATGAATGAAAAAATAGAGGAATAGGAAAAACATAGGATTCTGACAGGAATGTATATTTAAAATAGAGGATTGCAAAACATAGGAAAAACGTAGGAATAGCCGTTTGATTGGACCACAGGAAAAACATAGGAATTTGAGAGAGCCTTCGAGTTATGGGAAGAAGAAACCTGAGGTAGGACCTCATGTTTATTTTTCTCCAAAATCTACATAGGATTGCCCAATCCATAGAAATTTTAAAAGAAATGGTAGAATGTAATCCTTTATTTCAAAGGGTCTCATAGGAATTTTTTTCATAGAATTAAAATCCTCTAAACTTCCTATGTTTTTTCTACAAATCAAAGAGGGCCTACATGTTATACATAATTATTGCCTCTCTTAAACTAGAAAAACATACTCTTTAAAACCAAAGACCGATCCTATCTCAATCGAATTTCATTTAATTTCCGTCACCGTTGATGACCGACGTTAAACCAAAGGGGAAAAAAACGTCGGAGAGCAACTAAATTATAAATCAGTCTTTGACCCATGCATTTCCATTATCATTTTGATCAAACCCGATCTAACATGTACACGGTCACAACGATACTGTACTACAAAATAGATTGATTATGGAAACACACACATAACCCGCCTGCAGAAACCATACTTTCAATAAAATTTGGCATTTGTTTTAGAGCACATAAATTTGGAGTTCAAGTACACCTTTGCGGTAGCAGTTTAATTGTAGCCTCGTGCTTAGGTCTGCTAATGGGAGGTTGTTTTTAATTTGGATTGTTTTTGGTTGAATAAAAATGAATTGTTACTTCAAATGGGTTTCAAATGGGTTGGATGGATTGTGTTATAGAGACAAATGGATTGGATTTAGTTAGTTGATTTTAGTTTCTAAATGGATTTAACCCGTGGAGGGCAAATGTATCCTTTAATTGGATAGATAATAGAATAGACATATGTGGGACCCACATATAGAAATTGATCAACATTTGCATAAAGTTGCTTTTATACATAATAAATTATCCCACCAAATTTCAGTCAAATTTGATAAATTTTTATAGTGTGAACGTGAGTTTTAAAATTTTAGGCCAAAGTTTATACATATCAAATGAGTGCATCCATCCCGCAAGAGTGGATTGGATCCATTTTAACCAAATGGATTGGTGCGAATTGGACTAAAATCGGAGTTAGATTGGTTTAGATTGGATCCTAATAAATAATAATTGGTACGGGTTGTTTTGGTAAACTAACTAGCAAATAAATAGATTGGAGTGGATTTGGATTGGATTGAATTTCAGTCCTGCTTGGGCTTTAACTGGAATGTGTCTAATTGTGAGACCAAGCATAATTAAAACAGGCATATATATATGTACATATATATATAGCTGCTGTCTGCTGAGACTGATGTCATGCCTAAATCATCATGACTCGAATATATGGTTGATTCATCAGTTGGTTCCCTTAACTAAGAAGCTGCTAATCAGTGGCGCCAACTAGCCGGATGGAACAAATCATGGCACCTTGCAAAATGTTCCCATGTTTGGCCTTTTGTGATTGTCAGGCCAACACACACACACACATCCCAATGATAAGCTGGGCCAGTGTATGGTGTTGCACCAATGGTACTGTACCTTACCAAGAACTAAACTTTCCATAGTCCATCATAAGAAGCACTGGCTAGCGGTTCATTGACGAATATTGCCATGAAAAGATTGCTAAGAAAAGATTTGTTGTGAAATCGAAGGGTTAATTGACGCACAGCTCTCCTGACTGCATACGTGCGCCACTGCCACGGGAAAGGCTATTTAGGGAACATTTGTGTGGAAGATTTCGGTGCGAATGCTCGTTATTTCCTTTCTATTTTCATATAACTGGATCGCCATCTTTTCATTTGGGCATTTTTTCATTCGTCTACTGCTTGGACACATGCTGATAAGTTACACGTAACTTTTTCCTAGAGAAATACTTCATGCATTGGTTGCATGTAACAGATACAAAACTTAAAAAATAAAGTATTAAATATACTATAGACAACCAAATAGACAATCTATTGTACAAATTATCTATTTAACTGTCTATGTTTATTAAATAGACAAACAACCGTCTATGTTATTGTACATGTCCTAAGTAAGGAGGCATAGCGCAATAGCCGCTCCCTGTGCCTCATGGCACCGGCCCAAATCATACTATCTACTTTCAACCCTGATCTTTTGGCTTATGCTTATAAACCAAAAAATTAAATTTTAACTTTAAATATTTTTTAGTGTTTTTTTTATCAAAGTTTTTTTACATTGACTTTTAGATCGCTAGAAATACACATATAAAATTTTTATTCGTAAATTATCTGCAAATATTCCGTTTGCCTCTTTACTTTAATTAATTTCATACAAATTAGTAGTTAAGTAAACGATATTTATGTTCATATCTATTTATTTTTCTGATATGATATTTTCTGATATGATAATTGTACATGTCTATATCGGTAGAATAGTCCCAAATTGATTATTTAGCGGGAGTTGAGCCAACTTAGAAATGAAATAAGAGAAGTCGCTCACTTCTTGAGCTAGTTTTTATGGTGTAGCAAAACCTTTTTCCGATTAGGCCAACATCTTCATGTTTTGGCTCTAAAACAATCTTTGACGTTAGAAGTAAAGACTTTTTTTTACCTTGCTTAAAAAAGTATCTTGAGTTACCCAAAAATTTAGTGTAAAATTGTGAGGACGTCCCGAAGCCTAGGTGGTGTGATGCTCCGAGACATGTCAGCGCGAAATATCTGGATGGATGGGGTCTCAAATTAAACCCAAATAATTACGGTAACCATCCAACCTCATCACAGACCCCGACATGTCTTGAAGAGGGCACTGCAAAGGCTCTAAGCCATCGGATATGAAATAGAAGACATAATCATTGGAATAGCCACGCCAGTCATCTACGTCATACGCCCGTCAACCACTCGATGGTGGCAACCAAAAGCGTACCCCAGAGACTCGATCTCAACAAAGGCATATTCCCCGGTTATCTCAACCATTTCAAACCCATCCTCATGTGGGACTAGTTGCCCAGGAATGCAACATAGTCTCACATAACTCATCTCAAGCACGATATCCGAATTATAAGTGGTTCTAAGCATAACGCATAAATAGTCTTAATAAGTTCTAAGTAGTACTTGGCGACAAGCCATACATATTGGTTCATACGGTAAGCGTGCTACCCAAAAACACATAGGCAAACCGGCTAGGGTAAATCCCTAGTTAGAACCATCCTGGAAATCACAAGCTGCATCAAACTCCTCATCCAAACAGTCAATACCTGCAGCAGGGTCTGAACCAAAAACAAGGAAAAGAAAGCAAGAAATCAGTACATTAATCAAATTAATGTACTGGCAAGTCGGTGACAACCCTAGCATGCTACATGTTGGCCGTATTCAAGGACAAGCTATGTATAGGTTAATTTGCATAAATGCCAGTTTTAGTTCACACTATTTTCTCAACGGAATTTTTTTTACAATAGTATAGAGTAAGTAAAACTAGTAATGTAAATGAATAAATAACACACGTCTACCCCTCAGGGTAGATCATCACCACTTACCATCATATCATCACCATTCACCGAACTTTACCCAAGTTCACCAATTAAAACATTCCAACCATTTTCCAAGTTCACAAGAGTTTATCAAAATCACAAACTATACTCATGACACTTCACCATGCCGCTCATGACCGTGAGCACGGCTAATCGATTAGTTTAGATTCTGCAGAGTTTGTACAACTTTTAAGCCCACATGATATGGTTCGCTCTAGTTTGTCCGATACCCGTCGGTATCACCACATTCTACACATTGAGTGTGATCTAGAGGTCATAACAAAACCGTTACATTGTTTATTGTCTAGCCTTGCACCAGCACGATGTGTGTTTTACCCACGCTACTAGCAAAGTAGCGCCACTAGGTAGCGGGCCCACGCTTTAACCTAGCGCCGTAAGGAACCCTACCCGGAATCCCTCACGAGGCACGGCACCGTTGTATTGGACAGACTGCCCGCTCAAATCATCACATACCACAAGTCATTAATAAACTTCATCACAAACCATAGGAAGTTCCGATAAGTTACCAAAACCCGGTAACTCATACTCTTCGGCCTACCAAGATGCAAGGCTAAACTCTAAACAACTTAATAGGTTAAGGCCAGCCCATACTTAGCACATGTGGTTTGTACTGTTTTCATTAGTTGGTGACATAGAGTGAGGTCCTTAATCGACCCGGGCGAACGCTCCCCCTATCGGTGCACATCTACTACCATATGTACACCACTCGCCGCCCAAGTCTAAAAACAAGTTTCCTCCATTTTCTATTTACAATACTCACACATTTAAAATTCTGTCCAGCAGCATCAAAATAACCTTTTTCACATATAACATTTATCAAAATGAGTAATTTGTAAGGCGGTAACCGAATATATAAGCATATAGCGGCAATATAAGCATAGCATAATCCCAAATAACACAATAATTGTATCCAAGAGCACCCCTATGGTTACAACCAGCAAGGATTCAATATTTCAAGGTAGGTTATGCAGCAATTTGGTCATATCTACCATTCCCATATTTATAAAATTTCTTTTTCTAAAATTAATACTAGCTAACGTATGCATGTTTGCAATAGAATCATTTAGCCCATTAAAACATAGGATCAAAGTGGTCAAAGGAGGGGCTGACATGCCTTCGTCCGCAAACACCTGAACCTGGTCTTCAACAAACTCACCCTCTTCTTCTTCGACGTATTCTTCCTCTATTCAAAATACGCGTATACGATAAATACAAAAATGCATAAAAACCAAAAATGTATGAAAATGCATGAGACTTATGCCGTGAGTGTGTGCTGGTCTCAGGTGGCCTCTAGTGAAGAAATTTTTATTTTATCACGTTTTACAGAGATATGCATTTAATAATTAAAAAGGTTTAAAAAGGGCTAAGTTTTATTAAGCAATATTTTTGTACAGAAGTGAAGAAAATTACTTTTACAAAGTTACAGAGCATGATTTTAGAAAATTAACAGAAGTGGTTTCACAATTTTTAGAGCTATTTTCAATTTGTTATGGATTTAACAAGCTCTAGGAGACATTTAGGGAAAAACAAAAATAAAGGAAAAGTTTGTACAAAAAGTACCAAGTTTTATATTTTTCTAAAATAGTTCACAGTTCCACGGATCTAACAAAACTGCTTTGACAATTTTCGGAGTTAAAATGAATTTTCTACAAAATTTTGAAGTTCTGCTCATTCTTGCAAAAAAAAAGAAATCATTTTTCAAATTTAATTTCAGCCGGGCCCACATGTCAGTGAATGACGTTTTCTGAAGTGAGGGGCGTTTTGCAGAAAGGCCCTCTTAAGATAGGAAATCAACCCGCACTCCCTTGCTACAGTAATATGTGTCTAGGCAGTTTTCGGATAGGACCCTAGCTTTAGTCGAATTCTCCGAAGGAGGTCCCTCGTTGGCTCAAACAAGGGGCAGCCATGGGTGAGTTGGATTTTCAGCTCGCCGGCGACGATCGGTGGCCTGAATCGATTTGAGCGTAAAAGAGAAAATGTAGAGGGAGTCCTTGCGCATCCGTGAGTGGTGGTGGTGAGGAAAATGGTGGTCCGTAGCCCATGCAACACGAGCAACAACAGTGGTATGTCTTGGTATGGCCATGCATGTGCTTGTAATGGCTTGGTTAGTGCATGCAAGGGCTCGGTTAGTGCAAAATAGTTAGTGCCAGAGATGTCTCAAGATACTAGGGTGCTCACCAAGCGAAGAAACGGATGAAACGATGTCCACGGGAGCGGTGAAGACGTTGGCCGGCGGCGAGGTCGGTGACGCCCACCACGTGTTCGATAGATTGCTTCTTGGGCAAAAGAGGCACGAATGAGCTCGGCGTGATACATAGATCACGTTCCATAGGAAGAAAGTGAGAGGGACTCACCGGGGATGGAGAACGACGACGCCTAAGTTGCCGGTGCCGGGAAAGACGGCCGAGCTCCGGGCAATCTGGGCATGGTATTCGTTTGCTCGGGCTTGGAACGCGATGTGGGGATGATGCCCTTGCTACTGGCGCGCTGGCTTCTGAAATAAGCAAGAGTGAAGTGGGGGGGGAGTGAGAGAGAGAGGGGTGGCTAGTGAAATCATGGGGTTTCTTGGGCTCCCATTGGGCATGGAGGGCGGTGGAGGCTGTGAGGAGAGATTGGGAGGCTGCCATGTGGGTCCTAGGAGTGTGGAGCCCACTTGCAAGTGAAAGAGATTTGAAATCTGGTTTGGAGGCTAAGTCATGGAAGATTGTCTGCTATGGATCTTTGGAGGGGATTGAAGGGAGATTTTGTGCAGCAACAAGCGTGTACTAGTGGTCCTCTTGGTCGGGGGTGATGTGGAGAGTGAAAGGGCTGAAGTGGTTTTGGTTAGAAGTCTTTGGTTTAGGCTTAATAAAGGGATGAACATGGGTTGACAGCATGATTAGCAGCCGTTGACAGTGCAGTTAGTAGCTGATTCGATTTTTGGAGGGAGAGAAGAAAGGGTTAAAGAGTGATCTATGGTGTGCCACTCCTCGTAGTGTTAGAGGAAAGTTAGTAGAAGACTTTGGATGAAACTAAACTTTTAAAAGGGGTTTTTAAATAAATTTTTCGAAGAGAGCAAGTTTGAATCTACTAACAGTTTTTTAGGTTTTTGGAGAGATTAAAATAAATCAAAGAGTTATCAAACCTTAATTAAAAATTATGAAAATTTATGGGTTGGTTTCTGACATATCAAGGTATTTTTCAGAATTTTTGCAGAATTGTTGGATGCACATAAATACCAAATTAATTATTTTTGTGACTTTAGGTCTATTATTGTATGTGATGATGAGATGATTAAGATCCAAAAACAATTAAAATCACTCCCAACCACATGATGCATTTAAGTTAAATTTAGTTCTCGGGTTTACGGGCTTGGGTATGTTACAAAAATTTTAATACTTTAAGATATATTTTATCTTAAGGTACCAAATTTTTACAATAAAAAATATAGTATCTTCTCAAAATACATTTTTAAGAATCATAAAAAAAATACTCTAGAAGTAAATATGGTTATATCTGACTATACCAGCATAAAAAACCCGTCTCTACAGGCTGCTTTTGCTGTGGTGCTTATTACGTAGTTAATATCTATGTTTTTCTATGCACTAGAGGTTGGATCAATCACACACGGTTTGTTGATGTGATCTTCAGACTTCTGAGAATTTCTTCGTTTGATTGTTTTCAGGTCGACAGGATCGGCGATAATTGAACTTGGAACCTAATGAATTAACTCGATCAGGAGTAGTACATGCGAGTGCAATTCAGCATCGCAACTGGACCAGTGAACCATATACTTCAACCAAACACTAGCAAAACCCCCCTCTTATCTGTAATGGCTGAGCCTAAATTTTGTTCACTTATGTCAGGATTCATCTGTAATTAATGACTCTCCACTCGCTACAGATACATCTATAATGACTTATTGTTCTAGCCATTATTGATTGGAAAAATCCAAAAAAGGTGGAAAAAAAGGAGCTGGTGCAGTAGCCGCTCAACGCAGTTCCTACGAGGTGGCGGAGAAGAGGAAGGAGTGGAGGGGTCGGTAGCGATCGACAGTGGTGCTAGGAAGATCAGGGGAAATCTCTGTCATCACCTTTGCTGGAGAGGATCAGGGAATTTAAGCATCGTCCGCGACACTGGATAAGGAACAACATTGGGAATGGAAACCGTTGGTAGCAAATAGAGAATTCATAAGAGAAATATTTCCTCGAGTCCAAAAATTATATAGAACAATTTTACGGTATTTGAGAAGCTACCGTAAGGTACCAAAATTTCAGTGTAAAATTTTGGTACCTCTTGGTACTATGAGATACCAAAATTTATATTAAAATTTTAGTACTACTTAAGTACTGTAAGAGCTTTTTTACCATACTTGAAAAATACCTCAAGGTACCACCTATTTTAGTATAAAAAGTGTGATATCTTTAGATACTTTGTACCTTGAGATACTTTTCAAAGATGGTAAAAAATGTCATATAATATGCTTATAGGTTACCCAGTGACTATATCCGTGACGGTTCCTCCATACGAGCCGGTACGGGTAAGTGCCAAACTATCGTTCGATAATGGTAGTCGATCAGTATGGCAGTGGAATGTTTTGTTTATCTCTAACAACCATCAAGTCCGCCCTTTACAGCTATGGTCATCTATGATGACTCTCTCTAGCCTATCCTAGATAACCCGTACGACTGTTACAGATGCGAGGTTGTGTGTACTCATGCAAGCGTAAAACGGCATAGTACAGTGAAGACGATACACAACACAAGAATATATATATATAGCCCTGTTTACGTCCTTCAAAATAGCAAAAGTTTTACTATTTTGAAGCACATTTTAATAAAATGGATCTAAACACTAGGTTAAGAAAATAATAACTTTGCATTTAGCAGTTGGCAGTCTAGAGTAGCAAATTTCACCAAAAAGTGCAAAAGAACGCGGACCACCTCTCACTTTTGACAAAAAATAATAACTTTACATGTCTCTAAACACCAACTTATAAAAATATAATAACAAAACTTTTACCACATACATTTTTACCATTTACCATTCTAAAGTGCTCTAAACAGGGCCAAAGTCGGCTTGAGACGCCCTTGGGGGCACGCCACCTAGCTGGCTACCGCGCCCGCACGTACTGCAGCTCCATCTCCCTATAAAAGCCGCCGGCCGGATCATCGATCGTCCGGTGCGAGATTATATATATATGGGGAGTGAGATGCTGAGAGCACTGCCGCTCCTCCTCCTCTTGCTGCTGTTACCACCCGCCTCTGCCGCCGGCGAGGCGGGGGCGTGGAGGCCGGCGCTGGAGGAGACGGTGGTGGAGGCGGTGCCGGCGGAGCTCCACATGAGCGTGCTGCTCCTGCAGAGCACCACAGCATATGATCCGTTGACTCGAGACACACTACACCATGTCCTAAAAGTAGTGACAACCTATATGTTAGCAAATGCCACATACAGTGTCACATGATCTGTCGCAAAAGGCCTTTCTCCACAGGAGGTGTGTGTCGTTGAAAAACATATGGGCAAAGTGCTCTGGCGACAGACACAACCTTTGGTGACAGATGGCCTGATGACGATTTTTGAGTTTTCACGACAGGCAAATATTTGGCCATAGATTGCCATTTTCCTCCATACCCACACACAGTATGTTCTGAAATTAAAATATCATTTGAACACAACCTCAAGAGATTACAATCAGTTTCAATATCTCAGGACTTTAGATTAACCATAATTGAATACATTACTCGAGTGCAAATATTTTGGCCATACATGCAAGGTGGCCAAAAAATACCATTTGTTTAAATATCTCTGGTCCAAAAGATCACAACATAGCTCATACATGCAAGGTGGCCAAAAAATATTGTTAATCCTATATGTTCATGAGGATCAAGCAATTTTCACGACAAAAGGTAAACGTGTTAATGTTTCTGAAACTACAGTACCCTAATCTAGATTATATATTCATGGAGCTAGCTGTGAAGAAGCGTCACTTGTATTTGTGACCACTCAACCAAAACAGTTCTTTCTCAGTTCAGACTACTTCTGTTGAGCACATCCTGTAAAATCATAAGACAGAAATAAGGTATTATCATATCATAACCACCAAATTTACAGTGTTAAAGCAATGTACATAAGAGCCAGCAATTACACTCTTGTTATATACCTAAAAGAATTTTTTATATTCAAACATTGAGTACTTCATCTTCAATTAATGTTAACATCTAAAATGTAAATTGAGCTGATGCAGATTGATCAACAGCAGCAACGCTAGTTTTGCTTACAAAGTTTTTACAAGTTACTACTGCAGTAGGATAGCTCAAATATATAATCCAGTTGTTAGATGCTACAAAGAAGCCAGTACTAAAAGAAAGCTCATCTCCTCTGTAGACAAAATTACTGAAACCATGTCTGGTATCATGTTGATATGTAATAAACTCAGCTCATGCAACAATAAAAAAAACTAAAAACTTAAGTGTTGCTCCTTTCAAAGGTTGTAAGTATAAGAATTTGGAATTAAATACCTGCACTTTTGGACATAGAAGACCTCTTGGTAACATTCAACTGCCAAAATTTAAATAAAAACAATACATAGTTAAGATTTGAAGGCAACACATTAGAACTAAAATAGAAACAATTAGTTACAGATTATTACTCTATTGTTTGGCCATGCAATGGATGTGTACTGAGCATCAGCCATAGTTTCCATGCCATCAAACGGACGAGGAAGCAAGGCATCTCTTTTTAGCACAACATTCACAACAACTTCATAGAATTCAACACCAAGAGGTTGACCTCCCACTAAGGATCTTGGGTCAATTGAGGCAATTGTTGCTTTAGCCACAGGTATATCAGCTCTCAGGACAGCATATAAGATTACATCCCTACCGACCTAAAGAATGCAATGTATTTCAGTACAAAGACCAATTTAAAAACAATATTATTAAAGTGCTGAAGTAAAAGATGAGTTTAGAAGGTTCACGAAACTTACAAGATTGTCTTCCTGGACAATGGATGCCTCTTGACCTCTTATGCCTGCAGAGCTCCTCGAGGGCACCCTTGGTGCAACAACTTTTTTGCGGATAATATTTTCATCATGTGCGACATTTTCCAAATGTCCATTCAATGGGTAGATTGCACTATTCAACTCTTCATGTCCTTCCTGGATCCTTGTGCTCTACAAACAAAGCAACAAAATGATATAAGTTATTATTAACAAGAGTGAATGCCTAGGCATACGACTCATCTGTTAAATTATCTCTAAATGCAATTTACCTCAACACGTCGAGAATTAGATTCGTGCTGGGAGCTTGTCTCCATATTTCGCACACTTTCAGACATAACCATCTGCTCCATTAGATTAAAACGTTGTTGCATGTCATCCATTCATTGTGTGAGATCTTTAACTTCTTGTTTAGTTTGCCGGTGAGCTTCCATTTCTAGCTGAAGTTTGGTGGGCATTCTGCTCCGTGTCCCAGGTGTACCCACATCTTGAGGAGTTGGTCCCTTTCCTAACAAACGAACACGACCTCTTGGCTCCTTTTCTCCGCAAACAAGTGAATACAAATCACCCTCTTGGATTGTTTTCTCTATCAACTCAGGGAAGTTTTCGACAGTCTCTTTGAGTTTCTCCTACAATGTTAGAAAATATATTAGCAAGCAATATTTACATGCAAGATCTATTTTAGAAAATGAAACATACAACTGTTTCCATAGCTTGTGGAATAATTTCTCCATTTTTGCGTGTGTGGGTCTCAATATATTCTTCATCTCTTCTAACAGGACGCCCATGTTTCACACCCTACAATAAGAGATTTTACACTATAAATTAAAAGGCAGCATGCATATATCTTACTAAACATGATATACTTGTGTTACCATTTCATACGCAACACGAGCATGGCTCTTGCCACCAGCTGTATGTACAACATGTAACATTCCCCGATTTGCCTTGCCTCTTATTGAGCGGGCCTATAATATTATTGTGAACATAATTATTTTTCACGTACAAGTAAACAATAAATAGCTAATATAACATTAAGTAAAACAAAGGAACATAAATATATGACTTACCACAGCTTCTGGAGATCTCCAGTGATTAATAAGCCACTGCCAATCATTCTCATTAACTCGTAAGTCACGTTTGGCAATAAGTTCTTTATCTGTCAAATTTTCATCATAATATGTCCTCTTCAAGTTAGCCTTAAAATCCTTCCAT
This sequence comes from Oryza brachyantha, assembly GCF_000231095.2. NCBI lineage: Eukaryota > Viridiplantae > Streptophyta > Magnoliopsida > Poales > Poaceae > Oryza > Oryza brachyantha. Next base: position 8,552,448 of record NC_023166.2, read on the forward strand.
TGCATATGTGCTGTTTCCAGAACAAAATGTATACCAGCTTGATCGATCTCATAATGTGACTGTTTTGAATTAGAAATTCTTAGTCAGAACTATAGGCAAAATGAAACATGAAAATAGCAATTGATATACCTGTACTTTATCCCACACTAGAAGCTTTTTTTTATGTCAACCTCCCTCCAGTCAGCGCATGCAACTGATATTTTCTTCCTCACATATATTCCAATAGTAGTAGAAAATTCTTTAGAATCAAGCCCTACAGGCTGACCAAATTCATTGAGTGTAATTCTAATTTTGGGTTGACCCTTTCTTGAAATTATGTTAAGCTTTTGAGTGATTCCCCTTCCATCCTTTTTCTGTTTAACTTGTTCAAGTTGCTGGATTTGTTCTACACATACAAGGAAATACTATCAAAATTTATGCTAATTTGCGAATGTGGCATAATACAAGGAATCATATGCCTGCATACCAGTGGTCACTTGTTTCTATACCTTCAGTTGCATTCATAATACAAATGAATAATAAAAGGATCTGAATTAATTAATCGAAGCCATACAAATCTCAGTGGTTTTTATACCTTCATTTTCATTCATGACATCTTCTGGTTGGCACTCAACATCAGCACCTAAATCTTGAGCTACAATTTCCTCTGTATTATTCTTTGACCTGGACCGCAAATTGTGATTTTTGACTGGCACTATGTTTCTTGCTTCAGTAACCTACAAGTTTGTGCATGTGTCAGATAAATGGTATATGTTATGCAGCAAAGAATACATGTAGAAGTTCAGCACACACAAAACCTTAGCAATTTTATTGGGTCGTTGTTGGACATGAATATTGCTGCCCATGGGCGGGAGCTTTAGAGATTCCAGCTTTTCATTGTTTTGGGCTATGAAACTATTCCGAAGTATTTCATATGCAGTAAGGGGTGTGCTTTGCTTACTCTTGTCTCCTGCCCGTCCATTGATCCCCATTTTTTTACTTCTTTCTCTTGCGTTTTCCATTGTTTTTCCTACAACATGAAAACATTAATTAGCATAAAGCAACATAATATAAAGAAAAAGGAACAACACTAATAGTAATTAATGCCACAATAAATGAGCAGCAACAATAAAATACGCACAAAAATCTTACTTAATTTTGTTTGCTTCAACAATTATTCCATCTATATCTTTCCTACCACAACCAATTCCTCCAACAGATACACTCATAGTTGGACTGGGATGCACATTAGGCAAAATTATAGGTACTTCAGTTTCAAGCTTAAAATCTTCATGTTCAGCTTCAACCATGTCATACACATCATATGGTTTAGATTGCCTAACAGCAAACCACTCAGGATCGACAGGATCCTGAACATAGTAAACCTGAATAGCTTGAGATGCTAAAATGAAAGGCTCGTCAGATAGGTTATCACCGGTATTGAATAAATGCTTGAAATTCACCATTGTTACCCCAAATTGATCGGTCTTTACCCACTTGTCTTGTATGCGATTATCAACCCAATCACACTTGAAGAGCGTTATATGGCCTCTATTGGTATAATTTAACTCAATAATTTCTTTAATGATACCATAATATATCTTTTTTCCAACTATGTGGCTGTTATTATCGCCTCTTTGAAAACATGTCGTCTCTGCAATTAGAGACACTCCACTACTCTGAACTGGCCTTCCCTCATCATAGGATTGTGTATGAAAATTAAATCCATTTATGGTATAACTATTATATTTAGTGGCAACCATCGTTGGCTCTTTCGCTAAAAGTTTTATCTCTTCTGGTTCATCCTCACCCATTTCAGCGACCTGTGATTGTGATTCAGACAATACTTGTTAAGCTAGGGATACTCTATACAAAATATCACACAAATTAGATGGGTTATTTGTCTACTTACATGCAATCTAAACCACTCATGAAAGGTTTCATGGTGCACACGATTAATTTCACGTTTGTTTTGAAGTCCAGTTGAGGAAAGATACTCAATGTGATGGCTGCAGTTGAGGAAATATAGTTAATGCACTTGCTGCATGTGTTGAATTAAACAATAGTGAAGTAAAATTTCTTTTCTGATAAAATAAAAAAACTATCTTACTGCAAATAAGGGTCAATATTGTCATAGTTGAATAAGATGTATCTATGCGCTTGCAACCAAGATTTGTAGTCTAAAGCCACACAACATTTGCCTGCTAATCCTCGCCCATTTTTGTGGAAGAAAGGAGTACTACCAACTTCCATTGGTAGACCTTCGTCATTCCTAACTCGTCGGGTAAAACGGGTCTCACCATGTAAATAGCGAGAGCAGAATGTAAGACTCTCATCAAACAAATAGCTCTCTGCAATTGATCCTTCAGGATGACTTCTAGTGCGAACATACCCCTTACATCTCATCAAAAACCTATACATATATGAACTGAAAGTGAGTTCATTTGCAATAATGCATGGCTATAGTTAATTAATTCTTCCTGTTAGAAGATTACCTCTCTACAGGGTACATGTTGCGAAAATGTATAGGACCAGCCATTCTTGCTTGAGCAGGAAGATGAACCATCAAGTGTATCATAATATCAAAAAATGATGGTGGGAATATTGTCTCAAGAATGCACAGGGTCTCTGCTATTTCAGCCTCTAGTTTTTTCATATCACTTACATGGATAACAGGTGAATATATTTGCTTAAAAAAGTTACTGACACGAATTAGTGCTGCACTAACATTTCCTGGCAATATCCTTCTAATAGCAAGTGGAAGTAAGTGCTGAAGAAGAACATGATTGTCATGACTCTTAAGCCCAATTATCTTTCTCTCATTGACATGCACATTCCGCCTTATATCAGAGGCATAGCCATCAGGGAACTTAACTCCTTTTAATACCATGCAAAATAATTTCTTCTGTTCTGAACTCATTGAGTATGGTGCTGGAGGTAAATAAAATTTATCATCTATTTCAATAGGATGAAGGTCACTTCTGATGCCTAGAGCTTGAAGGTCTAACCGAGAATTCAAGTTATCTTTCGATTTCTTGTCGGTACCCAACAATGTATTAACTATGTTATCACAAACATTTTTCTCAATGTGCATCACATCAAGATTGTGACGGAAAAGTAAGTCCTTCCAATATGGAAGTTTGAACCAAATAGATCTCCTTTTCCAAATATTAATCGGTTCCCCCACCACGCGCTTCCGCTTTCTTGTTAGCTTCTTTCTAGAGGGATCCTTCCCAAAAATTGTTTGCATCCCTTCTGTTTGCACTAATATTTCCTCACCAGAAAGCGGAACAGGTGCTGATCGATGCTCCGTAACACCATCAAATGAATCAGCATCAAACCTAAATTGGTGGTTTTCATTTAGGAACCTACGGTGACCCATATAGCAACTCTTGCCACCATTTTTCAATCGAAGAGAAGATGTAAATGTGTGGCACTCTATGCATGCTCCCTCACCAGAGGTAGTACATCCAGCCACATATCCAAGACCTGGATAATCTGAGATGGTCCATAATATAGCAGCATGCAACTGGAAGTATTCACCCTTGGAAGCATCAAAGGTTCTAACACCATGGACAAACATATCTAACATATCATCAAATAGCGGCTCCATAAAGACATCCATATCACTGCCAGGAGTATATCGACCAGGAATTAACAAAGAGATAATGAAGTTTGGTTGCTTCATACAGACCCACGGTGGAAAGTTATACGGAATTATAATAACTGGCCAAATGCTATAAGAAACATTCATAGATCTGAATGGATTAAACCCATCTGTAGCTAATGCGACTCTAAGATTGCGAGGATCAGAGGCAAAATTTGGATAAAAATGGTCAAAATGCTTCCAATGAGGAGAATCTGCTGGATGCCTAAGTAACCCATCTTTTGTTCGCCCTTCATCGTGCCATCTTGTTAGAGCTGCTGTTTTAGAGCAGACAAACAATCTTTGAAACCTTCTCTTGATTGGAAAATAGCGAAGAACTTTATTAGGAACTTTATGTACACGTTTTCCATCTAAAGACTTCTTTTCTGACTTCCATCGTGAAGTTTTACATTTTGGACAGAAATTAGCATTAGCATTATCCTTCCAATAAAGGATGCAATCATTCTCACATGCATGAATACTGACATATCCAAGCCCTAGGTATTTAACTGTTTTCTTAGATTCATTGTAGTTTTTTGGTAGTGTAGACCCTTCAGGGAATGCTTCATTTAGTAGATTTAGTAATAGGTCAAAACTCTTATCAGACCAACCCCCAAGTAATTTAATGTGCAATAGTTTAACTATGAAACGGAGCTTTGAAAATTTATTACACCCTGGATATAAGTCTTGGCCATAATCATTTGACAACTTTCTAACAGTGTCCAAATCTTCATCTGTACTGTCTGAATGGCCATCATCCTCAAATTCTGCACGGTCATCTAACCCACATGCAAGTCTTGAAGCAAATCAGAGATGTCATCATCTTCAGTTGACTCCACATCGCCAGCTTCATCATGACTAGCACAATTCACAAAGGAGCTATCTTCCCCAAGGAATTTGTACCCTTCTAGAAATCCCTGGCATATCAAGTGCTTCCGAACTTCGCTTTCATCTCTCCAATATGAACTAGCACATTTTCTACATGGGCATTGTATCTTGTTGCCTACTGATAAATTGTTAAATGCATGATGTAGGAATTTGTTCAGCCCTTCTGCATAGTCTTTACTGTGCCTACGTGCAATACATCCATAAGTGCTAGGTTAGATAAGAATGGGTATAGGCTATAGAGATGTAAATTTGTTGATTTTTTTTTACCTAAGCTTATCCATCCAGTGATTATCCATAGTGCACCTCTGCTATTTTTCACTGATAGGTTAGTCAAACCCAAAATATATGCTATACGTGTTTAAACAGATACAAACACAGCAAATTCACATTCAAGCACTTAAACAAACACAATCAAACAACTATAAATTTATTTGCAATCATTTAGTACCATGTATGCAGACAATAGTGCTAGTATCACCATTAAATATCTCACTGCATATGTAGAAGGCGTATATCCCATTACTGACCTGGTAAGTGCTTGAATATTGATGTCAGCTATAGAGTTGATATCTTGAAGTCAAGCTTCAAACTTCTACCATGTAGATCTCCTAGTTCTTCTTCTCCTTCATTGAGTATGCTCCTACAATATTATATTATATACAATCTCAGAAAACTTTACAGTAACATATTCACTCTCACTTGGACACAGTAAGGACATCCACTGGAATATCATAAGAAAAGCACCTTGCTTAACAAAATCAGTCCATGCGTTGCAGCGGGCCTATGCTAAAGGTTCATTCAGACAATACTAGAGGATTAGGGATACCTGCAAACAAAAGAAAGTTCATTCAGACAACACTCAAGTTACTAGCTCCCTAATTAAATTAGATCATAGTACAAATGCAGAAAAAAAAGGTATCACAGAAAGAAAGCTTTTCTATATTGAGTTAACATCACAATATTTATCTTAATGGATTGAAGACTAAAAAAATAAACAAAGTTTCACAATGGACCTATAAAGACTCATTCTTAGAAAACAAAATGAAATGCAGGTGATCAATTAAAAGGTTCATCACCTTGGAGGGGATCCGACTGCAGCCAATACCTCACTAAAAAAGTCACCGTAATAATCGATCTGGAGGTGAGCAGCTGTCCAACTCACCTTTGCCACTTCCTTGATCTAGCCTATTGAGATGATCTATGGGATGATGGTGGCGTCAATCCTCGATCTGGGCTGCAGCTTGCTCCTAGCTCCGGTAGACCCTCAGCCCTCGATCGATCTGGCAGCAGCGAGGCGCGTGGATGGAGACCGCGACGGTGTGGAGGATGCACGTGGAACTGGGACGACCGCGCGGGCTGACCACTGATCTGGGTGCGCTGCTTTTCCTCCCTGAGCGTGGTCGCGAGAGCCTGCAGGAGCGGGGGCTCGCTTGGAGTTGTAATGGCAGCTGGGAGTGGATTGCGCGAGAAAGGATTGGGAGATAGGGTTTTTATTGTCTTGGTCAATATTTCACGCGCGCCAAAATTTCACTTGCCGCCACTTTTTTAGCCCAGCCCGCGCGCCCTGAGAATTGCTGACAGATTGCTTGATGGCCCATAAACATTTACCCACAGATAATGTGTTTCCGTATTACTATAGCATTTCTGACAGATAAACTGTCCCGCTCTTATGAAATAACGACAGATGATGTGACACCAAGTTATTTAGGACAGACCGTTTGATGCTACTGTTAATTCTTTAACCACAGCCATCTGACGCTAACTTTGGGTCATGGTGTAGTGACAGGCCTGGCTGCCTCCCCGGCCATGCGTGCGCTGCCAGCGCCCCGTACACTTCTCCGAAATCGCGATGTATTCGTGCCTACCAAGACCAGTCGTGCTGATCGATACGATATGTACAAGCATCTGACGACTTGTATGTTATACAAATGTCTTAGTCATCCATGCGCACATTAGGTAGCACGTGCGACGTACCTACGTACGTACGTACGTACAGTTAGCTGTATACATGGATGCATGCAGCTGCTGTACATGGATACGTGGATTAATAAAGGCCGGTGTAGCTTAACTAGTCAACTGTCTCTGTCACTCATTATTAAAATTATTTCATTATCTTTATGCATAGTACTGTACTACTTTGTTTCCTCCGATTTATTTTACTTAAAACTATTGACTTTTGAATCTACGTCGGATTATTTATTTTATTTAACTTTTTACAGATAGATATCATGTTTGATATATAGGTGTTAGTCTATCCCGTTTCATGTTTCGTACCATTTCTGAAAATAAATTACTACATCTGTTTCATCTATAAGATTTTATAGCATTTCCTAAATCCATCAATTGATGAATGTATATAATTTATATATATCTAGATTCATTTGTATCTATATAAATCTAAACAAGAGTAAGAAGTATTACACACTGATCATATAAAATTATCAAAATCGTTCTAAGCGCCCCCCCCCCCCCCCCCCCCCCCCCCCAAGGTGAGGCGCGCTAGCTAGCTCGTTATGATGGCGGGACAAGGCCTCGTCGTCGGTGATACCAGCCGCGGCATGGCTCCTCGTCCCTCGTCCTGTCGGCGGCGGTGGCAATGGCGACGTCGACGAGGATGAGGCTGGGCGACGACGACTCGGTGGAGATGGAGGTGCGGATGCAGTTTTAGAGGCGCGCCCTGCAGCAGCGCACAACGTCCTACGTCGCTCCCAGACGGTGATCCCGGACTGGCAGGTCTGCGCACGGCGCCAGAGCTGCCTTCGGCCGGCCGTTGAGCTCATCTGTCACGGCGGCGCTAACCACCGGCTCTCGGCGAGGCGAATAATTAAAAAAACTAACCTCGTGCGTATTTAAAATTTAAGTACTTACGTGAGAAGAACTCGGAGCTAATTAAGCTCGCTCGCTCCGACGTACGACGAAAATGGAGAGACACGCCACAGTATACACAGTGCGGCCAAGCTAGTGGTTGGCAAGGCGGCGGGCCGGCGGCGTGGGTGAAGGACGACGACGACGCCGCCGCCGTCGTCGGGATGGACGTCCTCCAGGCGGACCACGCGGCGGCGCCGATGATGATGGTGGCGTCGTCGTCGGCGGCGGCGGCGGAGGTGCACCAGCGCGTCCTGCAGGCGCAGGGTGGTGGTGGGTACGTGAACCAGGCGCTGGTGGCGAACCAGCAGAGGTTGCCCGGCGCCGGGCGGGTCCTAGACCGGGAGGGGCAACAAATGCTACTACCAGAACCAGTCGTGTTAAGCTTCATGATCAGTGCCCGATCCATCGGTTGATTAATTAACGATGAATTGTTTTAGTGAGCACGTCGATGGTCGATCCGTCGCCATTTATCTGATCTGTATACTCTGATCAGATACTCTGATCTGCATTTACCAGTTCTGTTGCCATTTATCTGCATTTCTTCTCTCTCTGTTGATGTTAATTACCGATTGATTGATTGATTTCTGTGATGACATGAAGATGTTCTGAAATCTCATGTACTACGTGTGTGTTGTGAATTTGGCAAAGCGTTCTCACCTCTTCTCGAGGCCGCGTAAGTTTATTTATATAGCTAGCAAACCGTAGCTTACAGATACATTGAGTTTGTTACGATTTAGGAGAAGATGTAGAGCTACACAGTATGATCTTTTATCTCAAGATATACCGGTACATACATACGTATCTTATCTATCTAACATCCCCCCTCAATCATAACTTACATAAGTTTAGATTGTACTTAAACATTTATAATTTCCGGCTACACAGAGCCTTTGTAAAACCATCAGCAACTTGGTCATTGTAGAAATGAATCTTACCTCCAACAATTTCTAGGCAACCCTCTCACGCACAAAATGATAATCAACTTTTATATGCTTTGTTCTAGCATGAAAAACTAGATTTGCAGATAAGTAAGTTGCTCCTATATTATCACACCAAATTTGCGCAGCTGGTGGTGTAGGAACCTTCATTTCTTTTAACAACATTTGTATCCAGATTATTTCTGCCATAGCATTTGCCAAAGACTTATACTCTGCTTCTGTACTCGATCTTGAAACTGTAGCTTGCTTGTGTGCACTCCAGGAGACCAGGTTGCATCCAAGAAATACTACAATACCACTAGTGGAGCGAAGATCATCCACACTTCCTGCCCAGTCGGCATCAGAGAAAGCACTGACCAGTGTAGACGAGTCTCTTTTGATTTTCAGACCAGCACCAAGAGTGTGTTGTACGTATCTGAGAATTCTTTTTGCAGCTGTCCAATATTCTGTTGTAGGTGACTGAAGAAATTGATATACCTTATTCACAGAGAAAGAAATATCTGGTCTGGTGAGAGTTAAGTACTGAAGAACACCCACTATACTTCTGTATCTAGTTGAATCTTCTAGACCAAGCGCATCCCCTTTCTGCAGTGATAGTTTTTCCGACGTGCATAACGGTGTTACAGCTGGTTTGCAATGCGACATATTTACCTTCTTAAGTAAACCTGAAGCATACTTATTTCGTGACAGCAGGATTCCGTCTCCTATTTTAGTCACTTCCATGCCTAAGAAGTAATGTAGATCGCCAAGATCTTTTAATGCAAACTCTTCTGCAAGATCTTTTAGTAGAGCTGAAACTGCACTTTCAGAGGAAAAGACCATAATAATATCATCCACATACTAGCAGAAACATTGTGACTGAACCTTTATTATAAAAGAATAATGAAGTGTCGGCTTTAGAGGAAATAAAACCAAGTTGCTGTACCTTCTGACTTAGCCTCTCAAACCACGCTCTTGGCGCCTGTTTGAGACCGTAGAGAGCTTTATCAAGCTTGAGTACATGATGTGGCTTATTTTTGTATTCATAATCTGGTGGTTGTTTCATATAGACCTCCTCCTCAAGAATGCCGTGAAGAAACACATTGTGTACATCTAGTTGTCTGAGGCGCCATCCTCTGCTTACTGCAATAGACAATATCACGTGAATGGTTGCAGCTTTAACTATAGGACTAAATGTGTTCTTATAGTCGATCTCATACCTTTGTTTGAAGCCTTTAGCTACTAGATGAGCTTTGTATCTGTCAAGGGAGCCATTAGCTTTGTATCTGTCACGTGAAAGAGCAGCAGCTCAGAGCGGAGAAGCGCACCGGTATTGGGATGGAGTTTGGCAAAGGGGAAAACTGTTTCATCGAAGATGACGTCGCGCGAGATATAAACTCGGCCAGTGGCGACATGAAGGCATTTATAGCCTTTGTGCATTGGACTGTACCCAATGAAAACACGCTGTTGGGACCGAAATTCGAGTTTGCGCGAATTATAGGGTCTCAAGTTGGGTCAACATGTACACCCGAAAAATTTGAGACTGAAATACTCAGAACGTCTGGAAAACAGTCGTTCTAAAGGGGTGGAGAACTGAAGCAGTTTTGTGAGGGTGCGATTGATTAGGTGTGTAGCGGTGATAAAAGCTTCAACCCAAAATTCTAGGGGCATAGATGCATGAGCAAGGAGAGAAAGCCTAACTTCAACAATATGGCGATGTTTGCGCTCGGTTGACCCGTTCTGTTAATGGGCATGGGGGCAGGAAACATAATGTGTGATGCCAATTTTTGAGAAAAAGGAGTGTAGTTTCTTGTACTCAACTCCCCGATCACTTTGCATAGCAATAATTTTGCGATTGAGGGAATGTTCAGCTAGAGCCTGAAATTCCTGAAATTTTTGCAGGACTTCAGATTTATGCTTAAGGAGATAGACCCATGTGAACTTGCTATAATCATCAATAAAACTTACATAAAACTTCTTTCGTCCTACTAAGTCAGGGGCAGGACCCCCAAACATCAGAGATATAAGTTCTAGGGGAGCAGTAGAAACACTAAAAGACACAGGATATGAGAGTTGATGACTCTTAGCTTGTTGACAAGCATCACACATGGACTTATTATTGGTGCTTGTTGACAAGCATCACACATGGACTTATTATTGGACTCACCAGAAAACAAAAGCTTATTTCTAGAAATAACTTGACGAACTACAGTATTGGAAGGATGACCTAATCTATCATGCCATCGCACCAGGGAAGGTTGGACAACACTGAAGGCTTGTTTGGCTGGAGTTGGAGCAGACGAAGGAAGGATGTAGAGACCACCTTCACGGGTGATTAGATCCTTAATCAAAAAGAACGTTGGGTGAATCTCAAAGAAAGCATTATTATCAGTAGCAAAACGACAAACTGATAACAGATTTTTACTTGCATCAGGTGAATAAAGGATATTATTGAGATGAAATTTGCGACGGGGAGTATCAATCTGTGGATGACCAGTGTAACTAATGCACATACCTGAGACATTGGCTGTTTGGATCTGATCTCCACCATGGTATTTCTCCCGAACGCTCAACTTGTCAAGCTCACCAGTAACATGATCTGTAGCACCGGTATCTACATACCAGTTTGAGTCAAAACCTACGGCTGTTGGTGAGTGGTCACTGAGTTTGCTGATTTGTCATGTGGCACAAAATCTGGATCGAAGCGATGCAAGCAGATGCCCACGGTATGTCCAGGTTTGCCACATAGTTGGCACGTTGGACGTTCACCTCCACCGCCGCGACCTCCTGTCGGGAATTGATACCCGCCACGGCCACGGCCTGGATTTCCGCCGCCATTGTTTCCATTGTTGCCTCCAGGATAGCCGCGACCACCACGACCGCGGCCGCGCTGCTGGTTGTTACCACCTCTTCCAAAAGAAGCAGAGTTAGCTGAAATTTGATATGTGCCTTGGCGAAGATCATACCTGCCTTCAAAACCAAGCAATTGCCCATACAGGTCGGACATTGTGACTGGTTCCTTTTGTGCAGCAAGAGCAGTGACTGGTTCCTTCAAAGTCAGAATCAAGCCCAGCGATAATGTAAGCCACAAGATCTTCATCTATCGGCTTTCCTCCGATTGCCATCTCATCTCCTAGATTTTTCATCTTAGTAACATATGTAGGATCAAACAAGATCAAACAAACCTACCAGAGAGAGGTAAATGGTAGGGAAAAACAAAACCCAAAAAATTTTCGCGGAATAAAGGATTACCTCTGTCGAAGAAATTGACGAAGGCTTGCTACCTTGATCGCGTCGCTCCTGTGCCGCCGCTACCTTGATCATCAGATCATCGGATCGCGCCACTCCTATGACGTCGATCAGATCGTCGGAATCCAAAAAATCACCAGTAGATGAAAGCCGAAAACGTAGATTAGATGATCTTGACTTTATTGCATCAATTGGTTTTTACAAAATGCACCAACAACACTCCTATCAAAATCGTCGATCTAGAATCAACAACTAAATCTTACAAAAGGCACACCGAGGACATACCCCTCAGTCTCTATTTATATCGAAAAGTCTATCACCAAATAGGAGTAGGACTCCTTATACTAATACGACTCATCCTCGAAAACTATTTCCAATTAGAATCCAGTTTTCCAAACCGCGAACATGCGCTACAGCACCCACGGCGCTACAGTAACCCGTGGCGCTATAGTAACCCGATTCTGCCACAGTAACCCGCAGCCTGCTACAGCAATCCAAAGCGAGTACTGTAGCAGATTCATTTCCTTTTCTCATCCAGTTTTGATCCGAATTACTTCCCGATTTTTTCGGCGCTTACACATACAACATGTGAAACCCTTTACGATTCCATCCCACACGGTGTTCCTCCACCATGTGCCAACTCGTATTCAACATCATCACCTGGCATTCTCGATCGTCCGAACCTCAGCTCCTCCCTGACCCTAGTTACGATCCCACCGTCATTGACCGATTGACCTCTGAGAATCACGACTCCAATCCAACCATGTCGTATGGCATCCCGATCATCCAGACCTCGGTTCCTCCCTGAACCTAGTCATAGTCCTCGCCATCCAGACCTCAGTTGACCTCAAGTCACCTGCACACATAGAGACAAACAAATCGTTTCCCGGCACAGATATCGTAACCTGACCCACATTAATCACACACACTCGCACCAACACCTTAATTGTTTCCAAACCAAATTCAATTTATAAACCAAATCGCAAGCCAATTGTTCATCAGAAAATATTAATCATACATATGATCTTACAACATATTCATTAACTGGCATGTTACCTTTCTTTGTAGTAGATAGTGCAATCCTTGTATTAAGCGATCGCGCACGAGTTCTTGAAGAGTAGATGTCTTCAAGAGTCTTCCAAGAGTTGTTGAGATGTTTCAACTGCGACCACTTGTGTGAGAACATCACGAGTTAGAGTGGTCATCAAATACCCGAGAACCTGCTGGTCCTCAGTTATCCATCGGATGTACGCAGGATTTTCTTTCCTGACGATCTTGTCTCCTTCTTTTTCCTCGATCACCTTGACAGGGACGGGAGTGGCGCCATTCAGGTACCCAAACAATTGAGCTCCTCTGATGGCAGGAAGAACTTGCGCCTTCCATAGCAGATAGTTGTTCTTCCCTACCTTCTCTGTCACCGGTACGCCGAACGGCGATGAACCAGCCGGAGCAGAAGAAGATGATGCACTCATGGCTGTGAACTTGAGATGTATCTAGATGTATCTATGAGGAGATTGCTCTGATACCATGTGAATTTGGCAAAGCGTTCTCACCTCTTCTCAAGGCCGCGTAAGTTTATTTATATAGCTAGCAAACCGTAGCTTGCAGATACATTGAGTTTGTTACGATCTAGGAGGAGACGTAGAGCTACACGGTATGATCTTTTATCTCAGATATACCGGTACATGCATACGTATCTTATCTATCTAACAAGTATTACAAAATAGAGCAAATCCTAGCTAAGAAGAAATCCTCAGTCTAGACCGCCACTCATAGTCCCGAGTAAAAAACTCCGTGACCACCAGTTCCAACTGCTGAGACACCATAAACATTGTATTCCGTGATCCAGGCTTCTGGAGGATAGCCAATAAATAATTCTGAAAATAACCTATAAAGGAGAAGAAATTATCTTTTTATCAAACCCTATCTCATTCCTGTATAGCCATAACGACCAACAGGTCAACACAACATAAGTGACTTTATATCCTTCGTAAAACCCCGTAACTAATTACCAAACATATAAGTAACAGAATGAGGTTGTGTCAGACCTAAAGCCATATAAATTATGGACCACACTGATCTCGTAAAACGACACTGAAAAACAAATGAAGAATTGATTCATCTTTATTACAAAAACAACAATTCTTACTACCCTTCCAGTTTCACTTTGCAAGATTATCCCTTGTTAGGATTACTCCTCGACGCAGATACCATAAGAAAATTTTTACTTTCAATGGAATTTTTATCTTCCAGAGCATCTTGTTGATATTGGGAACATCATTATGAACTAACGTCAGGTAATGAGATTTCACTGAAAATTATCCCTTCAGAGTTAAATTCCAATGGAATTCATCTTGAAATTGCGTGAGCTCTAAGTTCACGAGTCATGGTAAAAGATTATTCCATGCCACTGACTTATTTCCAATTAGATCCCTTCGCCAAGATATATTTGGTGGGTGATCTCGTAGTACATTCGCAATATTATCCTTTTTATTCCTAACGATATTGTAAAGGCAAGGATACTACTCACGCAATATTGTCTGACCTAACCAAATATCTTCCCAGAATCTTGTTGTACCTCAAGGTACCAAAACAAATCTAGTTGTCCATTTTCGAAGGGTACGATAGGGAAAATGAAAAGATAGAATGCTTCACCGACTCCGCCGCCTCTGTCGCCCCCAGTGCCTCACCGCCGCCGCCACCAACTGCCCCTCCACCTCCGTTGCCCTCGACGCCTCACCGCCCCCACCACCGTCGGCCACTCTTCCTCTGCCTTCGTTGCCCACGATGCCTCACCACTCCTTCTCCGTCTTTGTCGCCGCCGTCCGAGAGCTGCTCACTGTCGACAACCTCAGCACCGAGCACATCGTGATGTCGCCAATGCCATGCTAGCTTCCTCGCCGGTATGCCGCCGATGTCACTCGACGGATTTGCAGACTGTTCGTCAGCTATGCGGAGGTGCTAGAAGCGTCCATCCTATCGCCTCACCGTCCCCGCCACTCGTGGCGCCTCACCGGAGGTTCGTCGGCTACACGTAGGTGAGTGACGAGCTCCTCCTCTGCCTTATGCAGCTCGTCCCTTTGCCATCCCCGCCATCCCTGGTGCCTCACCGCTCCCATCCGCCTCCCTGTTCTATCTTGGCATGCGAAATTACTCTACCGTCCTTCTACCTCTATTTATCATGTGGTACCACATTAAGGACAGAACTGGTACCCCGCGGTACCAATCTTTGCCAGCCGTTGGATCTGCCCGGATCCAACGATCAAGAATTGGTACCGCGGGGTACATTAGACTGTAAAAAAGCCTTAAAAAATAAGAAAACAAATATTCACAAATAAATTTTATCGATGGTAAGCCGCTACGGAGTGTAATCTTCCTTGTGATATCATTTTCAGGAGCCTCCACGTTGTCTCTCATAGACTAGAAATTCTAAAATTAGTCGAAGAAAAATAAGAGAAAAAAGATAATGTTTTTTAATCGGGCAAGGAAAGGAAAGATAAGTTTAATTGTATCCTCCTGCTTGGGCTTTAATTGGAATGTGTCTAATTGTGGGACCAAGCATAATTAAAACGGGCATATATATGTACATAGCTGCTGTCTGGTAAGACTGATGTCATGCCTAAATCATCATGACTCGAATATATGGTTGATTAATGATTAATCGGTTTGTTCCCTTAACTAACAAGCTGCTAATCAGTGGCGCCAACTAGCCGGATGGAACAAATCATGGCACCTTGCGAAATGCAATAATATAAAGGCATTCCCATGTTTGGCCTTTTGTGATTGTCAGGCCAACACACACACACATCCCAATGATAAGCTGGGCCAGTGTACAGTGTTGCACCAATGGTACTGTACCTTACCAAAAACTAAGCTTACCATGGTCCGTCATAAGCAGCGCTAGCTAGAGGTTCATTGACGAATATTGCCATGAAAACATTGCTAAGAAAAGATTTGTGTCGTGAAATTGAACTGTTGACTCACAGTAATGGACCTAACCATTTTATCTATAAAATTTAAGGGCTGAGTTTAAAATGGGTTAAAAATAAAATTATATAGAATTTTGGGCTAAATTTTTTTAAGAATTAAATAGGGTTGGGAAATAACCCACGGGTCTTGGCCCATTTTCACCCCAACTCACAGCATTCCCGAATGCATACGTGTGCCACTCCACCAGAAAGGCTATTTAGCGAACATTCGGGTGGAAGATTTCCGCACGACTAATGCTTTTGTTATTTCTTTTTTTATATAACTCTTTTTTTAAAAAAAGTTTGTACATATAAAGTTTATACCATCAAATATATATATATATAGAGTGTACATATTTGACTTCAATTCAAACTAGAATTTGATTTTTTTTAATTTTAATTCCATACGTTTATATATCTATATTAGAAAAGTATATATACATTTATATACCTAAACTTTAAACATGTAAAATTTATATAGATAAAGTTTATAATGTGTATATGTCTAAAGTTTAAACATATTAGTTAAATAAATATTCACTATAAAATTATTCGTGCAAACGTTCGCTAGATAGACTTACCCCACCACCACACACTCGTTATATATGACATCAATACAAAATGCATATAGAAGTGCTCCCAGTCAATATATTGGATCAAATATTGAGAGTACAAAACGGATATATAATACTAGTTCCAACTGTTAGTGAAATCTTAAAAGCACTGGTACGTACATACGCATGTGGTATGTTTTGTTTAAGGGTTAATAGCTAAATTGATCCTTCAAATTTCACCAAAAGCTCATTTTGGTCCTTGACATTTTAATCTATCCATTTTACTCCTTCACGTTTTAACTTTAGTTCAAACTTATCCTTGGACCCACTTATAAAGCACATGATTTAACATAATCAACATATTTCTGGATAAACCCATCATTCACATATGAAAGAAAAAGAGAAAAATAATATGCCTCACTATCTATGCAGAAAAACTATGTCTTTAGGAAATTCCATACACCCAACTTTCTATAGACATACATCCAAAAAATATATGACAATATTTTAAATAAAATTTGTACATT
Organism: Oryza brachyantha; assembly: GCF_000231095.2. Classification (NCBI taxonomy): domain Eukaryota; kingdom Viridiplantae; phylum Streptophyta; class Magnoliopsida; order Poales; family Poaceae; genus Oryza; species Oryza brachyantha. Next base: position 8,569,044 of record NC_023166.2, read on the forward strand.
GAATTTTTGCATAGGTGGGTAATACACGGTGACTTATATAAAAATGAAAAATAATTATTTACTTTCAAGGTATGCCCTAAAGCTAAACCCTCATGTGCAGTTGCTGAAAATCTTGAAATAATGAAGAGTACATATACAATGCTATCTATTTATTTTTTTCCCCTAGTGTATGCAATTTTGAGCTAAGGACAGAAGAGACATTTTCTAATACAAATATTGGGTGTGATTAGCCATGTGGCATGTTATGTGGATCAAGGATGATTTTAAACCAAAACAAATACATGGAGGACACGTATGGACAAAATGAAAGCCCAAGGATCAAATTGAGCCTTTGATAAAACTTAAGGGATAAGATTGGGTATTCACCCTTTGTTTAACACAAAGATGTTTGGCTTTTACAGCAAAAAAAAAAAGAATCAAACGATATATTTAGAAATAAAAAATAAGTTATGAATAAAACTTTTATATACATGTTACCAGCGATTTTAAAGTAAAGACTACAAAATAAACTAGAAAAAAAATCCAAAATCAACTTTAAATTTAATATTTAAAATTCAAAGTTTTGCTTAAGCATAAGAAAAAAAAAAAGACAAGCATGAAATTCCTTGCGGCAGTAAGCTTCGAATTTAAGTACACAATTGTAGCAGAGGCTTCGTTTGGTAAAGGTCGATCGATATACGTCTGTCCTCGTAGAAGCCAAATTAAATAGCTGACCTCCCTACTTAGGTTTAAAGGTGGCAATGGGTAGATATCCAATAGATACCACGATCTCATATCCACCTCCACGAAATAAAATTTCACCCACTGGATTATCTATTTAAATTCGTGGGTATAATTTTTTCTCATACTTATATCCACGTGGGTATTTTTTACCCACGGGTATTCCACACCCAATTATTACCCACAATACAATAAAAATAGCAATACAAGATCAATATCAATTATAGTCTTGTGTTATAATTTAGCAATAAACAATAAGTACCACAAAAGTAGTTGGCTAATAGTCTTGTGTCCGGCTCGGCGGTTGCGGCGGCCTGGCGGCGTCCTTCCTCGGCATTCGGTGGTGGCGGCCGCCTGGTGGCACAGCCGGCGCTTGTGTTTTGAGTGCTAGACTGCTAGGGTTTTGAGTGAGAAATGGAGAATTGGAGAGTGGAGAGCTGGGTGCCTGGGCGGCGGCGGCTGACTGGCTGAGGGAGCGAGAGTTGTTCGGTCTCGGTCAGGTGTAGAGAGGAGAGGGGCTGGCAGCTAGGGTTTTTTAGCGGGATGGGCTGTGTTTTTTTACGTTGGGCCGAATTTTTATGGGTAAATGATATAATTTATTTTTATTTATTTTTAGTTGGTACCCATTGGGTGATGAGTATAGATACTACCTACTCATACCCAAACTCAATTACTCATTGGGTATAAAAATTTCTCATTAAGATATCCGTGGATACAAAATCTAACTCATTTAGCCATCTAATAAGGTAAATACCCGTCAGTTATCGGGTAATAGATCCCCATTGCCACCTTTACTTGGGTTGTGGAACGCGACTAATTGTTGGCCTAATCATGCAGCTTAATTACGGACAGATTGGTACAGTTCAGTTCGACGTCCGAAACATAATTAAGAAAGGAGGCACAGCCGTTTCCTGTGCCTGATAGCAACGGCCCGAATCATGCTTTCTACTTTCAACTGTTGGAGCGAAGTATAATAGCATGCCATAAGCTGCTTAAATGTTGATGTGAAAAAGAGAGGGGAGGAGAGAGAGGAGAAGCGTGATGGAAGCTTATAGTCAGCTTAGGCACAAGAACTAACTACTATATGAGTGGGCTATAAAAAGATTACAAAGAATCTTATAGCCAGCTTGTTGGCTATATTATTAGCCTCGCTCGTAAGCGGTGTAGCCAAACTAGCTTCTTTCCGGTTAGGCAACCTCTAATGGGTATATATAAGCTATTTATAAGGTATACTATGTAATTTTTTTAATAAAAAAGAGATAAAAAATATCTCTTCATCATGATAGTCTTTTGTATATATTTTAATGTTAAGTGAAAATGAATTATAGGGTCATTTATATTATGAGCTATGTGCTAAGAGCTCCATCATAAAAAAGTTTTTAAATGCTTAGAGATAGTATGTTATGTCTATTGTTGGAGATGGCCTTATGCCAGTATCCTCTAATTTTGGGCCAGCAGATATACTAACCTAAGGCCAGCTAGCTGCTGTTAGGTCAATGTCACACTGTTTTGGACCAACATATATTTATTTATTTATTCTGGTTAAAGTCTCGAAGCAGCCACTTATTTACGAAAGGGCACAGGATGAATCGATCGAGTCGAATGGCTGATAATTAGTTCATTCCCTTGACTAAAATTCTGGTAAATTTTTTACTAAAAAATATGTTACATCAGAATACTTTTCGAAGGGTAGTAAAAAATGTCTAGAAGTAAATATGGTTATATCCGTCTATACCAGCATTAAAAAACTCGTCTCTACCCGCTGTTTTTGCTTTATGTTTATTACTTGCAATCTCCGTTTCATAATATAAGACGTTTGACTTTTCTAGTTGTCATGTTTGACCATTTGTCTTATTCAAAAAATTAGTATAAATATAAAAAATAATAAGTCGTGCTTACAGTTCTTTTGATAATAAAGTAAGCCACAAGCAAAATAATAATATTTCTATAATTTTTTGAATAAAAGAAATGATCAAACATTACACGTAAAAAAGTTAAACATCTTACATTACGAAACGGAGGGAGTAGCTAATATCTATGTTTTTCTATGCAGTGGCAAGAGGCTGGATCAATCACACACGGTTTGTTGATGTCATCTTCAGACTTCTGAGTATTTCTTCGTTTGATTGTTTTCAGGTCGTCAGGATCGGCGATAATTGAACTTGGAACCTAATGAATTAACTCGATCAGGAGTAGTACATGCGAGTGCAATTCGGCGTCGCAACTGGACCAGTGAACCATATACTTCAACCAAACACTAGCAAAACCCCCCTCTTATCTGTAATGGCTCAGCCGTTTGTTCACTTATATACGTCAGGATTCATCTGTAATTAAGGACTCTCCACTCACTACAGATACATCTATAATGGACTCGCTGTTCTAGCCATTGCTGATTGGAAAAAGTCTAAAAAAGGTGGAGCTGGCGCAGTATCCGCTCAATGCAGGGAAACTGTTTTAAACTCTCGACTGGACGTTTCCTCGTATATTGCATGCTATGTAAATAGTCATTAGAAAATATAAAAAAATTGTGAAGATAGATTAATATATGATATATCGCTACAGAAACATGCAAGTTAAAATATGACTTCTATAATCCATAGCAAAAATAACAAATATATGATTGCGAGTATGTGTATACTATTATTTAGTTTGTTATTTTTGTAATGGATGGCAGAAGTCATATTTTAATTTGCATGTTTGTGTAGTGATATATCACATATTGATCTATCTTCATAATTTTTTTAATATTTTTATGACTATTTAAATAGCATGTAATAGACAAGAAACCGACGACATATGTCGCCTCGAGAGCTTAGAATCCACCTCATCAATGCAGTCAGTCATAGTGAGCATCCTCATCTCACTGAGCAAGATGACTGCGAGGTGAGGATGGAGGCAATGTAGCAAAGTTGAGGGGGTGTACTCCTACAAGGTGGCGGAGAAGAGGAAGGACTGGAGGGGTCGGCAGGTGCCTGATGATGCCATGTATTGCCCTCCTCATTCCCAAGGTGAAATAGGCCACATGTCACTGTAGCTGAGGTCCAAATCCACCACGCAACGCAACGTCGTGATGCATGGAGGCTGAATCTGTTGTCTTGTTGTCTCGGAGGCCTTAAATCCCCACCACATGCGTGCGCTTGGACGACCGGCAGAACAGTACATCATTGTAGGTGGATGAGGCAATCGGTGGCGGTGCTAGGAAGGGGGAATCGTCATCGCCATTGCTGGAGAGGATCAGGGGAAGCAAGCATCGTCCGCGAGTCGAAAACGTATACATGCTTATGGGTTACTAGTGAATTCATCCGTACGTGACGGTTCCTCCTTATGAGCCTGTACGTACGGGTAAGTGCCATGCAAACTGCCGATCGGTAATGGTAGTCAATCAGTAATGGCAATGGATTGTTTTGTTTATCTTGAACAACCATCAAGTCTGTTCTTTACAACTATGGTCGTACGCAATGATCGACTCTCTATAGCCCATCCCAGATAACCCGTTAATTAATTAGACTGTTACATATGTGATGTTGTGTGTACACATGCAAGCAAGCAAGCGCAAAACGGCATAGTACAGTGGAGACGACACAGAACACAAGAATATATAATTAGCTTTATAAACGCCCCTTGCGAGCACGCCACCTAACTACCGCGGCCGCACGTCCTGCAGCTAGCTCCATCTCCCTATAAAAGCCGCCGGCCGGATCATCGATCGTCCGGTGCGAGATTATATATGGGCAGCGAGATGCTGAGAGCACTGCCGCTCCTCCTCCTCCTCCTGCTGTTACCACCCACCTCTGCCGCCGGCGAGGCGAGGCGGGGGCGTGGAAGACGCCGCCGCCGGCGCTGGAGGAGACGGTAGAGGTGGAGCCGCTGCCGGCGGAGCATACGATCCGTTGACTCGAGACAAGCCTGCCTGCCTGGCCGGCGATGCATGCGCTGCCAGCGCCCCGTACAACTGCTCAGAAATCGCGATGTATTCGTTACTACCGCGACCAGTCGTGCTGATCGATCGATATATATGTATTACAAGCTAGCATCTGATGACTTCAGATATGTATGTGATTATACAAATGTCTTAGTCATCGATCCATGCACACATATATAGGCAGCACGCGCGACGTACGTACAGTTAGCTGCATACGTGGATGCATGCATGCCTCGTGGAATAATAAAGCTACGCAAGGCCGGTGTAGCTAGCTTAACTAGTCAACCGTCTCTGTCACTCAATAATGGTAAAATTATTTCATTATCTTTACCCATAGTACTATACCACTCTGTTTTCTTTGATTTATTTTATTTCAAGCCATTGACTTTTGGATTTATATTGTAATATTTGTTTTATTTAATTTTTTACCATGCCGTAACATAACACAATAGATATCATGTTTGATACATAGGTGTTAGCCTATCCTATTTCAACGTGATATTGTTCTGTACCATTTCTGGAAATAAATTACTGATCATAGAAAACTATCAAAACCGTTCTACCAGACCATGGGGCCAAACGGCCAGACGGACGGACGGACGGACAGCCCGCGTGGGCCGCCGGTCACGAGTTGCTAACGACACAAAAGCCGGTTGCACATCGTGATCAAGGCCTCTCCACCGCCCCTGGTGAGGCGCGCTAGCTAGCTTGTTATGATGGCCGGACAAGGCCTCGTCGTCGGTGACACCCGCCGCGGCATGGCTCCTCGTCCTCCTCCTGGCCGGTGACGTTGGGAATAGTCCCACATAAAACACATAAAAAGATGAGTAATTTTACCATCCTCGAGTAGATACCTCTTGATGTCTAAGATACTAGAAGCTATTAAATTTTATATAAAAAAACATTGGTACCTTATGTACCTGCTCAAGAATAAAAAAAAATACTCTTGAAATATTAGAGGAAGTAGACACTCGTGTGGTATAGGCTCAAAGCTTAGTTGGACCGTGGGTATATATGAATGGGCCCGTGAGCCTGTGAAAGACCGGTCAGTGCTAAGGGGCATCAATATGTTTAGGGGGTCAGTGCTAAGGGGCACCAATATTGTAACGGAGGAGTGAAAGATTAGGAGAGTGGCACCAATGAGCTAGCTTTTGGGGGTATGGACAGACTTACTCCGGTTGGGCCGGTGTGACGACGTCGACGTGAATGAGGCTGGGCGACGACGACTCGGTGGAGATGGAGCCGTTGCCGGTCCAGAGGCTTGCCCTGAAGCAGCGCACAACGTCCTACGTCGCTCCCAGTCCCAGCACGGTAATCCCGGACCGGCAGGTCTGCGCGCGGCGCCAGAGTTGCCTTCCGGCCGGCCGTTGAGCTCATCTGTCACGACGGCGCTAACCACCGGCGCTCGGCGGCGAGGCGATAATTTAAAAAACTAACCTCGTGCGTAGCTTATATTTAAGCATTTACGTGAGAAGAACTTGGAGCTAATTAAGCCCGCTCGCTCCGACGTACGACGAAAATGGAGAGACACGCCACAGCAGCCTACACTGCTCTTCTTCTTCTTCTTCTTCTTGCAGTCACCGCACCAGCCGCCAGTGCGGCCGAGCCTAGTGGTTGGCAAGGCGGCGGCGTGGGTGGAGGACGACGACGACGTCGCCGCCGCCGCCGCCGTCGGGATGGACGTCCTCCAGGCGGACCACGCAGCGGCGCCGCTGGCGACGATGATGATGGTGGCGTCGTCGGCGGCGGCGGCGGCGGTGCACCAGCGCGTCCTGCAGGCGCAGGGTGGTGGTGGGTACGTGAACCAGGCGCTGGTGGCGAAGCAGCAGAGGTGCATCGGCGGTTGCCCGGTGCCGGGCGGGTCCTAGACCGGGAGGGGCAACAAATGCTACTACCAGAACCAGTCGTGTTAAGCTTCATGATCAGTGCCCGAACCATCGGTTGATTAATTAACGATGAATTGTTTTAGTGAGCACGTCGATGGTCGATCCGTCGCCGGCGTGATCATCGTGATACGTCGATGGTACTTGTGTTTAGTTGTGTATACTTGTGGTGTTGTATGATTTCAGACGGTAGGCCTGATACTCTGATCTGTATACCAGCAGTTCTGTTGCCATTTATCTGCATTTCTTCTCTCTCTGTTGATGTTAATTACCGATTGATTGATTGATTTCTGTGATGACATGAGGATGTTCTGAAAATCTCATGTACGTGCGTGTTGTTCCATGTCACCGTCCAGAAACACAACGGGGTCTATGGAAACTCAAGATCGAAACTAAACAGATGCGAATAGATGGGAGCTTAACCGTTGGAATAATAACCCGGGATGGATTTGGGCCCCCCAGGATCCAGCGTACGCCTGGCGGCCCAAGAAACCTCCTGCTCGGCCTTTGTAAGGCGGACTAAATTGTGGGCCTTATCGTTCTTCTCGATTACTGAGAGACAACCTGAGCCTGAGAAAAAAAAAAGGTAGTGCATTTCAGTTCGACCAAACTTGAAATTAATTACTGCCTCCGTTTCCATTTCGAAAGGTAAGATGTTTGACTTTTTGTGTTGTAACGTTTGACCATTCGTTTTATTTAAAATTTTAGTGTAAATGTAAAAAAATGACAAGTTTGCTTAAAGTTTTTTTGATAATAAAATAAGTCACAAACAAAGTAAATGATATTTCCATAATTTTCTGAATAAGACAAATGATTAAACATTAAAAACAAAAAAAAGTCAAACATCTTATATTATGAAATGGAGAGAGTAAATTAGAAGGGGGCACACCTGCTGAGACTGACTGTGATGTCATGCGTAAATCATCGTGACTCGAATGGTTGTTTAATTAGTTCGTTCCCTTCACTAACAAGCTGCAAGCCAGACAGTGGCAGCTAGCCGGATGCATGCATGGGCGCACCTTGCAAGTTGCAATATAAAGGCCCTCATTGTTTGACAATTTCTGTGAAAAAAACCAAACGGTGTTTTTACAAACGAAACTAATTTATGAATAAAAATTATATATCTACGTTTGTAGTGATTTAAAAGTAAAGACCGAAAAAATAAACTTCGATGAAACAACTTAAAAATTAAGGTTAAAATTTAAATTTTGGTTTATAAGCATAAGAAAAAACGATGCAAGGGCGAAACTCATTCCATGCTTATACAACCAGCCCTTGATTGTCAGGCTAACATATATATAGCAGCATGATAAGGGACAGTGTATAGTAGTAATCCATAATATTGCACCAATGAATCAATGATGTATATATGGTACCAAGAATTGAACTTTTCATTTGGTGCGACTGGTTGATGGAGCTAGAAGCTTAGCTCTAGCTAGCCATGAGTGGTAGACGGGAGCACTAGCTAGAGACACATATTCTTAGTAATTTAAAACCTAGTTTTAGAAAATAAATTTTGATGAAAAAAACTTCAAAATCAATTTTAAATTTACGATTGAAGATTCAAATATTAACTTGTAAGAATAATCATGACCGAAAAGATCGAGGTGCTCTGACTGCATGCCCTTATTATATTAGTGACAATAGAACTCATAGTGGCATGTCGATGTCTGTAATGTCATTGACACAAGGATATGAATCCGTTTTACCGGCTAGGCGGCTCCTGGCCGGGGTAGGAGGGGCACACGTACGTACGTTGGGCATCGACATTATATATCGCCATCAAACCCACGTCGCATGATGGCGCAACGAAGGAGTCGGCCGGGCGGAGCTTGCAGCTCCAACAGTCCAACCTCCCAACTAAGGCCCGGGCCGAGATCAATGGAGACGACGATGACTAGCAAGCTGGCAGCAGTGGCCTGGCTTCTCCTCGTCGTCCTCGCAGCCACGGCGGCGGCGGGTGGCGCTGGCGAGTACTACTACGAGCTGGCTCACCGGCGCTGCGTCCTGCATAATCAAATAAATAACCACTGGAGGGATCAGCTCCGGCGCCGACTTGGAGACAGTTGGCACGGCGGCGGCTAGTGCAGGTGGTGCGGCCATAGCCTCTGCGCGATCGGTAGTTGGTGTGGTGTGCCTGGACGACGAGGTGTTTCCCTCCAAGCTAATCAAATAAATAACCACTCTATCTCTTTCATAATATAATACTGTATATAGTGTTGTCTGAATTCAAATATATGATAATGTATGTATATATATATATATATATATATATATATATATATATATATATATATATATATATATATATATATATATATATATATATATATATATACTCATCATTTATGAAAGGCTAGAAGTCAAAACTATGAAAACCACCGCTACCTAAAACTTGCCCCGTTTACTTCGTAAAAAGAAATGTTTTGATGTTATGTCGAATGTTTGATCAGATATTGGAACGAGCTTTTAGACATGAATAAAGAAATAAATTTCATAGCCATCTGAAAACCACGAGCTGAATCTTTTGAGCTAATTAATTCGTGATTAGCACATGTTATTTACGGTAATACTTAAGGCTAATCATGTACTAATTAGTCTTAAAAGATTCGTCTATGATTTCTAGTTTTCTTTATCCATCAATGTTTAATACTCTAGTTAGATGTCTAAAGATTCGATGTAATATTTATGAGAACAAAATTTAGGAACTAAACGGGCCCGGAGTACTCCCTTCCCTTTTCTTTTGAACCAACCTCGTATACTTGAGAGTGAAAACGACGAGTACTAAGTCCAATAACTTAAAAATAACAATGGGTATTACGTCTAGTGGATTACTCGATACCATGTCTTAAAAGGATAAGATATTTCTGGGATAAGGGGACCACTTTTTGTTTTTTAAGGAAAAATACTAAATGATGTATTTGTAGACAAAAAATAATTTATAAATATAATTTTTATATATATGTTTTTAATATAAAAATAAAGACTGAAAAATAATCTACGATGAAAATATCTAAAATTAACTTTAAATTTAAAATTAAAAAATGATATTTTGACTTACAACCATAACTAAAGCGAAAATACGGGGGCGTAAAAGGGGTGGAAGATGTAGTTAATGCCATGACAGGATGTTTGGTTTAATTTCATATTATTTCGAGCTGATTCACCACAAGGGAGATTGATTTTTTTTATAGGTCGTGAATAATTGATGGAGAAGGACTTTTTCTGGTGAGGCGGCAACGATCGATTTTAACGTCTAAATTACTGGTCATAAATAATTATAGGGATTTTTTAGTGTACTCTAAGTTTCTTTGGACCATTGGTTTGGCTTGGTATGCATATTATCTCATGAGAGGTAAGACCTCATTATAAGGAAATACAAATACATTTTGCATGCCATTAAAACATCATTTTGAATTTTCATGGGAACATGATATATACATACTCTGTTTTATAACTTCAATTTTCACATGCAATAAGCATATTTGTGCAAAAACAAATCTTATATATCATTTTTCAAAAAACATATTTGCAAACCGGCATAACATATTTAAAAACCAGTGTAAAAATCTTATATATATTATAAAATTTCAAATTTGATAATGTTGACGTTGAAAATAGCAACAACGGTCACACACGTTGGTCTGAGAGTTAATCTTAGACCACTCCAGTGCAGGACCTAATTCTTAGAAATGTTGGGCGTGTCAGTTAGTTTGATCTTATAACTGACAAGATATAACATGGAAAAAAGTTAATCCCGAAACCGCTATTGGCCGGGTAGCTGATACCGTCCCAGGACCCTTCGGCTTTACAGGAATTTCGTGATAGCAGGTGTAAATGTGCTCAATCGGCTGAACCAGAAGCAGGATACACGCCAAAAAGACCAACCAACCAATTAATCTTAAAAGATCGGACCCAACCGAGACAGTCTTAAGATTAATCAGACGATCGGACGAATTTAGCACTTATCGCACGTAAAATCGACAGTTGATAGGAGACTAAGTGCGAAATTGAATATAAACAGGAATGCCATACCAATTACTACTATAAAACAATAAGAATTAACTACACATATGCCTACGCTAGATCTAGAAGATCGAACTCAATGGAGACAGTACAGACCTAAACATAATCATACGTGAAACCAACTAATCATTGTAATATACGAGTAACAAGATAGCAAGTCGGCATAATCTATTAACTCATTCATTAATTCCAGCCGATCAGACAAAGTTCTATAAGCAGATCGCACCAAATATAAATAGATAAGAGCTAACCAAGACAATATGCAACCCAGTACGATATAATCATAGAAATATGAAGATCAACAAACTTAATAAATAAATCAGCAGATCACTTAAGATAATGCTGGCTAGAACTCTAGCGATAAACCCTCACGAGCACCCAATCTAATCTGAGAACATGAACCTGATCAACCAGATTGATCAGACCGAACCAAGACAGAACCAAGTCGACTGGAATCATGCTAGCAGATCAAACAGATGAACTCGTGAGGATTTAATTGAGAACTACTACTTCAAACTGAAATAGATCAACAATAATAGAACTCAGCCCGCCGATCAACCAGGCAGAAGATCAGACTTAACCAAGATAGTCCTGTTAAGTTGATCGACGGGTCTTGACAAACGTGAACTTACATTGCGAAGCTAACAAACCCTGCGCCGAAAGCTCAAGCAAGTCAAAGGTTTTTTAAGCGATGCGTTGAATTCAATTGATCTGAAGATGATTTACAGTGACCCCGGGCACACATATTTATACCTCGAATGTAACTAACCTAATCAGATATGAACCTGTTACTAACTAACTTTTAGTATCCGGACATTAATTAAATGTAAAAATCCTAAAAACTCTAAGATAAAACTTAATTAATCACAACTAACACCGAATCTATCTCTAAAACTTGGGCCCAGTCGGACTCTAATTCTTGTCCAATTCGGACTCTATCGACTGCATCTATGTTGCTTCCAATCTCCTGCCTCCAGCTGATTCACCCTTTCTTATTCGATTCAGTCTTTAGCTTTGTTTCAATCCATAACGGGTAGTTTGTCAAAATCTAGTGTTAACAGATATAAAAAAGTTATAAAATGCAAAACCCCAATGCTTTCTAAATTTAAAAACTACAATTGAAATGTTGAAGAACTCTCATATATACGAATCATACTATTCGTTTCCTGCATGCTACAAGTTTGATAATTCAAATTGACATGTAAAACTTAATGACAGATTAAATGTGGCTAATCTAGTTGCCCTTGATTTCAGCCATGCGAGAGATTATTTTTGGAAAGGGTATTCCATGTGTGTTGGTCTTTCCTAATTATTAATTAAGGCATATTTTTATTAAAAAAGTATTGTTAATAATCAATGGTCCAGATTTGTAGAAGCTCCTTAAAACAACTCTAATTAATAACATAGTGGTGACTTTCTATTTGCACAAATATTCGTACGGCTGTTAACGGATGGGATAATATCCGATCTAAATTGAGGATGCGGTAGGGGTTTTCAACTATCCGGTGGATACGGAGTCCGATTCGGATAGTGAGTTGCGGAGTCAGATATAGATGTGCTATCCTTAATATCCGGTGGACGCAGATTATCCGATTTTTTATCGGATTATCCGATAGTCAGTTTAGCAGATAATCCGAGTTTTTTAACTCACAAATTAAGCACTAAATCAAAAGCCCATCAATAGCCCAAGTATTTTTTATTAAATATTAAATGACAATGTATTGATCACATGTACATATCGCATCCAGTCATAATACTCTGTTTTCGAGCCGTCTCCGCACCATTTCCGACATCCGCAATAATCCGCATCCGAAAACATCCGCATCCACTTAAAATTATGGTTTAGGATATAGTATAACCACTATATGTCCGAATTCGCTCTATTAACACTCCTAAATATTCATGAGCCTTGGTGGTCGCATACTCAGGCGCTCCTAACAGTTTTACCCTATTTCTTATTATAAATTTTTTTGCTCTCTAGATTCATAAATATATCTTCCAAACATCTTATCTCTATATACGAATTTCGTGCAAATCCTCCGCATAGGAGTGTGCCACGTGGCACGACCTGCTGCTCAGGAAATGGGGCTTTGGCAGCGCCCGGCAATTCAAGGCATATATTCTTTCTTTTTTTTCTCTTTCTGCCAGGACAGGTGCATAGGGCAAAGTGTTGACATTGGTTGTTGGCTACATTTAAGGCACGCTGATTGAAAATATCCAAATCCAGTTGCCAGGAGATTTTTTTTTCGTTGCTTTTGTATTTGTCCCTACGGTAAAATGCAGCAGCACTATTTGAAGTCCTATTAAAAAAAAGTTCCACCTCTTTTCATTTTCATTTATGCTTATGTTTACAAGCCAAAATTTCATTTTTCAACCTTAAATTTTGGTTTTTTATTAAAGTTTATTTTTCAGACTTGATTTTTAGATCACAAAGAATATATATATAATTTTTAATTTATAATTTTTTTATTTGTAAATATGTCATTTCGCTTTTTCCATAAAACATACCCCTAATGCTTGCCTTTTACTGTTGTAGATCGTCTGTGGCATAGCATAAGTCTATTCATATGGGATGGCAAAAACATGTTCCAGTGCATTGTATCGTTGTTTCTCTATTTTTTTACTTCTATGAAAATACCCCTATACAAACTTTCCTAAAATAGTTAATACTTTTAGAATTCATGTAATCTACTTATTAAAGTTCACAACACTACATATACTTCATTTTTTTAATTCATTGCAGCTTACATTCTCTTTGAGTAATGAGTTTGAATAATGAGTATCAACTCACAAATATTTCATCGAATATCATTGGCTACTAAATAATCCTAATAAACCTTTACTCCCCTCCAATTTTTTAATCGACATTGTTCACTTTTGATCTTTGTTTGACTCTTCATATTATTAAAAACTTACATAATTATTGATTATTTTGTTATGATTAGATTTATTACTGAAGTAACTTTACATATATATTTTTTTATATTTAAAAAAGTTTAAATAAAACGAAGTGTCAAACATAAGTGTAAAAATTATTTGCATCATTGAAAAAATCAAAGCGAGTATTTAGGTGCGCACGGCAATGCCGCGTGTTGTTTCTAGTACTATCGAATAGAGGCAAGCAAATTAAATTATACCGGTGATAATTTCGTCACTTATGAGCTCAGGGTAACACCGAAAATTTCCCTTTAGCAGACACTTGTGACCATTAATTCGCCTGTACTATGATTTAGAAAACTAACAACTCATATATCTTTCTTGCGGTAGTGGAACCGCCAATAATTAATTCATCCAAGTTAGTGTGGTGTGGTATTATCACTTATCTCTTATTAAATCACCTTTATTTTGAAAAGATGTCATACTACATGTCTTTGATGTTTGATACCATTAATTTTTTATAAAGGTTTAACTATTCATCTTATTTAAATTTTTTTGTCAAATATGTAAAGCTATATATATGCATAAAAGTATATTTAATAATAAATGAAACGATATAAAAATAATTAATAATTATGTAAATTTTTTAAATAAGACTAATAGTCAAACATGTATAAAAATCAACACCGTCAAACCTTTAGAGAAGAATGGGTATCTTTCAAACCACAAATAACTAGTATGCAGTGTTAAAATTTTCAAACCCCCCTCCGGTATCTCTTCCCTTCTGCTTATCCTTATAAGCCAAGAGTTGATTTTTCAATCTAAAAAATTTAGAGTTGATTTTTTTCTCTATTAAAGTTTATTTCTCATCCATATCCTTGAATTTTAGATTATGTATATATTCATAATTTTTTTTTGCAAATACGACGTTTGAACAATCGCTCCTTTGTCACAAGTAATCAATTCCTCTCATCAGACTATATCTGAGGTATCACAACATTCTCATTGCAACTACGAAATACAATATTTTTTTGCAACCACATGTGTAGAGAAATACTGGAAGATTTATTAGATAAATATGGGAACAAAAAAACAACGTAATATTTTATTAATGAACCTCATAATTGAATATTACAGTCAACAAGAAGTTATTATTGGTGAATGAATAGGATGTCTTCAATTTGATAAAATAGACCTGTGTGGAGATTAGCTCCCTCCATTCCAATGGTACGTCCTTCAAATATTAAGCAAATTTTTTTTTTACTAACTTGAACAGAAATGAACACATTACATAGTTATTTGGTGCCTCTGATGATCGTGAGGATGGAATTACAAAAGCAGTGCAACGTTGTCTCGTTTTCAAAAAGGCCATATATCCGGCCATATGCTTTATCAAGTTTCATTTGAACCATTCGTTTAACGTATGAGGGTATAACTCAAACACGTTGAGATTGTGTTGCTTTTTCTTGCAGTCGTGCATTCGCTTCATCTAATTTATGGAGGTGACATTATAAACCGAAGCTATTGCTTGTTGTTCATCAGCATCAACATGTTACTAGGGATCAGCTGCATGCTTTCTTAGCAGACTCAACTTTTGCAAGAAAACTTAGGCCTCATTCGCAAGTAGCTGTGTCGGAGGACAGGTGCACGCGTATTCAATGCCGAAGGCAACTTTTCCCTGTACAGAGATCGATGCAAGTTTTAGTAGGTGAAAATCTGACTTTTGTGGCATACAAGCTCGACGTCGGTGGCTTCACGCAACGTCGGCAAACGGAGCCGTGAAGACCGCATTACTCCGCCTGACAGCCCATTTAATGCGGTAGAGAAAATAGCAGTATCTGACGTGACGATCACGGCGCCTCATCCACGATTCGACGGACGGAAACAGCGCCCACAGCTCTAGAATTAATGCAGCGACTGCCGCGCGATACGTGTTCCGAACTAACGATCCTGGGCTGTCCACACGGCACGGTCACGCTAGTCGCTTACGAACAGGCCCTTAGCCTCAACATGTTACTGGGGATCAGCATCAAACGCTGGGCTTGCACGCACCAGATGATCACACTTAATTGATCTTGCAACAAAATAACAGCACACCAAAGAGAAAGGTAGAGTTGAAATTACGGAGGAAGAAGAAATAATTAAGCAGTAGCTCTTGATCATCTAGAGTTCAGCTCAGATGGGAATGAAGCAGGAGGCGAATACGGCGTCGCTGGTTCGATCTCCTCTCTGCAGCAGCGGTACGTGCATGCTTCCTCCCTTTGGCCGTGGTGTGGTGGCTGCTGCGGCGACCACGAGCGACGCCGGCGAACGAGACCGCCGGAATGGGATCGCCCGGTGGACACCGGCGGTGAGCTTCTCAATGCCAGCCCAGGAGGTCACACCTAGAGGCGCTGTTCAATCTCTGAAAGGCTAACTACATGGAGATGACGAATCAAACTCATGAGCTAGCCAAACACAGACGGATGTGAGATGTTAATGAGTGCCCAGCACGCCATTGACTGGAGTAATTAATCATCTTTCAGAACCTTAAACATTCAGGGAGTGGAAACAGCTTAATCACAGTGTCCATGATCAGCTTATTAACTGAGCTAGGGTGATGGATCAGCTACTGGTGGTGGCAAAAGATGGTGACACAAGGGCTGATCTGATCTCTCTCTCTCTCTCTCACTGCAGCAAAGTGTGATGATAGATGGGGCCCTTAAAAGGCACAGGAACCTGTGATGATGTGTGCTGGTGTCATGCAAACTGCAGACCACAGCATAGTGGATGATGGGCTTCACTAAAGTGACTGATCATCAGCTAATCCCTGGTACTAAGAAGTAAACAGCATTGGAGCATGATGTGTGCAGTGTATGTGGGGCCTGTTCGTAAGCGACTAGCGTCAGTGTGCCGTGTGGACAGCCCAGGATCAGCTCGGAACACGTATCGTGCGGCAATCGCTACATTAATTCAAGAGCTGACAGTGTCGTTTCCATCCGTCGAATCATGGACGAGGCGCCGGGATCATCGCGCCGGAGACTGCTATTTTCTCTGCCTCACTGAATGGGCTGTCGAGCAGAGTAACACGGTCTTCACGGCTCCGTCTCCCGACGTCGTGTGAAGCCGCCGACGTCGAGCTTGCATGCCACAAAAGTCAGATTTTCGCCACCCAAAACTTACATCTCTGCATAGGGAAAAGTTGCCTTCGGCATTGAATACGCGTGCACCTGTCCTCCGACACAGCTACTTGCGAACGAGGCCATGGAAGGCAGGAGAAACGGTTGCCAACATCAAGCAGATGTTGTGTCTCTCACCGCCTGCAATTGATTGATTGGAGTAATTAATGAGAATATGTAAGTTTTAAAAATTACACATTAGTTTGTCAGGAAGCATTAGTAGGACATGTGCAATGCTGTTCCAAAATGAGGAGCTAAAGGTTTGTTTGGTTGCTAGCCAAACTTATCACCACGAGCCAATAAAAGTTATCACACTTGTCTAAGGTAAGATTATCAAACCCTTACCTACACCATAGCAAGCCTAAGAGGAGCTTGCCACACTTTTTCAAGTCAATGATATATAGGATCTAGTTTGATGGATGAGAATATTGTCACAAGTATGACCGCAACCAAAAAACTATTAATTTAGTCAAAGTTGTTTAAAGTTAAGCATGGTAAACTATGACAAAGTGTATATAGTTAACAACAAAACACCCTCTAAGACTTCCTAGGATTCGTTAATCAATACACTTTGTCAACTTCTACACCCATGTTTTTCACGCACATGCTTTCTGAATTACTAAATGATATATCTTTTAAAATAAAATCGATAGAAAATTTGTTTTAAAAATCCTATTAATCTAGCTATCTTTTAAGTTTTTAGCTAATACTTAATTAATTATACACCAATCAGTGACTTTATTTTGTGTGCTCAGAGGAGAAGTTCTCACCCCTACATTCGAACACAGCCTTAGCCTCTCACCTAGAGCAATAACACGCAAGTACAAGAAGGTGAGGTAAAAACAGATTGGATCCAAATAATATGGTTGTTGGCCTACTAAGATTGGGAGAGGCCGTGTCCCTAGGTCTTGTCGGCCACAACCGATTTACCGCCATCAAATCGTTGTCGCTTCCCTCGTCGTCCCGCCACTACTAGCGCTACGGAGAAGAAAAACCAGGAGAGAAGGGGCTAGAGGGAGAAGATGAAGGAGAGAGACTAAGAGAGGTTACGAGAAAAAAATGAAGAAGAGAGTGATGATATGTGGGTCCCAATTGTTGACTCAACCAATTGACTAGGTCAACGAGCAAAGTCAGTGAAAACCACGTTCACAACCATTGAGGGAGTCATTTTGTACCAGTTTTTATAGTTAGGAGAGTCAAGATATCTGACTTTACAGTTGAAAGATATGAATTGGATTTTATATATATATATATATATAAGGGAGTCAAAATGAACTTATTTCTTACTCGATTGCTCTTTGCTGTCTTGCATGTCGGCAGTTAATGATCGAATATAATGCATTGCAAACACATCCCATATATTTCTTCGCTAAGATAATAAACTTGTATTTTGTATCTAGCAGATACAAATCTCTGTTACTAGAAGTGTACGCAGAGGGCAAGAGAAATTATTGCCAATCAAACAAATGTTAGGTATGTTTGGGAAACTTAAGATTCTAATAAGTAACGGATGACAAAGCAACTAAGCAAGAAGTCAGTTTCTTATAATCCAGAAAAAATAAATTTTTCAGCTTTTGGCTATTGGTTTATTTTCTAAAGTCTAAAACTCTAGATTCATAGAAGCGAGGTGCTATTTAGAAAAGTTTCTATTGAAAATTCTGTAAAAAGCCGTAGTGCCAAAACAACCTCCCAGACCCGTCGTGTCATCTCTCATCGCCTGCAATTGATTAGAGTAATGATTATACAAAGTTTGTCAGGAAGCACTAGTAGGCATGTGCAATGTTGTTCCAAAAAGAGCAACTAATAAGGCGGTTATCTTTTGGTTTGGCTGTTTAGAGGAAAAGCGAAACAATATACTTTAAAAATAATTATAAATTAAATTTTTATAAACATGTTATTAATGATTAAAAAAATCTAGAAAACAAAATATGGTAAAAAACTTAATCCCAGTTCTAAATTTAAAATTAAAATTTCAAATATATTGGATTATAAGCCTAAGTAGAAGCAGAAGACGAGGCTCTAAAATTAGACATAGGCTAAATGAGAACAAAATTACCTATCTTCCAATTATTAACTACTACCTTTGTCCTAAAGAAAAGAGCAAAAATTAGCTATATATATTTGGTCAATCACTCTGTCTAAATACATGGCCAAAAAATAATATATTTTATAACGGAGATGCTAGCATTTTAGAAATTTGAAATTAAAGTGAATAGACAAATTAAATATATGGATTGAGTTTTGGTTCATAATTAAAATATTAACCACCAACTTATAAAAACAATATACATAACTATTACATAATTAAATTAAAATGCACTGATATAATTATTGGTTTTCTTTTTTTGTGGGGTAGGAGGTATCTGGTGGGCTGTCATTTGGGGAGGCCAGGCCCACGCAGCCCCTGGCTGCACCCTCAACAAACTGGAATAATTAACTTTTTGCCACTTTTATATTTGTTTATAACAGATTTGCCATTGGATCCATATATCATAGACACCTGAGAATCCACATGCCATAAACAACGAGTGGTAAATTTGTTATCATCTAAATTTAAGAGTGGCAAAAAAGTTAAAAGATGTACATTGCAATAACGGGGCTGCATAAATATGCTTTTCCCAATATAATAAAAACAAGAGAAATATGGCACAAGAACAATTAATCGATCAATTTTATTTTTCAAAACAAAGGATAACAAACAACAATAACAGACACATAAATAAAAAACAGAGGTCCGGCCTTAATTTGGGATTGGTGGGCCCAACATGAACGGTCTGCCCTGACGGAGGCCCATGTTTCAGATTACTTGCTCTTGCGTTGCAAACACAATCCCTATGCCATCCAATATTTCATCGGTAACTTTATTTTTTTAAAAAATAATTATATAAAATAAAATGTTGCAAAAAAATATGTCAAGTGAAAATAGGGTCTGATTGAACGTTCCATGGACAACGGTGCCCCTATCGAATAAAGGACAAACGATAGTGTCCTATCGAACTAAGCTACATTAGTATGGGCCTTGTCAAATTCCCTTCATATATCATCCGTGGGTCCTATCAAACTCCTCAGATTTGATATGCTCTCTCCCTGCCGGACCTATCGAAGTGGAGTACATGTTGAATAGACCGTGGCCATACTTGTCGAACACCAGTGTCAAAAAGTCTCAATCCAATTAGAGATTTGTTTTTGCAATTTTCGATATATAATCATTATTTTCACAATTTTATATTTAAATGATATTATTTTTAAAAAAATTATCATATGACTCAGTGACTCTACTCAAGCTCTCATGCTTTCTAATAAAAACAATTTTACTATCCTTATGAGATACCTGAGGTAACATTTTTTTTAATATAAATTGGGTAGCTCTGAGGCCGCACCGGCAGTGGGCACCGTGGCAGGGGATGCAGCAGAGTCTTTGGCTGGTGTGGTGTGTCGCTGGGTTTGGACTGTGGACATGTACAGACAAGGCAGCAACAGCCTACTCGGGTGAGGCCGCACGAACGGCTCATTTTGATAGATAGATACTACCGTAAAAATAACTTTTTTTTGTGTGTCAATCCTTCTTATTTAAAAATTTTATTTAAAACTTAATAAAATTAGTCACGATAAAACACTATTTATATTTACAATTTTTATCATGTGGTAACAATAAAAATATTAATAAAAAAATATGAAGAGTTAAACATTATATTCAGAAATAAAAAAATAGATTTATTTTGAGACGGAGAAAATAGAGACAATCAGTACTTTTTATTTTAGTAGGGATAGAGATGTGGAAGACTATTTGCGTTGTACCGAGCTGTGGTAGAGATACGTACATGCTGATGTTAAAAGTGAGAGACAGGTTTTAGGTGCGTTGGGCCGGGAGAGAAAAAAAAAACGAACGAACGGCCCATTATGGCATGCAGTGTATCAACCGGCCGAAGGATTGGGCGCTGCATGCGTAGGCCGGCCCGGATCGAACGCGAAATCTTCGCCCGATGCCATGCCTCCATCAGTTTTGGATCAAAAAAAAAAGAAAAAGAAACCACGGCTACACGTCAGTACCCGGACCGGCCGGTTGGACATGGGACGACCCTGCCCTTTCTTTTTCTTTATTTATTTATTTTTTGGCCTGAACCGTGGCTTTGTGTGTTACGAGTGGTACGTAGTAACGTGAGGTGACTTCGAGTGCGCGCCTCTATCTCTAACAAACCAAACGGCGGTAGCTTTTGGCTTCTCTTCTGTTTGATGCATGCAGGTGTAGCCGTACGTACGTACTGCAGCGCGACGCACGTAGACGTAAGCAGGTCTGTTAGAGCAAGTTCGATACTAACTACCTGCTTCAATTCATCTATAGTCAATCTAATAGCAAATTCATACAATATTTACTTACAAAACATCAATACATGGTCTCACATATCATATACATTTTGTTTTGAACCCCGTGTGCTGCAGCTCGCTATAAATTAGTAGCCCATCTCTTTATCTCTTTAAAATATGTTTATAGTTGGTTTGTAGCGGATACCTGCTCTGGGTTGTTCTTAAAACGCTCGATAACGGCAGGAAAGGCTAGCCAATTGAAGCAACAGCGCGGTTGAGGTTGGAACTTGGAAGAATCATCGAGATAAAAACGGCCGGACATGCGGGAGCTATATGGGATTCCGAATTAATCCTAGCCTATACTTTTTCAAAAAAAGATAATATAGGCTTTTATTAATATCAGATGATTATATCATGATGATATAAACATACTAAGATCCTTCTCGTCCTAGACTGAATATTTCTATCACTATCTATTCTAAAATGTAATTATTTGTATATTGCTTAGTAGAGATTAAATTTGAGAAGAAAAGAAGATCATGTCCCTAAGTAAATGATGATATAAATAAAAATAAATAAAGAGAGAATAAGCTACTCATCATGTATAGGACAAACTCTACGTAAACTCCTAAAGAAAAGGAGAGATAATAGCTTCGTCCTAAAATATGGTTGTCTAGCAATGGTTGAAACTCGAAGAGAAAATGAAAGAGAAATAAGTAAATGGACCAATGAATTAATAGCTAGCAAATCAAATTATTGTAGTGCAGTGGAGGAAGTATGCTAGAAGCAATTTGTTGGGTCCATTCTTTTTAGCCTAATAGGCTTAACTAATCCTTAATTTCCACTAGCACGTTTTTTAAACAACTAAAAAATGTATTTCATGCAAATAACTGTATAGAAGTTATTTTAAAAACCAAATATTATAAATTTTTGTAATAAATACTATTTTTTTGTTTTATGCTATCTTAACAAGTAGATGATGTGAGCAACATGATTATTGCCTATTCCCCAAGACTTGCTCGCTCAATATATAGTACTAGGTCGTACTCCACGGTTTTGTTTGGACCACGCATGCGCGACGAACGTCTTCAGCTAGAATACAATGCACGTTACACTACGCTTACGCATACATGCACAACTATATATATATATATATATATATATATATGCACACACAAACGGATGATGGCGCCCCATGGCATGGCATGGCTGCCACATTGGATTAGATAGATCGATCGTCCTCTCGAGAACGTGTGGTCGGTCTGTAACCATTTGCGTGCGACACGCACGGAGAAAAAGCGTGCATGGATCGGACGATGGAATCGGGAGAAGGGGGCGGGCTTAATTCCGACGACGTTGCTTCGCAGGATTTGCTTCCATATGTATTCGTAAACGGACAGGCCAAATTAACCTCGTACGTACACGGGCGGACGTACGTGCTTGGCTGTACTTGTTGCATCATGGCACAGGCAAGGTGGTTCAGAAGGGAACAACAAACAGCTGGAGTACAGCAAGCAGCGACGTCGGAGAGGTCGTTTTCCCGGACTTCCTGCGGTTCCGTTTTTCGCTTTTGTTTCTCAAGATGGGAGCAGGAGCAGGACCGGTGAAGGAGAGAGACTAGTCTTCTTCTCCTTCCTTTACCTCCTGCTTTGTGTTTTTTTTTTCTTTCCATCCTCTCTATCTTTCATTTATCTCTCATGTTGATCCGGACGTCAGAGAACTTGAGCTCCTAGCAACTACGCTAGATCCGTCCTTTGGATGGGAGCAAAATGATACTTACTTCCTCTATTTTATTTCATGACGTAAGATATTTAACTTTTTTACTTGCAATATTTGATTATTTGTCTTATTTAAATAATTATGAAAATATCATTTATTTTACTTGTGATTTACTTTATTATCAAAAGAACTTTAAACACGACTTGTTATTTTTTATATTTGTACTAAATTTTTTAATAAGACAAATGATCAAACGTTTCAACCCAAAAAAAGTCAAACCTCTTACTTACATTATGAAACGGAGGTATTACCTCTTATCTTTCATAGAGATCCAGTGGGTAGGAGATTGAGCTAAAGTGGATTTTAAACTCTCGAGTGATATCCTCTCATCTATTGTATACTATTAAATAGTCACTAAAATTTAAAAATAAATTATGAAGATAGATTAATATAAGATATATCACTTCATAAACATGCAATTTTAAATATAACTTCTGAATATGCTGAGATCAGTTTTTCCATGTAATATACTGAGATCAATTTTATGCATCGCTCCACAACTCGTGAATATGTTTATTGTTTCTCTGCACCAAGGATATCAGATTTGATTTCGTTGTTCTTGTCAGTTTCTACTCTACATCGAATTAGTGGAACAATTATTTGCTACATGCTTTGAAATATTTTTCTTAAATACTTTTTCGTGCTGCATTGTTTGGACCACTTGCGTTATGTTATTGGTAAGGCTATTAGGCCGGTCTCCACGAAGGTTTTATGGAAATCCCATACACATTAATTAGGTGACACATCAGCACAAAAGAAAATATTTGCATGAAACTACGAAGAGAGAGAATTAGTTTAATCGCTATGAAACCTTTGGGCATCGTTATCAAGTCCTCGGTAGCGCAGTGAAACTTGCATTGAGAGGCTTGAGGCGTTTCATGCAATCAAACACTCTATGTATGTAATCAAACTTTCAGCAGTAATTAAATACTTTATTTAGCTTTAAAAATGGTATAATGAAACGTTACACTGTGGGTAGCTATTGCATGCATCAATTCATCAAGCTAGCTGTTTTAAAAACTGTGTAGTGAAACTGAGCATTAAGACTAGCCTAATTGCTTAAAATATTTCTCTATAATATATTAAATAGGGAATTTCTGGTGATAATCTGCTCAATCATACTGAGTACACAAACCATACACACCGCAATCAAATTTAGCTATACACCCATCTTTTCGATTTTGCTAGCTTATACTTATTAAAAAAATTAAATTTTTAACCTTAATTTAATTTGGAGTAGATTGGAGGGTTTTTAGTCGGTGTTTATTTTTCAGTCTTGACTTTTAAATGGCTAAGAATACGTATATAAATTCCTTATGAACAAATTATTTTTATTTATAAATATTTTTTTCAATAAAGCGAACAAACATCCCACATACGTATGTACATATACTTTTGCTCACGGGAGATAATGCTTATCCAGGCAACCCGCACTCCGGGCCGTATATAGTTGACATCGGCTAAAATTCCGCTCCGACAGCAGCACGTACCTCAAGCTTTATTTGGCCTAGCTACTGGCTCAAGTTGCAGCACCACGTACTAGATGCTACGAACAAGAACGTGTACGCCCATTTGTACCTTGTACGGCGTACCCGCGGCGGCTCCTGTGTCGTCGAAATCAAAAGCACACAGCTACAGCAAAAGTAGCAAAAACCTTGGCTCGCCGCCTTATCCAGCAACAGCAACTTTATATATTCCATGCGTTGCATGGATCCACATATATATCCATCCGGCCGGCGACATCAACACACGGCGGCGATGGCAAGCAATTATCCGAACGAACACTAGGTTTGCATGGATGTAGTACACGCCAGCTAGCTAGTCGATCAGCTGGCCAATTCAACCAGCCGGGCTCAAGGACACGACAAAAAGGGGTAACTACTCACTCCTAAAACATAAGTCCTAAAATATAAATATTTATAAAGTGTTATATATATATATATATAAAAGGATGATAAAAGGTTTTTGTAGTCACTTTAAAATTAATTAGATTATCTTTCTGAGTGTCCAATTGAAATCGTTGAGATTATATTGCATAATATGAATAAGTGTAAAATATCTATATTATAATTAAAATTAAATTTTTAGGAATGGTTATATTCTAGGACGAAGCAGTTGATACACGACACGAGAGAGGGAGCTGCTCTGCTCTGCTTAACCCCAACGCAAAGGCCCGACCGGTCGGGGCCGATTGATACGACCACGCGTGCTCTGCGCCCGTGGACCACACGGGCATCGATGGGAATGGGATCACCTGCTCGCACGCAAACGCCACAGCCAACCAAACCGCAAAAATCGTTCGCCATATCCAGCAGCGCAACTCGCCGCCGTCCGTGTACGTACCACGGTCGGTGTACGTACGTTCGTCGCACCGGCCGGTTCCTCCGGTCAAGCTGTCCCGTCTCGCTCGCGCGGCGAGCACTGCACGCCACTGAACCGAACCGAACCGAACCGGAACGAAACCACCGGTGCATGCACACTGCACACACACATTTGGGGCTTCTTTTTCTGTGCGTCGCGCGCGCCGCGGCGACGACGACGCTTGCAAGGCACACGCGCGCGACCATATGCGAATGGATGGGTGTGTGGGGTGGGTGGCGGGTGGCTTGGCTACCTATCTTAATTAGCTCGTGCGTCCATCACGATCATGGTACGCGGGTTGGTTACCTGGGTTTGGTCGTTCGTTCGTTGCGGCTGGTCTCTGCGATGCAAGCAGCCTAGCTTCACGCTGCCGCTGCATGCAGGACACGCGTGGCAGAGGCAGCTGAGGTGTGTGCCACGCGGGCTGACCTGACCTGACCTTGTCGTGTGGCGAAGTCAAGACCAGCATGTACGTGTGTTCCCAGCTGGTAAGCGATCGAGAGGGGAAAGAGGAAGAGCACCGGAAAGTGTAGAGCAGGTACGGCGGCCCCATGCCGAACAGAGTTCCGTCCATACCCCCATCCGCGGTATGCTTATCAATCTATCGATGGATCGATCGATCGAGCAGCTAGCACGCACGGCACGATCGTTCAAAGGATGCGGCCGCGGCCCGCGTGTGCGTGTCCCACGCGGCGGTGCGGTGCTCCATCCGGGACCAGAAAAGAGTCTTGGGGGGTGGGGGAGAAAAAACTTCGTTTGTATGCCGGGGCGAAAAGGTGTACGGAAATTTCCGATCGTGTCGAAATGAAAACAATATCGTGTTTAACCGTTTTTCATCCATAAATAAAGTATAATTTTTCTTATCAGATCATCGTTTGTAACACAGTACTCTGTACTGGTGCGGGTGCAGGCGTGGACTGCGTGCACGTACCGGCGCATGGAACAGGAGATCGTCGGAGAGCTGGACTGGACAACGATGGATCGTTATTACTACTGGGAGGAACGGGCGAGCACAGTGGTGTGGTGCGGTGCGCCTGCCTTGAACGACGTGATCCCGCTTCAATGCGTGATCAGTTAGCTGGGCCATCCTCCTGACAAAGGCATCTTCTGACCTTGGGCCCGGCTGCTACTGTCGATCTGGGAGGGAACGACAACAGAAGCTACTGCTGGAGCTGGGGCCCAAAGCAAGCGAGCCGTAAAACCAAAACGTGAACGTGACTAGCGTGGGCGAGGTGAAGGTCCGCAGCAGATTCATCGTCTGACTCAAACGGTGCGACATGTCAGCGTCGGGGTAAACCATCCGTGGTCTCCCAATGGCCAACGGACGCCGGGTGGAACAGGCCGCGCGGTGGTCTCCGTCTCTATCCAACCAGCTAACCCCGTGTTTTCGGTACATGGAAAAATGGAAATGGTAGATCAGTAGATGGAATACTATCTGACTTCAATGATATTCGCCATATAAAATTAGCTGTAAGATAAAAAATATATATTATAATTATGGCACGATAAAATTTTATATAGTAAACAGTTTATAAAAAATATGTACTCTTTATTTCATAACGTAAGACTTTTAGCGTTATCTAAATTCATATAGATACTAATAAATTTAGACATATATACAAATTATATATATTTATTTATGGACGAATCTAGAAAATATTATAATATAAAACAGAGATATTTTTTTAATAGTTTGATAAATATGCATATAAAAACATAAAAGAGTCGAGAAAAATCTGGAAGCAGAAAACAAATAGTAAGTCAAATGATACACGGCCGCTTGTAGCATGCATGGAATGCAGATAGATGCACCTCGGCGCGCGCGCTGGCCAGCTCGCACGTTACTCTGCTACTGTTGAGTTCTCTCTTCGGGTCGGGGCACGTCGTTTGCTACCCGTACCCGTCTTTGTCTCTCTTTGCAACTGTGTGCCATTTGACTGCGTCCCTCCTTGCGGGTTCTCTTCTCGCACGCTGATCTGTGTTTCCCAACACCAAAACAAAATAACGCAAATTCATGCAAATAAAACATCATATATATATATATATATATATATATATATATACGCACATGCACACTAAACACATGTAGCGTGTTGATTGGGTACATCCGATGTAAAATCATGGTCATGATTAAATTTGTTGTAATAAATAATTGGCTTTAGGAAATGATTAGTTTAATAGAAATGGGATTTGAAATATGTGTTGAGTTGGTGCAAGTACCTGACTAACATGGGTCAGGTTGCGATAACTATGCTTGAAAATATTGGTATGTGTATGTGTAAGTGACTTGAGTAGTCAATGACAAGAACTAGGAGAACCGATGTCAAGTACAGTCGAGATGTCATGTGATATGGTGACTGAGTCGAGATCCTTGAGATCAACATCTATCGATGGTGGGATTGAGACTACAATAAGTAAGAAGCTAATGTCCATATAATTAAAGATACTAGATGACAATGTTGAATAAAAGGTCAGACATGTGGATGTGCACTCTATGAGGATGGATTAGTAATATGCTTCACAAATCATGTGTGTAAACATTTGAGAAATTGTACAGAAATATGAATAAAAAGTTGAAAAAGAAAAATATAATCAGGATACCGAAGTATAGAGGGAGAGGGAGAGAATTTAATTTGACAATTAAATTAGTTTTGGAGTTGAGGGTTTGGTTTCTAGTATGACTAAGAGTATGATTCTTAGTTGGTGGTGACGTTTTTGGTCTAAATAGAAGAGGGTTTGAGGTCTAAAGGTATTACTTTTGTAAGAGAGAATAATTATGGTTTGAAAGGAGTGCTTTGTACACACTTTAGTAAACATATGTTGATGTAACAAAACTGATCTATCATCGACTTATGTTCAATTGTTCTTGAGCGAGGATCGGTGGCATAAGACATTAATATCGACGGATTAGTGCATCAATTTTAAGGTTTTTTATTCACTACAAGATTTGGTTAATTGGTTTTTTCTACTATTCATCCCATCTAAGTAGGCTTAGACGTTGTATTTCAATCCTACACCGCACTCTAGTATTGTCATACCTTCCTGTTTTTACGCATCGTGGTTGTATGTTTCTTTAAAAAAATGTTCTACTTAAATAAACAAATACTTAATTTATCTAAGATATTAATGCGACACGGTGGATACAACAATACAATTACCATCGTAATACGATTACTCAGAAGATATAGTGTATATTGTGAGATAAATGGTACTCCTTTCGTCCCTAAATATTTGATGTTGTTGACTTTTTTATACACATTTGACTATTCATCTTATTCAAAAAATTTATATAATTATTAATTATTTTTATATCATTGTATTTATTGTTAAATATACTTTTATGCACATATATAGCTTTACATATTTGACAAAATTAATTGAATAAGACGAGACGAATAGTCAAACGTGTATAAAAAAGTCAATGACGTTAAATATTTAGGGACGGAGGTAGTGTAAGGTAAGACGCCGAGCACGAACATATCTCACGTAACTAAATTACTCAGAGAACAAAATCAATGATGACGTAGCAAAACTAATATTTGAGTATTATCTAGATTTATATGGATGCTAATAAATAAATATATGTATATATAAGTGAAATTTGATGTAATAACCTGTAGATAAAAACAATTTTTTATTTATATTTGTAATATTCTTAAATATTATTTTATTTTATTTCTTTTGGTTTTTAATAAAGAGTGCCGTTGATGTTTTAGATATTAATTGATCATTCATTTTATTTAAATTTTTTTTATAAATATAAAAAATATGAGTTATGATGAGAGTATATTTAATAACAAAATAAGTGGCGACAAACTAAATCTTACTTTTGCATTTTGTTAAATAAGACAAGGTTAAACTTAAACATGCACCAAACAATAAGTGACATCATCTATTAAAGATCGATGGAGGAGTAGTTTAGAAAGTGTACATGTATCAACACATTTTAAATTATCGGAATGTTTTGATACCACGGCCTTAGGAATTAATAATCCCGCATCCGTCGGCCGGCCGCTGTATACGATACCAGAAGCTAATCCGCTGCCAAACCTAATCCACTATTTAGAGTATACGTATAGTACTTGAGGCTGTTCGTGTGCCCTCACAGGACGGCCACCGTCTGCGACCATGCGAGGCACCACTTGGCAACGCGAGATGCCCGGTGAGCCGAGACGACCCAATGTTTTTTCTTTTTCTCTTCTTCCGCCAGAAATTTAAGTAATTGCCCTAATCTCTCGAGAGATTGTTCCTTAATTGTTATTTACCAGTTTAACCTACGTGGCAAGCCAACATAGCTAACCAGCGTAGAGAAAAAAAAATCTCCATTCACTTGTTGCTATCTCCTCCTCCCCCTCCCCCTCCACTGTCGTGTCGCCATGGCTGACGAGCTCACTTGTTGATCTTGGCACAACTGGTGATGATGATGTCCCACAAGTTTATCTTCCTCGTTGCAAGTTGTACGATCTAGTGTCCTCGGCTCGCTCCCTCGTCTCCGCCACCATCAAGTTTCGTCGCGGCTCACGAACGCAGCTTCCCTGACTTATCTTTGGCTTTTCATCCAACGAAAAGTATCTCGAGATACTGGTACCTCACAGTGCTACATCGTTTTCCACTATTTGATCTAGCTGAGCAGGATAGACAATATTATATTGAATGATCAGAAACGATTTGATACGTAAAGTCCCAGTACCTCAAGGGCGTATATAAGTTGTGCTACCTGAGATCATCATACCTCGGGTAGAATTATAATATTTAGTTATTTTAGTCTATATTAATTATATTATTAGTTAAAAATAAGATTATTATATATGTTATGGCATATATATAGGATTTCCAGTTCTTTTTATTGGATTGAAACAAATATTTTTTTGCTGTGACATGGTCGCTAATACGTCGATCTCAAGTTTTTTAGATCCATATATCAATAACCCATATTAGATAAAAGAAACTTTAGACACTGTCAAACTGTCAATCTGTGGTTTAACCTGTGTCCCGTTGTCCGGGGGAGGGTGACTCCTCGATGCTGATGGTGAATGAGAGGAGAGGCCCACCCCTCTAGCTTCTATCGCGAACGAAGAGAGGCTGACAATCACAAGCCGTAGTCACACCAACAATGGATGACAGTCCGGGTCATCATCGCAGCCCATCAAAGGCTCTACCATGTTGGCCGTCCTGCTCCACTTGGCACCCTCCTACGGTGGCAGCAACAGAAAGAAAGGCAAATGAAATATTTATTAATAAAAAAAATTTGTAAATAAAACTTTTATACATATGTTGTTAGCGATTTAAGAGGTTAGACTAAGAAATTTGAAAATCGACTCTTAATTTAAGATGAAAATTTATTTTTTGTCTTGTAAACATAGGCGAAAGCGAAAACATGGATCTGATAAAAAAATGTAAGAGTAATAGTATGTAGGCTCCACACCGTTTATCTAACTGTCAAGCCACATCAGCACGCCACGTACGCAAGCAAAGATAGTTAAAAACGAATTTTGTATGTACAATTCTAAGAGCAAAATTTGTAAGAATTGCTAAGACGTAATAGTGGTGAATAGTAAATTTTCGTTTTGTTTTCGCAGGAGAAGCAGATGGAACCACGCCGCAACAAGGAACCGAAGCCGTGGTGCCACGGCGCACTTGATCGCTTTGTCGCGGTTCCCTCGCTTTGTGCCCAGGAGCAAGGAAGCAGCAGCAGCAGCACGGCCGCGCACCAGAGAGGAAGCAACCAAAACCAAAACCAAAACCCAAAAAAGCCGTGGATTTCGACGTCACATTCATCTCAGACAATTTCAGTCCGTCCTCGCGTATTGCTTTTGCTTCCGGACAAACGGTGAAAAAAAAAAGTTCAGTTTCAGATCTTTTTCTTTTTTTTTTTTTGCCTTTTTACCTTTACCTCAGCGTTCAAGGAACCCATGTTCATGTACAGAAGTAGTGAAAACTCCGGGTGAAAAAAAAGAAAGAACGCAGAGTGATGGTAATAGTTCCATTGTGCTGCTGCGTCCGTGTCGCGGCGGCCGGCGGCGAGCGTGAGCCGGTTCCGACGAGGGAAGGAGGGAGAGGGGGTTTCGTGGGATCGATCCATGGTCATGGGGCCGGAGCGGCCATGGCGGCGGCGGCATTCGGGGCGACGGCGTTGTCGAGCCACCGGTCCATGGGCGTGCACTCGGCCTTGTGCGCCGTCTTCCAGTGCAGCGCCTGGCATGCGCGGGAGCAGTAGTTCACCACGCCGCAGACGGAGCAGCGCCGGAACTCGTGGCGCCGCGTCTCCGGCCGCCCGCACAGCGCGTGCGAGCACAGGCGCAGGCCGCACGACTCGTCGCCGCCGCCGCCCGCGCCGCCGTCGTCCTCCGCCGCGCTCACCGCTGCTGTGGCGCTCGCCGCGGCGGTGGCGGCGGCGGCGGCGAGCGGGCGGGACGCGAACCAGTCGACGAGGAACCGGTTGGCGGCGTGCGCCTCGCCGCCGGCCTTGGCGGCCGCGTGGCAGCCGAAGTCGCTGAGGAGGCACGAGTGCCGGCGTGAGGCCGGCTTGCCGCCGCCGCCGGCGGCGGCGCGGAGGAGCGAGGCCGACGCGGCGACCGCGGCGGCGAGCTCGCGGGCGTTGGCCTGGATGAGGAGGCGCCGCCCGTCGAGCACGGAGCGGCGCACCCCGTAGCCGTCCTGGAGGCAGTGGCCGAGCTCCCGGAGCGCGTCGACGTGGCCGAGAGACGCCGCGCGCGCGCACAGCGCCGCCCCAGCGCGGAGGTCGCGGTCGTCCTTGGTGCCCCCGCTGCCATTAAACTGGATCACCGCCAGTGAGTACAGCGCCTCCCGGTGCCCGCCCACCGCCGCCGCCGCCATCAGCGCCGCCCCGGACCCGCGGCTCCCGAGACAATAGAACCGGATCTGCGCACCACAACGGAAGACGAGACGACGATCAGCACAACCGCCCGCGCCGTACGTAACCACGAACTCGCCGACGACAACGACGACGAGCCCAACGCCCATTCGGCAACCGCTCGATCTTATCTTACCATGCCAAGAAGATAGCACGCGTCGAGATTCCCGGCGTCCGCGCAGCGCTGCAGGAAGCGGTGCGCGGCGTCCGACCACGCCCCGGCCCGCACGGCGACGCACCGCGGCGACGCCCTCGCGAGCACCACCTTGTTCCCCCCAAGCTCCCTGAACCTCTTGCACCTGCATCATGCACCGCCATGTCAGAAAACAAGCCTCGCGGCGGTCTCGGTTTCGTGTGATTCCACGAAACCCCGTATAACCAACTCTCTGTCTCTCTCTCTGTCTTACGCACGTGAGCATGGCGCCGGCGAGGTCGGCGGGAGACCGGGCGGAGGCGGCAACATCCGCCAGTATCGACACCACGAGATCGTCCGGCAGCTCGTCGAACATATCCCCACAGGCACCGGCACCACTCCCCGCCGGCGCCGGTCCCTCCGCGACGCCGACCCTGCGGCGCTTCCGGCGCGGCCCATCCTGGCACGGCGAGCAGTAGCACGCGCCTCGCCTCGTCCTCATACGCGCTGCGGCCAAGTCTTGTCGATCGAGAGGGAGAGGGAGAGGGAGAGGGGTGTGTCCGTTAATGGCGAGGAGTGGGGGGAGGAGGAGAGGAATATATAGCGATACGGACGGAGAAGAGAGGATGGCTTGGTCCGTTCCGTTACAGTGAACGGGGGGTGGTGGTGCGGTCAACCGGGACGCTGACCGGGAAGGGAGGGAGAGGGGGTTGCTTGAGGGGGAGCACGCTTGGATGCAAAGCCTCTCACTTTCTTGATACTCTCCCACCCCCTCCTCTCTCTCCCTCTCTCTCTCTCCTCACCTTTCTCTCCTCTCATCTTCTTCTCTCTCCTCAGCTTTTTATTTTTTTTCTTGGAATTTTAGGATGTTGATTTTCAACAAGAAAAAAAAAGTCTCGTGTCCAAATGTATTCGTTTCGTTTTATATTACAAGATTTTTCTGGTCTTGTTTAAATTTATATGTATACAATAAATTTAGACAAATATAAAATATATATATTTATACATGGATAATTCTAAGCAAATACAGAAAATTTTATAATATGGAAAGAAGAGAGTATAAAGTTTTTGGATTATTTGATTATTATGAGAGATATTTTGACAGTACGTATGAATAAATAAAATGCTACCGTAAGGTTGAACAATACGATTTTGAAAAATCGGTTCGATAACTTGTGTATAGAAAATTTTTACACGAAACACACACTGCTCAGGAGATGTGGTCGTAGAAAATCCGAATTCTCCATAAAAAAGAAAATGATGGAATTGCAGTATATATTGCATTTCCTTTTATGTTTTTGTTGTGGTGGGGGCAGGGAATGCATGATTGTGGTTAGTGACTTGCTCTGTATCTTTGACAGCCTTTCTTTTCTCTGCATCTTTGCTTTGCTTTGCTTGGGCTGTTTGCTTGATTTGTTGCCTGTTTCTTTCTCTTGTTTTTCACTGGAGGGCCCAGGGGCATGCAGCAGCAGCAGCCTTGCCTGCTTCTCCTTTCTGTGTGTTGTTGACATGTATAGCTAGGTTTGGTGACATGGATATCTTGCTGGACTACACATATGAAAACTGAGAGCTGAAATGGCAATGGCACTCACATTCATTGGAGATGTGTGTGTGAGTGTGTGTTGTGATTGAACCTGATGATCCCTAGATTTGGGGAGGTTGGCACAGCAGGCAGCTGCCCCCTTTGCTTCATATCTTTCTATGCTATCAATTGAAGTCTTGCCTAGAGCTAATTTTGGTGGTGTCCCCATAAAGTCTATCAGTGGTGGTTTTGGTCTCAAGAAATATATATACATATTTATGATTGCTTCGTTGCAACACAGGGATGGTGGATTTAACAACCGTGCTTACTCTATCTATGCCCCCTCACATTGCTTTCAAACATGATTTTTGCTGGAGCTGTTTGACATGGCTCACCATCAACACGTACTAGTTTCTTGCCTCTTCGCATAATGCAGCAGATATTTGGAGTAATGATATGCTTCCTACATTTTTTTTTACTAAACTAATACTCCCAACTGCTAGACTTTTTAGTGGGTACTTACAATATGAAAAAAAAAACAAGATTCAATCACAATGTGCCAATGTAAGATGTTTGTAAACACGTTTTGTATGTGTACATAGCATTTTCTATTTTAAGAGAAAATTGTACCCTCTATTTCATATTATAAGACTTTCTAAGTTTACATGATTCATATCCATATATCAATATATATGTTATATATATATATATATCTAAATTTATTATTATCACATATGAATATGAATAAGATCAGAAAGTGTTATAATACGTAACGGAGGGAATACATGGTTGGATACAAAATCTGACCATTTTGATGAGAGATTAATTAATTGTAAGGAGAATGTACGTTCTAGCTGGACATATGCTATTATTTGTAGAGATTACACATTTTGGAACTATTTACGCGGAAACTATAGCTAGTAGGACTAGATATATAAGATCATTTCTCCAAGCACGTGCCTATAACTTGCAAGACTTTGGGATGTTAATTAGCAGTCTTGCTTGAACAATGCATAAATGATTATATATTGTATTACGCAAGAAACATTTCCATGCTTATCCTAGTTAATTATTATTGCTTCTGTCAACGTTAGGAGGAACTTGCTTATTGACATGGCAATAAGCATGGGTTACCAGCCAGCCAGCCAGACCCAAGAAACCTGCAAAGCCAAAAGGGAAGAAAAAAAAACCTAATTTGATCAAGGACAAGTAAAACGTGCAGTCCTACGATTAGAATAAATTAATTTTACTCTACCCGTCACCAGATATTTACGGTGCTTGCCTTTTACACCGTTAGGAAAAAAAATACCTTGCAAGATAAGAAAACGAGACAATTTAAAAATCCGTTAATTGGAAGCAGTTGGGCACTGCAAAAACATGCAGGCGAACTGAATAGGCTTGCCACTTTACGTTTGCATTGCAATGGGCAGAACAGAATTAAACCACTGCATGTTTTTTTTAAAAAAAAAACTCACATATGAAGGCAGTTGTTCGTAACACACACATACTGACCTTATAAATACATACGTATGCGCTATATATTATATACATATATATATGCTTTAGAAACTGATCGACGTATATCGAAATCGACGAAGTTACCGTTAGCAGCTAAATGTGGTTGAGATTTACTCCGGTCCAATAAAAAATATCTCGAGACACATCAAAAACGATTTAGTACACCGGTACCTTAAGATACTTTTTTTATTAGACTGGAGCAAATCTCAACGTGGTTTTATCACGACCATTAGCTTCACTAGCTATTCCGTGATCTCTACTGCATTAGCTTCCTCGCGTTTTACGTTTCTCGTTTCGGATATATATCTCTCTCTTCCGGTCCAAATGGAATTAATTTGATCTCTCTCTCTCGTCGTCGTCGTTACACCGGCTAATTCACGTAATGTACGCGTCAGAAAAAAATTAATACCATCGGCGATCGATCGAGCTCGTGGCTGACAATTGATCATGTGTATTGCTAATGACATGCAAAACAGTGCTTAATTTGCCTGTCGCTGTCATCACAATTCACAGAACTTGTTAATTAATGGTATTTTCATTTGGTAGTAGTGATTTAATTTGCTTGGTGACATGTGGGCAGAATTATTATTCCTCCTGAAAAAAAACGGCTTTGTGTGTTTGCAATGATTCTTGACAATGCCAAACCCTCAGCTGCACACCAAGAATATTCAGGAGGTAGAAACTGCAGACAGAAAAAAATATTAAGAATATAGTATAAAACTAATGAATGGTACACGTTTTACACGCCGATCAAAATCTTGTATGTATAAAGTAAAAAAATTATTGCAAGCACGCCATTGCGAATTTTATACTATATATGTTCATACTAAACACTCGATGTTAGGGCGCCTGAAAAAATTGTTGGTGAATGAGAACCCACAAACTCAAAGCTGATCCTGTCCATTCAGCGTACTGCGGCTTAATCATGTCATCTGTCTCTCTCTTTTTCTAGAACTGTCCAAACACAATCATTAAAAAACCACTCTTTTATTATCTTAAGAGTGCACAGAAGAACAAAACCAGGGACCGTCCATATTCTGCCGACTTATTTCTTTCTAATTGGAAAACAGTCGATCAGATTTTTTTTATCCACGTACTATATTACTGTGAATTTCGCAATTAGTTACATTAGTGTAAGGGCACTTGTAATGGAGAGGAGTTCAATTAAAAAAAACAGTGTATTAATAGTTTTCTTGCAACAAGTTTATATTCGATAGCCATGGCTTTGCAGTGTATATAAATTTGGAGTTGAAATTTCAAAGAACAGTTTAAAAGGAAATATTATCACAGAACTTTAAGTTTTAGATTAAAGCACTTGGTTGACAAAATGACAACACATACATATTCCCGCTCAGCCAAAATAGAATGAGATGAGAAGCATATATATATATATATAATAAAATAAAGGGATAAAAGGCAAACCAAAACAAATTCAGGTAATCAATTTAACAAGAGCCCAGTAATCTAACCATACTTTATACTTTAAAGATACAAACTATTATATTCAATTTTATAGTCTCTATGAGGTACCAAAATATACCAAATTAAATTGGCAATGTTAATTTGGAGGTACGCACCTCCTGACACATCTCTAAATTAATATACTTCTAAATTGACCTAGTATGTATATATATATATATATATATATATATATCAATTGATCCAGCTGAGGTAGGGACCCCAAAAGCACAATAGTTAAAATGCAGCTCAGAGTTAAAAAATTGACTTATCACAAAACAAATCTGTTACTCGCAGAGATATGCATAAAAAAAAACTAACAATTTTGGCTGACTTTGTATAACATCAGCAGCCTAAAACGGCTGAGTTGGTATGCAAACTCGAGAAGCTAGGCATGGTACTAATTGCAAACAGGACATTGCTGGTGACGGGAACAACGGAAGAAAAAGGGAGGGCAGGGCAGGGCAATCGATCAACAACCGCAGTGTTTGTCGTGATGACTTTGCTTCAATGCTGCGAAAACCCAATCGATCGAGATCTGGATGAAGCTAGGCAGCACAAAATAATTAAGCTCTCACAGTAATCACGCCTCATTTTCGCTATAATAATTAACGCTCGATCGGTAGCTGTCGGGCCTCCTAATCATTTGTTCAGGTTTCTTGCAGCATCATTCAGATCAATGGGAAAAAACACCACCAGTTCATTGTTCAGGTTACTGCACCAGCTTCAGATGCAAAATCACAAGAAATAAATAGTGCATCAGCTGATCGTCTGTCTTTATAATTCTAGTTACAAGGTTGAGACCATCAGGAGATTGATTAATTAGCTGGGAGAGATTAATTAGCACTGTTTCAGGATTTTGTTCAGGTGATTGACATGGCTAGCCGAACTAGTAGTAGTACCCTGTTTTAAAAAATCTTAGTTTGTTAGTTAGTTGAATGGCAGTAAGCAATTAGGAAAAGCTTCAGCCTGACGACCTGAAACTTTTTGTCTTGGTCTGGAAAAGCTAGCAAGTGGCGGCCTGCCTTAAAAAAAATACTAAACATGCCAATAAGAAGATAACCATTACACTTGCTTCTTTCATGCACAAACTTATAAAGAAATGCACCTAAACAGATTAGTGTTTTGACTTAAGTCATAACTGGAGCCTGCAGAACCAGAGACCAATTCAATTCAATTCAATTGAATTTAATTTAATTTTCCACTGTGCTGAAGAGATGTTGGCAAGGCTTCTTTGCTTCAAGAGGGGACAAGTGTGTGTGGCACAACCATCCAAACATCATCTCCCCCAAGCTAACCCAATGCACTTATCTTCTTTTAATAAAGTTCCCAGTGGAGTGCATTCTTGGCAGCTTAGGGGGCTTAGCCCCTGGTTAGCTCCATTAATTAGTTTGAGTCAAAGGGCATGCATCTTCATGGCAATTGGGCCATTATTCTGGTGCTAGAATAATATCTCCCCAAGAGATCATGTTCCTTGCACATATATTTATCCCCTCTTTGATCTCACTTTACTTAGCTTTATCACAACACTACTACATGCATATGCCTTAGGTTACGTAGCCTACTGGCCTTCAATAGTAATAACAAATCAAGTAGTTTGTCCATACTTGAGAGATCTCACTTGCACAACACTTGTGCTGGCTGACATCCACAACTGCAAGCCATTCCCTTCAATTGATTATTGCATACTATATTCGTCTCTAAATGTTTGACGATGTTGATTTTTTTATATATATTTAACTGTTCATCTTATTCAAAAAAAATTTACATAACTATTAATTATTTTTATATTATTTTATTTATTATTAAATATACTTTTATGTATATATATAGTTTTATATATTTTAAAATAAAAATTAAATAAGACGAATAGTCAAACATATAAAAAAAGTCAATGACGTCAAACATTTAGGGATAGAGATATCTATTCCTCATTCCATGGCCGCGGGCTGCCTAAGAACCTTGTAACAGTTACATATTCCATTAGCCGCCCAAATGGAGCCTAGCTATAAGCTAGGTTTTGAGGAATTTGTGACTAGGAATATTGTGGCTAGAATAATCCTTTGCATATATGGGTCAGAGGAGATCTAGCTATGCTGCCTATGCATGAGAATATCAGTCTAAATTTGGATCTCTCTAGAGTTTGTATTGCTTGTGCAACCAGCCGTTCACCACTGATAAGTGCACACTAAAATTGATCCAGCCGTCCGTTTGTTGCTTTTGGCATCAACACATCAAAACCAAACAGAAGAGTAAAAAGATAATATTTTTGAGTAATTTTACGGTACTTAAGTAGATATCGAGAGGTAGTAGGAGATACCAAACTTTATATTGGTATTTTCTTGAGGATTCTAAAATCGCACAATATTTTTTTTGGCAATTTAGAAAAACCGTGGGCTCTTAACCTAGTAAGACAGATTTAAATTCTAATTAAAACAAGCACCACTTTCCTGCATCGAAGTACACCATAACACAACTATATAATATTCCCTGACAAGTTAATACCGTCTGAGACTTACTTTATTTTGATAAAAATCTATTTCGTTTAGAAACAATAGACCATTCCTATGTTAGAGATGAAGTTAAAGATAAGATATATAGTCAGATCACGATGCTCCTGTATCCTGTCCTATATGTCTTTGAGGTCGAAATCAAGCATATGTATAGACCGAATAACCTTCACTTATCTTGTTTCTTATCCCATATCTTCTTATTAGATTATAGGATTTAGGAATGAATATCTACTTTTTTTTTTGGTTGATGTATGTTATACCTAGAAAGACAATTAGAGTAAAAAATCATCAAGAAAAAAAATGTGCAATATTACTTGTGAGCTGTAGTTGTTAAACTATGATTACCAATGTTTTATCATATTTACCTGAGGTGTCCCTAGCTCCAACAATGCTTCATCACCCTCCTCTGTCCCTATAGTTGAGACGCCATTGCCAACATCTCTGTATCACCTTAGTCATCCCTCTAAAACCACACACCCTCCATAGCCCTCTTCTCTAACCACGTCCGCCTTCTCCCGCTCTCCCCTTTTTTTCCCAAGTAGCTAGGTGATCAATAAATTAAAATTTTAAATTCTAGGTATCTGAAAAATACCAAATCTAAAATGGTATTTTTTTTCTATGTACATATATTTGACACAAATTTCCTTTTCTAAAAAAGTCAGAAAATAAAAACAATCAGGTGTGCATAACCTGCCCGGCAAGTATACACGACGAACAGTTATATAAAAATTGCATTGTTGATCGTGGCCGCCCCCGATCGAGGCGAAAATCCGCAGCAGGTGGCCGCCGCCGTCAGGAAACACGGTTCGGACCAGAGCAATCAACTTTTGTCGACAGGCACAGCACACACACACGACGGCAGGCCGCCGGCCAAACGAGAGACGCGCGTCGTTAAACTACCTTCCGCAAGCAACCCCGCGGCGCGGCCGTTGTCGCCGCTACCCAAGCCGTCAGCCGTCGTGCCGTACGTACGTCGGCGCTTTGGATGACGATATGATTTAGCTGGCAGCTGCATTCATATGCAGCCCTGCCAAGAAAGATTTCAGGTTTTTCTTCAGCGATGTACATCGTCTTTTCGCTTTGGAATTGTTTATTTTAAAATTTTTTAATAAATAATTTTATTACTAAACCTCGAA
Organism: Oryza brachyantha; assembly: GCF_000231095.2. Taxonomy (NCBI): domain Eukaryota; kingdom Viridiplantae; phylum Streptophyta; class Magnoliopsida; order Poales; family Poaceae; genus Oryza; species Oryza brachyantha. Next base: position 8,609,229 of record NC_023166.2, read on the forward strand.
AAAAATATTTTCACCGTATAAACCTTTCGGCCACGCCACCACACTGGCGTGACCAAAAGATTCATACTGTGAAAATATTTTTCTCTAAGGATTAGTAATAAAATTATTTATTAAAATGGTTCAAAAACTAAAAAATTGTTTCTTGTCATGCATAACTCAAAATTTGAAGTTTCAACTAGCAATTTATTTTAGAGTTTTTTATCGTAGTTTATTTTTAACCTTTGTTTTTACAGTGCTAAGAACACAAAATAATTTTTTTATTCACAAAATATTTTTTCTTTATAAATATATCATTTGTTTTTTTTCATGGATCGAGAAACCAAAAAATGGAGCAACGTTACGCTGCTTATAGTGGTAGTAGTGTAATAAATTTATACCTAACCATGTATTTTTATTAGTATAATAAATATTTCATTCCAAACTTTGGTAATATATATTTATCAATTTATCTATTTTAAAATAATTTATGACACACGATTTTAACATATAATTATATATTTTAGTTTAATTTTATCCTTAGATAATTTTTAAAAATGAGATCTGTTGGATTAAAAGTCTCACAATCATTGAGGTACCTTAAAAAATCCAAAAAAAAAGTCTATATCGAGATGGTTCTACTTCTAGCTAGCTAGCTAGCTGCGTCGATCGCCTAGTAATTATATAGGACGCTAGCTAGAAGCATGCCTTTACACATGTAGCAAAATCAAGACCATAGATGGATATATGCATGATTAATAATGATCCTGTCAATTTTGTTTGTTACTTGGGTACTGCTACATGATTAATTAGGGGTTGTTTGGTGTGTGAACATGCAATGCAGGATGATTCAGCTAGCTCGATCGCTAGCCCGTACACTGCTTGCATGGAAAGGCAGGCAGGGAAGTACGCAATGCACGCTAGCTAGCCATCTGGTTGCTTCATCTCGATCCATCAGCTTCTTGATTAATAACTATAACAAAATATTTCCTCCGCTTTTTCTATTTGACACAACCGACTGTCTTAGCTACGTTTAACTATTCATCTGATTTAAAGATTATGTAACTAACAGTTATTTTTATTATGATTTAGTTTATATATATATATATGCAAAACTGGCGGTTTGAATACGTGCGTATCCAATTGACATGTCATGGAAGCCAATGTGAGGCTCACGTGTGTGCATGCTTGTACACAAAGGTAACCGATCGACCGGCCGGCTTAACCTGCTTTTCACAGCAAAGCTTAATTAAATGTACGTGTTGATGATGATGATGTGTGTGTACCCTGTGTTCTTAAGATTGGATGGATAGAGATCGATGCATGGGGTGCATCAGCATGAGGAATTGAGGTTGAGATTGATGGATTGTGTGTACCTCTATGACCTAACAATTCAAAGTGTAAAACCATGCTTGCATTCGTTGGCGTGGCAAAGACGGTAGTAGACGAAGCGTGATTGGTGACGATTTATCTGGATTAACACATGATTGAGAAAATAATAAAAAGGAAAAGACAGCTTTCGAATAGTGTGCCGTGGTCCGTTCAATTAATTTTGTTAGGGATTGGATTATGCACAACCATGCATTGCTAGCTCCAAGATACATTTGGATCTTTCAAGAGGAATTTTTTTTAAAAAAAAGAAGAATATATATAGGCGTAAAATTTTACGCCCTTGATTTTTACGTCTGACCATTCCTTTTATTTTAAAAAGTTATATTATATTATGTTATGATTTGATTTATTACTATTGAAACTTTAAGCATAACTTTTAGTTTTATATATTTTGATAAAAAATTAAATAAGATAAACAATTGAACGTTGATTAAAAAGTCAATGACATCAAATAAATAAACCGGAGGGAATATTTGATTATATAGAGATACCGTTGGTATTTAGACTTTTAGAAACATGGAACACTCTAATTGTATTGGTTTTGCATAAGAAAAAACTTCAAACCCCAGGTTTGTGAAAACTTGCTCGTGTTCATCATTACACCAACGATTCATGTACACACATTTTTCTTACCGAGCTATAGCATTTTTTTGAGTTATGTATCACTTATATCTTAGTTACATTATGTTACACTCCATTGAACTGTAGTCTTTGAAGTCTTTTTAGAGGAATTTTCAATCAAATATTATATTAGGAAGCTATGTACGTATTATTAGAGCCAATAAAAAATAGACTATAATAAATATTTAACTTAAAAAAAATTAAAATCACAATTTTAAATTAGTAGTACTCTGAGAGCCCTACTGTACAATATAATCCGTGCTACGCTAGTGTTAGTTCTCATGATTTCAGCATCTCCAGATCGAGAAACCAAGAAACAAGCCCATGTGTTTTGAACATCAATCACTAGCCTAGCTAACGATAAGAGAATTTGATTCAACCATGTTAATCAAGGGCCCATGCATTTTCAACGAGAGATTTTGGATCTTCGTGGACACACTTCTTAAGTTTCACATGAGCAAATTTTTAACTTTTCTAGTTAGTTAAATCAGTATTTTGTATCCTAAACCAAATATCCCACTGATCCAGTAAAATTCTCACGGGAAGGAAAGACTTCACTGCTCCCTCCATCCCACAACAAATCGATTCCAGGATTCTCGATGAGAAATTTGCGGTGCGAACAAATGACTATTATGTCCTTTAAACTCATTAAAGTAGTGCAACCATTAATTAACAAAATTTTCAATTCATTAATTATTCTCAACAAAGTACTATTCCAGTCTACAGAGAAAGAGGTCCGTTGGTTTTTGGTGGGCTCGTTCCTCGGTGGACAAGACCCCTGCTGTACTGCTACTGCTTAAAAGCTTTGATCATTGTGCAGATCGGTTTTTTGGGACAAGGCATAGACTCCAAAAGTCGGTTTCTTGTGGGATGGAGGTTGTATTTTGTTTGATTATTTTTTTCTCATTTTTGGTTGTGTGTGCACACTTCAAAAATTGCAAAATAATTTTATAAAAAGTTTCTATACAGAAGTTTATCGTCTCACCTTTTAAGTTTTTAGTTTTGTAGTGCTAACATTCTATCAATTATATTGGCCTAGGATGGCAATTCGGGTATGGGTACCGGATACCCGCCGGGTACTCGACCTAACGGGAACGGGTACGGGTATAATTTTTTACCCATCGGTAGTACCCGTACCCGACCCGAATTGACGCGGGTATGGGTACGGGTATTTTTCCTTACTCGCAGCTAACCCGTCGGGTACCCGAACGTAGTCCACATATTAAATTTTGTTTAAAAACTTATTATGTTATTCATGTAATAATACTTGTGATATACTCTTTTTTAGCTAAAAATTTTGATATGACCTATGTATTATGAGCAATATGTTGTATTTGTTAAATTTTTTATGTGTGATCCAATATTATGTTCTAAAAGGTATATTTAGTTTGTTGTGTATGTTGGAATGACTATTTTGATGTGCTTTTGACATGTGAAATGGTAGATCTGACGGGTACCCGATACCTGTCCGGTACCCGAGTCGGGGTGAGGATGGGCCAAGACCCGTGGGTTCTTTCTCAACCCTATTTAATTCTTAAAAATTTTTTAGCTCAAAATTCTATACAATTTTATTTTTAACCCATTTTGAACCCGGCCCTTAAATTTTGTAGGCAAAATATTTGGGCCATTACCACCCCTATACCTGACCAGTACAGGTATGAGTATCAAATTTTACCCGCGGGTACGGGTACAGGTAGGAAATTCTACCCGTAGCCTATAAGTTAACAGACGGGTAGTTGCTCTACCCACACCAAACACGACTCGTTGCTATCCCTCGTATTGGGAGTATTAAACAACTATCAGAAAAGCAGATAATTTGTCATTGTCACAACCGGAGTTTTATACCAGGCATAAATTCATAAAAGAAATTCGTAAATAATAATTGGCTTAATTAACTCAGGAAAAATCCCTCTAAAGCAATTAATTTAATTAAATCGAGGTTCGCAAATCGATTAACTGGATTTAAACTCAAATTGAAGAAGTATAAAATTTGGCCAAACAAATTAATTTAAAATTCGGTAAAAGTGGGGCTTTCCTTTTTTCCTCCTTTTTCTTTCTTTTTCCCTTCCTTCCCAAATTGGGCCGAAGTCTAATTTGCCTCCTCTTTCTTTTCTTTTTCCTCTCCTTCTTCCCGGGCCGGCCCAGCCGAGCCGGCCCATCTCCCCGCTCAACCGGCCCAGCCCAGCCGGCCATTCCCCTCCGCGCGTGCGCCCTCCTCCCTCCCTCCTGGGCCGCCGCTCGGCCCAGCTCGCCCGCTCCCCGCCTCGGCCCAGCCACTCGCCGCGCCGCGCAAGTCTGCCGCCACCTCCCTCGCGCCACTGACATGCGGGGCCCGCCTGTCAGCGACCGGTCCAGGCGCCGGCCAAGTCCGCCTACGCCCCCGCCTTCGCCGCGCCGCCGTAACCGCCGCCGCCGAGTCCGCCTCGTCGCCGACTCGGTCTCCAACTACCTCGCCGCCCTAACCGCGCCACCCTCCCCTATAAAGCCCCCTCGCTCTCGTGCCGCCGCCGCCTTTCCTCCGCTCAATCAAACCACCGCCGCACTTCGCAGCTCGCCGCCGCCGTTCGCCGGACGTCACCACCGCTGCCTCGACCTCACCGACCTTCCGCCGGTTTCCGTCGCCGCCGGTGGGCACCCGAACGCCCTCGCGCCTCTTCCTCCCCTCCGCCACCGCGCCCGGCCTCCTCACCGCCGCCGAGCCATCTCCACCGCCACCGCTGATCAACCGCGCCACCGGCCGTCATCACCTGTCCTGGGTCCTCGCCGACTTGCTGCCGCCTTCCGTCGCCGCCGGTGAGCCCTCCCCTCCTCTCTCCCTCTCTTTTTCCGTCGCCGCCGGGTCTCCTCGCACCCGCGCCGTCGCCGGATGCCGTGCGGCTGCCGGCGCTCGCCGCGCATCTCTGCCCGACGTCGCCGTCGCCGCGTGGTCGCCAAGTCGCTCCTACCGGCGCCCGCCGTCGTCTCTCCCTCTCGCGCGCAGTCGCCGTCGCCCTCGGCACCATGCGCCGCCGCCCGTCGCCTTGCGCCGGACGTCGCCGTCGTCGTCGCCCTCCCGCCGCTGACCATCGCCGCCGGTCGTCGCTGCGTCGTCACGTCGTCACCTCCGTGCCGTGCGCCGCCGCTGTCGTCGCCCGCCGGTTGCCGCCGTCGGCCGAGCACCCGCTCCCCGCTCCCCTACTCTCCTCTCTGACCGACGGGCCCCACCCGTCGGCCTCACCCTCTCTCCCTCGCCCCGTGGCTAACCTAGCAGCCGCTAGCCGGCCATCCCCCTCTCCCATCTCTCCTCCCCTCGGGCCCAATCGTCAGCCTCTCGTCCCCTCGCTTCCTCACCGCCAGGTGGACCCCACCTGTCGGCTCGCCTCCCTCTCTCCTCGCTGACGTCAGCAGCCCTATTAATTGCGCAATAATTGATTTAGGACTTTTCTGTTTAGTTAAAAATCCAGAAAACTTCTAAAAATCATAAGTAATTCATCTAGTCTCTGTTTAGGCCCATCCAAATTTCATTAAATTCATAAAATTATCAAGAATCCATTAAAGATACTTTCTTTTACTATTTCAGTAGAGTTTGTGTCTGTTTTATTTATTTTTGTGCTTTGTGTCTTAGATTTGGACCCCACCGAAGAGCCGGTTTACTTCAAGATCGTCGCCGAAGTACCCCAGGGGCCAGAGCAAGGCAAGTGGCATTCATCTTTGATCATATTGAACCTATTATTGCAAATTGCCCGCTTTATTTATTCAAATATGCATTGTTTTAATTAAAGTATTTACTGCATTTATTTCTCGGGTAATCCTTATTATTATGCCGTTGATTATCCAACTTTATTCATGCTAGACCAGAGGTAACTTGACTAGAGTTAGGCCTAGGTTAATGCTTAGCCGTGCTTAGATCAAGTAGCTCATGGTATCATTCAATAATCATGTTTAGCTCAGAATAGCTGTAACAATGATTCATTACCCGGTTCGGGTTAATGGCAACTAAAATATTGATAATGGTGGGCTATGGGTGCATGGTTTTGAGAGTCGCACCCATGGCAATTAAGGACCGGTTCACGGGAAATCCTAGAAGTAATTAAGTGCTAACCACATGCCGAATGGGTAAGGTGGGATCTGGAGCATGGCTTCGAACTATTTGACGTACCAAGGCAAGGGTAGGCATGATGGAGTATGGACGGACAATCGTGGTGTAACGAAAGCCTTTGCTGCTTCCGGATCTACCAAGACACAAGAGGGGACAGCCCGACTTGGTGTAAAGGAGGGGGTGAAACCTGAAGTGCGGGATGATTAAATAGGGAGGGTTATGTGACGGGTCCTATCACGGTCTCCTTTCCGGTATGCCATGGTGGTATGTCGGTGTACGTTCAAGTGTAGTGGAGTCGTGTCTTGTGGGTATAGTAGTACACCTCTGATCAGAGTATAATCTATTCGAATAGCCGTGCCCACGGTTACGGCCGGACTCCCAGCTTCACTGGGATTAGTGAACCTTTAATGACTTGGGTAAACTGGTTTTCACTTGGGACTACTGCAACGTGGTGTAACGTTGAGTAGTGGTTGGGCCTGTCACAACATGGTGTAACGTTGGACAGTGTTGTGGTATCTTACAACTGTTATTTACTTATCATTTAATGCATTTAATTACCTTTATTCGATTTAATCTCTGTTATTTATTTTAAATGCTGCTTTATTGCAACTAACCCTAGCCCATCCTTGATGATCCTTATGCATCATTTATTACCCTCTTTTCTGTGCTTCTTGTTGAGTACGGTGGTTTGTACTCACCCTTGCCCAATCTCCCCCTCCAGAGTTAGAGGTGGAATCCGATGCAGGTGACTGTTAGGAGTGAGCTGGTCTGCCGTCGAAGCTTTGCCTGTGGACTGGAGCCATACCCGCTGGAGCTAGTCAACCTTTCTTTCCGCTGCATTTTCGTTAAAATAAGTGTTACTTTTAGTTGTTTCTAAGAACGATGGTTATGTAATCAACATTGTCTTTTTGTGTATCCTGGCTGGTCCTGTACAGGGATTTTAATACACAATTAAGTTCAGAAATTCGTGTGAGGAATTTCTGGGCGTGACAAGTTGGTATCAAAGCCCCCTTTGACCGTAGAATCAGCCTAATGGAAACCCTAAGAGCCCTCTGCTTTTCTTGTTTGTGCATAGTTTGTGAAAGTTAGAGTTGCTTTGAAAATGGGTCAGTGCTTTTCAAAGGCATGAGTTATTTAAAAGCTAAATCTCTCTGGTTGAAAAGCGTGAGTAAATTGATTTACGGGTAAAACTTTATTTACTTTGTTTTTTTATTTATTTATTTTGAAACAAAATTTTGCATCCATTGATTCTAAATCCTTGTGTTCTTTAGAGGGCCAACCACCCCTTGTTTCACCGTGGACTTGGAATGGCTGGATTTGTGGCAGAGCTGACAAGAGTGTCCTTCACGGCAGGATACCCCTATGAACCGGAGTACACCACGATCCACCCTCTCGAAGGTGAGTTTCCCTACCGTGTCAGGTTGGAGCTACACGGAATCCCCGGTTACCTTCCTAACATAGAAGCAGAAGGAGCCGGAGGCTCGCATGAGCATGCCTGCCAGGAGGCCGCCTACAGTCTGATGACAACGCTCAAGGCCAGGCACGACCTGACGTTTCGGCATTCGGCATACCGGTATCACCCTGGTCGTGGACCCAATTCCATGGTCAGTAGGTTTTGATCTACCCGGAGTGAGCAAGACCCTACCTTTGGTAGGATGTGCACGGTGCTGCAAGGCCTCGACCAGATGCATCACGACCTCCATGAAGCGTCCAAGGCCTTGAACGACGCCAAGCTCACTCAGATCGTCCGTCTGCAGGATGAGATCGACCGTTTGAAGAAGGAGAACGCCAGGCTCAGAGGACTCCCGGAGCCCGGTGGTGCGAGGCTTCGTCTCACAGCAAGGAAGCGAACCCGCGGGCCACCATGAGTTCAGTCCCACCCCGGTGCCCCGGATGAACCAAGACCACTGATGCAGATGGTGCCGATGTCTCTGACCCCGGTTCCTGAGGAAGGTGTCTCCCCTTTCAACACTGCAACAAACTACAATGGCACCGTCACAGTCTCTAGCAGCAGTGAGTCCGCCTCTAGTGAAGATGAAGACATTCTCCCCAACAACTCTAGGAGCTGTTCCGAAGATGAGGAAGAAGATCCGTCCCCTGCCGTCGATCGTCGCTCTCCCTCCGCGCACTAGACGTCACTTTTAGCTTCGTTCTTTAGTCGTTGTGTGCTAGTTTTGATGTGTTAGGTTTGCTTCGCTTGGAGCTAGTGGTGAACCATAGCAGTAGTGGGGTTATGGTTGTACCGCCAGAAGTTGTGCGGTTTTTAAGCGTGTTTCTTAAGCAAGACAATTACAGTTCATTAATTAAATAAAGCCCCAGTTTGCTTAGTCGTTTCTTTTTCTTCTTTCTCTTTCTGTTCCCTCCCGCTCCTGCAGATGGTGAACACCCACAACAGCAACCGCGACACCGACCACTCCAGCACCGAAGGACCTCCCCCACCTCCTCCACTAGAGAACCCGTCACTCGCTCAGATCCTCGCTAGCCAGACGCAGATGCTCACCCTCACGATGCAGCAGATGCAACAACAGCAACAACAACATCAACAGGTGCTACAACAGCCCTTGAACCAGCACCAGAACAACCAACAGCAGCATGGACCACCCCCTGTGTAGTCAAAGTTGCTAGAGTTCCTTCACGTCCGTCCCCCGACCTTCTCAAGCACCACCAACCTTATGGAGGCAAATGATTGGCTCCATGCCATTGAGAAGAAGCTCAACTTACTGTAGTGCACTGACTAGGGGAAAGTCTCATTTGCTACACATCAACTGATGGGTCCCGCCTCTGCTTGGTGGGATAACTTCCTAGTTACCCGCACCGCTACCACAGAAATGACATGGGCGGAGTTCTGCCTTAACTTCCGCAAAGCTCATATCCCTAACGGGATAGTCACACAGAAGAAGCGTGAGTTCCGCGCTTTGCAACAAGGTACCAAGACAGTGACAGAGTATTTCCATGTGTTTAATCGCCTAGCGCGATATGCCCCCGAGGATGTCCGCACTGATGCCGAAAGACAGGAGAAGTTCCCTGGAGGTTTGGAGGATGAGTTAAAGAAGTCGTTGCTTTCGGGTGACTATGTTGATTTTGGGAAGCTGGTCGACAAGGCCATCCGTTAGGAGGACCAGCACCTCTAGATGGACAGGAAAAAAAGACCTATCAGTTTAGGTCAAACCAGCCGCATCCGCAGAAGCCTCGGTTCCATCCCGGCCCTCACCCTCCAAGTCAGCAGCACAGACAATATACCTTCATTGTCCGCCAGCACCGTCCCTACAACCCCAACAACTTCTACAATGGTGGCTCGTCCCAGCGCGCTCCACCTCAGCGTGCTCACCCAGCACCAGCTCCGCGGCAATAGAATGCACCTCCACCGACAGCTCAGCCTCCTCCAGCTAGGAAGGATACGGGTTCTAAGCCTGGGTGTGCTACAACTGTGACGACCCAGGTCACTTTGCCGACAAATGCCTGACGCCGAAGCGTAGCAGGCAGAGGTTCGTGCAAGCTCGCGTCAACCACGCCACCGTAGAAGAAGCACAGGCTTCGCTAGAAGTAATACTGGGTACGTTTCCTATCAACTCCGTACCTGCTACAGTACTTTTTGATTCTGGTGCTACACACTCTTTTATTTCAAGAAAGTTTGTGGGATTGCTTGGGTTAAGAAGGAAAGAGTTAAGAAACCCGATGCGGGTTAGTACTCCAGGGCATAGTATGATTTCGAACCTTTATAGCCCTAATGTGCCCATAGAAATCCAAGGGACATCCTTTCTAGCCAATCTCATCCTTCTCGAATCCAAAGACCTAGATGTCATTTTGGGAATGCACTGGCTTACCAAGCATCAAGGAGTGATTGATTGTGCCAAACGTAGCATCACCCTAACTAGTGAAGGTGGTGAAGTGGTGACTTACCAGTCGCCGGAGTCAGTGATAATTGGGACCAGTTTGAATCAGATGGAAGCTGAAGAGCAACCCTCGGAAACAGTCAAAGATTCGAAGAAGTTGGAAGACATACCAGTGGTTTGTGAGTATCCGGAGGTGTTTCCAGATGATCTTACGACGATGCCGCTAGAAAAAGAGATCGAGTTCCGTATCGACTTAGTACCGGGAACTGCACCGATCTATAAGAGACCTTATAGAATGGCAACCAATAAGATGGCAGAAGTGAAGAAGCAAGTGGATGAACAGCTTCAGAAAGGTTACATCCGACCGAGTACCACGCCTTAGGGTGCCCCGGTTATTTTTGTTGAGAAGAAGGACAAAACCAAGAGAATGTGTGTGGACTATCGTGCTTTGAGCGATGTCACCATCAAGAATAAGTATCCTTTGCCAAGGATTGATGATCTGTTTGATCAGTTGGAGGGAGCCAAAGTCTTCTCCAAGATCGATTTGAGATCAGGGTATCATCAGTTGAGAATTCGGGAAGAAGATATTCCCAAGACAGCATTCACTACCCGCTACGGCTTGTATAAATATACAGTAATGTCGTTTGGACTCACTAATGCCCTGGCATTCTTCATGAATCTCATGAATAAGGTGTTCATGGAATACCTGGATAAGTTTGTGGTTGACTTCATTGATGACATTCTTATCTACTCCAAGTCAGAAGAAGAGCACGAGCAACATTTGCGGATCGTGCTAGAGACGCTAAGAGAGCATCAGTTGTATGCCAAGTTTAGCAAGTGTGATTTCTGGCTGCGTGAAGTGAAGTTCCTTGGTCATGTGATCAATGCTCAAGGTGTAGCAGTAGACCCCAGCAATGTGGAGTCTGTAACAAAGTGGACCACGCCTAAGACAGTCTCCCAGATCAGGAGTTTCTTAGGACTTGCGGGCTATTACCGCCGGTTCATTGAAAATTTCTTGAAGATAGCCAAGCCAATGACACAGTTTATGAAAAAGGAAGAGAAGTTCAGATGGTCTATCGAGTTCGACAAGAGTTTTGAAGAGCTCAAGCAAAGATTGGTGTCAGCACCCGTGTTGATTTTGCCAGATCAAACGAAAGACTTCCAGGTTTACTGTGATGCCTCCAGATCTGGACTTGGATGTGTACTGATGCAAGAAGGAAAGGTGGTTGCTTATTCCTCTCGTCAGTTGAGACCACATGAGGGTAACTACCCGACACATGATTTGGAACTAGCAGCCGTAGTGCATGCCCTAAAAATCTGGCGACACTACCTAATTGGTAACAAGTGTGAAGTGTATACGGATCACAAGAGCTTAAAGTATATCTTTAGACAGCCGGATTTGAACCTTCGCCAGCGAAGATGGTTGGAATTGATCAAGGATTTTGATTTAAGTATCCATTATCATCCGGGCAAAGCAAATGTAGTTGTAGATGATTTAAGCCGGAAGAATTACTGCAATGCCGCTGTGACCACGGAAGTTTGTGAGCAGTTACAGCAGGAGTTTGAACGACTAAATTTGGGTATAGTCGAAAAAGGTTTTGTGGTAGCCCTAGAGGCGCAACCAACTTTGGTGGATCAAGTTCGTCAGGCCCAAGCAATTGATCCAGTAATGACGGAACTAAAGAAAAATATGCGAGTTGGTAAAGCCGGAGATTTTTCAGAAGATGAACATGGAACAATCCAGATGGAAAACATGTTGTGTGTACCCGATAACAAGGAACTAAAGGAGTTGATACTTCAAGAGGCTCAGCAAACCCAGTACTCTATTCACCCCGTGAGTACCAAAATGTATCAGGATCTCAAGGAAAAGTTTTGGTGGGTTAGTATGAAGAGAGAAGTTGCAGAATATGTCGCCTTGTGCGATGTCTGCCAACGAGTCAAAGCAGAACACCAAAGGCCAGGAGGACTATTACAGCCTATTTAGATTCCAGAATGGAAATGGAAAGAAATCGGGATGGATTTCATCACTGGTTTACCAAGGACCGCTGCCGGTCATGACTCGATTTGGTAATCGTTGATCGATTGACGAAGGTCGCCCATTTTATACCAATTCACACCACTTACTCAGGGAAGAGACTAGCCGAGATTTACTTGGCTAGGATCATGTGTCTACATGGAGTGCCTAAAAAGATCGTTTCTGACCGAGGAAGTCAGTTTACCTCAAAATCTTGGTAGAAACTACAGGAAGAATTGGGAACCCGACTGAATTTCAGTACAGCTTATCATCCGTAGACAGATGGTCAGACGGAAAGGGTAAACTAGATTCTTGAAGACATGCTCACAGCGTGCGCTCTCGACTTTGGTAGAACTTGGGATAAAAATTTGCCGTATGCAGAGTTCTCATACAACAACAGTTATCAAGCCAGATTGCAAATGACACCTTTTGAAGTGTTGTATGGGTGAAAGTGCCGTACACCCCTCTTCTGGGATCAAACAAGGAAGCGTCAAGTTTTCGGAACTAAGGTTTTAAGTCAGGCGGAAGAAAAAGTCAGAATAATCCTTGAAAGGTTGAAAACAACACAGACCAGGCAGAAGAGCTACGCAAATAACCGCCGAATGGACTTGGCCTTCGAAGCAGGAGACTACGTGTACCTCCGCGTCACACCTTTGCGAGGAGTACACCGGTTTCAGACCAAGAGAAAGTTGGCACCACGGTTCGTGGGACCATACCGAATAGTGGAACGTAGGGGAGAAGTTGCGTATCAGTTAGAACTCCCTGCTAACATGGCCGAAATCCATGACGTGTTCTATGTGTCGCAACTCAAAAGGTGTCTCCGTGTGCCTGAAGAGCAAACCAACTCCGAGCACATCGATTGACAGGAAGATCCGACTTATGTGGAGAAACCAGCACGGATTCTAGAAACCAATGAAAGAAAGACTCGGAACCGTGTGATCAGATTCTGCAGAGTTTAGTAGAGTCACCTCTCAGAAGAAGAAGCGACATGGGAAAGAGAAGATGAGCTCAAGGCCGTCCATCCGCACCTCTTCGCCAGCACATCCGAATCTCGGGTTCGAGATTCCGTTTAAGGGGGGTAAAGGTTTGTCACACCCGGAGTTTTATCCCAAGCCTAAATTCTTAAAAGAAATTCATAAATAATAATTGGCTTAATTAACTCAGGAAAAATCCCTCTAAAGAAATTAATTTAATTAAATCAAGGTTCGCAAATCGATTAACTGGATTTAAACTCAAATTGAAGAAGTATAAAATTTGGCCAAACAAATTAATTTAAAATTCGGCAAAAGTGGGGCTTTCCTTTTTCCCTCCTTTTTCTTTTGTTTTCCCTTCCTTCCCAAATTGGGCCGAAGTCCAATTTGCCTCCTCTTTCTTTTCTTTTTCCTTTTTTTTTCCTCTCCTCCTTCCCGGGCCGGCCCAGCCAAGCCGGCCCATCTCCCCGCTCGTCCGGCCCAGCCAAGCCGACCATTCCCCTCCGCGCGCGTGCCCTCCTCCCTCCCTCCTGGGCCGCCGCTCGGCCTAGCTCGCCCGCTCCCCGCTTGGCCCAGCCACTCGCCGCGCCGCGCAAGTCTGCCGCCACCTCCCTCGCGCCACTGACAGGCGGGCCCGCCTGTCAGCGACCGGTCTGGGCCCGGCCAAGTCTGCCTACGCGCCGCCTTCGCCGCGCCGCCGCAACTGCCACCGCCGAGTCCGCCTCGTCACCGACTCGGTCTCCAACTACCTCGCCGCCCTAACCGCGCCACCCTCCCCTATAAAGCCCCCTCGCTCTCGCGCCGCCGCCGCCTTTCCTCCACTCGACCGAACCACCGCCGCGCTACGTAGCTCGCCGTCGCCGTTCGATCTTGCCGCCGTTCGCCGGACGTCGCCGCCTCTCCACGTCGCCACCGCCGCCTCGACTTCGCCGACCTTCCGTCGGTTTCCGTCGCCGCCGGTGGGCACCCGAACGCCCTCGCGCCTCTGCCTCCCCTCCGCCATCGCGCCCGGCCTCCTCACCGCCGATCAACCGCGCCACCGGCCATCATCACCTGTCCCGGGTCCTCGCCGACTTGCTGCCGCCTTCTGTCACCGCCGGTGAGCCCTCCCCTCCTCTCTCCCTCTCTTTTTCTGTCACCGCCGGGTCTCCTCGCACCCGCGCCGTCGCCGGGTGCCGTGCGCTGCCGGTGCTCGCCGCCGCATCTCTGCCCGACATCACCGTCGCCACACGGTCGCCAAGCCGCCGCTACCGGCGCCCGCCGTCGTCTCTCCCTCCCGCGCGCTGTCGCCGTCGCCCTCGGTACCATGCGCCGCCGCCCGTTGTCTTGCGGCGGCGGTCGCCGTCGTCGTCGTCGCCCTCCCGCCGCTGACCGTCGCCGTTGGTCGCCGGTCGTCGCTGCGTCGTCACGTCGTCACCTCCGCGCCGGGCGCCGCCGCTGTCGCCGCCCACCGGTTGCCGTCGTCGGCCGAGCACCCGCTCCCCTGCTCTCCTCTCGGACCGACGGGCCCCACCCGTCGGCCTCACCCTCTCTCCCTCGCCCCGTGGCCCACCTGGCAGCCGCTAGCCGGCCATCCCCCCTCTCCCCTCTCTCCTCCCCTCGGGCCCACCCGTCAGCCTCTCATCCCCTCGCTTCCTCACCGCCAGGTGGACCCCACCTGTCGGCGCGCCTCCCTCTCTCCTTGCATTTTCGTTAGAATAAGTGTTATTTTCAGTTCTTTTTAAGAACGATGGTTATGTAATTAACATTGTCTTTTATATACCCTGGTTGGTCCTGCCAGGGATTTTAATACCAATTAAGTTCAGAAATTCGTATGAGAAATTTCTGGACGTGACAGTCATGTCAACTTAGAAACACAGCCCTGGTCTAGTGAGGTCACCCTGGGCTCTGAAAATCAAACGCCTTAGTATTCAGTAGCGTAGCTTGACCTCAATTAAGATCCATGGCTGCGACTATGGCCTTGTTTATTTTTCATTTTTTTTTCCAAAAACATCACATCGAATTTTTGAACACCTAAATAAAGCATTAAACATAGATAAACCAAAAAACTAATTGCACAGTTATGAAAGAAATCATAAGACAAATCTTTTGAGCCTAATTAGTCCATGATTTGCCATAAGTGCTACAGTAACCAATATGTGCTAATGACGGATTAATTAGGCTCAAAAGATTCGTTTCGCGGTTTCTACGCTACTCGTAAAATTCGTTTTTTCATTCGTGTCCGAAAATCTTTTTCAACATCCGGTCAAACGTTCGATGTGATGTTTTTGCCAAAAAATTTTGGCAACTAAACACCACCTCTATATATATATATATATATATATATGTAGTTTTAAGTTTTTTAAATTTAAATTTGGTCAAACGCAGGCAGAGATCGAGAGAGAGAGAGGGGGGGGGGGGGGGGGGGGGGGGACGTGGGGGCCGAAACACGTGTGCGGTGCAGGGTGGATTGCTTGCGGCGCGAGCGACCCATTCATGAGACGACCGGTTAAAAAGCCGGTCGATTGGTCAAAGCCGATTTGACGCACGCCACGTCGATCTGTCCGACAGGACGGCCGGCCGGGTCGGGTCCGGTCCGGTCCGGCGGCTACCGTTGTGCACAAGCTAGCCGGACCGGAAAAGAGGAGGAGACGATCGATCACGGCCATGGGATCTCGATCATCCGTTTAATCTCAGTTGTTAATTGTCTTGTTCACCGGTAAACTCACTGACGATACCTTACGTCGAGGCTTCATCGAGTTGCATGTTATTCATGTGATATGAGGTGTTCTTGGATATAGTTTTTTCTTTTCACTTGCTGTAACCCATGTAAAAAACGGAGCTAGAATAAAATATAGATAAGTGACACTGATTTAACTTTTTGTGTTTTAAACTGAGCTTAAACTAGTACGGTAAAGGGTTACGGACTCTAACTATTTTTTATGACTGGGTGCGTGAGGTGCGCGGAGAACCCCTCTCTCATCACCTAGCTCCGCCCATGCCTATAAAGGTCTTTTTACTTCTTATTTGAAATATAATGGATAGTTCTCTATTGCCGGTTTAGTTTAAAAAAATTATTTGCTACATTCATCCTAAAACAAGTTATAAAATGAAAATACATGTAACTATTCATACCGATACTACTCGTACGTAGACGAGAGCGAGAGCTTTTTGCCGACAGCTTTAAATTTTTTTCTCCTGTTTTATGAGAGGTGATAATAGTATTCAGTTAAAAGAATATGTATGTTTAGTCGTCCAGCAAACCAGATAGCCAAGACCTGAAGACAGGACAAGAGTGTGGAAAACTAATTTAAATTTAGGTCATCCATGATCCATCCACCTGTGATCCAAGACCTGGTAGAGCTACATATATATAGCTTAATTAGCCTAGCTAAACCAGGTCCAATCCCGAAGATTCATGAGAAAGTGCAGGTTAACTCTAGATCGATCTTAGTCAATTAGACCCCAACAATTATTGGTACGTACCCAAAAAGTACGAAATGGTCGATGGATAGAGAAGTCTTCGCAGGCGTAGAAAAACCACGCTAATTAGTCAAAACAACCCGATCCCCTTCGTTGTAAAACGCCAAAATTATGGAAAACGACGGCCGGATTTAATTCAACACCGGCGAGCTAAACTCGTTGATTATTACTCACGTACGCAATCATACAACTGAGCTGAAATTTTACGGTTTAGTTTGATTGACCCGACAGGCCGGATAAGTTAATTAATTAAGCTTATATATATAGTTTTGATATTTGGACAGGCCATGAGAGAGATCAACGGTTTGTTGCTGATCGATCAGTCCAACTGTAGTACGCAGGTCAAAGCGTCGATCTATAGAGTGCGTAAATCAGCCAGCTACTTTTTTTCCCAACTGAAATTTGTGACGGATCGAGAGAGGCAGCACAGCGACAGGTCGTTTCTTCCCTTATGAGTTGAAATTAATTTTACAATTTTTATATATGAGAGAAAATGGTACTTTACACGTCTTACAAACAAGTCACTTTACGTTTATTTCAAGTCAAATATATTTAAACTTAAAAAAAAAGAAACATAAAGTAATATTTTAATATAAAATAAATATGCGATGAAACGGTAATGTAAGGAGTATATGTGTTACAACTCAAAGTAACTTATAATATAAAACGAACGGAATGGAGTAAATATGTTTTATATGACTTGACTAGATAAATAATTATGACAATTGTTCCACGGTACATATAAGTAAATTGGCTTATTATAAAGTTTGAGAATAGCTTACACTGAGAAAAATCATTTATCGAAACATTATTTTTAAGAAAAAAATCCTATTGTTTGAGAACTGGGATGAAGCCCCGTGCATATTTATCTATTCAACTGAAAGATAAAAGGTTTGAAGCTAGAGACGTATGGGAATTTTTTTATTTTTAAACCATTTTAAGAAATAATTTTATTACTAAACCTCCGGGGAAAATATTTTCAAATTTGAACCTTTTGGCCACGCCACCAATATTGACGTGGCAAGACAATGCTGTCACGCAGCCTTTTCGGCATCGTGTGACGTCACAATCTTGCCACGCCACTGTCAGTGACATGGCAAGACAATACTGACAAGCCACCGACAATGGCATGGCAAACCGTTTGGCCATGCCGATGACGGTGGCGTGGCCAAAAGGTTCATGCGGTGGAAATATTTTCTCCAAAGGTTTAGTAATAAAATTATTTCTTAAAAATGTTTAAAAAATAAAAAAATTTGACGTATGGATGCACGCGTGACGAGCTAGTACTCCCAACGTATTTTTTTATTTAACCTCATTAACTTTTGGATATGTATTTAATTTTTCGTCTTATTCAAAAATTCTACGTAGATATATAAAATTATAAGTCTGTACAGTAATAAATCAAATTATAATATAATAATTATATAATTTTTAATTAGACGTATATGGCCAAATACGTACATATCTAAGACTTTCACTGCATCGAATATATAGACAGGGGGATCAGGGCGTGACATCGACCGGGTTTGAAGCCCGGTCGGAAATAGCACGAGAGCAAATTGTGAATGAACGAAGGAAAGAAGGAAGCTGCTTCCGTTTCGCCGGCCGGCCGGTTTTGACCGACCCGACCGATCGATCAGGGTGTTGGGAAACAACAGCGAGCGTGCATACTGCTTACACGCCGCCGTGTAACACCGACCGACCGATCGATGGATGGAGCATACATGCACATTGGAAAAAAAATAATGTATAGAAATGTTTCTGTACCTTAGACGTGAAAGAAGTTGCTATGCCTGATAGTAGAATAAAGGTTTCAGAATGGACTCCCGTGCAACGGGACGAATTAGTGAGCCGACCACGTGGTCCGTTGCCGCTGCTGCTCTCTCGTACGCTCGCGCCACATGGCGTCCTTTTCTGTGCATCCGTGCCAATCCCCTCCCCCACGTGTTGCTTTGCCTATTTTTTATGTTGTTGGTTCTTTCTTTCTCTATTTTTTTGTTTGTTTCTTTCTTGTTCACTTTGATTTGATGTATCCGAGGTGGAGTTCTTTCTCCTCCTAGAGCGTTTCTTTGACTGTCCTGCCCTATGATTTTTGACAACGTTCCTGAGTTCCCTCTTTACTTTCTTGGATTCACCAATATTCCTGTGTTCCCTCTTTACTTTCTTGGATTCACCAATATGAATGCGTTGATGGCTTGATTTTGTTTTCTTTTATTTTTTGGTGGTTTCTTGTTCTTGCCCTACCCTACGTGGTGGCTGACGCGTTGTCGCATCGCTACGGTTCCTTGTTGTTCTCTCCATTCTTATCAATAACTCGACCAGAGAACCATATCATTGCCTGGTACCACCTGATATCATGTGATACATGCATCCTTTGAGTTGCCCTTTGTCACGCGATGCCATGATATCAAATAATGCCAACTGGTATTATCTAGTACCACATGATACCAATTGATATTTATTTGGTATCGTACTAGTGGTATCATCTGTATCATATAATAACACTTGGTATCATCTGGTATCATACTAGTGGATATCATGTGATACCACTCAGTACCTAATGAATATCGTATTTGATACTGGACGATAGCATAACTTTTGATATCACCTGACACTTGTTGATACTAAATGGTATCATGTGATTCCACTTATTAACATATGATACCTGTTAATACTTGTTGATACTAAGTGAGGCGCATCTGATACTTGTTGATACCCAGTGGTATCATCTGGTATCATACGTTAGGCGCATCTGAGCGCGGAGGCAGGAGGTGTGCGGCACACGGCGGCGAGAGTGCGACGAGCCGCCTGATACCATGTGATACCTGCATCTTTTTGAGCTTCCTTTGTCACGCGATGATATGATACCAAATGATACCAAGTGGTATCATCTGGTATCATACGTGAGGTGCATCTAAGCATGGAGGCGGAAGGCGTGTGGCACACGGCGACGAGAGTGGACATCATCTCCCAATAATATTTGGCATGTTGTACTCCCTCCGTTCCAAAATAAGTTTATTTTTTAGTTTTTTAGACATAATCTTTGACTCTTTGTCTTATTTAAAACTTTTTGCAAGACGGATAGTCAAACCCTAGAGACAAAAATTAATAAAGTTTTTTGGTGACGGATGTAGTATGTCATAGCTCGTGCATGCGAGGGAGAGCGCGTGCTCATGCGGCGCACATGAGGCGGCCGCTGGGAGAAAGATGGCCGGGTTGAGCGTGACGTGACGCCGACGGCTAGGAGCAGATGTGTGTTTTTCATCACTAATCTGTCCCGTACTGCGCACGGTATCCCGTGTGGTAGTCTCCCTCATATATATATATATACATATATATATATATATATATATATCAATTGGTACGGGTCTTGTTTGTGAGTTTTGATGTGATACGTAATTTTTTTCTAAATGATCGTAGATTATATTATATACGGAACAAATTAATATGACTATCAAAATAGCCAAAAATTATCCGATAGTAATACACTACAAAGATAATAAATTAATAATATGTGATTTCATGTTGGAAAGCATATTATTAGACAAACCCATTATAAGACACATCGAGAGCTATATATATGGTGACATGCATGGTCTCTACTCTCTAATAGTGTTTGTGTAGAATTCTTAATGATGGTACTGTCTAGTTCTCAATAATGTGAATTCTCTAGTAGTGTTTGTGCCATGCATGGTCTCTGGTAGTGTTTGTGCAGAATCCTTAAACATGATATTGTCTAGTTCTCAACATGCTTAGTGGCTTACTTAGGGAATCATAGTTCGTACACTACTCTAACATATATATTTGCAAACGATATAATTTGTAAATAAATTTTTTTATATATGTATTCTTAACGATTTAAAAACCAATGATGAAAATTAAACTTCGGTGAAAAAACCCCAAAATAAATTTATGATTGAAAATTTAAATTTTGACTTATAAACATAAATATAAGTAAAAATATGTGGGTGATATATATATATATATATCTGCTTTTCACAGACCATATTACGGACGGTATGGGCTAAATTTAATCTGGTGTCTGCAAAAAGACCAATTATGGATACATGTATGTAGATATACGTTGGCAGCTGGAGACTCCCCGAGAGATCGATCGACAAAAACTAACTTGGTTCGCACGCATGCATGCCCTTGCATGAACGCCAAGCACGCTTTAGCTACGTACCTGGCTGCATATATGGAAAGCTAGAGAGCAACAAATAATACGTACTAATTAACAAGGTTAATTAGAGCTAATTAAGATCAAGACAGATCGATCGATCCAGATGGATTATATTAACCAGATAAAAATTTAATTAGCTATAGCCAAGCCTCGTGTGCAGCGTTCGTTCAGTGAAACAAACTTGCTTGGCTTGCTTGCAAAGGTACGTACCTGATCTCTCCGGCCGTCAGCCACCAGCCAGGCCCCTGGTCTCGTGCATGTGCACGAATGCAAATATTATATATAAAATACATAAATACGTACGTACATACATGCCGGAAAGTATTTAATATATATACAAATATATGTACACACATACACACCAGCCGGCTTGCATGTGTATATATATATATATATATATAGCATTACATGTGGTGATGCACATTGATAATTGTAACTAACATATATAGTAGTTGTAGTTTAATTTTTCTATACCTTCGTCTTGACGGATGTTCCCGTTTACGTTACCCAAAATTAACACGGCACTACTGAAGGGCCGGCGACACCTTAATTGCTGCCATGCTTATATGCATGCATGTTTGTTACCAGTAGTTAATTTGTCTCTCTCTCTCTCATATATATATATATATTATTTCTTGAGAGAGAAAATGGATCTAAGTTAGTCTGGCTACAAAACATTTTGCAGACAAACAAGTCAACTCATGTTATGTCCAATTTATTTAAGCTCGACCCATTCCTTTTTATTAAAAGAAGCGTAGCAACTGTTTCAACCCCAGATAAATTAGTTTCATTAAATACGTACGCACCGCTAAAGTATATTTGTTTTATGTAGATCTAGCCAAAGCCAAACTTGAAAACTTTAACATACCAAAATATATAGTAATTCGAAACGGACAAAGAGTTGGCATGCATGGGAGCTAGCAGCTAAGATTTTTTTCATGTCGCAACATCACGGATGAAAGCTACGAAATTAAATTGGCGAACCTTGCAAGATCCGTACCTACAAGATGTAGGGCTCCTTTGATGAAAGAACTTATACGATTTTCATAGAAAAAAAATCATTTTCTGTTGCAATGTTTGTGTTTGAAGATACAAACACCAAGTTATATATTAGAGAAAAACCTATAGCATGATGTCCTATCCATACCGTTTCGAATGAAAAACCCTTAGTTCCATCATAACGTACTAAGTAGCGTTGTGCATAGCTTGTCATATGGTCGTCCAAAACCCTTTCAGTTTTTATTTATTTTTTATTTATAAGTATTACAAATGTGTATCAGTTAGTATTAATCGAGTATCAATCAATTGGTATTGTTCTATTATCAATTGGTAGCAACTAAGTATTAACTATATTACAGTGCAAGTACCAGTTGGTATCACTATAAGATATCTTGTTTACTACCTTATAAGAATCGTCCCGTTCTAAAACATGATACCGTCTAATTATAGCCCTCTGTATATTATGTATATTATGCGTCCACGACTCCTGTACTCTCTCTCTCTCTTTACACAGTGGTTCCCGCGAATTACGAAGATCTGACTTGGCGCTATATATACGTGACTTTGAGGACTAGAACACGTAGCTAGGGTCGCTAGCTAGCTTTCGTTGCAAGTATTTGAAAGTTTTACGGTCTCACTCGAAGAAAAAACAAACACCTCCATCTCTGGAAAACAAGGCCACAAGTTCGTCTACGACAGCCGAATGCAATTGGCCAAATTACAAATAATCTAACATACATCGATCTCTGGCCATGCATGGATGAATTTCATATAGCATGCAGCTAATAGACAATTCGAAAGTTTGGATATTTACGCATGCATTCATGGCTCGACCATTTCAATCAGTTGACGGGAAATGGAGCATGATCGATCAGATGATGGCATGCATGAATCCTAGGGCAAAAGGACGACACACATATACTATACAACAACGAACGTCGCCTGTCCTGGCATTCAGTGCATGCACAGCTACAAAACAAACTACTTGCTAGCTACTAGAGTTTAAGTACACACATTAAAGTATTAAACCCTAACTAATCCGTGTCCCTGCCGTCTGCAGAAAGAGATCGAGATCATATAAGTAATCAAAGGGAGAAAGAAATTGAGTGGCAGTGAAGGAAAGCTACTGCTGCAGCTGGTACGTACTACTATACATTCTCCAGACTACAAGCTAACATTTGCATGCAAATCCCTAGCTAATTCTCTCTTGGGATCAGTTTACTATATATGTTTAGCCACGGAATTAACCCAAATTCCATTCTCAAGTAAACTATTTAACTCGACTAACTAATTAAATTACTGCATGACCACATGCGTGCAGCTGCAGTAATTAAACTGAATATTGTACACTCTCTTCTCGGTGGCTGCACATCATTCCTTTTATTCCTCTGGTGCCTTCTCTACTCAACCACAGTCCACAGCTACACACATATCTAAATTAATTTAACCTCAGGCTTAGGCTGGAGTAAAAACTGGGTCACTTAAGTTCATGTGATTAGCTAGCTAATCCCATTTTTTTTACTGGGGATCAGTGAAGAAGGGAGGGGATTGATTAGCTCGATCGCATGCAGAGACCGACCGGCCAGGGTGATTGTTGCTTGACGCTATCGTCGCTGTCCCCTCCGGCGGCGTCCCCTCTCCTCCCCCGGCTCCGGCGGCACATGCCATGCATGACATGTGGGGGCTCTGTCTCCGTCGTACGTCGCCATGGCTGGAGTGGAGATCGAGAGCTTACTGCTCATCGATCGCGCGTCGTCATCGTCGTCTTCCCAGGAGCCGGCCGGTTGCTCAGCTCGCTCGATCGGACATCCATTCATCCATGGTGTTGGTGCCTGTACTTACGCATTGCCTCGGCGGCCGGCCGGCGGTGAAAGAGGAGGAAGAAGGGTTCGCGATTCAGGGGATGATTCATACTGTAGAAAGGGCGCCGAAGCCCGAAGGTTTACGTAAGGGGGGTTCGCAACTGCAAATAGTTTGGCTAATTAGGCCATGTAAATCGTTATTTATGATTAATTGAGTATTAGCTATTACAAAATATAAAAAATAGAGTAATTTTATTTTTTTAAGTTGCTATTATCGATTTTTATAAAAACATGCACGAAGAAAAAGAGAGCAGTTACGAGAACGCCCTAAGTACATAGTGAAAACCATGATTTTGGTACAGTGGTGGCTCTAGAATTTTCCTTTTTTGTGCCTTTGTGCTCAAAATTTTCATTACATTACAAATTAGTACAAGTATGAAAAGTACTTAAAAATATATGATATAATCATAGCAAAATTTGCTCAAAGTATAGTACTTATAAAAGATAATGCTAAAATTTAGAGTGGCCCTAGGCCCATATAGACGACCGCTTGTAGCCGTCACTGGTTTGGTGGAAACCATGCGAATATCATCATTATAGTTTTTGAAAAGTATCATCTATGTGTGTGTGAATGTTTTTTAAAAAAATTATGTAACACTTTTATGTTTCCACCAAAAGATACAGTTTAAGATGCATATTTTCCGTGGAAACATAGACATTACCTTCATAAAACCATTTCTCCTATATATACACGTTCATTGTTAAGTAGATTTTATGGAGAGCAGAAGTGTGCTTATGACTGTGATATGTCGATGAACAAACCAAATGGTATGCCGAAATTTTGACGTCTTTGAGATAAATTCTACTCCCTCCATTTCATAATGTAAGATGTTTGACTTTTTTATTTGCAATGTTTAACCATTTCTCTTATTCAAAAAATCATGGAAATATCATTTATTTTGCTTGTGACTTAGTTTATTATCAAAAGAACTTTAAGCACGACTTGATATTTTTATATTTGTACTAAATTTTTAAATAAGACAAACGGTCAAAGGTTGCAATCAAAAAAGTCAAACATCTTACGTTATGAAACGGAGATAGTATTTTTTTAATCTCCTTTCTTTTTTTTTTCTTTTTTTCTTCAAATCTGAACGGCAAGTCAGCCCATCTCGAACTGGGCTCCACGCATAACAGCCGGGCCCACATACGGCCCACTTGATGGCCCACATCGTACTAGTATCGGACAAATTAAACGAGTAGCGTGCAAGAGCAGGAACAAAAGTTGAAAAATTTGCCCCCACGCATTAGCGTTCATGACATGGAAAACCTAACATAATTATGGTGATATACTCTGATATGATCTACTTTTTCTCGAGATAAACTTGTTTTTGTTTTGGATCAAAACTTAAAAGTTTCTTTTTTTACACTGCTGGATCTTTAATGATTCATTACACTTTTAGTTTATTCATATCATGTTTCTATGTCAGTTTAGTTATTTTCTGTACAGCACCTTATCCATGGGACCATGCGTGTAATATGATTTTAATTAAAAATTATCATTAACATATTATTTGCATTCATTTCTATGTATACTCTCTCCGTCACATACACATATATATACACACACTTTTTCTTCAAAAAAAAACCCAATGAGAATTTTTTTTATATTTGTTTTTAGAAAAATAGGAATTCGTGGCGAGACAAAAGACAGATTCATCGCTCACCACCCCATACCTTTTCACTTAAAAAAGAAGGTATAAATGTCCCTTTTAAGTTATAATCCTGTGTTGCAGCATGACCCTATCATCACACAAAATTAATAAGCTGCTTACCACACAACTAATCCTGTACGAGCATAAACTTTAACCGTCAGTGACGTGGCAGGACTACATGTACAATGTTGCATCCCCTGTCGTCTTGCTGCCCAATTAATTTCCACTAATTGCATGCATCAGTTGGTGAGAGATACTTATCTCTTTTTTTGCCATTATTAGCAGGTGATGCTCCAGCGGATAAGCTTGATCGATGTGGATTAGCACTCATCCGAGTCGTCGTGGATGCCAACGTGGCTGGCTAATTAATCTATCGACCACACCGCGAGTTTGGTGTGGTAGATATGGGGGTAGGTCATTCTCCGTGCAAATTTTATAGTAATTTTAGTCTTGTTTAGTAAGATATATACCTTTTGTCGAGATTTATCTGTTGCTTAATTTATATCATTTGTATATATATATATATAGAATTATTAGCATCCATATTAATTTAAACAATACTGAAAAAAATCTTATATCGTGAAACAGAGGTAGCAAATAAATAAATAACGAATATGTTCTATTATATAGATATAAGACTTGGTGCCTACACTTACTATTTGTTACTAGTAATTACTAAATCATGGTGACTGATTTGTTTCATTCTATACCTTAATTGAAGACAGAAATGGAGCTCTATTATTGTGATCGAATTGTTTCTCAACTCAACTCAACAATTAAATGTTATGGCCAGCGTATGAAAACATATAAGAATGAACCTATTCATTTTACGCATTTTGTTCCATTTATCAACATAGACAGAGCTCTTTATATGTCGTGGCATTTCGCCAGAAAACTGAAAAATTATACTCTAGCCGGAAACGACCTTAATTTGCTTTTGAGATGACACGCTGATTAATCACTCTCCAAATTGTGCACTAGGCCTCCTAACTAATCCCCTTTTGTCAATGCTAATGACATGCATGCATGGGCCATGATTAATTAAGAAATTAAGCTGATTAATTAAGCTCAATGCATATCTTTGTTTTCGGTGGTTGGGAGGTTGTAGAGACATAGTATATGTATGTTAAGATTAATTAAGATGCATGCATCCTAGCTAGCTTAATGGTCTCCGATGGCCCGTATCTGGAAAGTTTGACGTCGAGTTGAAAGGGCCATTTGTGGAAAGAGTCATTGATTAATTAGGAAGATAAATATGTGACCTAATGGCTATAGTTTAATTGTTTCTGATGAATCATCAGATATATAATGCCGCAGTTTGCTGTTTAATTAAGTAATGTCGATTTGAGGGATTGACGTCACCGTCGTTAAGGGCTCAAGGCAGATTGTCGCTGCTTAATTATAACGCAAGATTAATTAAACATAGGCTATTGTAAATTAAAAAAAATCGTTTGATTTCTTTAAGAAATTTATAAATAGAAATATTTTTAAAAAAACACATCGTTCAGTATACTCAATAAATGTGCGAAAAAAGAGAAAAAAATAGCTCAGCCATCATTAATTGGCTGAATTAAACACTGGCTAATCCCATCTGAGGAATCATTAATTAGCTTTGTTCTTTAAGAAGAACAATGATGCATGAGTGCTGCTGGGCTGAAACGGATCGGATAAGTGAACGAATATTTTTCTTGTTTTTGTCAACGATAAAAAAATATTTTTCAGCCTATGAAGACTGCAGGTCATTGCTGATGCAGTTGCAACCCAAGTTGAAAAAAAATATATATTTAAGTATACAAGTGTATCATCTATCGACATAATGACATATATCATGACCTGTAGGAAACCGTATGCATCACAATACTGGAGACCATAAATTATCTATCATGATTGAGTTCAATAATAACATTTGGGGACGGGGGATTTTAGATGGTTTCTGACTTTTGAGAATTCTGTACCAGGGCCGTACCTAGATCACCCAGAAAAAAAAATCCTAGTCAAAGGTTTATGCGAGTAAAAAAACTCATGTTGAGATAAAAAAATTAATAAGTACTCAGGAATTAATATATCATGATGTATTTTTAATCAATTACATAATCATATTGTATATTGGCATGTTATATTTGCAATGTAAAAAATTTATGTTGATTGAACCACCCAAACTTAATATATCCTGCTTTGGAATGGGATGATTATTATGAGATACCAAACATGATATCTTACTAGTATCAAATTTAATACCACACCAGTATCACCTGGTATCAAGATGGTAACAGGTTATATTCGGTTGGTACCTATTGATGTTATAAATATTACGATGATATCAACTAATGCATTGTTGGTAACTTACCGATACAAGGATAATATCTAAAGTTGAAACAAGGATGATACTCTAAAATATAAATGGTACCTTAAAATATCTCAATTGTAATAAAAGATAAATTAAAAAAATGATAAAAGAATGTAAAAAACTACCAGGATAATGGATTGGGCGGTTGCCAGTACCCAAAAACCGTCCCATCCCTAACAGCATGCATGGTAAATTTGCATTCTAGCATTTCTGATTTAACTTATAAAGAAAAATAAAAATAAAAAACTAAATGCTGGCATAATCAAATTAGTTTGGGATGCACCGTGAACAACATGAGTAGTTAATTATATATGAATAGTGGCATGCATAGTAGAAAATTTGCATTGGTTAGCATATAAAGTCTTGAGGCTGAGGGGTGTGCATGCATGGTGTAACTCAGTAACTGTGCGGGTGAAAAATATACGTGTGGATAGTGGAGTACCTGATTTCAGTTCGATAATAATATTGCGGGGTGATCAAGTTGCATGCGCGGTGTTCATATTTGTGTGCATCTTTTTCTTTGCTGGACGCCCACACTTTTTAGTGTTTGTTAGCTCATTAAGCAAAAATGAACAAGCCCTTTGCTATTTGCCAGCCCATTGAATGAAAAGTCCACTCAGTCTGTTATGAAAATAGTCCAAGCGAAATGTGAGTTGAGTTCAAATTTTTAGCTGCAAGGGTTGAAACTTTTGGTTTTGAACTCGAATTTGAAATTGAAAAATATCAAAAATGAGCTGGGACTTTAATTATCTGAGTTAAAAGATTGATTCACAGTGGGGAGTTCTAACTTTTGAATAACTTTTTTTAAAATTTTGAGTCAAAAGTTTCTTATTTGAGTTGAACTTTTTTAGTTTTGAGTTCAGAGTTTTGGAGTTTCTATAGAATGCTTGCTCGGATTTCTCAAGTTAGAGTTAAATTTTCCTTTAAAACTCATGTAAATTAAGTATGTACGAGAAAAATTTACACGTATGCAGAGATGGTAATGAAGCTACGCCTGCTTCACGATGACTCCACTGTATGAATAGGGATCTGTATATGGTAGTGCCATTACCATATAATTTCTACGCCTGCTTCACGATGACTCATGCACTAACATAATGGTAGAGGATTTAGATCTGTTGGTACAGATTGAGATCTTCTATTATTATATTACGCCTCCTCATCCGTGGGACCCATATGTCAATGACTGTAATGGCACTACCATAATGGTAGACGCATGCATTCAAACTTGCAAATTTGTATTTAGGGTAATTTTTTGTTGCGGTTTTCGGCCACTCTTTTTCCCATAAAAAATACGTGGAAACAGATACTATGCATTTGAAGAGGCCCAACGTTCCAGCCGCTGGCTGAAACGGTCCAATACTCTTTTGAGAAGAAACAGCCCGATAGTACTGTGCAGTGGGCTTGTGAAGTCTATTTAGGCCCAGAAAAACCCATTTTGGAACAGAAAATCTAGCCAACGGACTCCCGTAAGACCGGAAGTCACTTATAACATGCGCGGACACACGGAGGCCCATGGACGCGGTCTGTTTTTTCTCCGTTATATTTTACTTGTACCGTCGAACGGTATACCGTACAGCAGTCGTTCTCTTTTGGAAAGCCCAATCCGATCCGAGAACGGCCGCCTCCTGACATCGAATATGCATGTTGAGTTTTGATACTGACAGGTCTGCATATTTGAACAGCTTCAAATATTGAGTTGTTGTGGGGGGGAGCTATTTTTACTTATAAAAAAACGCTGTGTTGATGCAATGATACAATTGGTTACTGATGTTGTATTCCTGCATCGAAGGTTTTTTTTTTTTGAGATAGCTTCTATTCCCCATCTTTTCGCTTATGCTATAAGCTAAAGTTTAAATTTTAAATCTTACATTTGGAGTAAATTTTATAGATTTTAATTATAGTTTATTTTCAGCATCGCTATGAACCTGTACATAAAATTTTTATTTATAAATTATTTTCTTGTTTGGCTTGAAATAAACAAAACAATCACTCCCATATATAACTACAGTATCTCATAGAATCTTCAGTTAGCATATGGAATATGAGAATATGCAGTAGTAAAATGTAGGAAATAATTTAGAAGCGTAAGCTGAAAGACTTAGCTTTTGCCGTATCCTCACGAGTTAGCTTATTTATTGCTCACTGTCCTTAGAATTTCAAGCACCCCAAACCATATCTAAATCTTGTTTAAAAACATGTTCAAAGTTCTGCACCTGTTGGTTGCATCCGCTTACAGCAGGTACAATAGCAGACTATAAACCAGCTATAAAATATTTTAAGGTGATAAAAGAAGAGAGAGAAGAGTAGCGGGCTACAGATTTATAGTCAGCTGTAGCATGGATTTCAAAACATATGTGTATGACAGGTGGGACCGAATATTATTTATGTAGTATATGGCTATTGTATGAATTAACTATTAAATTGGCTATAGATAATTTGTAGCCAGCAGTTGACTATAGTATTGAACTTACTGTTAGTTACCAAGCTGTCCAAAAGATGTAAAATTATACCATGGGAACCAAGGTACGGTGCATCCATGTCAAGCGGCCGTTGATTTTATTTTTTTTGGTTGTATTAAGCGTTTACAACCAACGCAGCTTCGTTTAATTTGCTCTCTATTAATTTGCTTTTGGGGATAATGCAGCGTTTAGAAATGCGCGTCTCTCAAAATAATTGGTCCATCCGAGTAGCATGCATGTCTTAAAACAAAGTCAAATAATGAGTCTAATTTATTGGCTACTATTTTTAAAGCTAGGCACGGACGTGCAATGATTAAAAAAACAGGTGAGATTTATCGAAGAAAGGTCGTGATTGGTTAGTAAGAGCATTATCGAAGAAATGTTGTATTGGTTCGTAAGAGAATGTAAGTGAGAAAATTAAATGAAGAATGATCGTAATTGATTGAAATGATGAAATACGTGTACAAATAGTTTTATTTTAGAATACAGGATGGTGCATCAAAATCGTATCATTTTAGAACAGAGGGAGCAGCATATACCAGTTACTCCCTTAAAAATAAAACTTGTATTATTTTTGTTGAAATCAACCCTGAACTTTTCGTGGATCCACGACCATCTCTAACCACGGCTCATTAGTTGGCTCTTATGTACGCAGTCAGTTAGATGCAATTGTGCAACGGGGCCATCTCATGGATGGTCACACCTAACGTTCCATTCAAACACGTCTAATGGTCAATGGCTTCCTACTCATTTTCTCGCCACTTAAATGTATCTGTAATCCCTATACTGTTGGGTTGTCTAATCCATCGTTAATTTCTAATCTTAATCTAATATTGATCACCTGTTATGCGGAATAAATTGAATATACTGACCTAGTTAAGAAGCCATTACGCTCGAATTCATCTTCACGCTCTATTTTCTCCTCTCTTTTTCTCTGGTCTCTCTTGCTGCTGATGTGGGCGTTGAAGCAGTAGGAGTTCTCTCCTTGATCTGGTATCGACGACCTTTGGGCCTTTACCTGCACTGTTCTGGGATTACCTCATGACTCCCTTCCAGCGCTCCAAGCGATCGGGCAATTAGGGTTACGAATTTTGTACTTTGAATTTGGGCGTCCCCTCCTCCTCTATATTTATATCGCTGGTGGGAGTCGAGGGTTTATCTCGTATTTAATATGGAGTCTGATACTACCGACCATCAAAATAAACTCCTATTCTATCTCCTTATCTGTTTCGAATTTCTTGTTTGAGTAAGTTGGTCTCTATCACTAATTCTTTTATCCAGTGTCTAACCGAAAAATCAACCAACATATAGGTCTACTTTTCTAATTCCTTTGGATCTCAGTATTTGTAAACATTGTTAGTGTCTCTGGACCTTGGATTTTGTGTGAATTCAAGTTGAAACAGTGTAGAGAATGCAACTATGCATTTGTTTCTTAATATTAGGATAATTTATCGCACTTGAGAATATACCATATTTTTGTGTAAAATTTTAAATCTTCACAAACTATACATCTCTAGGTATTAAATTTTTTTAGTATAATATCAAATTTGTTACTAGAGGTACTTTCTTTATTGCTCTCATTATTATTACATAGAAGACTCATATGAACATATTACTTACTGTTACACATGCACACTAATACCCATCAATGTACCTAGAGTATCAAATTATATACTCAAAATTTTAAAGACCATCTATTTATGAGCACCAGGATTTAAACCCTTCTATTTTCAATTTTAGTGAAAAGACCACTAACTTACTTAGAGCACGTAGAACCTTTAATGATAGATGATTCATCGTAGGATTATACCACAAATCTCGATGAGGAATGAAAATGGTGAAATTACATGCCGTTTCTAAAACCACCTTACTCATCATGAATCAAATGGTGAATTTATCATCCCATTCAAACCAAACATCCACTTAAATGTTCTCTTAAAGGCTTACAGAGATCTTTATTTTCTTTTTATTGCTACATTGGTTTAAATGTCATGTTCATTATTCCCTCCCCTCAAATATAAGGAATATTTATGATATTTAAGATAATTTAAGCAGCTAATAAAAAGTCAACATTGCTCCTAATTAAACATGCTTCTCGCCTTCTGGTTTGCCTTAAAAATGCGATAAATACACATGGTTAGTGAGATTGCACATAGAAACAAGTCATACTAGAGGGGATACTTATAATTTAGGACAAATTTTGGATTTTAAAAATATTATTTATCAATGTAAATCTATAATCGTGTATATATCAATGTGAAGTTCTTTAACCTAGCTTAAATTTATATAAATGCTAATAAATCCATATATGTACCAAATATATATATATTAATTATTAGATAAATCTATGACTGAATGAAATGAAAAGCCATACAGGGCAGCAGGGCCATGTGCGGTTGGAGCGGCCACTCAGGGCCCCTACACTGGAGGGCCCTCAAAGTATATATGAAATGTTTAGACAATCTTATTTTTTTTCACTTATGTTTATTTTTATAAATCAAAATTTAAAATCTTAACCCTATGAATATATATGTTTGGGGTTTTCTACCATAGTTTATTTTTTTAGCAATTACTTTTAGATCGTTAAGAATACATATATAAAAGTTTTATTTACAAATTATTTTTCTTTTGCAGCTGTGTCTTTTGACTCTTTTAGGTCCTATGGACCATAAGGACCTATGATTCTAGGATTTAGCCTGTCAACCGCTAACAGCTCAATCCGCCACGTCTCCGTGATTGCTCCGACATTCGTCTATGCTGTGACTGCTGTCGCGTCGCTACGTATCTCATCTCCATTTACATTTTAAGATCTCTATTACATTTCGCTGGTGGGCCTGACGAAATGCCTTAGCTTGTTTCAATATGGAAGTTGAGGAGTACATATATGATACAGTCTGCACTAAAAATCAATGAGACAATCAACACAAATCATGCCCGGTCAGCAGGTCGACGTACGACGACGAAAAGTCGGTATTGACGCCTGATTGCATTCGTTCTTTGAGGGGGCCGGGTGGCGATCCATCAAATCCTGTTTGCTTCAATTCTTAATTAATTGCCCCAACTTGGACTCCAGGCTGCCCATCATCATCATCAATCGGCCAAAGAAAACGATCGATCGATCCTTCCTGCAGGCAGAGCAATTCGCAGCACATGTACGCGTGACCAAGACCAAGAGCTGTACCTGTATGCATGCTCTGCCATCTTGACCAAGTCACCTCTTCTTCGTGTGTCAGGTGATTAATTAATTAACCCTGTACGTATTTGAACAATTCCGATTCCTTCATCTTCCGTTCGTTCCACGGTGATGCGTCTTGCCGTTTCGACCGGGGCGCACACGCAGTCCGAGTTGGACACAATCTCTAGTATTTGTAGCATGGTGTAAATTATCCCTCTTAATTCTCTTGTGAAGACTTGCACACCATCTCTATTGCTTCTGTCCTTTTTATAACATCACGTTATAATTATGCCTAGTTTTTGGATCATTGGTCTGTTATCTCTCCTCTTATTGAACTACATGATCTCAATATTTCTAACATTGGGATCTGTGGAAGATTTAATTGTGTAACTAAGGCACACATAGTCAAGTCCCTGGTTACAAAGCAAAAAAATTTATACCTCACACTTACTAAGCGTAATAGAACTTTTCGACACTAAGGGTTGTTTGGTTGGTTACCACAACTTGCTTAAGCTTGTCACATCTCAAGTTAGCCAAATTTTATCATG
The DNA here is from genome assembly GCF_000231095.2 of Oryza brachyantha. Classification (NCBI taxonomy): domain Eukaryota; kingdom Viridiplantae; phylum Streptophyta; class Magnoliopsida; order Poales; family Poaceae; genus Oryza; species Oryza brachyantha. The sequence goes on from NC_023166.2 coordinate 8,642,804, forward strand.
TTAGGTGTGTGTTTGGTTTATATCACACTTGTGACAAGATTCCCTTTTCAATATATAGGGCCCACATGTCAATGACACAATAAAGTGAGACAAACTTGTCACATACTAGCTATAGCTAAAATATGGCTTTATTTTTGTTATCCAAACCTTAGCCAAGTTAGCTAAAATATTATGGCAACCTTAAGCAAATTGAGTATGTCAACCAAACATCCCCTTAATGCTCAGGGTTTATCTACTGCATTAACTTTTGGATCTATGGTTAACTATTCAGCTTATAAAGAATAATTATTATTTATTTTATTCTATTTTATTTTATTATTAAAGAAACTTTAAGTTTGAATATACATATACACACACTAGAAAAAATGTTCGTGTGTTGCACTGGATCAAGTTAATTTTAATTATCTAAATTAAAATAAATTTTGAAATAGTAATTTTTTTAGGAAACTTTTTGTATTTTTCTACCCATTCTCATTTTTTCGTTTGTTTTTATACATAATCTGGAATTTAGTTTTTTATGTTTTTCTACGCAATCTTAAATTTCTTTGTGTTTTTTCTATACATAAAATTTCTATGTTTTCCTACACATTCTCAAAATTCTTTACAACCTCAATTTTTTTTGTACACAAAACATTTACTACCTAGAAAATACCTACACAGATGGTCAAAATAAACCTATGCATGCGGTTGACCAGCCCCGCCTTCATTAGAACTGCAAAATCAACATTTTGGCATGCATGCGCTACCACCACCTGCAAATATCGATTTTCGCAAGCGGTAGATTAAGATGTCTACTTGTAACAAGATTGATTTTTACAATCGGCACATTTTAAACCAACCGAATAGGAAAAAATGCTTTTGCAAAGAAAAAAAAAAGAAGAAGAAAAGCCTGATCATTCCTCAGCAATCCCAGCTCCCTAGAAAGTTCACAACAAATGGTCGCTAGCGTTACATCAGACACAAATTACTCTTTCCCTACATCTTCCCTCTGAAAGATGGTGCTTGCAGCTACCTTTTGGAGTGACATGTTGCTTTAATCCATGAGGGAGAGTTTCAGAAAGGGATGAGAGGATAAGGACAAATAGGGTGTCCATGGAAGGATAAAAGAGAGACGTAGGGTGCAGTCGTGACCTAAGGCATTGTTTAGTTTACAAAATTTTTTTGAAAAATATCACATCAAAACAATAAACATATATTTGAAGTATTAAACGTAGTTTAATTACAAAACAAATTTCAGATTTCGTTTGAAAACCGCGAGACGAATCTTTTGAGTCTAATTAATCCATCATTAACATATGTTGGTTACTGTAGTACTTATGACTAATCACATCCTAATTAGGCTCAAAATATTCGTCTCAAGATTTCTTCCACAACTGTGCAATTAGTTTTTTGATTCATCTATGTTTAGTGGTTCATTTAAATGTCCAAAAATTCGATGTGATATTTTAGGAAAACTTTTTGAGAACTAAACAAGGCCTAACTATGAAAATTTATGCAATTGGTTTTTTGAAGTCCACTTTATATATAAGGTTTTTTCTTTCATCTAGTCCCATTAAGAGAATCGCTTCAAAAGTTAATTTTCATGGACGGATCTTGATCTAGGGTTTCTTCTATCATTTCTTACAAGTGCAAATCAGACCCGACCTATCTTCGCAGGTGGGCACTTAACTCTTAAAAACTGTTATCTTGGACTTCAATTCGATCAGTGCTTGATTGGGAGTTTGGGACAAACTGACGACCCAGTCTGCTGTCACGGGTGACGATTAACAAAACAATCGATATATAAACGATACAAAAAAAAATGAGCGTAATCAGATCCAGAAAAAGATCGAACCGTGAGCCCAAAACAATTCATGCGTACGTCCGTCCGTCCGTCCAGGTTAATTAATTCCAGGTAATTAATTAAAGCGTGATGCAATCGCGATCCATGTACGATATCTCGATCTGATGGCGATGGCACGGAGAGAGGGAGCTAGCTATAGTGATGAACATGAGATGAGAAGATATGATCAATATATAGAGTCCAAATTCCAAGTAATTAATTAATTGTTAAGCAAGCAGCAGCACCTGGTCCTGGTCTCGGTTCAACGGATCGAGCACGAGGTGCTATCGCCATCGATCCAATGCTTATTTTATTCTAATTTACCTCCTGATTCGCTTTCGTTCTGCTTGCCTTTCCACCACGCCCAGGACAGGAGGCCCAGTCCACTGATCTCCAGGGTACTGCATTATCTCTAAAATATAGTTATCCTAGATATTTAAACTATATATCATAATATATTATATGCTATTTTTTTATGATGGTTCTCATGCCAATAAGAAGCTTGGGAAGGAAACTACACTGTTTATTTAAAACTAAAAATTAATCGCTTAAGTAACTAAGATGGTATCTTTTTGTTCTAAATTTAATATTTGTTAAATGATGAAACGTTTATATTTTGGAACTTGTGTGGTAGTTAGCTTAGTGATTAAATTACTAACCAGTATGCGTGCTCCAGCTCTGACGGCTGACCATGTTTATGTCTAATATAGTTTGATCAGTGAGCGGATCGATCACCACACATATTTTAAATTAGCTTGCCTGCTTTGACCGACACTTGGAATTCTTAGTATATATGAGCAACTCACAATCTCACATGGGGAAATTTTGTTGACTGGATCCGTACATACGTGCTATTTTGCCAAACATTATTCACTAGGGTTGTTTAAATTCCGATATAATCATATATATGGTAATTTTGTCATCGAATTTTCTCTTCTTTTTCTTTTTTTTTTTTGCGTGTGGTGTACTTCGACGTGCCTAGTGTGGTCGTGTGCCTTTCGTGCGATTTGAAAATGAGACCATTTCGCTTGACTATCCTAGTTTTGGTTTCTAGAGAGAAGAAAGTTATATGTGTTTGCACAAGTTGGAATAAAGTGAATTTTGTTCTTGTCTACATGTTGGGCTCATTTCTAGGGTGTAAAAAAACACAACTTTTTGACTATGAAGTTGCCATGGGAAGCAACCCATCCCTTTTACACGGCCCTTCCGCAAGATAACTCAGCAGCTTCTTTGATCTGATCTGATCTCTAGGAAAAAATTAACCCAAAAGAGGACCATCAGTTCCAATCATGTAGTCCATGTCATTTTCCTGTCTAAATCAGGGCACCTCAGCGTGCCAACTTTAAAGATGAAAACCACTTTCCCCAATTAATCTAATTGGTTTGCAACTTGCAGAACAGTATTGAGTTGCGTGCATCGGCCAGTTTAGCTGAAAGCTTGGGCTGAGATCTATCTTTCGTGCAACGAAAACCTAATTTCGACGAAGAAAGACCGAGAATTTACTCATAGTTCAATAGATGGTGTTAAACAAAAGGATCCTGGATCTAAACTTAATGTTAAATCGGCTGGTACCATATAAAATAGAATATTTTTCGTATCTCGGGTTGTGTTTTATTTTTGTTCATTTGGTGTCGTGGAGTGAGAAAGAAGAGATATATGTTTTGCTGCGAGGAGATGTATCTCGTGACTGCATAGTTGCTATTGTAGGATCGCAACAAAGTAAAAGAACTACCAGAGGGGGGTGAATGGTAGCTAGATCAAAAAACCAAATCTTTTTGCGGAAACAAAAAATTACCTTCACAAAAGCCTTACCGAAGCCTTCGGTCGCACTGCGAATGTACCACCGGTCAGACCGCCGTTATGTGGCCGGTCAGACTGCTCGCATAACCTCGGTCAGACCACCGTTGCGTGGCCGGTTAGACCGCCAGCCTACCTGCGGTTAGACCGTCGGGATCCTAGAAAAACGCCGATCGATAAAGTTTCAAGATGTAGATTGAATCTCTCGACTTTTATTGATCAACCAGTGTTTACAAAGTGCATAGAAAGCACTCCTAACCAAAACTTTCGATCTAAAATCGAAATAGAGTCGAAACCCTAACTTTTGATCTCAAACGGCACAAAAAGCTCACCGGGGGCATACCCCTCGGTACCTATTTATAACCTCGACGTGGGTATACAAGGACCACGTATCTAGCACGAATTAGGACTCCCAATCTCGTGGGAAACCAATCTTTATCCGTAACTAACCATATCTCTATCTCTAATACAACAAATCTTCTTAAATCCGGACTCTATCCGAACTCAACTTCCATATCGTATACGCACACAATATCTCCATCGTATGCCACATGGAATCTTCACCACCACGTGCATTGAACTCTAACCTAAATATCCCGCATGATATCTTGACCACTGGACGTCAACTTATCTCCAAGTTGACTCCCGATCCATCACCGGCAACACTCTCCCGAGGCATCAAGTCATCTACACATGAATCAAACAAAGAAACCATACTTCGAGACCAAGCTATCTCCAACTTGACTCATGATTAGTAAAACAACAGTACCCATACGTATAGAAACCAACTAGAAGTCGAATTCACGAAGAACAAATCCGAAACTGAAAAGAAAACCGAAAACTGAAACTTTCGGGGCTTACCAGCCGGTCTGACCGCCCAGATATCTGCGGTCCGACCGCAGTTATTTGAAAGGTCTGACCGCCCATATACCTGCGGTCTGACCGCCCGGTCAATTTTCACAAAAATATGTAACTCGCAAACCACCAGTACTGATATATATAACAGATAGATGCTCGATCGGTGTGTTAGGAAATTTCCAGAAATTTGGATGTTGTGCTACTTTTGTACGTAAATAAAGATTCCATCAATCTCATCACTTTAAAAAAAAATCCATTAAACAGGGGTTACGATGAAAGAACCCCAGCGATCAAAGCAAAACATGCAAGCATGGAGATAAGCTACGTGTAGTATGATAAAACAAATTTAACATATAGTCTTCCGTCCCAGAATAAATCAACTACCAAGAGTTTAAATTCCGTCTTAAAATAAATCAGTACATCTACATCTACCGCCGATTTTATCTCTTCAATACTCATCACCTACACACTCACCGATATTATCTTTCTATTAATAATGGTTAATTTCGTTCTTTTTAGTATTTCGTAAAGCTTTTTTTTTAACATAGCGAGTATTGAGCTATCCAGTGAGTCACTCTATGAGAAGTTCCTACTCCATCCATCTTAATTCTTTTGGTGTCAAATAAAAATAACGAATGAAAGTACTCTTCAACATTTTCTTTTAGAAAAAAAATAGTCTATTACACACTTTGAATATGTGAACACTTTGGTTCAGTAACTGAGTGTGATGCGGCAAGACCAAGCTACAGTGCCGTGTGTAGCGTGGTACTAATGGATTGATCACACCATGGTAACGTGTCCAAACAATTCTTTACAAATGTATATATATCCTATAATTTTTTGGGGAAAAAATAAGATATGCAATTTCAGTGTCATTAAGAAAAGAAAACGATTATTTCCACACGCATTTCGTAATGCCTAATTAATGTCCTCGTCCCTAGTAGCTAATTAATACTCCAACCATTTTACAATATATATATATATATATATATATATATATATATATATATATATTCTCTTCATCCGAAGAACAAACTATTAATTTTAACATTATAAATTTCCCCAAATAAAATTAAATACATCAAATTCTTCACACACATTTTCATATAACCCGTTCACAATCATCCACATTCCAATTTCCCCACACCTTCATGTCTCAACCAACCGTAGCCATGTTCTATTTTTTACTTCGACGTGTACCAAAGGTATCACTGAAAAAAAAGTATTACTCTCTTCATTTTCTTTATATTTTTATATGATATCGTTGACTTTTATATTTACGTTTGACCATTTAACATATTCAAAAGAAATATATAATTATTAATTATTTTGTTATAATTTAGTTTATTATGATGAGAACTTTAAGTATAACGTATAGTTTTATATATTTAGATAAAATTTTTAAATAAGTCGAATTGTCAAACGTAAATCCCAGAGTCAAATGACGTCATATAAAAAAATATAAAGAAAGCATAAAACTTATCAAATTTCGAGATGGATGGAGCATTGAATAAAAATAAATTAGCGAAGGAATAACATTGGGTAGCCTCCAAAACCCACCCGCCCATGGGGGGTGCGGTGCCACGGTCGCCATGACGACGGACGGCGACGCGCGCGACGACCCACCCAACCCCAAGCTTCCATCTCCGCTATATATCGCCGCCTCCCCCTCCTCGTCTCGCCCAAGAACGCGACCGTCTCTCTCTCCTCGTCCTTCCTCTCTCTCTCTCACCGTCGACGAGCGAACGATCCAGCAAGGTAGCTAGCTAGCTAGCCAGCCAGGCGCGTCGATCGACGACGACGACGATGGTGGTGGTGGTGGCGCAGATCGCGGTGGCGTCTGCGGGCCTCGGGATGCTGGCCGGCGTGGCGATGGCGAACAGGTCCATGGGAGGGGCCAGCGAGAGCGGGGGGAGGAGGCTGACCTCCGGCTCCGGGTCGATGTCGTCGTCGTCCGCGGCGGCGGCGCTGCGGTGGACGGCGCCTCCGCCGTGCGCGGCGTGCGGGGGGACGGGGCGGGAGGAGTGCCGCCTCTGCACGCGGTGGTCCGACGGGGACTGCTCCGGCTGCTGCGCCTGCGCCGGCACGCGCCGCGCGCCCTGCCGGAGCTGCGGCGGCTCCGGCACCGGCCGCCGCGCCCCCGTCCGCGTCTCCTCCGCTCCGCCCGGCCGCCTGCACCTCAAGCGCTGACTCGACCGCTGCTTCCATCCAATCCAACCTGTCGATCGCTCGCGTGGTCGAGCTCGCCATGGCTAGGCTTAGCAAGCTCTTGATTGATTTCTCCCGCCGGCAAATTCGAAGGAGATGATCACCGTGTAACATACTACTCAGAGGAGAGCACTAGATTAGCTAGCGGGTTAGTTAGTTAATTACTCTAGCTGATTAGTAATTAAGTAGCACTTAGCTTAATTACCAATTTTTCATCAGGCCTCCTGTGCCTGTGTCTGATCTGTTCATGCGTCAATTGGTATGCACTCTTCGGAATTGGAGAAATGGGGGAAAAACATTGCATATCTATGTCGTCGGAAATTGCAGTGTTCATCTGTACAATAATTATTCAGTAATTTACCAAGTAGACACACCACTTGCATATATATATTCCACAGATCAAAGAACTGAGCTGACTAATCAAATCTTACCCATGTTTACGGGAGACAGCCGATGAAAACGGAAACTATTTTCCAAGCGTCTCATGCCTTCAAGCTTAATTATTTTATAGATTTTTTAACTAGACGTTCTGAAAATCCAAATAAAAATCTGAACCGTTTGGAAACTAGAGATTCTAGAAGAAGCCGCAGCGGCCAGAAGCTCCCCTAAATAGGTCCTACGCCACCAGCACCAGCAGGATCGATCGACAAGCGGGGAACAGCAGAAACGGCATCCGGTCCTGTGAGATCTTGGAATGGTATGCCTGCCGGGATCACATTCCACTTGCTCATCTTTTCCTCTTCTTCCGGTGCACAAAATAGTCCAGTTCCACCACCACTAGTGGCACAAGAAGAAGAACCCTAGCAACCTTCCACTCTCAAAAGGTGATGCTGCAATGCAATCATCTAGGAGAGTACACTAATCTTGTGGTTGATCCATGTCTTAGCCTCAACTTAATTAGTGCCTTGAGAGGAATCACCAGAGATGATAAAAATGGTAAAGGAGAAATCTTTTTGTCGATCTGGCTACAGTTCTTGAGTCCACTGACGCCGGAACTGTCCTGGCAATTTCTTCACTGAACAAACCTGGACAGGATAAAAACATATATAAATCTGGATCTTATATCGCACTGAATTAGGTGAGCTATAAACAGGTCGCAAAAATGTTCAGTTCACCCGGACGCATCGTCCGAATTAATTCAGGCGGCGCATCATTGAACAGTGCTGAGATTATAATAGTTGCTGCTGAATCTGAAGCCGACCTGCAACCAACCAACCAACCAAACCACATCATCAAGTCGATCGATACATCCATGCGTGCTCCTACTTAGTAATACATATGTTGTAAAATATAAGTATTTTTAGATTCTTTTAACATAGATTAAACAGATATCAAAAGATTTCCTCTTGGTTATTTCAGTGGTCAATTTTTAAATTTTGAATTGACTAAAGTTTCTTTTTAATCTTATTGGTTATACAATCATTGAAATTATTAAAAATAATATAGAAATATTAATATTATAATATAAAATTTGAATAATAAAAATAATTATATTCTAAGAAATGAATCGGTTGATCGTGTCAAGAGTGTCATATGAGTCATACAAGTCTGCATTGAAACCGGCTGCCTGAACGTATGCGCTCCCTACATTTCATTTATTAAGCCAGGAAATTAAGATCAATTACACTGCTTTATTGTTGATCGAGATTGATCATACTGACGATGCAACTGTAGAAAAATTATGGTATTATACAACAAGTGTGAGAAACAATGACAGATATGCATGCATCTGCTGTGAAACAAATTGAACGCACGTGTGTTCAGTTAATGTGAGCCGAAAGAAATTAGAGGAGCTGTACATACAAGGTTTGATCGTCAAATGGTATATTTATAAATAAAAATAAAAAAAAATCAAAAAACTTTTATAATTTATGACTGAAAATTTAAATTTTGACTTATAAGCATAAGCATAAGTAAAAGTGAAAATATGAGGCTGACAGATCATTGCCACGAAGTTTGGCAATGTATGCATATGTGGCGTTAATTATTGAGTTGATTGATTCCCTTATGGTGGTAGAACAAGCGTATATGTCACCACTTAGCGACAGAGACGAAAGCCGGTAATTATCACTGAAGTCTGAAAGGCATTTGGCAACGTGTGGAATTTGCATGAGCATGTGTTGTCATGCGTTCTTGTATAGGTTTTTTTATCGTACTTAAAAAGTACCTTTAGGTAGTACAGATTTTTAGTACCTCAAGATACAATATAGCTCAAGGTATCATGTTTTTTATACTAAAAATGGTGGTACCTTTAGATACTTTTTCAATGATGATGAAAAAGCTCTTTTTATATAGCTGTGTATACTATATCCTTGTCATGGTGAAAGGCATACGCACATTAGCTTCTAGAGGCTTGATTTTCTTTCTTTCTTGTTTTGGCAGTCATTCTAAAATGATTAACTTTATGGGAAATTGGGAATTAATTCACATAAAGCACTCATTGTCTGTCGCCATTAATATAAACAAAACACAGCCATTCATATTCCATTCTCTCATCGTTTCTATATACCTGCAAAATACATGTACATTATTATGAAATTAAAAAACATATGGTACATTTTAAAAATAAAATTTTGTATTTTGTAACTTAACTTAGAGTTAATTAGATGTTTTTGGTTGCCAAGTTTGTTTTAGAGAGCGATTGACAATGGTCTGGCATGGTAGAATTTTGGAGAGATGGTAAGGGAGTGTTGATTGATAGATTCAACACTCATCACCACCACTTTTTTATTTAAAGGAGTATAGTTCATTCCATTGGTGATCACCAGATTGAATAATTTCATAAATAATATGCAAATTTTTATAAGTTGTGGGAGCAAATGGACTATCTTTGAGAAACTACCTAGAGATAACAAATTACTAATGTAAGGCTTAAAGGTATTAGGTTTTTGCATAGAAAATATAATATCTCAAGTCATCTTCTCAAATGTAGTAGTAAAGCCGACGACCCACAAACCGAGCGCCTGAAGGCAGGGCAGCGGCGGCGACGACTTAATTCACTCCCGTGCAGCAAATGGTGTTGACCGTGGAACGTTCAAGAGGAGCCTATTTTCATAAATTTTTTTCACCTGACATATTTTTTCGCAAATTTTATTTAAATAGTAATTATTTTTTTTGAAAAAATTAAAGTTCGCAATGAAATGTTGGACGGCATAGGGCTTGTGTTTGCAACGCAAGAGCAAGTAATCTGAAACATGGGCCTCCATCAGGGCAGACCGTTCATGTTGGGCCCACCAATCCCAAATTAAGGCCGGACCACTGTATTTTATTTATGTGTCCGTTATTGTTGTTTGTTATCTTTTGTTTTGAAAATAAAATTAATTTATTAATTGTTCTTGTGCCATATTTCTCTTGTTTTTATTACATGGGAAAAGCATATTTATGCAGCTCACTGTTGTTCTGGTTTGTTCGCGGGTGCAGCCAGGGGCCTCGCGGGCCTGGCCTCCCCGAATGACAGCCCACCACATACCTCCTACCCCACAAAAAAGAAAACAAAATAATTATATCAGTGCATTTTAATTTAATAATATAATAATTATGTATATTTTTTACATAAGTTGGTGGTTCATATTTTAACTATGAACGAAAATTCAATCCATATATTTAATTTGTCCATTCACTTTAATTTCAAATTTCTAAAATGCTAGCATCTCCGGTCTAAAATATATTATTTTTTGGTTATGTATTTAGACAAATACATAGCTAATTTTTGCTCTTTTCTTTAGGACAAAGGTAGTAGTTAATAATTGGAAGATAGGTAATTTTTTCCTCTTTTAGCCTATGTCTAATTTTAGAGCCTCGTCTTCTACTTCTACTTATGCTTATAATCCAATATTTGAAATTTTAATTTTATATTTAGAATTGATTTTAAGTTTTTACCATATTTTGTTTTCTAGATTTTTTTAATCATTAATAACATGTTTGTAAAGATTTTATTTATAATTGTTTTTTAAAAATACATTTTCTTCGCTTTTCCTCTAAACAGCCAAACCAAAAGATAACCGCCTTATTAGCCGCTCTTTTTGGAACAACATTGCACATGCCTACTAATGCTTCCTGACAAACTTTGTATAATCATTACTCTAATCAATTGCAGGCGATGAGAGATGACACGACGGGTCTGGCAGCTTGTTTTGGCACTATAGCTTTTTACAGAATTTTCAAAATTAGAAACTTTTCTAAATAGTACCTTTCTGTGAATATAGAGCTTTAGACTTTAGAAAATAAACCAATAGCCAAAAACTGGAAAATTCATTTTTTTCTAGATTATAAGAAACTGACTTCTCGTTGGCTGCTTTCTCATCCGTTGCTTATCAGAATCTTAAGTTTCTCAAACGTACCTAACATTTGTTTGATTGGCAATAATTTCTCTAGCCCTCCACGTATATTCCGTACATCCTGTTCCAATGTTGTTTGCTTCTAGTAACAGAGATTTGTATATGCTAGATACAAATTACAAGTTTATTATCTTAGTAAAGAAATATATGGCACGTGTGATCGTTGACTGCCGACATGCAAGAGCAATCAAGTAAGGAATAAGTTTACTTTGACTTCTTCATATATAGGTCAATCCGATTCATATCTCTCAACTGTAAAGTCAGATATCTTGACTCTCCGAACTATGAAAACCTGTGTAAAATGACTCCCTCAGTGATTTTGAAGATGGTTTTCACTAAGTTGGCTTGTTGACCTAGTCAATTGGTTGAGTCAACAAGGGGGTCTACATGTCATCTCTCTCTTCTTCTTTTTTTCATGTAACCTCTCTCAGTCTCTCTCCTTCATCTTCCCCCTCCGCCCCCGGCTCGTCTTCTCCGTAGCGCTAGTGGTGGCGGGACGACAAGGGGAAGCAGCAACGATTTGGTGGCGATAAAGGGGTGGTGGCCGACAAGATCTAGGGACACTGCCTCTCCCCACCGTAGCACCAACAACCATATTCTTTGTATCTAATTCTGTTTTTACCTCACCCTCTTGTACTTGTTTGTCATTGCTCTAGGTGAGAGGCTAAGACTATGTTCGAATGTAGGGGTGAGAACTCCTCCAAGCACACAAAATGAAGTCACTCGTTGGTGTATGATTAATTAAGTAGTAGCTAAAAACTTAAAAGATAGATTAATAGGATGTTTAAAACAAATTTTATAGATTTTATCTTAAAAGATATATCATTTAGTAATTCAGAAAGCATGAGTGTGAAGGGGTGTAGAAGTTGACAAAGTGTTTTGGTTAACGGATCCTAAAAAGTCTTAAATGGTGTTTTGTTGTTAACTATATACACTTTGTCATAGTTTGCCATGCTTAAGTTTAAACAACTTTGACTAAATTAATAGTTGTTTAGTTGCAGTCATACATGTGACAATATTTTCTTCCACCAAACTAGATCCTATATATCATTGACTTGAAAAGGTGTGGCAAGCTCCTCTTAGGCTTGCTATGGTGTAGGTAAGGGTTTGATAATCTCAGCTTAGACAAGTGTGATAATTTTTATTGGCTCATGGTGATAAGTTTGGCTAGCACCCAAACAAACCCTTAGCTCCTTATTTTGGAACAGCATTGCACACTGCACATGTCCTACTAATGCTTCCTGACAAACTAATGCACAATTTTTAAAACTTACATATTCTCATTAATTACTCCAATCAATCGATTACAGAGATGTTGGCAACAGTTCCTCTTGCCTTCCACATACACTGCACACATCATGCTCCAATGCTGTTTACTTCTAGTACCAGGGATTAGTTGATGACCAGTCACTTTAGTGAAGCCCATCACTGTGGCTTCCACTATGCTGTGGTCTGCAGTTTGCATGACACCAGCACACATCATCACAGGTTCCTGTGCCTTTTAAGGGCCCCATCTATCATCACACTTTGCTGCAGTGAGAGAGAGAGAGAGAGATCAGATCAGCCCTTGTGTCACCATCTTTTGCCACCACCAGTAGCTGATCCATCACCCTCAGTTAAGCAGCTGATCATGGACACTGTGATTAAGCTGTTTCCAGTTTCCACTCCCTGTATATATGCTGCATGTTTAAGGTTCTGAAAGATGATTAATTACGCCAGTCAATGACACTGTGACACACTGTGCGTGCTGGGCACTCATTAACATCTCACATCATGTCAGTGTTTGGCTAGCTCATGAGTTTGCTTTGTCTCCATGTAGTTAGCCTTTCAGAGATTGAACAGAACATGAACATCTAGCTGTGTGACCTCCTCCTGCATCGCACATGCAGCCATGGCCCCCAGGCAACAAAGCAGGCATATGGTTTGGTGCAAAGCCTTGCGAATTGCTGCTGCACATGCAGGCTGCTCTGCCTGTTCTTCTGTTCATGTGTGTGGACACCACTCATCAGGGATCTGATCAGTGCTGTGCTGCCTCATCATGCTTAATTACACATCCCAATATTTCGCTCTCACGAGAAGATCAGTGCCTTGCAGTTTCTTCGCTCTCTCGATCAATTGGTGGAAGACAGATTGTTACAATCTTGCTTCTGATTCAGCTTTTCTTCTTGATATTTTGCTGTCATCAGATGTCGATGGTCGTTCTGAAATATATGTGCTTTTGATAGACATCCCAACAAAGAGATGATATATGGAGATTTGCCTGAAAAAGTATTATCGTAATCCATACATTTATTAGATTTTATAAATTTATTTTAACACAAAATTGATTGTCGGAGAGTTCTAAAATTTCAACCGAATCTTGTACTAAAAGTCAAATATATTATTTTTTTTACCAGAGTAGGTTCATACTTTGGTCAAACCTCCTTTCCCTGCGGGGTGAATAGAAGTTGCAAACCACATTTGCATGCCGTTTCAGTACCTTCCTTTCCTTATTGTAGTGAAGAATTGAAGGATGGTACTTCACTGCATATACATTGCAATGGATCTGTCTACTCAGAATCTGAGTTTAGGCTCTCAGCTTCTCCTTTGTTTCTTTCCCTTGTCTTCTGATAGGAAAGCTACATGCTAGGAACTGATCATCATCTCTTAGTTTCTGTGTAGGAAACTCCTATTTTGGATCATGTGTGTTGTCATGTTCCCTTAAGCCTATTCCCTTTTTGGGAGAAAGATCACCAATTCTGAATGTTAGAAGGAACAAACTGAGACAAATCATCTGATTGCAACATTTACCTTGTTTAGAACTACCTTTTAATTTTTTTTTCAGTGGATCAAACTTGCAACACTGTGAGATTTCTGTTTGCATCCTTTGGCATCAGTTTTGCAACCGGAGAAAAACAAACATTAGTGTCACTAGAAAATACTCAAATAGAGCACTGTTAGCGTTTGAAATAGATTACTCATATACATCAGAAGAAGGTTATTTTGTTTAGAAATAGTATTTCTATGAGCATGGAGCAAATAATCAGCTGCTATAATCCTGTGAATAAGCTAAAAAGAACATGGCTGCAATAATCTCCTCTTCAGTTATCCATACAGTACAATGAACCAACAAAAAGCCCCTACAGTTCAAGCTCACTAGGTAGAGAGTAGGTTATCTGGTTCCACAATGTGGTTGCCAAACCATCTTAAATGAATGATAAGAGCAATAATTCTGTTACAATATGCATGATTCAGCAATCTTTGCAGGGATCAAAAAGATGGAGGACGGGGGTTAAAAGGTGAGGAGGAGGCTGGGATCAAGAAAAACACACTGAATGGATGTGATTTAACAGTAAGTAGCATCATCATGTCCTCATTGACGTTACCTCCTCCTATGTACCTTCTGAAAAAAAAGGTCATCAGCAGCAGGAGGCAGGAATAGGATACATATGTGGGGAAGAAGAGTTTTGCAATGAGGACACTGGTGGTAACTTTTGTCTGGAGCTCCTTTTGTGGCAAATGCCTGTGGAGCTTTGCTGCTGGTCCTAGGAGATGAGATGGCCAATGGATGACAATTGACAGAACTGTGTTGTCAAGTGCCTGAACTAGCTTAGTACCATCTCTGAATTTTAACTGAAAATGAGACACTGGTGCTGAATTCTGTTTTGAAGATATTTGTGGCACATTCTTTGATTTCTTTCATAATTCAGTGTAGTTAGCAGTTTTTCAGGTGTAACATAATGCAAGTCAAGATTGTCAGAGTGAGTGAGTGGAGTCAGTTGCGTCGGTCATAATCTGAAATGCAAACTGACTGACCGACCCAACTGGTGAGTGACAACAGAGCTGGAAATTTCAGAAAGTAAAGAGCACATGGGTATCCCCTGTAGCACATTTGATTGTTCTTTTGGCCATCAGTTTTGGTCTCTCGAATCAAAGCAGCAAACAGCAAGAGAGATGCTGCAAAAAGAGGAAAAAAAAATTTTCCTGAATAACCTAACCCAATGCTGTACCAATAAATCATGCCTCTCAAGTCTCAATCATTTGACCAACTGCTGCCTGAATCTGAATGACGCTAGCTCTCGCATGAACGAACGAGCAGCACCCCTCTCTCTCTCTTCTGCACGCAGGCGATTTCAAAACCTTACGGCGCTTTGTGCTCACTGAAATCATGGCGTCGCAGTCATGGTACTGCGCTGCTGCCACCGTATTCCCAGTCGTCGAATCAACATCGTCGTCGTCGTCGTCGTCATCGCCGTCGTCTTCTGCACAGTCCCTGCAGCCTCCTGCAGCTACCATCCTTTACCTGGCACTGTTCAGGCCAGGAGAGGCAGGTGCAACCTGCACTGAGCTACATCTCTCTCTCTCTCTGTATGGATACAGATAGGCCTTCGCCATTGTACCACTGTACTGTTATGTAGTAATTGCTCTCTTATTTGCACTTCATGTGATGTCTACTCCATCACCCTACACTGCATTTTGTTGCTTGTTCTTGCTGTCTCCATAATTTGTGTGTGTGTTTTTTTTCTAATTTCTCTGTATGTATCAAAGAAGCTGTGCAACTACAGAAATCTGAGTATGTTTTTCTTTTTTGCTGTCGACGATTTGACATCGATCGTTGCGCACGCTGACATGAACAGTGTGTGTAATTCCTCTCTCAAGCTGACACTGTATGTGGCATTGTGACTGGGCACCATGTATGATGTATGCAATGTTGTGTGGCTCAGGCCGGCAGGCAACCTTCAGGTGTCGATACCACTGGCACATGGCTTTAGGGCACCAACCAGACATGGCAAAATTCAAGGCGTCTGCCATTGCCACTGTGCAAAGAATGTGATCTGGCCTTCTCTGATTTGCTCACTCTCATCTATGTTTGCATATATGTCAATGTCCTCAACCACAACTTAATGGACCATATATCCCTCTCAAGAATGCCCTTAAAAAAATATATCTTGTGGAAGGAAATGGGGAAGCTAGATCATGTAAACTAGCTGAGGCTTTGTTGTGGGAGCTTCTAGTAAGTATAGCTGCTCAGATTCTCATTTCAGGGATTTTTTATATTTGGGACAATTTCGTTGCTGTCCTGATTTTTAAGTCTAATATTGATTTTACCCCTCCTTTTTAGGGTTTTCGTTTTTGCCCCTCTTTTTTTGAACTGAATGAACCGTTTACCCCTATTTTGGATGGTATTTAGTTTAAAAATAAAATATTTAATTCCCAAAATAATTAATGACAAAATTACCCCTATTAAAAAATTATAAATTTTAAACATGTCATTTGAATTAATAATATATTGATTTTGTATATTTCTATGAAACTTATATTTTTTTAAAAAAAAATTGACATAGTTTTGAAACTTTGTCAAATATTTAAAAAAATAACAATTTTTTAAACATGTCATTTGAATTAATAATATATTGCTTTTGTATATTTCTATGATTTAGAACAGAGGTAACAACACAAATGACTAAAAAAATATGAAAATGAGAGGTAAAATAGTCCTTTAACATGTCATTTAACACCGTTAGTCCTTCCATCTAAAGGAGGGACGATTGGTTCGTTCAATTCAAAAAAGTAAGGGTAAAAACGAAAACCCTAAAAAGAAAGGGCAAAATCAATATTAGAACATGAAAGTGGGGCATAAACGAAATAGCCCCTTTTTAATTCATCCATTGGCTGATTTCCACAGATTATTTTTTCCATATGCAGCTAAAAATATGTATGCTAAAAAGAACATTTTTTTATATTGCATTGCTTAATAAGATCACTTGTTCTATTTGTTAGGTTCATAGTGTATAATAATGAACTTATCCCTATAGCCAAATAGATAATTCATCATCCTCTTCGTCTGTAAATAATCTATTCAACACACTATCTAAAACTAAATAGCTATAGAATTTTAAATGAACTAGTAGTAGTCAAAAGTTAGTGTAACCTAACTTCACTATATTCTCACCAGCGGGATACTCATTGCTACCTTTTAGGATCTCCAACTCACATGGACAGACCTGGGTCTAAACAACCATAGTATGTGGATGAGTTATATATGTGAACAATAAAATGGAAAAACTATATATTAGTACTTCTTGGTAGAATACCACCAGTAAAAATAGTAGTACTAGAAATTATATGAACCTACGAGGATGTCACTCTACTGGACAGTTATACCACTAGTTTGTTTTATTACTCTCGTCTTTTCGCTTCTGCTTATGTCTATAAGTCAAATTTTAAATTTTAACCTTAAATTTGGAGTTGAGTATGAAGTTTTTTTTATCGTAGTTTATTTTCCAGCCTTTGTTTTTTATCACTAAGAACATGTATATAAAATTTTTATTCATAAATTATTTTTCATTTGCAAATACGTTATTTGCATTTTTCCAATCACCCCCTTAATGATTGAGTTGTAGTAGAAATAGATATGATTACATTTTAAGGTAGATATGATCATTCGGATAAATTACAAAGATGAAAAGTCTAGATTGTTTTTACTTACAAAATTTGGAGATTTTCAGCAGTTATCAATCTTCATTTAGATGTTTGAAACTAAATTTCATTAAAACTTGCAGGGCAATGAAAAGATATATATTTCGGTCCCCACAAACCGGTAGAAATTTTTTTATCAAGAAGGCCCATTCTCTCTGCATTATATTATAACACTGGTACTATATATGCCGTGTACATAGCTTTGCTGCAATGGCCAAGCAGCTCGATAAATTAAATTATTAATTATAAATTAATTATTTTGTGTCTTTGCCCATGTTAATTAAGTTAATTTACTTTAATGCAGGCTGTAACCTGTAAATTAATCAAGTATGTACTACACTAACATGGAAGAGTGATGAAAGGAACAAGAAGCCTTTTTGTGTTGATGCATTGCATCCAATCCAACCAGATGATGATCACCATCCCAAACCCAAACTGAACATGACATGGTGGCGCGGCCATGGCGCTCACGGGAGCTAGCTACTAGCTAGGAAGATGCTACGGAAGAGTTTTGTTACAGCAACAATGGCGACCGGCCGCCGCGTCGGGGACGACGACGACGTACGAGACGACGAGCCATGCATGTATATATACGTGCATGCGTGCGTACGTCGCCGCCGCCACTCGCCGTGCCGCCGGCGCGCGCGGCGTGCACGTACGGCGGCGCGAGGCGGCCGCCGGTGCATCATCATAAGCGAGAGCGAGCGAGCTAGGTAGGCTAGGTGGTTTTGTACCTAGGGGTGGAAGCGCTGCATGCAGGCGTGGCAGGTGATCTCCAGCGCGGCGGCGGAGGCGGCGGAGCCGAGCCGGCGGGCGGCGATCTCCTTCATCCGCTCGACGCGCTCCACCTCCTCGCGGGCGCGCTCCCAGATCATCCTGGCGCGCGCGAACTCCTTCTCGGCGAGCTCCAGCTCCAGCCTCGCCATCTCCCTCACCCGCTCCGCG
The DNA here is from genome assembly GCF_000231095.2 of Oryza brachyantha. Lineage (NCBI taxonomy): Eukaryota > Viridiplantae > Streptophyta > Magnoliopsida > Poales > Poaceae > Oryza > Oryza brachyantha. Next base: position 8,661,230 of record NC_023166.2, read on the forward strand.
TACGCCCGGTGCGCCGACGCCTGCCGCATCTGCTCCGCCGTCTGCTGCTTCACCGCGCGCACGTCCACCCCCACCCCCACCCCCACCGCCGCCGCCACCTGCTGCTGCTGCTGCCTCACCGCGGCCGACACAGCAGCTCCCCTCCTACCAGTACCACCCTCGCTCGCCGCCGGGGGCGACGACGACGGCACCGGCTGCGGCCTCCTCGGCCCAATGCTCATCGACAGGTCGAGGTCCAGCGCCGCGCTGTTGTCCACCGCACCGCCCGCGGCCATCACCATCATCCCCGCCACCGCCGCGTCGCCGCCGCGCAGGACACGCGCCGCCGCCGCCGCCGCCGCAGCCGCCGGGAGCAGCAGCTGGAGCTCCCTCTCGCCTTGCTCCTGATCCATGGAGGAAGCTGGCAATGGCATACGAACGTATTTGCTGCTGCTTCTCTCTCGTGTGATGCTTTCTTCAAGCCTAGCTAGCAAAGCGAAGCGTATGGGTGTTTATACTAAGCGTATGGGTGAGTGAGTGAGTGGGAAGTTACCGAAATGGCCTGGACGCCATGGCTGCAAACGAGAGCGAGCTCAGCGTACGGGACACCCTTGGGTTTAGGCTGCAAAAAAAAAAAATGGCGTGGACCACAGCAAAAGGCATCTCCAGACACGCACACTAGCTTGCCGATGCAACAGCTGCCTGCCTGCATCCGGTGAAGTTTTGACATTTACCTAGGGTAGAGTGGAGGTGTCAAATCCTCGACATAGGCCAGTTTCCAAAAATTTTTAAGGAGAGAAGTTAAATCGACATGTACGGTTACATATTTGAAGTATTAAACGTAGTCTAATTATAAAACAAATTTCAGATTCCGACTGAAAACCGCGAGACAAATCTTTTGAGTCTAATTAATCCACCATTAGCACATGTTGGTTACTGTAGCACTTATGGCTAATTAGGCTCAAAAGATCCGTCTCGCGATTTTCCCTCGTAACTGTGTAATTAGTTTCAATGTTCATATATATTTAATGCTTTATTTAGGTGTCCAAAGATTCGATGTGATGTTTTTGGGAAAAATTTTTAATAACTAAACAGGGCCTATAATGAGGTTGGCTTAGGCTCTAGAGAAATATTATAGTCAAATTACCTTATTGTACTTGTACGATATTTTAGTAAAATTTTGATACCTTTACATATTCGGTACACTAACGTGTACGGTATTTTTAGTATAAAATTTCGATACCTTTATATATCAGTAAACCGAATAGTTTTAGATTAGAAAACATGTCACCTACTAGTATCTTGTTAAAAAAGACAAATTTGCCTCTAAAAATAAGAAGGTTTTAGATCCTTCGGTGTCTAATATATCTAATGAGTCCAATCGACGTACAAAAAGAAACTAGATTGGCAGAACATGCACAAAAAGTTACCCCTTTTCCATATTATAAATTTTTGGTCTTATCTAAATTATCCATAGATCAATAAATATACTTTATATATACGTTCAAACTAATTACTATCAATATGAATATAGCGAGTCATCGTAACAGAGGCGCTTCGGATCTATACTATGGATTTGATTGGTATACATGTACCATACAGGCATACATAGAAGTTTTACACTGAACAAAATCCGCAGAAAAAGAAGATAAATCAGTATCCCAATTAATACATGGCTTCGACAGAGCTAGCCGGCCGGCCTGATCTGCAGGGCGGAGGAGATCGAGGATCTGCCGACCAAATCCGCGATGGGGCATAGAGCGAGCGAGCGAGCTGAAGATGGATGTTCTTTCTTCATGGCTGCCTTTTTCTTCCACATGCTGCATGCCTGCCTCTGCTGCTCGCTCGCCGCTTTACGGGTTGGCAATGGCGCAAATTATTATTTGGCATGCTCGATCGCACATGTGTTCTCGAGCTGATCAGAGAGAGAGAGAAGTTTCATGGGCTGTGTGAGAGTGTGGTAGTGAGAGAGCTTTATTGGTAGGCCTAGCTTTGTCCACTCTGTAAAAGAAAATGCATGGCCATCGATCGATCAGGAAGAGATCAAGATGAGAGAGAGAGAGAGAGAGAGACTATTCGGCTACAGGGTGAACGGGCTTCTTCCTTGGACCTTCGTTTAATCTCCACTCCCTCCTCTCTTTCTGCAGCTCTGCTAGCTGCAGATGCATTCTTTTGTATTGGGATTGTTAATCAATGCCTATGTTACCTCTTGTTGCATTATGTATACTATATATATTATATATACTGCATATTGGTCATGCTTTTCTTTAATTAAACCCTAGATTAATCCTAGCTCGTTACGCCATATGAAGATATCTAGGAGTGTGTGCTTTTGAGCTAACGAATGACTGATAATTATCTTGAGCATACGTCATAATTCTTAAACGTTGCTCCCTTAGACTTTTCTTGAAACCAATTTGGATGACTGAGTGTTCAAATTGATCACGCTTAAAATTGAACTTTTTTTTTGACTGATGGAGTATGATTGTTGTAAAGACTTACTATTTATTAGTATTTCTTAGAAAACCTTTTAAATCACTTCTAATCGTTCTAATATTTAATCCGATCCGTTTGTTTGTTCTCTTAAATAATTACCATAAACTTGGTTTCATTCATCATCCATCAACACTTCAGAATTTAACCACAAACAATATATATTAACAAAACAAGTGATATAAACTAATGGACATATATAGTTATTATATTAGGTGTATCCTTGAGACCATAAAAGGTCAATAGCGTCCCCAAAAAACCACAGAAAGGGAGTACCATGTTTTCTATTGATATTTTTTTAAAAAAAATATTGAAGTGTATAAGCCTACTACTAGTATATAATCACGTAACTCAGAGTCATTCGTTTTGGAGTAATTGAACTGTTTTTATACGAGAATCCTACAAAATCAATATGTTCGGTGAAGGAGCCCTAAGCATGGGATCACATTAAAAAGTATAAAATAAGAGCATTTTTCTCATTCTTAATAGGTACTATGAGTTACCATTATTTTTTATGTAAAATTTAGCACCTTCTAAAGGTATCAAGAGGTATCAAATTTTACATAGGAAACAGTGATACCTCCTGAAGTCCTAGTATCTTCTCAAGGATAGTAAAATTGCTCGTAAGAGAACTATTGTCAAGTACACGCTATTCAGTGAGCACCTACTTGAACAGAATCCAGTGTGACAGGTGTGCTGGGCCATGGGAGATAATGAAGGGGCAGCACAGCCAAATGCATGCATGGACCGCATATATACGTAGTAAGCGAAGGGAGAGATGACTTCTTGATTGTTGTTGCTTAATCATGTTGAGGTTAGCATCAGTTAATTAGATACCCTAGAGCTATCAAAGATGATTGATCATATGGGATTTTATGAGACCAGGCTATAATTATTCAGATAAGAAATCAGATTTGATCGGTGATCTATGATAAAAAAAAATTTATCGGATTTGATGGATACAACTCAATTTTAGATTTAAGAATCCACATGCATTACAAGTTTCTGGCAAAATCATATGTTATTTGCATTTTTTTTCTGGCAAGTTCTGCTGCATGCCACATTAATTTTTGCTTGAATTTCTTATTATCATGCATTAAACCTACTTCTTGGTATGATTTATTTTACGTAATGTCCCTCTTCAATTACTAACGTGGTTTAGACAAGTTGGGTTGTGCCGAAATTATTTCTTTTTCATCTAGGGGCTCATATGAAATATATGATTTTTTTGTGTGTTTTTGAATCATTTGAGCTATATATGGACTGATGAACTTATGAGATAGATGTAGTGTACATATATATGGTTGCCCAAACTAGTAGATATTACGTTGCCAAAGCTGTTAACTCAGCCAGTCAGCTTTGCATCAAATCACCAAAGCTATAGTTTTAGTGCTCTTGAAGCACTATATTTTGAGAGGTGTGTACTTAGGAAGATGAAAGTGTGTGCATGGTATGGTATACCCAAACTAGCAGATATTACATTGCCCAAGCTGTTAACTCAGTCGATCTCTCTCTCAGTCATCAGCTTTGCATCAAATCACCAAAGTTGGCGAAAATCAAAGATCTATCACTGACCCCCCCCCCCCCCGGCCCTCTGCATGAATGATTTTCAGTTCTTTTTTTCTCCCTTGGGATCTCTGATTCTTTATATAGCTTATCATCTATAGATGTTGCATTGTGTTGAAATAGTTCCGCACTGAAAGTTTAGGAGGAGTTGCACCAACTTAAAAAGGGAAAGTCACTCATCTCTTAGGCTAGCTTTTGGGGTTTAAAAAGGCTTCTTCCGGTTGGACCGACGTCTCTTGGGTTTGGACTAATAAGTGATATCAGAGTTTGGTCCATAATCTTGGCTCGTGCATACTCGTGTGGTATAGGCCCAGAGCCCATGAACCATGGATGCCTGTGAATGGGCCTATGGGCCTATGAAAGACCAGTCAGTACTGACAGACACACTAATCTATTATGAAAAAAATTGTTAAAATAGTCATATAATAAAAGTAAGAAAAGTTATGTAAACTTAAAATCGAGGGAGTCTCTCGTGGTGGACCAACGGGACTAAACTACTGCTAGCTGGGGACTGCATTCTCCCAGAGAGAAACATACCTTAGTGGCAAGAAAAGATTGGCCGGTTGAGGTGACTCCAATATTATTCACTACTATAGTAGCTAGGTACTCTCTCTCTCTCTCTAGCTAGCTAGCTAACGGCCGGAGCATCACTGGCACAAAACATCTCTCTGCAAATTTATGCATGAAATGATCATCGCATCGCCTCAGCTGCATGGGATAAAGCTGCCGGCCGGGCCATGCATGGAGATGCATGACGTCAACATATGTAGGCATAGGGATAACAATGTCAGTGATCGGATTCTTGCAAGATCCTAATGTTAGGAGCAATACATGTAGTACACGTGGCAAAGATGTATGTACCAGTGCCAGATCAATGATTAGGCCAATCGTAGTGGGAGTTTTATGGGCAATACATAGAGTGTCATGTAGACATTTTTAATTATATGGCAAAGTATTAATGAAGAGAGATGAAATGAGTTTCATGGAGATGAAACCTTCTATGCACGGTTACCTAGCTTGTGTCTTGCATGTAATCTAGGAACTATGTATTGAGAGAGGAGAGTTTTATCTTAGTTTCAAACTTTTAGATAACATGTCACTCTAGATAATTGTGTCCATGAAACTTACATTGGGAATGGCATTACATGTGTGCCTCGAAATTAAGCCTAAGGATATATGAGGGTTTTTCTTAACTTTTTAGGAGTTAGCATATCTAACACTTGGGATGATTGTTTGACTTTTTAGGAAAAAACTAAACGACATATTTACAAATAAAAAATAATTTATAATACTATATATATATATATATGTATATTATATATATATATATGTGTGCGCGCGCGCGTGTGTTTGTGTTCTCTTGATGATCTAAGTAAAGGCTAAATAATAAACTACGATAAAAAAAAACTCAAATCAACTCTAAGTTTAAGGTTAAAAATTTAAATTTTAGCTTATAAGTATAAGCAGAAATGAAAAGATAAGTGTATTAGAGCATGGTAACTGCACGATTATCATGGTAAATAGAAAAAATAACAAGCAATATATCAAAGAAAATTATTTATTTATGTAGCTTGGAGAGGTTACTGTGGGCTATCGCATTGTTAGTTTGTTACCGCAATCCTGAAGGTAAACATGGTAACCATGGTAATCGGTGCATACTAGGGAAACCATGGTTATCTCTGTCATATACTCCCTCCATCCCGTTATGTTTGACGCTCTATTTCAGTTTAGAAACATCCTTTTTATTTGACGTCGTAGTGTTATCTCCAGCGTTGATTCCATTTTTGCCCCTCCTCACAACATCTCCTCTACTGCACTCGGCTGCCGAGCTACGCGGCTGAATGGCGGAGGCGATCCGCGAGGACGTCTCCGAGGAGGAGGCCGTGGGCAGACACCGATGATGATGGGCTGTTGGACCACGACGACTTCCTGAGGCTTGTTGGCTTAGACTGCATTTGTTCATCATTGTTTTGTCAGTTAATTAAAACTATTGTCTGTGTATGTAAAGATTACCAAATGGGAGTACTGTTTCTCATTTGCAGTCCTATAAGTATACTATTCATATTAATGTGACCTTGATGAACAAATAAACCAGCCGGCCTGAAGCAGGTTTTCCATCCACATTCGTGATTACTCACGGAAACTCAAATTCAAAGCCAAACTAAATTCAGACATATTGTTATATGTCTTCTCAAACTAAGTTCAGACATAGTGACTTACATCAGACACATTGCTATATGTATTCCCAAACTAAATTCAGAGCAACCAACCTACAAGCTTGCTACTTCTATGGAGACCGGATGTCACCAGCTGATCAGTTATCTGATCAGAGTACTCCACTACAGAATCATCAATCATCAGAGTTAGCAATCTTGGCTAAGTGCAGACATGAACCAAAGAACTTCACTCCCAGCTCCATGAATTCTTCGGGGTTCTGATTCCAACAGGAACAACACTTGATTTTACAACTCACAAGCAGAAATTACTTAAAAGGGAAATTGTCTGAACAATCACTTGTTTTTTAGCTGATGGAGCACAATATCAAACATAAAGGGTACGATAACACCAAAAAGATAATCTGGTCTCTCCTCCAGCACACAAAAAAAACTCAAAAGTACATAATTGTGCTTCTTCAATTCAAAAATGTACTCCAGCAGACATGAATTTAGTGGTGCTACTTAAGAAAAAGACAAGCAGGTGAACCTCCAGCAGCTAGGTGAACCTCCAGTAGCTAGCAACAGTTAGTAGCACTTCCAGCAACAGCTTCCAAAAATTTCAGACCAGCAACGCCACGAGCATCTTCAGGTATCTGCCATTGTCCTGAAAGAAAGTCATATAAATGTCACTAATCAACACACATCTAGCAAGTTAACCTATGAGTATTTCACTGAGAGCAAGGCTTATAAAGCGAGTCATTACCCAAATACCGTTGTCGGCGCTGCAGCGGCGTCGAAGGATAGCGTCGGCGGCTCAAGAGAATGGCGCAGCTGCCGAGGGCTCTGGCAAGAAGGGGTGGCGGTGATGGCTGCGGTGAGTACGGGTGGCGGCGACGGCGTTTACCGGCTCGAGAGGAATGCCGCCGGCGCCGCAGCAGTGTTGGGGGAGAGCGCCGGCGGCTTCGATCAGTTGGGATGTCAGCGACGGTAGCACTTCCGTTTTCTTCCGATGACGAAGCCGATGAGGGATCTCCCTTCTCCGGGGTGCTTGGACCAAGAGGAGGGCCTCGCCGGTGTCTTGGGGGTGAGCCCCGGTGGCTGGCGCGGTGGCCGGCGTTTCTTCCAGCCGGTGTTGGGGATTTTGTGTTGATGAGGAGAAGGCACAGGGGCAAAAATACCATTTCATAGGTTCCTTAATTTTCACAAGGCTGTCGGAAACGACAAACATAACGGGATGGAGGGAGTAGTGTGTATGTGTACTATATGCACGATCCCGAATAATTAAATAATATGTTCTTTTTACTTTTAAGAAAATATAATTTTAATAATAAAAATATGTATATACATATAGGATCGACGTCTTGTATATTAATCATACTATTCTATCAAAAATATCAATATAAATATTGCCCAATAGATCTCTAGTTGCTCATCCAATGATTGATAGATTTTTTTTACTTCTATCTAGCTTCTCCTTACAATTTTTCTTTGTTCTTTGATTCATGTTGTAGATGACCTCCCCTTGACTACCTCACTCGTTTCGGGTGGCGCCTACCCAAAATTTTGTTTGAATAGTCCTATGCCGCATGTAATATCATATATCAAAATTTTTAAACACCGCAAATCATAAATACAAGTATAATTTTAGTTAAAAGATAATATAAAAATAAAAATACAGGGAGTCTTCGTGGATCAAAATAGGGGTAGTTACAAGCTCACCTAGACTACTCCTATCTACGCCCATGCTCATCTCCAATGGTTCTCACCACTAGATCTACCGCAGATCCTAAGGGGTATGATTCACCAATGGATCATTTCTCGCTATCGGTTTTCCATCATCCAAAGCCCCCTCTATATTTTGTCCCTGATGCTCCCCTTCTTATCACATTTCATCTTTGTGGCTTGGTACCATAACTGGTGCTCTATCTAGTATATGTTGAAAAAGAAGAAACATGGGCTATTGGATCTTTGTCAAACAGACCGGGAGAAATGGCTAATTAAAAGTCAAGTGAGAAAACCATGCATATAGCATTTAGCAACACTATACATATAGATGTGCAATCACAAAACAATTAATGTAAAGTTACCTACTTATATTCAACTAAGCATATATATGGGATATCTATATATCTTGTAGTCATTACTTGTTGAGAACTGCAAATTTATTCAAATTATGCATGGATGAACAGTTCACCTCATAGCTAGCCTACTTTTGGCATATCACACAACATTTCTGATGGTCACATGAATGTGTGAGTGAAATGTGTGATGGCCCTGACAACCAATGGCCCTAACTAAGCAGGGGATAACCAAAGTCATGCAGGGATAACTGAGAAGAGCATGAAAAATCACACTTTTGTGCAGTGGCTTTTTGCTGGACATTGGTAAAGGAGACTGCCCTAGGCAAGGGGTAAAAAGATTTTCAAAAAATTGCACAAGATCCAACAAGTGCATTGCATGAGAGTTTGTGGGCTTTGCTTTGTGTGTGAGAAAAGCTGGGACCAAAGGGGAATGGAGCATGTCAGGGCAGAGGCAGAGGCTGCCCACCATGTACATTTGTATGCACCCATGCATCATCCTCCATGCATGCTTGCATCCATGTAAACTCTACCTAGGCCATCAGCTTTTTTGGTCCTTGTGTGCTCTCCACTAACTACATGCATGCTACTGATCTACCGGTACAACAAACAATTCTACAAGTCTATTGCATGATACTTCCTCCATCCCTAAATGTTTGACACCATTGACTTTTTTATACACGTTTGACTATTCGTTTTATTCAAAAATGTATATAATTATTAGTTATTTTTATACCATTTTATTTATTGTTAAATATACTTTTATGCATATATATAGATTTACATATTTGACAAAAAAATTGAATAAGACAAATAGTCAAATGTATATAAAAAAAATCAACAGACGTCAAATATTTAGGGACGGAGGTAGAATAATGTACTCATCTCTTACACATCTCATCAATGTTACTAATGTTTATATATACATCTGGATCTGGTATGAGTTTGGGACAAAGACCCCCCTCCTTTTGGACAAATGATTTATGCATCATGGTCTCCCACTATTGGCCAGCAGCATGCAGCCCAATGGAAGAGAAAGAGAGAAGAGAGCCTTTGGTCACCATGCATGACATGATCATACAGCCTCAGGACAAAAGGGTGTCTTGCCCACTTCCATCTTGGACTGTTTCCTTTCCCTTTATCTTCACCTAGCCCCCTTTGCTTTTGCCCTTTCATGCTCCAAAGCCACTACTTTTGGCACATCACAGCAGTAAAATTTGTTGTGTGTGGATTCATGTTTTGGGTGGTGAGTTGTCAACCTTTGGAGGCATCAATGGAAAATAATGTCATGGTAGCTAGGTGAGTCGCTGACCTTGCATGCTTACACTGTCAAGTCTAGCCTAGCTTTAATTTGTGGCCTTGGGCTGTGCTGTGGGCTCTTGGAATCTTAAAGCCATGAAAGTTGTTTAGTACTCTAAAAAGGTTCAAGTAAATTATTTTAACGTAGTGAGCCCTCTTAATTTGTATGTGTTGCGCAAATCCAATTCTTTTTGTTGTTAGAAAATTCTTTATTCGCCCTTCAAAGTTGATCAATTCCCTCATTTAATTTGCCCTTACAAAATTGGCTCTCTCTCTCTCTCTCTGTACATGTGTATATATATGTATATGTGTATACATATATGTGTGTATGTGTATTCTTCCATTCTTAATTATTATAATTTAGTTTCCATTTTCCGTTAGTTTGTCATGAACATACCATTAGTAGGTGAGTGATAAACCAGTTCTGCCCTTAACTTGTTTTATGCATAGTCAGTAATTTTCTCCTTTTTTTTACGGCAATGTTTATACTAGCTTATCATTCATTAACTGTTAGATATCTCTCCTTAACCTAATTGTTACTCTCCGGTCAAAAATTCTTATCATTTAGAATACGATTTAGTCAAACTTCTAAAATTTCGACCATTGATAATTTCTTCAATACTTAGTTTAAATACAAGACAAAATGATACACATAGGTTCATCTCGAAAAGTACTATCGAAATATTATAAACTTATTACGTCTCCAGTTTAATAATTCTCATCGTTTTGGACAACAACATAATCTTCTAAAAGAATCTTTAACTATAATTTTCTACTAGAATAAATACAAAAATAAATAGATAGTTACTTTTATTAAAGTATTCTTTATGATATATATATATATATATATATGTGTGTTGTCCACTTGTTCGTCCTAGTACTTTAAAATTTATTAATAATATAATTTTAAAAGCTTGACCTCGCCCTTATCCAAAAGATTGTAGAATTGGAAGGAGTATGTTTTCTAAATTTATTTTTATACAAAATTGCTTATTAGAGTTTTAGAAGATCTCGTCTTAAATGAATTTTTATTTTTATCGGAGGGTGTATTTAGTGATGTGGTGTTATGCAAAATCATGTAAATTTAGTATACGGCATGGATTTAATTGTCATTGGTTACCAGTTAGCTTATAAGCCACGACTAGAATTTGAACTTTGGTGTTTGATCTTTTATTTGAGTTGGATTTTTTCCAGCCTTGTATTTTGTACAGCTAAGAAATAGAAGTACAAAAGTCTTGCCCTAAAACTATTTTGGTTGATGTATTTTCTATGCATCTGAACATTTATCGTGAAAAACTAATTTAGTTTATAAGCAATCAACAAAGCTTTATTGGTACATTAAAATAATACACAAGGATAAAATCATTTTTTTTTACCCACATACTAATGATATGCTGAAGGAGTACTAGAAAGGATGACAATAAAAGATAAAATTTGATAACGAAGGGTATAAAAGGGTGGCATAGACATTTTCGTGATGGAAAATGAGAGAACTAAACAACTTTAGAGCAAATAAATAATCTTCTATATTTTAAAATGGTTGAGTAACTTGGTTGGAGGAATTGAATGGGGATATTTTGTTACGAAATTAATGCATAAAGTTGGTATCGGAAGGAGATTACGAGGACATGGTTAATGGTGAACCAAGGAGGTAGGGATTAAGATGGCAGTGAGCGAAGGATTAATATTTGTAAGGTGTCAATAGAAAGATAGAGGGATATAATGATAGCCATACCAGAGGTGTGTAAATCAGGAAGCTACGATAAAGCTAGCAACAAGTAGAGGTGGTAGAGATATGGAGTAGGCCAACAACGAGCAAAGAGGAGCAAAGAGGGGGAATAAAGTCAATAGGGACGGGGGTCACACCTAGTCATCTATGTTATCATAGCGATAATATCTATATGGACAAAGATCAATAGCAACGACGAAGTAACCGGTCCTAACTTCAATTTGTTTAACTAGTAGTTAACTCGTGGTCGAGAGAGGAATGATTTATTCATTTTTAGGAAGAATCATGTACAACAGTTAAATTAAAATCCGAATTTAGGCTAGATTACTGGATACTTGATTCAAAGTCCATAAGGAACCAAGTTCCTTTGATAAACAACATCCGGATCATTTGACCTCTATCACCGTATGTTAACAACATACTTAAAACCAGCATTTACTTATATATCACACGACTCTATCAAAACGAAATACAAGAGTATTCATCAAATTAAAAGGCTACCTCGTTGACCATAAAGACAATTTTCAAGCTTCACTATATTCAATAGTTGAACCTGGAGAGACAACTGGCTAGCGTTGAAGATGAAGATGAAAGATTTTTTCAACTGTTGTGATACCTATATAATGATATAAACGATGTAATTAATTTTTAGAAAATTAAAAATCTATTTTAGAAATATAAAATGACGAAATTCTCTATAGGAACTTTTCGCAAAAAAAATACGGTAGTTCGGTAAGCGCTCGTAAAAGCCAACAAAAAATTTGAACAAATGAATGCATCTTATCTAGATACATGCCCAAAAGTTTTAATTTTTTCTTTTGAGGGAGTAGCACAATACATACGTCACTCTTAAAAAAAAAAGAAGCATGAGCTGATGAGCTACAACAAAAACTATCTTTCCAAAAAAAAACAATATCGAGAACCTAAATCATAAATAAATAAATAAGGAAAATCGTTAGCGGCTCATCGGCCGTCGCCCTTCCACGAAATCAGCGGCAGCGAGCGAGGCGAGGAGAGAAGACATCTCCGTCAGCAGAGGCAAGCCAAAGCCCCCCGCGCGCGAAGCCAGACGGAAAATATCCCGTCGACGACGACGAGTAGGAGAAGGTATCTCTCTCCGTCTGTCTTGGCCGCGGCGGCCGGAAGAAGAACAAGAAGAAGAAGAGAGGAGCGGAAGCTCGCGACGATGGCGTGCCGGGCCCTCGCGCTCCTCGTCCCGGGCCCCCTCCTCCGCCGCGCCGCCGCGGCGGCGTCGCCGCCACCGGCGGCGCGGGGCGCGGCGCGCCGCCGGGGGGCCCGCCGCCACATCCGGTGCTGCCCCGGCGGTGGGGACCCCGGACAGCCCCCGCAGGAGGCCGTGCTCGAGGCCATCTCCAGTGAGACGCTCTCCCCCCACCCAAAGCCCCTGGCCCATTTCGTTTTGTTCAGGCGTTGCCTGCTCGTGATGGGGAAAAAAAAATCTGTTCTTGGGTTCATCTTGCAAGCTTAAGACTTTCTGAATTGGTTTATACTTAATTCTAATCAATCTAAGGTTATGTGGTGTACTCTCGTGTTGAAAATTTTTAGTTTTTAATATGGTGTCTTTTAATCTCCGCGGTAAATAAGAACTGTAATGTGTCACATCCTGTTGGTTAACTTCAAAATGTTAACTTTGTAATTCCAAATATTCCAATTAAAAGGTGATATATTCAACAGTGTCAATAAAATGCAGAGCCATCTTGTTTTTTCTCTATTGCAGAACAGAACAAGTAAACAGTAGCACATTCATGAACTGGAATTGTAATCAATTGCTGAACATAGTGATGAGCAGTTGTTTCTCAGAATACATAATTAATGGACTGGTCTGCAGTAGCATACTATGATCGCGAATATACATTTTTCCTGTTATTTTCTTTCATTAAAAGGAATGGTTTGCACTGAGGTAATTCTTGCTAATTTCGTCTTTTCTAAAAACAGAGGTAGCCAGGTCTAAAGGAAGGGTTGCACTCACAACAAATATGGTCCTTGGTGGTACCGTGACAGATGATGCAAGTGATGAATGGCTTGTTCTGGATCAGAAGGTGTGTCTTAATATCCAAAACTTCCTCTCTTTTTTTATTGTTTGAGCTTCAATGCAGCAGGATGGATCAAGCGTAGAATCACCATAGAGGGGCAGGTGAAACAGGGTTTAAAAAAATCAACGTGTTCCCCGATATATGGATAGTTATTTGGTGCCAATATTCCTAAAGAACTCAAAGTTAGGCCTTGTTTAGTTCCCAAATTTTTTTTTCAAAAACATCACATCGAATTTTTGGACACATAAATAAAGCATTAAATATAGATAAACCAAAAAACTAATTACACAGTTAAGGAAGAAATCTTAAGACGAATCTTTTGAGCCTAATTAGTCTATGATTAGCCATAAGTGCTATAGTAACCAACATGTGCTAATGACGGATTAAGTAGGCTCAAAAGATTCGTCTCGCGGTTTCCAGGCTAGCTGTGAAATTCGTTTTTTCATTCGTGTCCAAAAACCTCTTCCGACATCCGGTCAAACATTTGATGTGATACTTCTTCTAAAAAATTTTTCAATCTAAACACCCCCTTAGAATACATGTCAGAAATCAGAATGTTGCATCAATCAATTTTGGAATTATTGGTTGTGCTCTTGACATATTGAAATGGTGAATTACAGGTAGCTTAATCAGGTGACTTGTTGGTTGCCACTGCATGAAAGTCAATTATGTATTTTATATATCGTTCTATGTATTTTGTATGATATTTTACTCAAAGGATTATGTTAAGCAGTTGTTGAGAAATATCATAACTAGATAATTCCATGCATGAAACACCTAAATATGATCATCCCAGGCTTTCATTTCATCATTGTAATCTATAACCGTGCAAAGAAGTTAATTGCTTTGATCAGTCCTCATATTTGAGTTTGGTTCAGTCAGTCTCGTCTGTGTTTGATGTAATTCCTTTTGCCTCTGGCACTGCTTAGAACACCTATCCTGTTTTGCAGGTAAATTCATACCCTACAGCTAGAGGATTTACAGCAATTGGTACTGGAGGTGATGATTTTGTCCAGTCAATGGTCGTTGCAGTTGAATCTGTTCTTCAAGAACCCATTCCCAAGGTTACTATTTGCAATTGTTGAAAACATTCTTTTAGCGTTGTCCATGTTTCTAAATGTTGAAATAAATGTGGTAACTACACAATACTGCTAGTTGTTTGTGTAGGATCACTGTTGTTGCATATTAGTTCATGATTTGTTTGTGTAGTATTACAGATTAATGGTTTAGTTCTGTTTTGGTATGTTTATTGGTTGCATACTTCTTTTGATGGTTCCCTCGGAAAAATCAACTATAGTTTCATGAAAACTTTATTCCCCATCTGACATGGAAACAGAATGTTTATAATGAATTATCGTCAGATCTGCCAAACACTTTGTCTAGTTTGCAGTTGCTACTATATTCCTTTCCTTGTTCTATTCATTACATTCTTTTAATTTATATACCAAATTGGTTTGTACAGGGCCAAGTGTCTCATAAATTGTCCTCTAGGGGAAAATATGTCTCTGTAAAAATTGGACCAATTCGTGTTGTTTCCAGTGAGCAGGTACGTGATGTCCCACCTTATCATCATATACAAGTATAGGAAACTGTACGTCCATTACAGGGTTCATTTTTACCTTCTTTTTCATTTCATTCTGCGTACAATTTGATATATTGAGGAATTGGCTGTTTCATTTAAGGTCCAAGCCGTGTATCGAGCCATGAGAAGAGATAACAGGATGAAGTATTTCTTATGAACTGAAATAATGTGCCCTGTATATTCCATATTTCTGTCCATCTTGTTCCGTCAGCATCCGACAATGCATTCTGCCATGCTTGTAAGTGTGAACATCAATTTTTGTTTTTACTGAATTCCAGATTGTCAGGGGGTTTTTTTTGGAAGTGATTGTCAGGGTTATTATAACTTAAAATTGTGCACTTGCAGGCTTGGGGACTATGTAAATTGAAGAGAAATAGGGAGGACCCTTTTTGTGACATCCAAGCCCAACCTGAAATGGCTCCAAAGCATGCACTACAATGTAAAAAACTATTATAGCCTGTAGCATAGAGTTCATGGTTAGCTAAGTGCATGTTTGAAGTTGCATATCTATCGACCTAATAATAGAAAAAGAACAAAGATCTATGTTAGCACTTCATGGTTGTCCGTGTAAGCACGTGTAAGAAATATGCATGTCTCTTTTAACAGGAACTTGCTGCCACTTGCTGATAAACAAATTTGCAGACCGTCATACTGGTATTCTCTACTATTTTATTTTTCGTTTTTCCGTGTCCAACATTTGCCCATTCATCTTATTTGAAAAATTTATAAAAAAATTAGTCACGCATAAAGTACTATTCATGTTTTATCATCTAGTAAAATAAAAATATTAATCGTAAAAAAATTTCAAATAAGAGAAAAAGTCAAAGCAAAGCATTGTATCAAAAACTAAAAAATGATTTTATTTTGAGACGGAGGTAGTATTTTTTTACAATAGAGTGATGTGTGCACAAAACGTCACACATGCCCAAAAGTTGTTCTATGCTGGGGTTTTGATACATGCATGGTTACAGTCAGTTATGATCAGTTGGTTCATGTTATGGGGAACATGGTATTGCTATTTGATCTTTGTACACCAACTGATTCTGATGTTTACTATCATGATCCCTGGCATTTGATGCCGGAGCTCTGCAGAAAAAGAACATTCTGAAGTCCCTGACGATTGGTTTCTTTTATTTGAATTAACATAAGAATCCAGGATTATTGACGCCACAAAATGCAACTCAAAAGTCTTCAAAGTACTGTGCTATGCAACTACCCTTACAACTTGTAAAATCGTCTGCTTCAATATAGTGGCGATTTGCTCTAACATTCCTGGCCGGTGGAAGCTCAACTCAGTCCATATACTTCTAGGCAATTTTGGTACTGATCACTCGATGGACACCTGGATCCTGTCGCCACTTGCATCCTCACGATCAAGCAGCACTTTTCCTTTCTGGGACTGATCTGCACCTTGAAGTATTTCCGTGAAATTGACGCCAGCCAAGCCTGCAAAACGTCGATGGTAAGATGCTGGCCATTCTGAAAACACAGGCCGCGAACTTGCCCGTTTACATACGGTTCTTGAGTAGAAGTACAAACCTGGAATAACCTTTGACATCTTTTCTAAGATTCCAGCCTGTTGGAGAAAAAGGGGAATAAAGCAAACAATAATAAGTTGTAAATGGAGTAGAACGTCACTTGACAGAAGTTGAAGATGTGATATGGATCACAAGCAAAATTTGCACCAGTTGAAAGGTTTGATGACTGCCATAGTCCAGGCATACTGTACATTGTTAAGTTTGTCTGATATGAATTCATTATTTCGGAGAGAGAGAGAGAGGGAGATTGGTTCTTACAGGTATCCCTTCATTTATCTTTTGCGCTCCACTTTTTTCTGTGATCTTTAATCGAAGTACTATACCATTTGGGGGTGACTGGGCTTGCTGGACAACATATTGTTTTTCCTCTTTGTAATAGCGATTAAAACCAAGAGTATCTTTGATCTCCTCAAAAGATGGCAAGATACTGGGTGGGGGTACACCACCATTTTTTATTGCGATCAGAGCATCCTGCAGGCCAAAGATTCATGTTCTATGAGATATAAATAGTAATTTTACACCAAACTGACCAGAGACTAGTCCTGTACTCATGCAGTGTCATCTGAATATCTACATGCATTGAGAAATGTTATGTTATGTTCCAAATTGATGCTTTTTCGCCTTATAAATGTGCAGATTTTGAAGGATTAAGAACTTTGTAAAGATTTAACACTTTGAAAGTACATGCTTATCTATCACCCGTGCTTACACAAGGCTTAGGTGCCCAGCAACTTATCTTGGAGCATCCTATTCATGAGAAATCTCTAGGTTGCTGAATAGGACCGGAATATATTGTAAACAATTAAATCTATATAAGGAAATATTACGTTAGTAGACATTGGCATCAAATAAACTTAGTTGAAAAGAAAAAGGAGATGTGGAGAACATTATTAAAGATTTTTATGCATGCTCAATGTGACTGATGAGTCATAGAAGGCTGTGAGCAGAAGAGCGAAAAAAAAAATCTATACGGAAGTAAATTCCATGTCAGGACTAAAGGTTAGCTGTTTGTTCATTAAGCCTCTGAAAAAGCATGGTTCTAAGTCAGAACCAGAAGAATATTGGGGTAACTCCAGCTCTAGATACTATGGTAACATGGGTTGAGGGTTAAGAATTTCAAACTTTTACATCTCGTAATACCATAGACCTATAAAGGAAGAATCACAACAATCGAGGAAGATCACATGGACAAAGAGTTACCATTGGATTAAAGAAAATGATAATAATACTACCCCCATCTTCTCTTGTACAAACAAATTAGACATGCAAGTAAATATTTGCAGGGCACACAGTGGTAAACATAATAAGAGCAGTAAAAGCATAATGGACAAACCTCCATTGCACGCATCGATACCCCAATTAGGGACAATGGGTAGACTACAAGGCTAAAACCAATCTCCTTAAGTTCAGCAGGGCTCAATATGGGAGTTTTACCTCCACCTTCTAACATGTTTGCCTGGAGAACAAAGTACAGGGTTATAAACTTTCCTCATTTCAATGCTAGAGAAAAGTAACAGCTCAACAATGAATGTAACTTTGAAGCAGCCATATTATTGATGAACAAGCAACGTTTAGGGTTACATCCCCATCTCTTTCTAATTACACATGTGCCCAGAAATATGAGCTAGTGAAGATTTGAGCAAACCATTTCACTATGCACACCTACAAAATTTGAAAGGTATGGTAAAACTTGTCAAAATTTAGATTAGAAGTGGATTTACTCTCACAGTTTATGCTGCTCACATGCAGAACAGCTTGTACAAAAAAGAATACGAAATACAATCAAGGAAGAGTATTGCATGGTTTGTTAATGGCATTCAAATAATCTTGGAATAGTTATAAACTCTTGCATGATTATCTCAAAATTTGAAGTATATAGATAAGGAAAAAGAATATAGAATGCATCTAACCATCTTTGGTACTTTAGGTGAAACTGCACAAAAGGCTTTCATCTCTTCTACTGAAGCAAGGGCATCAATGAACAGAACATCTGCTCCAGCATCAGCAAAAGCTTGTACTCTCCATAATGCTTCATCAAGAGAGACAGCTTGACGAGAGTCTGTCCTTGCAATTATAACAATGTCAGAACCACTCTCCTTCCTAGCATCTACGGCAGCCTTTATGTGCATGACTGCATCCTCCCTTGAGATAACTTTCCTTCCTTCAGTATGTCCACATGCTTTTGGCGCCACCTTAAAAATGTCACATAACATATCCTTAAAAGGGAAACTACAATGATAAAGAAAAATCAATCTTACAAATCATCTACACATAGATCAATAACTGTTTAAGCCAGAAAGATAAAATAGTTGCAGTCAATGATATTTAAATAGTGCAGATTCCATAAGCAGTATTATGTTGATAAATAACTCAAGGTGTACCAAAGCAAAAGATCCATGGAAGAACTAAGTAGAATTTATATACTGTAGCGATGTTTTTATTAATAATGCAGTAGTGGTGCTCAACAGATTGAACATTTGGGCATAGCGGACACACACTTAGGCCATGATATTAACATGATGGCTCAATTAATTTGGACTAAGAATCAGTGTATAAGTCACAGGACTGATCAAGATGGGTATATTTAAGAGTTAAAAAAACAATTTGGGCGAAGTATCATTCACTGGACAAATCAACATAGTTAGGTTGAAGCATACCTGATCTTCAAGCATAATTCCAGCAAAACCAGCATTGGTATACCCTTTCACAGTTCTCTTAATGTTCATAGCATTTCCATAGCCATTATCTCCATCCCCAATCACTGGTACTGACACTGCTTCAGTGATCAGACGCCCTTGTTCTACCATCTCCCCATATGAGATGAGACCAACATCTGGCAAACCAAGTCGGGCGGCAGAAACACAGAAACCTGAAACAGTGACAAATATTAAGTCTCCAATGCATGAATTGTCTTGAGATATACCAAAACCTTATTTTAGATAACCCAGGACAGGCTCATTGAGCAAAATATGTTATTACTAAGACCAATTACCTGGTAGAACTATGGGTCTCATCTTCACTGATTAAACATTGTATTCAATTATTCAAAGGAGAAAAAAGCATTTGGTATTCCTTTCGTTTTGTATAGTACTACCATTTAAACAATTTAATTCTTATGCATAAAAACACCATTCTGTCCTCCTTTTGGAGACTGTACTGGAGTGTGTTCCATATAATCATTCCACTGGTTGGTTTTACATCTATAATTCTAAAGATGCAATTGAACTGTACTAGTTTTCTTGTGTTTTTCGTTTAGGCAACCACGAGTTCCCTGAGTTGGATCATGAATCTGGTAAAAATGTGATTAGAAAAAACCAGGCTAAAACCCCCCCGCGAGGGTCTTCTATCACGAGCTCACAAACCGCTAGAAACGAGAGGTGGCTGAGGGATGCGCACCTCCCATGAAGCAGATCGGGAACCCCGCGCGCTGGACGAGGCGGGCGCCGAGCGCGTCGAAGCAGCAGGGCGCCTGGTGCGCCCCCGGCGACGCGAGGATCCGGCGGAGCGCCGCGGCCGGCGACTCCCCGGCGCGGACCCCCTCGCTCTTGGGGACGAAGTAGGGGCTCCGCGCGGCCATCCCGGCGCGGCGGCGGCGGCGGCGGCTGCGGAGGAGGAGGCGGCGACGGCGAGCGAGCAAGCGAGACCGGAGATGGGAGAGAGCGGAGCGAGTGGATGGAGCGGATGACTTGGCGGCGTCGGGTGAGGTGCTGGTCAAGGTCAACCTAGTCAGCAAGTGGGCCCCGCAAAAGTCCGCCCGCGTTTGCGCGACACTCCTTGGCCCATCTCGGCCTTGGGCCGGCCCAGAACTGACGAAAATGTGCAGTGCCTTCTTCGGAAGAACAAAGGTCACTGACAACTCATGCTAACGCTACAACCTAATTTAATAATATAATTAAGATATTATAAATTATTTGTAATGTAATTATTTAAAAAAATTTAATTTATTTGTCATTCAAATATTTATTAATTTGATTATTTAAATAAACTCTAAAAAATGGCAACAAACCATCGCTTAACATCAACTTTGCATAATTAATTATAGGTTGAACCATATTGTAATAAATTAAGAGTTTTATAGTTTGATCGATGATTATAAAACTTGTAAGGTTGTGTTTATATGCTAATTTTAGAAACATTGCAACAACAAATTGATTCACTAATTTCAAAATCCCTACACTATCAAATTCACATATTATAAGGATGATTTTAAAATAACTTGTTCACATCATCCGGTATTAACATAAAATTCAAACTTCACAAAGCTAAATTTAATGAAAATCACTTTATACAAATATTTATCCCATACAACTTTATGTCTTTTTATAATAAATAAAATGTTATTGATGTTTAGCAAGCTATGGTATAGTGTTGATCATGACCTTCGTTGTATAGGTATCATTGTCGGTGTTCTAACGGTGTGTGTTAAAAATTATAATTGAACTTTGATTCTAAAGATATACATCACATATTTACATATATTTATGATCAAAAAAATTTATATATTTATCTTTATATAAAGTCTAATATACAAAAAGTGTTCCTAATTGGAAATATTTTTGCTAACACGTGGAAAATATATAATTGGTAAGGTATTTCGAATTTAAAAATTCTCTGATATATGAAAAGTCTATGTAAAGGGAGATGGAGTCTATCCTAGCCGTCCAATCTTACGAATATAATTTTAGTCATTAAATTTGAAGAATGATAAATGAAATACGTATGATAAAAAAAGTAGTTCGTGCACTGTAGGGGTAGATAGAAAATTGAATATATGAGTATGACTACGCGCACTGCATTTAGCTAAGTTTTTTTTTGACACGTATAACATGAACCTCTAGTACGAATAATAAATATTTTATATGTTTAAACACGAATGGTCAAATATAAACTAAAATAACGGCGTTAAATAAAAATTGGATCAGGTATAACTTAAATCGCTAGATTTGCTGTATTAAATCAGATAAAATGTGTGCATGATTTTGGGAGCCGGTAAAAGGGAGGAGTATAGTTGTCCATTGGATTTAATGCATTAGATTTGATCTAGGCATGATATATGGAATGTGTGTATGATTTGGGGAGCCGGTAAAAGGAATGAGGATGGATGGAACATGGATGTCTAATTTGATGTAGATGATTTGAGTCGTTCAATTTATCTAATGAGTAAAATAAGTTTATGCACTAGGATAGATTTGAAGGATTTTTTTGTAGGATTAAAATTCTGTGGGAACTTTTCGTCTGTGAGAGAAAGGGTCAAAGGGATAGAATTCTCTTAAATCCTAGTATAAAATTCATGTCGATTCTGGATTTCGAAGGACTTCTAACAAGAGATCCAATATGATTGTAATATCATTTTCTGACGTCCTCTCACTAATGTGATTGTAAACAACTTATTTGGATAATTCCCATTTTCCTCCAAAATTCCAAGGTTTTGTAAGTATCGGTATTTCAATCCTTTATATTTCCATAGACAGCAAATATCAAAATTTTCAAAATTAGTCTACAATAAGTGATAAATAATGAATGATCAAACAATTTCAGAATAAATATATAACTCGGACAACTTACTTCTATTTTTAGGGAAACTTTACATAACCATGTGCATTATGGACCAAGTATAAAAAACTAATGGGTTTTGGACGTGGCAAATAACTACGACATTATGGACATGCAGTTTCATAATATTACACTTTTTACTAAATATGAGTTATAAAATTACACGTAAATATACATTGAATATGTTACATTTTTTAATGAATCATATACAAGTTGTAGGTACTTAACAGTAGTTTTTTATTTTACTTTAGTACCAAACAGGGACGGAACTATGCCTAGGTCAGTCATGGCTGAAGCCATAAATCTAGGTCTATAATCCCTTTAAAATTATATAAAATTAACATATAAATTTAAAAACGATTAATACTAAGTTAGCTCAGGCCTACTCTAATTTCTTTTCCGCCCTGGCACCCAGTTAAATTAGAATAGCGCTGTTTAACTCTGGAACTACAGTAACTCATGAAATTGAAATTATTTGTCATATACGAAAACCACTATACTTTTATGCCATTTAAACTAACACAACTATTTTATCTTTTTTTTTTCCTTTGGAACCATCAAGATGCCAGCGTGCACTGTGACTCAGCCTACTTGTCACGCCCTCCTCTCGCAGTTCGCATCCATTTAAAAAAGAAAAGAAAAGAATAAAAAAGGCGCGCAAACCCCGACGCGCCACGGAGCCGGCCCGCGTGTCCTCCGCCTGCACACGTGCCTCGCCGCGCTCGCGGACACGTCCCCGCCCGCGCCGCCGGCCGCCGGGAAGAAGCCAACCTCGCTTCGCTTCCCATCTCCTCCTCCTCCGCGCCAACACCTGTACGGCGCAGCCATATACCGGCGCTCGTCTGCTCCTCCTAGCTCGAATCATTTCCGCTCCTGCGTTTCTTGCCTCGCTCGCTCTGCTGTTCATCGTCTCCGATCCGTTGCGCTCGGCGATCGATCAACAATCCACGGTGGTGGTGGTGGTGGGTGGTTGAGAGGAGTGCGCGCGCGCGGCCATGTCGGGGATCTCGCTGGCGGTGGGGCCGCGGTCGGACCCGGACCATGCGGCGGAGAGGCAGCAGCAGCAGCCGCCGTCGACGATGCTGGGCGGCGTGATGGGCTCGCTCCGCGTCATCGAGCTCCAGCTCGTCGCCTTCATCATGGTGTTCTCGGCCTCCGGCCTCGTCCCGCTCATCGACCTTGCTTTCCCCGTCGCCACCACCGTCTACCTCCTCCTCCTCTCCCGCCTCGCCTTCCCTGCGCTCCACTCCAAGCTCCCTCCTTCCTCCGCCTCCTCCTCCCACGAGATCTTCCGCGGCAACTCGTACGTCTCTCTCTTTCTCTCTCATCGTCGATCTGACCACTGACCTTGACAGACCAATCAATGGCGATCGACTTGATTTCTTGGTTGGTTTTCTGCTGCAGGCTGTTCCAGGTGTACGTGGTGCTGGGGACGACGGTGGGGCTGTTCCTGCCGCTGGCGCACGTGCTGGGCGGGTTCGCGCGCGGGGACGACGGCGCGGTGAGGTCGGCGACGCCGCACCTCTTCCTCCTCTCGTGCCAGATCCTGACGGAGAACGTGGTCGGCGCGGTGGGGGCGTTCTCGCCGCCGGTGAGGGCGCTGGTGCCGCTGCTCTACACGGTGCGCCGCGTGTTCATCATCGTCGACTGGGTCTACGACGCGTGGGCCAACCGCCGCGGAGCCACCGTGCAGGACGCCGCCTGGGTGTGGTTCGGCCGGTACCTCGCCGTCGCCAACCTGCTCTACTTCTCCACCAACCTCCTCGTCTTCCTCATCCCCAAGTTCCTCCCCCGCGCCTTCGACAAGTACTTCCGCATGCGCGACGAGGCCTACGCCAAGACCGCCGAGGACCACCCGGAGCGCCGCCACCACCACGCCGCCGCCGCCGACGCCACGCCGGAATCGAAGAAAGCAGATTAGCAACTTGCTGCATGCAAGACTCTTGTAATAGTGTTTGTGTCAACACTGTCACGTAGTAAGTTTGTTCTTCGTGTGCATGGACGACGACACGCTGTTGCATCGTGGTTTTGGAGATGAATTATTTTCGCGCTGAATTTGACAGGTTTAAGCTTAATTTGGATTAAAAATGTTTGCTTGTTTAAAAACCGCTCGATTTACGCGCGTTGGGGCATTTCGAAATCCGAACACGCACGGCCGCCGCCGCCGCGCGCGTGGGAACGTGGAGGCGCCATGCACGGCAA
This sequence comes from Oryza brachyantha, assembly GCF_000231095.2. NCBI lineage: Eukaryota > Viridiplantae > Streptophyta > Magnoliopsida > Poales > Poaceae > Oryza > Oryza brachyantha. The sequence goes on from NC_023166.2 coordinate 8,685,459, forward strand.
CGGCGGTTGAGGTTTGCCGTTTCGCGCAACCTCACGCCGCTATTTCAGCAGCAACGTCGCTTCTGTAGAACGGCTCTCTGCTGAATTCTGCCAACGTGTGTTCACCGGCGACGGCGAGCCGCCATGAGCGCCTGTAGCGTGGCCACCGGCGGCGGCCTGGAGAGCCGGTGGAGGGAGCTGGAGCTGGACTGGGACGCCTACAAGACCTCCCGCCGGCATCGCCGCAGCCGCTCGGCCTCGGCGACCGTCACGCCGTCCTCGGCTGTCGTCACCGCCGAACACCTGGACGCGCCGGGCGGGCTCCTCGGTCTCCGTCTTCTCCCCGGCTCACCGAAGCATCTCGTTTCGTCCCTCCAGCGAACGAGCAGCAGCGGTAGCCGCACGGCCAGCGCCGGCGCCACCGTCGAACAAGTCAAGAACCAAACCTGCCGCTACGACGACGTCGACGCGGCCTCCATCGTCAGCTCCGTGGAAGCTGGCCCCAAGGCCGCCGCCGCCTCATGCTCCTGCTCCTGCTCCTGCTCCTGCGCCTGCGCCGTCCCCGGCTGCGGCCACTCGTCCAACTCCTCTTGCTCCTCCGCCGGCGGCGCCACGCCCCTGTTCTGGCTAGGGGACGAGGAGGCCATGGGTGGAAAGCCGAGCAAAACACAGGAACCGAGGTGGGCGGCGACGGATAGCGTTGGACGGTTCGTCGCCATTGCTGCGGTGGTGGTGGTGGTGGTGCTCGTCGCTGCCATGACCACGGCTATCCTGGAGCTCGCCATGGACGACGGCCAAGCCGAATTCCTAGTGCCCACATGAATGCGCGATGGCAATGCTAGCTGTTTGTATCCGTAGTTAATCAATCCTATCAACGTTGTTCGTGATCGATTCAGCTTCGTGCTTTTGTTGATTTGTTTATGAACCCCACCCAATTAGCCCCCATTGGTTAAGTGGTGTTGATATCAAGAAATGGATCAATTTGAACACGCAGAACCTAATTGCTTACTATATGGTACAAACTGATTAAAAAAATTGTAATGATTTAACTGGTAGTTTGATTGTTTGCATGATTTTTATTTGGCTCTGTGAATCCAATGCGCAAGCTAAACCCTTCTCTTTCTCTCTGTTTTTATGTGTGTGTGACCATGTTCTCTTACACTGGGAAGCTCTTTTTTTTTTGTTGTTGTTTTTACCAGCTGGTGCCTGCTACAAATACTGCAAGTCTGTATTTGATGGACAATTGGAACAAAGCACCTTCGCCATTTTATGCAATGCAAGATATAGCTGATTATATACTTTGCAGAAAACAGCTTGATTGTTTCGGAGAACAACTATATATACCCTGTTGGAGAAAACATTGTGATCCAAACAAAACAGAGGGATTCTAACAATCATACATTTCCACTCTGTCTGAAATTTTTGGTTCATCAAAGCAGATTATAATCTTCTGAAGTTTTTATCTCCAATAGTCTGATTTTAACTTACATGCACACACATGCCTTTTTCTGGGGAGACTTCATGACAACCATGAACCATGTTAACTATCGAAAGACTCGGTTTCAGTTTCAGGTCAAGGTGACAAAACTGCCTGAGTGAGCATTAGCTATTCAAAAATGAATCAACATTCTTCTCGAACGTTCAACATAGTCAAACTTGTGGCCTTTTGCATTGAACAAAGCGAAATGGCTACGGTGTATATGCATGAAGAACAGGAAATTGGAGAACACCAGTTGTGATGTTCACAAAGGAATGTTCAGAATCACAAGTTACGTTGCAATGCATAATTAGAAGAATTCACAGAGATAAAATATGAGCTCCTTGTTTTCTTGATATTTATCTACAGGGCACGTTATAAGCTGAAGTCAGCATGAAATTTTTTAGGGCCTTTATATAACCAAATCTGAGTTCATCTCGTGATGTCTTTTTTTCGATATGAATTAGTGGTTGCAGTGATCTAAGAAGCACCCAAGGTTCTGGGTTAAAATCTCCATAAAAACATGAATTTTAGATTGAGTTATTTGAGAGCCTAAGTATTTATATATCTAGTTGGATATAAAGGTTGGATAAAATTACCCTTCTCTAACACAAAAATGAACTTGGATAGCATTGACTTCCAATATATGTAGAATGTTACGGATGTCTTATGTCTTAAATTTGATATTTTCTAATTCTATAAAATTCTCTGAATCTACTTTTTGTAAAGTAATCCACATTCCAAAATTCACAATGAATGCAGCTGAGTTGTGCCGAATTTTGTGGTTATTTCAGAATCCATTCATGCATGCTGGGATTGAATTGTTTCCAACAGTTGCATTACCTGAAAATATCCCCAAATTCAGATTAACGAGCTGCTCGAAATGGCGTCAACGGCGAGGGGCACCGGCGGTGGCATTGCCCCTAGTCTATGACGATGGGGGTGGCCGAGGTGCAGCCGCCGGCGCGGCCCGTGATCCTCGCCGGGATCTCGGCGCGGAGCACCTGCACCCTGAACTCGACGCGGTCGCCGCCGCCGTCCACCAGCTCGAACACGCACCCGTCGCCGAGCCTGAGGTCGTTGTCGACGGCGAAGCCCCGCCACCCGGCCTCCAGGCGCTGGATCAGCCGGCCGCCGGTGAACCGCATCCCCCACGACCGGCCACGCCAGGTCACCGTCGCCGGCGCCGTCTTGGACGGGAGGAACGGCGCGAACGACCGCGGAACCACCTGCTCGCCGTAAAGTTTTTTTTCTGAGCTCAAATCGAAACCCATCAAGAGCAAGATGTGGCCTTCGATCTGGTTATCTTCTTTACCACTTGGAAGGGAGGCTGGACATGGGACTTGCACATGATGCAGGTGAAGTAGGGCTTCCCGAGGAGCGGGAGCACGCCGGGGCGGGGTGCCTCCTCCGTCGCCGTCGCCGGCGCCGGCGACGGCTCAGGGCCAGCAGCAATGTCGCCGTCGCCGCCGCTCTTCTCTGCAGCGTCGACCGCCGCCGCCGCACGATCCTCGGCGCCAGCACCGCCGACGCGGCATGATTCCGGAGAGGAACAGCGCCGCGGATCGGCGGGATCGCTCGCCATCGGCTAACCCTGCCGGCCCGCCTCGAGACCGCGGCGGCGAAGACGACGACGACGAGGAGGGTGGAAGAGCAGTGGCAGCTAGCTTTGCGCGGGGCGGGACGAAGCCGCCACGTGGCAGCTGTTCGCCACCTGTACGGGTTGCCTTTTCCCAGTTCAGCCTTCCTCCGTCCCCCCCACAAGAGGGCGGGAAAAGCGCAGCCGTTTCCCGCCAAAACGCCAGTATCCCCCACCCGATTTCGCGCCATCCCCTCCCTCCCGCGCGCGCGAGAGTGGCCGGCCGGCCAGGCGGGCGGGGAGAGAGGTTGCGGAATGCGTCGGTCCGCGGGCGATTCGAGGCCAAAAAGGCCTTAAGCCGCCATTGGAGACTGTGAGGTCACCCACCGGCGGCGCGGGGAATGCCGTTGAGGTGAAGTGTGGAGAAGAAGAAAAATCAAACAGTAAGCCCCCCTGTTCTGTTCTCTGTTACGTGTACGCAAAATGGAGTTAACATCACTCTCGCTCCTTGCGCTCCGTGTTCACGTTAGAAGAGCAGATATCGTGAGGGTCTTTTCTACCTAAAAGCTAGCCATTACCTATTACGGTGAAGTCTTTTATCATTTCATAATCAATATGCGATTATTCCCCTTTACACATTAATATCGCTCGACCATTCACTACTCCATCATGTACGGGCCTCATATGCCTATGGTCTATCAGGTATATAGACCCTGTAGGCACCCATGGTCTATCAGATTTTTACACTCTGTATCCATTGAACTAGAGATGTTAAACTAGCTAGAATATGATACTAATTGTAAGATAGTAAAGGTTTTTATTACCCCAAAAGGTAACCATTTAGGTGAGAGGTTGCCCTACTTATATTTTAGGTCATTTACTATTCCATAATCAATATGGAACTATTTGACAGATTCAGGTTATAAAACATTTTGTTTTTATCTAAATTTATCTAATAAACTATTAAATCTCATATGATTGAATGCAATTATATATGAAGTATGTTCTTTCCGCTGAATAAGTGCAGAAACATGTACGAATGTGTTTCTGCATCTTAAACATGAAAAAGAGTATATAGACTATATATATATATATCTGTGTTCAGAATCATTAGTATTTATATAAATTTAAGAAAAACAAAACAGTATATATATATTTTTTGTTTGCAGTTTGCTGTTTATAAAATATGGGTATGCTGTTCATCAAGTTTTAGGATGTGGTGCCATGCCCCTTTTGTTTTGTCGGCAAATGCACATGATCTGCATATCACAGGATACATTGGATTCCATGTCGTAAAACCTAGAATGTTGGGATGAAATTTATTGAGCATCCCTGTGATGGTATGAAGGTACTGTATATGCTGAGCTATTGGTCTGACCATAACAACTACCTGTTGAATACAAGGAAAACTAGGAAATTCTATATCAAAGTGAACATTGAGGACTGGATCTGATTCTACTTGAAGTCTTGAAGCCCAGAAATGCAGGTGGAACACGAACAATTGTTTTCCATTTGCAATTTTCTGATGGCAAAAAACTGACCCAGTTTACCTGAGTTTAATTTTATACTGGAGGTGAAGTAATCAAAAGGACAGTCTTGTCAGCTAATAATGCATTTTGATATTCCACTAACTCTTTGAAATTGCTGTATTTGTTGTGGTGTTGTAAGAAACCTATGTAAACTCTAGAAAGGTAACCTGTTTAAGGATTAGCATATGTTGTCTATTTGATCTTGTGTGCATTATTTCTAGAGAAGAGATATTGAGAACAGCTCTCAATAAAATGGGAATCAGTGGACATCCATCGTAACAGATAATGGATAGAGTGAAGAACAGGCACTACCAGGTAGTACCCCTCACAGTTCTTTCTTTTATAAGCAATCCTCTAAACTTTGACTACTACAATCATCTGAGATATGAAATGCACACCTAGCTTGCACATATATTGAGCATAGAAGTTCAATTTTTTTTCATCTACGACAACTACTTCGTACCGTCTTATTTCATGTCTGTACAGAACTTGGAGTAGTATCAAGATTCAACCTTACTACTAATGATAATGGACAAAAAAAACAACAAATGCTAATCTTTACTCTGATGCCTAGAGGGAATTCTGTTTCAGTATGTAGAGTACTTGACAAATCCAAAGGAAACTGTGATTCTCAAGCCTAATTTATTTTTCCTGTTGACTTGTTAATGTAGCCAGCTGGGAGCTGTGAGTTGTGAGCAGCCACAGATCAGTTGCTGGAATGTTTCTATAGTTGTGAACTTATGTGACAGAAAATAAATACTCTGGTTCGGTGATTATCTTTGCAGGTATGCTGGTCCATCAGTTGCTGGAATGCTTCTATAATTGCGAACTTATTTGACAGGTCATTATTCAAGCTGTATTTTGTTGATCATTCTGGGTGTCTGGTTACCGCTAAAAGAACTGGATATTGCAGAGATCCCAGAGGCACTGATGCTGCTGGAGTTCCAAAATTTCCAGCTGCTAAGGTTGTCCAGTCGAGTTGGATAATTTCACACGATTGAACTTATCCATTTCAGATTCCCCAAAGGTGAAAACACCTGACATTGACACTACTTGACAATAATAATGTTCCATTTGGAAAAATAATTACCAGGTACTCCTTTCTCTGCTGTTGTCTTTTCTCAAGGATAAGAATGTAGTCGTTCTCGTTCAAAAGGGAATAATTACCAAGTAAATGAAAGATAGGAATATCCTTTTTTTTTTGTATCCACTTGCTGCAGGCTGCTGCACACTCAGAAAATGCCAAAACCCCTGCAAACATTAGCACACCATGAATGATCAAAACAGGGTTTCTATGCTGAAAAATCAAAAGAATATATGAAATCATATTCGATCTCTGCATGATTGTTTATCTTTTAGAAAAAGTTCTGCCCCAGGCATCAAACTTCTATGCATCCGAATAATTTGCAGACAGAGTGAATATTGAAGCAATCGAGTATAAATTTACATGTAGTTTGGAATAAGTTTGTAGTTTTCAGTAGTAACATTCCTGAACAAAGTCCGGTGCAAGGCTCGATCAAAGAATAGCGAGAGTTCCATATCGATTAACATCTTTACTATAAAATTTCTGCAAATTCCCCGCCATCATAATAGGGCTTGTTATATAGAGTTAACTCCTTAAATTTGTTTGGAGAAATTTTACAGCTCTTAAAGAGAATTGGAGAGTTAGCCTGCGTTCTTTCTTACAGAAAGATGCAAGATAAAAGACCTTTTAGATATTTGTGGTAGCTATTTAACAGTATAAACAATAAAATTAACTGATGCAAACTTAAAATTTTACTTTAAAAGTGAGACGATGAACTTCATTTTTTTTTTAAAAAAAAGAACTTGTTTAGCAATTTCAAAATCGTGCGCGTAAAAGTTGAAGAAAACTACGAGAAAAATAACACAACCTTGATATATATGCACCCAATGCCCGGATAAGATCATATCGATGATATATACATATATTCAGCTTATCTGTATTTTTATTCTCCAAGCATTCTGCATATTTCTTGCTAACTCACCACACACACATATATTTTGGTGATAAACTAATCACAGAACTATACAGATTAACACCATCTTAACTCGTACTACTGGCTAATTAGTAGTACTAATTTATTACTACAACCTCTTTTTAATCACCGGTCAGTAGCTAGCGCGTGGACGTCGATCAGTAGCGCTTCCTCCAGTACTCCTCGCTCGCCACGCGCTCGCGCCGGAGCCGCTCCTGCACCCTCGATATGTACATGGCCGCGCGGCGGTCCACGTCGCCGTCGACGGCGCCCCCGCCGCCGTGCCCGTGCCCGCCGCGCATGCCGCTGGCGACCTCCACGGTGACCGCCGACGGAGGCGGGGCGGGCGCCGGCGGCCACGATGCGGAGGCGGCGGCAGGAGGCGCGACGACGACGACGGTCGGGATGACCGCCGCCGCCGGCGGCCGACCGGCGCCGTAGAAGGCCGGCATCGCCGCCTGGTGGTGCTTGATCACCGCCGGCCTGCTGCCCCGCTGCTTGTAGTTGTAGCTGTAGCTGTAGACACCGATGTCCATGATGATTTGATATTGCACCGGTGAGCGATCGATCGAGGGAGCTGCTCTTCTTGGGTTTGTAGGCTTGAGATGTATAGGAAATGATCTCCACTATTTATAGTAGTTTCTCTACCTTGCATCGGTCTCATATATACATACGGGTCAGGTTTCTCTCATATATACATACGGATCGGGTTTTCCTGCAATTAAAGTCATCGTACTTTTGCCACTGATATGTAAGCCCGGGATTCGTTGGGCCTATATGTCAATGACAAAGGGAGGATGCAATAACGGCAGGGGATCTTAATCCTATATATAGGCTTACCTCGAAAATTTGATAAACGGACTCTTTTTTTATAGTTATTTTAAAACTGGACCGTACCCAAAGCTATTTTTAAAAATGAACCGAAATATCGGCGCCAGGCCATCTGGCGTGCTGGAGGTGTGTAGCTCAGTGCTAAAGAACGTGACGCTGACATGCTGCCACCATGGATGAGCGGTGCGACGTGAGTTGCTGACCTGGCAAAGTCAACGGCAGATCGTCCGGCGCTAAGGTTTACTAATTCAGCGCCAGCAGGACTGGCTGCTAGCACTGAGCTTGAGAGACAAGTGGTTGCACTCGGCTCTATCCCTGCACCTCCCTGCACCTGGTCTTTTCTTCCTCAACTGGCCGCCTCCTTTCTATTTCTCCTCCCAACTTAAAAACCTTGAAATAGTCCATTAATCACAAGGGCCTCGCCAAGGTATTTTATTTTTGTTTTTTTGGCTGTGATTTTGGATGTATGTGTATGAAATATGGAGAACGAACCCTAGTTTTTTTTTGTCTATTTTCCTTTAAATTTGAATTAGATGTGGTACCCTGGTGGAATACTTAGATGCATATGAAGACTACAAACAAAAAGTTAGTTCAATTTGTATGTGGTTAAATCCTAGAACATGAACGCTAGAACTCTAGCCCTAGTACTAGAACCCTGAAATCGTTGATGTGAGTTGAGTTGAAAAACATTACAGTATTGATGATTACAATGGATAGATTATATTGAATTTATGTTGAATTTAATATATAAAGTTAAAACTAGTTTATGCAATTTTACAGTATTCGTGAATGCTCGTTGTTTTTATTTTGTTTATGGAGGGTAGTTTATTTTGTATTATATGCATAATACATATTTGCAGTTTTAGAAATGGCTTTTGTGCGATGGTTGCCACCTGCACCATGACGTGTACTCATTGCACTCCAAATTTCCAAAATATAACAAGTTCTGAGTTTGGTGTATCTATGGAGAAAAAGACGAAGCTAAATAAGGAAATATGTTGTGATTAGTACGAAAATAATACGTATATGGGTAGAGAGGTTAAATAAAGCGTTGTTGTGCGTGATTGGTTGATATAAGAGAATATATTGATAAGTTAATTATATTGTACGACATATTTTAAAGAGAAATCTTTAAACGTGCCATTATAATTTTGTAAAGTTAGAGATATGTCATTGATATCTAGGACCCACATCAGTCAATGACATATGGGTCAGGATGGCATATCTCCAATTTTGTAAAATTATAATAGCATCCTTGCAAATTTCCCTATTTTAAATGCTAGAGGTTGTCATATGTAGGAACAATTGAAATGGGTTTTTTTAAGGACGTAGAAACTATTTAAGATTAATTTTGTATAACTTAATTTAAATTATTCAAATATCGTTTGAAATTCCATATATATGTGCGTAGAAAGCTTCTATCCTGCTATCAGGTGTAGTTACCGCCTTCAGATCTTGTATTATTCATATGAGATTCAACCATGTCTATATTTTTTATTGGGTGAGAGCAGAAACAATTATGGAGTTATTTCTGTATCATGGAAATAAAGGGAATAGCTACAGCTAGTCTAGACATGATAGATGACTGGATGTCCTAATATGGTAGTGCTAATATGGATTGCCTTAAAGCTTATTGTCTTTTCGAACCTAATATAGTGTGGTGTGAAATAAAATATAATTTCCTATTGTTGCTAGATTACGCACACACGGGATCGGCTTTATACCTGTTTACGGTCAAATCTTTTTTAGGATACTGATAGTAAAAAAAAAACTATGCATAACGTTTTTTCCTTTTAAACTAGGGTTAGAAAAATTGGTGATGTCCAACTTTACAAATATTTGATCAAATGTTTTTCTACGCATCACAGTTCCTCGATCCGGTCATAAAAATGTGACAACAAGTGTGGCTGCGGCACTGCGCTAGTCTTCTCACACGCAGCATTCTAAGATTTGGAGCATCTTCGTTTTGTTTTAGTAGCTCTTATATGTTTGTTTCATGGCTCGTTATTACCAAAATTTTATATTACAAGATATTTCGATCATCTCCATATTTATATGAATGCTTATAAATCTAGACACATATTCATATTATTTATTGATTCATGGATAAATATAGATATAACTAAAATATTCTATTATATGGAATGGATGGAGTACTTTTGTTTGACATGATATTTCCTGTTTCGCAAAAACGAGAAAAATTGTTGTTGACACGATATTGGATCATGTCTTATCTAAGAAAATTAGGGAAAATTCATTTATTTTGCTTTGACTTTTTTATTATCAAAGGTGCTTTAGATATGACTTATATTCTTTATATTTGAGATAAAAAAATTTTAATAATATAATTTTTCAGATGTTATGTCCAAAGTTAACACCATCAAATATTTATAACCGGAAGGGGTATAATTATGACCGGTGGGAATGTTTGCCAATGATGAAATTTTTAGGCACATAAATTTGCAAAATATATTATACTGTAATATAACTTAATTATGTGCGATTTTCTTTTATTTCTATATATATGACTATCTAATTAATTGTGTTTTTACATACAGTTTTGTTTATTTCATATTGCCCACTTGTTTGTTTCTCTTTTTATTTTTGAGATAATGATATATTGGTCACTTGCATGATCTGATATTGCAAGTGTAAGGTACATTTCCTGGTACAGTTATTCTTCTGGACAAATATTTGAATTAATTCTTAATTACATTCGATCTTTCATGTTGGATATTTATTGCAATTATGTGACACTCGAAAATATCTTGGCATCGCAATAATGCTATTGCATCAAGATCTCGTACATCTATCTAGGTTGGGACGAAATATCTACTTTACAGAGACGTGCATGTTGTTTTCGATATCTATCCATATATACCACATGCACTGTGAAGTGGACGGACACCATGGAGGTAATTTCTTCATAAATAATCCCTTTTTGCCTAATAATTGCGTCTAAAGTACCATTTCAATCTAATCATATAGATGACACAGATATCTACCTGCACCTAGATGTACACCAAAGAAATCACAAACAGATCGTAGAGTTCTCGAACATGATTATCCCTGCACGCTAACGATAACTAGAGCTTTTTTTTTTTGAAAGAGTGATAACTTGACAATCAAAAACCTCTAATCAATTCTAAACATGAGCCATAAAATTTAAATTATATTTTATCTTTGCAATGTGCCAATGTGCCTCTCTTTTTTAACTCTGTGGCCAACGCACATGTATTTTGTTGGTGGTACCGAAAATATAGTTGTATTTATAGAAATATATGCTAATAGGTTGTATATCAAATCCACTTCACTTTTGAAATCTATTGTATCTAAATTGTAGTCATATTTATGGAGTCAAAATTTAAGAGTTAAATACGAAATCCAATTCTACTCTTGTCTAGCCCGAGTTAAAGCTGAAGTACAATTGAATTGCCCACTCACAGGGTTTTTTTGGTGGAAGACTCTGGTGCACGTAACTTAATATGACACCAGAGATAGAGAGATATTGCATATGAATCTTTGAGAGTACAATTAAAACTAAACCCTAGTTTTTAGTTCCACTTCTGAGGACTGAGAAGGCCAAGCTAAAATTAATAATGTTTCCGTGCATGCCCAAATATTAAGGAAATGCTAGAAAAGCTAAAATAATGTTTCCAATACACGTCTTTATTCCTCCATGATTGACAATCTCCTTTTCATATATACCCCCATTCTGATGATTTGGTGCGAGTTTAATTTGTCTAATCAAAACAAGTGTTATCTTCAGGTGATAATCCATATAAATGCATCCTAACCAACTTATCTGCTTAATTATAGGCATCCCATAGTTTATCACTTCCATCTTTTTCTTCTACTTCTACTTATCAACCAAAATTTAAATTTTCAACCTTAAATTTGGAGTTGACTTTGAAGTTTTTCACCAAAATTTATTTTTTAGCCTTAACTTTTAGATCGCTAAAAATATGTAAATAAAAATGTTATTCACAAAATATTTTTCATTTACGAATATTTCGTTTAGCTTTTTTATAAAAAAACCAAACAATCAGGGAGCTAATCAACTGGAACATGAGGATAGGATTGATGTCCTTGTAGAGAATAAAGTGAGGAGATGGATAGGAACAAGCCCTCGAGTAGATTATCGTTCTGCCTAAAGGAAGGTTGGCAAAAAGCTAGCAATATATATACCTACAGTATCATTCGCAACCAAGCGTAGCATCTACATCGTTTCGATCTCTTTCATTTCCTCGTGTGCAAAAAGCACAGAATCTGAAAATAAGAACGAGCAAGCAACTGTTGCATATCCTACCCAGCTAGTGTTCTAAGAATATTCCTAACAAAATGATGGTTTTTTTACTCCCACCGTCCTAAAATAAGTGAATACTTTATATTTAAAATTTATCACAAAATAACCTAGTACTTTAGAATAGTGCTTCACAAATCTTAGCCCAAATACAGCTAGGCACCCTACCATGCACTTATAGTCGTAACCCATTTAGTAATGGGTATTTTGGTAATTATCTCTATATATAATTTGTCTTGTTTCGTAAAGTCATCGTTTATTTTGGGACGAAGAGATCATAAAATAGGATAGATTATATTAAATGAGCAATATTCCATCTGTCTAAAAATATAGGCCCTTATGCATTTGCATACAGAGAGTATGTAATATGTTAAGAGATAGTTATGATTGATTCAATTGAAAAGGTAGGTCCAGAAATTAAATAAGATGGTCGTAATCGGTTAGGATAAAAAAAGGTAGAGATAGAAGTAGTTATATTTCAAGACAAATGATAATCCTATAAATAACTTTATTTTGTGATACTTTAAGTATAAATGTATTATGCCCTGTTATAAGAATAGAAAGAAACTGTCAAAACCACGTCTTGAAATTCCTTGAGGAGAAAATTGAGAATTATATAGTCAAAAGATTGTAGTTATAAGTTTTGTTGTAAATATAAACACATATAGATATGAAGATAACTGCAAAATCAGTTCAGGACGAACAGAACAGACTATGTCGAGTCTACTCGATATGGATTAGGCGGTAAATGAAACCTCTGCAAAAATCTTAAAAAACATATTCAATTAATATCAACTCATTAAAGAAAATGGGGAGCATGCTCCAAACTGCTGCAAGGAATAGTTTGATTATTCTTGTATCCGTGCCTGTTCGAAATGTGAATTATAGTATAATTTATAAATAAATCATAATATTAAACATGTAAACTAACATAATCATTTAATATGGATATGGCCTACAAACGTGTAAATAAAACAAATAGACTTGAAAGCTACTAACCATGTTGTCATAGCCGAGCGACAAGAAAGGCACACAGTGGTGAACGAATAACGAGCTTCCTAAAACGCTTATTCATCCTCTCCCCACTGTGGGGGTGCATGCATTTCTCTTGTTTTTCTATACCGTTGCTTAATTTGTCAATAGATAAGATTCAGCTGGTGCTAAGATATGTCCCAGACTACAGTAAGAGTATAGACACTGGATTTTTACATATGCTCGGCCTCCTTGATGATGGGAATAGGTATGGAATATATACCAATTGCCCATTTAGCCATGGGTAAAAACCTATAAGAGTCCTAGAGTCAAGTATATTTTTTGTTTTATACCCATGGGTACGCTATTGGGTCAAAAACCTATGTCCGATGGGTAAATGGGTGCCCACTACCCATGCATGGTTCATCTATTTATCTGTCAAATCTAATTGGTATATGAGTTTTATTAGTACGTAAATATTTTAAGGTATGGTTAAACTTTAATTTACTATCTTGCACTATAATATGGATATTTTAAGTTGCTTAAAAACATTATAGCTGATAGTTAATACATGAGAAAAATTATTTATTATAAATTTTCTATTGTTTGGATCATGTATATATAGTAATATGTAAATAGGTAAACCCATGGTATGTGGCACCTAACAGTAATGGGTGTGTGTAAGATTTCATACCATCACAGGTAACAGGTAATAAGTATATCCATGGGTACAAAATTATCTCATGGCATGGCCATGGCTGCAGGTATGCACTACCGATTGCCATCGAGGAATAGCCATGTTTAGATGCACTGTGAGAGTCACTCGGATTTACAACAGCTGATCGATCAGGTCTTCAGATATTGACCATTTTCCACTCCAAAGGACATGCTTCCTTTGTTGTCAAAAGTAAATGGGTCATTCTAATCCCATCATGTCGTCCGACTTGCCATTCATTTTTTCCCTTCGTTTCATTGTCCTTTGTTCGTCTTTCTGGTCCCTTTCTTCCTTATCTATCTCCTCTTTATGACAAGGTGCACGTATCATGATCCAAGAAAGAGCTTTGATTCCACCCTTTTACAGGGGCATATTTTAAAAAATAATTTATGAATAAAATTTTTTATGTACGTGTGTTTTTTAATTTAAAAGACAATAATAAAAAATAAACTATAATTAAAAAATTCTAAAATTAACTCTATATTTAAGGTTAAAATTTAAATTTTAACTTATAAGCAAAATAAAAGAAAAGGTTGAGTACCTGTCTGGCCTTTCCTGGCATGTCGCACACCATTTTGCAACACCTTGGACGGCACACTTGTTTCATGTCCAAACATATAAAAAAAGGGAGCAAAACAGTGGACAAGACGACAAGTAGACGACAGTGGCATGAAGAAAAAGATAAAACATTGAGATACCCCTTTATTCCTTCGTATCGATTACTATTCAGAAAGCCAAGACCCAGCTAATGTTGATCACTATTACAAACTATAAATGAGTATTGATTTCCTCGTATCTTATTAACTATTTTACCAAGAGCAAGGCTAATAATAAGTTAGCTATAAGAGTCCTCTTCTCTTAGCTCAGACATATATTAGTTAGCTCTTCATCATTAATACATGATCCACATGTTTCTCTCACAGAGTTTCTTGGTTCTTTCGTTTGAATTGGCTATAAGCTTATAGTCCACTTCTACTGCCTCTCCTCCACATCAGCATTTAGCTGGCTTAGCCTGCTATTATACTTGCTCTAAGAAAATAGCTCCCATCTGATTGCACGAACTACGACATATAGCTTTGAATGTTACTTTCCTTTCTCTGCGCTAGTCTCTCCATGTTCTCTCCGTCTAAAAATATATTAACATTAGGCGTTTAAAATTTATTATACGATATAAGTATTTATGGACCTTTTTTATGCTAATAAGCTAAAATTTTAATTTTCATCCTTCAATTTAAAGTTGATTTCGTAGTTTTCAACCTATAGCTTATTTTTCAGCTTTAACTTTAAACATATGTATTAAAAAGTTCTATCCATAAATTATTTTTTGTTGTATTAAAAAGTTTTATCCATAAATTATTTTTTATTTGTAAATATGTAAACAATCATCCACTACTTTTCCCACACCAGCAATTATCCCTGGTTTAATTTTTATCTAATTTCATCATCAACCACTCTTTTACTCTCCAACAATGTCTCATTTGATCAACGGCATCGCAGTCTACCGTAGTGGCAGACCTAATATTTCCATCCTCCGTGCGCTCATGCAAACTTCAAGAGGCAAAGCAAAGTCTAATAAATACAATTAAGGTCATAATTTATCAAAATGTAATGCAAAATACCATCAATACAACAATAACTCATTCTACTCTCCCGTTTTAGAATTTTCCCGGTGCAATAGAAATTTGAATCACTGGATGTAATACGCTAGTTTATTGATAGTGTTTCGCCCGGTATATTCTTCTTTCGGTTTCGCCTGTTAGGTCCAAGTGTTTAGTTAGTGGATTTAGTCTCATATAAAAAGTGTAGATAGATTTGGCTTATATACCTTTATACTCTAAATATTTTATTTGAAGCGAGAATAAAAATATAGGTGGAGTGAGATATGAATATGAATTCACTCACCGTATAGAGTGTGCGGATATGGGAGCTTAGGTGTTACACTGTATATTGCATAGGTGATGGAGAACCAGAATTCTTTGATGCCATGATAAAAGAAAGAAATGATGCCCATGTTCCTCTATACTTGTAAGTTCTAAGAGCATCCCCAACAGCTCATCTAAATTTGGTCATCCATATCTTCATTTGGATGATCATCTAAATTAGTTTCATCCTTCATATCTCTTTGTATTTCACTAGATCATCCATATATAACATCCTCTATATCTCATTGGAGGATGAAGAGATATCATCTAAATATGAAGGTTCTCTCTCATAAATCCTAATATGGATGACCTCTAAAAATAGATGATAGGATAGTCGTTCTATTGGAGTTTAATTTATAGTCTTCATCCTCTATTTTCATGATAGAGGATGGGATAAATGAGCTGTTGGGAATGCTTTAAGTTGATTGGTTCAATTTAAAATACTATTAAAAGAAAGTATCACAGTTTCGAAGGCAGTATAATTGTAAACGGGTGAAAGACTACTTGGTGAGCTGCTATGCATCTGGTCTTTTCGCCACATCCAGGCTCAGATGCTTCTCCTTGTAGTCGCTGACGTGGTGACCCAATGGCTGCAGGCTGCGGCGTGGCCAAGGGGTGATCGTTAAATAAAAAAAAGACAAATGACGTATTTATAAATAAAAATAATTTATAAATAAATTAATATATATATAGTGATATAAAAGTAAATGATAGAAAACAACCTATGATTAAAAACTCTTAAAAATAGATGCTGTGACATTCTGGCCAGTATGGCCTATAAGGCTCATGCGAGTTATGTACGCATGTTTAGTATGACCTTACTAGTTTAGTTAGGGTAGAACCAACTAAGACCTCATCCCTCCAACCATATCACTCCCGCATTAACCCTTTTACACGAAGCGATGATAAAAGTGTAAGCGAGTCCGTCCATTGGTTAGGCTGGGTTACGCGGTTTTGAAGAACGGGCCATTACAAATCCAAGGTTAAAATTAAAAATTTAAACTTTAACTTATAATCAGAAGCGAAAAGACGAGGGTATAAGTCTATAATGGTTTAACCTGGTCATATTCACATTGTACGTTCTGTTCAGCAGTAGATTCTAATATTGTAAGCTGAACATACAAATACATACTATAAACTTTTCAAAATTTCCAGGTGCCCCCCCCCCCCACAATTCAAGTTGTGTGTTGTACTTTTGAAACCAAAACGGTAATCAACATTTGTATTTTCAAATGTCTTTTCTTATCTCTGTTGCTTATGAAACCAAAAATCATTGCTCCCACTCTCATCAAAAAAAAAAAAAATCATTGCTCCCACAAGCACCAAGAATCATTGGTTATGAAACCAAAAAATCATTGCTCCCACGGTAATCAACATTTGTATTTTCAAATGTCTTTTCTTATCTCTGTGTTGTACTTTTGAAACCAAAAACAGGAGTTATACATTCTCCTCGGTTATGCAAAAATCATTTCTCCCACAAGCACCAAGAAGAAAATCAAGCGGGCAGTTAAATAAATTGTTTATTTTCTCTATAAGCTCGTATAGTGCATCATGAATTATACGAGTCTTAGTATAAACGAAAGGAACACGAGTCTTAAGGCTCGTTTTCGAAAGAAAAAAAAGAAAGACAGACAAAACTGTCAGTGTCTGGTTTGTCTGACATTTGATGATAAAGTTCTGGGTCTGATAAAAATGATATGGCCCAGGATATAAGGTGGTTCCAGGCTTCCAGCCCAAGGTCAGAAACACTGGGCTCTGCCACAACCCACGAGAGCTTTCTGAAACTGCAAAGTAATAAAGTTATTTTAGGCCGTCATCCCATCTTTTCCCATGCTTACTAACGAAACTTAAATTTCAAAGTATAATTTTTAAGTTGTTTGTATGTTTTTATCATGGTTTATTTCACAATATTTTGCTTACGAAATCATAAATAATAATAATAATTGTTATTGTTACTGTATTTGATAACAAAACAGATACACATAAGTAAACGATGGGGCTGTGTCATGTAATTTGAAACTGGAGTACGACTGCAGGAGAAAAATAAAAAGACAAGCTAAGCAAATTAATCGTGCGAGCCGTGATAAACTACAAATTGCACCAGCTAGCTAGGCATGATACTTGAGAGTAGCCAAAGCTGGATTAATGTTACATCCGTGCTAGTGTGCCACCGACACACACGCCAAAAGAAAGGCTTTTCCTTTGTAAAATTGCTATGCATACGATCTAGTGGTACTACTTGCATACGATTATACGATTAAATTGATTAATGGTTACTTTTTTTAATTGATCGATAGTTGTACGCTTTTTGGTTATACGAAAGTCAAACAACTTGGTATAGCAGCACACTTTGCTTGCTAGGAACACAGATGACGGCCATCATTGTGATTTGTGAATCGATTCCGCGGACGCTAAGCACAGTTTTTTGATCATCATCAAAAAAACTAATATAAACCTTATACAATACATGTAAACGTATACAATACATTGTTAATATATAATCCACTTTAACACGCACATAATCTGTTATACAAACCATGTAGCCAGATATCTATAATTCATATTTTTTTCTTTACTCTACATAACCATAAACGCGATAAGCATAAATAGAGGGGGTTAATTTTTAGAGCTGCTTCTATTGTTTTTTTTTATCTAACGTATTCCATCCGTTTCTGGTTATAACACTTTCTAGATAATCTAAATTTACCTAGATTCATCTGTGTCTTATTATATATATATATATATATATATATATATATATATATATTTACCAAGATAAACAGTACACATAAACACTTTCTGGTCTTTATCTACAAAAGACCAGAAAGTGTTTACATGTAATGTTTATCTTGGTAAAAATATATATAATTATTAATTATTTTGCTATGATTTAATTTATTATCTGAGTAAAATTTTGGAGCTAAAAGGTTAGATTCAAAAGGCACAATTAAACATAGATTAAATGCCAATAGCGTTAAATAATTTGCCTGGTAAAATTTATATAATTATTACCTATTTTTATTATGATTTAATTTACTTCTAAAGTAAATCTTAAATGGTTAAGTATAGATTAAAAAACGGTGCCGAATAAAAAAAGCGCGCCGAACAGATCGTATCCAAAGCATCAAACGCGAACGAATCAAGCAACCAGAGAAACGGAAGGCAATCGATCACAAAATGGATGCAGAAATCAGCCCCGCCAAACACCGAGACACACTCACAACAACAACAGCAGTAGCAGCACCAAATTAACACTAATTAGTTGTAATTGCTAGCAGAGGAAGCAATTACACGGCTTGATGAGTTGACAGAACGAGGAGAATCCGCGGTGGCCATACGCAGAAGCGAGCGAGCGAGCTGACAGATCCCCAATCCATCAAATTGAAAAGCAAATCGGCTGGGAGGAGGAGGGCCGGCGTACGTACTACATCGAGGAGAGGCGGCCGGCCTGCCTCGCTAGAGTGAGTGCGGCAGGTAGAGGGGAGGACGTAGCCAGCCAGCCAGTTAGCCGGCGTAGATGTGGACGCCGACGGCGATGAGGAAGATGGTGAGGAGGGCGAAGTAGAGGACGGCGTGGACGAGGACGGCGAGGCCGCTGGTGTGCATGCTCCCGAACTCCGCCACCCGCCCCCTCCCGGGCAGCGTGCACAGCAGCCCCGGCGTGAGCAGCACGAACAGCACCGTCGCCACCACCACCGGCCCCCAGTCCGCCATTCCCCTCTCTCTCTCTCTCTCTCTCTCTCTCCACGCTTCGAATTCGAATCTGCTTGCGTTCGTGCGGCCGCAGTGGAGCAGCGGTAGCGGTACTACTACTAGTACTGCCCCACTGACGGGTGACGACGAAGGAGGTGGGGCCCACCAACGTCAGACCAGCTCCGCCCGCGGTGCATATGACAGGTGGGCCATCCGCCGCCGCACGGCGTGTGCGGGCCCACGTTCCAGTGGCGTTGGGGAGTAGGGGGGTCGGCGCGTCTCTACCTTTCCGTTGCGTGTGTGCGAGGCTGGAAATGCGCTGGAGCCTGGAAGCATCCCGTTCCCGTCCGGCGGCGCGGGGAGAGGGGACGAACCGTCTGACAGGTGGGGCCGCTGCTTTTGGGCTGATGTTGTGGGCCGACAGCCCATTTTAACATGGGCCTGGGTCGATAATTAAGGCCCAGTTTAGTTCCAAAAATTTTCATCCAAAAACATCATATCAAATCTTTGGACACATAAATAGAGCATTAAACATAGATAAACCGAAAAAATAATTGCACAGTTATATGAGAAATAGTGAAACGAATCTTTTGAATCTAATTAGTACGTGATTAGCCATAAATGCTACAGTAACCACATGCGCTAATGACAGATTAATTAGGCTCAGAAGATTCGTCTCGTCCCGTAAAATTCGTTTTTTCATTCTTGTCCAAAAACTCCTTCTGACGTTCGGTCAAACGTCTGATGTGACATGCAAAAATTTTCATTTCACCAACTAAACACCCCCTAATTAGGCCGCGTTCTTTAGATATGTTTACTGGCCCATATTGTCTTCTTTTGCACCGATATACTTTACAAGCTGCTAAACAGCGAATTTTTTTATAAAAATATTTATAAAAAAATTGTTTAAAAGTTTATATCAATACATTTTTGAGTTTGTTATAGCTATGCTAATATGCTACCATGTTTTCCGTATTGGTTACTAATCCATCTTAAACACGCTACCTAAGCTTGGCTGAAATTGGAAGGGAGTGAATAACGAAGGTTTAGAGAAGGGAATCAGTGGAATTATGTTATGCGTCTAGCGTCAAATACAATCTTAGGTAGTAGCTCTGTTTTATGACGGAAGGAGAGTACCCATCGTGCTTATTTTTTACCATTTTAACTTTTATTATAGAGTAAATTTTGCAAAACTATAGATAACTTGATATCACAAGACTACAAGTCTAAGACAAAGTAGCACGAAACAATAGATTTAAATATTAAACCTACAGATTTAATATTATGTTACCAGAAACTATATATTTTACAGCTTAAATCCCTACGAACATTGTTTTTGTTAGGTTATAAGTACTGTAGTTTTATGATTAAATTGGCGTTAAGAATAACTAAAGGGCCTGTAGTCTACTGGTTACAAAGGTCTTAGTAACACTTAAGGTCAGTCCATTTCTCTAGGATAGGGTTTGCGTGCGTGCAGTGTGTTCTCAAAAAAAAATATGTCTCATGATGTAAGATATTTTATCATTTAAACATGTCTCACAATATAATGGATTTTGTGATCCTAAGACAATATTTTATTACTCATGATTCAATTTTTATACTATTGTATTATCTATCTACTAATTTTTTTTACCACTTTATCTCACATCATTCAATTTTTGTATAATTTTATTTCCAGACCTACCGTTTTTTATGACATGACTTATGCTACCTTCTTATTTTTTGCAAAAAGAGACATAATCTCTTAAATTATGGGATAGATAGGATGCGGTAGTTTTGATAGTTTGATTGCATAATTTTGTAATTGCAAAATTATGTGATAATTCAACTTAATTTTAAATTTTTATGATAAATTTGATGTCAAGTCTATGGTTTTATGATACAATACTATAAATCTATAGTTTTCTAATAGTTTAATCAAAATATGTATAGTTCTTGTGAAATTTACTCGCTATAACTTATTAGTCTGGTCCAAATGGAGGGCTATCCATTAATTACATTTTAATGTCGCGTAAGGAAAAAGTACTGCCTACTGCGTATTACAGTCTCTGCAGACTACAGTGAGGTAATATTGTTCAGGTAATTAGTTCTATGTTACCAGCTGACAGTTGATTACTTGATTAGCAGTTCTTACCTGAGATCATCCCTACAATCCTAACAGTAACCCAAAATAATCTAGTCCAGCTAACAAGAAAGCACTATCTAGATGCCCCCTTTTGTCTTCCAAATAAGTAATCGAACAGTTTACCATCAATGAATCAAATGCCCTCATCCGACAGTAACCTCTATCGGCGTACTTAAACCATGCTTATAAGCTAAAATTTAAATTTTTCGTCTTGATTTTCAGATTTTTTTTAACCAAAATTTATTTTTCAGCCGTAACTTTTAGATCGATAATAATACGTATATAAAATTTTTATTTATAAATCATTTTATAGTTTGCAAATATACGGTTTAGCAAAAAAAAACCAAACAATCACACATTTTTTTCTCTTTTTCTTCTCTCTGACGGCAAATTCCATCGTCTTCAACCTTCCTCCATCTTTATTCCCCCTCATGATCGATCTCCTTTCATCTCTTTCAGCGTCAGGCCATGAAAGCAGAGCAGCTAGCTACCCCACGTCTCATTCTCCTCATAATTTTCCCTCCGTAATATCGATCCTTTCATCTTCCCTAGCTTCTCCCGGCCGGCATTACCAAGGCTAGCTAGCTAAGCGAGCTGCAGGGAATTGAATAATCTAGCCGATCGAGATGCAGGACTGGGCGCCGGTGGTGGTGGGGGTGGTGCTGTTCGTGCTGCTCTCGCCGGGGCTGCTCGTCGAGCTGCCGGGGACGCACCGGTGGGTCGACTTCGGCAGCCTCCGCGTCACCGGCAGGGCGGCCTTCATCCACACCCTCCTCTTCTTCCTCCTCTTCGCCATCGTCGTCGTCGCCTGCAAGCTCCACATCTACACCGGTGCTGTTAACTAAGTTCGTCTTATTCAAAATTTATATAATTATTATTAAAAAAATTAAATAAATTTATAATTTTATATATTTACATAAATTTATACGTAGGTTTAAAAGTTAATGGTATCAATTAAAAAATTGTAAACTATACATGCTCTCATTGTGTGTGTATATATATGCTGCAAGTTTGTTTAGACCTGTTGTATAGGTGATCTGGTATCTGAACGTCTATTGTGTAACAAACCGTCCTTCTGTTCTTTTTGTTAGATTATGTCTCTCTTCTTTGCCTCCCTTTGTTCTAACCATCGGTAATTGTTTTTGTGTTTTCTAGTTTCCTACTCCAACGATAGTATGCCTCTGTTTCAGCACAAATATTTTTTTTCGCTTCAGAAATCAAAAGACGTGCAGATGTCCCCACAATATACTTATGTCAATTAGAAAGCTAGTAACCAAAACGTGTGATACGAATAAACCACCAAATCTTACGACCTTTCAAATTCATTTAGGTTGTGTTCTTTGCCAATGAGTAATCATGGATTTCTTTGTTGGACATGTTTTTCAACATTTTAAATGGCATTATATAATATATATATATATATATATATATATATATATATATATATATATATATATACACGTACGTATGTATGTATAAATAAGTATTTCTTGTACGTCCTTTCTAAAGTAAGATTTTTAGCTAATTTAGTTGTTTATAAACAACTATCACAAAAATCAAATAAACCTTCTGCTCCCAAAAGTCATATGTTAGGTCATCTCCAATAATAGAGATAACATATTATCTCTAAGCATTATAAAAAATAACTTTTTCAATGGTCTAACTCTTAGCCAATAGCTCATAATACAAATGACCCTACAATTCATTCTCACTTGACATTAAAATATGTGTAAGAGGCTATCTCTATTCTACATTGGAGGTGGCCTTACAAACAAGGGTTGTAATGAGCCTTGACCCACGTGTCCTTTCACAACATAACTTAGCACTTATATATTTTTAACTTAAAAATTTATAAAAATTAGCACGTCCTTTTCTAAACTCGGCTCTTAAATTTTGAATAAAAAAAGTTATACACACCACCCTTAAATTTATAAAACTCCTATAACCAATACTCCCTATGTTCCAAATAAAAGAAACTAGTACTGAGTGTGATACATTATAATATTATAAATCTAATTTATAATATTAGGATATGTCTGTGATACTAGAATACGTTACTTTTGGATGAGAATATATGCCCTTATCCAATAATAAGTAAACATGTCATTTCTCTCTTCTGTAAGGCTCTAGCCTTTGGGCTCTGGTTGAGACTCCATAGACGCATTCCGGTACTCTACTACTCTCATGAAAGCCTCTCATGAAAGCAGGTGTGCTTCTTTACAACCAAGAAATATGATAGGGTTTTATAGGATATAGTTCAAATCATATGAAAATCCTCGAAAACTAATCCATTCGAAAAGATTTAAATAAGAAAATTAATTATAAGAGTACTGTTTGGACAAAGATATTCATATGTAAGGACCTATCAACGTGGAACGAACAAGCTCGTGCTATTGACCTAAAAAATGTGGAACGAACAAACTCCAGATCTTGGACATCCTCACAAGTCCCAACATTGATTGGTCCTGTCACATGCAAGTGTGTGAGCAAGTATCAGTCATGATATTCATTCTTTTGAAGAACAAGGAGTCCATCTATCATGCAAAGACTTCGTTTTTACCCTCTTTCGCATAAAGATTTTGTGAAAATGGAGAATAAATACATTAGAGTTTTATGAAAGTGTAGGATATGTTCATTAGATTTTGTAAATATGAAGGATATTATGATCTTTCTAGCTTTGTATTGTGATGTGTAAAATGTGGGAAAGAGTTTTTTTTTTGGCAACGGATGCATTATGCCGTTTGGTGTCATCAAGTCTGTAACCTACCAGGCATGAACTGTCCAAGAATTTCGCAGAATTTAGCTGATCTTGTACAAATCATTTTGAAATTCCTTCATTATAAGGAATGCCTAGGTGTGTTTTAATTTCCGGTAGGTGCGCTGAGAACCCTATCCTTCAAAAATATTCTCAAACTTGTCGATGGTAGTGTTGGTATCATAATTTATTTGGGGGCGGATATAGTTTAGTGGCAAAAGTATTATTTGTTCTTCTTAATTTTTTATATTATGATGACACTTTAGTTCTTACAGAAAAAAACTCCTTTTCTCTATTGAAATATAAGCATACATAGATTTAATTTATTCCATAAATAAACAATGGCATTCAATACATAAACTAAGAAAACCATCCCATATGAATATGATCTAGACATGTATATAAAAGTATTGCACATGAACAGATTGAAAATATGAAACATGCTTGCAATGCATGGATGGTTCTATATCGGATTCTGAATCGAAGAGTTAGCAAGAGTGCATAACCGTACGAGCATTGTGTAGCAGCACACGTTGACGATGTCGTGTCGCAACCAAAGACAAAAGACGTGTCATGGTGGACGAACAACGAGTAGCGCATGTAACACTTCTTAAAAACCTTATTCACCATCTCCTGTTTTAGGATGTCAAAGGTGACAGATCTGGAAACCTGCTCTTTAGATCCGCTGGTGCATGCTAGTGAGTGGGGCATAGTAGATGATGTGAGATGGTGTAGTAAAAAGGAGTAGGCAAACCCTACATTGTTTTTCACGTGTGTTGTGTGGAGGCGGTGACTCAGTATTTATAAAGATATCATGATGCGTGATTAGGAAGCCTGTGTTATTTATGTAACTCGTAACAATTAGATAAGTCACGCGTATCCTATTCAAACTTCACACAGACTGGATAAACGAGTATTCCAAAATTAAACTTAGATAAATCCAATAAGATTTACACCAAAACAAAATCGGAAGCATGAGAATCACTTACATGCACATGTCATCCCCCCAACACAAAAAAACCCACCAGCCTATCCAAGGCAAGCAAGGCAAAGCGTGCACATGTTTATGTAGCTATCTCATACCATCACTCAAATGGATAAAAGAGCATAATACTTTTTAAGAAGGTTCTCATGTTATAGAATAAGCAAGGTAAAACTAATGTTCATACGCTATAAGGTGGGCTTTTTAAGATTTCCTTATGAATTAGTTCCACATAACAAAAAAAAAGCAGCAAAGAGGAAATAAGAAGCCATGTCATAAAAACCTCAGTGCATGCATTCCTCATGTGGTCCATCATCCATCTACTTTGCTACTTTAGCCCAAACAAAAGCTCTTTTGACCAAATTAGCCGGTTTGGTGGGGCTCTAAGAAGATGAGCACGTTTTGGCCATGCTATTTTTCTTAAAGTCTCTTATCTCTTTCTTTGATTTGCATGTGGTATCTAGGTTTGTTGTTGGGGACATATCAGAAGAAGACGCACATTACTTAAACACATGAATGGAAGAGTCTCTCGATGTATACACACACTAACTCTACGCTTATAAAGTGTCTTTGGCCGGTGTGATTACAACTTAAGCATTTGGAGACATCTATAGTATGTTGTTGTTATTGTTGTTGTTGTTATTATTATTATTATTATTATTATTATTATTATTATTATTATTATTATTATTATTATTATTATTATTATTATTATTAATTCCTCCTGATTGCAAGCTACTACTAATGTATTCTTGTGATCGTAATTTTTTACTGCTTTACCTATATATCATATATAGTTGTCACTAAAAGCTCAACATGTAGTGAGCCACTTCATCTACAATAATAGTTTTTAGATAGTCCTCATGCTTTGATTATAATCATCCATATATCATATACACGAAGAATCTACTTAGTATAGTTAATCTAATAGTTAATTAGTTAATACTGCTCCTAATTCTTGATGAGAATTATCATTGTGTTCATCCAATTCAATTTTATATACATATAAAAATATAAAAAGTACATGTGTTTTTTTAGGCAATCGACAGGAGCTCTGCCATTCAATTAAAGAGAGAAGAGAGTTTATTACACCGGCCCCTTAGCGCGAGCCTAAGGACCATACAACAAAATGTTACAAGGTTTAAGCACTTTCCCTATCTCGTACTAATTGTAGCACCTGCTCCAAAACGTCAGCTAGGGAATTGTTGTAGTCATTATTGAATATGCGTGCGTTTCAAAAGTACATATGTTTTTACATTTGATAACAATTGTATTCGATTAACATCAATCAATGTGCTATTTATAGAAACAAGTAATTTGCTTATGTTATGTTCGTACATATTCCCACAGCAATGCACATGTATCATCTAGTTAATATGAAACTCTGCACCACCCATTGGAGGGCTAATGTTCGTTTGTACATCGTAGACTACCACGTGTTACGTGTGTTAGAGCCTATTTGGTTTGAAGAAATTTCACTGAAATTTTGGAGGAGTTTCCATCGATCTCATCTAATCATCGACAAGATGGAAAGCAAGTGGCTTGGGTGCATTTGGTTCAATAGCAAGGTTGGATAGAGTATGATTATTTATGTTGGTTGTTTGGTTATCTCGATGTGAGGAACTACTTTTTTATGAAAAAAAGGGTAAATTATTACCCAATAACAAAATATATTAATCATTGGATATAATCTAATGGTAGGTAACTATATCCATTGTTCGTCCATAAAACAAACACCACGAAACAACCCTATATTGTCCACATCTAACAAAAACACTTGCATTCAGATTAGCTGCAGTACAAGAGAGATTGACGACACGCCCAGTCCCATCAACCATGGTCCATACGACAGTATGACATTCGCTCAAGCTCGAAGAAATATTCGCCTCTCATTTTCGGTAGCACTGTTACCAGTATTATTGGATCCTAGGCCGCGTTCGCTGGTGGGAGACGATAAGTTAAAGTTATCCGACGTAAAAAACTTAGTAATAGATTATTACATGATTAATTAATTATTAATTATAAAAAATATAAATAGATTAATATGATTTTTTTAAAACAATATTTTTATAGAAAATTTTTATAACAAAATATACGTTTAGTAGTCTGTGAAGTTAACTAGTTCTCTGCCCGAACGCCGCCCTACTGACAAATAAGTACAGGCAATATTCTAATCAAGTTCTCGATCAGTATGTTGACTAATTAAGCATTGGATGTCAAAACGGAGTGGTTAATATTAGACGGGCCAAATACACACCTCAGAATTGAAAAAACTACATGAGGACACTGTTGACTTTTATTTGATGTTTCATACATAATTTAACAACTATTTTTACTATAATATAACAATAATATCTAAAAAAATATGTAATGGTGAGACTATACAATGATGTTGTTGACTTTATTCCCTCTTTTGTGAATAACGTTGACCACCTTTCATAGCTATAATATAACAATAATATATAAAAAAATAATATTGTGAATGTACTCATAAAAAGAATCTATGGATGTGAGTTTTGTATTTTTCGAACTAAATATTTTGAGAGCTGTTGATATGATCAAAGTTTCAAAAGTTTGAAATAAAGTTAACCGTGTCATATACTTCACCTGCTTTTTATTTAACGCCGTTTACTTTTGGGACTATATTTGACAATTGTCTTATATAAAAATTTACATAATTATTAATTATTTTTTTATGATTTGATTTATTAGTAAATATACTTTAAGCGTGACTTATTACTTTGCATATTTGTATAAATATTTTGACTATGTCGAAATAGATTTATAAAAGTTAACAACATCAAAGTATTTGGATACAAAAGGTGTAAATGATTGGAGATTCTATGTGAGTATGGAATTTAGTATTAAATGGCGATGAATTAATTATCTGTTTTCTTTGACTAATGACTCCCCACTCAGGAGAAATTCAGTAAGATTTGGAGATTCATCGATGGACTGTCTCTTCATTACTGTGTATTAAAATAGGATGCACTTACGGATCCATAGACGTGTACAAAGTGTGTGGTGCGCGTGTACCGTGGTTGGTGTACAATGTGCATTTTTCATGTGATAAGACGAAGAAGAAGAACGATCACACTGGCAATTGCAGCTGCACACTGGCACGTGCTTCTGAACCTTGAGTCCTTGACAACTGCCACGGTTCAAAGCTCAGAAAAAAAAAGACAAAAATGAAATGGTGAAAAATGTAAAAAAAAAAGAAAGGGAAAATATAATCGACATATTTTAGAGAAAAAGTTGGAAAGCACACAAGAAATTTACTATATCAAGGAAAATAGTTTAGAAACTCATTATTCTTTTAATTGTAGGCGTGTATATAGAGCGACATATGTGATAACTTTGTCCAATTCCAAGATGTGATCGGCCCAATCTTTGAATATGCTTAGAGCACGACAATGTATATGGCAAAATTAGTCTATATAGATAGGATCCACATATATAAATTTTAACTATTATAACATTCACAATGTATGTAGATAGCAAATAGCATTAGTAGTAGAGAAGAGATAGACATAAATCATATATTTTATTCTCTATAGGCAGCCCATATGCTTATGAGTAGCTTTTGCTATTTCTTTGCTATGAACTAGTTTCACAATACTGGTAGGTGGCTGAATCACATGTTATATTGCTTATGAACCACTTTTGAACCATATTATGGATGCCCTTATAAAAGTTAGGTTGTGTGCTTGTGTCTATAGAAACGAGTGTTCGTGTGTTACGAGTGTCTGCATTATAATGTGTTTTTAAAAAATAAATAAAGAAACAATATTTTGACCAAAGAAAAAAACAATGAAAAAAAATTAAAATAGACCAAAAGAAATTGTCCGCTCGTACGGCCATGCCGCGTCAAAGTGACCCGTATTTTCTCCGTTGATGCAGACTTGTTCCACTAACTGACATTAAACAATAACAGTAATCATTTTTTCTATAAAAAAACACACTCCCAGAAGAAGAGGACTACCTTAAGAAGAAAGAAAAAACAGGCTCGATGCGACACCTGCTTTTATGATTTGCAGTATGTTGCTTAAATATGTTTTAAGGGTTGTTTAGATGGGGCTAAACTTTTTAGTCCATGTCATATCGGATGTTTGGAACTAATTTAAAGTATTAAATATAGACTAATCAAAAAACTAAGTTCATAAATAAGAGCTAATCCACGAGACGAATTTTTTGAGCCTAATTAATCCATAATTAGCAAATATTTACTGTAGCATCACATAGGCTAATCATAGATTAATTAGGCTTATTAGATTCATCTCGCAAATTAGTCTAAGATTATGCATGAGTTTTATTTATAAACTTTGTTTACTATTTATAATAAGTGTCCAAACATCTAATGTGACTAGGGACTAAACTTTAGTCTCTAGAAACAAACACCCCCTTAGTATAAGATTGTTTATTAGAGATTAAGGTTGAAAATAAAACATTAGAATGCCCCTTAATAAATAATGTGAGGGTAGGTGGAGTAATATGAGAATAATTTCGAATTAGAAGTTATTTATGTGATAAGTAGTACTGCGAATAGTGTTAGAAATACTTATAGGTACAATATTTAAATATAAAAAAGATTGTATTTTAGAATGGAGGTAGTAGAATTGATGGATGATGAATGAAATTGAGTCATTGATAGTTATTCAAAGGTATAAATGAATTGATAAATATTAAAAAGGTAAATAAATTTGATTCTAGGAAAGTTTTCTAAGAAACACTAATAAATAAAGTTTGCCTTTTAAAGAAAAATATAATGTTTGCAAGCTGGTGATCATGGTGCGATCAGATATGGTGCGATCTGATGACTGTAGCCAGAAAGGACTAAACAAGCGCTCTTAATAGCAAGAATAATAATAAGTGATGTAAGCGCACTCTAAAAATCATCACGTCATATTTATGTTTACATAGAGAAGAGATGAAATAAGAGAAAAAATTGGGTTATAGATTTACAGTCATCTGCAGCACAGACTTTAAGACATCATATATGTGAGAGGTGGACGATCTTTTTATATGCAAATTATTCTCTGTTTTCAATTATAGTTGTACTAGAGATGGCAATGGAGACCCGCGACCCGAGACCCGATGGGTATTTACTCTATTAGAGTATGGGTATGAGCTAAATATATTACCCGTGGGGTAAGTAATTGGGCAAATACTTTCACCCGATGGGTACGCGGGTATGAAAACGTTATTATATCCCCATACCCGTTTACCCATGGGTTCATACCCACAAGTTTAAATGTATGTCATGGCCTCAAATTAGCATAGCCTAATTAACCAAAATCATAGATATTTAAACCATCCATATCTTTTCCATCACACTATATGAATGTGTGATGTCCTAAGTATATAGCATCTATGCAATATACTATATGGAAACTGTGATATTTAGATTGTTTTGAACTTTTGCGGGTATATGGGTGACCCGACGGGTAAGGTTTAGCTAAGCGGGTATGAGTATGAGGAAATTTTCCTACTCGTGACGGCTATGGGTATTTTAATGGTACAAATTTTTAGTAGTGGTTATGGATATGGGATAGCAATACCCGAAAGGTATTTACCCATTGTCATCCCTAAGTTGTATCGTTTAACTTTTTTCTCATTTAAAAAGCCAAAAAACAACTCTCAAAAGAAATGAGTGCTGCTGTACCACAGCTCCAAATCAGTCGTACGGCACATTTGTAGCCACAGAAGCAAAGGACAAATTGCACCATCGTCGTATTCAGGCCCCGTTTAGATTTAAAAAATTTTGGAAGAAAGCCACATCGAAAGTTTCACCTAACGTCTGTTGAGAATTTTGGACACGAATAAAAAAACGAATTTCACGGCTCGTCTGGGTACCGCGAGACGAATTTTTTGAGCCTAATTAATCCATCATTAGCACATGTAGGGTATTGTACACTTATGGCTAATCATGCATTAATTAGGCTCAAAATATTTGTCTGACGATTTCGTCCATAACTATATAATTAGTTTTTATTTTCATCAATATTTAATACTCTATTTAGGTGTCCAAAGATTCGACGTGATGCTTTTCGGAAAACTTTTTGGAAACTAAACTTACTATCAGCAGCAATGAGGTTGTTTAGATGGGGCTAAACTTTTTAGCCCTATCTCATGTCGGATGTTTAGACGCTAATTTAAAGTATTAAACCTAGACTAATAAAAAAACTAATTTTATAAATGAGTGCTAATCCACGAGACGATTTTTTAAGCCTAATTAATCCATAATTAGAGCATGTTTACTGTAACATCACATAGGCTAATCATGGATTAATTAGGCTCAATAGATTCGTTTCGCGAATTAGTCCAAGATTATAGATGGATTTTATTAATAGTCTATATTTACTATTTATAATAAGTTATAAATATCCAACCATTCGATGGGACGGGGGGCTAACTTTAGCCTCTTGTCCCAAACAGCCCCTAACACTACCGATTCCATATCAAGTTCCTGTTATCATCGATTCATCATCCGAAACATGAACAGGAAATATGATGCGACCTGAATTATGGAATCTGGATTTAGTAGCAGCAGCAGCAGCAGATAGCATCTGTCTGCAGATCTTAGATTTAAACAGTGGATCATCAAGCTGGAAATGAAAACGACCCTACTCCAGTGATTTTTCCACAGTTTTGCTTCAGTTCTCTTCAGCTCCTGGATCAAGATTCAGGAACGCATCGTTTCCTGGACAGATCGGAGTTTGCAGGTTTGCTAGGTTTCGCGCTTTACATACTCCAAGTGGGCGTTTTTAAATTGTTGATGCTCTCGCCTTCGAGAAACTTGGTCTCCACTCTCAGAGCTAAGTATAATAGGAGGATGTAAGCCGGCTAAATGCTGAGATAGAGGAGAAGCAGGCTATGAGCTTATAGCTAGTTTTCGCATAAGAACTAAGAAACTCTATTAGAGAGACAAGTAGACCATGTATTGATTATAAACATCTAACTACTATATGTGGATGGGTTAAAAGAAGATTAAAATGATATTTTTATAGCTAATTTGCTAGCTATATTATTAGCCTTGCTCTCAGGTCTCAACACATGCATCTATCAACTTTTTCCAATATATACTACATAATTGCCGGTAATTTTCTTTGAAAGAGATATTTTCAGGATAATAACAAGTAAAAGAACAGGTTTTCTAAGACATGCCAACGAAAGTGAGTTCACCGTGTTCAATCAGACCAGTAAATGCTTAAAAAACAAAAAAAATGAATAATTTTTGTTTGTGAAACAATGTGCAAACGTACTCGCTATTGAGGGGTATGTTGCTTACCCTAAAAGGATAAATAGGCGTAACTATATATATCCGTATCAAATTTAGGATTTAACAGTAGGTGGATTGATACACAACAAATAAGCTAACCAGTTAGGCTAAATCCACTTTGCAACATGATTAAATTTTGGCAGTATATGTGCCAATTTTGTGCAGGGTGAGAAAACTACTTTAGCAAGCCAAGCTGAAATTGTGGGGGAAACTTCAAAATCCACCTTTTTTTTTTGTCATTTTCAACAATTTCCTCCCTCGCCCGTCACCCATAGAAATTAACTTTTGTCAGCATCTATTGGGCTACCGAATGTCTAAAATGATACCGACATTTTAAAATGCAACGTGATCCTTAAAATGCACTTAAAATTCAGTGAAAATATAAATAGGTTGCTACTTTTGTTTGATCAAAATTCTGTCAACTCCAACTATAGTTTATCTTGCTATGACTATTAAAGTTGATTTTACCGTTGTATTAGAGATACAACGTATACGTACCACTACACATTTGCACCATATTTATTCCAGGAGAACATCGTTTTTTATGTGGTAGTGACTTTTTCTTTTTCCTGTAAAAGAGTAACTTTCTGTTTTTGTATATATTGTTTTTGCGAAACATCGAATGAAGGCTGATCTTTTTGTCTGTAATTAGCACATCATAACAAAATTAATGGTTTTGTCTGTGGTGGTGACCTTTTTTGTCTGTAAAAGTGTGACTTTCTGTTTTTGTTTATATTTTCTTTCAGTCTGTAATTAGCACACCATGGTAAAACTAAGAGCATTCGGCTCATCTAAATTTGGTCATCATATTTTCATTTGGATAATTATCTAAAATAGTTTCATCCTTTATACCTCTTTATACTACAGCAAATCATCCATATATGACATCATCCATATCTCTTTGAAGGATAGAGAGAATATCTAAATATAGAGTTTCTCTTTTCTGATATAGATGACATCTAAAAATAAAGGATATGACAGATGTTTTATTGGAGCTCTACTTTTATCTTTTCTTCTCTATTTTTAGGATAGATAATGAGATAAAAGAGTTGTTGGGATGCTCTCATGGTTGCAGAATAAACGGGTGAATTCTCAATCAAGATCATTCACGTTTCTTGGTACCAATGATCAATTTCAATAGTTTTTAAATATATTTATTTTTTCAGATAATCTTAAATATATTTGCATAAGAATTTAATTTGGTAGACACCTAACCTCGCCCTCTCACAGAGGAAACAACTAATCCATTTCCCAATCAGATGGTGATAGAGTGACCAATCGTACCAGATTTCCAGTCATCATCACTCACCACTCCTCTCAAATCCCAAATTCAACATATCTCTTGCCTTCCCATTTTTCATTTCATTTACCTCAGGTGCTTTCATTATGCAATATATGGCCACTAAACCATTTTTTTCTTAAAAAAGAAATTTTTTAAATAATTTTCTTTTATCATCCATATGACATATGAAGCCATCATGCATGTGAAAAAAAAAACAATACGAAAGGAACACATGTGCACACAAACAAAAACACTTAATTAGTAGGAGCAGTAGCAGTTTGGTCATTACTCTACAGTCATATGTTAATTAATTAATACTATGTGAGTATTTAATCTAATTTAATTTAATTTTAAAGGACAACGCAAGGGGACAAAAGAAGGACGGTCTCTGTCTCGAATGGCGGAAGCAACCTGCCGATCCCCTCTCCATTTCGCAGCAGCTCCACGCCTCCCCCTCCCCCTGCGCCGATACACCTCCGCCTCCCTCCTCGTCGTCTCCGCTCTCGCGCGGCTTTGAATCAAAGATTTCGCCTTTGGAGAGAGTTTCTTGCTGTCTCCTGCCTGCGTGCGAGGAGAGGAATCGAGGAGCTGACCGTTCTTCTTCTGGAGCTTCTTGCGGGGGGCTTTGGACCAGTTCTTGGAGTTCTTGAGGCCGTCCTTCTCTTCTGTAGTTCCATGTGAGCTTGGGGATTGCTGGATCTCTGCGACTGCGAGTGAATATGAGCCTGAGTAAGTGGAGCTCCCATCGTTTCCCTTGAGTCTTTTTTTTTTGGAGACTTGAGAGGTCGTGTTCTTGACCGTGGGTTCTTGATTCCTTATGCTGTCAAGTTCATGGAGTAGAAAAGGATGGTGTTTTTGGCAAGTTTGTGTGAGCAATTTGATGGCGGATTTTCTTTTTCTTTCAATTGATCAAATTGGGTGTATGTATGACTTTTTACTGAACTTAGGTTACTCCAATTTTTTTTGTTTATCTTACTTCTATTTGAGTAAACAAAAGCTGTTGTTGCTCGAGGTTGCGTACTTAGTTTTGATCAGGCTGTGGTCCATCATGGCATCGGAAGGGGTTATTAACTAATTTTCTCTCTTTTTTTTTGTTTCTGGTTGAACTGTGTGTTTCTGCGGCTTCGGGAAGATGCTTTTTTTAGGGTTGTGTTTGAGTTAGGATTTCACTAATCTCAGCGTTCACAGTATTAGTCTTAGTGTGCAATCCTTAGGTTTTCTTCCATAAGAAATCATTCCATTCTCCTGTTTCTGCTGAAAAGTTAATTAGGTTTTTCCCTCAAGTTTTGTTACTTTTGTACTCCCTTAGGCCGTTTGACTTTTTTATACACGTTTTGACCATTCGTCTTATTAAAAAAAATTATAAAATATATAAAGTAATATATATGCATAAAAGTATACTTAACAATAAATAAAATGATATAAAAATAATTAATAGTTATATAAAAATTTTGAATAAGACGAATGGTCAAATATGCATTAAAAAAATCAACGGCGTCAAACATTTAGGGACGGAGGTAGGAGTATCTTTGAGCCGAGGAGGTTCTACTTGTTATGATGAATAAATTCTTTGAGCTGAGGAGTTTCTACTCGTTATGATGAATAAATAGCTACAAATGAGCCATTTTATGGTGCACTTATTACCTATAGGGTGGTAAGAGCTAAGGATGAATCCTAGCCATTGAATTTTTATTACTTTTGTATAGTGATAATATATTCTTTAACCCCCTAGCTAACAAATCTCTACACAAAAAGGAAGCATTACTATAGTCATCCTTCTAAACTAACAGCGCATGCAGACATTATGGGTGCAACTAGACTGCAACTTCTTACCAGTCATTTAGAATGGGCCTGCAGGTCCTTGTATGACTCCAATATAACTTTTTGGAAAGGTTCTCAAAATGAAGGTAAAAGTATGAATTAAAATATTGAAATTCATCACAATACATTTATATTTTAAAAAAATATATATGATGGATGTGTTAAATCTGGTTACGTGAAATGAAATCAAATCTACAGCTCAGATTTTTCATACTATGCCTTGAAATCCACTGGATTTTATCAAAGATTTAAAATTCTGATTTAGTTTTCACACACACACACACACACACACACACGCTCAAAATTTTAAAATAGGTTCCTTCGAGAAGTATCATTCAAATGTGAAAATATGACAAAAAATGTTATGGCTATTGTTACACTAATTAATTTATATGCAATAGTGTTTTTATAGCAGGTTGAAAAAATTGTCTTTCGTAATTTTTGATCTATTACCTCCAATGAGGTAAGGCAAATACTATCCATTGGATCAACATAGTGTGGATGGTCTAAAACCAAGTTGGAGCACTTAGCTGCTAAATATTGGATTCATGTTCTTAGATAGTAGGAAGATTTTATTAAACAATGAAACAACATCTAGCATCTGCATCTACTAAGGATGCACACAGCCAATTGCTGGATACATACTTTACTGTGGGGTTTAGTGCACGTATTTAGATAATGGATAGCCTGGCAAAGACACACAAAGCCCAAGGTTTAGTACATATAATTAGGAATTAGCTTATCTTACCATCTTCTTTCTCGGATTTTAGGTTTTGACATCAACGTGCTTCATAAAGAAGCAAAGAGCAGGTGGCTAAAGCCTTCTGAAGTCTACTATATCTTGCAGAATCATGAGAGGTTCCCAATCACCCCCGAACCGCCAAAGAAGCCACCGAGTACTGCACTTTGCACTTGTCCTGTAATTACAAAGTTTTAGTCCGATACTTCCCTCTTTACGAGGATACATTGACAGTCCTTTTTGTTGTCCAGGTGGTTCTCTATTCATCTATAACCGCCGTGTGAATCGGTATTTTCGGAGAGATGGACATGCATGGCGGAGGAAAAAGGATGGAAGAACTGTTGGGGAGGCTCATGAACGATTGAAGGTTTCTTTTCTAAAGCTCACTTAATTGTCACATTATTCTGCTGAACTTGTTGTCTGTCAAGAACTTTGGGATGATTCTATTTCTGATGTTGAGTTGAAGTACTTGAACTATACCTAGAATTATATGTACACTGAATATTAATGGCACCAAAACCAAAGATACAATGCATCGGTGATACAATGCATCATTACTGACCAGTGGCAACACCTGGTAGCACAGGACAAGGCAGGTGGCCAATCATGTGAGGAGGACCGAAGGTGGAGGGGGAGGTACATCGGATGCATTGGCAACTGGAAGGAGAGGATGGCAGTAGCATATAAATGGGAGCAGGGAAGAGCTTGGGAGAAAAGGGAGTGCTTGTGCAACAGTGGGGTGGTGGGATCTTAGAATGGACCTTCAGTACCGCAAACTGAAATATCATAAGTAGTAAAGATTGCAAAATCCATTCATTTGAAATTATGTCCTAGATAGCTTGCTCTATTAACAGTCATATCTATATTAATAATAAAAGGCATCACTTTAAAGTTGAGCCATTAACTATATCAATGATGCAAAGCATCATGGATATTCGTTGTGCTAAGAAGCAAAGCTGGATCCTTGCCCTACAATCAGCCCAGCCCAGTTAAGATGCAATTTCACTTTGTTAGGACTTTGTGCTAATGGCATGTAACAATGTTTTACCCTTCAGTATCATTTCTTATCACTTTTATGAAGAACAAGGTGAATTGTGGAGCTCATGATATTTCTTTGCCCACTGTGACCTGTATCAGTAGCTAAAGTGTTCGGTTACAACATTGTTATTAAGATGTGACACATTTACTTGTACTTCCAAGTACCAACAATTTCATGACACTTCCCTTTCTTTTTCTATGTTTTTCTCTTCTGTTTTTTTTTTTTTGGAGGGGTGACATCTCCCTCTCTTACTTTAGAAGTGCAGGCAACTTAAAGTCCCAAAAGTTATAAATGTATTTAACAAATAAATCATATAGTTCCTGCATATAGCTTATTTCTAGTATAATATACATGTTGCTTGGGAAAAAAATGTGTGTTAAATGTACCCATTGACTAGTCTAGCCAAAGAACTTTGGCTATTGGATGCACACCCTTTTTTCATCTGAACTTCAGAATTGAATTGTTAACCAGCGTCTTTGAGCACTTCATTTTATACAAGTATATGACATATTCTTACGTTCACAGGTTGGAAATGTTGATGCTCTGAGTTGTTATTATGCCCACGGAGAGCAAAATCCATGTTTTCAGAGGCGATGTTTCTGGATGCTGGAACCGTAATATTAATTTTGCCCTTCATCTAGCTCAAAATCTTTTAAAAGCATCGACTGTAAACTGCTATTTATGTGGTTACTTAGATGCAATTGTGCTAAGATACTTAGTGCAAGATACCCTGCGTCATATCTACCCTTATAGTAGAAATTCTATAAGGGTAAAATTGAACTAAAATATATAACTTTGGGATAATTTTGTGTGTTATATATCATGTTAAAATAGATAAATTGATAAATATATCTTACCAAAGTTTCAGATAAAATATTTAATATACTTATAAAAATACATAGTTAGATCTGAAATTTACTACACTACTACCGATACTAGTAAAAGGTACCGTAACAGTGCCCCTATGCAAAAGGAGGATTAGCATTGTCATAATACACATTTTCCCCTTTTGCAGTGCATATGAACACATTGTGCTGGTACAATATAGAGAAGTAGGAGCAGCTGAGGTATGTGCAGAATCTTTGTATTGAACTATACATGTTAACCTTTCCCCAAACTTTTGTGTTAATTTGGCAAGTGGCATTCACTGCAAATAGATATTGACATAATCAGATATTCATGTAGCATCCAAAATATCCGTTGCCTTTTTCTTCCCTTAAAACAGAATAGACTAATTTCTGTCAGGACCCAAGGGAGAACTCACCAAAATTTTTGGGTTTCTGACAATTTCTAGATCGATACTGCAGTTTTTGTCATCACATAAAAGAATGAAGAGTCATAAACAGATCATCGTTTCAGTGCTCATTGTTCTGCAGATTTCTAGAATATGTAGTGCCATCAATTCATGCCAGAATCCAGTAAATTCAAACTATCATAATGATGGTTAAATCTGACAGCAGATGAGCAGATATGTCCACTTGTGATCATTTACATCTGAATGTACAGTGCCCTCGCAATATTGAAGAAAGAACACCAAATAAATAAGAAACTTTGAGTTATGATTGCACAATACTTGCATATACTGTCTGGCACCTTCAATATTTCCATGATTGTTTTTCACCATTCCAGAGAGTGTTTCATCATAGTCTGAATAGAATATGAAGTTCACATGAGATTCAACAGAATTTTCTTTGGGTTCCCAGCAGTTCTATTGAAATACGATAGGAGCATATCCACCATGTCACTATGTCAGTGTGCCTGAGACTTTGTTTCATTGACCAGGGTAGATATAATTCAGCATCGTTATTGAATGGGCCAGCAGAATCTCTTTCAGTCTTGAGTCATCCAAATGCTGCATATGGAAACCAATATCTTGGTTCCACTTCTGGTGTTAGTGATGGTAGTGAATCCCGTCAGAGTTATTCTAATTTGAGCTCTGTAACAGAGGTAAGTTCCTATTCTGCGAACAATGAGTACAACAATGACACTGGTATTCTGCAAAGCATTCCGGAGCTTGGCCAGTCAATTGCAGTGGGTGGACCGGCATGTGGCCAGAGTAGCCTGGAGCAAAATATTGAAGTTTGCCGGGTAGATAATGGTAATCCAACCAATAAATCTGGGCTCAACCGAGCTTTGAAGCAGATTGTTGAGCAATTAAGCTTGGGTGATGATGAAGATGATGACTACATTTACGTAAACCAAATACAGCCTTTTGACTTTATTACAAATATTGAAGCTCCAGATAGGCAGCGTGGTCATGCAAGCACAAATGTTTCAGGTACTCGTACATTTATTTTAAAGCTAAATTCACATGAGATCAAAATTCTGAACATGTTTTATGCAAACAATTTATAGTCTAGCATCAAACTGTATGGAATTTGATAAAATGGCATCTTTTTGCTTCATTTGCCACATTTTCTCTAGGAGGTAATTTAATGTATGCACTTGTAGCCTTTGGATTGTGGCTCGTTAATTTTTAAAAGGTATATTTTGATTTCAAAAGTCTAAGGTTAAACTTTGACCATTAATATCTCACAAAATATGCTCTTTATGCCTTCAAAACCAATGCCACATGAAATCGCTTTGTAATATAAGTGTGTTTGTATATTCTTTTTATGTAAATGTATTTGTAAATTGTAATTTGACTAATTGTTGGTCAAAATCTATGAGATTTGACTTTTTGAAATCAAAATATGTCTTATGAGAATCAATGGAGGGAGCAACACTCAGAAATATGATCCATCGATTCATCCAATTCTATAGGTATTTAGTTATTTTTTATTTCCCTTACTGTGTTTATTTATTCCTTTTAGGACTTGATGCCAACTTGTGTTGCAATAATATTTTGTTATGGATCAAAACTTGTGTCTTGTTACAATAAGTACCATATGTCCAGTTAATTATATGCATTTCTGTATATTTTAAACGCCTCATCGACTCTACATGCACTATTATGGTTACTAGAGGTAATATTGCCAATTTGCCATCATGTTGTTAGGTGTCCAAACACCAAGTTAACTATAGTCAGTACTTTATATTTGTAAACAAAGCTAGACTGTGTTGCTACCTTATTCAGGTGACGACCAAGCAAAACAAATTCGAGCAGAGGAAATGCAAAATGGTTTAGGTAGGGGAATATCATCATCATGGGAAGATGTGTTGCAATCCAGTTCAGGTTTTCCAGCTCCGTCTATATACCAGGCAAGGAATTTACTCCTTTACAATTTTTTTCCACATCATTGTAGAACAAATGATTTCTTATAATGCAGGCAAAGCTATAAACAGCCTAAGATGATTTTCTGTTTCCTTTTTAAGAGGGTATCTATGGAGTGTTCCTGGTTAAATACTTTGATTGTTTATTTCCATCATTGAACTGTGTTGATACCTCTCATTTTTCTCATGAGCAGTCAGGTGCCCACTATCCACAAAATTCAGAATATCAGCCACTAGGAAGTCTGTACAATAGTGATATGCAGCAAATTTCGGCTGCTAAAAGATTTCTTTTAGGACCAGAAGATATTGATTCACCATCTTATAACTATGTGACTAGAGAAGAAGTAAACAATGGCGATTATACCCTTTCAGCTCATGAAAATAGTCTTCAGAGCAGTCTGAACCCAGATTGGAAAAGGACAGCGCCTCTAACACTTCAAAGCACTTCGCATGGCTCTGAAATATCTGGGTTATTATTTGACCATCATCAGTTTGAATCATTGTCCTCTGGTGAAAATACAAGACTGACCTTGGGTCAAAAGCAGCGGTTTAGCATCCGTGAGGTGTCTCCGGACTGGGCGTATTGCTATGAGATCACCAAGGTACACCACAAACCTTTAGCCTTTTTGACATTTTAACATCAACTGTTCTTATTTCTTCCATTTCTCTCATTACTGCAGGTCATCATTACTGGAGATTTCTTGTTTGATCCATCAAGCTCCTGTTGGGCAGTAATGTTTGGTGATAGTGAGGTTCCTGTTGAAATTGTTCAGCCAGGTGTTCTACGCTGCCACACACCATTACATAGTAGCGGGAAACTAACAATCTGTGTTACCTCTGGAAATAGAGAAATTTGCAGTGAAGTCAAAGACTTTGAGTTCCGCACAAAGTCAACATCTTCTAGTTCCCTAGACATTCCACCATCATCTAGATCTCTGAAGTCTATCGAAGAGTTGTTACTTCTTGCAAAATTTGTAAGAATGCTATTGTGTGAGAATGGAAGTCATGTCAATTCAAATAGTGATCCTCAGTCTGGACAGTGTCCAAAACTTAAGATGAATGATGAGCACTGGCAGCGGTTGATAGATGAACTCAAAGGAGGATGTGAGAATCCATTAAATGTAACTGATTGGATTATGGAGCAACTTCTTAAAAGTAAATTGCAGCAGTGGTTATCAGTTAGGCTACAAGGATATGATGGCACAGCCTGTTCCCTGTCCAAGCATGAGCAGGGTATTATACACTTGATCTCTGCACTAGGCTATGAGTGGGCACTCTCTTCAGTTCTCAGTGCTGGTGTTGGTGTAAATTTTCGTGATACAAATGGATGGACAGCACTTCATTGGGCTGCTTGTTTTGGAAGGTAATCAAAACTTATACTGCATTGTTGATTTCTGTTACATTTTGGCTAACCAGAAATTTCCACATGATAGTTCTTATGGACAGGAGGCACATACAGAAATACTTTTTTTACTGAAGATATTTGTTTTGTTCTCCAATCTTTTGTGTTAGAAATCAAAATTGTAGTGTTAGTTGATTGTTGATTGTATTTTGGTACCCTTGATGGCAATTACTCGGTTACAAAGAAATAGCCAACTGTAAGGCCTACATAATATAGTATAAACATTCACCCTACATTAAAGTTGAAATATTACTTTTAGTTTCCTAGATGTTTTGGACTTATTTTGGGTTCACTATGTACACAAAATCCGTCATGCCACTATGACAGTGTAAATTCTTGTGAAAGGGTAGCATACTTTTACCTGCCTTCCCCAAATCATTATGACCGGGTCCTTTTTTTTTTGTTTCAGGGAAAAGATGGTTGCTGCACTTCTTGCTGCTGGTGGATCCGCTCCAGCAGTCACAGATCCCACTGCACAAGATCCAGTGGGAAAAACAGCAGCATTCCTGGCTTCTGAACGAGGACACATGGGCCTTGCAGCCTATCTTTCAGAAGTGTCACTAACTACCTATCTTGCATCACTCACTATAGAAGAGACTGACACTTCAAAAGGATCAGCTGTGGTTGAAGCGGAGAGAGCAGTAGAGAGCATATCTCAGAGGAATCCCCAGCTGCATGGTGGTACAGAAGATGAGCTCTCGTTAAAGGACTCTTTGGCAGCCGTGAGAAATGCGGCTCAAGCAGCTGCTCGCATTCAAAATGCTTTCCGTGCATTCTCTTTCAGGAAGAGACAACAAAAGACAGCCCGACTTAAGGATGAATATGGGATGACCCAAGAAGAAATCGATGAACTTGCAGCTGCATCAAGGTCGTATTACCAATCTCTTGCTCCAAATGGTCAGTTTTATGACAAAGCAGCCGTATCAATTCAGAAGAAATACAAAGGTTGGAAGGGACGCAGACATTTTCTCAACATGCGCAGAAATGCAGTTAAAATACAGGTAATGGGATAGGAAATGTTTGGTTCAGAGCCTTTTTTCCTATTTGAAGTCATCGAAACATGAATTGAAATTTTAATTTCTTGATCTCTGTCAAGCTGTCTTGTACACACAAGCGCAATTACCTTTACGTCCCATCCTTTGTACAGGCTCATGTTAGAGGCCATCAAGTGAGAAAGAAATACAAGACTTTTGTTAGCACGGTAAGTGTGCTAGAGAAAGTGATACTGAGGTGGCGTCGGAAAGGACATGGTCTACGTGGCTTCCGAGCTGAGCAAACAGCAATGACTGAAGCAGGAGAGGAAGATGGGGATGATGATGATGACGACTTCAATGATGATGAGGCGGTCAAGATGTTTCGTCGGCAGAAGGTTGATGAATCAGTCAAGGAGGCTATGTCAAGAGTGTTGTCCATGGTAGACTCTCCTGAAGCAAGGATGCAATACCGTCGAATGCTTGAGGAATTTCGACAAGCCACTGTAAGTAGCATAAATGGCTTTAACAATGCTCGGAACCTCTGTACTATGATGATGATAACCCATGTTACCTGAGGAAAGTAATTCTGCTAGTAGAAACATTTGAAAAACAAAAATATTGATATATCTATCTGTCTTGAGGGGCCAAATCCAAACCTGGTTGTATCTAAGTTCTGGATAATGCTTAATGTAATGATAAGTTCGTTACTATAAATTTTATTATAAAAATACCATTTGGAGCTATGCAGATCGTCGAAATACATTCAGTTTTGCTTATCCAAGTTCTAATTCACCCTGATTACAATTGCAGGCTGAATAGGGTGCATCAGATGAGGTGACATGAACACTGGACAATGGTAATTTATTGACAGGAATCGACAACTTCATGCACTCAAAGAATTAATCAGACAAGGAGCGATCATGGAGCTGTTGCAATGAATTAGGAAATAGGTAGTCTGCAGCCACCAACACTCGACAGTGATTTACTAACAGGAATCGACAGCCTCATGCACTGAAAGAGTAGCCTGATAGTGTTCAGTTTGTACAGTCTTTGCCTGATGGATCTATCTAATGTTCTGAGTAAATTATTGTCATTTAGGAGCATTATATACAGCCTGTAATTCGAGGGGGGAATCGAAAAAGATCAGGCCTGTGTAGTAGGATTTGGTTACTGCATATTGTACTTGACTAGCAGTATGGAATATTGGAATGTAAACTTGTGTATTGCAGAATGTCCCTTAAAGTTTTAGTACTAGAGTTAAAACTGGTACTTACATAACCCCTGAATTAAATTGAAGAAAAGGCCCAAAGTTTCATACCTGTCACTTGAGCTAACCGGTCAGCTTCTTGTTTACGCATATACTATCTCTGTCTAAACATCTCCATGTTGTTTACTTAGATATTAAAATTGAGAAGAAACTATGATGTATTCTACTCCCTCACATAGGATTTTGACTATTCACTTATAATTTTTAACATTTGTTTTATTTAAAAATTTAGTGCAATATAAAAATTAATAAGTAATACTTCAACTACTTTTAATAATAAAAAATATAATAAACAAAATAAATAATATTTTTAAATATTTTTGAATAAGACGAGTGGTCAAACATTGCAAATAGAAAGTCAAAATCCCCTTTAATATGAGACGCATGGAGTACTAAATAAAGAATGGATTTGGTTGAATAGGGTAAAGTGAAAAGAATTTTGAATTAAAAGTGATTGATAATATAATAGTTTCATGAACCATGTTAGAAATATTTATATTTTACCATAAGATTTAAATATTAAAAATACTTATATTCTAGGTAGGATTACCCGTTACCTTTTCATTCGGGGAGGTGAAAACTGATCCCCACCGGTTTGTTAAAAACAAGCAAGAACGGGTAAAAACTAACTTTGTATGGAAACCAGCTAAAACCATTCAATTTTTACAGACCAGCCACCACAAGTTTCGAGAAAGCCGAGCGGTTTTGCGAACCTTGGTCCTAAGAGGGTGTTTGTTTCCCAGGCTTTTTAATCCCTATCACATCAAATATTTTCATACTAATTAGAAGTAGTAAATGTGGATTATGAGCCTAATTAGTCCATGATCAGTGAATATGATGCTACAGTAAACATTTGCTAATTATGAATTAATTAGGCTTAAAGAATTTATCTAATGAAATAGCCTTTAATTATGTAATTAGT
This sequence comes from Oryza brachyantha, assembly GCF_000231095.2. Lineage (NCBI taxonomy): Eukaryota > Viridiplantae > Streptophyta > Magnoliopsida > Poales > Poaceae > Oryza > Oryza brachyantha. The sequence continues at coordinate 8,730,256 of NC_023166.2, forward strand.
TTTGTTATCGATCTAGATCTATATTTAATACTCCTAATTAACGTCCAAACATCTGATATAACAAGGACTATAAAAAAGTCTCTGGATCCAAACTTCCCCTGAATACTAATAATTGAACCTCGTACACAAAAGCTGAATAAGGTATTTGGCCGAGCTACTAATAAGAGCAAGGCTAATAATATAGCCAACAAGCTGGCTATAAGACTTTTTATAGTATTCTTTTTAGTTTTTTATCATTAATATAAAACTCACATGTCACTCTCATATAATTAATTGGTTCTTATGTCCAAGCTGACTATAAAATTACAGTCCACTACTCTCTTTCCCTCCCTCCTCCACGTAAGCATTTAGCCAGCTTGTAGCATGCTATTATACTTGCTCTAAGAATTAGTTTTTTTTTCCAGTGTAACAGAAGAACTTACATTGCAGGTAAGGACACGAATTGGAGAACCAAAAAAAAAAAGAACAGAAATCATGGTCACCAAAAAGCCTACATCAGTACAGGTTCAGCGTCCAGGGAAATAAGATCCTTATCTAGTCCTATAGCAAAGCAAATTGGTGGGCAATATGCACCAGATGTTTGTTTCAGTTAGCACATGTTTATCATTGCTCATAATCAGCCTTTTGAATCCTTTGAAAGAAAAAAACATTACAATATTGTATTTTGCAATCCGATTGTATTCCTTCTGTTCTCTTTCGAGGAGGCCAGCTGATACAGTTTTGCATTGACATACTTCTTGCTGTGATTTTGGATTCCTAAGGTAGTAATAATGGCATTTCACACTGAACAAGGACTCTGCCACATTGATATGTCCGATATTAAATCACGGAGTTGGTCTATGAGAAGCTTTACATGCTTGTTTTTGCTTTCAATTTCCTGCAGTAAAAATCCTATTGTTAAGATTGGTTTACGGTATCAAAGAACAATGTCACATTACTAGGTTAGAACAAAAAATGTATTAGATGCCATTAGCTTGAGAATTCAACTTCCACATATCAGGATATCATGGACATATGCATAGAAATATGAACTAGCACACACAGGATCAGCTTTACTGAGATTGTAGTGAATGTTTAAAATAAAATGCTTTGAATTTTTTAGGAGAAAAGAATGCAATGAAAGCATTAGAAAACCTTGTTTGCTACACTATATACATAAAACTCAGTAAGCTCAATAAATCAGTCAAATGGAACCAACCAAATAAGCCACACACTCTTTGAGCTAGGTAGTGGTGACTGCAGTAGGTAATGGAGAAATACTAAATTTTGGACCGACCGATGGCTTCAGGGAAGAATGTTTGCTGAATGGGCCCGAAGAAGCAGAGGAAGTAGCATATGGTTGCACAAGCTCTAGCAAACAGATGTTGGGTTGGTGACATTATTGGAAGCCTTTCTATACAAGTGTTAGTAGAATACCTGCAGCTATGTGACCTAGTTGATGGAGTAATCCTACAACATGATGTCCCTGACCATCACACTTGGAGGTTTCCGAACACAGGAACCTACAAAAGCAAGTCCACTTACCACGCCTATTTCTTTGGGCCGATAAGGTTTGCCCCCATGGAAGAGAATTTGGAAGACTTGGGCGCCTCTTAAGTGTAAGTTCTTTCTGTGTCTGGCGATGAATAACCGATGTTGGACTTCGGATCATCTTCAGAAGTTTGGGATGTCACACCCGGATGCTTGCCCTCTCTGCGATCAAGAGGAGGAGACAATACAACACATCCTTGTGTCTTGCGTCTTCGCTCGTCAGGTGTGGTATCTAGTTATGGAAAAGATAGGCATGGCAGCCTCAGCACCTCAACCTTCATCAAGGCGTTTCTCTAGCTAGTGGTTTCAAGTGGTCAGAGGTGTCAATAAGGAAGCTAAGAAAGGGATAAACTCTCTGATCATCTTGGTGGCTTGGGAAACATGGAAACACCGGAGTGACTGCATCTTCAATAATGCCACACCTAATATTGTCTCCGTACTAGATGCTGTGGCAAGAGAGTATTTTATGGTGCACTGCTGGGGCAAGAGCTCTTCACGAACTCTTAGCCCGGTCGCTCCCCTTAGGAGCTTAGCTCCTGCAGGTTGTGCATTGCTTTGGCAATGCCTTTTTGGGTTTTCTCCTCTTTTTTCTTTTGAGCGGGCCTTTATGAACTGCTCTTTTGTACATTTTTTCCTCTCCTCCTTAATGAAATGAAATGAAATGCATGGCTCTTGCGTTTTCGAGCAAAAAAGGCACACATCTATTTATCTATACAACTTTACGCAAAGGAGAAATATTTGTGTTTCCTCTATCGTGAATTCGTGATTTAGCACAGATAAGGAGTTGTTGAGGGTTGAGACTTGCCAAGACATTACAGCCATCAGCCATACAAAGGATGAAAAGGACGTACTACTAAATAACCCAAATTAGCATCAAAAGTGGATACGCAAAAACTGAAGTTCTAAACTAGCACGCCAAAATCAAGTATGCAAATGATAATGACATATAGTGTCCAGTGCAAAAAGGAAAACAACGATAAATATAATAAGCACGAACTATTGCCAGAAAAGCTCAAGATGTTCATAACTTGAACAGAATGAACATGACTATCCAAAGCACTACATGGAACACAATATCCGAGCTTGTGAAACTGGATGATGGTCATAAAAATTAAAAAAAAAAAAGAACACTCCCTCTGGTCACATTTATTTCACGCCGAGAGAGGAGGGAGTAACAGTTCTGAAAGGTGCATGGAAAGCTACAAAGTTTTCAGGAAAAAAAATTGGGGATTACCATCTTTCTCTAAACACTTTTCAAATTCAAATGGTTGAAGCATAAAAGGAACAAATTTATATACATTTAGTTCAAAACATGTTGTTTGGGGAATATTTCAGATTGACATGGCTGAATAAGCACTGGTTACAAGTTGGTTCGGGGTAAAATCCTGAATACTGCAAACCAATATCGATTATATTGAAAACAGATCATTCTCAAGGTAGTACCTTTCTCAAAGAAGATGCATGTTCTTCCAATCTCTCAATCTCAGCTTGATCAGCACTGTGTTCTGTCGATCCCATCTCCTAGAAAGAAAACAGGAACATCACTACAGAGAGGTAACTATTATTTGAGGTTTTGTCAACAGCGCCATATTTTACACATCAGAATTACACTTGCCGCTAAAATCATATAAAATTGCTCATTTTGTTTCGTGACAGTGAACAGTAAGGACTCATGTTGATTGAAACATTACTCTCTGAACACACTTTGCAACATCCCCTTACTTGGTATAAACAATCAGATGTTTTCCTTTGCAGAGATAATTAGAGTAAATTGCAAGAAATTATTTGGGCTCCCTTACATTGCAATGTACTGCTAACTTCATTCATATCAACAAGAACACGTTATGCTTCACAATCTCCACGAGATGACTAGAAGCTCAACTCCCCCCTATACGAATACGATGACTATAACCTACATGACGGTGGATACAAGACGATGGGAGCGTGTCATCTCGGCTGAATCGGCGTGCTCACCTGGGCACACGACGACACGGCGGCGATGGACGCGCGGAGCGCCGAGACGGCGACCTTGTACCGGTGCCTGGCCTCGTCGAGCGACCCGCCGGAGCCCGGCGCGCCACCGGGCCCACCCCCGGCGGCGTCGGGGGCGTCGGAGTCCGCGGAGTGCAGCGGCGGAGGGGGGCCAGCGTGGTTGTGGTGGTGGTGTAGCCCGCCGCCAGCGGCGGCGGGGGAGTGGGAGGAGGAGGACCAGAGCGACGGGTTGCAGAGCTCGTCGTTCATGGATGAGAGGATCTGGAACGCGGCGGCGATGGTCTCCTCGAGGTGGCGCTGCCCCTCCGCCGCCATCTCCTGCCGCCGCCGCGCCGCCGCGGTGGCCATCGTCGCCGGAACCCTAGCCGATCCGCGCTCGCCGCCGCCTCTGGCCTGCGTGGAGAAGTGGACTGGACTAAGCTAAGCCAGAAAAGCCCAATCCATTTATTGGGCCGGGCCGAGAAGAAGGCATGTTAGTATTGGGCCGAACGATCGAAGCCCAAGTTCTGGTCTGATCAGTGGATCAGTGTTATTGGGCTTTAATATTGAGCCCAAGCCAGAGGTAGGCCGTGGGCCAGCTGTTTCTTGAGGGTTATGGTCGAGGAATCCCGTGGACCGGTCCGTGCCCATCCCAGTACCTTTAGCGGTAAAGGGGGTTGGGTTAGGTGGGTAGTAGCCAAGCCGTCCTAGTTTATATCACCCGTGTCTTAAAATATGAGTATTTTTTAAATAGAGATTAAGGTTAAGAAGAAAAGGACTACATTATCTTTTAATAATGAGAAATGAATAAGGGTAGGAATATAGGTGAGCGATAAAATGAAAAAGAATTTTGAATTGATCGATGGGATAAACAGTATCGTGAATAATGTTTGAAATATCTATGTTTTGGATAAGATTTAAATGTTATAAATATTTATATTTCGGAAAGAAGGAAGTATATTTTAAGGCGTTAAGACTGAAACAACCATGAGAAGTAACCCACGAAGAAAGGCTGAGGAAGGAGAATGATGTGTGTTGCCTCAAAGTCTCAATATACGCCATGAGCGATCTGCTTAGCTCGACTCCTCTTATGAGCGTCAACTCACCAAGAACTCGGCACAAATGACTATTCATTAGTTCCAATTCTTATTAAAAATAGGCACGGATAGGAACCAATAATAAGTGTGGATCTTAGTTGCATGTTCACGACATATGTTCGGTGGGTGGGGAGAGACCCCATCAGTGCCAGGTTTAGAATAGACGTTGATAGCCCTGTTAAAATAAGGTGTTTTATAGTAGTTAAAATTTAACGATAAATATAACGTTTGTACTTGTCTAACCATATATGAAAAAGTTACATATAATAGGTATGTATGTGAGACGTCATTTTTAAAGACGGTCACCTAAAACAACCACCTCTAGTCAATCTAAAATTTAATTTCCAGGAGACTATTAGAGATGGTTCATAACCGTGGATTCCCTTGTATGCTTTTTTGATAGGTTTTCTTGTAAACGACAGGTAAAGTAAAGGAGGCGTCTTCAAACTACGTGTTTCATCAATTTTATAATATAAGATTCTTTAATATTATTTAGATTTATATGAATATTACTAATTCTAGACTTATTATATACCTTCGTCAATAGATAAATTTAAATAAAACTAAAAAGTCTTGTCGTTTAGGTATTATTTGGAATGATGGATATATTTTAACCTAACAAATTTGACTCCTTTCGTAACCAAATATTTCCTTCGCCACCAGCCGGGTGGCTTCTCCAGAAATAGAGGACCTTGTGATAAAACATGCTATAATATATTTTCAAGTTAATTCCTTCATTTCAAAATATAAATATTTCTTATATTTAAATCTTATATCAGTATTTCTAATATTCGAATCTTATATCAAAATATAAGTATTTCTAACGTCATTTATAATACTATTTGCCTCAACAATCACTTTGATCTTATTCAAAATTCGTCTAATTTTATCCTCACGTACCCTTCAACCGCTATTCATATCCATATTTCATTTATTAAGAAATATCATCATTTTGTTTTCAAACTCAATATTTGCTGAACACGATTGGAATACTAGGGATAATAATAGCATAAGCCCTCTTGTTTACATCGAACTTTTCTTCATCCGAAGAGGCAGAGGCATATCACATTCACACCCATATTGGCTGCTGGACTAGACTGGAAATCACGTGGATGGGCCGTTACACCTGACTTATACATTATACTAAAATTTAAATTTTTAACATTAAATTTAGAATTAATTATTATCGTATTTTATTATAATTTATTTTTCAGTCTTATAGATATTAAGAATATATATATAAGTTTTATTTTTAAATTATTTTTTATTTATAAATATGTCGTCTACTGTTTCCAAACGATCACGTCTCGATCTAACCATCTAACCTGTGATGAAAAAAAAAGAGAGACATGCTTTGAGTTAATCCAATGCAAATTGCATGCACAAACTTGCTGCGACTTTTAATGTGTCGTGATGTGACTCAGCACACGTTAAATGAACTAATGTCACGAGGAAGAAAAAAAAAACAGATACGAAGTGTGTGTATGATAAGACCTGTCCGGCGAAACAAATAGTACGTAATTCCTTTTTCCTTGTGCATTGTATCGGTATCAACTCGTGAGGATTAATTAATTAAGATGGCTTAATTTGTTTTTCCTTTCAAGTGTAGCGAGAGACGAAGCATGTGATTAGCGACTATGCTTTATCCTAATCAGCACGGCAAATGCTTGCAAGTATATATATTCCACTGGTACGTAACTAGCTGGTTGGTTGGTCTGTATGGAAATGATTTAGTTTGACCCGGTCATGAAGTTTGTTTCCTATGACCAACAATTAGAGGGGTATTTTTTTTTCTGCGAGATTAGGAGGATCGTATCAAATATCAATCACTGGGCCCAACGGAAAAGTAATTTATAACCTTCAAATCTGTGTTGCATTTCCCTCCCGAGTGTGTAAACATGTATTGTTTGGATTATAGCCGATTTCAAGCCATAATAATTTATACGCGTGCCCTCATATACTTGAAAAGAAATACTGAAAAATAACCTACGATAAAAAAATATACAGTAACTAGTCTCTAAAATTAAGTGTTCAAAGTTTAAATTTTGTCTCTAAAATACAAAAAAGAAAGTGGTATATATAGGGTGATTCACATTTAGCAGGGGCAGAGCCAGGCCCGTTTATTGGGGTCAGACGACCCTGACGAAATTCCTAAAATCTCTAGTAAAACACTGTTCCGATATATGTTTTCTATGCTATGCAATGGAGATAACCCCGATGACATTTTTACCTAGCTTCGCCTCTAACAATTAGGGACCGCTAGTGCACGTCAAAAGATAAGAACAAATGTTCGTCCAACAGCAATCTTTCTATAGAGAGACGTGGCTCATACTAGTCGGGAGTAGAAAGGTTGCTGTTGGACGAACATTTAGGATGACAGTTTCCCTGACAGGACCGGGGATCGGCCGGAGCCCCATGGGGCCAAGGACGGAAAAAATCACCGTAGGATTTCCGCGGGGCTCCGAAATACAAATTTTCAGTTAAATTTGGCCCAATAGGACTAATAACTTACCCATATATACCCTAGCCCTAATTTCTTCCCATTCTCTCCTTTCTCCTTTCCCCACACACAGCTGCCCCTCCTCTCCAATCTGTGGCTCCGACTATGGAGTCGTTAGGTCAAGCCAAGATGACGAGATATGCTAGTAGTGAGTGGATTGGCTAGAGTGCGGGCGTTGTCCTAGCATCACGGAAGAGGAGGAGATGACAATGGTTTAGAAAGCCGATGTAGCAAAGAGGTGTCCCCTGAGGCCGAGGCATGGAATATATCGATGCGGCGAGGAGATAGACGATGACGGTGGCCCAAGTATAAATCTACAGAGGAGACTAACACTTCATGGACAACGTATATGGAACTAAGGCCGATGGGTGAAAGCGGCTATGGCAAAAGAAGGGTGTCCCTTCTAGCATCAAGAGGACCGGAGAAGCTCGTGCCTAAACCATATTAACAGTAAAAAGACGCATGGCAAATTACCTATTTTGAGGGCATCTTCAAAAGATACCTAAAATTAATACACAAAACTGAATTACGAGAATTAAGAATCCTCATCTCCTTTCTTTTTTCCTCCACCGCTATCGAAAAAGTTGAGGACAACAAGACATTCCTGTTTGAGGTGAGGAAAATATACTCCAAATAGCCCTTGCTGGCCGCCATTAGCTTTCGCTAAACCTGAAGGCTGAAGCCGGTTTAGAAATGGAGACACCCTCTGAACGGTCGGACCCGAAGAATGGACAGATCAGATAACGCCCAAAGTTGCTACTGCACATCATGCAAGATTGGACTGGACAGGATTGGATTGCACCTGACCTTCTTAAGTATCGCGCAATCATCGCCACCGAGCGATTTAGGGGTGGGGTGTTTAATTGGGGAAATAAAAATTTTTGGATGTCATATCAAATGTTTGACCAGATGTCGGAAGAGGTTTTAGACACAAATGAAAAAACGAATTTCACGACTCGTCTCAAAACCATGAGACGAATTTTTTGAGTCTAACTAATCCGTCATTAACGTATGTGGTTTACTGTAGCACTAATGACTAATCATAAACTAATTAGGCTTAAAATTTGTCTCACTATTTCTCACATAACTATACAATTAGTTTTTCGTTTCATCTACTTTTAATACTCTATTTAGATGTATAAAGATTCAATAATGTTTTTGGCTGAAAATATTTTAGACCTAAACAGGGCCTCAGAAGAGAGGGCCGACATCATCGGGGGCGTGGAGGTGGAGCTCCTATCCATCCGTATAAAATGTCTGAAGAAGAACAGTTGAGCCTCCCTTCCTGCAGCAGCAGCAGCAGCTGAGGGCCTGAAAGTCCTCTCCATTTCCGGCCTGTCTCTTCTTCTCCTTCTCCTTCCTGTCCAATCCCTCCATTGCTATTTTCGTGCTGCCTCGACACCATAAGATTTTTGAGGGCGGATTGGTGTCTCCTCCTCTTTGCCCCGGAAAGAGAGGTTCTTGGCCTCGCTTTCCTCCAACATCGTTTTTGTGTTGTTAGGTCTTTTGTTGATTATTGGGTGGCTCTGCCTGCGCTTGTCCCCCACCCAGCGTCTCATCAGATCGATATATTGTGCTGCTCGGATTATTGCGCGCGCTTTGCCCCTGGACTTTTGCATTCTGTTTGCATTTGATAAAGTTCTTGGCTTTGCAAGGTTTTCAATTCAATTATCCGTGTCTGGCTGTCGATTCGTTGCTTGTTTCCCGGCGCACTAATCATTTCGTCTTCGACAAAGAAGCGCTCTTTCCAGGTCGTCGATCACCCAGCGCCGGTATTTAGTTCCCATCCGAGCAAGGGGAAGTTTGTTCTTTGCTCCTGGCAATTAATCGAGGGCCAAATAAATTCCATCCATTTTGCTTATCCAATTCGAGCGTAAGGAAAGAAGCAAAAAGTGATTCTTTTTATTAAAAAAAAATCCAGTCTTGCTGCTGTTCTTGCGACCAATCCGATGGGGAAGGTCGGGGAGAGGTGGAGGGCGTTCTCGACGAACAGATGGCTGGTGTTCGTGGCGGCAATGTGGCTGCAGTCCATGGCCGGGATCGGGTACCTCTTCGGCGCCATCTCGCCGGTGGTCAAGGCCGCGCTGGGTTACAACCAGCGGCAGGTGGCGGCGCTCGGCGTCGCCAAGGACCTCGGGGACTGCGTCGGCTTCCTCGCCGGGTCGCTCTCCGCCACGCTGCCGGCGTGGGCGATGCTGCTCATCGGCGCCGCTCAGAACTTCCTCGGCTACGGCTGGCTGTGGCTCATCGTCACCAGGCAGGTGCCGGCGCTGCCCCTCTCCATGGTGCGTGCCCACCCTGTCTTTGCGATGGATTGGTGATTTGTACTTGAATTTAATTTGATTTGATTTGATTCGTGGATTTGATTGCTCGATGAAATCCTTGATTTGATTGATGAGTTTAAACTCAGAGATAGCAACGTCTTATACTGATGATGTTTGTTGTCCATGGATGAACTCTGGGGATGCTTGTTAAATTTCGGTACAAGTTGTCAATTTGTTGCTTATCAAATTGTATGTTCACCGGGAACAAATGTTGCCGTGATTGTTTAGCGCTTGATCGGATAAGGAGTAGTAGGAATTGTTTGCGAAGAAGGTGGGCCTAATATGAGATGGTGACAGCAAAGCGTATGATTTAAATAATTTGAACTGAATAGGATGGGATGTGGAAAATGGCGTGTAGGATAGATCGTAGATTAGATCAGAAGTGTAGGGAACATGGACGATTTTTTTAGCATCGGATTACTTGTGAAACTGACCAATCACATGAGTGTATTTCTGGACCAGCGATGATATATTCTTGTTGTGTTCTTATTTTGGGGGTCTTTGTCACTTTATGCTGCTCGTCTGTATCCATTTTGTTTCTTCAGCTGTAACCAGATTCTTTGGCAATATTTGACTTCATGTTCATAACAACGCTAATGCGGTGGAGATTCATTTTAATTCAGAAGTAACCTCTTCTGTAACCAAACTCTCTTGATCTGCTTATATACATTTCTTTTTCACCTCCTTTTCGGCCGGTGACTAGTCAAGTTTGACCTCCTAAACTTAGCATGATGTGTCCATCCAAATTCCATGGAAGTAGAAGTAATTGCGCCACGTATAGTGCATGAATGCATTATATTGTTATGAGTATGCATACAACATTGCCAGGTTTTGGTCTTTGAGTGGATGACTGGTGGTGCTTATAACTTGTAAGTAAACTGCTAGTTTATAAAAATAAGTTGCCTGATTTTTTAAAGAGAATATGAGGGATTGAGTGTTCAATCAGGATTTGTTGCTTGCTGTGCAGAACTATTTTATTTTTACTGTTGTTTTCATACTTCTTAGATTTATGAATTGATCTGGTTTAACATGACATGTGAACATGTTTATATGTGTAACAACAGGAATAATTGTGAAAAATTGCATTGACTTCTCAAATGAAAACTAATCAACAAATGATGTTACAACCTGGTACTACAAAATTTTATGAAGAAAATGAGGAATCTTGTACTCTGTTCATGTTCATTTTCCCCAATTCCTCATGATCAAATGAATAATACAAGTACCCAACTTAAGCAAATATACAATTTTATATTACTGCTGAAATGTAATCTTCACTGTTTCCTTATCCAGATGTGTCTTCTTATCTTTGTTGGAACCAATGGTGAGACATACTTCAACACAGCTTCACTTGTGACATGCATTCAGAACTTCCCAAAGAGCAGGGGCCCTACAGTGGGTATCCTTAAAGGATTCGCCGGCCTTAGCAGCGCTATTCTGACTCAACTGTATACAGTATTGCACACACCTGACCACGCCACACTTGTCTTCATGGTGGCAGTTGGGCCATCATTGGTTGCCATTGGCCTGATGTTTGTTATTAGGCCTGTTGGAGGTCACCGTCAGGTGCGGCCATCCGACAATAACAGCTTCATGTTCATCTACACCATTTGTTTGCTCCTTGCTTCCTATCTAGTCGGTGTCATGCTCGTTCAAGATTTCGTGCAACTGAGTGACAATGTGGTTGTTTTTGTCACGGTAGTTCTTTTCATCCTGCTTATTTTACCAATTGCAATTCCTCTGACCTTGACATTTTTGTCGAAAACTGAAAATCCAATTGAGGAGGCACTACTTGCTGAACCATCAAAAGGACAGGCAAGTACTTCACAAGAAAAGGAGCCAGATGTATTTTTAAGTGAGGTTGATGAGGAGAAACCTAAAGAAATTGACTCGTTACCCCCATCTGAAAGGAGGAAGAGGATTGCAGAATTACAGGCCAGGCTAGTGCAAGCTGCAGCACGAGGTGGCGTTAGAATCAGGAAGCGTCCTCACCGTGGGGAGAACTTCACCCTGATGCAGGCATTGGTCAAGGCTGATTTTTGGCTAATTTGGTTATCACTTCTTCTTGGCTCGGGATCAGGGTTGACGGTGATCGACAATCTGGGTCAGATGAGTCAGGCTGTTGGATTCAAGGATGCACATATATTTGTTTCATTGACGAGCATATGGAATTTCCTTGGTCGTGTCGGAGGTGGCTACTTCTCAGAGAATATTGTGAGGTGGGGACACTATATTATCTTCAATCTAGCCTATCATTCACTGTTAGTACCTTCAAAAATTGTTGCTATCATCTCATGGTATAGGAGGCTGCCGCTAAAACTGGAAATTTCTTTATTTTGGTGATCAGTGTGAACAATTGAACAAAAATAGAGCAAGGGAATTGCCACTAAGCATTATAGCCGTTTGCCTTTTATTTTTTACAAGTTAATACCAATTGTTAATATTCTGTCCATATATGTACTTACTATTTTTCTTTCAGAGAACGTACATACCCAAGACACATAGCACTGGCTTTTGCTCAGATTCTGATGGCTGCTGGCCATTTTCTCTTTGCAATGGCTTGGCCTGGAACTATGTATGTGGGAACCTTCTTGGTTGGGCTTGGATATGGAGCTCATTGGGCTATTGTGCCAGCTGCTGTCTCTGAACTTTTTGGAGTAAAACACTTTGGGGCGATGTACAATTTTCTCACAGCAGCAAACCCCACAGGGTCACTGATCTTCTCAGGAGTTATTGCTAGTAACTTGTATGACTATGAAGCTGAGAAACAAGCACACCACCAGAGTTCTTGGTCTGGACAGTCACTTCGCAACATGAACTTGCTCGCAGAGGGGCCTCTGAAGTGTGAAGGACCTGTTTGCTTCTTTGTCAGCTCACTGATCATGTCAGCATTTTGCATTGTTGGAGCTGGCCTGAGCTTAATTGTTGTTCACAGGACCAAACGAGTGTATGCTAACCTCTACCGAGCTGTCCGGACTTGACAATTAATTGTTGAATCCCCCCTTCTGTTCCATGTTCCCTGTATTATTGCGTAAATGATTCAAGATACACAGTTAAAGTTTACCTGTATTATTGCGTATATGATTCAGGTTACACAAAGTTAAGTCTACCTGTAAAGTTTCAGACCATTTCAGAGCTTGTATTGTAAGAATAGTTATTTCCAGGTGGAAGTTTACACGCACTATAAATTAATTATCATGGGGCATTCTTTATAAGAGTCTGATACTTGTAATCAGCCAACAGTTACATACTCATGCATATTTCCTTGCATGAATCTCTTAGTGGTACTTTTAGTAGCAATGCATATGTCCTTTTGTTGAATGATTTCAGCAAAGCTGAAAAGTTAAGTTGTTGCTTATTTTGCTTTCTTCCATGCAACATTATAATGTTCCTTCTCGCATAGCTTTCCGTTGTTCTTTGGTCTAGATAAATTTTAGTTTGGAAGAACAGCTGCAAGATGATGAGATTCCAGAATCAAACCAGATTGGGGCCTGGGGCATCAGTGAGCACCTTGACTAGCTTTTCTTGTTACAGCTTCTTTATATGAAAAGCTGTAAATTCTAGTAGTACATTGTACCTTCCTTATGGTTTTAATTCCATTCTGATTTGTGAAGCTGTATCACATCAGTTGGCAACTCTGTGTGTTATGGAGTACTACTATATTGCTCTTGCTAGCTAGCTGCTACTGAACATTATCATTTCTGTGGAAGTGCAACCTTAAGGATGACCTACAACAGCTCGTCTACATTGTCTCTTGCTGCAAAAATATGATCCTTATATTTTAGATGGACTAAGCTTCTGAATGAAATGCAACATGTATAACTCAGTTATCTTCATGTCTCCAGCTGAAGGATTAACCAGCAATTTCAGTTTCACTTTATGTCTGCCATATAACAACTTCTGTTTCTGGCTGCTTCTGACAAACATCTGAATCTCAGATCTGCTGTTAACTCAGCTGTGAAATAGCTTCCACAATTTTCTTGTGTCCATGTTTTTACCTCTCCAATGGGCAGCAGCAGCAGCTCATCAGCACAAGCTCCAGCGTCCCAAGTTTTACTTGTGCAAGAGCATCAAGATCAGCATCTGCTTGACAACTCCAGCTCTGCTGCAAAACCACCACATTATTGCAATCCTCAACAGCTGCTATTTTTCTACTGTGTACAACTACCTCTGAACTACTATGCCAGTCTTTTAATTGTGTTCTTAATTAATGTTCAGTTACAGTCTCTGCATAGCTGGCCTCGTCAGGCTCCATCTACAAAGTGTGATGCCAAGGTTCAACTGCCTGCCTGCTTGCTGCTGCTGCTCTCATCAGAATCAAACTTCATTCTTGAACAAGAGGAACCCCAATGCTTACACACTGGCAGATTATCACTTCTTTTCAACCTCAAAATAAAATGATCCAACTTAACCTAGTGCCTAATGTTGTCAGACATTACCCCCTTAACAATTTTTAATCTGTTGTTGCAGTGACAGAAAATGTGATAGCTGTGTTAGTAGTAGCACTAAAACTACAGAAGAGATATTTTTTGTGCTAGTGCTATAGTCACATTGTCTTCTCAGGATGATACCAGTACAAAGTGCTGGTGAGTGATGATGTAGAGATGGAGTGCTTAAAAGAGGAGTAACAACAAGTGGGTCCCACATGGGGAGAGAAAAAAAGGTTCTCTCACACAGCCATGCACACACAAGGTATCTTCTCTGGAGTGAGGAAAAAAATATTAGTATTATTTATTATTTGTTATTGTTATTAGGGTTAAGGAGGGGAGGAAACTTTTTTCTGTAGCTGGTGGTTAATTGCATGCTGGGAAATACCTAAAATATCCCTGGACATCTGATTGATCCAGCATTAGGACCTACTGTGATTTTACACAAATAGCCTCTAATAAAGTGTCACGCATGCGTATACGTATCTGTATACAAGTACATTACGAGTTTTATTTCTAGTGTGTGATGGGCCCCACCTGAGGATATATGGGACACTTTCCCATGTGGTGTTGCCCGTGTTAACATCAAATGTCCATCCAAAAATAATAATAAATCCATTAAACTAACAAAAAAAATCAAATTCTCAGCAGATAAATCAGCAGCCATAAGATTTACATCCATTTCCATTAATAAAAACAAAACAACAAATAACTTTCAAACCTGAAATGCCAGAAAAGCCCTTGGCTTAGGGCTACAAGCCTGTACAGCGGAGGAATTTAATTTGGGCAACAAGTAAGGGCAAAGTTTGAAACTTTTAATGCAAACAAACAAAAACAAAAACAAAAGTGGAATAAATAATTTATAATATTTTGTTTTTTTTACAGGGCAACACATATGAGTGAGTGAGTGACCCTGACCTACTCTTTTTCTACTTCTACTGCTACTGCCCCTCTCTCTCTCTCTCTCCCATTTGGTATTACACAAAATTTGGGGCTTTGACTAAAAGTCTTGAGCTAAAAAAGCTTCATTTTTTAGAGCCTCTGTTCCTGCTCCTCCCCCCCGAAATAAAATTCGGGAGGGCTGCGAAAAAAATTTGATTTTTTTTTTGCAGTTCCGGCCTCGAATTCGCCCGCCTCGACGAGCTGATCCGCATGGGTACGCGCTGAATCGATCCCCTCTCTCTTTCTTGGCTTTCAATTGAGGTGTTTCTCGCCGCCGGCCGTGGCCTGCCGCGGCAGATCTGGCCGGGTTAGGGTTTGCGCCCGGTTCTTGGGGGAGCTCCGGTTTTCGTGGCCTCTGGGGTCAGGATGGCTGCTGGGTACGTGCCGCAATGCTGCGGATCGTGCGGATCGGGGGGTTTCTTGGCTTGATTTGAGCTGGGGCTTTGGATGGAGGAGAGTTGTTCTTGAGCTTGATTTGCGTGGGGGCGCTTCCTGTTCATCTCGTTTGAGTTTTGGTACTGTTTCTGGGTGCGGGAGATTTGAGGGTTTTTTTTTGGAGAGTGTTTGGATTTTTGTTTCTTTCTCTAGCTTTGTTGCTGCCGAAGATTTACTTCCTTTTTGGGGGATTTAGCTCTAGGGTTTCGTGATCTGCTTAGCTGCTGACGCAGATCGAGAGTGTTTGGTGGAGCTCAGTTAACTCTTGAAATGCAATTTCTCGATGAACTCCCATCATGAAATTTTCTCGATGAACTACTTCTATTTTGTTTTTTGTTTCTGAATTCGAACAACTGTGTAGTACACCGACTAAAAGCTTCGGTTTTTTTTTTCTGTTTTTCTTTTTTTGGGGCGGGCTTCTTCACTGCTTGTTTACATGCCGTTAGGTTTCACACTCTCACATCAGTGAGCTGATTGCTGATTATCCTTATTTCCCCCTTAGATTCCTAACCACTTCCTACTTAACTGCAGATCGGATCAGCAGAAGTATCGTAATTCTTCAAGTTTGTTGAAGAGTATTGCAGCACATTGAGCACTTGTTCAATTCCCTGGGGTTATTTTTTTGTCCCTGCACTAGTCTTCGTTGTTTGCTAATCAAGTTGAAAGGTGGAGATGAACGTGGACTACAATATGGATGAGGCTCTCAAAGCGAGAGGTGTTGCGGAGAGCAGGTTTCATGCGCGGGACATCAGGGGCGCACGCAAGTACGCGATCAAGGCGCAGAATCTCTGCCCATCTCTTGAAGGAATATCTCAGATGGTGTCGACACTGGAGGTTCATCTTGCTGCTGAGTCCAAGATTGATGGAGAGAGTGACTGGTACCGGATCTTGTCTTTAAGTGCCTTTGCAGATGAAGAGGAAGTGAAGAAACAATACAGGAAGCTAGCTCTCCAGCTGCACCCTGACAAGAACAAGTCCGTTGGTGCCGAGGAGGCCTTTAAACTTATCTCTGAGGCATGGAGTGTGTTGTCCGACAATAGTAAGAAGGTAGTTTATGATCAGAAGAGGAAGGATCATTCTGTTGTCAATGTAACCAATGGCATGTATACTTATGATAAGAAGGCAAACAAGAGAGCTCGAAAGAATGCTGCAGCCGCCGCCGCTGCGGCTGCGGCCGCTGCAGCTGCTGCTGCTGAGGCTACTACACGTCCTGCTGGGGTTGATACCTTCTGGACATCCTGCAATCGCTGCCGGATGCAGTATGAGTACTTGAGAGTTTATCTTAACCATAATCTCCTGTGTCCAAACTGCCATCATGCATTTTTGGCAGTAGAGACTGGATTTCCTTGCAATGGGAGCAGTTCTTCATTCTCCTGGTCAACCAAACAGCAGCCGCAGAATAACAATTCCACCAAGCATGCATATAGCTCAACAAGCAGGAGTTCTAGCATTCCAGGGACAGGCCATGGGGGATACCAGCAAGATGGTACTTATGATTCCTACAACAACCAAAGCTTCCAGTGGAATCAGTACTCCAAGACAACACCTACAGCTGGTACAAATTCTTACAGTACCCAGGCTTTGGAGAAACCAAAAAGAAAACATGACGAGAGTTACAACTACAACTATTCTGCTAGTGGCAATTCATATGGCCATGAGAGAGCTACTTCAAGGCGTGGCCGCTTTTCTAAGAGGAGAAGGCATAGTAATGATGGTTACACTACTATGGATTTTGGTGGAGATAACAGAGAAACTGTAACTGCCAGCACAGAAACAACTGCTTTCGCTGATGTGGCAGTGGCACACGTTAATGGTAATTCAGTGGAAAAGTTGAGATCTGCAGTGAGTGGAAGAAGAGCTAATGTTTTGAGAGAGATTTCTCAAATTGATACGCGAGCTCTACTTATTGAGAAAGCCAAGGCTACCATCCAGGAAAAGTTACAGGAGTGGAACATCTCATCTTCGCTGCATGCAGATAGGGGAAAGTCGCAAGGAAAAGTATACCCCAGTGATAACAACATAAAGCAGAATGGGGTCCTCTTCGACAAACATGTCAAAGGGCTCAAGCAATGCAGCTCAAGAAGTGTTGACATCCAAGCATCTACGGCTGATGAAAAGAATCCAGAACAGAGGCGTGTACCAGTGTCAATTGATGTCCCAGATCCTGACTTCCATGATTTCGACAAGGATCGCACTGAGCGAGCTTTTGATAGTGATCAAGTATGGGCTACATATGATAGTGAAGATGGTATGCCTCGTCTATATGCAATGGTGCAGAAAGTTCTTTCAATGCGACCTTTCAGGATTCGCATGAGTTTCCTCAACTCCAAGTCCAACAGTGAACTGGCACCCATAAGCTGGGTTGCCTCTGGTTTCCAAAAGACATGCGGTGATTTCAGAGTTGGGAGATACCAGATTTCTGAAACGGTCAATATATTTTCGCACAAAGTCAGCTGGACTAAAGGCCCCCGTGGGATTATCAGAATTGTTCCCCAGAAAGGTGATACATGGGCTTTATACCGAAACTGGTCTCCTGATTGGAATGAACTAACACCTGATGATGTTATATATAAGTATGAGATAGTAGAAGTTATTGATGATTTTACTGAGGAGCAAGGGCTGACAGTCATCCCATTGCTGAAGGTTGCTGGTTTCAAAGCTGTGTTCCATAGGCACATGGATCCCACAGAGGCCAGGAGAATACCAAAGGAAGAGCTTTTCCGATTCTCACATCGGGTTCCGTCTCGCCTGCTGACTGGGGAAGAAGGCAACAATGCCCCGAAAGGTTGTCATGAGCTGGACCCTGCAGCAACTCCAGTGGACCTTCTTAAGGTTATTACAGAAGTTACGGAAGATGCAACCACACAACCTGCTAAGTAGAAGACCGGCAACTATGAACACTGAAGATAGCTTGGATGTCTGAACTGTTGAATGCACTTCACTGAACCCAACATTTGTTGGTCTCTTAAGTTCTAGTATGTCATCTTATTTTTGGCTGATGACTTGGACAACTCAACCAGGGCAAGCAGTCTATGTCGCAGAATTCTGACATAATTCTTAGGCATTCTAACATTTTGGTTTTACCGCAATACGGATATCACTGAAGTAAAAGACAATTTGGAGGCCAGTTTTGGCGATTGACGAGGCAACCAAGTAGCGCTTGATGAGGCTATTAGTCAACAGAAGCTAAGAAGCCTCATGAGTCGCTGAAGGTGCTACTTGTTTGTCACTCTTAAGGTACAGTGCTCTTCATCCAAGCCGAATTCGAGGGGAGAACCGTTAGGCTTCCCCATGTACCCGAGTTTGTGTACTGGTTTACTTATTAAGATGTTGTACTTCCTTTAATCTATAGTAATTCACCCCTATAATGTTGAACGTGATGATTCGAAATTCTAGTTGGATTCTGAGGACCGGTTCGGAAATTTTAATATCATTATATTTTAGTAGATTTTTCTGTTTTACATTCTTCTTTTGTTGCTTGATCTGGTCGAAAATATGGACATGGAATCATTATGCTGATGGATGTTGTATCCAATTATAAACTCTTAATATGCTGTGGTATTGTTAGTGTAAGATGTTCTATTTCTGTTATCTAGGGATTACGATGTTCTAGAATTAATGGAATGAGTGCTTTGACATAGCCAAATTATGTACAAATAATGTGACTGATTTAAAATTTTCTTCCTGTGCGCTGTTAGCTGATTTATATGCAACTATATCCATTCTCACTGTTTATCCGTTTTTTTTTTACTGATTGCAAACATGTGGTGTCCAACAAATATCGGTATAGATGTTGTAATAGGGATTACTGGCCACTGTATATCCTTAGCCTATTTATCAAGATGGATAGGGCTTGAAAAGATGTGCATGAACACCAATGATGAAACATCATCAATAGTGGATGCAAAAGATTGACAGGATCACAACAATTAACCACACAGATGTTATGAGGTTGATGTATATTGATGAGTAGTGATGAAAAGAATACTACAGAGATTTGGTGGGGAGCAACAGGCTTGTTGATGGAAACACAAATCTTATCCATATTATCCACTGGCAGTCAGATTATGGAGTGTTTCGAAGCTAAATGCCGGTTACATCCAAATGGTTCCAGATAAATCTCTGCCAGAATGGAAAGCACTCCTGCTCTGCTCTCTCCAGACAGCACACACATCAGGCACAATCAGGTCAGCAAACCTGAAAGTGAAGTGAAAGTTGCAGGACATGAGAGGATGAATTTCACTTGATCTGGGCTTGAGTAGGTTGATAGTGTCAATTATTGTATAGCATTTTATTGCTCGTGGTATTTTTTTCCCACTTGTTCAATCTGACAAACAAGAATGATACGGCTCGTTTCATGTTCATATGGATGATTTTGAATATAGTCAAATATAGACATATATAATTATGTGCATCAATCAATAGACAAATCTAGATAATACTGAAGAGTCTTATAATATGAAACAATGGAGTGAGAACAAATCATGCACGCCTAATTTTAGTGGAATTAGATTTGAGCAAGGCTGCTCGTTTTCGCCTGATTTCTCCACCGTTCACAAGGTTATATGACGTATGAACTGCATTTAGAAACCAATAATCTGAAGGCCTGTTTGGTTCTCTACCCTACCAAAAATATTGGTAGTGTCAATTGTTTGCACCACCAAGTTGTTGGGAGGGTGGAGTTCTACTGTTGATGTTTGGTTTGTTACAAACATTGAACCAAAATTTTGTTATAGAGTGAAGAAAGTTCTAGAATCGTTCCAAATGAAGCATGGACATTGCTAATTGTTTGGGATCAAACCAAACAATCACATTTACTATTTAAACTACCAAAAAATAGGTAGGGCATGTTTTGGTATCAAACGTGGATAAATATAAGAACCTTTGTCGTTCTTTCTTTTGTTGTTTTAGAACAGAATTCTTCTTGTTGCATTCTACAAATCATTATAAAACTGGCAATCATCGTCCAGGAATGTTGGTAACGAAGCAATATTGGAAGGCACAAAATGATCAGGCATCCCTGAACTTCTTGGGCATAGCCAAAAATCAGGAGACAACAGTCAAAACACCACAGGAAGGGAATTTTGGAAGCTTGATGCCATCAACATTAAAAAGTTCCTGATAAGTCTATCAAATGTGCAACACATTTTCCCACCTCAAAACAGAAGGTAAGAGCAAGGGTCAGAGATATCACAACCAATCAGCTTAACAATTTTCAAGTTAAAAGGGGGACATCAGTCGACTCTGTCCACTTGATCTATGTGCCATCCGTGAGGGTCCTCTTCGACGTGCTGATGTACAGAACTGCATCCAGACAATGAGCAGGAAAAATCAGGATAGATAATTGAGGCAGATAACACGATTAAATGAGTGTAACAATAGGGACGAGTTATACAAATATAATTCGCAAACCAGACAGGAAACTGGACTTTTTAAGTCCAGGATATACCATTGTTGCCTCTTATGAAGGCATCACCATACTTGTTCTTGAGTTGGCCATTCACATACTCTTCCGTTTGCTCCATTGCAATGTTCATATACCCATCCAGGCAAGCCAAAATACCTGGTTATCAGGAAAAAATGGTAAACATATAACTTATAAGGAGAATGATGACATTTGTCCATGTCACTTGTCAAGTCAGATTGGTTTCCCTTCTCAGCACAGCATTTGATAATTAAACATATAATGGAGGGAACACCAGCCACAAGGATGGAGGGAATAAAATGAATTTAATGTAAATAAAGTTCCCTCATGAGCTAACGATAGAAAATTTCATTCAACGATATTTTAATTTATCTACTATGATATTTCTGTATATACAGATATACACTCAAGCATGCAAAGTAAGCGGAAAATGAAATGATTCAGCAATGCTCATCAAGCAACAGAAGACTCTCTCTCTCTCTCTCCCTCTCCCCCAAAATATAAGTATTTCTAGGATTTAAATTTTATATGACAATATAAGCAGTTGTGCATTGATTCCCATAATACCAATCATTTCAATGGTTCCAAAGCCAATCAGGTGAATATAGTCAATTTAAAATTTAAAAACTGATCACTGACTATAAGCCTCACCTTAGTCTCTTTGTTAAATAACCTAGAAATGCTTATATTTTGGAAGAGAGGTAGTATGCACTATTGGTTTCTTATATGCAGAGTATCCATCATAGAAATACAATGTGATGTATTCTTGCAGTATTGCCCTGTGCAAAAGATATGAAGTAACAGCGTATGGTTAAACACAGAATGTACACAAACTTGTGTGGGGCAGGAAAAAAAAGGGGGCCTAAATAAAGCATGTATAAGTTTCCAAGAGAGCATACAGTATAAATCTATGTTTTGAAGGTGACTACTAAAATCCTCACCATCCCAAATGAGTGACAACGCAGTGAATGAATAAAGGTTACAGTACTGCATTATAATGATAAATAAATGTTTCTTTATTACAAACAAGGACTTGACACTTAACATGAACACCATCAAACAAATACATATCACTCCATGCTAAGCCAGATATAGTCTATTGTCATACAACTGCATGAAGAAATGCAACTTGGTGAACTATCAAAGATAAATGACTGTTTCCAAAAGTACACACCATTTGACAATCTCTAATACTGCACCCCCTTTGTAGCAACCAATATTATATTATTTGCAGCAGCGAATTAGGATATTTCCATAAATTTGAGATATCTAACATATTTGATCACAAGTCCATTGTCAATCTAATAAATAATATGGAGGAAAATGAAATTCTGGGACAATGTTTTGTAAAATGAAGACCACACTTTCACGTGTAAATGGTACATGACATGTAAATGGTAAATAGGCTAAAAAACAAGGATATACTAGTAGCCTACTGTATGAATCTGAGGTGTCCATGCTTTTTTTATATGATGGGGCTTGCCAAGCAAAAATTGGATGAGTTGACAAGAAGATTAATCTTCCCTAATCTTGTCTGCTACCCTGAACTTTATTTATAATTGGTCAGTGATCCTTTTATCACTCTAGCTTCTATCACAAATTTCAGCCTCATTTAGAGTGTGGGAATCAAGCCAAATTTCTACCTTCTCAACAGGTCCTTAGCCTTAAAATCAAAATCTTATTGGTTTTTTATTTAAATAAAATAAGATGGGAGAGGAAATTGTTGCTATGCACAATGCTTGGCATACTTAGCAGCAGGATTAAACATTATGGGGACCATGCCCACGTGAGGACTTAGTCCACAACCATCTATTTACATATTAAGTGCTAAGCAGATGGTTGGGATTAACTCCTCGCATGTGGATGGTCCCCACAAAAGTAATCATGCCTATAGTTCCGTGAATTCTCAGCATAACAAAATTGTACATTCTATCTGTTTTAGTTGTAAATGTGGCAAAACAAATTAGTACATTTAGAAGAAAATTTAAATTTGAGTCAAAGTGTGTAACTTTATTGTATTCGATAGTCACTACTTAACTTAAAACTTGACAATCCATATGTTAACTATATACATTTTCTGAATGAAATTCCACATTATATGGCATCAGTCATCACTATCCCCCACCTTTCTTATCAGCTTTTCCCTAACAAGCTCTATGGAGAATAATGACTGGTTATTAGCCTATTTCCTAACAGAACAGTCAATTCCAGACTGAACACTTGTTTTCCTTTAATATATTTGACAACTTTAACAAGGTTGTGTTCTTTCATATCATTTACTCCCTCCATTCCAAAGTATAAGCATTTTTAAGTTTTTTAGTGAATCCTAAGGTTAAGTGACAAATTTGAAACTCTACATGTCCTTATATTTCTAGACGGTGGGAGTAATATCCATTTATAGAGAGAAGTGGTAGATTGGATAAGGTAACTGGAACTGGGGAAGCTTTGGTGGTATTTTGGTCTAAACTTGGTATCTCTCAGCAGCAAAAAAACAAATTTATATTCGCATATACTGCGAAATTTTCAAATATTATTGGAGAATACTTTTGACCATTTCTCAACATTTCCATGACTCGAGACAAGTTTGCGGGAAACCTAAATAGAACGAATGAGGTCTACACCATGGGCTGAAGCACAGGAGCAGCAGCCATCACGCCCGAATCGATCTCCTGTGTTCCCATAGTTGGCACTAAAAACCTCTTAAAAATCAATCACCACAATGCTCCACAACCAAACCTCTCAAAATCACTTATTTTTCTAATAAATTTTCGGATCTAGCAACGATGCACATCACAAAGACACGAACTAACCAGAAAACTACTACTACTACTACTAAACCTTATTAGGAGATGTGATGAGAGACACTAAGAGGAGTAACGCCGTGCCCTAGGGTTCTGAGCAGCAGCGGGCGTAGAGAGAGTCGTCCAAAAAGGGAGGGGGAGGAGACCTCGGTAGTCGACGCCGGAGTTGAGCTTGACGACGACGGGGCGGCCCCTGATCGACTTGAGGAAGTCCGAGGGCGTCTTCACCGCTCCGCCTCCGCCTCCGCCGCCGCCTCCGCCGCCGGCGCCGGACTTGTCCGCGCCGCCGGTGCTCATCTCTCTCGTCTCGCTCCCGCCGCGCGGGTTAGGGTGGGGAAGGAGGCCGTGAGGAGCTTGCTGGGCTTCGGTGTTGGGCTCGGCTAGTACTTGGGTTTTTTTCTTCTTTCATGTGTTCTCTTTTTTTTTTTCTCCCTTCTCCCTGGTCCACCTGGCGGGAACTTAGAGTATCTACATTGTGTATGAAAAATAATCTTATGACTCTATGGCCACGTTAGTTTGTATTGGGTAAGTTAACTTATCCGGCACAAAAAATATAGTAATAGATTAGTACATGATTAATTAATATTAATTATTTAAAAACATAAAAGGATTAATATGATTTTTTAAAACAACTTTCTTATAGAAAAATTTTACAAAAAATACACCGTTTAGCTGTTCGAAAAGCGTGTGTACGAGAAATGATAGAGAAGTTATCTAACGGAGGGGAAACGATATAGACTATTTTATCATTGTGAAAGGAGATATTAGGGAGCAAAAGAGGATGAGCTATAAGGACTACCCATATGGATTAAAATATATTATCTCTCTCCTCTCTTGTAAGAGAGCTAGAACTATTGGATAAAATTTGTGGATCCTGCCTTGTGTCCATTACTATCTTTATATATCGTATAAATTGAAATAACAAAAGACCACCTATGTAGGGTCTCATCTATATGGGCCAAGTAGTTCATCTACTTATGAAGCATCATCTTCAAGTTCATTATATATATTTTCAAACAAAGTATGTACCGTAAACTATTGTATATTATGTTTGTCAAATACATTTTACATATACATTTATTAAAAACAAATAAATGTACTGTTTAGAGTTTGTAGAGTAATACGCTAATCATCCGTCTCAATCCGTGTGCCGCTGACAGGATTATATTCAAATGGTACTGTAGTTTAGCTGATCATATCCGTTTGCTTACGAGATCCAACGCTTTGAGATGTATTACTAATATAAATTGAGACTCCCAATGGTGCCGTTCTGCAAATGCAATCAAATTTGATTTGAAAAATGGCCTTGCTACCTTATTATATAATACTGTGACTGGATGGTGAACTGGGAGTGCCCGCTTCCAATTTGCACGGCACAGAATTTGGTTAATTGCTGGACAATAAATTGTGTGTCATTCATAATGCTAACATTATACAAAGCTAAATAACCCCCCCAACCCCGTCCGCCCTCAATCCTTTAGATGCATTGTGTTGTCCACGTGCAAAAAAACCCACCGAACAAACCGGCAAATATATCCAATGATATAAAAGGATAGTCATTTTCCATCTATTGTTTTACAGCATCTTCTCCGTGCATCTAGCACAACCCTTTGCCCATAAAAAATCCACCGAGTAAATCAGAAGATGTGTATGTGCTACTATAGTAGGAGTTGGAGTGTTGGCATCCTCTCTCCATCGTCTGCATACGGTACGTCGTCCGCACGTAAAATCCCCATCGAACCAACTACAAATTTTATTTACGGTATCTGCTCCTGTAAAGGACAAACGAATGGCAACCTTCTTACAGAGTGCCGCTGACATAAAAAGAAATTCTCGGAAGAACCAAAATTTCCCCTAGCATCATAAAGGAAAAGGAACAATTGTCCTCCTTTTATCGTCTACCACTAACGTGTCGACCGTATATAAAGGCCTTGTTTAGTTCCCAAAATTTTTTTCTAAAAACATCATATCGAATTTTTGGACACCTAAATAAATCATTAAACATAGATGAACCAAAAAACTAATTGCACAGTTATGGAAGAAATCTTGAGACGAATCTTTTGAGCCTAATTAGCCCATGATTAGCCATAAGTGCTACAGTAACCAACATGTGCTAATGACAGATTAATTAGGCTCAAAAGATTCGTCTCCCGGTTTCCAGGCTAGCCGTGAAATTCGTTTTTTCATTCGTGTCCGAAAATCCTTTTCGACATCCGGTCAAACATTTGACGTGACACTTCTCCTAAAAAATTTTTCAATCTAAACACCACCAAAATAAGGCACCAAACGAACTCAAAAATTTCTCAGATACCATATATCATAAATTATGCTCCTTCCATCAATTTTATGCAGTATGTCGTTCGGCTGCGAAAAAAAACCACCTAGCAACCCAGATATATTTTTTTTCTACTACTATGAAAAGACATGTTTCCACCTCTCATGGTCCGTATGCAGCGTACCGCTCACATGCAAAAAAAATGACCTAGCAAACCAGAAAATTCACCACGAAAAAATGTCTAATTAGAAAAGAAAAATGGTCTCCAATTTTTTTACTGATCAGTTGGTCAGTGCATTAATCTCAACGGAGTTTGTTGATTTATTTGTGCTCAATTTTCTTTTCGAGCATCCCATAGCGATATATTACTAGCAATATGAAAGCATAGCTTGTTGAAATAATTTTTTAGAGATATTTTACCATTCTTTAAAAAAAATACCGGGAGGTACAACAATTTTTATTGTTAATTTTGATACCTCTTTATACTTTATAACTTAAGATATTAAAATTTTGAGCATAAATTTTGGTGTCTAGATATACTTAAAATTTCAAAAAATTGCCAAAATTTCCAACACAACTAAATTGATCAATAACCACCAGATGAACTCCAGACAGAGAACCATTGTGTTTGAGCAAGCATAGAACATGTGCCAATCTGACTTATTGATACTCCATTTAGGACCAACACACAGTGCATCTAAGGACAAGTATAACCATGTAGACGGTTGTTATCTATTTGACACACACAGACAGCTAAATAGACAGCTTATACAATGACTTGTCTATTTGTTTGTCTGTAAAACATTTAATTTATCCTTTGATGCATAAATCAAGGTAATCAATAGTACTAGTAAATAGACGAGACGCGGCGTACAACAGTGCTAATGGTGTCGGTTTGGCATTGGAGCACGCACCCATGTTGTCTCTTCATGAAGAGACGCTGTGGTCGTCTATTAGATAGGGCGGGGTCTTTTTGCAAAGTTCGCAACATACAAATGACTTAAAATCATGCGTTGTACATGCTCCTATTACTACTCCCACAGTTTCTTAATTAAGACTTTATAGGGCACGTCCAAATTTATATGGATTATACAAACTCATTTACGGAGTAACGGATAGATCTAGATAAGACTAGAAAGTCTTAAAATATAAAACGAACAGAATAACTTGTTATCCCGAAACTACAAACAACGGAGCAAAAATACAAACCTAACTAGGACTATATAACATTTCGTTCACTATATTTCAAGCAGTGCAGTTTAAATCCTAGGAACTAAGGGCTGCCTCGAAAGTCGAAACGCGGAAATTTCCACAGAAACACAATTCGGTTCATACAAAATTCAAACGGAATAGCCCCTGAACAAAGAAACATTTACATTATTTCTACCCCGTTTCTTCGGTCATA
The DNA here is from genome assembly GCF_000231095.2 of Oryza brachyantha. NCBI lineage: Eukaryota > Viridiplantae > Streptophyta > Magnoliopsida > Poales > Poaceae > Oryza > Oryza brachyantha. Next base: position 8,757,388 of record NC_023166.2, read on the forward strand.
ACACAGTGCAAAACAAGAACTAATGAGACGTCCGGCCATCACCGTCGACGATGATATCGCCGAAGGCGCCATTGCTGGGGATCATCGGCAGCACATGCTCCTGGTGAGGCACCACGACGTCCAGCAAGTACGGCCCCGGCGTCCCGATCATCTCCTCGACGGCGGCACGGACCTCACCTTTCCTTGTCACGCGAGCAGCAGGGATGCCGAAGCCTCGAGCGATCGTCACCAAGTCCGGGTAAATCTCGCCGTCGTTCCCGGCCGGGTCGCCGAGGTAGGTGTGCGCCCGGTTGCCCTCGTAGAATCTGTCCTCCCACTGCACCACCATGCCCAGATGCTGGTTGTTCAGCACCATCACCTTCACCGCCAGGTTCTCCACGCGGATCATCGCCAGCTCCTGCATGTTCATCGCGAAGCTACCGTCGCCGTCAATGTCGACGACCAGGGCGGCGCCCGGGTTGGCCACCGCGGCGCCGGCGGCCGCCGGGAGACCGAAGCCCATCGCGCCCAGCCCGGCCGACGTGAGCAGGTGCCTTGGCCTCCTGAAGGTGTAATACTGCGCCGCCCACATCTGGTGCTGCCCGACGCCGGTGGCCACGATCGCCTCCCCGTCGGTGAGCTCGTCGAGCACCTGGATGACGTACTGCGGCGGGATCGCTTCTCCGAACGCTTTGTAACGCAGTGGGAACTCGATCTTCTTCTGCTCCAGCTCCGAACGCCAAGCGCTGAAATCGAGATTCTTGCGCGTGGAGGCGTGCTCAAGCATGGCGTTCATGCCCTGCAGGGCGAGCTTGACGTCTGCGCAGATCGATACGTGCGGCTGCTTGTTCTTCCCGAGCTCGGCCGGGTCGATGTCGATGTGCACGATCTTGGCCCTGCTCGCGAACGCCTCGATTTTGCCGGTGACGCGGTCGTCGAACCGCACGCCAAACGCGAGCAGCAGGTCGGCGTTGTCGACGGCGTAGTTTGCGTACACAGTGCCATGCATCCCGAGCATCCCCAGGGAGAGGGGATCGTCGCTGGGGAAGTTCCCGATGCCCATGAGGGTGGTCGTCACCGGGATGCCCGTCAGCTCCACGAAGCGGCGCAGCTCGTCGCCGGACGCCGAGCAGCCGCCGCCGCCAACGTAGAGGACGGGCCTCTTGGCGTTGCCGAGGAGGCGGATGACTTTGTCGAGCAGCTCGGCGGCCGGCGGCTTGGGTAGCCGTGAGATGTATCCCGGCAGGCGCATGGGCGTGTCCCAGGACGGCACGGCCATCTGCTGCTGGATGTCCTTGGGGACGTCGACGAGCACCGGCCCGGGGCGTCCAGACGACGCGAGGAAGAAGGCTTCCTTGATAATGCGGGGGATGTCGTCGGCGTCGAGGACGAGGTAGCTGTGCTTGGTGATGGAACGTGTGAGCTCGATGATGGGCGTCTCCTGGAAGGCGTCGGTGCCGATCATGCGGCGCGGGACCTGGCCGGTGATGGCGACGAGCGGGACGGAGTCGAGGTGCGCGTCGGCGAGCGCGGACACGAGGTTGGTGGCGCCGGGGCCGGAGGTGGCGATGCAGACGCCGGGGCGCCCCGACGCGCGCGCGTACCCGGACGCCGCGAACGCCTCCCCCTGCTCGTGGCGTAGCAGGTGGTTGCGTATGGCGGGCGACCGTGTGAGCGCCTGGTGGATCTCCATGGACGCGCCGCCCGGGTACGCGAACACGTCCTCGACGCCGCACCGCTCGAGCGCCTCGACGAGGATGTCCGCGCCCGTCCGCCGCTCCGCCGGCCCCCACGTCCGGACAGGCGCCGGCGCCGGCGCGGTCCGAGGCGGCGGGGGCGGGGAGCGCGTCAGGGCCGTGGTGGTGGCGGCGGCGACCGACGACACCGTCGTCGCGCACCTCACGCGCGCGGCGGGACGGCCCTGACGCGGGCGGTCGCCGGAGCCAGCAGCAGCGTCCAGGAGGGGAGCGCTGGTACCGCGTCGACCACGCCGCGGTTTGCACAGCGCAGCGCCCCTGATGAAGTCGGGGAGGGAGGCGGCGGTCGTGGCAATGGCCATGGCGGCGCGCGGCGCGTCCCGGCGTGGCAAGAAAGGCACTGAGCCACTCCACTTGGTTTGGCTCGTTAAAAACGCGCGGCGCCGCGGCGAGTTCCGACAGCGACGGGGACGAGACCTCCCTCCGTGCCTCTCTCCCTTAACAGGCACTGACCTGTGGGCCACCCACCCATCGCTGACCCCACTGTCAGTGGCAACCCGGTCCACGAGTCGTGTGAGTGAGCATCTGAAACTGACGTGTACTTGTGGCGCAGGAGATGACGTGGGGATCACTCACGTGTGGGGACGGAACGTCAGGATAGGCGTGGGACCCACCCAGCAGGGACACCTGGCGAATGGAGTCAAACGTGGGGACACTACTGAGCCGCGCGCGCGCCTACGAGGAGTCGAGGAAGCAGCACACGGGACGGTGAGGAACGCGCGCGGGTTTGTTTTGCCTTTTGTCTCACACAGCACTACTGCCGATTTTCTTTTATCCCTTGAAACTTTTAATACATCATCTGGTGTTATAATCGATGACATTGATTTTTGGATCTCTGTTTAATTATTTATCTTACCTAAAATTATATAATTATTAATATTTTGTTATCATTTAATTTACTATTAAAGTAATTCTAAATATGATTTATAATTTTGTATATTTGGATAAAATTTTTGAATAAGACTAATAGTTAAATGTAAATTAAAAGTCAATGGTTCAAAATAAAAAATGGAGGAAATATTTAATTTATAGAAACAATGCTATGTTCTTTTGCGGATGAAAGATAAAGTATAAAAAATCATCAGACCCTTATAGCTATTTAATAGTATAAATAATTAAATTACCTATTATAAAGTTAAAATTCTATTTTTAATAAGATAATGAGGTTTTATAAATTCTTTTCACAAAATAATACATCATTTAACTGTTCGAAAAATACATACAGAAGCCAAGAAATAAATTCAAAGATAATATGATGAAACAAATGCAGCCTAAGTATCTCAAAGGCCCAAAGCCCATTTCCAAACCTACACTGTTCAATCATGATATCTCGATGGATAGCACTGCTTTTTTGCCACGCAGATATAACCTAACTCACTTTTGCTATTGATCAAACATTTGTTCTTATGTTAAACACGCGCGTAATACATAGGAGACTAACATAGAGGATGTGTATGGGATTTTTAACTTACATGTATGCCCTCGTATTATAATCCAACAACAGTGACTGAATTTGATTGATGGAATTAAAATTTTTAAACATTTGATCACTGGACGGACCCAACCTAACTTGCATGACAAAACCGTTAGTTCGATTAGCGTGGCCAAATGAAACCATTTCCGAAATTTAAAATGGTTTTTTTACACGCAAATATTAAAAGAATGTATGAAATAATAATAAAAAAAAGAGAGTCGCTACTACCGGCTTGCAGTTGCAGGCGCATGGAGACGCCTCCCAAGAGGAGCCATGGGGCGGCAGCAACTGATTCGTTTTTTTCTTACGAATCTCGCATGCATCTCGATAGATAATCAAAGACATCTGCCGTTGGTTCCTTGATAAATGTTATTCCCTTCGTTTCATAACATAATATTAATATGTTTGACTCTTTTATTTGTAATATTTAATTTTTTTATTTAAAAAATTATAGAAAAATCATTTATTTTGCTTGTGACTTACTTTATTATAAAAAACTTTAAACATTATTTATTATTTTTTATATTTATACTAAAATTTTAAAATAAAACAAATTGTCCAACATTATGATAAAAAAGTCAAACCACTGTGAAACGGGACAGTAGCTCCCACGGTTATCAGCTTTGTATGACCTTGAATTTACTATGGCCAACGATAGCTCAGGCTTTGTTTAGATTGCAAAAAAATTTTGCAAAAACATCACATCAAGTTTTTAAACACATATTTAAAGTATTAAACGTAGTTTAATTACAAAACAAATTTTAAATTCCGCCTAAAAACCACGAGACGAATCTTTTGAGCCTAATTAATCCGTCATTAGCACATATTGTTTACTGTAGCATTTATAGCTAATTACGTCCTAATTAGGCTCAAAAGTTTCGTCTCAGGATTTCTCATATAACTGTGCAATTGGTTTTTCATTTTATCTATGTTTAATATTCTATTTAGGTGTCTAAAGATTCGATGTTATGTTTTGAATAAAAATTTTTGGGAACTAAACAGCCCCTTAATATAATATACGGAGCACTTGCAACTTGCAAGGCATATGTCAGGTTGTCGTTCTCGAAAAAATAAAAGGCGAGATTTTGGTGGTGTTTGTTTCTATGGACTTATTTTTATCCCTAATCACATCGGATGTTTAGTCACTTATATTATAAATAGTAAATATAAACTATTTATAAAACTCATCCATAATCTTAGACTAATTCGCGAGACGAATCTAATGAGCCTAATTAATCCATGATTATCCTACGTGATGCTACAGTAAACATTTGCTAATTAAGGATTAATTAGGCTTAAAAAGTTCGTCTCGCGGATTAGCTCTTATTTATGAAATTAGTTTTTTATTAGTCTATATTTAATACGTCAAATTAGTGTTCAAATATCCGATGTGACATTGAGTTAAAAAGTTTAACCCCATCTAAACAGCCCTTTTGAGTAAGTGACGGTGACGGTACGTCGAAAGATGGTGATTGTTTGGTTTTGTAAGGATAAAAAAAGGTATATTTGTAAATAAAAATAATTTTTAAAAGCTATCTAAAACATAAGCTAAAAACAAAGTATGATAAAAATTCTAAATTTTAACGAAGTAGAAGTGAAAAAAATAAGGCTGATATATAATATTTGTTCAGTCGCTTGTTTTGCTATCCTGGATGCACGTTTGCTTTCTCTTGGTGCCGCTAAGACTTGAGATCCCGCTGCGCGCAGTTGATTGAGTTGAGACGTTGGTTTGCCAATTTCGTGCTTTTCCGATGCTAAGAGCATCTTAAACAGAGCGGTTATTTTTAAAGCAAGATATTTTAAAAATCATAATTAATTATATGATACTCCCTCCATATTTATATGACATCGTTGACTTTTATGTCCACGTTTGACCATTCGTCTTATTTAAAAAACTATATAATTATTAATTATTTTGTTATAATATATTATTATAGTAGAAACTTTAATTATGCATTATAATTTTGTATATTTGGATATAAATTTTAAATAAGACGAATGGTTAAACGTGATTCTAAAAGTCAACGGTGTTATACATAAAAAAAATATGGAGGGAGTAATAATTAAGCTTATTTTATGCGCGCAAATTGGTTCATACCATCACTTTTATATATCCGTTGCAATGGACACACAAATTGGCTCCGTGGCCCCACGTTTCGACTGTGAACCGGCGTTAATCGTTTGCTGACGGGGTAGCTACTCGTCTCACTGCATGTGGGTCCCACACACATGCTGCCCGTTACGTCGGTGATCTTCTACACAGAAAGCCCAGCAACCTCACGGAATCATAAAAGGCCCTATGCTTCTTGGACCATCACGCACACACGAGGCAAGCGGATCTTCTACACCGCTTAACGTAGTGGATTCGGATGGATGGTGGTTAAACCATATCCGAAACTGTATTTTTTAAACGGATGCAGAGCATATGCGGATGTTTTTGAATCTAGAAGCAAGCAGGTGCAGATTGTTGTGGATGTCGAAAATGATGTGGAGTCGGCTTGGAAACAGATCATTATAACCAGATGTGATACGTACATGCAATCAATACATTGCCATTTAATATTGGATAGAAAATACTTGGGTTATTGATAGACTTTTGATTGAGTGCTTTATGAGCTAAAAAACTCGGATTATCCGCCAAAATGACTATCGTATAATCCGGTAAGAAAATCGGATAATCCGCATCCACCGGGTATTAACGATACTATATCCGTATCTGAATCCGCAACTTGCTATCCAAATCCGACTCCGTATCCTCCGAATAGTTGCAAACCCCTATCACATTCTCAATTTGAGCGGATTCGAATCGGATCGGATATTATCCGATCCGTTAACACCCCTACTTCTACCCAGTTTGTATTGTTTGACCATTTTTCTTATTAAAAAATTATGGAAATATCATTTTTTTGCTTGTGACTTACTTTATTATCAAAAGAACTTTTAAGCACGACTTTATCATTCTTTATATTTGTACTAAATTTTTGAATAAGACGAATGATCAAACGTTGCAAAAAAAAATCAAATATCTTACGTTATAAAACGGAGGTAGTAGTAATTTATCTTCATAATTTATTTTAATTTTTTGGTAACTATTTAGATGACATGTAATAGATAAGAGCTGCCCATTTAAATGTTTAGGAGTAGATGATAAGTGGATTGTACGTAAGCTTTTGTGTTGTCCAAAATACAAATCGGATTTGCAAATGATTTGTGCGCGCGTTCAAGGGCAACAGACGTTGTCATACTGCTGACTTTCTTCTGACGATCATTGCCCATCCATTCAATGTGTGCCAGTCACACATGTTCATCAATCCTAAAAATTCCCAAACGAACTACGGCTCATGAACTGAAGCTGAAACGAAACCACGATCTCGGGCTTTTTCGTTCAAAATGTCAGGTCCGGCCCGTCCTCGGCCTTCCCCTTTTGCTGCAAAAATTGTGGGCCACACGGTTTGCTAATTAGCTGCACAGAAAAATATAAATATAATTAGCATATGATTAATTAAGTATTACTTATTAAAAGTTTAAAAAATATAGTTATTTGATCTTTTTAAATAATTTCTATATAAACTTTTTTATACAAGATAAATTATTTAATAGTTTAAAAGACATGCTAATGAAAATCGGGGAGAAGCTCAGCCAAACAGGACTGAAATGAACGCAGCCAGGCTTGGCCGCTTGGCCCAGGTTTAGATGGATCGAGTCAGATGATGCGCGCGACGGTGACTGTGGTCTGTGGGCCCCACTGTCTCCAGCGCTCTCGCCACTGCCATCCGGGCCCCACTGCTACTTTTCTTCTTCTCCGGTCCGTTCGCACGGGTGCGGGGGTGGGACCCAACCCACCCAGGCATTTCCGCTTCTGCGCTTCGCCCTTATCGTTACACGAGCCTTCTTGGCTTCTACGCGTCGAGCCGATCTCCTCCTCCTCCCTCCCTCCCGAACCACCGGAAGCAGCCGACGCGGCGTAGCGCCGGCGCTCCAGCCGCCTCCGCCTCCGCCTCCTCCACCTCCACCACTCGGAGATCGTCGTCTCCTCGGGTAAGACCCCCACCGCCTCCTCCCACCCACCCTCCGGACAGTTTGGTTCGTTTCGCCTCGTCGCGCGTCCATTTACCCCATGCGGCTGCGCGATCGGGGGTTGCGAATCTGGTGACGCCCCCGATTATACGTGGGGGTGGGATCGTTGCGGTGGTGCGATGATTTTGGTGTGGCGGGGGGAATTGCGGCCTTGCGGGGTCTTGTTCGTCTAGATGCATGGGTTGATCTGGCATGATGGTATCATTGTTAAGCTTTTTTTTTTAGGGTAGCGTCAGTGCTTCCTAGTTTTGCCTTCATGGATGGATCTGTAGCGCTGCGTTCGTGTGATTCGGGGCTAGACTAATTCCAGTGAAATTCGTCGTTAATCATGTCGTTTCGCTGTCGAATTTTGCTACGGTGCTAATGCTGCTGTTGATTGGGTTGATGATGCAGGTAAGTTGTTTGATCGAGTGCCTTTGGAAACATATGGGAGGTTAGATTCGTGAAATTGAGAGGAATCAGAAGACGGGTGGTTTGAGGAGACTGAGTTTGATCTGACAATGGGGTGGTTCCGGGCTGCGTCCGGCTTGGCTCGGGTGGCATTGAGGAGGAACCTGTCACGTGCTCTGGCGAGCCCTTCTGCCGGTCCCGTGCCGCGGTACTTCCACTCCACCCACCCCCGGCGGTTTGCCTCGCCTGTGCCCCGTGCGGTGCCACTCTCGCGCCTCACAGACAGCTTCCTTGATGGCACCAGCAGTGTGTACCTTGAAGAGCTCCAGCGGGCATGGGAGGCTGATCCCACCTCTGTTGATGAGTCGTGGGACAATTTCTTTCGGAACTTTGTCGGGCAGGCTGCAACAACGTCTCCTGGCTTATCTGGGCAGACAATTCAGGAAAGCATGAGGCTTCTGCTTCTTGTCCGAGCGTACCAGGTTAATGGTCACATGAAGGCTAAGCTTGATCCTCTTGCTCTAGAGGAGCGGCCTGTCCCTGATGATCTGGACCCTGCGTTCTATGGGTTCTCTGAGGCTGATTTGGATCGGGAATTCTTTCTTGGTGTGTGGAGGATGGCTGGGTTCTTGTCAGAGAATCGCCCTGTTCAGACACTCCGTTCTGTATTGGAGCGGCTTGAGCAAGCCTACTGTGGTACCATTGGGTATGAGTACATGCACATACCTGACAGGGAAAAGTGTAACTGGCTGAGGGACAAGATTGAGACAGTCAACCCAAGGGAGTACTCCTATGACCGCCGCCAGGTCATGCTTGATAGGCTCATCTGGAGTACGCAGTTTGAGAGCTTCTTGGCCCAGAAGTGGACTACCGCCAAGCGATTTGGTCTTGAAGGTGCGGAGACACTCATCCCTGGCATGAAGGAGATGTTTGACAGGGCAGCTGATCTTGGCGTAGAGAGTATTGTTATTGGTATGCCACACAGAGGCAGGTTGAATGTCTTGGGCAACGTCGTGCGGAAGCCCTTGCGACAAATCTTCAGTGAGTTTAGTGGTGGTACCAAGCCTGCCGATGAAGGGGAGGGTTTGTATACAGGGACTGGAGATGTCAAATACCATTTAGGAACTTCATACGATAGGCCTACCAGAGGTGGTAAGCATATCCATCTGTCACTGGTTGCAAACCCAAGTCACTTGGAAGCAGTTGATCCTGTTGTCGCTGGGAAGACCAGAGCAAAACAGTACTATTCTAATGATCTTGACAGGACCAAGAATTTGGGGGTCTTGTTGCACGGTGATGGAAGCTTCTCAGGTCAGGGTGTAGTGTACGAAACCCTGCATCTCAGTGCTCTTCCAAACTACACCACTGGTGGAACAATTCACATTGTGGTCAATAATCAGGTTGCTTTCACTACTGATCCAAGGGCAGGGAGGTCTTCTCAGTATTGCACAGATGTTGCTAAAGCATTGGATGCTCCAATTTTCCATGTGAATGGTGATGACTTGGAGGCAGTGGTTCATGTCTGTGAGCTTGCTGCGGAGTGGCGGCAAACATTTCATTCTGATGTTGTGGTGGATATTGTATGCTACCGCCGATTTGGGCATAACGAGATTGATGAGCCCTCCTTCACCCAGCCTAAAATGTACAAGGTATACATCTTCTCCTTCTTACCTTGTTAAGACCAGCATGATGCCATGATTTATGTTTATTTGGTCTGTGAATATTCATTTCAGTCCTTTTCTTTACTCTATTGTATGAGTAATGATGTCTCTAGAGCTCTAGCTAGTGTATCTTGATTTCAACCGTAGTATTTTCTCTACCGTATGATTCTGAATGTGTGATATCTCAAGAACACCATAGAGTTTATCAACTAATAGATTATTAAAAAAAATACAACTTGTGACTTCTGAGTATTTTACCCCATTAAGATCTGGAATAATTTTTTGTGCGCACGCTTGTGAGCAGAAGAACTATCGTAAGCTAGTAATGGCACTGATTATGATAATTACATGCTGGCATTTTCCATGTTACATCTGTTTGTTTACATTTGGAAAATTCTTTATATTTGTATCAGATAATTAGGAACCACCCAAGTGCTCTTGAGTTATACCAAAAAAGTCTTTTAGAATCTGGGAAGATCTCGAAGGAAGATATTGATAAGATACACAAGAAGGTCAGCACTATCTTGAATGAGGAATTTAAAAACAGCAAAGAATATATTCCCAATAAGAGAGACTGGCTGTCAGCTTACTGGGCTGGATTCAAATCACCAGAACAGATTTCACGTATCCGAAATACTGGGTAAACAATTCTTTACTTCTGATTTTTGACTGATCCCCATGTTTACCCTCCATACTTTGAGTCAGTAGCTTTAATGCAACTGTTTTTGCAATCACGCAGTGTCAAGCCAGAGATTCTGAAACGTGTTGGAGAAGCCATGACTACTCTGCCTGAAAATTTCAAGCCCCACAGAGCTGTCAAAAAGATTTTTGAGCAGCGTCGTCAAATGATTGAGACTGGGGAAGGCATCGATTGGGCAGTTGGTGAAGCACTTGCTTTTGCAACTCTTATAATTGAGGGAAACCATGTTAGGCTAAGTGGCCAGGATGTTGAGAGGGGTACATTCAGCCACCGCCATGCTGTTGTGCATGACCAGGAATCTGGAGAGCAGTACTGTCCACTTGATAATCTTGTTATGAACCAAGATGAGGAACTATTTACTGTAAGCAACAGGTATGATTATGATCCACCAAAGCACCAACTTATTCTATTTTATATGTTATTGGTTAGTTCAATTGAAATTTTAGAGAAAACATGAATATCACCACAAAAATAATAAAATAAGTTAAAAATATAATAGTTAATCATATCAGCTATACTGATGGTTTTAAGTTGGAGTATTTTTTTTCTTTGAAGGATTTTTTTTACATAGTGAAAGATAACGCTTCAATACAAAACTTGCATGCTCATAATTTTCTCAAACTGGGGAAAAACAATTTGAAGCAAAAAAAGAAGAAATTTTATCAAAGGTCTACATCTTATTAACTTACAGCAATTAATAATTAAGTTAAACCAGCTTTTTGGCGTTCTATATGGAGTCCTGAGAAGTAATATTTAAACTTATGTGATGCCTCCATTTCATTCATGACTGTTTCTTTCCTTTATAGTTGATCCGGCTTTATTGTTACATGATCTGATGTATTAAAGAATTTCAACAGTTCCCTGTCAGAGTTTGCTGTTTTGGGCTTTGAACTGGGTTATTCTATGGAGAATCCAAATTCACTGGTTCTATGGGAAGCTCAGTTTGGTGATTTTTCCAATGGAGCTCAAGTGATATTTGACCAGTTTCTGAGTAGTGGGGAGGCAAAATGGCTCCGCCAGACCGGTCTTGTTGTTTGCCTTCCTCATGGATATGATGGTCAAGGGCCTGAACATTCCAGTGCAAGGTTGGAGCGTTTCCTCCAGGTAACATTTTTTGGTTCATGACTGAAGATATTGGCACTAGTATACTGTGTTTGTATTAGTTGCATTATCTATCATCCATTCACACGAAAGGAACACAATATAACAGCACCTGTGTAAACTCTTTGCAATATTGCTGTTTAGACTGTGGTGGCACCATGGTTCACCTTCCCACATGTTACCACAGTAACTACTCTTACCGTGGGGTACGGTAATGGTAACCGTGCCTCACCAAATTCAAACAAGTTTTTAAAATAATTTAATTTTTTGATAAATTTTATGAGGTTTTTCATGGTTCTGAACCCTTGCTGAAACTGCCATGGTTCTACAGTTTTTATATTTTTCGTAAAAGGTATGCTGATGCCATTTAGTGATGCAAAGTTGCAAACCTTTAACACTTTACTTAGAATTCAGCAAAATGTGTTTTTTTTTTGGTTTATTTAGTTTCCCTTTGTCATGACCTGATGAATGCGCATTGAAGTATTGTATGAGCAAGACATCTGTGTCAGAATAATGCATGCCAATTGTTTAGTGACTATCCAAGTATAGCTCTACTTTTGACTTAGAAACTGAACCACATCATCCATTTGCACGCAATTTATTCTGCAAGGTAATGGTTGTACTTCACATATGAGAAATCTATATGTCATGGATGATTGTAGTCCCCTACGCCCTTTAGAAATTGTCTGTCTGACAAAACTGGAAAGAAATGTCTGAGTGGAGGGATTTTTTTCTGATGCACGATGAACTTTTTTCCCATTCTGATGCATATGCTGTTTTTTTACTTATCTACATATGCAGATGAGTGATGACAACCCTTATGTTATTCCTGAGATGGATCCAACTTTGAGGAAGCAAATCCAGCAGTGCAATTGGCAAGTTGTGAATGTCACAACTCCTGCAAACTATTTCCATGTTTTGCGTCGCCAGGTGAAAATTTTATATATTATTTCACCTTCCCTCCTGCATTGACCATATTCAAGTGGATGAAAGTATGTCTTCTATTTCTAGATCCACCGGGACTTCAGAAAGCCTTTGATTGTTATGTCTCCAAAGAATCTCCTTCGTCACAAGGACTGCAAATCAAATCTTTCTGAATTCGATGACCTTGCGGGTCACCCTGGATTTGACAAGCAAGGGACCCGGTTCAAGCGTCTAATTAAAGATCAGAACAACCATAAGGACCTTGAGGAGGGAATTAACAGATTAGTTCTTTGTTCTGGAAAGGTAGGCATTTTTTTCAGCCCATACAATTGCCTCTTCAGCAGTCATTGTATTACTTATTTTGCTATTATTGCAGGTATATTATGAGTTGGATGAAGAAAGAAGAAAAAAGGAGCGTGATGATGTTGCTATATGTAGAGTTGAACAGCTGTGTCCATTCCCATATGACTTGATCCAGCGCGAGTTGAAACGATATCCAAGTATGTTAAAAGGAGAAAAATTGTTATTCAAATATCTCGTTCAAGTTATCTAGATTACTCTTGTTTACAAAACATGCAACGGCATTAATTTATAATTGCATATATATATATATAGGGTGCTCTTGTTTTTGACTGAGTTTAGACAGTAGCATGATTGCATTCACTATTTCTGACAAGATTGCATGGAACAATAGACACCACATGGAAATAACCTCAATCCTATAGCAGGTTTCACTAATCCTAAAAGGCTGTAGAGAACTAACTTTAGCTAGGACATGTTTTCCAGACTTTATCATTTTCTAACCCAACAAGCAGACAGGAATCAGAGCATTATTTTCCTTTGTTTTCTTGATGGATATAGTTGAGCGAATGACATACGAACTATGATGTCTTTATTGTATTGTGCAGATGCCGAGATTGTTTGGTGCCAAGAAGAACCCATGAACATGGGGGCGTACAGCTACATCAACCCTCGCCTCCTGACCGCGATGAGGGCGCTTGGTCGAGGCACTATAGAGGACATCAAATACGTCGGAAGGGCCCCATCTGCAGCCACCGCAACCGGTTTCTACTCCGTCCATGTGCAGGAGCAAACCGAGCTTGTACAGAAGGCACTGCAGCGAGACCCTATCAACTGTCCATTTTGAACCACGCCTTATAGATTTTTTGAATAGCCATGGGAAATCAAACCTCCTGATCTAAATTATTGCCTGTGCAGCCGTTCGCTGAATAATCCGTTTCGGATGTAATGATACCGCGTGAGAGAAACCATTTGAAACCCCATCTTGGGATGCATCATTTTGTGTTTTTCTTAACATCAAATTAAGCAAAGCTGCGTCCAATGCTTAAGATAATTTACCTCCTGAATAATGATCCGCCATGTTTTGGTGGTACATTCTTGCGGCTATTCCTTTCGCCATCCAGATGTATGATGTGAATTCTTTCAGGCCGTTTTGTTTTTCTGGTATTTTTCCAGTCTCTTACTGCGAGTGGTACTCTGCAACTGCATGCGCATCATGGTGCTCTGCTTTGCAACTGTGTGCTAGGACGGTTCAATGAACCAACCACATAGCCTGACACTCTGATGCCCAATGCCCAATTATTCCAGGTACTTGTCATTGATCATGCATCTCACTGTCACAGCTTCCAAGGTAAGGGAAGATGCATGTGTTCATTGGCAGGGTGCACCCATTTGTACCATGCCAGATACACCTCCTTTATTACGTAGTAGGCTGTAAAGAAAGGAGAAATCAATCAAGCGTACAGGGTACAGCGCATTTTAAGATCTGTTCACTCGTTCAATTCACTGTTCACTGTTCAGTGTGCTCTGTGGAGCATGGAAAATTATGCATGCTAGTTCAGAAGGCCGTGTATTGAGCTACTACTATTGTTCTAATTAACCAAGCATATTTTCTCCCTTCGGAGCATTAAATTATTAAACACACAAAGCACCCTAAAACAGAGTGGTTTATCTCCATGAATCGGGGGGAAAAGAAATTTCTTTTGTTGCATCCAACTGGACCCTCAAATTTAACCGATCGTATGATTTCAATCGACGCAGGACTCGTATGGAATGGTACAGTAGAAAAAGGACAGAGTATGCCGCCGCACATGATTACAAACTCTATCATGTTTATGCTAATAAGCCAATTTAAATCTGAAGACTTAAATTTTGAGTTGATTTTAAGATTTTCTTATCGTAGTTTATTTTTTCAGTCTTTACATTTAGATCAAACATGTATATAAGTTTATTTTCTACTATTATTTTTTAATTATTAATAAGCAGTTCTAATTTACTTAATTTTAGCGAAACACTGATGTTGTCGAAGAAATCAAAGGTGTGAAACACGGCCAGATGGGTGTACATGTAAAAATCGATGTCTAATATACACTCAACATTGCAATGGGCCTGACGATGGGCCCTGGGCCACAACCATGGCCACCGCTACCCCACCAACCAGGCTGTTATATATCCTTAGGACAAGAGAGCACTTACACCAGCATCAGGACACTGCTCCGTACACCCCGTGATGGTACCCGGAAATTAAGGGCTCTTTGGAATCACATGAACGAAAAAACGGAGAAATATAAAAAACATAAGATTCTGATAGAAATGTAGGTATAAAACGTATGATGGCAAAACACAGGAAAAACGTAGGAATAACCGTTTGATTGAACCACAGGAAAAACACAGGAATTTGAGTAGAGATATAGACTCAAAAGATTTTTCTATGTGGTTTAACCTCTTGTTAAATTTCCTCCAAAACTTGTATAGGAAGATACGTTCTATAGGAATTTCATGGGATTTCATAGGACTCATTCCTTTGATTCAAAGAGCTTTGTAGAAAAAATTTCTATAGGAATGAAATCCTCTAAAATCACTTATCAAATTCCTTTGAATCAAGGGCCTAAGACAGTGTGTGTTGTGTGGTGTGTGGTCCCCACCTGGCAGGGACACTTGATCCCTTGCAGTTGGCTTATGTTTGTGTCCTTTGCACGGCCACAGGGGCACACTGGCTCATTGATTAGCTTTTTTTGCACACTCTTAACCCTAATTACAACGTGTACCCAGGTACCATTTGGCTCGCAATTAATTGTACCGGAGGATGCACTTGGTAGACCCTGTGACACTGACACAGAGATATCTCGTTTGGATTTGTGTTCAGAAGCACTGGTTGGTACGTGTGATTTGTGGTTCCTGTAGACATGAATGAATGATCATGGGACATCATCGACGCAACTTCTGTTCTTTTTCATTGTTCATATGTAATAGTAATAGATAGGAGCCGAAACAAAAAAATACTAAGCCATGGCTCACGAAATGAAATATAAATCTTTTAGAAATTTTAACTAAAAAATAGTAATTTTCAAATGTATTTTTTTTGTCAGGCGTGGAGCTCGAGTCTAAGCTGCCTCTAGTAATAGAGGTGTCATAATATCACTCTTTATGAACTGATAGGACATGTTTGGATAATCGGTTACGAAGGGTGGGGCCAAGAAATGGAAATGCGTGGAGTATTAGGATGAAATGAGGCTGGTTCACGATGGGGTGTGAAATCATTTCCATTTCCTATTATCTAAACGTGTATGTGTTTTACGAGATGATAAAATTGTCCGTTACAAATGGTCCCATAGCAAAACTTTAGCTACTATTTATATGATATTGTAATTCAGTCCCTTATTGCGACCGCAAAAATATGTAGTATGTTTTTATTGCCATTTGATCTCCTACTGTTCGTTCTTATAATTATTTTTGCATAAGATTTGCTACTAGTACAAATCTATCAACCAACCATAAGTTTTCCCTGGGCATGGAACTGCACATTTTGAAGGCCAAAAATTTGCAGACTCATCCTTTTCATTTATATTTATACTTATAAACCAAAATTTAAATCTTAAAACTTAAATTTGGAGTTATTTTTTTCTGGTTTTTATAGTAGTTTATTTTCAACATTTATTTTAAATCATTAAGAACAACTATCTAAAAGTTTATTTATAAATTATTTTTCGTTACAAATATGCCACTTGGCTTTTTTTTAGGAAAAACCAAACGACGAAGGCCTTGCTGTTTTATGTTTGGACATCCAGAGAGTGCAGCAAGGATAAGAAACCAAAATCATTTAAAAACCAATTTTGAACTGTAACAAGTTAAGATGGATCTTACAGCTACAGGTAGCATCAAGAGGGACAGGTCCTTTGCCTGCACTGATGAGCCATTGCAGGCACAAAGCAATGAAAATCCCAAGATGCCCTCTGCACAAGTACCCTGCAAAGCATTCATGCACATAGTGCTTGCCTGTTCCAGTTTCATGAAAGTTTTACAAGGTACTATGTGAAAAGGACACCTCAGTAAATTTACCACATTCACCAGATGCTTCTGCCACCTGACCCAAAACATACCACATGGGGATCTTGTATTGTTTCTGAGAAAAGCTAGGGCTGTTTCAGTTTTCTAATCACCCCCTAAAGAAACTTCATTTCTAGCGCTTCACCTCTGTCTTTAAAGGGCTTTACCTCTTACTACCTCCGTCCTATAATAATCTTATTTTTCGTTTTTTCGTGTCCAACATTTGACTATTCGTCTTATTTGAAATTTTTTTGCGATTAATATTTTTATTATTACTAGATGATAAAATATAAATAGTATTTTATACGTGACAAATTTTGTTAGATTTTTGCACAAAATTTTCAAATAAGACAAATGGTCAAACGTTGGACATGGAAAAATAAAAAATAAGGTTATTATGGGACGGAGGTAGTATTTCTTATCTACCATTGCATTGGTAAATTGATAAATTTTATTCCTTAATATTTTTTACCTATAGTACCATCCTATTTTCTCATTAACTAGAGACACTTTTGTTTTTTTAGGCCATGTTTGTTCCCTCTGACTTTTTTGACTTTTTTAGTCTATGTCACATTAAATGTTTGGACACTAATTAGAAGTATTAAATATAGACTATTAATAAAACTTACCTCATACTCTGGACTATTTCGCGAGACGATCTATTGAGCCTAATTAGTCCATGATTAGCGAATGTGATGCTACTGCTAACCGTGGATTAATTAGTCTTAAAAATTATCTAATGAAATAATCTTTATTTATACAATTAGTTTTGTTATTAGTCTATATTTAATACTTCTAATTAACCTCCAAACATCCGAGCGACAAGTTATCTTAATCGAAACAACCACTTAGTATCATCTTTGTTAAAAGAACAGAATCTTTGTGGAACACATGCTGTATTTCTTTACGTGTTCCAAATAAATACGTGCGAAATTCCAACAATCCAACTATTAATGTGTATTTTCAGTGTTCGTTTTAAACAACGTTCAAAAAATAGGGAAGGACGTGATTATTTAACACTAGTAAAATTTCTGCGTTCCAAATGAGACCTTGCATCGGTAAGAAATAACTTGTTGGTAATAGAAAAGAAAAAGAAATTACTCAGTGCGATCCGTTTAATTTAGTACAATTTAGTTTCATTAATTCATGGCATATTATTTTGTGAACACGTACTATATGTGATGCTCTTGGATGATCAGTACAACATATTTAGGAAAGAATATGTTGTACGAAACCAGCCTTAACTCTTTATTAATTACCCGTAGAAATTAAATTGCTGTGATCCAAAACCAAGAATATGCCACAGGGGCACTGCACATATTATGAAATCCATTTTTCAGAATTTTTGCAGGTGATGCCTAGTGACCAACTAATTTTGCCCTGAGTTTAAATTTGAATTTTTAACTTTAAATTTAGAGTTTATTTTAGGGTTTTTTACATAGATTTTTAGCATTGGCTCTTAGATTGTCAAGAACACGTATATAAAAATTTTATTTATAAATTATTTTTCGTTGTAATATGTTGTTTCGCCTTTTTCCATAAAAAAACCAAAAGATGACATCTATGATCCAATTTACAAATAGATAATTGACTCGATTATCAAAACAAACGTACCCTCTCCGCCCTACCAGAATCAATTTCTGACTACAAATCTTAACCTATCCAGATTAATAATGAGATATTTTTTAGGATATATGGTGTATCTTTTTATATATTTTAGACAAAGTATCAATCTACTTAACTGTTGGACTCAATGGCCATAGGTAGGGATGGGAATGGACAAAAGTCCGTGGGTTGTTTCATAAGCCTATTTAATTCTTAAAATTTTTTTAGCTCAAAACTCTATACAATTTTATTTTCAATCCGTTTTAAATCCGGCCCTTAAATTTTATCGGCAAAATGGTAGGGTCCATTAACACCCAAGCCGTAGGTGTTCTTTGCAAGTTGTTGCAGGGCTCAGAAGGACCATCTACAAAACCACAGGTTTTGTGCAACATGTGGCATCCAAATCAACATCATCAAACTACCAAGTTTTATTCTTTTCGTCTGTGCCTATCTGTTTGGATACCTTTTAGTTTCTTGATAAAAAGAAATCCCTTCTCCTGTACTCCTTAATTAATTTGACTCACTACCTTTTTCCAGGTGCTAAACATACCTCCATTAAGCTGACAACTGTTTGCGGCTCTGTGCATGCATTGCGTGTGCTTTGCATAATGCAAGATCACAATTCACACATGTACTACCTACCTTGTTACTTTTTTTCCTATTACATGGAATACGTACATGCACACAACTGCACATTTTCTTTAACAAACACACGCCTAAGGGATGAGACTAGCGGTAAATATATATGTGGCCTCACTAAACCAATCAATCTACCATTCTGTTCTCCTCATGACTTGCAGTAGCATGCATGACGCATGGTACATGCATAGAAGAGAAGAGACGAATAATACTTCCTTCGTCCCTAGATGCTCGACACCGTTAAGCTTTTTTTAGACGTTTGACTATTTATCTTATTTAAAAAATATATAATTATTAATTATTTTTATATTATTTTATATATGGTTAAATATACTTTTATGCATATATATATCTTTACATATTTTTTTAAAAAATAAATAAGACGTGTATAAAAAATCAACGGCGTCAAATATTTAGAGACGGATGGAGCAGAAACACTAACTCTATTAAGCAATGACAACTAACAGTCTACTGGACTTGAATCCTACATGGCTGTGTATGGATTTGCTAGCTGTTTGAATGGTGGTTAAATTGGGTTATATTTTGCCAGGTGTCACTGTATTTAGAGGGTGGGTTTGCTAGCTAGCTGTTTGAATGGTGGTTAAATTGGGTTATATTTTGCCAGGTGTCACTGTATTTGGAGGCTCTAATGATGGTCATATACAGACGATTTATTTCTGCTTACCTGTGTCTGTGGTGATGATCCATATATGCAAACGATTTACATGCATGGTCATGGAGATGTCTATCTTGATTGGAAAACGCACAACCGGTTGGATGCATGCATACCTATCTTTCTTTGTAGCTGCTGTGTGCTGGCTTGGAGTGATAACTGAAAACTTCGAAACTTTTTGTGAATTGGCTAAGCATGCACCTCAAGAAAAGAGAAGGACAAAAAAAAAGCTGCTTTGAGGAAGCCACACGACCACGGCAACAAGCTCTTTGAAACCATCGAAGCTAGCATGACTTTATTCGTAGTTTTGTGACACCCGATGGTTGCACTCACCTTCATGCAATTTGGAAAAAGAACTCACCTTCGGTCATTCGGTGCAATGTAACCGGACCTATTAGAGCAAGTTTAATAGTATAAACCAACTGCTCACTCTAAATCATCTATAGCCAACATAATAACCAATTCATACAATAGTTACCTATAAACATATACTACACAATTAATATTCGATCCCATTTGTCATACACATATGTTGTGGAGTCCGTGCTACAGCTGACTATAAATCTGTAGCCCGTTGCTCTTCTATATCTCCTTTTATCTTCTTAAAATATGTTTACAGCTGGCTTATAGTCTGCTATTGTACCTGCTCTTTAGGCTCTTACTTCCCCTTAGAAACAAATGAAAGTCGGTGAATTATCTATAAAAGCACATAAACATAGTAGGGCCTACAATCTTCGTCATAAAGCTTAAATCTTTATAAGCGCAGTCGTAAAAGGGACCGGCATCAACTGGCTGCTGAATCATTCAAAATTCCTTGTAGTTGTGATGTTTCTCGAACTCTCCTGCACTAGTTTCGCTCAAAATTTACAACACATTTTTCACCACTAAACTATGTTTTCATGATTTTTTTTATATTCTCTGTGACACGTTGCATTCAAGTTACACCTCAATTTCCATCACTATACCCTCTTTTTCGATGTTTCTTGAATACTCTTATTCTATACGTTAGGCTACCACACATTTTTCATCACTAGGCCTCTCCTTTCATCATGCTCGAATACTCTTCCCACATTCCATCCAAATTACAACATATTTTCCGATCGCTAAAAACCTTATTTCCCCTCCTAATTTACCCTCTCTAGGTACACCAAAGGAGAAAAAACACCAAAAACAAAAAAAAAGAGAAAAAGATAATAAATCCTAGGGGCAGAGAGAGAGTTATAGAGAGAGAAGAGGAGGAGGGAGAGAGAGAGAGAGAGAGAGAGATTGAGATGCCAAATCATTTCCATGCGGATCTTGGAGGCGCGGCGCCCACCCATGCTACATAAGGTGGCAGTAGTAGTAGAGCCGAGTGACACCACCGCACCCCCGCTGCTCTCTGCTCCACCACCGTGACGCACGCCCTTCCGCCAGCGACGCCCAACCCACGCACACTCGCACCGCACCAAGAGCTTTCGGAGGCAGAGGAAGAGGAAGAAGCCATGGGCGAGGTAAGGACGGCTCCTTCTCGGCGAGAGGGCGGGGAGTTCTTGCCTTCTTGGGTCGTAAAGGCGGAATCTTGATTTTGGTTGAGGTGGGTGGATGAATATGCGTGTGGTGGTGTGCAGGAGGAGAAGAAGGAGGCGAAGCCCAAGGAGGAGGAGAAGCCCAAGGAGGAGGCCAAGAAGGAGGAGGGGGCGGCGGCGGCGGCTAAGGAGGAGAAGCCCAAGGAGGAGGGGGAGAAGGGGAAGGAAGGCGGCGGCGGCGGCGAGGAGAAGAAGGACGGCGAGGCGGAGGCGCCGCCTCCTCCCCCGCCACCGCCGGAGGAGGTGGTGATGCGGGTCTACATGCACTGCGAGGGGTGCGCCAGGAAGGTCAAGAAGATCCTCAAGGGATTCGATGGTAATGCCCTTGCCTCACCTCCTTCTGTTCTACATTTTTTTTTGATAGTCGTTCTGTTCTACATTTGATGATGCTATTGTGTTCATGCCAACTTTTTTTTTTTGCTTTGCTTTGCTCGGTTGGATCAATCTTTCGTGTTCAGTGTCATGTGTGTTCGTCTCTGTGATGTGTGAAAAATTTAATGAGAAGTGTGTTTAATCTCTGATGCTTTGCTGGTATTCGCTTTGGGCATATGATGTCTGAACTGAACATTTCTGTGATAATTGTCTTTCAGGGAATGAGTTTTTTTTTCCTGTTTATTGGAACCTGTGTGTTCATTTGGGAATGGAAGCTTAATAAGTCTGTTTGTTCATCAGGTTTGAGAGGCATGGCGTGGTTAGGAAATTGGTTAAAGTTTTTCTTAACTGAAGACTGTGGGTTTTTTCTGTGTGCTGATCTGTAGTTCAAGCTATATTTTAAGGTTGTTTTCAGAAGAATTCATGTGGTTCATGGTGGGATTTGGAGGGGGGGTTAGGTGGGCTAAGCTTTAAATAATCAGATTCACCTAGTCAGTCACACTTCAGATCTTTCTTTTTCAATGGGTGCACATGAATCACCTAGTTGATTAATGGTGAAGAGAATGACTAGAGATCCGAATAGCTTTTAACTCCAGAAAGTTGGAGTAGATTCCAAGAGAATGACAGCCTTGAGTATTATGCCCTTCAGTGTTTGTTCTAAAAAGGCCCAAAAGTGAAGTTGATTCCTCAATCATCTTTCAAATTCTAATATGTTGCAAGCATCTCTGCATATTCTCCATGTCTTACTAGTTGCTATCAAAGAGAATTCAGGATTATATAACTCAAAAGACCCGGTCTTCATGGCTGTAGCAGTACTGATTCTTCATCTGAAAACTATATATATATTCTTTTGTGTAATGTAGGAGTGGAGGATGTGATCGCCGACTCGAAGGCGCACAAGGTGTTGGTGAAGGGCAAGAAGGCAGCCGCCGACCCAATGAAGGTGGTGGAGCGCGTTCAGAAGAAGACCGGCCGGAAGGTGGAGCTCCTCTCGCCGATACCACCCCCTCCAGAGGAGAAGAAGGAAGAGGAGAAGGAGGAGCCTGAGCCTCCAAAGCCTGAAGAGAAGAAGGAGGTGATTGATTCTAGCAAATGCTCATAACAACATAACGATCATTCCCAGCATTTCCTGCTCTTTCCAGTTTCCATCACCAAATTGGTGTATTTGTGCCAATTTTACTTCAACTGTGTAGTTCAAATAAACACTGACATAAGGATGTATCTTTCTGTATGATTTTGAAGCCACCGGTGATCGCTGTTGTGCTGAAGGTGCACATGCATTGTGAGGCCTGTGCTCAGGGGATTAAGAAGAGGATCCTCAAGATGAAAGGTGCTTCATAGCATATATCAAATTTCCAGCCCTTTCCATTTCTACTTGTTTCACTATCAGCACTAAAGGCAGATTTTTTTTCCTTAGTATTTCTTCTTGACATCGTTACACTAGCTTCAGCGGCAATTAGTTTGCTAAGTTTTGAGTTTGATGAATCATAATGCAGCCTGTGATTTTGCAATCTCTAGCGTATCTTGTTTTCTGATGCGGTGATAAAGAGGAGGTACCGGAATCCTCTTTTAGTGAGTGACACAAATTAAAGCCAAAATGTGGGCCTTGTACCTGTAGCTCCTTTTCTTGCAAAAGTTGCATTTTTTTTCCGAGATAAGATTCATTCCTTCAACTACTTGTCTGACTACAAATTAAATAGAAGATCATTTGGCTTGTTGAAAAGATATTCTATTTAGCATCACATGGAGGCTAGCCTCAGGATCAATGATACTACTTCTGAATAACTAAATAAGTTCCTCTCAAACTTATGCAGGGGTACAATCAGCCGAGCCAGACCTCAAGGCATCGGAGGTAACCGTGAAGGGTGTGTTTGAGGAGGCGAAGCTGGCTGAGTACGTGCACAAGCGCACCGGCAAGCATGCTGCCATCATTAAGTCGGAGCCGGTAGCCCCTCTGGAGAAGGCGGCAGCCGAAGGTGGCGACGAGAAGAAGGCAGCCGAAGGTGGCGATGAGAAGGAGGAGAAGGAGGAGAAGAAGGATGGAAAAGACGATGGTGGCAATGGCGGCGGAGACGAGAAGAAGGAAGAGAAGGAGAAGGAGGGTGGCAACGCCGACGGCGAAGAGAAGGACAAAGACAAGGAGAAAGATCCGGCGGCCATTGCCGCTGCAAACCTGTACCTGCAATATCCAAGGTTTGCATTCCCTGCCGGATACTACCCGCCCGGGCCTAGCTATGCCTACCCGCCACCATACCCGCCATCCTATCCGCCATCTTACCAGCCATCTTACCCGCCATACCCGTCGCACCCGGCGCACAACCCATCACAGATCTTCAGCGATGAGAACCCAAATGCCTGCTCCGTCATGTAAAAAGGTTAGAAGCTAGGGGCCTAGAGTGAAAAAAGAATAAGAAGAGCACAGGACTGCAAAAATTTGGAGGGTGCCATTGCAACAAGTGCCTTTGAGCAAAGCAAAATGGCAGCTTGAAGAAAGTACCAGGCTTTTTGGGGGGTTAGATATCTTTTTAACCTTCTTTTTGTAATTTTAACCTTCTCTTCACTGGTATAAACTATAACGTAAGTCTGGACTTCCTTGCGAGATTATGGATGCTATCTTATGTAGAATTTTGCTCTGTACTGTTTCACCTTCAAACTAATGTAAAAACTGTACTATACTAGTATAATTCTTAGGTGTACCTGGGTTCCCTGTCCTTCTGGGTTCCATTTTACTCTCTCTCTCTCCAGAACAGAGAACAATAATCAGAAAACCTGAATTATGGTGGTGAAAAGGAAAATTCACTGGGGGTAAATGATGTGAAGTTTCTAGAGTGATGATGCCATGATGGTGAAATTCTAAAGGTAGGAGACAAGTGCTTGTCATGTGCATGTGATGGGTCCATTTTTGCATGACACAAAATCCTAGGTGGATTGCCCCTTGAAAATTTGATGCCCCCTATTTTTACACCGGTCTTGTATAGTTCTTAATTTTTTTTTTAAAAATATCACGTCAAATATTTGGACATCTAAATAAAACATTAAACATAGATGAACCAAAAAACTAATTGCATAGTTACTAAAGAAATGTTGAGACGAATCTTTTGAGCCTAATTAGTCCATGATTAGCCAATGATTAGCCATAAGTGCTACAATAACAAACATGTGCTAATGACGGATTAATTAGGCTCAAAAGATTCGTCTCGCGGTTTCCAGGCTAGCCGTGAAATTCGTTTTTTCATTCGTGTCCGAAAACCCCTTCCGACGTCCAGTCAAACATTTGACGTGACACTTCTATCAAAAAATTTTCTCAATCTAAACACCACCCAAATGTATGAGCTGCTGGGGCTATTGCTAGGATTTCAGGGTCATTAGCAATATGATGAAGTCACCTGTTCCTTGTGATTCCTTTATACTGTCACCAGCCTACTATTAGTGGATGTGGCTGCTTTCAGGTAAATTTGCTAACTTTGTCTCTAGACTGATTTTCATTTTTAATCCCTTGGGAACCCCTTCATCAAGTGGGTTGATGATGACAACATTTGCATCCCAAGAATTGAAAGGGATGCGGTGTAGGTTCATTGTTCATGCAGCTGGTGAAGAGGGAGACTCAGAAACAGTACCAGATACCCCCAACTTTCAGATCAATAGTTTGTAGCTCTCCATTTGGTATATATATGTGCATGGCTGTCCTCTCAAGAATTTTGGCGATTGCGACGCTGACGTCGTTAAATTTGTTTTCATTCTGAGCTGGTATTTCACACAAAACAGTCCAATTTACATGAGAATTATGAGAAAAATATGTTTTCTTGTGCTTTAAATGTGGTGTCGGTGTTTAAAACAATCAAAATTTCCTATTGTTATGCACCTAATATCAAGCAAAATATTCAATTTTGTGGTCGATTATAGGATGTAATATATGAACAAAACCTAGTGAGGCAGTGGGTGGTGACTAGGAAAGATGGAGAATGGCCAAAATGGGGGCAGCAGTTGGCTCCTGCATCCACATCAACCTGATGCTTGCTGCCTACATAACTGAGCTCACAACCCCCCCCCCCCCCCATCATTTCTTAATTAAACCACCAACTTGCTTTTGTTCTCTGACAAAAACACTGGCATTAATCTCTGATGCCCCCACACACTCATCAAAAACATTTGCACGCCCAAAAATCACTAATTAATCTACACAGTACAAACACATGCAAACCACTGCATTATGTTTGCTTGCTTCTCAGTCTCAGCTTAGCTTTTTTGGGATCCCAGGTTAAGCAAGCTAAGATAAGCTAGCTTACACAGTTCAATCCTCAGTCACACTGTTAACTCCAAGTGAGAACATGCAATGCCATGTGCAGATTACTGGTCTTGTCTCTCTGTACTGGCCCTGGGAATTGAATGTGGCATCACATGGTGAAGCAAACAAAATTAGGGCAGAAGCATGTAAAAAAAGAAAAGAAGTCAGGGTGGCCAAGGATTTTTTTTCTTTGGAAGGGTTTTCACCTGTTTGCAGATGAACTGGCACATGCATGGTTCTTATTTTGAAATCATTGCTAGGTACAAAAAGGTTTTAATGAGAATAGGGGGCCAATGGATGTGGGCATGTTTCAAGTGTACCAGCAAACAAGCAGGATAATATGTATGTGGATTTCAAAAAACTGCATGGATGCACACTGATTTGTTTACATGTGGAGGTTATATGCATATGGTCCCCAAAAAACAAAAGGCTCTGCCATTTTGAAATGAATACATTCTGCCCACAAGATGATCTGGTATGACAGAATCTAGGATCTGATCTTGTTTGTTTAAAAACTAATTATTTGGGTGGGAGCAGATGGTGCTAAACATTTAGCTTTATGTGGCACTTGAGTGCGAATAATACTACGTCCGTCCAAAAATATAAGTATTTCTAGGTTATTTAATATGAGTTAAGGTTTAACCAAACAAAAACTATGTTGCTGAGTGGAAGGATAAGTGGGTAAAATAGAAAAAATAAATAAAAAGTTAATGATGTGACAATATTAATGTGAATAATGACAGAAATGATACACAACAGTTTCATGCCATGTATTTATTTTTTTATTTAGTAGATTTCGTACTCTGAATATTTATATTTTTCGATCGCCTAAATTTGTAAGTTGCTAGGCCTAAAATTGCACACAACAAAGCAGTGCAAAATTTAAAGTTAACTTTTACACATGGATTGAGAGTCTAAGGAACATGGTCACTGACATGTGGCCACATAGTTCATGCCCTATGTGTCAGTGACCATGTCACCGGGAATTTATGCTAGAGAATCCACTTCATTTACACACAGCCTAGCTAAATTATAACATTAAGATATTAGCTCGTTTTAACTGAATTTTATTATTGTATATGGTTTTGCTTTTTATCAATCAATGTTTGGAAGCTTTTACATTTAAATTTACATTTTTTTTATAATTGTAACATTATTTCATATTTATGCTAGAATAATTTATTTTTCAATCTTGATATAGGCAAGAAGAGACTTTGTTTAAATACGAAATATGACGGGTGATGAGGAGTTGGGGATCGTTGGATTGTCATCTAAGGGATGTGAAAAAGTGGCTGAAATTCTAGAATACCCTTTTCTGAGAATTGATGCCGTGTATGTGGCTCAGCGTTCACCTTAGACTGGATTTTCACCGAGAGAAAACAGAGGATGCATCCCATGTTGATAAACTATGGCCCTGTACACTTGGTTTGGCTCCAACATCAGGAATTTTTTAGATAATATATTTTGTTATTATTAAAAATAAACAGATTGAATAATCCGCTTTTGGTTTAAAGTATGAACAACATGTCTCACATTAACTACCTTAAGCCAAAATTGGCCAGAACTATGCCCAGATTGGCTTGGCTCCAGCTCCAGGATTCTTGAAAAAAAAAGAGTTTGTTATTTAAAGCAAACATATTCAGTCATCTAGTTTTATCGTAAAGAGTGAACAAATGCCCTACATTAACTAGCTTAGCATTGCCCCCATCTACAACTTTAAGGCTAGTCTCAGTGCCCAGTTTCACTATACAACTTCCAAAATAGCTAACTCGATGAAACGATACATGAAACAACAACTTACAGTGCAACATTTCATCATACCATTTTCAAACCTAAATAAAGCATTTAATTACTGCTGAAAGTTTGAATGCATTCATATAGTGTTTGATTGCATGAAACGCCTCAAGCTGCTCAATACGAGTTTCACTGCGTTACCGAGGACTTGGTAACGGTACCCAAACGTTTCATGGCCATGAAACGAATTTCCTCTCTCTCCTCATAGTTTTATGCAAATATTTCTTTTTATGCTGATGAGTCACCTAATTAACGTATATGACACCCCCACGAAACTTCAATTGAGACTGGACTAAGAATTTGTGGAGCTAGAAAAATTTAGAGTTAAAGCCGTGACAAACAAGACCTACATATAACAAGAAACACTGGATTAATTACCACCCTGCATTTATGCAAGACCATCAAAACACTCAACCATAACAGTTGACTAGCTAATGACTATAATTAATTTATAGTGGCAGCACTGTGACAAATTAAAACATACTGCTACTACTACTTTAGAATGGAGAGACCAAATAAGCAAGCTTTTGATCAGTACCAGATAATGAACAGCATGAGCATGCATGCATGTTCAGTGGTCCAAACAAGAGAAGGGACACCTAAAAGCGGCACATTGCGTTGCTCTAGTCAGCGTAGGAACTAGAGAGCCCTAGTCACTGATGCTGGGATTAACCGTAAAGGTACAATTAAGAATCATTTCCTTTACTAGCTAGCCCTCTAAAAAGTGCAAAGTTAGGCAATGGCGAATATATATAAACAATTGCATGCTTTCTTAATTAACTATTTTGAAGGCTAACATAAACAGCTACAACCATATGCACGTTAGTCCCACAAAACCATACCAGCTTCTCTCCCTCCTTACTTAAATATTAGCATTTCCACGTAGCATAACTATTTGTATAATATTATTTATCTTATTAATCACTTCATATTTAATTTTTTTCTCGTCACTCATCGGCTCTTGAGTTATAACACCCACTTGTTTAACGAGTACTATAAGAATTTCTCTTCCCGTACTAATTAATCTCTGCTAAATAACCTATAATCGAGCAACAAAGGGATCGAGTACAGTGCATCTCAACTGTAGTACGTACGTCGCTGTCCATCCATGATCCACAGCCTATCCAATCGATGCAATATTAGCAGAACTAAGTAACTAACCACTAGCTTATGTAGGATCTGGCATTGTTTCTAGGCAGCTGGCTAGCCGGAGGAAGTTCGACAGAGTGTAAGCCCTACGATCCCATGGTGCGGTCCCAATAGAAATGGTGTGTACTAATCCGGCCCCCAACTAAGCTAGAGGAACTACCCTCAAAAAAAAAAAAACTAAGCTAGAGGAACAGCTTTCATGTAAGCTCAATTAATTAAGCTTTTGAAATGAAAGCTTACATGAAAGCAGTATTTCATGTAAGTTTTGTTATAGGACATTTTTTACAAGGGTATAACTCAGGAGCACACGAACACGCACCATACTCACACCATAATATACACACGTACGCGTCACTACCACACGCTTAGGATTTTGAATGCGCACGGGTGTAAGGAAAAAAAATCCATGGGTGAGATGCGCGAGCTGCGATCCTAGGGATCGAACTCGCGTGGGCTGCTCACACATCCACGCGGCCGCGCAGCTAGCCATCCGAGTAATGCACGGTCTCTTGTTATAGGAATTAATACCGCTTTCCTATAACATACATATCCATTCTGGTTTGGCTTTTAAAACGAAACATTTCGGTACCTGGCCGATATCGGTATACATGGTTATTTTTCTTATCGTTATTCGTAATCGTGATAAGAAAAATATAGCCATCATATCAAATATGACAGATAAATGAGTTCGGACATATTAAACACAACATCATTTTTTCACGTCATTTGTCTATAACGCATGGATGTGCCATACATAATTTCTTCTTAATGCTTAGTTTAAATACAAGACAAATGATATATATGAATTCTTTAAAAAACGACAATTATAATGTTATAAATTATTATATTTTTATAAATTTAATTTAGCAGAAAGTTGATTGTCAGAAATTTTAAAGTTTGACTAAATCTTATTCTAAATAAAAATTATTTTTGACCAGAGGAGTATATTCGTTTTAAGTCTATGACATTTTTCCCTCAATAAACCACATTGATCTTATGTTATAAAGTCAAGATCGCACTCGTTACCACCTCCACGACCCTTCCCCACCCCGGTTTACAATACATATGGTATTATATCCATTTCATATTTTAAGATTTTCTGTTTTTTTCTAAATTTATATGGATGTCAAAACACACATATAAAGCATAGACATTAGTCTACGAATAAATTTAAGTAAAACCAAAATATATTATAATACGAAATGGAGGGTACAGCATATACCTACGACAATGTTCAATTTTGACTTGGCCATGCAACTCGGAGGGACAGAAAATGCAAGGTGTGATTAGGACATAATTAATTAAGTATTTTAGCTAATGACTAATCAATTATTAACTATTGTAAAATTGAAAATTGTATTTATTTTATTTTTTAAGCCTCCTTTTGGTTTGGAGGATTTTAAAAGCAAAATTAGAGGATTTAAACTATTTCCTATGAAAATACTGTAAAATTTGATGTATTTTGAAGAGGCTTTCAAGAAATTTCAACATAGATTTTTCATAGCAATAATTAGTCTACCATTTTAGTGGTTAGAAAAGTGTGTTCATGACAAATAGAGGGAGTAGCTCATCCCTAAAGTTATAAGGTTAATTGGATTCATGACATTACAAATTTAGCAATTTGAAAAATATCATATTCCGATATCAGTTGCTTGCCACAGAAATCTCATAAAATTCGAACCGTGCCATTGCAGCGAAGATTTCCATGAGAGATGCATTTGAGGGTATAGATTCATCAACACCTCCTTTTCTTCTCTAGCTTTAGCTCCTCGACGACGACTCTTGTTCACCTAAATCCTCAATCTCCTCACTCATCGTAGTAGCCATGATCCACATCACCTTTAGGATGCTCGAGACGAGGATCGCAAGTTCAAGGTGTCCATTCTATCTCGCCCAATCCTTGTCCCTCCCATCATCATTTCCACCCTGTCCATATCCTTGTGTTCTAGCACCGTCCAAAGAGGGATGCCACCACTTCTAGCTTGATTCTCCGACACTGTGACGAAGGTCACATTTACCTCGATCTGTCCACCATCTAGGAGCATCAATTGTGTCGCGGGAGGGATCGACTTCAGTCTTCATCTTCCGCAAGCCTATAGATCCACCGCTGCCCACTTGCCCCCATTGACTCGTCGTCCTTACCCACGCAACTAGGGGGTGGCACCTACTGCTTGGCGTCGGTAAGCCAAGGGTGGCACCCCGTGTAGAGACAGGCATAGGAGCACAATGCTAGGGTGGTCTATCAGAAGCTCGGGTCATGATGATTTCACCACTGCTGCCATGGTGCCACCACCTTCACCTCCTCCCCTCTGAACCTTGAGCTCTGTGGCCCGGGTGCCAGCGTGAGTCACCAAAGCAGCATGTCACCTCATTCACAGGGGAAGCTGGAGGAGTAGAGGACGAGTCCCTTGTGGTAGTTGGGGGGAGCCATCGTCGGCATTGGTGGTGGGGTTTGTCAGAAACATCATTTAGGCGGATGACAAAGTTCGTTACTTGCCCGTAGAGTTGACAGAAATCGTGACATATATTGGCATGGTTTGAATTTCACAAAATTTCAATAGAGCGTAGCCAATATTGTGAATATTAAAAGTCGTTTTTCTTTGAATCTGTAAAATTTACAATATCATTGATCTAACCAACCCAAAGTTGTCACACTACTCCCGTTGTATATATACCTCTGGAGGCCGGAGCGCATTCCCTTGAGCTTGCAAAGGCGGCGTCAAAAGGTAAAAAAGATGAGCAGCAAGTGGAGGAGCTGCGCCATAGCTGAAATTCGTCCGGGCGCCCACAGTAGTGCTATGCGTGCATCGAAAGCAGAGCTACTAGCGGAGCAAGCACAATTTGGCTTGGCGAGACTGGACGCAAATCCACAGCTACCGTACACAGTGGATGGAGATTTGCAAGATCTTGCCGACTTGATGGCCCCTCTCTCTCTCTTCCTTCGTCTCGTCTGTATACAAATCATTGCCTCTCTCTCTCTCTTATCATCTCTCACTCTGTGCCCGTGCAGGATGAAGCATGCAGAGGAGGGACCATAGTGGCAGCCGGCCTAGTGTTTGGCACAAAGGTAATAATGCACCTCAACATTTAACCTAAACGTTAAGAATAGAAAATAAATCTAGGTGAAAAAATCATAAAATCAACTCACAAAATTTATGGTTATAAATTTTAATTTTAATTTATAAGAATAAGCAGAAAGGATAAGACGTAGAGGGAGTGAAAGAAAAATGGGGCACAGGTGACCTCGTGTTATGCATCTGCATGGTGCATGGAGGTTGGAGCAAGGGATACATGGACATCATATCTATGATCGATACCTCGTGCACACCAGTTTGTGTGTCCCCTGTGGCATCACGCAACAGTATTGTGCTTGAACGCTTATATTTATTATAAACGAATACTTTAAAGATAGAACCTTCTTATTATATGTTTTTAGCGATTTAAAAGTTGTTAATCAAAGTAGAATAAAAGAAAAAACACTGAACGAAGTTTTAAAATTTTAAATTTCACTTATACTTATAAGTTGAAGGAAAAGTAATGACCCCCACCATCCATACTACTCACTCAATTTTAAAATAAAATTATTTGTATCACCCACTATTTATTATAAAATAAAGTTATTTATTTACCTATCTTATCATTTCAATCGATCATAATATTCTTTATTTTTCACATGCATTCTATTCTCCACCCATCACAATCTTACTTAACCATTCTTACTAATTTTTTTCATCCATATGCTTATACCCAAAAATAATTATATTATATTTTAGAACCAAGAGAATATAAATCAGCCGGCAGGATTATTGATGAGCCGCATGCTCGACAAAGATCGGATACGTGGGGTCCTCGAGAAAGGTTGCAAACATGGCTTACAACTTTATGGTTTTTCTCACCGCTAGCTCAAATTACGGCTATACTGACCCTCCTGTGCTATTTTTTTCTCAATTTTTACGGCTACATTTCAAAATTATTAAACAATATACCTTTTAATAAAAATCGATTTTACATGTACATTTTCAAACTATTGAACAATATATTTTTTAGTATGATATTCTAAAATATATAGTTGACATAATTATTCATATCTTTAAGATATAAAAAATAAAAATCTTTTACCCCTCATTTTACACGAGAACGGGGCACGCTCACCCAGAGAGAGAGTCATGCATCGATCGCATCCTACGTGGCACAGTCCCGTCACTCATCGCTGCTTCTGCTTTACCACCGCCACCGCCGCCCTCAGAACTCGCGCGCTCCTGGGCGCTGATCTCGAGGCTCCACCACGTGTCAAGAAATGATTGGCCCCGCTGGTCGGCAGTCAGCGCCGCACGTATACACACGTCATCAATTCCATCACACGGACACGTACGAGCGGTGGCACGTAAACGTGTCTGCCACGTGGGGCCACCCCCGGCCGCAGTATATATGTACAGTAGCCTACAGCCTCGCAACTTTAGCTCCATGCACGTACATAAGCCCATCATTTAACTTAGGCCTTGTTAGTTCTCAAATTTTTTCCTAAAAATATCACATCGAATTTTTGGATATTTGAATGGAGCATTAGACATAGATGGATCAAAAAACTAATTGCATGCTTGTGAAAGAAATCTTGAGACGAATCTTTTAAGCCTAATTAGGTCATGATTAGCCATAAGTGCTACAGTAAACAATATGTGCTAATAATAGATTAGTTAGGCTTAAAAAATTCGTCTCACGGTTTTCAGCTGGAATCTGAAATTTGTTTTTTCATTCGTGTCTAAAAACTCGTTCCGACATTCCGTCAAACGTTCGATGTGATGTTTTTGTCAAAAAATTTTGGCAACTAAACACCACCTTATACTCCTTTTTTGATTATTTCTCTTGGACAAGAATATAGAGCTGGTTTGTGGAGCTTTAGATTCTGAGAAACAGCTGCTTGGTAGTCAGCTTCTGAGAATCTGGAAAAGCTCCTAAACCCAGCTTCTCTAGCCTATAGATTCTTAGTTCATTTTCTAGAATCTGTAATACAGATTCTCAGAAACTATGGACCGTTTTGGGTAGCTTCTGGGAGAAGCAGTTTTTGGGAAAAGCTGCAGCTAGAAGAAGCTCCCTCAAACAGGCTCATGATATTCTAAATCTATGTCTATCATGATTATATATACCTCAAAAATTTACGTGACTTATTTATATATCTTGTCCTATATCCTCAAACTAAATATTTTAATTATTAATAGTTGAAGTTTTAAATTTTTTTACTATACATTTATCTAAAACTACAAACGTTATTAAATTAGAGGAAGTACAAATCATTATTAAATTTGTGTTTTAAAGTTTAATTTTGAAATGATTTTAGTTTTTATTTAATCATAAATTATTTTTCAGTATTTATGTTAAAATGTACACGGACATATAAAAAATTTTGACACTAGATTATTTGTGGATCGCTGAGAAGACGTTACTCCGTTTGTTCTAATATAAGTGCATTTTTAGCACTATCGGGACAAAATAGTTGAAATGAAAATGACTTAAATAGCTTTTATTAAATAGCGATATTGTATGTAGTGAGAGATAAGTAAGAGTAAAATTTGTATAGATTTGAATATAGGGCTATTAATAGGACAAGTAGTCCTCCACAAATATTTGCCGGATAAATTTGAAGTACATAAATACACTTATTTTAGTACAAAGTAGTATGGTTACAGTGTTTATAGGTAGAAACAGTGGGAGTCAATCCAATGTTCCAATGGTTGATTGATTCTCGTGGAGTTGGAGAGATATTTAAGATGGTGAATTTTTGTTGAAATAATTAATGCGATAAGATTGATGCATTTCGTATTTTGGAGGCGAGTCAACTGGGTAGCCTTCTTGTGCTGCGTGTTGGTCGGAAGTTGCATCTGTGCCTAGGAAATGGGAAAAATGGATGACGCGATCTGATGGCGGTGGCGAAAGCAAGCAGGAAATCCATCCTTTTTCAGTCAATTTCCTAACACAAACATTGCCCAAAACAAAGAACACAGCTGATCGATCGAGCTGGTGTAACACCCAGGCATGGACACGTCAAAACTCAAAAGCTTACCCTAGCATTGCTCCAAACGTAGCCATGAACGTGTGTTTTTTTAATTAGGAGTTTAACCCATAATCTTAAGCTAAATAGAGAGAGCTTAATTTTTCATCGTGTTTTAGAAAGAAAGAAAAGCTGAATAGGGTAGGGTACGTTGTATCATCCAAACTCAATTCCCTGCACCGACACATTCTGACATATTTCTCTACATGAAGCCTACGAATATTTCCGTGAGAGTTGGATCTGAATTGAACCACTCGGATATATCTGAAATCATAATATAAGCATTTTTAATACTTGATAGTATTATTTATCTATGATTACTTTTTATTTCAAATTTTTCTTATTATCCTCACTTAATCGGACTCTCAGTACGTCTCATTTATTCATCATTTATTAAGGTGCAAAGTAGTTTTTCTTTACAACATTGATATCTACTAAATAAACTAGAGAAGGAGGTCATAAATCACGAACCGTGAAGTGTATATGAAAATTAGAAACTAACTTGATCATCTATCTAAAACATGTCGACTGATGCATAGTATTTCGTATCTATACTCATTTAAAATGAGTAGTAACGGTGGTGACAGTTTGTGAATTGATGTGCCAACACCCACACCAACTCTCTCAAATTGTGGTATGTGGGGCGACCTTTCATATATCCTTCTACAAAGCAAACATACAGTTGAACGATCAAACTCTAAGCTCTCGACCAGCGGCATCGTTATTTTACTTATGTTTATGCTTATCTGTTTATGTTTATAAGTCAAAAATTAAATTTTCGGCCTTAAAATTAAAGTTGATTTTAGAGGATTTTTCATCGTAATTTAAGTCAATTTTTGCTTTTAGATGGTTAAGAAATGACAAAAAATTGGCAAGCAAAAACATATCTCTAACTATTTTAGAATTCTAAAAGTATTCTCTAAAAAATTAAATAGATATTTGTAGTATGCCGATGTAATTAGAAAATTCCATAGCAACAATACATTCCGCTTTCGCTAGCCGATAAAAAAACAAAACATTTAAATAGATAGAGGGAGCTAGAGCCCAGATGTGGCAGTGGGCCAGTCAATAGGGTGCTACAGAAACCGGTGCATCTAGTGATCACGTGGCAAGTGTACCCGTTGCCTGATACGTCCATCGCACGCTGACTCGGATGGCCCCCACCCCCTCTCCATTAAATATTCCACATTTGTCCACGTAAGCACGCACTGTTTAGTTTCAGTATTATTTATCCCTACTTTTGGATATAATCACTGCACGTACTCGCTCCGACCTACAATTAAACATTTTGTTTAGTATAAATTAATATTAAAAAAGATTACGATACATCTTACTAAATACTAGCTCTTTATTATATTATAAGACTTTTTAGCCTTATCTAAATTTATCGATTGATGAGTGTACATAGTTTTATACACGTCTAAATTTATTAGCGTTCATATTCATATGAATCTAGATAAGAGTAGAAAACTATAGGTGAACAGTGATAGATGAGATTAGCAAAATTATGATAGTACAAATATTTAAATATTCATACCATACTTATATTTTAGATGGAGGTGTAGTACGTAAGAATATACATCGGAACATGATTATCTTATTATACTAGTATATGCGCGTGTGTATGGTGTGAATTTATTATGAATTGTTTATACAAGAATGTTTGGATATTAGTACTTATTGAAGTTTTTTTTCTTGTTGTCGTAAACAATGACCTGTAGTGTGAGCTGCATCTCCATACCTATATATCTCATGTTCTTTGCAAAATAGGGTGCCATGCATGTGCAAAGTTTGATGTGGGGACATTGGGGTGACAAGGCTAATTAAGGAGATTATTATGGAGTTCAAAGAGCATCCATGGCCCATTTTGAAAAATACGTCCACGGCTCGAGACTTTCCGTGTCGTTGCAAAGGTTTTTTTTATGTATCTGAGGTGGCACATGCTGTTTGAGATTACATGAACGTACGTGTGTGCTGGTGACCCCATCGTCATATTTCAGGTGTTGTTTAAGTTTAAAATCTATACTTGTTTACTTCTTAAATTAACAGTGATGGTAGCAGTGATTTTCCGCCCCCCCTAACCCCCTAATTCTATTGTAAATTTGGTAAACATCTTCTGAAACTTTCAATATAAATAACAATATCTTTGAATGTATTTCCACGCATAAAACCAAATTAAGATGAGCATTTTCTATAGAGAAGATGTGGACCATATTGTGGAAAATATTCTTTTATTTGTTAGTACTCCGTATATTTTTTTTTATCAATAGAAAAGCAAATAACATTCATTCATTCATAGGGTCATCTATTGGATTTGGGTTTGGGTTATAACCCAAATTTGAATTTTCAACCTTAAATTTATAATTGATTTTGAGATTTTCTTACCAAACTTTATTTTTTACTTTGATTTTTAGATCACTGCGAATATCTACATAAAAATTATACTTATAAATTATTTTTTTGTTTAGGGCAATTTCGTTCTTGCTCCTGTTTCGAGTTATAATACTGATTTTACCTCTTTTTAGGGTTTTCGTATTACCCTTTCTTTTTTAACTAAACTAACTAGTTGCCCCTCTTTTGGATAGATGGAAGGACTAACCGTGATGTTAATAACTCAAATGCTAAAGTACTAGTTTACCCTTTCTTAGGATTTTTATTTTTTATCCATGTTTTTTTAGTCATTTGTATTGTTATCCTTCCTTCTAAATCATAGAAATATATATACAGCAACAAAAGCAATATTATTCGTAATTTATCTTTAATTTAACTCAAAATATCACTGCAAACACCCAAACCTCAAATGATCTCTGCAGCACTGACCAAAACTCAGGGCCAATTATAGTGTCGAGGGGCAGAAAGAGTTGTGTCGTACCACGCCATGGGATCAATCTCCAGGTACAACCCCGATTGCCAAGTAAAGCAGATGCGTTCGTGTCGAATTTTGCGAGGAGTGAGTGCAGGGCTGAAGACGAGGCAGAGGAAGCCGTGGGAGTTGTGCGTGCAGAGGTCGGCGTCGGCGCTGCCGGAGGAGGTGGAGCTGCTGCTGCTGGTGCTGGCGCGCCCTTCCTCGGCGTCGTCCTCGTGGGCGCCGAGGAGCACGGACTCACGCCCCAGCCATCGCGAGCCCCGCCGCCGCCGC